>NC_080026.1:2500-1215000 GCF_030020395.1 Manis pentadactyla
CTAACCCTAACCCTAACCCTAACCCTAACCCTAACCCTAACCCTAACCCTAACCTAACCCTAACCCTAACCCTAACCCTAACCCTAACCCTAACCCTAACCCTAACCCTAACCCTAACCCTAACCCTAACCTAACCCTAACCCTAACCCTAACCCTAACCCTAACCCTAACCCTAACCCTAACCCTAACCCTAACCCTAACCCTAACCCTAACCCTAACCCTAACCCTAACCCTAACCCTAACCCTAACCCTAACCCTAACCCTAACCCTAACCCTAACCCTAACCCTAACCCTAACCCTAACCCTAACCCTAACCCTAACCCTAACCCTAACCCTAACCCTAACCCTAACCCTAACCCTAACCCTAACCCTAACCCTAACCCTAACCCTAACCCTAACCCTAACCCTAACCCTAACCCTAACCTAACCCTAACCCTAACCCTAACCCTAACCTAACCCTAACCCTAACCCTAACCCTAACCCTAACCCTAACCCTAACCCTAACCCTAACCCTAACCCTAACCCTAACCCTAACCCTAACCCTAACCCTAACCCTAACCCTAACCCTAACCCTAACCCTAACCCTAACCTAACCCTAACCCTAACCCTAACCCTAACCCTAACCCTAACCCTAACCCTAACCCTAACCCTAACCCTAA
This sequence comes from Manis pentadactyla, assembly GCF_030020395.1. NCBI lineage: Eukaryota > Metazoa > Chordata > Mammalia > Pholidota > Manidae > Manis > Manis pentadactyla. The sequence goes on from NC_080026.1 coordinate 3,160, forward strand.
CCCTAACCCTAACCCTAACCCTAACCCTAACCCTAACCCTAACCCTAACCCTAACCCTAACCCTAACCCTAACCCTAACCCTAACCCTAACCCTAACCTAACCCTAACCCTAACCCTAACCCTAACCCTAACCCTAACCCTAACCCTAACCCTAACCCTAACCCTAACCCTAACCCTAACCCTAACCCTAACCCTAACCCTAACCCTAACCCTAACCCTAACCCTAACCCTAACCCTAACCCTAACCCTAACCCTAACCCTAACCCTAACCCTAACCCTAACCTAACCCTAACCCTAACCCTAACCCTAACCCTAACCCTAACCCTAACCTAACCCTAACCCTAACCCTAACCCTAACCCTAACCCTAACCCTAACCCTAACCCTAACCCTAACCTAACCCTAACCCTAACCCTAACCCTAACCCTAACCCTAACCCTAACCCTAACCCTAACCCTAACCCTAACCCTAACCCTAACCCTAACCCTAACCCTAACCCTAACCCTAACCCTAACCCTAACCCTAACCCTAACCCTAACCCTAACCCTAACCCTAACCCTAACCCTAACCCTAACCTAACCCTAACCCTAACCCTAACCCTAACCCTAACCCTAACCCTAACCCTAACCCTAACCCTAACCCTAACCCTAACCCTAACCCTAACCTAACCCTAACCCTAACCTAACCCTAACCCTAACCCTAACCCTAACCCTAACCCTAACCCTAACCCTAACCCTACCCTAACCCTAACCCTAACCCTAACCCTAACCCTAACCCTAACCCTAACCCTAACCCTAACCCTAACCCTAACCCTAACCCTAACCCTAACCCTAACCCTAACCCTAACCCTAACCCTAACCCTAACCCTAACCCTAACCCTAACCCTAACCCTAACCCTAACCCTAACCCTAACCCTAACCCGTTCCCTAACCCGTTCCCTAACCCGTTCCCTAACCCGTTCCCTAACCCGTTCCCTAACCCGTTCCCTAACCCTAACCCGTTCCCTAACCCTAACCCTAACCTAACCCTAACCCTAACCCTAACCCTAACCCTAACCCTAACCCTAACCCTAACCCTAACCCTAACCCTAACCCTAACCCTAACCTAACCCTAACCCTAACCCTAACCCTAACCCTAACCCTAACCCTAACCCTAACCCTAACCCTAACCCTAACCCTAACCCTAACCCTAACCCTAACCCTAACCCTAACCCTAACCCTAACCCTAACCCTAACCCTAACCCTAACCCAACCCTAACCCGTTCCCTAACCCGTTCCCTAACCCTAACCCGTTCCCTAACCCTAACCCGTTCCCTAACCCTAACCCGTTCCCTAACCCTAACCCGTTCCCTAACCCTAACCCGTTCCCTAACCCTAACCCGTTCCCTAACCCTAACCCGTTCCCTAACCCTAACCCGTTCCCTAACCCGTTCCCTAACCCGTTCCCTAACCCGTTCCCTAACCCGTTCCCTAACCCGTTCCCTAACCCGTTCCCTAACCCGTTCCCTAACCCGTTCCCTAACCCGTTCCCTAACCCGTTCCCTAACCCGTTCCCTAACCCGTTCCCTAACCCTAACCCGTTCCCTAACCCGTTCCCTAACCCGTTCCCTAACCCTAACCCGTTCCCTAACCCGTCCCTAACCCGTTCCCTAACCCTAACCCGTTCCCTAACCCGTTCCCTAACCCGTTCCCTAACCCGTTCCCTAACCCTAACCCTAACCCTAACCCTAACCCGTTCCCTAACCCGTTCCCTAACCCGTTCCCTAACCCGTTCCCTAACCCGTTCCCTAACCCGTTCCCTAACCCGTTCCCTAACCCTAACCCTAACCCTAACCCTAACCCTAACCCTAACCCTAACCCTAACCCTAACCCGTTCCCTAACCCGTTCCCTAACCCGTTCCCTAACCCGTTCCCTAACCCGTTCCCTAACCCGTTCCCTAACCCTAACCCGTTCCCTAACCCTAACCCTAACCCTAACCCGTTCCCTAACCCGTTCCCTAACCCGTTCCCTAACCCGTTCCCTAACCCGTTCCCTAACCCGTTCCCTAACCCGTTCCCTAACCCGTTCCCTAACCCGTTCCCTAACCCTAACCCGTTCCCTAACCCTAACCCTAACCCTAACCCTAACCCTAACCCTAACCCTAACCCGTTCCCTAACCCGTTCCCTAACCCTAACCCTAACCCTAACCCTAACCCTAACCCGTTCCCTAACCCGTTCCCTAACCCGTTCCCTAACCCGTTCCCTAACCCTAACCCGTTCCCTAACCCTAACCCTAACCCTAACCCTAACCCGTTCCCTAACCCTAACCCGTTCCCTAACCCGTTCCCTAACCCTAACCCTAACCCGTTCCCTAACCCTAACCCGTTCCCTAACCCTAACCCGTTCCCTAACCCGTTCCCTAACCCTAACCCGTTCCCTAACCCTAACCCTAACCCTAACCCGTTCCCTAACCCTAACCCGTTCCCTAACCCTAACCACCCGTTCCCTAACCCTAACCCGTTCCCTAACCCTAACCCGTTCCCTAACCCGTTCCCTAACCCTAACCCGTTCCCTAACCCTAACCCGTTCCCTAACCCTAACCCTAACCCTAACCCGTTCCCTAACCCGTTCCCTAACCCGTTCCCTAACCCTAACCCGTTCCCTAACCCGTTCCCTAACCCTAACCCTAACCCTAACCCTAACCCGTTCCCTAACCCGTTCCCTAACCCGTTCCCTAACCCGTTCCCTAACCCGTTCCCTAACCCGTTCCCTAACCCTAACCCTAACCCTAACCCGTTCCCTAACCCGTTCCCTAACCCGTTCCCTAACCCTAACCCGTTCCCTAACCCTAACCCGTTCCCTAACCCTAACCCGTTCCCTAACCCTAACCCGTTCCCTAACCCGTTCCCTAACCCTAACCCGTTCCCTAACCCTAACCCGTTCCCTAACCCTAACCCTAACCCTAACCCTAACCCGTTCCCTAACCCGTTCCCTAACTCGTTCCCTAACCCTAACCGGTTTCCTTCCTTATCCATAGTTCTAAACCCTACTCTTCCTCTTGTCTGGTTTCAATCAAAACCCCTCTGATTGAACCTACTCTTCACTGTGTTCTAATCATCCATCTCTTAAATATTAGGCCTAAATATCTACATTATAAAATCCCAACGCTCTGAACACTTATATTCCAAATGTAAGCTTCTAAATTAGCTAAGCGACATTACACCAAACAAAAACATTACGCATTTTTCTTTGCACACTTTAGCAATGAACACTCACAAAGGGAATTTTTTAATTCTCTACTAAATAATATCAACATTAATAAAATCTTGGGAACAGACCTAAAGTGCAAGTATTATACACTGAAAATTATAAAACAGTGATAATAGGAAAAATAAAGAAGAGCTAAGTAAATGTAAGGTCCTGCCATGGTGATGCCAGACTTAGTATCTCTAAGATGGCAATGGCACAAATGCAACCTACAGACTCAATGTGGTTCCTCTCAAAATTCCCAAAGCATATCTGGAAGAAATGCACCAACTGATACTGTCACATATGCAATTGCAAGAGACCCCAATAAGCACTTGTAAGGAATCTTGAAAAAGAAAATCAAAGCTGGAGGCACGGGCTTCCCAAAATCAAATCTTAGTACAAAGTTAACTGTAAATGAAACACTGTGACACTTTCATAAAGATACACAGTGGACCCTTGGTAGTAGGTGTGTGAACGCCACAGGTCCACTTAAACAGATTTTTCACCTACAAATATATTGGGAAAATGTTAAGTCAACAATTTGAAACATTTCCTTTTCTCTAGCTTACTTTTCTGTAAGAATACAGCACATAATATGTATAATGTATAAAATATTGTTAATCGAGTGTTTATATTATTGGTAAGTCTTCCAGTCAAAATAGGCAATCAGTTTTAGGATAACAAAGATTTGGCAGTCAAATGTTTTATGTATATTGGGACTCTACGGGGTGTCAACCCCACTAGCCCCCATGTTGTTCAAGGGTCGACTGTATATACAGATCAAAGTACCTGAATGGAAACCCAGAAATGGCCCTAACCACCAATGGCCAGTTGATATCTGACAACGGTGGACAACATTAAATTCCGGAGAAAAAGTGTCTTTCCAGTAAATGGTGCTTGGCAACCAGTTGTCCACATGCAGAAGAATGAAAATGAACCCTAACTCATATCACATACAAAAATTAACTCAAATACATAAGGGCATACGTGTAATATGTAAAACATGGGGATAAATGTTCACGACCTTGGATTTACCTATGGTTTCTCAGATATGAAAGCAAAGTACAAGCAACAAGAGAAATAATAAATTAATTTCCCCCAAATTAAAATAATTTCTGAATCAAAAGATACCAAGAAGTGAAAAGTCAGTCACAGAATAGAAGAAAATATCTGCACATTGTACATCTGACAAGAGCATGTTATCCAGAATACACCACGAACTTGTACAGTGCAACAAGACATCTCAATTTTTTAAATGGATGAGAGACTCCAAGACATACAAATGCTCAACAAGCACATGGAAAGGTGTCACATAGAATTCCCTGCGCACACATGGGAATGGCTATAATCATAAAAACTGAAAATCACATGTTTCCAAGGATGCAGAGGAATTGGAGCCCCTAACCTTTGCTTGTGGAAATGTAAAACGTGCAGCCTGTTTATAACCACTTGGCGTTTCCTCATAAAGATAAAATACAATTACCTAATCGTTGTTATATACCCACTCCTAGATAATACCCCAAAGACACGACAATGATGTAAAAACAGAAACTGGCCCATGAGTTCTTGGCAGCATTGTTCACCACAGCAAAAAGTCAGGAACAACTCAAACGCCCATCAAGGGATGAATGGATGGATAAAACCGGGTGGATCCATAAACTGCATTTTTCTGCCATATAAAGAAACAAAGGAAAATGGTCCACAGCCTTCTTGAAAACAGTGTGGGGAGTGGGGAGGGCATCCCCAGAAACTTGAACATACAGTTAATGTATGAGCAGCAATTCCATTTCAGGGCATCTGCCCAAACCACATGAAAGCAGAGACTTGGATATTTGGACACCCATGTTCACAACTGCATGACTCACAATGGTTAAATGGTGGAGAAGACCCACGTGTCCACAGACAAATGGATGAACAAAGTGTGGTCTCCACACAGTGGAGTGAACAAGGGAGTCCTGGCACCTGCTACATGGATGGACCCTAAAGCCATTTTGCTCAGTGAAATGCACCAGTCACAGAAGGATGAATACTATGTGATCCCACTTATATGAGATCTGGCAGAGCCCATCTGAGCTAAAGTCTCTGGAACAGTTCCAGAAAAAGGAAATGGGATCAGAATGGAAAGACATTTGCACACAGCTGAGGTAGATGGAAACAGCTGTGTGGGGTCTCTGCACTGGATTATCATGTGGATGTCCTAATACCTCCCTCATTTAGGGTGAGGTGGTTGCTCCCTATTTGGGGGAGAGGTCAAGAGCATTTTGTGTGAAGTGGTGGGTGTGGTAAAGTGGGACCATGGGACATTTATTGTAGAGTGTTTGTACTGACACTGCAAGTTTTCTGTGTGCTTGAAATTGCTGGAAAGTAAATTACTTTGCAGAACAACCATATCAGTCCTGCACCAGAAAAGCAGGGCAGACATCACACCCAGTCACAGAGGCCAAGCCCTCCCCATTCAGTTCACCCAAAGTGGAGCACTACTCAGCCTGCGGGAGTCACTACAAGGCACATGGTAAAATTCCCTTGCAGACACTGGGCTTGGTTTTTGGGACGACCTAGAGTGGAACAGTGGGATTCTTTAATTCCAGTATCCACACCACTCCATCAAAATCCTGTTACAGCTAAAAATAAAATCTATAATCTTACAGGATACAAAATCAATATACAGAAGTTGTTTGCTTCTGTTCACCAATAACCAACCATCAGAAAGAGAGATGAAGAAAACAATACCCTTTACAACTGCATCATAAAGAATAAAGTACCTAAGGAAAAGCCTAACCAATGAGGCGGGAGGCTTGAGGCTTGAGACCTGAACATTGTGGACACTGCAGACCTGGACAGGAGGAGTTAGGTTATTACAAGTCCCATCCACCAACAGCAACCTGCAGACTCTGTGGGACCCCCCACCAAAATTCCACCACACTTCACACAGAAGCAAACACCCAACAGGCTGAATGGAACTGCACAGGACCCCATCCCCACAGCCGTCCTGAGAAAGCATAGCACGGTCATCGTGCCCTGACCTCACACTACACTGTGGACCTGTAGCAACCGAGACCCCGTGTGGCGCCCAAGGAGAAGCAGTTGTGGAAACAGGACACCAGGCACCCTTCATCCCCCAACCTGCTCGGCATGAAGAACTGGCTCAACGAGGCCCCCAGCGCAGCCCGTGGGTAAGGGCTGCCCTCAGGGAGCTGGGCTGGGTCAGCGCCATGCTGTGTCCAGGGGGCCTCACAGGCAGATCCCACCTCAGGGACCCTTCCCAGGAAACTGCCCCATGTGCTGGGTGCACAGCAAGGGTTGCAGCCCAGGTAAGTGGGCCGCTTAAGCAGCCAAGTCCCTTCCGACCCCATTCCCAACTCAGAGCCTCATTAGGAAGGATGCATGCAGCCCAGAGGGCATCCCACAGGTGCGGCCAATCCACCCACTGCACGGGTCCCGAGGGGTGCAGTGTTGAGACACAGACTCCCAGGTAAACGCTGGATGCCACACACCTGCCCCGGCCCATTCTCAGCCTGGGCCCAAATGCCCTGAGTGCTGCCCACCACACCCTGAACTCAGCCGCACCCATCTAGGCCCAGAGTCTGCAAAGACCCCATTCCCCATCACAGGCCTTCCTCCCCCGGCCCCTGAAGAGGAGCGCTCAGCAGGTGATGCACGAAAAGCTTCTCCTGACCTTTCCCCATTGCAGCTCCTCAGGAAACTGAGCTGTCACTGTGGACATGGCCTGCGGTGTCATGGAGCCACAGGGGAGCCGGAGCAATTCCGGCACCAGTCAGAGCTGAGAGAAAAGGCCTGTGTCCTGACTGCACATGCACCCCACTGGTCCACAAAGAGGGCAGAGGCGCCACTTGCGGGTCACGGTGAGTGGGGCAGGACCATGCTCACAGCTCAGAGAAGGTGGGGCCCCTTTGTGGCTAAACTGATGAAGCACAAATCTTTGGAAATTCAAGCTGCAATGGGTACAAATTTCCTGTGTCTTCTCCACTTTGAGAGTGAAAGGAATGAAATGAAGTAGACATAGGCTTTACAACTTACACCAAAATTAACTCAAAATTCCCCATAAGCATGTTCCTTAGAAAACTAAAAATAGAAATACCAATTGACCTGGAAATTTCTCTTAGGAATTTACCCAAAGAATATAATTTCTCAGATTCAAAAAGACATATGCACCCCTATATTTGTTGCAGCACTATTTATAATAGCCAAGATATGGAAGCAACCTAAGTGTCCATCAGTAGATGAATAGATAAAGAAGGTGTGGTACATATACACAATGTGCCAGAGTCCACCTCCAGCAGGGGTGGGGGGGTGGGGGGTGAAGCTCAAAAGGATGAGATGGAGTTGTTGCACAGAGAGACAAGACACAGAGTCAGATGGAGGTGGTCTCTCGACAAAGTGCTGATGACAGCTTTATTTATACCATTTTGCACAAGGATATGATTATTTTTTATTGTTCTGTTGATTAATTGGTATAGGCAGTTGATTAATAGGTATAGGCAAGCTTTTTTCTTTCTTATTCTTTCTAATCTATTCGTGGTTGGTCAAGTGTTAGGTGATCGTTTTCTGTTCCTTGACCAAAACGTTTCCTGGCAACATGTACTCTATTGTGTTTTATGTTTCTATGCTACACAGTTTCTAGGTAGTGCATGTGACCGCAGGAGCATGCAGTATCTAGCAGTTACTATGGAGTCTATCAGCTCACGGTGAAATACAGGTCACTCACTACCACAGTTACCTAGGCAGGTATCATCATGTATATATTTAATGCAATGGGTCACTTTATCTTCTCATAATATGTATTCTATCATAGGTAGATGCAAGGTAAAGATAGAAAGCATGATTTAGAACTGTAAGAAAGCAAGTGAAGATGCTCAGGTTTGTGCCTATAGACTAGGTATTAATCCAAGCCAGACAAGGGCAACAAAACATCCACGGGTGTAGACAATTTCTCTCAAAACTGGGGAGTGAGGTTCAAGCCTCACCTCTGTTGGAACCCATTTTCTCACCTGATGGCCCCCCTGCGACTGTGCCTGTCTTAGGTTGTTCTTCCCTTGAGGAATCTTACCTGTCTCTGGCTAACCAGCCATCTTATGGGGCCATACAGGGAGATGTAAATCTGCTAAGTGAGAGAGAAGTAATGTTCTTTGAAAATGTTAGCTTTTCACTTCTTTGCAGATTTATGCCCCATGGCTTCTATGCCTAGCACTTGTCTTGAGGTATTTTTATCACTTCGAAGAATTATGGTACTTGGTAATTTCACATATGAGGCACAAATTCTAGTAAAGGGCTGTAATTAGGAAGGAAGAAGAAAAACTATAGAAGTAGCAGAAGGAAGAGGGCAGAGCCAAGATGGCGGCATGAGTAGGACAGTGGGAATCTCCTCCCAAAAAAAAAAATATTTTTGAAAAAACAACAAATAAAACTAATCCTAAAAGAGAGACCAGAAGACACAGGACAACAGCCAGACTACATCCACACCTGTGAGAGCCCAGTGCCTGGTGAAAGGGGTAAGATACAAGCCCCGGCCCAGCGGGACCCAAGCGCCCCTCACCCCAGCTCCTGGCGGGAGGAGAGGAGTCGGAGCAGGGAGGGAGAGGGAGCCCAGGACCGCTAAACACCCAGCCCTAGCCATCCACACCAGAGCGCAGACACAGTGCATACGTGAAGGGCTGGAAACTAGGGAAACAGGACAGCAGGACCTCTGAGCAGGTCCCGAAGCCAATGCCCCTGTGACAAAGAAAAGTGAGTGCTTTTTGGAAGTCTTAAAGGGACAGGGATGCCACAGCTGGACGGAAACATCCCAGGTCACAGTCCAGCAGCTGGAAATTCCAGGAAACTCCAGGTGCACTAACCCCCTGAGCAACAGATCTGAGACCCCTCACGGAGGTAAACAGCCAAACAGCCCCACGTCCATTACCCCTCCGGAGCCCCACCATAGCAAAGCAGCAGCCTGAGGCTGGCCACGCCCTCAGCAAGGGAGCTTCCTCCATACCAGCCGGGCAAGATACAAAGACCCAGTCTACACGCAATTACCCAACACAAACCACTAGGGGTCACAGTTGTCCCAGTAAAGAAGGCCAGGAGCCAAGTGGAAAGCTGATAGATGCGTCAATAGCACTCCACTGCACCTGTCAACATGAAAAGGCAAAAAAATTTGATCCAGACAAGACTAACCCAGACAGCTTCGGCATCTGCTACATCTTCCCCTGAGAAGGAACCTGGGGAGCTAGATTTAACCAGTCTTCCTGAAAAAGAATTCAAAACAAAAGTCATAACCATGCTGATGGACTTGCAGAGAAATATGCAAGAACTAAGGAAGGAGAATACAGAAATAAAACAAGCTCTGGAAGGACTTGAAAACAGAATGGATGAGATGCAAGAGACCATTAATGGACTAGAAAGCAGAGAAGCTGATGCAGAGGGAGATAAAAGGATCTCCAGGAATGAAAGAATATTAAGAGAGCTAGTAACCAATCGAAACAGAACAATATCCACATTATAGGGATAGAAGAAGAAGAGAGAGAAAAAGGGATAGTAAGTCTCTTTGAAGAAATAATTGCTGAAAACTTCCCCAAACTAGGGGAGGAAATGGCCTCTCAGACCACAGAGGTACACAGAACTCCCATGACAAGGGATCCAAGGAAGGCAACACCAAGACACATAATAATGAAAATGGCAAAGATCAAAGACAAGGACAAAGTATTAAAGGCAGCCAGAGAGGGGAAAAAAAAGGTCACCTACAAAGGAAAACCCATCAGGCTATCATCAGACTTCTCAACAGAAACCCTACAGGCCAGAAGAGAATGGCATGATATACTTAATGCAATGAAACAGAAGGGCCTCGAACCAAGACTACTGTATCCAGCACGATTACCATTTAAATATGATGGAGGCATTAAACAATTCCCAGAAAAGCAAAGATTGAGGGAATTTGCCTCCCACAAACCACCTCTACAGGGAATCTTACAGGGACTGCTCTAGATGGGATAACTCCTAAAAAGAGCACAGAACAAAACACCCAACATATGAAGAAGGGAGGAGGACGAATAAGAAGGGAGAGAAATAAAGAATCATCAGAAAGTGTTTATAATAGCTCAATAAGCGAGTAAAGTTAGACAGTAAGATAGTAAAGAAGCTAACCCTGAACCTTTGGTAACCACAAACTGAAAGCCTGCAATGGTAATAAGTACATACCTTCCAATAATCACCCTAAATGTAAATGGACTGAATGCACCAATCAAAAGACACAGAGTAACAGAATGGATGAAAAAGCAAGATCCATCCATATGCTGCTTCCAAGAGACTCACCTCAAACCCAAAGACATGCACAGACTTAAAGTCAAGGGATGGAAAAAGATATTTCATGCAAACAACAAAGAGAAAAAAGCAGGTGTTGCAATACTAGTATCAGACAAAACAGACTTCAAAATAAAGAAAGTAACAAAAGATAAAGAAGGACATAACACAATGATAAAGGGCTCAGTCCAACAAGAGGATATAACCATTATAAATATATATGCACCCAATACAGGAGCACCAACATACCTGAAACAAATACTAACAGAACTAAAGGAGGAAATAGAATGCAATGCATTCATTCTGGGAGACTTCAACACACCACTCACTCCAAAGGACAGATCCACCAGATAGAAAATAACTAAGGACACAGAGGCACTGAACAACACAGTAGAACAGATAAACCTAATAGACATCTACAGAACTCTACATCCATAAGCAACAGGATACACATTCTTCTCAAGTGCACATGGAACCTTCTCCAGAATAGACCACATACTAGGCCACAAAAAGAGCCTCAGTAAATTCCAAAAGATTGAAATCCTACCAACCAACTTTTCAGACCACAAAGGCATAAAACTAGAAATAAACTGTACAAAGAAAGCAAAAAGACTCACAAACACATGAAGGCTTAACAACACGCTCCTAAATAACCAAAGAATCAATGACCAAATCAAAATGGAGATCCACCAATATATGGAAACAAACGACGACAACAACACAAAGCCCCAACTACTGTGGGATACAGCAAAAGCAGTCTTAAAAGGAAAGTATATAGCAATCCAGGGATATTTAAAGAAGGAAGAACAATCCCAAATGAATGGTCTAATGTCACAATTATTGAAATTGGAAAAAGAAGAACAAATGAGGCCTAAGGTCAGCAGGAGGGACATAATAAAGATCAGAGAAGAAATAAATAAAATTGAGAAGAATAAAACAATAGCAAAAATCAATGAAACCAAGAGCTGGTTCTTCGACAAAATTAACAAAATGGATAAGCCTCTAGCCAGACATATTAAGAGGAAAAGAGAGTAAACATAAATCAACAGAATTAGAAATGAGAAAGGAAAAATCATGACGGACCCCACAGAAAGATAAAGAATTATTAAAGAGTACTATGAAAACCTATATGCTAACAATCTGGGAAACCTAGGAGAAATGGACAACTTCCTAGAAAAATACAACCTTCCAAGACTGCCCCAGAAAGAAACAGAAAATCTAAACAGACCAATTACCAGCAACGAAACTGAAGCAGTAATCAAAAAACTACCCAGGAACAAAACCCCCAGGCCAGATGGATTTAACTCGGAATTTTATCAGACATACAGAGAAGACATAATACCCATTCTCCTTAAAGTTTTCCAAAAATAGAAGAGGAGGGAATACTCCCAAACTCATACTATGAAGCCAACATCACCCTAATACCAAAACCAAGCAAAGACCCCACCAAAAAAGAAAACTACAGACCAATATCCCTGATGAACGTAGATGCAAAAATACTCAACAAAATATTAGCAAACCGAATTCAAAAATACATCAAAAGGATCATACACCATGACCAAGTGGGATTCATCCCAGGGATGCAAGGATGGTACAACATTAGAAAATCCATCAACATCATCCACCACATCAACAAAAAGAAAGACAAAAAAAACATGATCATCTCCATAGATGCTGAAAAAGCATTCGATAACATTCAACATCCATTCATGATAAAAACTCTCAACAAAATGGGTATAGAGGGCAAGTACCTCAACATAATAAAGACCATATATGATAAACCCACAGCCAACATCATACTGAACAGCGAGAAGCTGAAAGCTTTTCCTCTGCGATCGGGAACAAGACAGGGATGCCCACTCTCCCCACTGTTATTCAACATAGTACTGGAGGTCCTAGCCACAGCAATTAGACAAAACAAAGAAATACAAAGAATCCAGATTGGTAAAGAAGGGGTCAAAGTGTCACTATTTGCAGATGACATGATATTGTATATAAAAAGCCCTAAGGACTCCACTCCAAAACTACTAGAGCTAATATCGGAATTCAGCAAAGTTGCAGGATACAAAATTAACACACAGAAATCTGTGGCTTTCCTATACACTAACAATAAACTAATAGAAAGAGAAATCAGGAAGACAATTCCGTTCACAATAGCATCAAAAAGAATAAAATACCTAGGAATAAACCTAACCAAGGAAGTGAAAGACCTATACCCTGAAAACTATAAGACACTCGTAAGAGAAATTAAAGAGGTCGCTAACAAATGGAAACTCATCCCATGCTCTTGGCCAGGAAGAATTAATATCGTCAAAATGGCCATCCTGCCCAAAGCAATAGACAGATTCAATGCAATCCCTATCAAATTACCAACAGCTTTCTTCAATGAACTGCAACAAATAGTTCAAAAATTCATATGGAAACACCAAAGACCCCGAATAGCTAAAGCAATCCTGAGAAGGAAGAATAAAGTGTGGGGGGATCTTGCTCACCAACTTCAAGCTCTACTACAAAGCCATAATAATCAAGACAATTTGGTACTGGCACAAGAACAGAGCCACAGACCAATGGAACAGAATAGATACTCCAAATATTAACACAAACATATATGGTCAACTAATATTTGATAAAGGGGCCATGGACATACAATGGGGAAATGAGAGTCTCTTCAACAGATGGTGCTAGCAAAACTGGGCAACTACATGTAAGAAAATGAAACTGGATCACTGTCTAACCCCATACACAAAAGTAAATTCAAAATGGATCAAAGACTTGAATGTAAGTCATGAAACCATAAAACTCTTAGAGAAAAACATAGGCAAAAATCTCTTAGACATAAACATGAGTGACCTCTTCTTGAACATATCTCCCTGGGCAAGGGAAACAATGCAAAAATGAACAAATGGGACTATATCAAGCTGAAAAGCTTCTGTAAAGCAAAGGACACCATCAATAGAACAAAAAGGTATCCTACAGTGTGGGAGAATATATTCGAAAATGACAGATCCGATAAAGGGTTGATATCCAAAATATATAAAGAGCTCACACACCTCAACAAACAAAAAGCAAATAATCCAATTAAAAAATGGGCAGAGGAGCTGAACAGACAGTTCTCTAAAGAAGAAATTCAGATGGCCAACAGACACATGAAAAGATGCTCCACATCGCTTGTCATCAGAGAAATGCAAATTAAAACCACAATGAGATATCACCTCACACCAGTAAGTATGGCTACCATCCAAAAGACAAACAACAACAAATGTTGGCGATCTTGTGCAGAAAGGGGAACCCTCCTACACTGCTGGTGGGAATGTAAATTAGTTCAACCATTGTGGAAAGCAGTATGGAGGTTCCTCAAAATGCTCAAAATAGAAATACCATTTCACCCAGGAATTCCACTTCTAGGAATTTACCCTAAGAATGCAGCACTCCAGTTTGAAAAAAACAGATGCACCCCTATGTTTATCGCTGCACTATTTACAATAGCCAAGATATGGAAGCGACCTAAATGTCCAACGGTAGACGAATGGATAAAGAAGATGTGGTATATATACCCAATGGAATATTACTCAGCCATAAGAAGAAAACAAATCCTGCCATTTGCAACAACATGGATGGAGATAGAGGGTATTATGCTCAGTGAAATAAGCCAGGCAGAGAAAGACAAGAACCAAATGATTTCACTCATATGTGGAGTATAAGAACAAAGGAAAACTGAAGGAACAAAACAGCAGCAGAATCACAGAACCCAAGAATGGACTAACAGTTACCAAAGGGAAAGGGACTGGGGAGGACAGGTGGGAAGGGAGGGATAAGGGCGAGAAGAAAAGAAAGGGGGAATTACAATTAACATGTATAGTGTTGGGGGGCCACACGGAGGGCTGTGCAACACAGAGAAGACAAGTAGTGATTCTACAGCATCTTATTATGTTGAAGGACAGTGACTGTGAACTTGGTGACGAGTAGTGATTTTACAGCATCTTACTATGTTGATGGACAGTGACTGTGAATGGGGATGTGGGGGGGACTTGGTGAAGGGGGGAGCCTAGTAAACATAATGTCCTTCATGTAATTGTAGATTAATGAAACCAAAATTTAAAAAAAGATGTAGCAGAAGGAAGAAAACATGAGAACATTTATTAAGTGTCAAATAGGGTTATTCCATTCAGTATTCCCCTATAACTCTATTTCTCTAATTTTCCTATAAAACTCACTAGCATTACAGAAAAGAGGGGCATTTCCACCTAGGTGGAGATGGGGTAGTCAATATTTGACTAGCTACCTGCAGGTTTTGGTATTCTATGCCAAGATTGCCATCTGGCCTCTGAGTGCTCTATTCTTCAGGACCACTGTCCTGAAAAGCTTCTGGGAAGTTTATGCTCTCCTCCATTCAATGCTGCTTAGCAAAGGTTAGCTTAGCCCTTGGCAACAATGCAAGCAAAGACAAAGCCAATAGTATAATGGAGAATAACAAAATCAAGGTGGGTAATAGAGGGAGCCAGCTGTGAAGGCCCTTGATTTGTGGGGGTCTTTCTCCAGCCTGAGCTTTGCTACACAGCTTGAGTAGCATGGCTCCTGGCAACAATGGAATACTAGACAGCCATAAGAAAAAAACAAATCCTACCATTTGCAACAACATGGATGGAGCTGGAAGATATTATGCTCAGTGAAATAAGCCAGGTGGAGAAAGACAAATATCAAATGATTTCCCTCATTTGTGGAGAATAACAGCAAAGTAAAACTGAAGGACCAAAACAGAAGCAGACTCACAAAATCCAAGAAGGGACTAGCAGTTAACCAAAGGGTAGGGTGGGGGAGGGCAGGTGAGGAGGGAGGGAGAAGGGGATTGAGGGGTATTATGATTGGCACACATGGTGTGGGGGTCACAGGGAAGATAGTGTAGAACAGAGAAGACGAGTAGTGACTCTGTGGCATCTTACTACACTGATGGACAGTAACTGCAATGGGGTACAGAGAAGACTTTATAATGCAGGTGAATGTAGTAACCGCAGTGTTTTTTCATGTGAAACCTTCATAAGAGTGTATATCAATAATATCTTAATTTTAAAAACTATTTTTATGGTACACTCATAAAAAAATTTTCCATAGGCAAATTTTTATGCAAAATTATAAAATTTGTAGGTAAAAGCAAAATATATACAACCTTGCTGAAGACTTTCAACACCCAAAACCAAAGGATACATGGGCTTTATAAAATTATAATTTCTACTCTAAAAGACCTTGCTCAGAGAACCCAAACACAAGACACAAACTGAAAGAAAATATTTTCAAAATACATGTTTGACACAAGACAAATGCTGGGCATAGAAGCCACAGGGCAAAAATATGCAAAGAAATAAAAAGCTAACATTTTCAAACAATAAGGCTTCTCTCTCACTTACCAACTTTACATTTCCCTGTATGGCCCTGGAAGATGACTGGTTAGCCAGAGACGGGTAAGATTCCTCAAGGGAGGAACAACCTAAGACAGGCACAGTCTCAGGGGGGCAATCAGGTGAGAAATTGGGGATCAACAGAGGTGAGGCTTAGAACCTCACCCCCCCTGTTCTGAGAGAAATCTTCTGCATCCGTGGATGTTTTATTGCCCTTGTCTAGCTTGGATTAACACATAGTCTACAGGCACACACCTGATCATCTACATTTGCTCTCTTACAACACTAAACTATGTTTTCTACCTTTATCTTATATCTACCTACCACTTCAGCATTTTATTAAAAATAATAATAATAAAGAGAGAAATGTGGTATCCACATATAAATCAAGTATAAAAATCAAATGAGTATTCATATTTGAACTGTTTATAGCTCATAATGCATGAGCAAAACCAAAAGTTTCTGTGATGACTGCCCTTGTACTGTTCACCATGTAACTTATTCACTATGTAAGAATTTGTTCTCCATGTAAGAACTTGTTCGTCATGCTTCAGAAGATTGGAGACTGATGAAAATTAGGCTTGGGGTGGATTAATGATTGTGCATTGAGCATTGACTCCCCTATACAGAATTTTATTGTTGTTAACAACCATTTGATCAATAAATATGAGAGATGCCCTCACAAAGAAAAAAAAAGTACACACTTCCAATTGTAAAACAAATAAGTAACCGGGATGTAATGTATAGCATAAGGAATATAATCAAAATATTGTAACAACTTGGTATGGTGATAGCTGGTACTTAGAATTATCATGTATATAAATGTTGAATCACTGTGTTGTACACCTGAAACTAATGTAATGTAATACTGTGTGTCAACTACCCTTCAATAAAAAATAATTATCTACAAAAAAAAAACATATTTGATAAAGGATTTGAACTCAAGATATACAAAAATCCATAAAACAAAAATGAGCCATTAAAAATATTTTACAATTTAAAAAAATGTCTCACCTTAACATCCAAGAATTACATCACCAGTATTTAGACAACTGCTTTGAAAAACTATGCCCCAGGTGAGGCTTAGAACCTCACCACCCTGTTTTGAGAGAAATCTTCTGCATCTGTGGATGTTTTGTTGCCCTTGTCTAGCTTAGATTAATACTTAGTCTATAGGCACAGACCTGATCATCCACACTTGCCCTCTTACAGCACTAAATTATGCTTTCCATCTTTATCTTGCATCTACCTACCACTTCAGCATTTTATCTTTTTAAAAAATAAGGGAGAAATGTGGGATTCACATATAAATCAAGTATAAAAATCAAATGAATAATCATATCTGACTTGATTGTTTATAGTTCATGATGCATGATCAAAACTGAAAGTTTCTGTGATATGACTGCCCTTGCACTGTTCACCATGCAAGAACTTATTCACCATGTAAGAACTTGTTCACCATGTAAGAACTTGTTTGTTATGCTTCAGAAGATTGGAGACTGTTGAGAGTTAGACTTGAGGTTGATTAATGATTGTGCATTGAATCCCCTATACAGAAATTTCTTGTTGTTAACAACCATTTGATCAATAAATATGAGAGATGCCCTCTTAAAAAAAAAAAACTATGCCCCAACAAAAGCCACCATGCAATTTTACACAATAGCTCTATTCATAAAGGCTAAAAGCTTTAAGAAATCAGGATGTGTTTCAGTAGATGAATGCTTTGGCAAATTGGGGTACATGCATTACATTTCAGTACAACTTGTACAGTGAAATGTACAGTGATTTGCCCAGTGAAGCTGGTGCCTTCATCACTGGAGGTTACAGGTCTACCCCACATGAGAAATTGTTTCTAACAGCTTCTTTGAGATTATGAAAGCATCGGCCTTGGGCCAGCAGAAGGCTGCATTCTTACCTGTGGGGTTAGAATGCATCACCCTCCCAGTACACGACATGGATGTGTTCGCCAACCTGGAAGCTCTCCAAAATCCATATTTTGAGACACTGGTATGACGTATTATTAACTCCATTTTTATCCCCTCCCCTTTCTCTGGAGAATGGAGGGGTGAGGCTGAAAATATCAAGCTTCTAATCATGGCTTGGGCTTCCTGCCTGTCAGACACCCAGCAGAACCCACCCAGAACCACCTACTATGAACAAAAGATGCCGCTATTACTCAGGAAATCCCCAGAGATTTAGGAGCGCAGTGTCAGGATTGAGACACAGACCAACATACATGTTTTCTACCATACTTCCATGTTCACAGTGGTGCATCCCAGGGAGAGGGTTGGGAAGTTGTGTTTCCACTATCCCAGGAGAATGAGGATTTAAAACAGAAACTAAGTTGAGTTATACAAAAAACATAATGTATAAGGTGTGACCCCAAGATGTGCAGACTGAGATTCCAACTAAAAGGCCGATTTAGCTATAGTGACAAGTATCAACTTCCACAGCTATTTGAGGGTCTGACAGGCTGTGTCTCTAACTGTCCGTTTGCAGCTGTGGGTGGGGAGTGAAGGCCACTCCCCCAGGGTGATGGAAAGAGACTTGTGCCTGTCTTTTTTTAAATTCCACATTAAATAATGTGAACATTAATAAAATACTAAGAATAGATTTAGGTGCAAATCTTGTGCATTGAAAATTATAAAACACTGATAATTTAAAAACTAAGAAAGATTTAATACATGTAAAGTCTACTCATGTTGATGGAAAGACTTAAATACTGTTAAGGTGGCAAAGACACAAATGCAACCTACATAGTCAACATGATTTCTTTGAAAATTCACAGGCTTCAATGTACCAGCTGATCCTGACACATGGAATTTCAAGGGAACCCAAAGAGCCCTTGAAAACAATCTTGAAAAAGAAAATAAAAGCTGAAGGCTCATGGCCCCCAAGATCTAATCTTAGTACAAAGTAACAGTAAATAAAACACTGTGACACTGTCATAAACATACACAGTTGGCCCATGGATAGCAGGGGTGTGAACAGCCCAGGTCCACTTGAGGGGATTTTTTTCCACAAATATATAGAAAAAACGTTTAAAGGCTTAAGACGATTTGAAACATTTGCTTTTTCTAGCTTACCTTACTGTTAGAATACAGCACAAAACATGTATCATGTACAAAATATGTGTTAATTGACTGTTTATATTATTGGTAAGTCTTTCAGTCAAAATAGGCAATCAGATTTAGGATAATACATAAGTTTGGGGGAGTGAGATATTTTATGTAGATTCTGACTCTGTGGGATGTCAGCTACACAAACCCCCATGTTGTTCAAAGGTCAACTGTATGTATAGATCAACAAAACTGAGTGGAAAGCCCAGAAGTGACCCCAACCATCTACAGTCAATTGCTTTCTAACAAGAGTGGACAACATTAAATTAGGGAAAGAATGGTCTTTTCAGCAAATGGTGCTGGGCAAATGACTGTCCATGTACAGAGGAATGAAACTGAACCCTTAAGTCATATCACATACAAAAATCAACTCAAAATAGACAAAGGGCTTACATAATAGGTAAAATTATAGACTCTAGAAGAAAATATGAGAAACGTTCATGACCTTGGATTTAGCCATGGTTTCTCAGATTTGACACCAAAGGACAAGCAACGGAAGAAAGCATAAATCAGAATTCCCCCAAATTAAAAACTTTTCTGCATCAAAAGTCACCAACCAGGAAGTGAAAAACAGCTACAGAATGGAAGAAAATATCTCCACATTGTACATCTGACAAGAGCCTGTAACCCAGAAAACACCACAAACTTGTACAAGGCAACAAGACAACACCCAAATGTTTAAAGTGGATGAAAGATTCCAAGGAAGACATACAAACATTCAACAAGCACATGAACACAGCATTACTTGCAATGGAAATGCAAATTAAACCACAGTGACCACCCCCTGCAAGCACACAGCAATGGCCTTCTTCAGGAAAATTCAAAATCACGTGTGGCCAAGGATGTAGAGTAATTGGAGCCCCTAATTTTTGCTTGTGGAAATATAAAATTTGCAGCTTGTGTACAATAGCTTGGCATTTCCTCGTAATATATAATACAATTACCTAATTGTGGGTAAACACCCACTCCTAGATACATATACCAAAGAAATGAAAAAGCTGTTCAAACAGAAACTGGCCCATGAGTTCTTGGCAGCACTGCTCACCACAGCAAAAATGTAGAAACAACTCAAATGCCCTTAACGGGGTGAACGGATGAACAAAACAGGGTAGACCCATGAACTGCATTATTCTGCCAAATACAGAAATAAAGAAAAATGGTCCAAAGCTGCTTTGAAAACTGTGTGTATTGAGGGCGTCCCCAGAAACTCGAGCACAGAATTAACATATGATTAGCAATTCCATTTCAGGGCATTTACCCAAATGACATGAAAGCAGGGACTTAGACATTGCACACCCATGTTCACAGCTGCATGATTCACAACAGCCAAAAGGTGGAGATGACCCGGGTGTCCACAGATGAAAAAAATGTGGTCTCTACACAGTGGAGTAAACAAGGAGTTCTAGAACCTGCTACACACATGGACACCAAAGCCATTATGCTCAGTGAAATGTGCCCCTCAAAGAAGGACAAATATTATGTGATCACACTTATGTGAGGTCCTGGAGAGCCCAACTGAGGTAAAGTCTCGGGAACAGTTCCAGGAAAAGGAAACTGCATCAGGACAGAAAGATGTGTGCACACAGCTGGGGAGAGTGGTGACAGCTGCGGTGGGACTGTGCATTGGATTATCATGTGGAGACCCTAATACTTCCCTAAATTTGGAGTCAGGTGGTGGTTTCCTGGAAGCATGTCCCCGTTTGGGGTAAACTCTCCAGCATTTTGTGTTTAGTGGCAACTGTGGTGAAGTGAGACGCTAGGAAATTCAGTATAAAGAGAATATGTACTGGAGGCGGAGCCAACATGGCGGCGTGAGTAGGACAGTGGGAATCTCCTCCCAAAAACATATATACTTCTGAAAATACAACAAACACAACTAGCCCTAAAAGAGAGACCAGAAGACGCAGGACAGTGGCCAGACTGCAGCTACACCAGCGAGAACCCAGCGACTGGTGAAAGGGGTAAGATACAAGCCCCGGCCCTGCGGGACGCGAGCGCCCCTCCCCCCAGCTCCCGGCGGGAGAACAATAGGCAGAGCGGGAGGGAGACGGAGCCCAGGACTGCCGAACACCCAGCCCCAGCCATCCGGGCCAGAGCGCAGACACAGTATATGCCCAGGGGGCCCTGGATACTGGGAGAACAGGGGGTAAGACCTCAGAGCGGGTGCTGAAGCTGATGCCCCTGTGACAAAGAAAAGCGGGGGCTTTTTGAAAGTCTTAAAGGGACAGGGACTTAACAGCTTGACGGAAACAACCCAGGTCACAGTACAGCAGCTGGAAATTACAGGGAAAACCGGGTGCACTAACCCCCTGGGCAACAGCTCTGAGACACCTCACGGAGGCAAACAGTCAAGCAGCCCCCCCATCCATCACCCCACCGGGCGCTGCGAAAGCAGAGAAGCAGCCTGAGACAAATTCCGCCCACAGAAAGGGAAATTTCTCCCTTCCGGCCAGGCAAGACACAAAGACCCACTCTACACGCAATTACCCAACACAAGCCACTAGGGGTCGCAGTTGCCCCAGTAAAGAAAGGCCAGTAGTAAGTGAAAATTTTGGCCCTCCCAGCTGACAGTCAATAGCACCTGTCAACATGAAAAGGCAAAAAAATATGATTCAGACAAGACTAACCCAGACAGCTTCGGCATCTGCTACATCTTCCCCTGAGAAGGAATCTGGGGAGATAGATTTAGCCAGTCTACCTGAAAAAGAATTCAAAACAAAAGTCATAACCATGCTGATGGACTTGCAGAGAAATATGCAAGAACTAAGGAAGGAGAATTCAGAAATAAAACAAGCTCTGGAAGGACTTCAAAACAGAATGGACGAGATGCAAGAGACCATTAATGGACTAGAAAACAGAGAACAGGAACGCAGAGAAGCTGATGCAGAGAGAGATAAAAGGATCTCCAGGAATGAAAGAATTTTAAGAGAGCTGAGTGATCAATATAAAAGAAATAATATAAGAATCATAGGCATTCCAGAAGAAGTAGAGAGAGAAAAGGGGATAGAAAATGTCTTTGAAGAAATAATTGCTGAAAATTTCCCCAAACTAGGGGAAGAAATGGCCTCTCAGACCACAGAGGTACACAGAACTCCCATGACAAGGGATCCAAGGAGGGCAACACCAAGACACATAATAATTAAAATGGCAAAGATCAAAGACAAGGACAAAGTATTACAAGCAGCCAGAGAGAAAAAAAAGGTTACCTACAAAGGAAAACCCATCAGGCTATCATCAGACTTCTCAACAGAAACCCTACAGGCCAGAAGAGAATGGCATGATATACTTAATGCAATGAAACAGAAGGGCCTCGAACCAAGACTACTGTATCCAGCACGAATATCATTTAAATATGAAGGAGGGATTAAACAATTCCCAGACAAGCAAAAGTTGAGGGAATTTGCCTCCCACAAACCACCTCTACAGGGCATCCTACAGGGACTGCTCTAGATGAGAGCACTCCTAAAAAGAGCACACAACAAAACACCAAACATATGAAGAAGGGAGGAGGAGGAATAAGAAGGGAGAGAAATAAAGAATCATCAGATTGTGTTTATAATAGCTCAACAAGCGAGTTAAGTTAGACAGTAAGACAGTAAAGAAGCTAACCCTAAACCTTTGGTAACCACAAACTTAAAGCCTGCAATGGCAATAAATTCATACCTTTCAATAATCACCCTAAATGTAAATGGACTGAATGCACCAATCAAAAGACACAGAGTAATAGAATGGATAAAAAAGCAAGATCCATCCATATGCTGCTTACAAGAGACTCACCTCAAACCCAAAGACGCGCACAGACTTAAAGTCAAGGGATGGAAAAAGATATTTCAAGCAAACAACAGAGAGAAGAAAGCAGGTGTTGCAATTCTGGTATCAGACAAAACAGACTTCAAAATAAAGAAAGTAACAAAAGACAAAGAAGGACATTACATAATGATAAAGGGCTCAGTCCATCAAGAGGATATAACCATTATAAATATATATGCACCCAATACAGGAGCACCAACATACCTGAAACAAATATTAAC
Source organism: Manis pentadactyla (assembly GCF_030020395.1). Lineage (NCBI taxonomy): Eukaryota > Metazoa > Chordata > Mammalia > Pholidota > Manidae > Manis > Manis pentadactyla. The sequence continues at coordinate 26,228 of NC_080026.1, forward strand.
AGAACTAAAGGAGGAAATAGAATGCAACGCATTCATTCTAGGAGACTTCAACACACCACTCACTCCAAAGGACAGATCCACCAGACAGAAAATAAGTAAGGACACAGAGGCACCGAACAACACACTAGAACAGATGGACCTAATAGACATCTACAGAACTCTACATCCAAAAGCAACAGGATACACGTTCTTCTCAAGTGCACATGGAACATTCTCCAGAATAGACCACATACTAGGACACAAAAAGAGCCTCAGTAAATTCCAAAAGATTGAAATCCTACCAACCAACTTTTCAGACCACAAAGGCATTAAACTAGAAATAAACTGTTCAAAGAAAGCAAAAAGGCTCACAAACACATGGAGGCTAAACAACACGCTCCTAAATAATCAATGGATCAATGACCAAATCAAAATGGAGATCCAGCAATATATGGAAACAAATGACAACAACAACACTAAGCCCCAACATCTGTGGGACGCAGCAAAAGCAGTCTTAAGAGGAAAGTATATAGCACTCCAAGCATATTTAAAAAAGGAAGAGCAATCCCAAATGAACGGTCTAATGTCACAACTATCAAAATTGGAAAAAGAAGAACAAATGAGGCCTAAGGTCAGCAGAAGGAGGGACATAATAAAGATCAGAGAAGAAATAAATAAAATTGAGAAGAATAAAACAATAGCAAAAATCAATGAAACCAAGAGCTGGTTCTTCGAGAAAATAAACAAAATAGATAAGCCTCTAGCCAGACTTATTAAGAGGAAAAGAGAGTCAACACAAATCAACAGTATCAGAAATGAGAAAGGAAAAATCACAACAGATCCCGCAGAAATACAAAGAATTATTAGAGACTACTATGAAAACCTATATGCTAACAAGCTGGGAAACCTAGGAGAAATGGACAACTTCCTAGAAAAATACAACCTTCCAAGACTGACCCAAAAAGAAACAGAAAATCTAAACAGACCAATTACCAGCAAAGAAATTGAAGCGGTAATCAAAAAACTACCAAAGAACAAAACCCCCGGGCCAGATGGATTTACCTCGGAATTTTATCAGACATACAGGGAAGACATAATACCCATTCTCCTTAAAGTTTTCCAAGAAATAGAAGAGGAGGGGATACTCCCAAACTCATTCTATGAAGCTAACATCACCCTAATACCAAAACCAGGCAAAGACACCACCAAAAAAGAAAACTACAGACCAATATCCCTGATGAACGTAGACGCAAAAATACTCAACAAAATTTTAGCAAACCGAATTCAAAAATACATCAAAACCATCGTACACCATGACCAAGTGGGATTCATCCCAGGGATGCAAGGATGGCACAACATTCGAAAGTCCATCAATATCATCCACCACATCAACAAAAAGAAAGACAAAAACCACATGATCATCTCCATAGATGCTGAAAAAGCATTTGACAAAGTTCAACATCCATTCATGATAAAAACTCTCAGCAAAATGGGAATAGAGGGCAAGTACCTCAACATAATAAAGGCCATCTATGAAAAACCCACAGCCAACATTATATTGAATAGCGAGAAGCTAAAAGCATTTCCGCTGAGATCGGGAACTAGACAGGGATGCCCACTCTCCCCACTGTTATTTAACATTGTACTAGAGGTCCTAGCCACGGCAATCAGACAAAACAAAAAAATACAAGGAATCCAGATTGGCAAAGAAGAAGTCAAACTGTCACTATTTGCAGATGACATGATACTGTACATAAAAAACCCTAAAGACTCCACCCCAGAACTACTAGAACTGATATCGGAATACAGCAAAGTTGCAGGATACAAAATCAACACACAGAAATCTGTGGCTTTCCTATATACCAACAATGAACCAACAGAAAGAGAAATCAGGAAAACAACTCCATTCACAATTGCATCAAAAAAAATAAAATACCTAGGAATAAACCTAACCAAAGAAGTGAAAGACTTATTTTCTGAAAACTACAAGTCACTCTTAAAAGAAATTAAAGGGGACACTAACAGATGGAAACGCATCCCATGCTCATGGCTAGGAAGAATTAATATCGTCAAAATGGCCATCCTGCCCAAAGCAATATACAGATTTGATGCAATCCCTATGAAACTACCAGCAACATTCTTCAATGAACTGGATCAAATAATTCAAAAATTCATATGGAACCACCAAAGACCCCGAATAGCCAAAGCAATCCTGAGAAAGAAGAATAAAGTAGGGGGGATCTCACTCCCCAACTTCAAGCTCTATTATAAAGCCATAGTAATCAAGACAATTTGGTACTGGCACAAGAACAGAGCCACAGACCAATGGAACAGACTAGAGAATCCAGACATTAACTCAGACATATATGGTCAATTAATATTTGATAAAGGAGCCATGGACATACAATGGCAAAATGACAGTCTCTTCAACAGATGGTGCTGGCAAAACTGGACAGCTACATGTAGGAGAATGAAACTGGACCATCGTCTAACCCCATATACAAAAGTAAACTCAAAATGGATCAAAGACCTGAATGTAAGTCATGAAACCATTAAACTCTTGGAAGAAAACATAGGCACAAACCTCTTAGACATAAACATGAGTGACCTCTTCTTGAACATATCTCCCCGGGCAAGGAAAACAACAGCAAAAATGAACAACTGGGACTATATTAAGCTGAAAAGCTTCTGTACAGCAAAAGACACCATCAATAGAACAAAAAGAAACCCTACAGTATGGGAGAATATCTTTGAAAATGACACATCCGATAAAGGCTTGACGTCCAGAATATATAAAGAGCTCACACGCCTCAACAAACAAAAAACAAATAACCCAATTAAAAAATGGGCAAAGGAACTGAACAGACGGTTCTCCAAAAAAGAAATACAGATGGCCAACAGACACATGAAAAGATGCTCCACATCGCTAATTATCAGAGAAATGCAAATTAAAACTACAATGAGGTATCACCTCACACCAGTAAGGATGGCTGCCATCCAAAAGACAAACAACAACAAATGTTGGCGAGGCTGTGGAGAAAGGGGAACCCTCCTACACTGCTGGTGGGAATGTAAACTTGTTCAACCATTGTGGAAAGCAGTATGGAGGTACATCAAAATGCTCAAAACAGACTTACCATTTGACCCAGGAATTGCACTCCTAGGAATTTACCCTAAGAATGCAGCAATCAAGTATGAGAAAGATCAGTGCACCCCTATGTTTATCGCAGCACTATTTACAATAGCCAAGAATTGGAAGCAACCTAAATGTCCATCGATAGATGAATGGATAAAGAAGATGTGGTACATATACACAATGGAATACTACTCAGCCATAAGAAAAGGGCAAATCCAACCATTTGCAGCAACATGGATGGAGCTGGAGGGTATTTTGCTCAGTGAAACAAGCCAAGCAGAGAAAGAGAAATACCAAATGATTTCACTCATCTGTGGAATATAAGAACAAAGGAAAAACTGAAGGAACAAAACAGCAGCAGAATCACAGAACTCAAGAATGGACTAACAGGTACCAAAGGGAAAGGGACTGGGGAGGATGGGTGGGTAGGGAGGGATAAGGGGGGGAGAAGTAGGGGGGTATTAAGATTAGCATCCATAGCGGGGTGGGAGAAAGGGGAGGGCTGTACAACACAGAGAAGACAAGTAGTGATTCTACAACAGGTTGCTACGCTGATGGACAGTGACTATAAAGGAGTATATAGGGGGGACCTGGTATAGGGGAGAGCCTAGTAAACAAAGTATTCGTAAGTATTCGTCATGTAAGTGTAGATTAATGATTAAAAAAAAAAATGCAGTTCCTATGTGGTGACCTCTAATGAGTTCTACACAATGATATAAAGGACATATAAAAGTGTAGGCAAAGGGTCTGTTTGTGTTTATACAGAGGATCAAAGCCTAATTTGGCTACCCCGAAAATGATCTAAGAAACGATATGAAAGAGAACTTCCAACATCAGCACTCTCGGGAAGACTCATGCCAGAAGATGATCATCAAAAAACCCCAACAAAGATCCACGCACTGCTACAGCTGTAGATGCACTCATCCCACCAGCTCCTGGACTTGCCATGGGAATGAAGGAGATATCTAAGCTGGCCTGTGCATACAGTAAAACAACAAATTTGACTGGATCTATACTGTTGGAACTCAACCAAGAATTAGGAGAAGTGCAAATTGTAGCGCTCCAAAATCTTACAACTACAGACTATTTACTGTTAAAAGAACATATGGGATGTGAACAGTGCCCAGGAATGGGTTGTTTTAATTTGTCTGATTTTTCTCAAACTATTCAAATTCAGTTAGATAATAACCATCATATCATTGATAAGTTTTCACAAATGCCTAGGGTGCCTAACTGGTTTTCTTGGTTTCACTGGAGATGGCTGGTAATTACAGGTATGCTTTGGTTATGTAACTATACTCCTATTATGTTAATGTGTGTGCGCAATTTAAGTAGTAGCTTAAAATATATACATGCTGAAGTTACTCTACAAGAAGATATGTCAAAGAAATAATCAATCTTCCCATGTTTTCTCCCGCCTGCTACTTCTATAGCTTTTCTTCTTCCTTCCTAATTACAACGAATTCTTAAATAGAATTCGTGCCTCATATCAAATTTACCGAGTATCATAACTCCTCCAAGTGGTAAAGATACCTCAAGACAAATGCTGGGCATAGAAGCCACAGGGCATAAATATGCAAAGAAATAAAAAGCTAACCATTTCAAACAATAAGGCTTCTCTCTCACTTACCAACTTAACATTTCCCTGTGTGGCCCCGGAAGATGACTGGTTAGCCAGAGACGGGTAAGATTCCTCAAGGGAGGAACAACCTAAGACAGGCACAGTCGCTGGGGGGTCATCAGGTGAGAAATTGGGGATCAACAGAGGTGAGGCTTAGAACCTCACCCCCCCTGTTCTGAGAGAAATCTTCTGCATATGTGGATGTTTTATTGCCCTTGTCTAGCTTGGATTAACACATAGTCTACAGGCACACACCTGATCATCTACATTTGCTCTCTTACAACACTAAACTATGTTTTCTACCTTTATGTTGTATCTACCTACCACTTCAGCATCTTATTAAAAATAATAAAGAGAGAAATGTGGTATCCACATATAAATCAAGTATAAAAATCAAATGTGTATTCATATTTGAACTGACTGTTTATAGTTCATAATGCATGAGCAAAACCAAAAGTTTCTGTGATGACTGCCCTTGTACTGTTCACCATGTAACTTATTCACTATGTAAGAATTTGTTCTCCATGTAAGAACTTGTTCGTTATGCTTCAGAAGATTGGAGACTGACGAAAATTAGGCTTGGGGTGGATTAATGATTGTGCATTGAGCATTGACTCCCCTATACAGAATTTTATTGTTGTTAACAACCATTTGATCAATAAAAATGAGAGATGCCCTAACAACAACAACCAAGAAAAAGTACACACTTCCAATTGTAAAATAAATAAGCAACCGGGATGTAATGTATAGCATAAGGAATATAGTCAAAATATTGTAACAACTTGGTATGGTGATAGCTGGTACTTAGAATTATCATGTATATAAATGTTGAATCACTGTGTTGTACACCTGAAACTAATGTAATGTAATACTGTGTGTCAACTACCCTTCAATAAAAAATAATTATCTAAAAAAAAAAAAAAAAAAAAAAAAAAAAAAAAAAGAGAATATGTACTGATACTGCAAGATTTCTGTATGTTTGAAATTGCTAGAAAGTAAATTACTTTGCAAAACAACCATAAGAAAAGCAGAGGAGACATAATACCCTGTCAAGAGAGGCCAAGCCCTCCCCATCCAGTTCACACGAATGGGGCGCTACTCACCTTGCAGGGGTCCAGGGATCTTTAGAAGGCATGTGGGACAATTCCCTGTAGCCACTGGGCCTTGGGCGTTGGGACGACCTGGGGTACAAACAGTGGTATTTTAGAATTCCAGTTTCCCACCCTACTCCACCAAAGACCAGTTAGAACTAAAAATGAATTCAATGAACTTGTAAGATACCAAACCAACATACAAAAGTCGGTTGCTTGTATTCACTAAAAACTAACATCAGAGAGATTAAGGAAACAATGCCCTTTACAAGTGCATCATAAAAAATAAAGTGCTGTGGGTAAAATTGCAGTATTTCCAGAATCTCTCACCTGGCCTTAGTAAATATCCACATCAGTAGGTGTTTCCAAGGGGTGGAGAGAAGTAGTCCATCTCTATATCAACAGGTAATTATAAGGACTAGCAAGTGCATATCTGGCCTGGATAAGTTCAGCAGGACCCCTTCTTCTGCAGCCAGGTTTTGAGAGACACTGGCGAGCAGAAGTGGACTGATCTCGGTTCAAAAGTATTTTGCCCCGGAATTTTCCCCAGAAGTTACAGGTACCTAAGAACAAACTTAACCAAGGCGGTGGGAGGCCCGAGCTCCGAAAACTGTGGACACCGCAGACATGGACGGGAAGAGTTAGGTTATTACAAGTCCCCTCAGCCCACAGCAACGTGCAGACTCCGGGCGACCCCCACCGAAACTCCGTCGCACCCCTCACAGAAGCAGAGCAAACGCCCTACAGTCTGGATCTAATCCCCACACAGCCATCCTGGGAAAGCAGAGCCGGGGCGCCGCACCCTGACCTCCCACTACACTACGGAGCTGCAGCAACTGAGATGCCACGTGGCGCCAGAGCAGACGTGGGTGCACACGCCCTCTGCACCCCAAACCCACTCTGCCCAAGGAGCCGGCTCACGAGACCCCGGACCCAGGCCGCGGGTGGGGGCCGCCCTCGGTCGTCAGGCTGGGTCAGTGCCACGCTGCATCCCGGGGGCCTCCCAGGCGGCCGCCACCCCGGGGAGCCTTCCCAAGAAACCTCCCTGTGTGCTCGGCTCACAGCAAGGGCTGCGCCCCGGTAAGCGGGCCGCCTCAGCAGCCAAGTTCCTTGACCACACTCCCGTCTCAGAGCCTTGTTTGGAAGGAGGCCTGGAGCCTGCCGGGCGTCCTGCAGGTGCGGCCAATCCACCCGCTGCACGGGGCACGGGGTCCTGGGCGCGCAGCGCGGAGACACGGGCTCTTGGGACACGCTGGACGCCGCGCACCCGCCACGGCCCCGCTGCGCCGCCCACCGCACCCGCGGCCCGAACTCACCCGCGCCCGCCTCGCCCCAAAACTCCGAGACGACCCCGTTCACCGCCGCAGGCCTTCCTTCCCTGGCCCCTGGAGGGGAGCGCTCGGCACGCGGCGCACGGGGAGCCTCTCCTCTCCTTTCCTTCCCGTGGGTCCCGAGGAAACCGAGCTGTCACTGCGGACGCGGCCTGCGGGGTCCCGGGGACGCCACGGAGCCGGACAAATCCCGGCTCCCCTCAGCGAGAGAAGCAAAGTCCCGCGGCCTGAACGCACGTGCGCTGCGCGGGTCCACAATGAGAGCCCAGGCTCTGCCTGCGGGCCACGGGGGGCGGTACGGGAGGAGCGGCCACAGCTCAGAGGAGGTGGCGCCGCCTCGTGGCTAAAATGATGAACCACAACACTGGGAATTCAAACCGCAGTGGGCACGAATTTCCTACGTCTTCTCCAATTTGTTGGAGACCATACACAATGAAATTGAAGGTAGACACAGCTTTACAACTTACACCAAAATTCACTCACAATTCTCCATAGGCAAATATTAATTGCAAAATTATAAAATTCTAGGTAAAAGCAAGAAAATCTACACAACCTTGCTGATGACTTTTAACACCCAACACCAAAAGCCTATCCACAAAAGAAAAATAATAAATTTCTTGGTCTTTATAGAATTAAATTTTCTACTCTAAAAGATCTTGTTCAGAGAACCCAAACACAAGACACACAATGGTAAAAAAATATTTGCAAAATACAGAATTTGATAAAAGCTTTGTACTCAAGATACACAAAAATCCATAAAACAGAAAAGAACCATTAAAAAATATTTTACCATTGAAAAGGTAAGTCTCACCTTAGGATCCAAGAATTTTGTCACCAGTATTTAGACAACTGCTCTGAAAAACTGTCCCCAAAAAAATTCCACCATGCAATTTTTCACAGTAACTCTATTCATAAAGACTAAAAACTTGTGCTTTCCAAAATCCGTATTTGGAGACACTGGTATGACCTATTATTAACTCCGTTTTTATCACTTCCCCTTTCTCTGGAGAATGGAGGGGTGAGGCTGAAAATTCCAAGGTTCTAATCATGGCGTGGGCTTTCTGCCTGTCAGACACCCCAGCAGAACCCTCCCAGAACCACCTACTTAGTATAAAAGACCCTCTTACCCAGGAAATTCCCAGGGCTTTAGGAGCCCAGGGTCAGGAATGAGGCATAGACCAATATATGTTTTCTATTGCATTTCTGTGTTCATGGTGGCACATCACAGGAATAGGGTCAGGAAGTTCTGCTTCCACTATCCTAGGATAAGGAGGATTTAGAACAAATCTAAGTTGACTTATTAAGAATGTTATAATGTTTGACCCCAAGGTGTATGGATTAGATTCCAACTAAAAGGCTGATATGGCTGTAGTGACAAGTATTAGCTTCCACAGCTATCTGAGTGTCTGACCGAGGCTGTTTCTATAACTGTCCATTCACAGCTCTGGGTGGGGAGTGTGGGCACCCCCACCGCAGGGTGGTGGAAAGAGCCCTGGGCTCAGAGAAGAAGCCCGTCTTACACCAGAACTGGGACTTTGGTCTAAAGTTGCCAGACAAACACAAGTTAAATTTGAATTTCAGAGAACAAATAATTTTTTGGACATACCTATATAAATATTTTTTGCTATCATCTGAACTATATCCTGTGTTTTTACCGCAAGTCTGGCAGCCCTACCTTAGGCCAGTCATGTAAATGCTTGGAGCTTCAATTTCCTCATCTGAATGATAGAATGATGCCCACTGTAGAGTGCTGTACTTAGTATCAACTGGGACCACTGCAGCGGGTGGGGGAGTTCTTGACCCTCTTAGGGTTGCTGGATTTTAAAACTAAACTGACAAAGACAGATTAACCAGAGAAAAGTGCACCCATTTATTCATAACTTTTATGTGATAGAGGAGACTTCAAAAGGAAGTGAAGACCCAGAGAAGCATTTGGCCCTGAGCATTTTTGTGCAGGGTTTGATAAGAAGTGGGCAGTTGTGGAGAAATAGGACAGGTTAAGGAGTATGAGGTAGTGTAGTAAATAGGGGGAACTTATCAAGACCTGTTCATTAGGATTCTTCTTGTCCCTTTGTCTTCAAAGAAAAGGATTCTCCTCTCTTCTGGATATAAGGAGGGTACCTCTCACATAAGGGGTGTATGATCTGTTTCAGGGGAAAAGGATGTGAAGAAGGTCAGAGTGAGCTTCTTGCTTCTTTGATTTTTACCAAACTCCTTCAGCTTTAAATATTCAGTATTCCAAGTTACCATAGTTTGTGGTAGCATATCCTGGACCCCATCCTTACAGTGGTTGAAATGACCTACAATCTGTAGTCTTAGGCACTCCTAGAATAGTTCTGCAATAGTTATAAGTCTGTGTGGAGTAACACAAATTTATGTTTTAATTTTTCTACTTAATAGATATTGTTCTTGGATATCCATAAAGTGAGGTAATAATAGTATCTACCTCAAATTATATTTATGAGATTTAAATGAGTCAATGAATGTAAAATGTTTAGTCCTGAGCATGGTACATTATAAATGCTTAATGAATAATACCTAGTTACCCCTGCAGTTGTGCAAATATGATGTAATATCATCCAAATGAATTGAGTAGACTTTGAAATGAATCATTCAACTGAGGATGATTTACTGAGTCATATTTCAGCACTAAGTGCTGATGGGCAATACTTGTCCTTCCCATTGGTTATCAGAGAGGGAAAGAAATGGCCAAGTTTAGATGGGGAACACATTTACAAATCTTCCTGAGTATGTAAGAGACAAAGATGACACCTTTGTGATACTTTTCAAAGGATATAAAAAAATTTCCTGAATCTTAGCCCATTCTTTAAACTCAGAAGGAATTGACAGCGGATGCCTGCATTTTACCAGAGGCAAAAGCATGCCTCATCAGCAAACGGTGGGTTTACTGCAGTCTAAGGTGTACTACCGGCAGAAGCTAAGACTCTTCCTGCTTATCAAATGAAGCTGACCCAGTCTTGGTCACAGCATCATTGAATGGAAAGCTGGCCTTGCAGGATTTCCCTAAATCCCTGATGGCAGAGAAGAATGAATTAACCAAACAGCCCATCAGGGGATTTCAGGAAAGGCTCTTAATAGAGGAAAGCATTAACATGTAACCAGACAGAAAGGCAGAAACACAACTAGATATTAGTGGCAGCAGTTTCAGGTTTTAACATTTCTTGAGCTTGTTTAAAAAACATGGATATTTGTTCAGCTGCATCTCCTGTACCGTCAGTGCTGACCTGTCAGGGACCTGAGATCTAATGGAAAAGTGAGCTGATATGCAAATGACAGCATAAGACCCAGCAGCTATCAGACAAATGGAAAACCAAGCTTTCCTCCCCAACCCTGAGCCCATCCTGATTTGGGTTGCAGATTTTTTTATGCTCTTTTCTCTCTTTCTCTCTGCTGTTTCCTTTATCAACTTTCTCCATCCTAAAACTTTCACAACCCAATCTCCATGTTGCTGCCTCCTAACTCATTTCTAACATTTGATAGGTGTACTTGTAGAAATAATTGTGCCTTTCCTTGAACTGATGTGCAGGGTGTGGAGTGGAGAAGTATCTGTTTATAGCACTTCAAGGGCAATAGGCAGACTCACGTCAATCAAGTGACTCAGTATGAACTGACATGTAAGATACCCCTTGGGAGTGATTTTTTTATTTTTTTTTCAGTTGAAGTGCTTGTCATTTCTTTAAATTTCATATTTCTTCAGATGCAACAGAGGCATTGTAGTGAATGTAAAATGCACAACTAAAACATTTATTTAAAAAGCAAAAGCCTTGAAACAGTATAGCATTCACAAGTCAGATACAGTTTCTTATTCCATGGTAAGCATTTGTTAATGTGAAGCTTTATTGTGTAAACGCACCTGCATATGCAATGGTACACAATTCCCTGACAACATTGGTTGAGTCATGAAATAGTCTTAAAGCTGAAAAATAAGTTACATTTTCTGGTAAAACCTAGGGTCTTCTGTGAGGCCTCAGGGGTTTGATTTCCCATGAACCTCTTTAGATTACCTTGTGGTTCGCAAGCCTCTGTTTTGGTTCTTTTTTCCTCATTTTCTCTTTCTTTCTCCCAGAAAAATTCAGAAAGTCATCATTACTGAACATGTGTTCACTGTTTCCCACCATACTCTCCATGTGGCTTTGCATCCCAGAAGGGGGCAGCTAGGCAGTGGGAGTGGCAGCCTGGGGGGATGACCAGCTGAGCAGGCTGATAGAACCAGTCTGTCACCCTCGTCTCCCCTTCTCCTCACTTCCACCCTCTGCCTTCCCACATCCTCCCACTGTCCCCAGAACTTTAGACAAAGGCAATAGAACATGAGCTTTGGGGTCAGGCACACCTGTCTTTGAACCCTCCCACCTCCCAAGCTGTGTGACCTGATAAGCTGCCTGCTCCACCACGTCAGTGTTTCTTCACTTGACATGTGGCCAGGGTCACCATTTGCCCTGCTTTTTCTGGGACAGTCTAGGTGTATGCTTTGTGTCCTGACATACTTATTAATATTGCCTCTGTTCAATGTCTCAAGTAACCTGAATAGACTGTAAAAATGAGGCATTTTAGATGTCTACTATAGTGCCTAGTACATAGTTCCTTGATATGGTAACTTCTGCTGTTATTCATAATGATTTGAAGTGATCCTCCCACCAGATCTCAGTGGATTACTTGAGGTGGTGAGCTGGATGTGAGCTTAGAACTGAAAAGTCCATTTTGTTTTTGGACTTTGTTTTAGAAACAATTAACGCCCACCTAATTTTTTTATGATCTCAACTGAATGTAGGGCTCACCAGAATAAAGTAACCAAAGCAAGAAGCGGTAATGACCACTTTAGGCTGGAAAGGAGAAGGGAAATTGGGCACAATTTCATTGTGAACAGGAAAAAAAGTGACATTCAAAGCAAAAACAAAACAAATAAAGCATTTCAGAGCAGGGTAGAATAAATCTCAGGCATAGATGGCTTTTCCAAAAGTAGTTCTCCTCAGTGAGCTCTGCGGGTAGAGCCTGACCTGAGCAGCCTGCCAGCACAGGGCCTTGGGAAGTTGGGTGAGGTGTCTCAGCAGAGAGAAGTGGGCCTCACTGATGCTCAAGGTAAAACATCATCGATAATGGAAATAGCAGACGAATCCACAGGAAAACCTCTGTTAGGGAGAAAACCAAGAATTGGCCTTGTCTTAGTTTTTCTGAGTCATAAACCCACTGCCGGACTGATTAACTGCTCAAAGTTATGTGCCAGACCCTGGTCATGTGGGATGTGACACACAGTCCCTGCCCCAAGTAGCTCAGACTACAGACAAGGAGAGACACATGGCAGTGACAGCACTCTGTACTGTGGAAAGGCATGCTGGGTTAGTTGGGAAGGGTAACCTCAGTAACAAAAGGCCCCAAGCCCTGTCGCTAGCCACAATAGACGGCATTTCCCACAGGTATTGCAGAATAGTGCAGGAGTTTGCAATATAGTCCTCATGTGGCTCTAACTATTCCCATGGCCTTAGAGTTCTCTTTTGGATACTTCACATCCAGTCAACAGGTAGAAGAAAGAGGAAACTAGAGGGTGTCACAGGAATATTTTTTGGGCTAGGTTTGGAAGTGGTGCCCACAAGCCATTTGTCAGAGTTAGTCACATTGGCCCAACATAATGCAGTACCTGGGCAGCCACTTCCTGGTAACAATTCTACAGGGTGAAGTGGGAGAATTAGTCTTTTCTGAACAGCCAGCTGTTCATGGGACTTATACATGGAGGAGTATGTGAGGGCAGCTCAGAAGAGAGAGAGAACCCAAACGTGTGTGTGTGTGTGTGTGTGTGTGTGTGTGTGTGTGTGCGCGCGCGCAATTCTGGAGTGAGGGATAGATCCTAGCAATGGCTCCATGGAATAATTGATATTTTAACCAAGTTTTACAAGAGAAATAGTATTTAACTCATGAAGGGCATTAAGAGAAGACAGTTTAAATAGAAGGAACAACATGTGTAAAGGTACTGGAGAATTCATTCCATCATTTATACAACAAATCCTTAAAAAGTGTCTTTGAAGTGCCAGAAATCATTAAAAATGCTGGGAATGCTGCTGTACACAGAACAGACAAGGGCTCCACTCTCCTAACCCAATATTCTAGTGGAAGGAGACAAACCACACAGAAGCAACTAAGTACACAACTCCAAACATCAAGTAGCATGTTGGGTGGAAGAACCACATAGCTGCAAGCAGGGCTGGAGCAAAGGGTTAATGTTGAAAGTGCGGAAAAAGGAAGTGAGAAATGATGAGACGATGAGACTGGAGAAGATGGAAAAGGCCAGCCTGGAAGTAGCCTTCGTGCATTAACAGGTACCAGCAAGAGGAGATGGACAGAGCTGTGAATTATGGAAGGTCCCTGGCTTGTGACGGAAAGACTCCAGGTGTGGCTGCAGGGAGACTGATTATAAGGCTGTGTGAATAGCCTCGGTGTAAAGTAGGAGCCATGGTTGGAGGGGTGGAAATGTCAGTGGGTGCAGTGCACACAGGGGGCTTGCCCCTCCTTCCAGGTTTCAGGCAGAAAATGGGAAGAATGTGTTTCCCTAACCCAGTCCAGTCCTTCTGGTTTGTGTAAATTTTTACTTTTAAAATTTTGTATATATACCCTCACAGAAAAATCTAAAACTTAAAATGTTAGCCTGTGTTATTAGACAGTGCTGGGTACAGAGGAATACATGTACATGTCTGTGTGCACACAGACACATATATATTTATGTCTATGTGCATAGATATATTTTGTAAACTCTGCTCCACCTGTGTGTACACAAGCTCCCCCACAGTCTCTGCCCCTTTCCCCACTGTAGATGCTCTCCTCTCCCCACCTGTACTCTGATACTTGCATCAGGTGGAATCACCGTGTGGAAGCCTGCACCTTGCTGGGGCTCCAAGGTAGCCCCCTCTTGGAATTCCCTCCACACCCTGCTCAAGCTCTGACTACCCATCCCATGCCATGCTACCACCTCCTGAGGCTGCCCTCTTTACCCTGCCTGGGCTCTGGGCCCTGCCTCAGTCACCACAGCATTCCTGCACTCTGCCACAGCCACCTACCTCACTCAGACCTCTTGAGCTCTACAACAACACCATTCCAGATGAGAAGGGAGAAAGAACAAGGGCAAGACAAAAAGTTGAAACACACAAATTTTTTTTGAATCAGAAAATGGAGTTGACAGAGATGGAAGCAAAACTTGTGTGTTTTTATTTAATGTTGATTTTTTGACCAAGTAAATCCTTAAATATTTAAAACAAGAGTTCCTAAAATTGAAAGTAAGTATACTTACATCCCTAATTGGTAACAAATACATCAAGAAAATGATTGTTGCAATGCTTTAAGGCAAATATTTTAACACGCTTAGAGGCATGTGTTCTCAGGATGAAAGAGATCTAAAGTTTAACTCAGGAGTTAAAAGCAATAATACTGATATTGTTATTTTAGAATATATGTATTAAAAGATATAGAAATAAATATGTTAATATTAACAACTGTTTTCAGTGTAAGAGAAAAGCAATGTAAGTATAAAAAATTTTTAAGTTAAAGTAAAACTTCAGTATTGTTAAATTTGAATAGAAAATTTCCATATGAACAAAGAATTTAAAAATACATACATGCATGTTTTCCCCTACTTTTGTCCACTGAAGGACCTAGAAGCATTGATGACCCAGTGTCAGTGAGCACCCTCAAGAGCCAGATTTCTGTCTCTAACTAGTTTCCCCATGAAAGGAACCAGGGCTCTTTAGAGAAGTGGCTGGATTTTGGTCTGGAAGAGGGAGCGCACTTGGTGAGTCGGGGACACCTTTCTGTACCAGGAAAAGAGGCAGTTTGAAGGAGCTCTTACTGGCCAAAGATGGGAAATTGCAGCTTCAAAATGAATGAAATACACTGACTATATGCAAACCTGTAAATCAATAAAATGATATTCAGAAAAGAGAAAAACAAAGATAAAACAGGCAAAACACATTTGAGGTCTACTCCTTACTATTAAAGGGACAATTCAAATACATAACTATATACCTTGCCTTTCCAGAAGAAGCAGTTGATGAGATAAATCTCTCCCTCACTCATTCTCTCCAACAAAGACTGCCAACTAATAAACATAAAAGGAATGATAAAAATAGAGAAATCAACATTTTGAAACCCCTGGTGAAGTCACTGCAGGAGGCAAGAATCATCAATGGATGATTAAGCCATTAGGTGATACACTGACAGAGAGGTGGATCCCCCAGTACTGCTCAATTCTGACTCCACAGATTATCTAATGGTTTAAAAAGAGAAATAGGACTTTATGAGGGAGAGATGAGGCTGTTTTCTACTGATAAAGAGTCAGTTAGATGTACCTTATGAGGTAATGTAAAATCATACAACATCAATGATGATGTCTTGCCTGAAATGTTTAACCTGAATGTAATCCAGCTTCTGTATCCACACTCCAAGTTACAGAGAATTCATGGGTAAGTGAAATAATGTAAATGCCACCAAAAATTCAGAAGCTGGACAAATTCAGAAACTAGGCCATTCTGTGGGACAGCTGGCCTAGTCACTTCACCAAGTTAATGTCATTCCAGAGAAAGGGGCAGGGGAGCACCATTATAGATCATAAGTGACTTAAGACATGTAACAACCAAACACAGAGAGGAGTGGATCCTGGTATGACTAAAATAGGAGTAACATACGTTTTTTTGGAGCGATTGGCAAATTTTGAATATGGATCAGGCATTAGATGATGATAATAGAAAATTATCATTAATTATGTTAGCTATACAATGGTATTGATTTTAAGAAGAAAAAAGTTCTGATTTTCATGGTGTTCATTTAATTTAAAATATTTTGGCTAAAAAATTTATGATGTAAACATGGCAAAACTGTTGATAACTATTCATCTAGGTAACGAATATATAGGCAATCACTATACTCTATTTTCCTGTGTGTTTGAAAATATTTATGATAAAAAGTTAAAAGAAATTCTAATTCCTAGGCCCCAAACCAGACCTACCAAATGAACCTAAAGCCTTGCTGGCATCTGTATTTTATCAAATATCCCATCTTGATGAAGGAATGAGTGAATGAATGAATTTTTCATCCATTGTAATCTTTTTCAACAAATATTTGTCAAGCCCCTACTACAGGCCGGGAACTTTTCTAGGTGCTGAAGATTCAACTCTGAACAAAACATACACAAAGGATCATAAACCGGTGGAACTTGGCACCCGGCCTTGTCCACAGTAGGCCTCTTTTTAAGTAAAAGTAAAACTTCAGTATTGTTAAATTTGAATAGAAAATTTCAATATGAACTCACCCTCACCTGGACAGGAGGCACCTCTTTAAAGCAAACCAACTTTTTTAAACTGTTAAATATAACACAAACCCAGAAAACTGCCTAAAACAGATGGACAGATTAATGAATTGTTAAGCAGTAACACCCCCACCTCCCACATAACCCAGAACCCTGCCAATCAGTGGGGAGTCTCTCAGGCCCATGCTCACCACTTCACCCTCCCCAAGAGCAGGGCCTGAGAATGCCACTGTGAGGAGCAGAGGCAGAGTTCAGAACCCGGCCCCCAACATTCTTCTGAGCATTACCTTGCCCCACAAAAGGAAGATCCTACATTTTCTTTCCCTTTGGTTCAAAAGGACCTATTTGCAAACTTTTACCAAACAGCACAACTCAGACATGTGTATTACACACGTGACTTTCACTTTATAATATCAAGTAAATGCAGCAGCTCCAGGCAAGCTTATACCTGATTCACACCTAATTTCAAGAACATGAAGTCATAAAAGGTACAGACGCATAATTCTATCATGGTGGGGTGAAGAAACTAAAGTTTTATTTAGAATAACCTCAGTGTCAGCCTCAAATGGTAACATCCGGGAGGCTGTCTGCAGTCATGTGGAGTGATGTTAAGAGGTGACCTGAGGTGTTGCTTGTTACCTAGGCTAGTTGAATCAAATGAGAAATAAGCTTTTCTCCATTTTTTCTTTTTTAAAAAAAAACAGAGAACTTTATTCTTCTCTGCATTTTATATGACTTTTTTTCCTCCTCTAATCTAGGTCTTTCAGACCCAGAACTGAAATACTGTGAAAATGGACAATGTGTCCCCTGCCTGACTGTTCTCAAAATGCCCAAACCTTGGAAACGATGCAAGGATGGAAAAGTAAAGAGACTGCATTTCATGCGGCAGTCTCAAAGCTCTGACACTAAGTGACTGTAAATGCACAGTGACACACCACGTAGGCAGGCTGCCATGAGCATTAAGTAAATAATAGGCACACAGTGCAGCTTGGGGCATATCCCAGGAGAGGGAGAGTTCAGGGGCAGCTGATGAGAGTGGGCAGGTCTCCCCTTCCAGCAACTCCATTTCCTGCTGATGCGGCCTAAGGCCCATGCAGAGCAGAAGCCTCAGCCCCTTGTGAGCGAATGGGGAAGATGCCGATGCCTCACAGGGATGCCATGAGGACTGATCGCCACTCCCATCCACCTGGCACCCCCAGGGCCACTCTGCCTCCATCCACTACCTTGCACCTCCTTGAGGTTTCTACCCCCTTGCTACTCAGGAGCAACTAGAAAATGTAGGAAACACATGTCTTTTTAAAGTGGGTGCTTTTGCCATTTCCACCGTCACCCGGATAGGAGGCACCATGATTGCGCCCTGAGACATCTTTTAATGGTTGTAATCACTTTCAAGCTACGTAATCTCTCTAAATCTCAATGTCCTCACATACAAAATGGGGATGGAGAGGTCCTTACAAGGGGTCTGAGTGAAGAGTAAATGAGATAGGGAATTTTTGTTTCTGTTAGTGGTGAGTCTGCGATGTTTCCCAGGTCCCCTGCGCAGACAGGACCCACATCATCCCTCCTGGCATGAACGCGGCTGAGACAGCGGGCCTTGAGACGCAGCAGCGGGGGCTGCAGGGTGACAGACGTGGCCTCGGGGACATGATGCGAACTCCTGCCACAGCCCGGGATCTGCACAGCCAGACCTGGAAAATGTCAGAGAGAGAGAGACGGTCAGGGGCGGTCGCTCTCCGCTTCTCTCCGCCACTCCCTGCCTTTCCTGGGCAGTGAGTCTTCTGCTACCGCCTCAGCATCTTCCTTGGGGTTTAGACCTTGGCACTCTAAGTTTTAACGAAGAATAATAGCCACATTTGGCTCTTTTTTTACTCTTGTTCAAAGCCTTATATTTGCTCTCTGGATGAAAAATAGAAAGGTATTATGTCAGTCTTGGGCTGGACATTAAATTAAAACTCAGACAGAATGGAGTGTCGGCAGCAGAGCAATGGGATTTATCCTTGGCTCTGGGCTTCAGGGTATAAGCTTCCTGGCCCCTGAGTCACTGGGGGGTGGGGTCCCTCCTGGCCCCTGAGTCACTGAGGGGTGGGGTCCCACCAGGAGCCAAAGGCAGAGGCCATTTCTTTCTGGAATCACAAGGCTGCTGGGCTGTGTTCTCAAGCAGCCCTATGTTTTCTCTCTCCTCATGTGCTCACGTAAACACAGGGTGCAGGCCAGGACCAGAGGGAGTCAGGCTGCTACTGGAGCACCAGAAGACCCTTGCATGCCTGAAGACCTTCTTTGCCCCTGGCCTGAAGCTTTGTCCCTAGCCATTGCCTCCAATAGGCCACTGCTGAAATGCCACTGTCAAGAAGCTCTCACAGGCCATGAGGCCTGAGTCCGGGGCCCCCTGCTGCAGGGCTTCTCCACAGGCAGCACAGAGGTGAGAGGTGGGCATGTGCCGGCAGGCCAGCTCCACCGGTCAGCTTGTGCCACACTGGGCAACACATCCTGCTTTACTCTCCTGCCAGGAAATACAGAACCAAACAAGACTCGAGTGTAGCCATAGCCTCATCCTTCTGGCTTGTCCCTTACATAAGTCCCTAACCCTGGGTGTTCATCTCCTGTCAGGTTTTTTGTCCTAGCCCTAATTCTTTGTTCTTACTACAGTATGTTGGCATTTTTGTGTATGCTTTCTTGTAGCAAGCTGTGTGGAACATGGCACGGAATGTAAATACCTCAAATATCTCAAGTGACACTCCCTGCTCCCCATGTCAGTACTGGCTTCCTCTCTAAGGAGGGTATGAGTCTGCATCTTATGAAGGACAGCACCAAGACAGGGCTTGGCGGCAGACCTCTTCTTACATTGTCTATCTGCTTCAGGACATTTCATGAGCTGTTGTATGAATTCTACACAGAGACCACCTCATCTATTACTCAAGACACCCCATGAAAAGGGCAGGTGAGAGAGTGTAGTGGGTGAGCCAGAGGGGTGCTCCAGCCTGGTCTCGAGAGACTGTGTCCTCTCTACCTGTCTCCCTCTCAGCCTCCCTCCTTTTCCTACCCCCTCACTCATAGACTATTTTATAAACCAAATCAAACTAGCTCTATTTTGTTTTCCACCTTAATACATAGCCTTAAAATGAAACACCACATTGTCATCTAGAGGTCATGAGACACTCAGAGCAATTTCCTGATGCTATTTAACTCTGGGATGTCCTTAGGGAATGCTCTGAGGGGGTCTCCCTCCCACCCCCTTGGCTGGATGCTTCACTTATGACTGTTGTGGTTTAAAATGCCAACCTACAGCTTGATTTCTTAGACCATGCTTATTTGCATGCTCTGTAAAATCTCATAACAACATAGTAAGAAAGGTCACTTAACAATGGGACAATTAACATATCTCCTCCCCAAGAATGAATTTTGGTGTAAAAAGAAGCAAAAATAGTGCCAGAAACAAATTACTGGCTTATAAACATGTTTATTAAATGCATACTTGGAGAAGCAGATGTGAGAATGACAAAGGATAAATGCCAACAGCAGGCTGCTCAGTAGATTCCTTGGCTTGCTGCTGAAAATGAGAGGCTGCACTTGGTGGGAGCTTCCATGGAATTACAGGTTCCTGCTGTGCTGCTCCTCAGGGAGCCATGATCAGCTCCAGGAATTGTTTGGAGAAGTTTTCCTTTGGTGTTAATAGAACAGAGAACTCTCTTTAACAGAAAACTTTTATAAGTTCCAATATTTTTGTGAATTCACAATTTCCTTAGTCTTCAATTCCAGTTTGTTACACTTCAATAAATAAGTAAAATTGATTAATAAATCTATCAAATGTAATTCAGGATTACCCCCAATTCCTGCCTTTCCTCAATCCTTGCAAATAAAGGACTGTTGGTTCGAGATGGTTCAGAATAAGCAGAAAGGACACAATAAAAAGATGATAACCTGTTTTGGGCATTTTTAAGTCATATTTCTGCTACAGAAATTGGCATATCTTGCAATAAAGCTGTTGATGTGATTAGGAGAACTACAAATTCCACACTATAGAGACAAAGACTCCTCCTCATGCACAATTTCCTATTCACAGATCTGGCGTTCTTCTCATTTCCTGTTTAGAGCAGTATTCCTGGCCCTGTTGACAAAATAAGTCACTGGAAGCTCTGGCAAACAATGCTGTGTGGGGTGTCCACTGGAGTCAGCAGCTCCCCTTTGAAAACTGCCATTGCTGTTGGATGCTCCCAATTTTGCAGTCAGGAGGTCATATAGAATCAATTAAGTCAGAAGATCTCTGGGGAATCTCCTCTGAGGGCTGTTGCCCAACTGTGATTATTTGCCAACATGGCAGCTGACTCCCCAACTCCTGTGAAACTCAGGCTGAGAGTCGGCCTCCACCTTCTGGCAGCCTCCACCTCCCAGCAGCCTTCACTTCACCTCCTGGAAGCTCAGCTTTTTCCCTTGGCCGCCCGTGCTTGTCCAGCTCAAGCTGCGTCTCTCCGAGTCTGACCCCAGCTCCACTCTGAGATGTCAGGAGAATTCCCTGCTGCGTGAAGAGGTTGTGGCTCTCAGTTCCTCCTCACCAGCAGGAAGGAAGCTGGAAGAAGTACCACAAATGGCTGCTGTTGCTATGGCAATGAGCTGCTGCTCAGAAGAAAGTGGAGGAAAGTGCCTTTCATCTTTTGATTACCTTTCTGCACCTTCCCCTTCCTTTACCCATTATTAGGCCCCTAAGCAATCATCTCTCCTAACATCCATACATCTCCCCTAAGGCTTAAACATCTGAAGATCCTTCATCCATTAATAAGCACCAATTCTCGAACCAAAAGAAAAAATATCATATTATAATATCTATTACAATTGTATGCACCGTTCAGCTGGGTGGAGAAAGTATTTTTATGTACAGGGCAGGAAATCATTCATTCATTCAGGCAATTAATAAATAGTCACCAGTAACTATGATGCAAAATGCTAAGCCCTGGGGATTCAGAGATGATAAAACACAGTTTCTACCTTACCCTCTGGTGGAGATGCAGATATGACAATAAATGCCCATGATAAGGCATTTCTGGTGTCTGATAAAAGTCCACCTGGGCCTGTGGGGCTGTGAGCTGCTGGGGGCTCAGAGGGGCTGGGAAACGCTCACCAAGGAGGTGAGCTGTGAGGCAGACGCAGGCAAGCATGAGCACACATCACCCTGGAGGCCTCTTCAAGGCTCCCCCCGAGCTCATTGCTTGGTCTAACTTATTGGGTGGTGGGTCAATACCCAGGAAGCTCCAAGAGCCTTTATGAGATGCAGTGTAAATAATTCAGAAGAAGCCAGTGGTGTTTCATGTGAGTTTTGGAAGGTGGGGATCAGTGTGATGGAAAAAGGGGAGGTGGAGTCTGCAGATGGGGAGAAAACTAGAGACCAGAGTGTTACCAGAGATGGGTCCTTGGCCTCCTGTGAGGAAGAACTCAAGAACAGACACAAAAGGCAGCTCAGCACTAGGAGTTTAGAGAAAGGAGAACATACAGACCTGGGAGGTGGTGAGGGCATATCAGAGGAAATAGCACTGAGGAAACAATAAGGGCCTTTCTTATGTAAAGGAAGATGAACATTCACTAAGTGGGCTCAGGTTTCAGAGGGAGCAGGTGAGGTCTTTTGGGGGTTTGGACTTGCTC
The DNA here is from genome assembly GCF_030020395.1 of Manis pentadactyla. NCBI lineage: Eukaryota > Metazoa > Chordata > Mammalia > Pholidota > Manidae > Manis > Manis pentadactyla. Next base: position 48,321 of record NC_080026.1, read on the forward strand.
TACCCTCACATCCAGGGGAGTTTTGGTTATATTTGGTTCATTCTGGGACTGTCATGGTACAGGTAGGTGCAATTTCTACCGTTAATGAGGGCATGATTTTGGGGTGAGGTTTAGGTCAACTTCTCCATGTTGGAACTAGCCATTTTCAGCTGGTCTGTTATCTATACCCTCACTGCCCTCATCCCACAAGAACAGCTAACAAAGAAATGTGCAGAATGTAAGCACTGGACAGACATCCCCGACCCCTGCCTGCTTACGTGTGCTGTCTACCTACTCCAATGAGAGGAGTAGTGGGTGTAAGGTAATAAACCCCCTGGGAGTGTGGAAGCCCGAAATTGGGTGGACAATGACAGGAAAAGACCCATCTGACTGTGATTATGGGCAACACATCTGATTAGTCTAGACTCTGCCACCACTATCTGGAGGTGGAGGATGAGTCGCAATCTTTTGAGGCCTATTTTCTCAGCTGTAAAATGGGAAATATAGATCTTCCATTGGTTGACTTCCACGGTCCTCTCTCAAATTTCCCATGTTGAAGTCCTAACCCTCCAATCCATAGAGTTAGGATCTCCAGAATGTGACCATATTTGGAGATAGGATCTCTAAAGAGATGATAAACTTTATGTAACTCATTAGGATGGGCCTTAGGTAATGGGACTGGTGTCTTATAAGAGGGAAATGTGGACACAGGCATGGACAGAGGAAGCTGGTACGAACACACAGGGGGAAGACGGCATCTACAAGCCAAGGAAAGGGGCCTGGGGTGGCGCCTCCCTCACAGCCCTCAGGATGAGCCAACCATCACTGTCAACACCTTGACCTGGGCATTCGACCCCAGAACTGTGAAAGAACAAGCCTGCTGCTCGAGCTGCCCAGTCTGTGGTACGTGGTTACGGCAGCCCTAGGGAACTAGCCCACAGTGTCATTGTGAGGACTGAAGAGTTTACAGAATGACCAAAGCATGTGATAATATTCAATGTGTGGTGGCTCATATTGTCAGTAACAACACAATTGGCTTTCCTTTAAATAAAAACAAACCCCAACTTATTTGCATAATTGGATTTTAAGGCTATCAAGACTGACTTCTCTAGTTAACTCAATGCCAGAGGACCTTTTGTTTCCATTCTGATGCTGAAATCTTTTAAACATGACTCGTCCATCCTTATACTATTAAAACTGAACATTTTTTTGATTTACAGGCCCAAGTGCCTCTTTAATTCTAAGAGATTAAAACTGAATGTGTACTTCTTCAAAAAAAGAAGTTTTGTTTGGGTTTTAATAAGTCAGTTGTCAATGTTTTCTAATGATTTCCTTTTTTTTCCACAATGAAGTGTTGACAACTCCAGCTAACTTCAGGGTTCTAGACAATTGAACAAATCCAATGTGTCAACATTCTTTACTTTCCATGAACACATTAAGCGAAATAGAGTGTTACATAACTGCCCTACATTGTAACGACTCAAACTTGTTACTGTAACTTTCATTATAATTTAAAAAATACAAATTACTATCATTTTCTCCATTTATTTTGGACGAGCTGCCTCTGAACAATTAACAAACAGATCATGTAAATGTAATTAGTTACAAGAAATACCAGGCTCCAAACAGAAAACAGAATAAATTGAATTCTGCTTAAAATCATCCAGACTATGCTTCTCAATTGTATTTATGAGAGCTGGCACCAAACAGTAAACTGTGCTTTACCATTGTCCTGATCTGACATTTCTAATTAACTTCTAAGAGTGAAATTTATTTAGCTTCTTTCTCTCCCTTTGGAAGAAGGTTATAAAACACAGAACAAATTATCTATCTCCATTGGTAGAGGACCCTTACTGGTGTGTGGATTAAAATGCCATTCCTCCTGAAATAATCGAACAGATCATGGAAATAGACAGAACTCCCAACAGAAAGGACCCAAGGAGGACAACACCAAGACACATAATAATTAAAATGGCAAAGAACAAGGACAAGGAAAGAGTTTTAAAGGCAGCTAGAGAGAAAAAGGTCACCTATAAAGGAAAACTCATCAGGCTACCATCAGACTTCTCGACAGAAACCTTACAGGCCAGAAGAGAATGGCATGATATATTTAATGCAATGAAACAGAAGGGCCTTGAACCAAGGATACTGTACCCAGCACGATTATCATTTAAATATGATGGAGGGATTAAGCAATTCCCAGAAAAGCTAAAGTTGAGGGAATTTGCCTCCCACAAACCACCTCTACAGGGCATCCTACAGGGACTGCTCTAGATGGGAGCACTCCTAAAAAGAGCACAGAACAAAACACTCAACATATGAAGAATGGAGAAGGAGGAATAAGAAGGGAGAGAAGAAAAGAATCTCCAGACAGTGTATATAACAGCTCAATAAGCGAGCTAAGTTAGGCAGGAAGGTACTAAAGAGGCTAACCTTAAACCTTTGGTAACCACGAATCTAAAGCCTGCAATGGCAATAAGTACATATCTTTCAATAGTTACCCTAAATGTAAATGGACTGAATGCAACAATCAAAAGACACAGAGTAATAGAATGGATAAAAAAGCAAGACCCATCTATACTCTGCTTACAAGAAACTCACCTCAAACCCAAAGACATGTACAGACTAAAAGTCAAGGGATGGAAAAACATATTTCAGGCAAACAACAGAGAGAAGAAAGCAGGGGTTGCAGTACTAATATCAGACAAAATAGAATTCAAAACAAAGAAAGTAACAAGAGATAAAGAAGGACACCATATAATGATAAAGGGCTCAGTCCAACAAGAGGATATAACCATTATAAATATATATGCACCCAACACAGGAGCACCAGCATATGTGAAACACATACTAACAGAACTAAAGGGGGAAACAGACTGCAATGCATTCATTTTAGGAGACTTCAACATGCCACTCACTCCAAAGGATAGATCCACAGGGCAGAAAATAAGTAAGGACACGGAGGCACTGAACAACACAATACAACAGATGGACCTAATAGACATCTATAGAACTCTACATCCAAAAGCAACAGGATATATATTCTTCTCAAGTGCACATGAAACATTCTCCAGAATAGACCACATACTATCCCACAAAAAGAGCCTCAGTAAATTCAAAAATATTGAAATTCTACCAATCTACTTTTCAGACCACAAAGGTATAAAACTAGAAATAAATTCTACAAAGAAAACAAAAGGGCTCACAAACACATGGAGGCTTAACAACATGCTCCTAAATAATCAATGGATCAATGAACAAATTAAAATAGAGATCAAGGAATATATGGAAACAAATGACAACAACAACACAAAGCCCTAACTTCTGTGGGACGCAGCGAAAGCAGTCTTAAGAGGAAAGTATATAGCGATCCAGGCACACTTGAAGAAGGAAGAACAATCCCAAATGAATAGTCTAACATCACAATTATCAAAACTGGAAAAAGAAGAACAAATGAGGCCTAAAGTCAGCAGAAGGAGGGACATAATAAAGGTCAGAGAAGAAATAAACAAAATTGAGAAGAATAAAACAATAGCAAAAATCAATGAAACCAAGAGCTGGTTCTTTGAGAAAATAAACAAAATAGATAAGCCTCTAGCCAAACTTATTAAGAGAAAAAGAGAATCAACACAAATCAACAGAATCAGAAATGAGAACAGAAAAATCACGACAGACTCCACAGAAATACAAAGAATTATTAAAGACTACTATGAAAACCTATATGCCAACAAGCTGGAAAACCTAGAAGAAATGGACAACTTCCCAGAAAAATACAACCTTCCAAGACTGACCAAGGAAGAAACACAAAAGTTAAACAAACCAATTACGAGCAAAGAAATTGAAAAGGTAATCAAAAAACTACCCAAGAACAAAACCCCCGGGCTGGACAGATTTACCTCGGAATTTTATCAGACACACAGAGAATACATAATACCCATTCTCCTTAAAGATTTCCAAAAAATAGAAAAGGAGGGAATACTCCCAAACTCATTCTATGAAGCCAACATCACCCTAATACCAAAACCAGGCAAAGACACCACAAAAAAAGAAAATTACAGACCAATATCCCTGATGAATGTAGAAGCAAAAATACTCAATAAAATATTAGCAAACCGAATTCAAAAATATATCAAAAGGATCATACACCATGACCAAGTGGGATTCATCCCAGGGATGCAAGGATGGTACAACATTCAAAAATCAATCAACATCATCTACCACATCAACAAAAAGAAAGACAAAAACCACATGATCACCCCCATAGATGCTAAAAAGCATTTGACAAAACTCAACATCCATTCATGATAAAAACTCTCAGCAATATGGGTATAGAGGGCAAGTACCTCAACATAATAAAGGCCATATATGATAAACCCACAGCCAACATTATATTGAAGAGCGAGAAGCTGAAAGCTTTTCCTCTGAGATTGGGAACAAGACAGGGAAGCCCCTCTCCCCACTGTTATTTAACATAGTACAGGAGGTCCTAGCCATGGCAATCAGACAAAACTAAGAAATACAAGGAATCCAGATTGGTAAAGAAGAAGTTAAACTGTCACTATTTGCAGATGACATGATATTGTACATAAAAAACCCTAAAGACCCCACTCCAAAACTACTAGAACTGATATCAGAATACAGAAAAGTTGCAGGATACAAAACTAACACACAGAAATCTGTGACTTTCCTATACACTAACAATGAACCAATAGAAAGAGAAATCAGGAAAACAACTCCATTCACAATTGCATCAAAAAGAATAAAATACCTAGGAATAAACCTAACCAAAGAAGTGAAAGACCTATACCCTGAAAACTAAAAGTCACTCTTAAGAGAAATTAAAGAGGACACTAACAAATGGAAACTCATCCCATGCTTGTGGCTAGGAAAAATTAATATTGTCAAAATGGCCATCCTGCCCAAAGCAATATACAGATTTGATGCAATCCCTATCAAATTACCAGCAACATTCTTCAATGAACTGGAACAAATAGTTCAAAAATTCATATGGAAACACCAAAGACCCCGAATAGCCAAAGCAATCCTGAGAAAGAAGAATAAAGTAGGGGGGATCTCACTCCCCAAATTCAAGCTCTACTACAAAGCCATAGTAATCAAGACAATTTGGTACTGGCACAAGAACAGAGCCACAGACCAATGGAACAGACTAGAGAATCCAGACATTAACCCAGACATATATGGTCAATTAATATTTTATAAAGGAGCCATGGATATACAATGGTGAAACGATAGTCTCTTCAACAGATGGTGCTGGCAAAACTGGACAGCTACATGTAGGAGAATGAAACTGGACCATTGTCTAACCCCCTACACAAAAGTAAATTCAAAATGGATCAAAGACCTGAATGTAAGTCATGAAACCATAAAACTCTTAGGGAAAAACATAGGCAAAAACCTCTTAGACATAAACATGAGTGACCTCTTCTTGAACATATCTCCCTGGGCAAGGAAAACAACAGCAAAAATGAACAAGTGGGACTATATAAAGCTGAAAAGCTTCTGTACAGCAAAAGACACCATCAACAGAACAAAAAGGTACCCTACAGTATGGGAGAATATATTTGTAAATGACAGATCCGATAAAGGCTTCACATCAAAAATATATAAAGAGCTCACCCACCTAAACAAACAAAAAACAAATAATCCAATTAAAAAATGGGCAGAGGAACTGAACAGACAGTTCTCCAAAAAAGAAATACAGATGGCCAACAGACACATGAAAACATGCTCCAAATCGCTAATTATCAGAGAAATGTAAATTAAAACCACAATGAGGTATCACCTCACACCAGTAAGGATGGCTACCATCCAAAAGACAAACAACAAATGTTGGTGAGGTTGTGGAGAAAGGGGAACCCTCCTACACTGCTGGTGGGAATGTAAATTAGTTCAACCATTGTGGAAAGCAGTATGGAGGTTCCTCAAAACACTCAAAATAGACTTACCATTCGACCCAGGAATTCCACTCCTAGGAATTTACCCTAAGAATGTAGCACTCAAGTTTGAAAAAGACAGATGCACCCCTATATTTATCGCAGCACTATTTACAATACCCAATAATTGGAAGCAACCTAAGTGTCCATCAGTAGATGAATGGATAAAGAAGATGTGGTACATATACACAATGGAATATTATTCAGCCATAAGAAGAAAACAAATCATACCATTTGCAACAACATGGATGGAGCTAGAGGGTATTATGCTCAGTGAAATAAGCCAAGTGGAGAAAGAGAAATACCAAATGATTTCACTCATCTGTGGAGTATAAGAACAAAGGAAAAACTGAAGGAACAAAACAGAAGCAGAATCACAGAACCCAAGAATGGACTAACAGGTACCAAACGAAAGTGACTGGGGAGGATGAGTGGGTAGGGAGGGAGAAGGGGGGGAGAAGAAAGGGGATATTATGATTAGCATGCATAATGGGGGGGTGGGAGAAACGGGAGGGCTGTACAACACAGAGAAGACAAGTAGTGATTATACAACATTTTGCTATGCTGATGGACAGTGACTCTAAGGGGGTTTGTGGGGGGACCTGGTATAGGGGAGAGTCTAGTAAACATAATGTTCTTCATGTAATTGTAGATTAATGATAAAAAAAGAAAGAAAAGGGGGATTACTCCCTGATAGGATAAAACTAACTGCAAATCACCAATTAATGCATGCTTTAAATATCCTTAATTTTGATCATTTAAAGGGTGTCAGATGATCAGCTATGGAAGTACATTTTTATGATAATATTCCTTTTTCTTAAAAAGAAGAAAAAAAGGCAGTTCCTGTGTGGTGATCTCCAATAGGTTCTTCACAATGGTATAAAGGGCATATCAAAGTGTGGGCAGGGGGTTTGTTTGTGTTTATACAGAGGATCAAAGCCTAACTTGGCAAACCAGAAAATGAATTAAGATATGATATGAAGAAGAACTTCCAACATCGACATTATCTGGAAGAGTCATTCCAGAAGATGATCATCAAAAAACTTCAGCAAAGATCCTGGCCTTGTTGCAGTTGTAGCTGCATTCATCCGACCGGTTCCTGGACTTGCCATGGGAATGAAGAAGGAGATATCTAAGCTGGCCTGTGCATACAGTAAAACAACAAATTTGACTGGATCTATACGGTTGGAACTCAACCAAGAATTAGGAGAAGTGCAAGTTGAAGCACTCCAAAATCGTGCAACTACAGACTATCTACTGTTAAAAGTACATATGAGATGTGAACAGTCCCCAGGAATGTGTTGTTTTAATTTGTCTGATTTTTCTCAAACTATTCAAATTCAGTTAGATGATATCCATCATATCATTGATAAGTTTTCACAAATGCCTAGGGTGCCTATCTGGTTTTTTTGTTTCACTGGATATGGCTGGTAATTGTAGGTCTGCTTTGGTTATGTAGCTGTATTCCTATTATGTTAATGTGTGTACACAATTTAATTAGTAGCTTAAAACCTGTACATGCTTATGTTACTCTACAAGAAGATATGACAAAGAAATAATCAATCTTCCCATGTTTTCTTCCGCCTGCTACTTCTATAGCTTTTCTTCTTCCTTCCTAATTACAACCCTTTACTAGAATTCGTGCCTCATATCGAAATTACCGAGTATGATAATTCTTCCAAGTGGTAAAGATACCTCAAGACAAATGCTGGGCATAAAAGCCACAGGGCATAAATCTGCAAAGAAGTAAAAAGCTAACCTTTTCAAAGAATATTGCTTCTCTCTCAGTTACAAACTTTACGTTTCCCTCTATAGCCCCGGAAGATGACTGGATAGCCAGAGACGGGTAAGATTCCTCAAGGGAGGAACAACCTAAGACAGTCGCAGGGGGGGCCATCAGGTGAGAAATTGGGGATCAACAGAGGTGAGGCTTAGAACCTCACCCCCCCTGTTTTGAGAGAAATCTTCTGCATCCGTGGATGTTTTGTTGCCCTTGTCTAGCTTGGATTAATACTTAGTCTATAGGCACACACCTGATCATCTACATTTGCCCTCTTACAGCACTAAATTATGTTTTCTACCTTTATCTTGCATCTACCTACCACTTCAGCATTTTATTAACAATAATAATAAGGGAGAAATGTGGGATTCACATTTAAATCAAGTATAAAAATCAAACGAATAATCATATTTGACCTGATTGTTTATAGTTCATGATGTGTGATCAAAACCGAAAGTTTCTATGATATCACTGCCCTTGCACTGTTCACCATGTAAGAACTTATTCACTATGTAAGAACTTGTTTACCATGTAAGAACTTTTCGTTATGCTTCAGAAGATTGGAGACTGTTGAGAATTAGGCTTGGGGTTGATTAATGATTGTGCATTGAGTCCCCTATACAGAATTTTATTGTTGTTAACAACCATTGATCAATAAATATGAGAGATGCACTCTCAAAAAAATAATAATAAAAGTAAATAAAATAAAATAAAATAATATTTTACAATTTAAAAAAAAGTCTCACCTTAACATCCAAGAATTACATCACCAGTATTTAGACGACTGCTTTGAAAAACTATGCCCCAAAAATGTCACCATGCAATTATACACAATAGCTCTGTTCATAAAGGCTAAAAACTTAAAGAAATCAGGATGTGTTTCAGCAGATGAATGCTTTGGCAAATTGGGGTACATCCACTACATTTCACTACAACTTTTACAGTGAACTGTACAGTGATTTGCCCAGTGAAGCTGGTGCCTTCATCACTGGAGGTTACAGGTCTACCCCATGTGAGAAATGGTTTCCAACAGCTTCGTTGGGATTATGAAGGCATCGGCCTAGGGCCAGCAGAAGGCTTCATTCTTCCCTGTGGGGTTGGAATGCATCGCCCTCCCAGTACACAACATGGATGCGTTCACCAACCTGGAAGCTCTCCAAAATCCATATTTTGAGACACTGGTATGACGTATTATTAACTCCATTTTTATCCCCTCCCCTTTCTCTGGAGAATGGAGGGGTGAGACTGAAAATCTCAAGCTTCTAATCATGGCTTGGGCTTTCTGCCTGTCAGACACCCAGCAGAACCCACCCAGAAACACCTACTTAGAACAAAAGATGCCTCTATTATTCAGGAAATCCCCAGAGCTTTAGGAGCCCAGTGTCAGGATTGAGGCACAGACCAACATACGTTTTTTCTACTGTACTTCCATGTTCATGGTAGCACATCCCAGGGAGAGGGTTGGCAAGTTGTGTTTCCACTATCCCAGGAGGAGGAGGATTTAAAACAGAAACTAAATTGAGTTATACAAAAAATACAACGTATAATGTGTGACCACAAGATGTACAGACTGAGATTCCAACTACAAGGCCAATTTAGCTATAGTGACAAGTATCAGCTTCCACGGCTATTTGAGGGTCTGACAGGCTGTGTCTCTAACTGTCTGTTTGCAGCTCTGGGTGGGGAGTGAAGGCCCCTCCCCCAGGGTGATGGAAAGAGCCTTGTGCTCAGAGGAGAAGCCTGTCTTTTTTAAAATTCCACATTAAATAATGTGAACATTAATAAAATACTAAGAATAGACTTAAGGTGCAAATGTTGTATATTGAAAATTATAAAACACTGATAATTTAAAAACTAAGAAAGATTTAATACATGTAAAGTCTACTTGTGTTGATGGAAAGACTTAAATACTGTTAAGGTGGCAATGACACAAATGCAACCTACAGAGTCAACGTGATTTCTTTGAAAATTCACAGGGTTTAATGTACCAGCTGATCCTGACACGTGGAATTTCAAGGGAACCCAAAGAGCCCTTGAAAACAATCTTGACAAAGAAAATCGAAGCTGAAGGCTCATGGCCCCCAAGATCAAATCTTAGTACAAAGTAACAGTAAATAAAACACTGTGACACTGGCATAAACATACACAGCTGGCCCATGGACAGCAGGGGTGTGAACTGCCCAGGTCCACTTGAGTGGATTTTTTTCAACAAATATATAGAAAAAATGTTTAAAGGCTTAAGATGATTTGAAACATTTGCTTTTTTTCTAGCTTACCTTACTGTTAGAATACAGCACAAAACATGTATCATGTACAAAATATGTGTTAATTGACTGTTTATATTATTGGTAACTCTTTCAGTCAAAATAGGCAATCAGATTTAGGATAATACTTAAGTTTGGGGGAGTGAGATATTTTATGTGGATTCTGACTCTGTGGGATGTCAGCTACACAAAACCCCATGTTGTCAAAGGTCAACTGTATGTATAGATCAACAAAACTGAGTGGAAAGCCCAGAAGTGACCCCAACCATCTACAGCAAATTGCTTTCTAACAAGGGTGGACAACATTAAATTAGGGAAAGAATGGTCTTTTCAGCAAACAGTGCTGGGCAAATAGCTGTCCATGTACAGAGGGATGAAACTGAACCCTTAACTCATGTCACATACAAAAATTAACTCAAAACAAAGGGCTTACATAATAGGTAAAAGTATAGACTCTAGAAGAAAACATGAGTATAAATGTTCATGACCTTGGATTTAGCCATGGTTTCTCAGATCTGACACCAAAGGACAAGCAATGGAAGAAAGCATAAATTAGAGTTCCCCGAAATTAAAAACTTTTCTGCATCAAAAGTCACCAACCAGAAAGTGAAAAACAGCCACAGAATGGAAGAAAATATCTCCACATTGTACATCTGACAAGAGCCTGTAACCCAGAAAACACCACAAACTTGTACAAGACAACAGGACAACACCCAAATGTTTAAAGCGGATGAAAAATTCCAAGCAAGACATACAAACGTTCAACAAGCACATGAACACAGCATTACTTGCTATGGAAATGCAAATTAAACCACAGTGACCACCCCCTGCAAGCACACAGCAGTGGCCGTACTCAGGAATCTTCAAAATCACATGTTGCCAAGAATGTAGAAGAATTGGAGCCCCTAACCCTTACTTGTGGAAATATAAAACATGCAGCTTGTGTACAACAGCTTGGCATTTCCTCATAATATATAATACAATTACCTAATTGTGGGTAAACACCCACTCCTAGATAAATACCCCAAAGAAATGAAAAAACTATTCAAACAGAAACTGGCCCATGAGTTCTTGGCAGCACTGCTCACCACAGCAAAAAGGTAGAAACAACTCAAATGCCCTTCATGGGGTGAATGGATGAACAAAACAGGGTTGATCCATAAACTGCATTATTCTGCCAAATATAGAAATAAAGAAAAATGGTCCAAGGCTGCTTTGAAAACGGTGTGTGGGTACCATTTGCAACAACATGGATGGAGCTGGAGGACATTATGCTCAGTGAAATAAGTCAGTCGGAGAAAGACAAATGCCAAATGATTTCCCTCATTTATGGAGTAAAACAATGAAGCAAAACTGAAGGGACAAAATAGCAGCAGACTCGGAACTCCAAGAATGAACTAGTGGTTACCAAAGGGGAGGGGTGTGGGAGGGCGGGTGGGGAGGGAGGGAGAATGGGATTGAGGAGTATTATGTTTAGTACACATGGTGTGGGGGTCACGGGGAGAACAATGTAGCACAGAGAAGGCACAGAGTGGATCTGTGGCGTCTTACTACACTGATGGACAGTGACTGCATTGGGGTATGGGTGGGGACTTGATAATATGGGTAAATGTAGTAACCACATTGGTTTTTCATGCCTTCATAAGAGTGTATATCAATCATGCCTTAATAAAAATTAATTAATTAATTAATTAAAACAGTGTGTGGGGGGCATCCCCAGAAACTCGAGCACAGAATTAACATATGATTAGCAATTCCATTTCTCGGCATTTGCTCAAATGACATGAAAGCAGGGACTTAGATATTTGCACACCCATGTTCACAGCTGCATGACTCACAACAGCCAAAAGGTGGAGAAGACCTGGGTGTCCAGAGACACATGAAAAAAATACGGTCTCTACACAGCAAAGTAAACAAGGAGTCCTAGAACATGCTACACAGATGGACCCTAAAACCATTATGCTCAGTGAAATGCACCCCTCAAAGAAGAACAATATTATGTGATACCACTTATGTGAGGTCCTGGAAAGCCCAACTGAGGTAAAGTCTCAGGAACAGTTCCAGAAAAAGGAAACTGCCTCAGGATAGAAAGACGTGTGCACACAGCTGGGGCGCATGGTGACAGCTGCGGCGGGTCTGTGCATTGGATTATCATGTGGAGACCCTAAGACTTCCCTCATTTGGGGTCAGGTGGCGGTTCCCTGGGAATGTGTCCCTGTTTGGGGTAGGCGCTCCAGCATTTTGTGTGAAGTGGCAACTGTGGTAAAGTGAGGCGCTGGGGAATTCAGTATAAAGATAATTTGTACTGACACTGCAAGTTTTCTGTATGCTTGAAATTGCTGGAAATTAATTTACTTTGCAAAACAACCATGAGAAAAGCATCACACTGCATCAACAGGGGCTAAGCCCTCCCCATCCAGTTCACCCGAAGGGGGCGCTACTCACCTTACATGGGTCCAGGAGTCATTAGAGGATCCCCTGTAGCCACTGGGCCTTAGGCATTGGGATGACCTGCTGCACAAACAGTGGGATTTTAGAATTCCAGTTTCCCACACCACTCCACCAAAGACCTTGTTAGAACTAAAAATGAATTCAATAAACTTCTAAGATACGAAACCAACATAAAAAAATCGGTTGCTTGTATTCACTAATAACCAACAATCAGAGAGATTAAGAAAGCAATGCCCTTTAAAACTGCATCATAAAGTATAAAGTGTTATGGGTAAAATTGCAGTATTTCCAGAATCTCTTGCCTGGCCTCAGTGCATCTCATCAGTAGGTGGTTTCCAAGGGGTGGAGAGAAGTAGTCAATCTCTATATCAACAGGTAATTACAAGGGTGAGGGAGGGCATATCTGGACTGGAGAAGTTGGGCGGGGCCCCTTCTTCTGCAGCCAGGTTGGAGAGACACTGGCGAGCAGTAGTGTATGGCTGCTAGTAAGTAATAAACTGGTTTCTCCCACTTTATTTCTCCCTTTGACTGATTTCGGTTCAAAGATACTTTGCCCCAGAATTTTCCACCTGGAGTTACAAGTACTTAAGAAGAAACTTAACCAAGGACGTGGGAAGCCTGAGCTCTGAAAACTGTGGACGCTGCGGACATGGACGGGAAGAGTTAGATTAAGACAAGTCTCCTCTGCCCACAGCAACGTGCAGAATCCGTGCCACCCCCACCGAAATTCCATCGCACTTCTCACAGAAGCAGCCACCTTACAGGCTGGATGGAACCCCACAGGACCCCATCCCCACAACCATCCTTGGAAAGCAGAGCTGGGGCGTCGCGCCCAGACTTCCCACTACACTGCGGTGCTGCAGCAACTGAGACCCCGCGTGGCGCCGAGGCAGATGCGGGTGTAGAAACAGGCACCGGGCACCCTCAGCCCCCCAAAACCCGCTCTGCCTGAGGAGCCGACCACGAAGCCCTGGTCCCAGGCCGTGGGTAGGGGCCGCCCTTGGGGAGCCAGGCTGGGTCAGCGCCTCAATGCGCCTCGGGGGTCTCCCAGGCGGCCCCCTCCCCGGGGGCCCTTCCCAGGAAACCGTCTGGTGTGCTCGGCGCACAGCAAGAGCTGCAGCCCCGGTAAACAGGCCGCCTCAGCAGCCAAGTTCCCTGACCCCACTCCCGTCTCAGAGCCTCGTTAGGAAGGACGCCTGGAGCCGGAGGGTGTCCCGCAGGTGCAGCCAATCCACCCGCCGCACAGGGCCCGGGGCGCGTGGCGCAGAGACACAGGCTCCTGGGGACGCGCTGGGCGCCGCGCACCCGCCTCGGCCCCGCCGTGCCCCGGCCCGAACTCACCCGCGCCCCGAACTCGCCCCGAGCACCGCCCATCACGCCTGCAGCCCGAAATCACCCGCGCCCCCCGTGCCCCCAAACTCCGCGAAGACCCCGTTCCCCGCTGCAGGCCTTTCCTCCCCCGGCCCCTGTAGGGGAGCGCTTGGCAGGCAGTGCACGAGAAGCCTCTCCTCACCTTTCTGTCCCGCGGCTCCGGAGGAAACCAAGCTGTCACTGCGGACGCGGCTGGCGGGGTCCCGGGGCCGCAGCAGAGCCCAAGGAATCCCGGCTCCCATTAGGAGAGCGGCAGTCCCGGGGCCTGATAAGAGCAGAGGCGCCACCTCGTGGTTAAACGGATGAACCACAAATCTTTGTTAATTCAAACTCCCAATGGGCAGGACTGTTCCGTGTCTTCTCCAATTCGTTGGAGACCGTACGGACTGAAATGAAGGTAGACACAGGCTTTACAGCTTACACCAAAACTCACTCAGAATTGTCCATAGACAAATTTTAGATGTAAAATTATAAAAATTTTAGTTAAAAGCTAGAAAACCTACACAATCTTGCTGATGACTTTTAACAGTCAACACCAAAAGTCTATCCACAAAAGAAAAATAATCACGTGGGCTTTATATAATTAAAATTGTCTACTCTAAAAGACCTTGTTCGGAGAACCCAAAGACAAGACGGAAACTGGGAGAAAATATTTACAGAATATGTATTTGATAAAGGATTCGTACTCAAGATATACAGAAATCCATAAAACAAAAAAGAACCATTAAAAAATATTTTACCATTAGAAAAAGATTCTCACCTTAGGATCCCAGAGGTGCACCTCCCATATTTAAACAACTGCTTTGAAACACTATCCCAGCCATAACCATCATGCAATTTTATGCAGCAGCACAATGACTAAAAACTTAGAGATGTCAGAATGTTCTCCGGTAGATGAATGGGTACGCAAATTGTGGTACACCCACGGGAAGGGGAGCAGACTATGCCTCTTTGGAACAGGATTATGTTCAGCTGATTAACTATTTTTAAAAGCATAGGATAATCTCTGGAAATTGAAAAGCTGCCCTGTTATGAGGAGCATTTGCTTTTATGCAGGAAATCCACATGTGTAAGGGTGCCTCCCTCTGTACTAGGAAAGGAAGGATAACCAAATCTATAGAAACTTTTATCAGTGGAGTTTGGCCTCAGTTCAAATTTGCATGACAACCATGTACTTGTGTTTATCCTATTTTGCCTGATAACCTCCCAGTAACCTAGCTTCCCTCCTTCCCTAACACCTTTCTGGTTTTTAGCTGAAGATAGCTTTTAAGGTGGTAACTTGGGTCGTTTTGGGGAGCTACTCAGTGTTCCTGGGTATCTCCCATGCACACGGGAAGTATACATGTCATTACATTTCTGTCTGCTTTTCTCCTGTTGAGCATTCTTTATTGTGGGCAGGAGGAGCAGCTGTCTCAGGCAGGAACAGAGAAGGGCAGGGGGGATATTCTGCCCCCCTTACACAAGGAATGGAAACTATTCAGCAACAGAAAGGAAGGAACCACCAACCCGTGCAGAAACGTGGGTGAATCTGTGTGCATAATGCTAAGTGACAGAAGCCAACCTGAAGAGACCACACACTGTGGGACCCCGTGTACATGACGCTCTGAACAAGGCACAGCTATGGAGGCAGTAAATGGGTCATGGTGGGGAGTCTGGAGTGTCCCATGGGACACTCCAGTGAGGGACACTGGCCACTATGTGTTTGTCTAAACCCATAGATCCTTAGGGCCCAACAATTAAATCATAATCTATTCAAATTAAGTCAGTTAGGATGTGAGAGTGTCCAAGGGTGGAATACAAAATTTAACAAAGAATCTAACTGTATTAGAAATGTCTGGGGGAAAGCTCACTGTTGGTGGTGAGACCTAAGGAAACTGGGAAATGAACAGAATCTGTTGACTAAAGGGAAAATGTACTGTACACAGATAGGGGACTGTGTTTTATCAGCTATTTCAATGCAGGTCCTTGCTGACAACCCTGAAAACACTACATCTGTAATCTAGGATGAACAGTGGATTATGTAAGTGACACATAGTTGGAGCCAGGTTTCTCCCTGTTGGAGGCAGAAGTTACAGGTAAACAAGGGGAGAAGGTTACAAGATCTATGTGATCATGGATCAAGTTGGAGACCTGCAGCTTGGTGTGGATGTCGGAAGCTCCACACACAAATCTTTATAGCTAGGTGCGTGAACTTTGTGAAAGACGGGCACTACTGGAGCCATGTCAGAACGGAGGTGGAGCGGCAGCTGGCGAGAAGCCGCCTCACCCACCTTTGTCTGAACTGGGCCAAAACGTTTGGAATGCGCAAAACAGCCATTGTTTGAGTGGCCAGCAGGAGAACAGGCATCTGATCACAAGTGTGATGGATGTGGACTTCCACCAGATAGACTCAGTGGCCAATATGCAACACAGAGTAGATCGGCTTATCTTAACACCCACAGAAAGTTCTTTTCTCTTTTTAGTTCATTTAATTGCCCGTCTTCCTTTTTCTCATAGGACCCCTTGTTTCACCCTACAACTGGGAACACGATTTGGGTACCTACCTGAATCTGTGCTCTCCAAACTGAAATTATGTAATCCCAACTAAACTCTAGGTTGCCTCTCTGCAGGTGTTTCTTTTCAGATTGGCAACACAGACTGTGACACACACACACACACACACTCACACACACACACACACACACACTCCCCTGCGTGGTCCACTGAGCACATGCAGCTCCCACAGATACCCTAACCCATACCCTGACCAGTACCTGTTCCCTGACCCGCACCCTAACCCTGACCCCTAGAATTCCCTCCCCGCCGCCCTGGTGATGGTAGCTCCGCCGCCGCCCGCAGTCCAGGAGCCCGGCGAAGAGCACGGGGCTGAGGGTGAGGGAGCCGCAGGAGGAAGGCAGGAGTTGTCCTGAGTCCAGGCGGTGTGGGCGGGGAGGTGGCACAGCGACAGGACGGGAAACCGCCCGCCAACGATAGGAGGGATCCCAGAAATGGGGGACAGGGAGCGAGCCGAGCCTCTCCCGGGGTGCCAGCAGGTAACGGAGCCCAGAGCGGCGCGGGGACGGACCGGAAGGGAGCCCCCGGGGGGAGGCTGCAGGGCAGAAGGGACAGACACGCAGACAGCAACGGGCGGCTGACCCAGCTACGAGCTTCTGCGCCTCAGCACAGAGGCAGGACGCGCCAGGAGCAGAGCGAACCGTGCGCCTGTGAACACAGGAATCTACGGAGAGCCACCGGCAGACCTGCGCGGGGAGAGACGGACAGAGGCGGGGAATCACGGACAGAGGCGGAAATTGACGGAGACGGAGATTGGCGAGGAGAGGCGGGGTATGACGAAGACTGACGGAAAGAGCCGGACAATGGCGGAGAGAGACGGGGAATGACGGACAGGGACGGAAATTGACGGAGAGAGAGGGAGAGAGACGGAGATTGACGGGGAGAGCCGGGGAATGACGAAGACTGACGGAAAGAGACGGAGAATAGCGAAGAGAGACGGGGAATGACGGACAGGGACGGAAACTGACGGAGAGAGGCGGAGATTGACGGGAGAGGCGAGGGACGACGAAGACTGACGGAAAGAGACGGAGAATGGCGGAGAGAGACGGGAAGTAACGGAAAAAGACGGAGAAGGGCTGGCGGCTCACTAAAGACCTGACGTGCAGGTTCGCGCTCGTCCATTCACAGGCCCGCAAGCGCATCTCGACCCCACAGGCGTGGCTCCAGGGACCTGTTGCCTCCCCAGCCTGGGTGGGTTGGGGCGCCATGTCCTCGCCCCTCAAACTTCGCTCCCGATCCTGACATTAGGGTACCGTCATTCTCCAGAGCGAGCAAGGAGCAATTTCTGCTTATGGTGCTGACATTCAACCGTCAACCCTGCTGACCGCGTCTAGTGGCTCCGTTAGGGAGCATAAGCACTTTTGGCGTTTGGCACCCACCGCCAGCCCCTCACTCTCCATCCCCCAAACCCGACTCTGCAAGATGATGCACCGCCAGGCCACGCCAAACCCTCCGTGTTCTGCAAGGCAGCCCCAGGTGCGCAGTCCCTGCAGCGGCTGCACGAACGGTGTGCACACGCTCTGCAGTGAGGACCAAGCAGAAAAGGAGCAGGTGGAGGTGGCCCAGTGCCCCAGCCCGTGCCCCCAGCTCCAGGCCTAGATCGGCCTTTCCTTTCAGCTATGCACGGTTCCCTGCTTCTCCAGGTGTCCATGGCCCCTCCAGCACATTCACGCATTGCTTAAGCTACTCGAGAGCCATCTTTGCAGCTACACCAC
This sequence comes from Manis pentadactyla, assembly GCF_030020395.1. Taxonomy (NCBI): domain Eukaryota; kingdom Metazoa; phylum Chordata; class Mammalia; order Pholidota; family Manidae; genus Manis; species Manis pentadactyla. The sequence goes on from NC_080026.1 coordinate 66,388, forward strand.
AATACCGGAGGGTGCGCCCCAGTGTGCTCTGCCCGGTACTCCAGGGAATGGCAACCAAGTGCTCGGAGCCTGGGTGCTCTACTCCCAGGCTTGCTGCAGTCTGGCCTCCACCCATCACACATGGGCAAATATAGGGGGAGGATAATGGGGGAACTCAATGAGATGATCCTCTATAGGCCCAGGAACACCCAGGGGTCCCACAGGGAGCACAGAGGCACCCACACTTCTCCCTGCAAGCCCTTAGAAAGCCCCATCTTGCCAATGCCCCCAGTTCACGCTTTAGTGAGGCACTGATTTCCTACGTTTGTGGTACTTTGTTACACCAACTCCTGGATGCTAATGCAAGCTATCTCTGTCACTCCTGTTGGGGAGGAATTTGGTTTGCAGATGCAGTGAAGTCAAGAGTACGAGGTGAGGAAGGAATTCATTAAAACCTGAGTATCATGGAATGACAGCTGCCTTGCAGCAGCAGAGAGTAAGGAAGAATGGAGACATACAGGGGAGCTCATTGATCTGCTGCTCAGCATATGGAACATCCCCTGCTAACTCCTGAAACCTGTGACACCTGGCATCCAGTGTCTGCTTGGATCTGCATGAACCCAAAAATTCATGACTTTGTTTTGCAAGTGTCCTGGAAAACTGGATTTCCAGAGCAATGAATATTGGACTCCATAGTAGTGTGTAGCTCACAGGCCCCAAGACCGCACATGCATCCTGGTGATCCCGTTGTTGGGGAGCCTTGCAGCTGCTGGCCAGGGCCTGTTTCCATTTTTCTGCTGGTGTCTACACTGCACTTCCCAGCCCATCCCCACCAGCAGAGTGGGCACCATGTCTCTAGGTTTCCAATGAGGAAGTGGGTGGGCTTGATGAGGGCCTCTGCCAGCTCAGGTCTTAAGATGAAGGATGCAGTTCCCACATGGTCACAGTGGCAGCCCTATACCCCTGCTGGCCAGAACCCTCCAGCCTGGAGGAAGAAGGAAAAACAAGATGGACACAGTGGGACTCTGAGACCCACCTGCCCCAGGCGGTTTTGTGGAGTGTGGTCCTTGACCTCTCAGCCCCTCATGTGCTGGCACACTCTGTTGCAGTAGCAGCCTTTGGCCCTAAAAAGAAAGGTGCTTTGCAAGCCTGTCTCCAACTGTAACAGAAAATAAGGCTTGATTTAACCCACAGTTCTGAAACCAGAGAAGATGACTGAATCACACTGAAAAGATGACTCTCAGCTCATCATTCAGATAATGTTGCTTAAAAGCAGTGGCACCTTTAGGAGGACCAAAGGGAGTCCAGCTCCCCAATTCCTGCCTTCTGCTCTGAGAAGTTTCCTTGACAACCTTAACAGGCCTGCTCCATTTCCTTGACAACCAACTTTCTCAATTGTCCAAGCTTTCCTGCTTCAAACACTCCTGCTTTAGCCTTGCTGAGCCTAAAGTGACAGTGCTGTCATTTTGTCCAGCGACTGATTCTTCTATACCTGTAATGATTGGTGCCATAATGCTATTAATGGCAAGATTCCAGAAGATGCTTTCTGAGGTAACTACTCTGGACTCAGTGCTGGGTCCCTTTTGCTGAGAGAAAGGGTGGCCTAAGTGCTTTCATGAGCCTCGAGGTAGAAAGTCACTTTTTGACTGAGCCCAGCCTTGATCCCTCCCATCAAAGGCGCTGCCAGGGTCCTCATTCTGCCCCCACCCTCATCCCACACAGTTGCTGGCAGTGCCAGTCAATATAGGGCCCTGGTCATCTCCTAAAATAAAGGGTGATTTTCTGGGCCCAAAAATGATATTCCCCCAGAACATGTGAATGGGACCTTATTTGGGAAAAGGGTGTTTGCAGATGGGATTAACTGCAAAATCTGATATGAGGTCATCCTGGATGAGGGTGGCCAGTAATCTAGTGACTGGTACCCTTATAGGAGTCAGAAGAGGAGAGACCCAGACAAAGAGGAGAAGCCATGTGGACACAGAGGCAGAGACGAGAGGGATGTGGCCACACTCACAGGGTCACCTGGAGCCCCCCAGGAGCTAGAAGAAGCCAGAAGGAGCCTCCCCTGGAGCCTGAGGAGGGAGCATGGCCCTGCCCACACCTCGAGTTTGGACATGTGGTCTCCAGAACCGAAAGAAGATAAATCCCTGCTGTTAGAAGCCATCTGGTTTACATAATATGTTATTGCAGACATGAAAACATAGCCAGGGAAACAGCATGCCCTCCTCTGTGCTCTGAAGCAGCATAAAGGTAACATAAAATGCTGAGACTTGGGGACTGTGAATGGACGATGCATAAGATCTGTTGTTAACCTATTGTTGCCCTTCTAAAAGGCTATCATTATGTCAAAATAAACAACAAAAATTCTCAGCAAACATTGTATGTTCATGCTTGATAAGGCATTCTTACCTAACTAATGGTGTCGATTCCTTTGGGATGAATGTGATGAACTTGGTGCAGTCATCCCTGCCTTTATCCCAGGTGATCAAAAGGACATTTAAGCACAAGTTAACAACAGCAACACTAGACAAAGGAGGTCACAGCGTACTGAGAAGCTCTGCACAGTGGAAACAAGCCACTCAGTGGAAAGGAGACCCGCAGGAGATGCGGGGATCCCAGGCAGCCTACCTGTAATGTGGACAAAGGACCAGAAGAGACATTTCTCCAATGAGAAGCACAGTTGGCCAACAGACGTATGAAAAGGTGCTGACACCTGTCATCATGACAGAAAAGCAAACCAAAACCACAGTGAGATGCCGTCTTCCTCCCAGTAGGACAACCACTATCAAAAACCAAAAGACAAATGTAGGTGGAGAAACTGGAGGCCGTGTGCACTGTTGGCAGGAATGTAAAATGGTGCAGCTGCTGTGGAAGACAGTACGGTGATTCCTCAAAACACTGAACATACAATTACCATCATCACCCAGCAATGAGACTTCTGGGTACATGTCCAAAAGAACTGGAAGCGGGATCTCAGAGACATCTGCACAGCCATGTTCACTGCAGCATTATTCACAGTGGTGGCCAAGCGGTGGAAGCAACACAAGTGTCTGCTGGCAAATGGGCAAAGGAAACATGGTCCACACACACAGTGGAACACTGTTCAGCCTTAAAGAAAGAAATCCCATCACATGTCACAACAAGAGGACATGATGCTGAGTTTAACAAGCCGGACACAGAGGGACAAGTCCGGTATGATTCCATTCATAGGGGATACCTGCCATCATCAAAATCACAGAAACAAAAGCAAGGGCCAGTTGCCAGGGTCTGGGGAGGGAAGTGGGGAGCCGTTCCATAGGGACAGAGTTCAGCTCTACTAGATGACAATGTTCTGGAGATCTGTTCCCCAACAGTGGGATACAGTCAATGGTCCTAAAATGTGCTTAAATACTGTTGGGAGGGTACATTTTGTGTTCTATGCTTTTTACTACAATTAAAAATACTCTTTCTTTATGGCCAAGTTCACACTGTACTTTTTCTTCCTAGTAAATGTGGAAACAAACCTTATTGTAACGTGGCTTTACTGTCTGGGGCAGAAGCTCTAAGGCTTTCAGAGGAAAGGGCTGTGAATTTTGCTAAACGCCAGCACCTGGAGTGGGGAAAGCAGGACACGTGGAAGGTGTACCCGGAGAGAGTGTCTTTGCCAGGAGCCCACCGTCATGTGTGATCCAGCCCCAAATCAAGGCAAATGCAGGAGCGGGGCTTGGCTGAGTTCGAGGGGACCCGACCTGGAAGAGATGCTAAAAACCCCGAAATGAACCAGCTGCTTGACATGGGTGACCCCACGGCTCTGCACACCAGCGGGCCCCCACCAGGCTCTGATGAGCCTACAATGGCCCCAACTTGCACAGAGGTGTACCAAGGGCCCAGAGCTCTTCCCACTGTTCACCACACCAGAGCTGCTCCCCAAATCAAGGCCTCAGACCTGGGACAGAGGGACAACGCAGGGATGTGGGGTTTCAGATGGGGACTGGAGTGGGACACATGCCTCCCTAACCCCAGGTCAGGCAACCAGGGGGATTAAAACCTGACCAAAAGACAAAGCCGCACTCCCCAAATGAGCTGCTGAGGCACATGAGCCCCCCATGAAAACACGGCCCATGAGCACAGGGCTCCATGAGCAGAGGGGCCCCCATGAGAACAGAGGCCCATGGGCAGGACCCCCATGAGCACAGGAACACCATGAGCACAGGGGGAACGGAGGGTGAAGGGAGGGAAAAGGGAGGGGAGGGCAGAGAGAGGGGAGGGAAAGGGGACTGGGTGGGGTGAAGGTGGGAGCTGATGGGCCTAAGTGGAGGGAACAGAGAAGCAGGTGGCGGTTGGGCAGGAGTGGTTGACCTCGGCCAATCCCAGAACTCCTGCAGCCACAGTGGGACAAGGCCCCAGAGAGGTGTGGAGACCTCAACCCACTGGCAACCCCACAGACCTGTCTGGTCTGGGGGGCTCAGCGGGCATGAGGGGCACAGTTACAGGGCTAGTTGCCCCATGGACATCCCAGGGAACAGACTGGGAGGGGGCGGGAAACAGCCAGCCTGGCTCCTGGTGCCCTGGGTCGGTGCACTCCTGCCCCAAGAATCCACGCCCACCCACTGTGGGGCCACCACCAGGGCAGGTCCAGGGCCACTCAGCACTAGGAGGACCGGACACCTGAGGAAAGGCCTGGCCACAAGGGGTCCATCCTGCTCGGAGACATTCCTCCTAAAACATTCCTTGTATTTTCAAGATTTAAAGCAATTTTCTAGTTTCTCCTTTTCACAGAAAATGAAGATTCTGAATGTGGTTTAATCATGAATAATTCATAAAATTAAATACATTCACTAAAAAATAAACTTACAAAATATAAAAAGGAAAAGTAGATATTTATTGAGAGGGAAAGGAGAACCATCTCCCACATTAGAGCTCTGGTGTTGAATATTCAGTGCGATTTGATATATTTTAATTGCTATTACTCTATAACACCCTTACCTTTGAAAATTCTTTGGGTGTGCTTCCCTGTTCTACCTAAATTAGCTGATAAATCACACAAACCAATAACCAAGGGCCTTGGTTGTTGTAGGAGTGAAGCCTTTAAAAATGGTATCATTCTTCTGATACTGTTTTTGTGTGTGATACTTTTACTAAGATAAAAAGTCATTATGCGTGTGCCTTGCACACTTATGTAAAATATAGTTGACATTGCTGGTCTTATTCGCCCTTATTGAAAAGGAAAAAAGAGATTATTGTAGCTTCGGCTCACTTTGAGAGTATCTGTCCACTTTTTCTCAAAATACGTCCTCATACTGTGGCCAGCTCTGCCTGTATCAGAATCATCTTGATTAAATGCTTCACAGTTGTCAAAAACAAGCCTGACATCGACAGCAAAGGTTTCCAGGTTTGGATACCTGAAAGAAAACACATGATTTAGAGGTTCTTTTGTAGGGTGGCTTTGTTTTGTAAACAAATGAAATGATAATAAAAGGTAAAATAAAAAGTAAAACTGAAAAGGTAAGAGAAAAAAAGATAATTGCATTTAAGCAGAAATAAAACACCTTATCTCCTCTTACAAATGGAACATTTTAAAACTTCCATGTGTTCTGGACTATAAAGGATATAGACAGGTTAAATGGAAAAAACAGATTTCTCAGAAGATCAAGATATATTTCAACTAACTAGCATTTCTCCCCCCATCCAATTTCCGGTTTGACTTGAATCACAATTCCAGCCCAGAACTCATTCCACTTGACTAGTTTAACTTTTCTGACCAATTGTAGCACTTGTAGTACCCTATGACCCACATTCAAAACAACTAGTTTCATTAGAAATAATGTCAATGCCTCCTATGCATGATACACATTACAGCTGCCCTGGACCCTTCACGTACATCCCAGGACATGCCACTCTGTGTTAAATCTTCCCCATTTCCTCTTTCTCTTCTCTTTTCAACCGTGCTCTTTTCTCAAGCAATGGATTATGATGATCCCAACAACAAAACAGCACGTGTTATCCCTTCACAGAGAAACACTATGAGGATCTGCCCTTCCATTGGAAGCACTTGGCGTCTGTGCTTTTTTGGTGTGATAAACCTGATTCTCTTTCTCTGTAAGAGCACAGAGAAGACAGATTGGTGAATGTACCTGCCTAAGCTTTTTGGTAAAAAAAGACTGCCTTGTTTCAAGCCAACTCAAGCCAAATCAATATATTTTGAAGGAGGGCTTTTGGATATCCAAATTTAAATTAATTCTAATATATGATGATAAGCTGAACACTAATTTACCTTTTAGAAATACCTATGAAGTACACACGGGAGCTCTGAGACCTGGTAAAAGTGGAACTATTTCTTTCATCAAATACCTTATATAGTGTTTTTCACTCTCTCAGGATATATGCAGTAATAAGAGAATTAAGTCAGTACTTATGTAACCTCACCCATTTTCCTATTCTTCTGGGAATTATTATTTTTATTCAGGTGACGACATTCACATAACATAAAATTGGCCATTTTAAGGTAGATAATTTAGTGGCACTTGGTATATTCCACACATTCTACTACCACCACCTCTATTTAGTTTCAAAACATTGTCATTACCCTAAAGTGAAACCTCATACCCAACCCATTAAACAGTTACTCTCCATTCCTCCCTATCCCAGTTCCCGGAAACAACTAATCTGCTTTTCTGTCTCTATGTATTTACCTATTCTGTGTATTTCATAAAAATAGAATCATACAATGTATGAGAATAGTTTTTATAAAATATTTTAATATTACTCAGAGAAATATTTCGCTCTTTAGACTCTTCCTTACTACAAGAAAAGGTTAATGATTACTCTCAAGGAGACTGGAATCCAGGAAAGAATTCTCGGTGAGATTCTAGGTGCGGTGAGTGCGGTGCTCACATCTCTGCCGTCCCTTCACAGGACAGGGCAGCTGACGGAACCCAGACTCATTAAACTAGGCACCTCCTCCCCTCTGTTCTATAAATTTCTGATTTAAATATTTGAAATATTGTTGTGAGTTTTGTTTCCAGCTCATTAGTTTGGGCTTAATTGAACAACCTGAAGTTAGAGGAGCTTGAATCCACTGAATTTTGCCTCCGACACAGCTGGCGTCATGAACGGGATCATACAGAACTGCTCCCCTCCGCCTGCCTCCCTCTGCTATGTTCCTCCTCCATTCACCAGTACTCGTTCTCAAAAGGGAGCTCCAAGTTTTGGTAATGTCTAAGCTCTGTTTTAATGTTTGAACCTGTGTGTTTTGGGGATTTTGAGGCTGAAGTTCATCCTCCACCCAGGGACTGGAGAATCGCAGAAGATAAAGTCAAGAGTTGATTTAAACACTGGTAAAGTCTTCCTGTGTAAGTCTGTCCTAGCCATGTGCTACCCACCTAAACATCTGAGCAAAAGAACTAGTTCCTATCTAGACACCAGCTTCTGCTGTTTGGTTCATATTAGAACCAATATTTTAACAGTCTTAAATGTTTTCTGAATTTTAATTTTTTAAAAAGTAAATAGAACCTTTTGAAAGACTGGCATTTCAGCCTACAAACAAATTAGTCATTTTGTCAACTTCTTAAATCCTTGGATATATATAAGAATGTTGGTCACTAATGAGTTAAGTTCTAATCAACACTTCTAAATTGAATATAAAATTATAGAACACGGTCATTTTCTCCCAAGGAATATCCAGGAGGGATCAATTAATACACTGTTAAATAATGCTTTTAAAAAACACAGTAAGAATGTAATCAAAATATATTTTATGGTTCTTTTTCATGTAAAGTTCCTTTTTTCTCCAGAATTACTGGTGAATTTGCCTGCAGTTATGGGCACAAGCTACATTAACCAAAAGCAGTATATAGGAATAAAGGGAGCAGGGAGAATGGAGTAGAGGGCCCATGCAGCTCCACAGCTCCTGGCCATTCTCACGTGAAATGCTTTATGTGGGTTTGTTCTGTAAACAAACAGCCTCATTCCTTCCTGTGGTTCCACAGGAGTCCAGTATCCAGAACCAACTAAAGCCCACTGACAGTGGTCACTCCCTGGCAGGAGTCTGAAGTCGTTTTAACAAAAATCATTAACTGTGACCAGGAAGCCACTTTACCCTTCGATAGGATCACAAAGACCATATGGTAGAGAGGAGCAAATAATTTTCTTCTACTTTTAACACAGGCCTTTTTTGTAATCTATGATTCATTGTAAAGCTTTCATTACTTAAAATTAACAATGATCCATCTTATAATAATCTGAAAATATTATGAAATCAATTTTTGTTAAATGCACATGAAATGGTATTGATATCCCAATGATGCACAATATAAGCTCCAGCTTACATGTCACTTAGTCACTTTGGGAGGCTTCCCTGATACTTTTCCTTAACTCCCAGGCTAGGTTTGGTGGCCTTCCAAAGTCAAAACAGCTTTATTACACTATTTCTAATTACTGATATAATTTTAATTGACTTGTCTTCCGTATCATACTACCTTAACCACACATATATATCCTGTCTCTAAAGGCAGGGCTTGTAATTGATGTATTCTTGGCTCACTATAAGAGTACTGAGCACATAACAAACATTCAATAAACACTGAATAGAAATGATGTACTTACTGTCCACTAATTAATTTCTCTCTAATTGTGGAAAAATCCATAGGCTTCTTAATAACTTTGGTATAACCAGGAACAAAGTTCAAGTTTACAGGAAGACGAAAAGGCCATGCATCCTCATGATTTTCTATTTCGGTAAGGATCATACTAGAGAAAATAATATTTGAAATCAATATCCATGCTTTAGAGTTACCTATCTTTAGTAAAAGTTTAGCTTTTATTCTCTTTCAAGTAAACACAATGCAAATTAATTCATAAAAAACGAAGAAAGAATACATTTACTTATAGTACAGAGTTGACATTATGTAGGAAAATTCTTATTTACGCAAACTATCAAAAAGTCACCTTTAATATGTAGTGGAAGGTTTCTAAACAGATACAGTGGGATGTTATGAACATATAGGACAGGGGAAGAGAAATAATACCTGCACAGGTCCTTACAGTCATCTCGTTTTGCTTTCTTAACACAAGTAAAACTTGGTTCTGACGAGTTACCAGAAGTGTTTTCCTCCCTTTTTCTTTTTCTCTGCTCTTTGCTGAGATGAGTTTCTATTTCATTAAGGTTCTTACTAGAGAAAATAATGTTTGAAATCAATATCCATGCTTTAGGGTTATCTATTTTTAGTAAAAGTTTAGCTTTCATTCTCTTCCAATGCAAATTAATTCATCAAAACACATGAAAGAATACATTTACTTAGAGTACAGAGTTGACATTACATAGGAAAATTCCTATTTACACAAACGGTCCCAAAGTCACCTTTAGTATGGTGGAAGGTTTCTAAACAAATACAAGGGCATGTTATGAACATACAGGACAGGGGAACAGAAATAATACCCGCAAAGAGTCAGGTCCTTAGAGTGTTTCCTTGTCTTAACGGAACTAAAAGTTGGTAGTTTGGCCCAGTCACAAGTGTTTTCCCCTGTTTTTTTTTTTCTCAACGCTTCGCTGAGGCGAGTATGCATATCAGTGAGGATCATCCTAGAGAAAATAATGTTTCAAATCAACATCCATGCTTCAGAGTTATCCATCTTTAGTAAAAGTTTAGCTTTCATTCTCTTTCAAGTAAAGACAATGCAAATTAATTCATAAAGAAGATGAAAGACTACATTTACTTATAGTACAGAGTTGACATTACATAGGAAAATTTCCACTCACAAAAACTGTCAAAAAGTCACCTGTAATATGGTGGAGGTTTTCTAAACAAATACAATGGGAGATGTTATGAACACATAGGACAGGGGAACAGAAATAATACTGGGAAAAAGTCATGTCCTGGTAGAGGTCCGGGTTCTCTATCAGTTCCTTAGAATAAGTAAAAGGTGGTAGTTCTTTCAAGTCACAAGTGTTTGCCTCCATTTTTCCTTTTATCAACTCTTCACAAAGGCGATTTACCATTTCAGCAAAGACGAAACTAGAGAAAATAATGTTTCAAATCAACATCCATGCTTCAGAGTTACCCATCTTTAGAAAAAGTTTAGCTTTCATTCTCTTTCATGTAAAGACAATGCAAATTAATTCATGGAAAGGATGAAAGAATACATTTACTTATAGTACAGAGTTGACATTACATAAGAAAATTCATATTTACACAAACGGTCAAAAAGTCACCTTTACTATGGTAGAAGGTTTCTAAGCAAATACAATGGGATGTTATGAACATACAGGACAGGGGAACAGAAATAATACCGGCAATTAGTCAGGTACAGAGACTCCTTTTGTTTCGGTTCCTTAACAGAGATACAACTGGGTTGTTTTGACAAGCGACCTGAATCATTTTCCTCTGTTGTTCCTTTTCTCTGCTCTTTGCTTAGATGAGTTTCCATTTCATTAAGGTTCGTACTAGAGAAAATAATGTTTGAAATCAATATCCACGCTTTAGAGTTATCTATCTTTAGTAAAAGTTTAGCTTTCATTCTCTTCCAAGTAAAGACAATGCAAATTAATTCATAAAAACACATGAAAGAATACATTTACTTACAGTACAGAGTTGACATTACATAGGAAAATTCCTATTTATGCAAATGGTCAAAAAGCCACCTTTAGTATGGTGGAAAGTTTCTAAACAAATACAAAGGGATGTTATGAACATACAGGAAAAGGACACAGAAATAATACCCGCAAAGAGTCAGGTCCTTAGAGTGTTCTCGTTTCAGTGTCTTAACGGAACTAAAAGTTGGTAGTTTGGACAAGTCACATGTGTTTTCTCCGTTTTTCCTTTTCTCAACTCTTCGCTGAGGCGAGTTACCATGTCGGCAAGGATCATCCTAGAGAAAATAATGTTTCAAATCAACATCCATGCTTCACAGTTATCCATCTTTAGTAAAAGTTTAGCTTTCATTGTCTTTCAAGTAAAGACAATGCAAATCAATTCATAAAAAAGATGAAAGAATACATTTACTTATAGTACAGAGTTGACATTACATAGGAAAATTCCTATTTACACAAACGGTCAAAAAGTCACCTGTAGTATGGTGGAACCTTTCTAAACAAATACAATGGGATGTTATGAACATATAGGACAGGGGAACAGAAATAATACTGGCAAAAAGTCACGTACTCAGCCTCTACTCGTTTCGGTGTCTTAACGGAACCAAAAGTTGGTAGTTTGGACAAGTCACAAGTGTTTTTCTCTGCTTTTTCTTTTCTCAACTCTTCACTGAGGCGAGTTACCATGTCGGCAAGGATCATCCTAGAGAAAATAATGTTTCAAATCAACATCCATGCTTCACAGTTATCCATCTTTAGTAAAAGTTTAGCTTTCATTGTCTTTCAAGTAAAGACAATGCAAATCAATTCATAAAAAAGATGAAAGAATACATTTACTTATAGTACAGAGTTGACATTACATAGGAAAATTCCTATTTACACAAACGGTCAAAAAGTCACCTGCAGGTTCCCAGGAATGTGTTGTTTTAATTTGTCTGATTTTTCTCAAACTATTCAAATTCAGTTAGACAATATCCATCATATCATTGATAAGTTTTCACAAATGCCTAGGGTGCCTAACTGGTTTTTTTGGTTTCACTGGAGATGGCTGGTAATTGTAGGTCTGCTTTTGTTATGTAGCTGTATTCCTATTATGTTAATGTGTGTGCACAATTTAATTAGTAGTTTAAAACCTATCATGCTTATGTTACTCTACAAGAAGATATGTCAAAGAAATAATCAATCTTCCCATGTTTTCTTCAGTCTGCTACTTCTATAGCTTCTCTTCTTCCTTCATAATTACAACCCCTAAGTAGAATTCGTGCCTCATATCGAAATTACCGAGTATCATAATTCTTCCAAGTGGTAAAGATACCTCAAGACAAATGCTGGGGATAGAAGCCACAGGGCATAAATCTGCAAAGAAGTAAAAAGCTAACCTTTTCAAACAATATTGCTTCTCTCTCGCTTACCAACTTTACATTTCCCTGTATGGCCCCGGAAGATGACTGGTGAGCCAGAGACGGGTAAGATTCCTCAAGGGAGGAATAACCTAAGACAGGCACAGTTGCAGGGGGGCCATCAGGTGAGAAATTGGGGATCAACAGAGGTGAGGCTCAGAACCTCATCCCATCTGTTTTGAGAGAAATCTTCTGCATCCGTGGATGTTTTGTTGCCCTTCTCTAGCTTGGATTAATACTTAGTCTATAGGCACACACCTGATCATCTACATTTGCCCTCTTACAGCACTAAACTATGTTTTCTACCTTTATCTTGCATCTACCTACCACTACAGCATTTTATTTAAAAAATATAATAATAATAATAATAAGGGAGAAATGTGGGATTCACATATAAATCAAGTATAAAAATCAAACGAATAATATTTGACCTGATTGTTTATAGTTCATGATGCGTGATCAAAACCGAAAGTTTCTGTGATGACTGCCCTTGCACTGTTCACCATGTAAGAACTTATTCACTATGTAAGAACTTGTTCATCATGCTTCAGAAGATTGGAGACTGCTGAGAATTAGGCTTGGGGTTGATTAATGATTGTGCATTGAGTCCCCTATACAGAATTTTATTGTTGTTAACAACCATTTGATCAATAAATATGAGAGATGCCCTCTTAAAAAGAAAAAAAAAGTCACCTGTAGTATGGTGGAACCTTTCTAAACAAATACAATGGGATGTTATGAACATATAGGACAGGAGAACAGAAATAATACCGGCAAAAAGTCACATACTCAGCCTCCTCTCTTTTCGGTGTCTTAACGGAACCACAAGTTGGTAGTTTGGACAAGTCATCAGTGTTTTTCTCCATTTTTCCTTTTCTCAACTCTTTGCTGAGGCGAGTTACCATGTCAGCAAGGATCATCCTAGAGAAAATAATGTTTCATTTCAACATCCATGCTTCACAGTTATCCATCTTTAGTAAAAGTTTAGCTTTCATTCTCTTCCAAGTAAAGACAATGCAAATCAATTCATAAAAAAGATGAAAGAATACATTTACTTAGAGTACAGAGTTGACATTACATAGGAAAATTCCTATTTACACAGACGGTCAAAAAGTCACCTGTAGTATGGTGGAACCTTTCTAAACAAATACAATGGGATGTTATGATCATATAGGACAGGGGAACAGAAATAATACCGGGATAAAGTCACATACTCAGCCTCCTCTCTTTTCGGTGTCTTAACAGAACCAAAAGTTGGTAGTTTGGACAAGTCACAAGTGTTTTTCTCCATTTTTCCTTTTCTCAACTCTTCGCTGAGGCGAGTTACCATGTCAGCAAGGATCATCCTAGAGAAAATAATGTTTCAAATCAACATCCATGCTTCACAGGTATCCATCTTTAGTAAAAGTTTAGCTTTCATTGTCTTTCAAGTAAAGACAATGCAAATCAATTCATAAAAAAGATGAAAAATACATTTACTTATAGTACAGAGTTGACATTACATAGGAAAATTCCTATTTACACAAACGGTCAAAAAGTCACCTGTGGTATGGTGGAACCTTTCTAAACAAATACAACGGGATGTTATGAACATATAGGGCAGGGGAACAGAAATAATACCGGCAAAAAGTCACGTACTCAGCCTCCTCTCTTTTCGGTGTCTTAACAGAACCACAAGTTGGTAGTTTGGACAAGTCGTAAGTGTTTTTCTCTGTTTTTCCTTTTCTCAACTCTTCGCTGAGGCAAGTTACCATGTCGGCAAGTATCATCCTAGAGAAAATAATGTTTCAAATCAACATCCATGCTTCACAGTTATCCATCTTTAGTAAAAGCTTAGCTTTCATTGTCTTTCAAGTAAAGACAATGCAAATCAATTCATAAAGATGATGAAAGAATACATTTACTTATAGTACAGAGTTGACATTACATAGGAAAATTCCTACTTACACAAATGGTCAAAAAGTCACCTGTGGTATGGTGGAACCTTTCTAAACAAATACAATGGGATGTTACGAACATATAGGACAGGGGAACAGAAATAATACCAGCAAAAAGTCACGTACTCAGCCTCCTCTCTTTTCGGTGTCTTAATGGAACCACAAGTTGGTAGTTTGGACAAGTCAGAAGTGTTTTTCTCTGTTTTTCCTTTTCTCAACTCTTCGCTGAGGCGAGTTACCATGTCGGCAAGTATCATCCTAGAGAAAATAATGTTTCAAATCAACATCCATGCTTCACAGTTATCCATCTTTAGTAAAAGTTTAGCTTTCATTGTCTTTCAAGTAAAGACAATGCAAATCAATTCATGAAAAAGATGAAAGAATACATTTACTTATAGTACAGAGTTGACATTACATAGGAAAATTCCTATTTACACAAACGGTCAAAAAGTCACCTGTAGAACGGTGGAACCTTTCTAAATAAATACAATGGGATGTTATGAACATATAGGACAGGGGAACAGAAATAATACTGGCAAAAAGTCACGTACTCAGCCTCCTCTCATTTTGGTTCCTTAACAGAGGTACAACTGGGTTGTTTTGACAAGTGACCCAAATCGTTTTCCTCCATTGTTCCTTTTCTCTGCTCTTTGCTTAGATGTGGTTCATATACCAATACCAATGAAACAGGATACTCCTATTTACTGATGTCTGCCACTTCATGCACTACTTAAAGCCATAAAAGCTGCACCATTGGCCATAAGGGCATCTAAAAGGCACAGTATGAAAATAAGATAAGCACTACCAGTAGCTTGGAGTTTGATCATCTCATTTTATTTCAGACTTCAAAAATCAAAGTTGTAACGTCTAATCAATTCTTTTTAGTATCCCCCAAAGGGATATTTCTAATATCACTTCTAAAATTTACCTATAAAACACGAATCTATTTCATATTCTCTCATCAACCTAACTGAAAATTCCCATTGTATTCAATGGCAGTTTTGCATCAGGAAAGATGGGAGAATATGGGTCACAATTGTACCTGATTTGTACAGTTATCGAACTTTCATTTTAACATCAGTAACACAAATTTTCGGACAGCGGCCTTCAATAAGGCTTACACAATTCAGTTAAAAATCTTGGGGACAGATCATACTTATAGACAGACAAGGAGATGTATGCAATGCACTGTGCTGTAAAGCCATGCAGCAGTATGTAATATGACAGCAGCCAGTGCTACACTTTATGCATTGCTATGACAACCATATCACAACCAAATCACAATGCGGTGTTAGATGGACAAAAATAAACATACCCATACCATATCTAGTCTATGCCTCTCCACCTCCCAGTAGAAAGAGTTGGCATAACATTATGAAACAGAAATCACATAGTCATGAAACCAATTTTTAACCACCCAAAAGACACCAATACGAAAGCAAGGCAATAATTGTAAGATGAAGGGAAAACTTAAGGGGGAATCATAATGGAAATTTTTAAGAATATATTTTCAAGATGCTTCCCAAATTAAGATTTAAGAAAAATCATAAAATGTACATTTCAACAATTGTTTAACTTTATGTCTACAGACCTGATGCTTCAGAACAGCTTGTTGTCTTCTGATTTCTTTCTCCTAAAAAATAAAAAGCTTTTAATATATAATTTCAGGGAAGATTTAGAACATGTTACAAGTATTGCAAGTTCCTTTTCTGAGGTTCTATAGTTGTCCATTAGGTCGAACTATATAAAATTGTAAATATGTAATCATTTTTTACTTACAAAATAGGCAATTTCATGCGGTTCTACCTAACACATAAAAACTGTATGACAATATCAAGGATCTTTATTCAGCAGGCATTTAAACTTAAAATTCAAGGACCTCATGCCACATTTCAATAGCACATTTACTGAACCGACTGACCTAGATTGTCAGAACATGTCAGATACAAATGGGACATGTATTTTTTATCATTTTAACAATAAAATATTTATTAAATAAATCTAATAAGTAGATTTGGCACAACCCTGAAATCTAACTAACTCGAACTCTCTCCACTCTGAATATAAATTGCCAAACAGTCTATAATTAACAGCATCTATATCATTTTATATACTGTAAGTGAATGAGAGTGATGACAGACAATGGGATCAGCCTGAGATTCTCACGCCTGCCTAGGACTCAGCAGACCACTCCAAAGGGTGGGGCTTGATGCAAGCTATTCTATGAAGGCTAATAATTTAAATATTTTTATAAAGGTAAAATCTGGGTGAAATTAATATTAAGGGAAGCCATGAAAAAGGGTAGAAATCTAAAGAACAAAGTAAGAAGGTCTATATAAAAAGGTGACAAACAGTTCCCTGGCTTTATAAACTACACAGCAAAACGCAGTCTGTAGGAAATTCTACAAATTACCCAGTTTATTCAACAAATAAATTTCAAGAAGTGAAAACACTGTGAGAATATTAAAGGGGCCTTAAAGGATGTATCAAACATGCCCAATGTTTGGATCTTACCTAGATTTTGATTCAAATAGACAAACTGTTTAGGAAATTCTTAGAGTTAAGAATTTAAACAATGAAAATTTTGAACAATGTCTGATATTTGATATCAAGAAATTATCATTTTAAAGTATAATGGTATTGTGATACTTTTGTAGAAAACAAGAATTCTTATCTTTTAGATACATTTATAGATGAAGTACGATGTCTAAAATTTGCTTCAACAAATTATGGAAGAGGAGTAGATGGGAATATATGTAAAACAATATTGTTCATATGATAATTTCTAAAGCTGATGATAGGTACATGATGTACATTATCTTGCCTACTTTTGTGATATTTCAGATTTCCCACTATAAGTCTCCTCGTGGAAACACATACACCAGCATAAAGCTAGTGTACTACAGGAATAAGCCTGCTTAGTGCATAGGTAATAATCAAGAGCTGGTTGTCCTCCATAAGGAAATCAAAACAAATACACTGTTATGTGACCTTATTTAGAGTCCCAAGTAGTATGTCCAGACATAGGAAAAACATTCTTTCAAAATAACCTTTCTAAAACAATTTTTAAATTACCTTATACTTTTTTGAGAGAGAATTCCTTTGGTGTGAAGGTTAATAAGATTTTTTTAGTGTTCCTTTTTCCTTAAAAGAACCTTAAAGCAGGATTCAGCCTGAACCACTCTGGACACTTCTGCAACCAGAGCCAGCAGTCCTGACTGCCCTTTATGCTGTGGCATCAGGCTCGGAATGATGGCATATGATGACCTCACACAATGGGTGCCATGGACACAAGCACTGCTCTTGCTCCCATCACGGATGACAGTTACACCCCACAGTCCAAGCACCGTGCTCTGTCCGAGGCATTTTGAATGTGTTGTTTACTTTAATCTTCGTAATCATTTGACCTAGTAAGGTGGGTTTCACTGTCCCTATATTACCATTGAGGGAACCACAGGCCCACTGAGGTTAAATCATTTCCTGAGGTACACTGGCAATAAGGAACAGCAATGTGTGATTTGAACCCAGGACTGTCTCTCTCTAAAACCTGGGGTCTTGGCCACTACATGTACTTCACTGTTATTGCAAAGACATTTTTATACTTGATACTGATCACAATATTCAGGATGAAAGCATAGTCAAGATGATGTTATGGAAAAAACCAATGCACATACTCAGTGTCTACATATCAAAAACATATCTATACTAAAACTTTTCAGTAATTCCCATTTTTAATATTAATCCTGAGGAGAGAATTTTGGCTTAGATTTCAAATGAAGTCAGTAGGAACAGCAGTTGTACTAACTGCATTTTTACACCCTAAAACACTAAGAAGGAATCCGGCAAAACAGTTTTATGTTCACCAGCATGGGGAGCTTTTGATTGAATTTCAAGGGTTCAATCAATTAAGCTTTTTTTAATCCAGTTATGATTTTTACATAGTTATATTTTATTCAGCTAGGAAAATATACCTGTGACAAAAAAGGAACAGATTATCTTGGTGTCCAAAATTCACCT
This sequence comes from Manis pentadactyla, assembly GCF_030020395.1. Taxonomy (NCBI): domain Eukaryota; kingdom Metazoa; phylum Chordata; class Mammalia; order Pholidota; family Manidae; genus Manis; species Manis pentadactyla. The sequence goes on from NC_080026.1 coordinate 84,288, forward strand.
GAAAAATGACATCATTTACATTTTTGCTTTAGGCATTTATAAATAAATACTTTCTAAGGGCGATTCACGTATCGGGCTTTTTCATAAAATGAGAAATGGATTGTTAGGAAAAGCTGAAGCTTGTATTAAAAGTTTAATTCACTGAACAGTCAAATCAATTGTGGGTGAGGAAAAAAAGAAGTATTTTTCTCAATAAACTTTCCTTAGAAAAAGCAAATATAATTTATATCATTTGATTCCTATGCTTTTTTTCATTCAGAAATTATGCATAAAAAGGAGTTTATTCTTTTTTCATTTCCAAGACTAAGATAGTAAATGGTTCCTGAAAATAATCTTTCTTAAGATTTAAAAGAAACAGATAGAGAAAAAAGATGACTAAGAAGATAGAGATGGTGACAGATCAAGCCTTTTATACCATTATAATTCTCCTTTCTACAGCTACTAATTTAAATCTTTAGCAGTAACACATTCATTCCTATAAATACTATCGTGAGAGAGAAGGAAAAAAAGGTTTACAGACACACATACACCAGCATAAAGCTAGTGTACTACAGGAATAAGCCTGCTTAGTGCATAGGTAATAATCAAGAGCTGGTTGTCCTCCATAAGGAAACCAAAACAAATACACTGTTACCTGTCCTTACTTAGAGTCCCAAGTAGTATGTCCGGACACAGAAAAGCATCCTTTCAAAATAACCTTTCTAAAACAATTTTTAAATTACCTTATACTTCTATTTTGAGAGAGAATTCCTTTGGTGTGAAGGTTAAGAAAATTTTCTTAGTGTTCCTTTTTCCTTAAAAGAACCTTAAAGCAGGATTCAGCCTGAACCGCTCTGGGCACTTCTGCAACCAGAGCCAGCAGTCCTGACTGCCCTTTATGCTGTGGCACCAGGCTCGGAATGATGGCATATGATGACCTCACACAATGGGTGCCATGGACACAAGCACTGCTCTTGCTCCCATCACGGATGACAGTTACACCCCACAGTCCAAGCACCATGCTCTGTACGAGGCATTTTGAATGTGTTGTTTACTTTAATCTTCGTAATCATTTGACCTAGTAAGGTGGGTTTCACTGTCCCTATATTACCATTGAGGGAACCACAGGCCCACTGAGGTTAAATCATTTCCTGAGGTGCACTGGCAATAAGGAACAGCAATATGTGATTTGAACCCAGGACTGTCTATCTCTAAAACCTGCAGTCTTAGCCACTACATGTACTTCACTGCTATTACAAAGACATTTTTATACTTGATACTGATCACGATATTCAGGATGAAAGCATAGTCAAGATGATGTTATGGCAGGGTTATGGAAAAAACCAATGCACATACTCAGTGTCTACATGTCAAAAAATATCTATACTAAATCTTCTCAGTAATTCCCATTTTAAATATTAATTCTGAGGAGAGAATTTTGGCTGAGATTTCAAATGAAGACAGTAGGAACAGCAGTTGTATTAACTGCATTTTTACACCATAAAACAATAAGGGGAGGGTGGATGGGAAGGGAGGGATAAGGGTGGGGAAAAAGGAAGGGGGCCTTACGATTAGCATGTATAATGTGGGGGGGAATGCACAGGGAGGGCTGTGCAACACAGAGAAGACATGTAGTGATTCTATAGCATCTTATTACGCTGATGGACAGTGGTTATAATGGGGTTTGTGGGGGGGACTTGGTGAAGGGGGGAGTCTAGTAAACATAATGTTCTTCATGTAATTGTAGATTAATGATGTCAAAATGAATTTTTTAAATTATGAATAAAAAAATATATCATCAGTTCATAAAGATAACACAGCAAGAACCTAACCGGTCACCTTTGGAGTTAGCTACGGCATCAGTGCCTGCTTATTATCCTACCATTCCTATAGGTAGGGCATGTTCTTCTCTCTAGAATTACACAGACCTTCAACTAACAAATGCAGACAGAAGGACAGAAGTAGAACATCACCACTTTGCCACAATGGATACAGACAAAGGTGATTAATGACCACTAAAATCAGCAGCTGAAAAGCTCATAGGAACAAAAAATGGAAGGACTAGACTGACACCTGAGTCCAGGGATCAACATTAACATCGCAAAAGGCACACAGCACGTGCTCCTGATGTGATGCCAGCAGAAGTGCACAGCACCACCTGTGAAATACTCTGCCCAAATCACGGAACTTGAAACTAATCAAGCCTCAGGAGCCAACTGCCCATTTAAGGAGAAAATAGGGATAGAGTACATGTTAAAATGACACCATGACGATCAAAACAAAATCCAGAACGCAGTAAATTCTATAGAACAAAATGACTCCGTTTTTTCAAAAGTGTAAGGAAAAGCTTAGTAGTAGTATCGTAGATTAAGAGCCTAAGAAAGGCCCAACATCCCTCCCAGTGGGGAGGCGCTCAGCCGCCGCCCCAGCCCGTGCCCCAGGCCTGCGGCGGTGGCGGCGGCCGCGGGGACAGCGTGCCCTCGGCTCCCGTGGGGGGTGGGGGTGGGAGCTGACACCTGGGGGCCGCCAGGGAGCGCTGGCTGGGCAGCCGCGCGGGGCGTGAAGAGCCCGTGGAGGGGGCTCTGTCAGGCCGGTGACCACCTGGGGGTCCGGCTCCTGGGGTGGGCCGAGGCGCTGGCAGCCGTGTCCCAGCACGCGTGCCCCGGGGGTGTGCCTGGCACGCCCCCAGGACCACGGAGGGGTTCTGCCACCGACTTGGCCGGAGGGCGGCTGGCTCGCGTCGAGCTAGCCGGGTCCGTGGGCCGGCCTGAGCAGCGGGCCCGGGGAGGCGGAGTCGCCGGGGGGCGCGCACATCCCGCGTCTGTCCCCGCAGCTGCCCTCGACGCGGTGGTGCCTCCCTGCGCGGCTGCACGGCCGGCCGTGGGAATGCGGACTCTGCCCCCGCCCCCAGGCATCCGCGGGCCTCGCGGGACGGGAGGTTCAACCCGCCCCTGGCGTGGCACTCCCAGCATCCTCGCTCCGCCTAGGCCGGGCCGGCTGCGTGAACTCGGGCGTCCTGCGTTTTCACTGGATGCTTCAAACTAGGCGGTGATGCAGACACCGGGCTGGGCTTGCGGGGAGGGCTCACACCCCGGCCGCTCCCGCGCCGCCCGTCCCCGGGTTGCAGCTCCCCAGCCGGAAGACTGCAACTTTGCAGAATCATCAGAAGCATCTTCCATATACAAAACGCAGTCGGAGAACCCACTGACCCGGCACGAATGACAGGCCTGTGCTGAGAGGCAGCAGTGAAAGGCTATGATCTTCTCTGGAGACAGAGAAGACAATATAGCACAGAGAAGTAGTGACTCTATAGCATCTTACTACACTGATGGACAGTGACTATAATGGGGTATGTGGTGGGGACGTGATAATGGGGGGAATCTAGTAAGCACACTGTTGCTCATGTGATTGTATATTAATGATACCAAAATAAAAAAAATAAAGTATTTGATGAAAGAATAAATGAATGAAAAAAAAGACAGAGAACACTTGCTGTACAAGAGATTCCGGTAATCAGAGAGCTTCACTGGAGAATTCTACCAAACTCTTAAAGAATTAATGTCAATCTTTCTCAAAATCTTCCAAAACATTGGAGAGTACAGAACACTTCCAAGCTCACTCTATGAGGCCACCATTACCCTGATATCAATCCAGATTAGGATGCCATGAAAAAACACAACTGCAGACCAATATTCTTATTGAAAATAGATGCAAGATTCTTACTATGCTGATGCACAGTACCTGTAATGGGGTATGTGTTGTGGACTTGACAATAAGGGGGAATGTAGTAACCACACTGTTGCTCATGTGAAACATTCATAAGATTATGTATCAATGACACCTTAATAAAAAAATAAAATAAAATAGATGAGCATTTTCTAAAAGTATTAGTAAACCAAATTCAAGGTCACATTAAAGGGATTTCCCACATGACCAGCTGACACTTATCCCAAGGAGGCAAGTGGTTCAATATGCAAATCATATGAGATTAGAAGTAAATGAAAAAAATCTTATCATCTCAGTAGAGTCAGAATAAGCATGCTACAACATACAATATACTTTTACCATAAAAACCCACAAGAAACAGAGCAGAGAAGGAACAACCTCAGCATGATAATGTCCATATACAACAAACCTGTAGTTAACACTATACTCAGCAGTGAAGCATTGAAAGCTTCCCCTCTAAGGCCAAGACAAGGACTCTTGAGCCTGCACATTATGATGTTGGAGAACTTTGGACTCTAACCCAACTGAGGTCATGAAAATGACAGAAAGTCTATGGACCAGAATGCAGACATATTGTTCTCATAGTTGATGCACTTGCTGATATTTAAAGCTGGTCTGCAGGTAAGAATTATCAACAATTTTGATTTCCTAATGCGGGTCATGTCTATTTCTGTGGTAAATTGTGCCTCTAATTGGAAAAATACAGTGGACAATTTTCTATGATGGAGCAAATGTAGTGGTGCACTGACCACTGGAAAATCTGAATGAAGGAATATCAGGGATATTGCAGGTTTTCTGTAAGTCTGAAATTATCTGAAAACACTCTTCTAAATGACTGTGTTCATACTATGCCATTAAGCCAATCTGACCGCAAAATATGTTACGGATGAAGAGCTTGATTTACCCCCGATGAACCAAGTTGTAAAGCTAAAAGCTGGTCAACCCTGTAAGAAACTGAACATTTAGAAGGCAGTACATGAGTAATGTATTAATGTTACTGTACCTCCAGTGTGATGAATAATTTGTGGAGCCTGGGGAAACACTGAGAACTTTAAACCCCTTTTTCTATCATGATGCCTTTCCTCAACTGGCTACTATGAAAACTCTCTAACCCTTGCCACAGGGCACAGGACAGGGACAAGGGCATTCTCTCTTCCACCACTCCTCCTATTAAGGCCCATGGCGCCCCTGAACCACTGCACCCTGTCCTCTCCACGAGGCTGGCGGAGGACGGAAGCTGGGGTCTCAGCTGTCATTTTGCTTCTTGTGTGGTGCTGCTCTGAGTCTGTCCCTACAGGTATGACCCAGCAACATGAAGAGAGGGGACTAGAGGGAGAGAATTACCACTCTGGCTCTCTTGAGGTGGGATTCTCTTATGACAAATTACCAGGTAAGCGGCAGGAAGGAACGACATGACCTTGCGGGGAATTTACGGTGCAGAGGTATGTGGGCTATGTGATGAAGAGATTATCCCCTTTGTGCTGCCGTAGGGGACTACATGTAATTGGTGTACTTTGACACAGGTTAACATGACTCAAAAGTTAATATATGGAATATCAAAGGAGAATATATACTACGCTGAATCCAAATCTTGATACAAAATCATCATTAAATTGTATGCAAATTAGCACAGTGGAATGATATTTTGACTGGAAATAAATTTTAGGTGTCTCCTGACAATTTTAAGACTCTCCTGAAAACTAACAATTTAATCAAGCATCATAATTATTAGTTCACTCATTTTTAAATAAACAATGAGAGTATATAAATTTGGAAGTATGTTGCATGAATGTAAAACTTTAATAAGGCACATGGATATACTTTATGAATTTGAAAATTAAAAACAGTAAATTGAAAATATTTTTGGCTTTAGTACAAATATGTAAACTTGAAATATTACATTGTGAGATATAATACATACACTCTTTAAATATTTAAGAGAATTTCAATTATTCCAATGTCATAGGAAATTAACCATTATGAGAATTCATAGAAGCATTGGTAAAAAGCATCTGATTTCCACAGTCAGATACTGTCCACAATTCAAGCAGACAATCCCCTGAATGTACACCTACTTCCCCTGTGTGTGAATCTGTGTAGGGCTTCCTCCATGAAAAAAATTCAGAAGAAATAAAACGTACAGCATGCTATAGGTTTTATAGACATAGACACCCTTGTAAAATAAAGATTCTATGCAGTAGTTATGAGAGACTGAAGCAAAACCCGTGTTAATAGTCCAGAAAATTTTAGACTCCTTAAGTAATTAAGAAAATTTCCTCAGGAGTTGTAACACATAAAATACACAGTGCTAAACTCAGAAGCACGCTGGCACAGACTCTCAAATTAAATGCAATTGATCATGATGAGATGATCATATGAATCATAAGCAAAAGGTTAAAAAACAGCTCTAGTGAAAAACCAGGACAATATGTAATTCCTCATGCTTATTAGAACGCCTGTCGTGTAGCTTACCAATAAAGAATATTAGGTGAAAGTATATTAGAGGAATATAAAGCTAAAGCAAGGTTTATGTACATTTTTTTCTGAAGCTCAGAATAGACCAAAAAAGTAAAGGAATGAGCATGCTAAAGAGAAACTTGAATTTTCCATTATTACAAGAAGGAAGCACATAAAAAAGGAAGATTAGAAACATCTCATTGTCATCTCAGAAACCAAGATACACAAAAGTAAAGTACCTTCAGATTTTCTACTTGGAACCTGAGAAAATCTGTTTTCCATAAATGCGTCTCATTTAGAAAAAGCAGCCAATGTTTTGGCTCTTAAGCGTTACGGTGATTTCAGTCCTAAAGATGTTTTGTAACTGCACAGGCATTCCCTGTCTGATAAAGGCCCTCAGACATCTCATTGATACAGAAGACTAGGTCCATCAATTATGACTCACAGTATGGGAATCAGAATGTGTAAATTAAGATTTTAAAAAATGGGAGTTTGCAAACCAAGGTAAAGCAAACTAAAATGGCCCAGGACTCTGATTTCCCCCTCAAGGCCACAGACAGACTATTGACTCGTGTATCCTTGACTTGTTTTGCAGGAATTTAGGCCCCACCAGACATGCCACCTCCTGACAATGAGCACATGGACTCCAGCCTCAGTGGAGTCAGAAGGCTGACAGCTAACACTCCTGAAACAGTCCCCTGTCACCTCACCATGGACCCATCAGAACAATGCCACAAGCTCATCGCACATCCTGCAACCCTTTCCCATAACCTTTAAAAGCCCTTGCTTATAAGCCAATAGTGAGTGCAGGGCTTTAAGCTTTAGCTATCCGTTCTCCTTGCTTGGGGAACACCCACCTTCTTTCACCACATCCCAGTGTCAGGGTTTGGTTTCACTGCTCATGTCAGTGTTTGGCTTTGCTGTATGTTGGCTTAGTGGAAACAGGTTTGTTTCACTTGGTAATAAATTCACCTTAAATGGTTTTAAGCAGCATGCAGTAGGTGGCATGAAGAGAAAAGACATCATCATATTTTGATCTTCTAAACCTGATTCATGAAACTTGCTCACTCTAATCGTGTATCAAAACAGTTAGATGTTCCCTTGGTTCATTTATGTATGTTTTAACAAATACATTCATTCACACAGAGGTCTAGTAAAGAACATATTAGTGGATGAAGATAATTTTTAAAAATTATGTTCAACACTAATTCAGGAGAAATCATCAAGCACAATGATAATCCCGTTTGAAAATGACAAGCTACAGGGGATATAAACATATTGATGTTAGCTTTTTGAAAGCTAGGAACATAAAAGTGTACTAAATTCTGGTTTGGCATCAATAAAATAGAACTCAAATTAATATTCTGAATTTTAATGTACTTAAACTTCCACTTTTCAGTGGATCTCAATTACTTTAATGTTGGAAAAGTAACAATACAGGTGAGTGAAGGGACTTACTAGGGTGTGACTTTTTTCTCTTTGCCTCAGGTTGCAGGGAAGACTGGCTGGTCCCATTTCTTGATATGAATTTTATGACTGTGAATATGATGCTGAATTGGGACTTCTCTACAGAAACAATCCTGAATCAAAATGATACAGAATAATATAAAGTTAAATCATTAGAAACCCTCAGTGAATGAGGAACATTGCACATTAATTATTACAGGGTCAGATCTTTAAAGATGATTCACAGAAGAGCACAAAGCTCTAAGAGCTGGCTCATTCCTCACTTGATATGCATCCATAAAGCATTTTAAATTCACAAAATATTATTCTTTCTGGGCACACACTATGCCCCAGACCCTGGAGCTATTATATAATCTAATTCTGGTCTTTCATAACAGTGTTATTGTATAGATAACACCAGCCCTATTTATCTTTCTAAGAAATTTTTATACAACACACGTAAAAAAAAAAGTTACAATACTATATGAGAATTTAATAAAGAAAGCATTTAGGAATATGATAGAAAATGGCAGGTTCTGTACTCACTCCTTGCAGAAACATCCAGAAGAAATCATGGCAAAGCCCCCTCCTGCAGGTGTCAGGACCCCACACGGGAAGCATTTTCCTCCTGGTGGACTGGGCTCCAAGTCATCCCAAAGTTGCAGCCCAGACTCCTGGGTCCTGCAGATACAAACGCTCAAGTCTTCACTCTAGCAAAGGTACCAGAGTGCACAGGAGGAGCACACGTGCTCAATGCGTGCCACAAAAGGCAGGTTCAGGCATCCCATAGCTCAAACATAGTCACTACTGATGGTTGGGCCCCTTCTGAGAAGTCCTGGTAAAGGGCTCAAATTCAATATATGGATTATTCAGTGAAAATACATGGTTAAGTTCAAACAGAAATGGAGCCTGTTGTTCTGTGCCCAGATGGGATTTTACACATATATCATAAACTTAAGTTCAAAGTGAACATAAAAGTTTCTGATTTTCAGTCAACCATTAACATATGATTGGAATATGTAAGAAACAGTATCATTTATATCCACCAAAAATAAAAAATGCAAAAATACAAATGCTCAAATATAAATGCAACAAAATACTTGTAGATCTCTGGGGAAAAACATGTGAAACATTTCTGAGAGCAATGAAAGAAAAAACAAAACAACTGAGATATACAGTCCATGATCAAAATTCCATTACTAAGATGTCCATTTTCCTCAAATTGACTTAGAGACCCCAAGTAATCCCAACAATAACCTTACCACACTATATTGCAGGAATTGACAACTCAATTGAATACTTATTCATCTATCAATGATAAAGAAAAAGTTGAACTCAAACATTAAAATTTCAAGCTTAATTGCACGGCTACAATAACTAAAGGAGCATAATATTTAAAATGAATACACACAGGGAGTCTCTTTTCCCCTCCTTGTGTGAGCCAGGAGCACTGTCCGTTCACTTTATCTCTAAATAAAAGCCTCTACCTTGCTCTCCTACCTTGAGTGTGTATGAAGCTCATTCTTCGGCTTCGTGAACAAGAACCCTGACATCAGAGTGACCCAAAACAACAAGTCTCCTAACCACAAAAGCACTGACACCTTCTCTGCCCTGATAGAAACCACTGAAGAAACAGAACTTGACAGCCCTTGATTGAGACTTCATGGTAATTGCCCAAAGCAGCAATTTCATCCTAATGGATCCAGAAGATGACTGAGAAATTAGATTTTATCTTGCTATTAAAAAATCATCAATCTACCAAACTTCAGGAAAAAAATAACAGAACACGTCTTTCTAGTTGCCCTGTTTGTTAACTGTGCTCCAACAACAAGGATCCTCCTGGCTGCAAGTGGGTAACAGACTTGCCAAGCATGTTACTCCAATTTCAGGAGGCAAGCGACTTACATATTAGATAGTTATAAAACTGCACTAGATTAAGTGAACAAACTGTATTTCCATTCTACAGTATTATCCTGATCTGTAAACCTGTCTTCATTACCCTGAATATTTTCAAACACCTAAAACTCAACCAGTTCTAATCATTTGCTTTACCAGTCAAAAGCAAATGTGTGCTTGACACCCTCCATTTAAAAAACCCAGCTGCCTTGATGTTGATGTCTAGAAGAAAGACTTACCAGGTTTCCACAGGTCATTCACCCTTCTATTGGGCAGGTGTGTTTAGATGAAACTTCTGATGTAAATGTCAAGCCACACTATAAGTTGCACTTCTTTTCTCCTGATTAATAAAATAAATAAATAAATGAATACACACAAATAAATGAAATAGAATAGAGAGTTCACAAATGGATAAAACAAATTACAGAAACTTGAACCTGGCCAAAGAAATGAAAGCACTTTCATACAGAAAACAGGGCCTTTAGACTTCATTCTTCCATTTTCTTATTTAGAGTTCACCACCATCAACAAATGGAGACAAGGCAAAAGGATGGCCATGTGTAAATGAACACAGACAACTCAAGTCAGAAATGAAAGAGAAGTGACAACTGACACCATAAAACTCTTAGAAAAAAATATAGGCAAAAATCTCTTGGACATAAACATGAGCAAGTTCTGCATGAACATATCTCCCTGGGCAAAGGAAACAAAAGCAAAAATGAACAAGTGGGACTATATCAAGCTGAAAAGCTTCTGTACAGCAAAGGACACCATCAATAGAACAAAAAGGTACCCTACAGTATGGGAGAATATATTCATAAATGACAGATCCGATAAAGGGTTGACATCCAAAATATATAAAGAGCTCATGCACCTCAACAAACAAAAAGCAAATAATCCAATTAAAAAATGGGCAGAGGAGTTGAACAGACAGTTCTCTAAAGAAGAAATTCAGATGGCCAACAGACACATGAAAAGATGCTCCACATCACGAGTCATCAGAGAAATGTAATTTAAAACCACAATGAGAAATCACCTCACACCAGTAAGGATCACCACCATCCAAAAGACAAACAACAACAAATGTTGGCAAGGATGTGGAGAAAGGAGAACCCTCCTACACTGCTGGTGGGAATGTAAATTAGTTCAACCATTGTGGAAAGCAGTATGGAGGTTCCTCAAAAAGCTCAAAATAGATATACCATTTGACCCAGGAAGTCCACTTCTAGGAATTTACCCTAATAATGCAGCACTCCAGTTTGAAAAAAGACAGATGCACCCCTGTTTATTGCAGCACTATTTACAATAGCCAAGAAATGGAAGCAACCTAAGTGTCCATCAGTAGATGAACGGATAAAGAAGATATGGTACATATACACAGTGGAGTATCATTCAGCCATAAGAAGAAAATAAATCCTACCATTTGCAAAAACATGGATGGAGCTAGAGGGTATTATGTTCAGTGAAATAAGCAAGGTGGAAAAAGACAAGTATCAAATGATTTCACTCATATGTGGAGTATAAGAACAAAGAAAAACTTAAGGAACAAAACAGTAGCAGAATCACAGAACCCAAGAATGGACTAACAGTTACCAAAGGGAAAGGGACTGGGGAGGATGGGTGGGAAGGGAGGGATAAGGGTGGGGAAAAAGAAAGGGGGCATTATGATTAGCATGTATAATGTGGTGGGGGGCATGGGGAGGGCTGTGAAACACATAGAAGACAAGTAGTGATTCTACACCATCTTACTATGCTGATGACAGTGACTGTAATGGGGTGGAGGGGGGACTTGGTGAAGGGGGGTGCCTAGTAAACATAATGTTCTTCATGTTATTGTAGATTAATGACAACAAAATTTTTAAAAAAGTATAAAAGGGAGGCAGAAGAGGTCAGGGAGCTCTGTGACTTGAGGAGAACTTGTCCAGCCTTTTTTAGTGGTGTTGGGAAAGGGACATAAGCTAAGGAATGCAGGCAGGCTCTAGAAGCTGGAAAAGGTAAGAAAATGGATTTTCTCTTAAAGTTTCCAGAAAGGAGGACCGTCTGTTGACACCTTACTTTTTTTTCTGAGTAAGACTTGTGTTGGACTTCTAACCTATAGAACTGTAAGATAATAAATTTGTGTTGATGTAAGTAAAAAAAAAAAACATTGCAATTAATTTGGGGTGCACCATAAAGTGTCTTTCATATTACTAATTAACTAACTGACCCAACCACTGTTAGTGAGCTTCTACTATGTGCCAGCAGAGCAACCACACAGATCCATTCCCAGCCTTCCAGAAGCTTGCACGCAGGCAGGCAGGTGGACACCAAACACACAGTCCAATAACTAACTGTTAAGAGTTATGGCACATCATGACAAGGGCTGTGAAGGAAGTATGCTAGAAAAGCCTGCAGCAGCAAGGGAGATGGTAAGAGCCCTAGAACATTCTGAGTACCAACAGATTCCTGGGAAGTCCAGATTCTTAAGAAGAATGCTCTGGAGGCAGCCTCCTAAAGTGAGGTGTCAGTTATCATGCTTTTCAAGTTCAGTTATTGTCACCCTTGGTTTGTCTAAGGAGGACATTGTTTCCACAAGTCTGGGAAGGCTAGATATAGATTTTTATACTGGGGACCACACAGGGTGATATTTGGCAATTTTCAGAGAGGTGATGGACTTGGGGGCAGTGCTCTTTGCCTTAAACGTATGATGTGGGAGGTGGGAACGTAGGCCTGAGGGGCATTAGAGATGCCTCCTTTCTCTTCCTGTTTTTCTTCCCTAGTGAGCGTGTATGCACTTTGCACACTTGACCAGGAGTCAGTTAACAGGTGAGAACTGCTCTACAGATCACAGTCTTAGTGCCCAAAGAGCCAACCAGAAGCCCTGTTCATTTCCTGCCTGCCCTTCCAGGCCCTGAGAGGAGGTGTCTGCAGTATTTTGTTGGGATGGGGTGGGTGGAGACGTTGTCTCCTTCACATTGGACTGGAAGCCAGGGGTTCCCTACAGAACTCCTTCCGCCTGGCTTTGCCTGTACTAGGAGTGCAGGGGAGCTTATGCCAAAACCTACTCATGTGCTCATCCCTGCCACCAGCCCTCCTGTAGCTTCCACATCCCCAGTCCTTGCCTGTTTCCTTCCTCGGGGCCTCAGCACAGAAGAGGCAGAAGGAAGAAAGGTGTAAAATTGTAGGGAGGCGGAGGGACTTTCACAACAGCAACAATGTTTCAGTAATGTTGGCAGAGCACTCAACCACTCACAAGTACATTCACACCTGCTATCTGTCTGGCTCTCAGAGGTGGGTGCTGATCCCCAGCCTTAGATTCTGCCTCCCATTTCTTTACAGACACATGCCCTTTGAGATGTCCAGGCCTTTTCTAGACCACGGTCCCGAGGAAGGCTGAACTCTTTCCGCATGTCAATTCCAATTTCTGCAGGCCCTCACCACTTCTGTGAAACTTCTATCAAACACACTTCTGAAAGACTCGGGGCAGGCAGGGGCTGCAGAGAACATCTAGTCCAACTTAGTCACTAGCCCAAAGAAAAGGGACTGAGCGAAGGCCACACAGCCTGTCAGGAACCCAGCAGGGCTCAGACACCTGAGGGCAGACACGCACGCATACACTGACCCCATGCTCCCAATGCCTTACAGAGCTGCACACTTTGCCCTCCTGGGGCTTCTCACAGGCACACCGTGGGTGCTCTAACTCAGGGTGTTTGGGAGTGTAACCTGTCACCCTTATTTACCCTTACTGAGGGGAATGGGGTGGGAGGAGCTTGCCATTCTCAGGGATCTTGTAGGGATTTCTTTTACACAATAAAGACTCTAGTATGAACAATGGTTTTGCACACAGGAGGTAACTCAGTCCTGGGACTGAGGGACTGGCACACACGCAGGCTGCCCTAGCAGCAGGAACCTGTAAACACAGGCCTTTCCAAACCCTGATCGCACGACCCCTCTGAATGCTGCTCAGCCCCCAGCCCCCACCTACCCCTCTCCCCGTCCTCCTCCACCCCTCCGGACGGTTCTCCAAAGGTGGGCTGAGGTCTTGTTTGCTAAAGAGTAAGTTAAGAATCTTAACGACCTGGGTGTTAAAATGCAATTTATCTTTAAGATGGGATCCTTCCTGCCTTTTACTATATTGTTGGTGGCTGGGCTCACTAGCCATACTAATTGCCCAGGTTATACATTACTTGATTAGAGGCTGGAGGAGGAAAAGCAGCATCTGGGCAAAGTTAAACAGAAACGGGGTCTTTTAGCAGGCTAAAGTAAATTTCACAATAGCCTCATTTAATTGACACAATGAAGACAATGGGCTGTGCTGAGGTATTTTCTTACCTGGGAGATATCCGTTCAAACATTCCAGGTCAGGTTACTCCTGGCTTTTTAGTTTTAACTAATCTTCACTGAAGAATGCTTACACTCCCACTTTAATATTCTACTTTAGAGAATTAATGTGACTCTGACTTTGCTGAATTGTTTAATACGGAGTTCTGGCGGGGATCTTTTACCAGAGGCCCCCACCCTACTCTGACTACAGCTACAGTCCCTGTCTCAGAATCTCTGTGGCTAACCATAAATTACTCAGCTGCAGATTACAAACCGAAAAGACAGAAAGATAAGAATTTCTAAATACAAGAAAATGCACTATCAGTTCCCAGACCAAAGTAAAGAGATTTCATTCCCAAATAAAAAATGAGGTACGTCATGAAAAAAATTTTAATTCTAAAGGCGCTGCCTCCGGGCGGCCTCTCGCCCGCCGCCCCGCCGCGGGTCACGCTTGAACTTCAGCCCGCCCGGCCCTCGCCCTGGAGGCCCCCGCCGAGAAAATCCACACAAGGCCAAACGCCCACCGGCCTCCCCGTCTGCCCGGCCCGGCCCGGCCCCTCCGCCTGCGGCCCCAGCCAGAGCGGCGGGAGCAGGTCGGCGGCGCGGCCCCGGGCCGGGCGGACGCGGGCCGCGAGGCGGAGAGCAGCCGCCCTCACCGCCCGGGCCCCTCTCCCCCGGCCACGGCGAACTTCGCCGGCCGCTCGGACGTCCGCCCCGGGCGCACCCGCTACGCTCCCTACCTTCCCAGGCGGCCCCTCTGGCGGGGCGCGCCGACTCCCGGCCCCCGGCCGGGCCCCGCGCTGCCCGCCGAGCCACTCGCAAGGCCGCCCCCTCAGGCGGAGGCAGGGGTCCCCGCGCCCCGTCCGGGTCCGGCCGTGCCCCGCGGCCACGTATCTTCCGTCCCGCAGAGCCGTCGCTGTCGCCTTCACCCCTGAAGCGGGGCCCGCTCTGGTCCCTCCACCGCAGATCCATGGGAGCGGGAGCCGCTTCTCGACCGAGGTTTCTCAAGTCCGACCGGGCCAGCGGCTCCAAGTCCGGGCCGATCGCCGCCCTCCGCGGGAGCGCCGAGAAGGGGCGAGTGCGGCGCCGGGAGCCCAGCCGGCGCGGGGAGGCGATCCGAGGCTGGGGGAGAGGTCGGTGCCGCCCCCGCAGGCGCGCCGGGAGGAAGGTGCAGCCAAGCAGAGCGCGGGCCCATCCCCATCTGGTCTCCGCTACCCGCTGCGCGGTCTGGACGGCGGACAGAAGCACGGAGAGCGCTGCGGAAGATGGTTCTCCCTGCGGCACTCAAGATGCTACTGACTTGAATAAGGCGGCGGCAGCGCCTGCAGCTACTACGCAGCCGCAGGACTTACGCAATCTGCGCCCAATGGCTGCCCGCCCCCGACTGACGGCCCTCACGGCCAATGAGCATTTGGTGCTGCGGCGCAGGCCTCCAGGTGTGTCTTTCCCCTCCTGCTACCCTGGCCACCCCTCCCCTCCAGGACCCACCGGGACCTGGGGACCCTTTGCATCAGGCGCTCAGATGCCTCCTGCCAGGGGCTGCGTGTCCCTATTTGGGGTAGAGGCCAAGAGCATTTTGTGTGAAGTGGTGGGTGTGGTAAAGTGGGTTGCTGGGGAATTTAGTGTAAAGAGTATTTGTACTGACACTGCAAGTTTTCTGTATGCTTGAAATTACTGGAAAGTAAATTACTTTGCAAAACAACCATGTCAGTTCTGCAACAGAAAAGCAGAGCAGCCATCACACCGGGCCACAGAGGCCAAGCCCACCCTGGTCCAGTTCACCCAAAGTGGGGCACTACTCACGTTGCAGGAGTTCAGGTGTGACTAGGAGGCACCTGAGAGGATTCCTCTGTAGCCACTGGGGCCTTAGGTTTTGGGACGACCTGGAGTAGAAACTGGGATTTTTAAAATTCCAATTTCCACACCACTCCACCAAACACCTGTTTGAACTAAAAATAAATTCAATAAACTTGCAGTGTAGGCAAAAGCCTATCCACAAAAGAAAAATAATTAATAATGTGAGCTTTATAGAATAAAAATTTCTACTCTGAAAGACCTTGTTCAGAGAAACCAAACACAAGAAAAACTGGGAGAAAATATTTGCAAAATACATATTTGATAAAGGATTTGTACTCCAGATATACAAAAATTCATAAAACAAAAAGGAACTGGCCTCAAAGCTATTGGTGTGGGGGTTGGGGGTTCTTCTCTGGACCCCACTCCTGACACCAAGTAAGGTTAACCTTAAAATAAAGCTGTCTGTTATTTTAGCAGTAAAATGGTTTTTTTCAGAAACACAGAAGTACAACCCAGGACATGCAGGCTATGGCAAAACCACAGGCATGTTCAGAGAACAAAGCAGAGGAGGCTCTCTTATAGAGGAAGGGAAATGTTCTAAACAAAAAACTCTTGGAGGAAACTGTCATGGCTGCTCATTGGCTGAGTTGTAACCATCTCTCAAGGGCTGAGCTGTTGTGGGGGAGGCAGAAAATCTTCCCTCTTTCTACTTGGTGATAGAGTAGCCAAAATACTATGAGTTGTAAGGTGTCCTTCTCTTCCTTCCGGTGAGGTCTGCAATTGACCAGAAGGGGTGGGCCGGAGAGCCCTTCCTGCAAACCTCTCCTCTGCTTGTCAGTGAGGCTTCCCATTCTCAGTTTTCACAATGGACAATTTTAATTGAAAAGCTATAAAAATTCTACAGGAAAATAAGAAAATCTATAAACCACCTTGGGTTTGGTGATGAGTTTTAACATAAACACCAAAAGCCTAGCCACAAAAGAAAAATATTAATGTGGACTTTATAAAATTAAATTTTTCTACTCCATGAACAACTACCTTGTTCAGAGAGCCAAACACAAACTGGGAGAAAATATTTGGAAAACACATATCTAATAAAGGATTTATACTGAAAATATATAAAGACCTTTAATATAAACAATTAAAAATGGCTAAAGATCTAAACAGACACCTCCTGCAAGATATACTGATAGTGAATAAACATATAAACATATGCTCAACATCACATATCACTATGGAAATTACAAATTAAAACAATGACATAACACTGCAAGTATTAGAACTGCTAAAATCCAAACACATGATAACAACAATTGCTGGGGGCTGAAGAATAACAAGAACCTTCCTTCATTGCTGGTGGAATGCATGTACAGCTATTTAGGGAAACAGCCTGGTTGGGTCTTTCAAAGCAAGTCTCACCTTAGGACCCAACAATCAATCGCACACCCAGCATTTAGCAAACTGCTTTGAAAAACTGTATCTAAACAAAATTCAGGATGCAATTATGCACAGCAGCTCTATTCACAATGGCTAAAAATTTCAAGAAATCAGGATGAATAGATAAGCAGATCAGAGTACATCCAGGTGAAGGAGAGCAGAATATGCCCCAAATTATGCCTCTTTGGCATAAGAATTATCAGGCTGATTAATTTTAATAAACAGCAGACACAGGAGAATCTCTGAAAACTAAGTCGAAGTTGCCCTTTTGTGGAGGAATATCCCATTTATAAGGGGTGTCCAAGTTTGTAAGGGTATCTCCCTGTCTGTACCAGGAGTGGAAGGGTGACTGAGTCTCTGAGAACTCTTATCAGTGGAGTTTGACCTGGACTTCAACCTGCACGACCACCATGTGCTTGTTTACTGTACTTTGCCTGATAACCTCCCTTAACTGGCTTCCCTACTCCCCTATAATCTTTCTTGTTTTTAGCTGATGATGGCATGCAAGGTGCTGGCTTGGGCAATGTCAGGAAGTCACTCAGTTTCCTGGGAATCTCATGGGAACTGTACACATTATGTTTCTGCCTGGTTTTCTCCTGTTAATCTCTTTTATTATGGGGTGTGGGGGGGATGTCTCAGCCAAGAACCTAGAAGCACAAAGGAAAAATTGTTTTCACTCCCCTACACACGCATTTGAATACTATTCAACAACAGAAAGGAAGGAGCCATCAACCCATGGGAAGATGAATGCATAAATTCTGCCTGTACTGCTAAGTGAAAGAATCTAATCTGACGAGACTACATACTGAAGAGTCCTACTTATATGACATTGTGGGAAATGCAAAATGACAGAGATAGTAAATGAATACGGTGGGGGGCTTGGAGAATTACTTTAGTGCTGGATACCTGCCACTACACAGGTGTCTAAACCCACAGATTTTCATAACGATTAAATTATAGTCTATTCAAATTAAGTTATTTGAGGGATGTGGGAGTGTCACAGGATGGAATGCAAAACGTGACAAAGAATCTAACTGTATTAGAAATGTATGAAAAAAAGTTCACTGTGGTGGAGTGCAAGGTGCTGACCTAAGTAGCCTTGGAAATGAATGGAAGCTGTAAGCTAAAGGCAGAACTTACTGTACATCAACAATGTGCTCTATTTTATAAAGCTATTTCCCTTGGTGGGGGGTCATAGATAAAAATCCTGAAAATGAATAAGTATAAGGAAGAGCAAGAGGGACTTTATTTTAAGCTAAACCCCCATCCTGAGTCTTAAAAGTTAAAGGGGTAAAATTCTCAGAATGTCTTTAAAAAACAAAGAATTTGTGGCCAGCCAGTTAACCAATCACCTGGTCAACAGTCAATTGACCATATCTTGAGCGAGAACAAACATTCCCAGAATGACCCGTCCCCATCCCTGTTTTGGTACAAATAATTATTACCTTGGGGAAGAGAGGAACAAGAAATTACAAAATTCTTTTGTGTCCCGTTATCTTATACAAACATCAAAGAGGGGGGTCCCTGACCATGTCCTGAGCCAACACCTGCCTATCATGAAGTGGTGCCACTAGGACCTGAAAGCTGGAGATGACATCATAGAATGATTTATCAATACCATTACTCCCAAACCCCTAAGTCTCTCCCAAAATCCATGTACGTCTAACACCATAGTTCCTTGAAGAGCCAGCGCTCCCTCTGGCTAACTCACTCGCACACAAGCCTTTCCTTTCAGTGAAGCACTCTGCCCACGTGGTACTCTGCTGGGAACCTTGCTCATTTCAGTGACATAGGATCCCAAGAACTTGGCTGAGGTCTGCTGACAAAACCACTACATCTGCGACCTGGAGCAAAGCGGTGGACTGAATCCGTGACAAACGGTGGGGACCAGGTCTCTCCCTGTTGGAGGGGGAGCTGCAGAAAAGCAAGAGCAGAATGTCAAGGTATCCACCTGACAGTGGGTCGGGCCAGAGACATCAGGACAGACTCACCTGCAGCTGAATGTGGATTCAGACGGTTCCACACAGAGATCCTTATGATTAGGTGTGTGTACATGGCGAGACATGGACATGGCTGGATCCGAGACAGAGTGCAGCTGGAGTGGCCGTGGAGAGAAGACACCTCATTCGCCTCTGTCTGAACTGAATCAGAACCTTTGGACTGGGCAAAATGTTTTTACCTGGGCAATTGTTGTAATCGGTTGATGAGTGTGAACTTTCCAAAGATGGAGTCAGTAGTCAGTGTATAACCCAGATTAGTTTAGCTTCTTAAACCACCCATAGAAAACCTTTTTTCTCTACTTAACTCATATAGTTGCCCACCCTCCCCCCAAAAAGAACACAAACTTCTTTTTACACATAAAATGCCTTTTTCAACTTACAGATGGGAACACTGTTTCGGTATCTGACTGAATCTGTGCTGCCAAATCCCAAATAAACTCTCCTTTGCCTCTCACTTGCAGGTTGACAGCAGAACTTGGAGCACACACGTATTTCCTCTTGTTGCCCACTGAACACACTCAGCTCTCACACAAGGTTTTGATACCATTCTCCATTAAAAGGAGCCAGGGCTCTTTGGCAAAATGGCTGAGACTGGGACTGAGACAGTAAATACAGGACCCAGGATAATACTGAAGTGTCTCAAAATAAGGAAGTACTGAAAAGTAAAGCCCCACCAAGCCTGAATACATCAGAGGAAACAGGAGCCAGTGGAAAGAGCTCGCCACAGCCAGAGCGGGCGCGGCCTGAGCAACCAGGCACCTCAGCGCTGGGCTGTCCCCAGGTGCCCGCCCTGGGGACAAACAATGATTACGTTTTTTCCAAATAAATGGGATTGAATAGACCTCTCCTATGCACGCCAATTCCAAAGACTCGATGTAGACATTCAGCAGCCCTCACAGAGGTAAAGTTGACTCCTGTCTCCTGAAGTGTGGGTTCCGCAGTCTTCCTCCTCACGAAGATGACAGAAAGGGCATGGGGAAAAGTAATTTCCCAAGACCTCAGCCAGCGATCAAAGTTAACCTGTACACTGTAAGTCGCCTCGAAAGCATATTCCTTTGAGATAAAATGATGAGAAAGCACTTTGCCTCTGAGACCTGCTTCCTCAAGACCCACAACCTGTCTAATCCTGAGAAAAGTGCCAAGTGAATCCCAAAGAGGGGCATCCTACAGAGTATCTGACCCATCCTCTTCAACACTGTCAAAATCATCGAAAGGAGGAGAGTCTGAGAAACTGTCCAAGCCAAGAAGAGCCTAAAGAGACAGGAGGACCAAATGTCACGTGGTGCCTGCACGGACTCCTGGGGCGGTGAGGGGCAGAGCGACGGGGGTGCGAGTAAGATGCGGACTTCATTCATAACATCAGTATTTATTGATTCACTGTGGCAGTTCTGTAGAAAACTGGAAAGAGGAGAAAATAAACGTCAAATAAGAGAAACCCCCAAAGAAGAAATTCACATTGCCAACAGGCACATGAAAAGATGCTCCACATTGCTAATTATCAGGGAAATGCAAATTAAAACCACAATGAGATATCACCTCACACCAGTTAGGATGGCCAGCATAGAAAAGACTAGGAACAATAAATGCTGGCAAGGATGCGGAGAAAGGGGAACCCTCCTACACTGCTGGTGGGAATGTAAACTAGTTCAACAATTGTGGAAGGCAGTATGGAAGTTCCTCAAAAAACTGAAAATAGAAATACCATTTGACCTGGGAACTCCACTCCTAGGAATTTACCCAAAGAAAACAACTTTTCAGATTCAAAAAGACATATGCACCTCTATGTTTATTGCAGCACTATTTACAATAGCCAAGATATGGAAGCAACCTAAGTGTCCATCAGTAGATGAATGGATAAAGAAGTGGTGGTACATATACACAATGGAATACTATTCAGCCATAAGAAAGAAACAGATCCTACCATTTGCAACAACATGGATAGAGTTAGAGAGTATTACGTTTAATGAAATAGCTCAGGCAGAGAAAGACAAATACCAAATGATTTCCCTCATTTGTGGAGTATAACAATGAAGCAAAACTGAAGGAACAAAATAGCAGCAGACTCACAGAACCCAAGAAGGGACTAGTGGTTGCCAAAGGGGGAGGGTTGGGGGAGGGTAGGTTGGGAGGGAGGGAGAAGGGGATTGAGAGGTATCAAGATTGGTGCACATGGTGTGTGGGGGGTCACAGGGAAGACAGTGTAGCTCAGAGAAGACAAATAGGGACTCTGTGGCATCCTACTACACTGATGGACTGTGACTGCAATGGGGTATGGGGGGGACTTGATAATATGGGTGAATGTAATAACCACATTGTTTTTCTTGTGAAACCTTTATATGGTGTATATCAATGATACCTTAATAAATAAAAAAAAAGTAAGAAACCTACTGCACCAAACTGGAAACCTAGAGAAAATGCGTTATTTCCAGTAAAAATTTGTATCAACAAAATGGGCCCTAAAATAAGGAAAACACAAGCAGACCAATTAGCCATCCAGGGACCTCTCGCCCTGCTTGGACTTCCCTCTCCCAGGACAGAGGACAGGGAAGGAACAGGGACAGAGCTAAGCAGCAGCCACCCTAAGACCTGGCCCCACCCAGGACCCTCATCTCCCCCTGCCCAGTGGGGACACCATGTGGAGGGAGTCTTGGGAATTGCTAATTCTGGTGGGTCTGCTGGGACTTTTTTAATTCCAAGGGCATGGAAATACTAGAGAAGTAAAATAAACTAATTATCTTTTATAAACTGTAGAAATTAATTAATACTCACATGAGGCGAGTTTAAGATCAGGCTTGGGCCTGGCAGGTCCCAGCGGTCACACTCTTGCGGTGCGACCTGGCCCCTCTCCACCATCACCCTGCTAAGTGCCTTTGGGGCGGCCCGTTTCACAAGTACAGTCTCTATCACTGCATCCTGGGCCTCCAGCAGCTCGAGGCTGACACCCACTCATCATCCATTCTACAGGGAGGGTTTCTCCTTCCCTGGGATTTAAATGTCTTTGGCCTGACTTGTTCAAATTCTCATCCCTGGACCCATCAGAGCACCCAGAGGATGGAACGTGGGGTTATCTAGACTGGGATCATAAGCCCATCTTCCACATGGGTGAAACATGGGGTTTGCTCTCTGGAAATGCTTGTAGTGGATCCCTAACCTTCACCCAAACCCTGACCCTGAGCCTGCACCATCCTAGCCCTAATCCATTCAATCCCAACTATAACTCCATATCAGAAGGGACTAAAGAATTTATACCCTATTCCAATCCCTTTTTCTAGTGTAACCAGAACCATAAATTACATTTTTATCTGAACCCTCAGCCTATTCAATCGTCTTTTCTAAATGAGCTCTAAGTGTATAAACTGAATAAAACCCTCACTCTGATACCCACATAACCTTACACTGTCATTGCTTATTAGACAAACCTTTTGCTTAAACCCAGCCCTGACCTCTAATTCCTAACCCTAACCCTACCCCCAACCTCAGCTCAAAGCCTAACTCTAACCCATCCTGTCTCACGCTTACCTTACTCCTAAGCACTAACCCATCCGAACACTTACAGCCATGCAGAACTTCAGCCAATACCTGCTGGATCCCAGCCTTAACACCCCCCCAACTGTATTCAATTCCTAATTCAAGCATGACCACAGCTCTTGTGAAGCCTCACCCTGACTCCTCCTGCCACATGTCCATGTTGACCCCCACCCTGATTCATGCTCATGTCACCAGAAGGCCAAGAACAAGTCACATAAGTCCATTTTCTTCCCAGCCCTCCTCGCTGTGCACCCATGTGCCAGCCAGCGCACATGGCCTTGCCCCCCAGTGCTCACCTGCCTCTGAATCCAGCACCCCTAGAATATACAATCCAGCAGCAGGATGGGGTTTTGTTTTTGATTTTTTGCTAAATTTTATTTTAATCCAAGGACTGCTTCATACAAAATGTCATTGTAGAAACAATAGCAGAATCCAAATTTTGGCTGATAAATGTTACTCAGGCAGCACTAGTCAATCACAGAATTTTTTTGAAGCAAGTCCCAGCTGTGTTGCAGGGTTGGGACTTCTTCCTTTTTTTTTTAACACTGTTGTTAAATATAAAGTTTTGCAACAAACTTTTGATTTATATCAAATATAATTAAAAATTAACAAATGAATACATTGTATCAAAAAGTACGAAGATATACATTTTCATGCACATACTTATATATATGTATATATGTATATATTTTACATGCACACATAACTTGCTCAAACTACAGTCACTGTTTGACTGGTTCCAGATGCAGACAACTTGTTGATGCATTTAAAATTTGGCAACTCACTATGAGATTTCAGGGGAAACATGATAGCTAAGAAGCAAAACCCAGAAACAAACAAAATACAGAAACAAAACCCAGAGTCAGGAAAACAAGACATGGTGTCTCCTCCCCCACTCTCTGTCATCTTCACCTATCCCAGAGTCTAGACAATCCAGTGAGACTCTGAGTCTAGAAAAGTGGATTTCCCACCCAAAGTGACCTCGGAGTCAGCTGTGGTTCTGCACAGAAAGGATACATTCAAAATAACATAGGCTGGGGAGCAGAGACAAACATTAGTATCAAAATACACATCCTTCTGTTTTGCAACAGGAGTGCAGCAATCACATGCACCGACCTACTGGAGTGAAATACTCTGTTATCTTAAAGTCTCAGAGTGTTGTGCCTTCAAGTAAAGAAAGTCCATAAAATGGTTTGGTCACAATCATGCTGAAACTCTAGAACAGGTGGCAGCCTTGTGTGTTTTGTTTCCATTAAACGTGCTTCTTTTTTGTTGCATAGCCCTGTGGGTTTTTGGCATCCACTCACTGGACACACTCCACACACAGACATGCACACTCACACCACACACTGTTTCTTTAAGGAGAATCACAGGTTGAAGGCCAATGGGAGCACTCAGATGATCCATCAAAGAAACCAGCTGACATCTCAAGACATGGAGGACACAGCAGATCGACACGTGTAAACACTTCCTTTGTGCCCCAAGTGTACAGTCTCCCCCCATTTTATGCACAGAGTCCTAACCAGTCTTTTCCCTGTGGGAGTGGCCATGAGGCTGCACGTCCGTGGCTGGCTTTCCCGCATCTCGTGCCAGAAACACTGCTGGGCTTCAGATGCCCCTCCCTGAGCCACAGTGGCTGAGTTTCTCCTTCATTGGCTGTTTCTCCTGAATTTCAGCCTCATTTCAGTTGGGAGTCCCAACTGCCCACACCTGCTCAGACATGGCCCTCCCTCCTGCCCCATGGGCCCTGTCCCCAACCACCCCCACCCATCCAATCTCTCCCTCTTCTCTGGCCTTATGTGAAACTTCCTGACAACACAGATCACGGCCTGTCCCTGAGAATAAGATGGAGAACAGATTGAGTGCCCCCAGCAAGCACACGTCCTACACTGCTCTGTGGCTTATCAGGAAACCCTTCCGTGACTGGAGGAAAGGGGGAAATGGTCAACCCATTTCCAACTGCACCCACCCTCTTGGATGTCATTTATCTCAGTGTTCTCTATCGGCATCAGCCTTTTACCTGGCTGCTGTTTGAATTGGTTTCCACAAAACCCACCCACAGTTCACACAGGCCCCACGTCACGGCCACCAGGAGCCCAGCACAAGAGGGCTCAGAGTCAGGCACTTGGCGGAGAGTGGCAGGAGCGAGGGATAATCTGGGGGGCTGCCTGGACTGGATGGGAGCACATCTCCTTGTACAAGTCACACACACACATGCATCATGATAAGTTGAGATCTTCCTAAGGGTTTGACTTTTTTTAAGTTATGTTAATATTTCTTTCCCCATTTTTCTGCTTCTCTGTTTTTTCTGGATCAAATACATAGAATTGCCAAGAGTGAAGGGCATTGGGATTAAAACACAAAATGAATGGCAAAAACATTTTTGGATTTGGTCCTTGCACAGTTGACAATGTCTGGGAGAGGACAGAGAGCATTTGAGTGTATTTCTAGTGTCCACTTGCTGATCAAATTATGAAGAGTGATGCCAGACATGTGTGTGTTTGTGGATGCTGACAAGACCTGCACAGAGCCACGGCCAGGCTCCCAAGGTGCTGTCTGCCATTGACTCCATCCTGAGGTCTCACCACACTTTTAGACGTGGTCTGCTTCTCTGTACCACACATTTGGATAAAGGATGCCCCCCCACAAGATTCAGACTTCCTAAAAAGGATTCCAAGCACATAACACTGATGCTGGGGTCCATCTCACAGGATTCAGACTCCCTGAATCCGGCTCATCACACGCCACCACCTCCTGTGTCGGGTCTACAGTATGAGACCCAGGAAGGCAGCACACTAGGGGATGGAGAGAGCCTCATCCCTCTAGAATGGTCATCAGTGATCCATCCAGTGTGAGAGAAGAGAGAGGAGCAGCAGGGCCTCCACCCAGCTGGCCCAGGAGGCAAGGCCCCCGAGTGTCCCTGGGAGCCCAGTGTGGATGATAAAACTCATCAGCTGGACTCTGCCCACTGAGCAGGAGTGTGGCGGTGGCGGCCATGGTGCAGCTAGCACCAGTGGTCTTGGTCTGGGTGGTGGTAGCTGTGTCGTACCCGGCCACCAGAGCTGAGCCCCAGAGTACAGTGGTAGCCGTTGGGCACACGGCGGAGGGGATGGAACTGGGAAGTCAGGGAGGACACGTAGGAAGTCCGGGAGGAGCGGCCTGAGTTGGCGGCCACAGCCTCCTCGAAGGTGAGTGTGTCCTCAGGCTGGGTGTGGGCAGTGGCCTCGCTGTCCAAACACTGTCCCAGGTAAGGATCAGAGCTTATTCGAGAGCCAGGGGCCAGGGGCTGGCTAAGGGTGTCTCTCTAGAGCAGGGTGTTGTGTTCAGAAAGGCCACGGCTAAGCTGACCAGGGGAGAAGGCAGGGAGGCTTGCTTGAGCCCCAGCAAAGTGGACAGGGGAGGAGTTGGCCGTCTTGTAGGTGATGCTGGGACGGGGGGTCAGCGGGGTCTGGGGGAGCTGCCTCCGCCCACCACGGCCAGGGGCGCTAGCACCAGATGTTGACAGCAAGGTGCTCCCATTCACTGAACCACTACCCTAAAAGAAAATGGAACAGAGAAAATCAAAATCAAAGGACCAGATCAAACCGAGCACAGTAAAGGTGAGAATCTTGGAGGTGGGGGTTGAGGGGCACAGAAGAGGGCAGGTGGGCTGGACCCAGGGCAGCCCAGGAGGGGAACAGGCAGGATGTGGGGAGCGGGAAGGCAGATGGCATAAGTTAGGGCCAGGACGGCGACCAGGGGATGGCAGGTGATGGGAAGAGCCCGGGAAGAGGAGAGATGGCATGGTCCAGGGAGGGAGAGCACAGACCTGGCTGGGAGCAAGGACATGAGCGTCGGGTTGCAAAGGTGCGGGAGGGCCGTGAGGAAGGGCTGCCTCGGCCACCCAGTCTCACCTGTCTCAGGGGTCCTGGCTCCTGACCGGCCGTTGGCGACGTAGGGTGGCTGCTGAGAGAGGGCTTGGGCTGTGGGGGCTCGCGGCCCCCAAAGCGGTCACATGAGTAGAAGCGCTGCTTCTCCGAGGAGGAAGACTGCCTCCGCTCCTGGGACCGGCCGCGCTCCTGCCTGCACTCCCTCTGGCAGCCCACAGGCCCCTCTCCCTGGGGCGGCCCTGGGCCCGCAGTGCTGCTGGGTGCTGGCCCAAGGAAAGGAGGCATCAGGCAGTCAGGCCAGCAGGGAGACAGGCCTTCCACCCAACACTCAGACCCTCCAGAGCCAGGAGGGAGTCACGGGGAAGAGCGGAGCCAGTGGGGGGGAGGCAGTCTTGCCTGGTACCCAGGCTCAGGACTCACTGCTTCCTATGCAGGGCAGATTGTGGGGGGTTGTGAGATACAGAAAGAAAGAGGGTCCCCCATGGGCTCTCAGACCCCAGACCCAGGCCACAGCCACATGTAGGATCTCTTGCCCGTACCACCATCCATGTCTGCAGACAAGCTGGGCCCCTTCTCCAGGGACTTCTGCTTCCTGTCCCTGCGGCGATGGCAGTGGTGGTGGTGGTGGTGGTGGTGGTGGTGGTAAGCAGCCTGGCTGGCTGGTGCACTGTCCAGGGTAGCATTAAAGAGATGAGCCACACGGGGGCGCTGGGGAGCCAGCGTGGAGATGGAACGCTTCATGGG
Source organism: Manis pentadactyla (assembly GCF_030020395.1). Taxonomy (NCBI): domain Eukaryota; kingdom Metazoa; phylum Chordata; class Mammalia; order Pholidota; family Manidae; genus Manis; species Manis pentadactyla. Next base: position 111,469 of record NC_080026.1, read on the forward strand.
GCTGGCATCTGGGGGTGGCTGCAGGAGTGGACAGGGAAGGTGCACAGCCTGAGAGTGGGGACTAGAGGTACGGTGCCTAGGAGACCCTGGCCCATGGGGTCCAGGGTCCTCAGGAAGCTACACTGAGGGACCAGGGTCCAGGAGCCATCAGGCCTGCCCCTTTTTCTGGAAAGTTCTTCCCCACCTGAGAGACCCACCATTTCTGCAAGAGCACTCTGCACAAAGTGCTGTTTCTGTAAGTGTCCATCTCCCACACCTTGTGCGGCAGGGGTGGCCCACTTGCATCTATGTCCCTAAAAGACAGGGAGGATGCCAGGAGGAGGGAGGCTGTTGGCCTGAATGGAAGAACCCGGGTGGGGGGCCCAGAGGTCCCTCAGTGGCTGCAGTGTGATGGCTCTGCCAGCCCATCTGTGCATCCAGCAGGACCATGAGGCTGCTCCCCTGGGGCTGAAATCAGGTCATGTGGGAACAGGTCCTCTGAGTGGAGCTTGCCCACAGCCACTGCTCAGTGCCAAGCACCAAGGGAAAGAAGAAGATGATTCTGGGGAAAAGATGGCAGTGTAAGAAGGCAAGGCAGAAACCTCCCTCCAAATTCACATAAAACACAAAAATACACCAAATACAACAAAACCTCAAAATGACCTGAAGACTGCAGAACTGACTGCCTACATCTGGGGAAGAAGAGAGGACCCCACAGAAAGGGTAAAGTGGCCAAGCTGGGACCCAGCAGGACCCAAGCCCTCCCCCAACCCTAGCCCCCAGGTGGGAGGAAGAGAAAAGGAGCAGTAAGGGAGTGGGAGCCCAGAACCGCTGAACCCCTGGCGGTCTGCTCCAGGAACACAATGAACCCACATTATATGGAGCTCTGGTGATTCATGGGGCCGGACAATAAAGACATGCGGAACACTTGGGGAGGCTGAGATTGCAGCCTCTTGTGGGGAACAGGAATACCTTACCAAACACTCCCCCCAAGACAAAAGCAAAGAGGGCAGTTTGAAAGACTTCCCAGCAGCAATAGGGGTGCCAGAGGGGCGAGGATTGCACAGAGCTCTCTGCTCAGGAGAAATATCAGGTGGATGATACCTCCCCAATCTGCCCTCAGCCCAACAGGCTAGGAACTCTCCGGAGCTTCAGACACTCCATCCTTGCTGGCAACACAGCCCCAAGGCCCCCCACTGTAGTGCATGGTCTGCCAGCTGGCAGTGAAACCAAACTTTGCTCCCAAGTAGGCAGAGGGAGACCCTTCCAGCCTTCTCAGGCATGTTTTGGGGTAGCCAGGGAAGTACCTGCAGGAGCCAGCCCTGGGAGCTCCCTCCTCCCTGCAGGCGCTGGCCCATCTCACCTGTGGCCCCCACCACTGCTGCAGGCTGTCGGGGGAGGGTAGTTCTGCCCACAGCTACTCCAGTGGCACAGCCCCAAGTATTCTCCCTGCTCCCCCAATCAGCTGACCGCCCACATAACCCCCCTGAAATCAGATCACTACAAGCCAGACAGAAAGGTGCCCTGCCCATTGCACGCCAACAGCTGGGGCTCCTGCACAGGAAATTGAGCTTCTGAGCACTAGAGGGCGCCTCCTACACAAAGTTATTGTTGCATAGGAAACACTAAAAAAAAATGAAGAGGCAGAGGAACTTGGTCCAAACGAAACTACAAGACAAAACACCAGAAAAAGTGTTGAGTGAAACTGAAGTCATCAATCTTCCTGATAAAGACTTCAAAGTAAAAGTCATAAACATATTCACAGATCTACAGAAAAATATTCAAGATCTCAGGGAAGACCTCAACAAAAATACAGAAGACCTCCAAAAAAGGCACTCAGAGCTGAAGAACACAGTATCTCAAATGAAAAATACAATGGAGGGAGTTAATAGCAGGCTTACACAGGCTGAAGAGGTTGTAGGTGATGTAGAAATTAGGGAGAAAGAAAACAATGAAGCCAAAAAACAGAGAGAGAAAAGGATTTCTAGGAATGAAAGAACAGGAGAGCTGTGAGACCAATCCAAATAGACCAATATTAGCATTATAGGGGTACCAGAAGAAGAAGAGAGAGATAAAGGGATAGAAAGTCTCTTTGAGGAAATAGTTGTTGAAAACTTTCCCAGTCTGGGGAAGGAAATGGACACTTAGATCATGGAAGCACAAAAATCATAAACAAAAGGAACCCTAGGAAGACAACACCAAGACATATAATAATTAAAATGCAAAGATCAAGGACAAGGAGAAAGTACTGAAAGCAGCCAGAGAGAGAAAAAAATCATGTATAAGGGAAAGCCCATCAGGCTATCAGCAAATGTTTCAGCAGAAACTTTACAGGCCAGAAGGGAGTGGCATGATATATTTAATGCAATGAAACAGAAGGGCCTCCAACCAAGAATACTCCACCAGGCAAGATTATCATTTAAATTTGAAGCAGGGATTTTAAAATGTCACATAAACAAAAGTTGAAGGAATTCACCACCACTAAGCCAGCCCTACAGCATATGTTAAAGGGACTGCTATAGATGGAAGTGGTCCTAAGGCTAAATAGCTGCCACCAGAGAAGGTAAACCCACCATAAAGGTACCAGACCAGTTAATTACCAAGCAAGTGCAAAATTAAATCGACGACTCACAATCAGTCAAGGGACACACAAAGAGTGCAGAATATGACACCTAATACATAAAGAGTGGAGGAGAAAAGAAAAAGAAGGGGTGAGGGGAAAGTACCTTTAGATTGTGTTTGAAATAGTGTAATAAGCGAGTTAAGTGAGACTGTTAGATAGTAAGGAAGATGCCCTTGAACCTTTGGTAACCACATATCTAAAGCCTAAAATGGCAATAAGTACACATCTATCAATAATCATCCTAAATGTAAATGGACTAAATGCACCAAAAAGACATAGAAGGGCAGAATGGATGAAAAAAAAAACAGGACCCATCTATATGCTGCCAACAATAGACTCATTTCAGACCCAAAGACATACACATACTGAAAGTGAAGGGATGGAAAAATGTATTTCATGCAAACATTAGGGAGAAAAAAGCAGGAGTTGGAGTACTTGTATCAGACAAAATAGAATTCAAAACAAAGAAAGTAACAAGAGACAAAGACAGACATTACATAATGATAAAGAGTTCAGTCCAACAAGAGGATGTAACCATTATAAATATATATGCCCCCAACATATGAGCATCTACATATGTGAAACAAATACTGACAGAATTAAAGGGAAAACTAGAATGCAATGCATTCATTTTAGGAGACTTCAACACACCACTCACTCCAAAGAAAAGATCCACCAGACAGAAAATAAGTAAGGACACAGAGGCACTGAACAACACACTAGAACAGATGGACCTAATGGACATCTACAGAACACTCCTCCCAAAAGCAGCAGGATACATATTCTTCTCAAGTGCACAGGGAACATTTTCTGGAATAGATCACATACTAGGACACACACCAGAGCCTCAGTGAATTGAAAAAGATTGAAATTGTATCAAACAGCATCTCAGACTATAGGGGTATGAAACTAGAAATAAATTATGCAAAGAAAACAAAAAAGCCCACAAACACATGGAGGCTTAACAACATGCTCACAAATAATCAATGGATCAATGACCAAATAAAAACAGATATCAAGCAATATATTGAGACAAATGAAAACAACAACTCAGAAGCCCAAAACTTGCGGAACATGGTAAAGGCAGCTCTAAGAGGGTGGTACATAGCAATACAGTCTTACCTCAAGAAACAAGAACAATCCCAAATAAACAGCCTCAGTTCACAGTTAAAGAAACTAGAAGAAGAACAAATGATGCCCAAAGTCAGTAGAAGGCAGGACATAATAAAGATCAGAGCAGAAATAAATAAAATAGAGAATGAAGGGCCCCACCAGTAAGATGGTGAACTTCCGGCTTCTCTTCCGGGTCCTCGGTTTCCGACAGTGCCACCTAAAGACCAATCACCTATCTCCCCACTCCCACTCCCAGCACCTAGCCAATAGCCACCAGCCCCGTAGAAGTAACACCACAATCACCCCATGCCCCTTCCTATATAACCCAGAACCTTTCCCCAATAAAGTGGAATTCTCTGGTGAATTGCTGCTGTGTGTCGCTCCTTTCCTTTCATTGGTGCCGAAACCTGGGAGACAGGACAGCCCAAGTGGGCCCCGTCTTCCCCCTAACACCAGCAGCAGCTTGCCCTCGTCCTCTTTTTCTGGCGCTGGCTCCTCACACTCACCACTCCTCTCTGGCCTTTAGGTAAGTTTTTCCCTGGGGTGGGCCACTCTTCCCCAAGCTATCGCAGCGCCATTGACCGTGATTGTCCGGCAAGGCCCTGACGCTCGGGGATGAGGAGGGAACTCTCCCCGCCTTAGGCCTTCACGGCTGCGGCGGACCCCCAGGCCCCCCTCCAACAGCCATAAACGAGGTGACTCTGCAGATGAGAACGTTCCCTTTTCACCCTTCCTCCTTCCATTCTGCCTGCCGAAATCCGTTCTGTCCACCGAAAATTCCTAGTACCAGGTACCTCAGACTCCGGCACTCTGCCTTCTTAGAGGAGTCTGGGTGACGACCCACACTTCCTAAGAAACCGACTCGTATACGAGTTTCCGCAGACCCCCAGGGGTCATCGGGGACGCCCTTTGTCTCCTTGCTGTCTGCTCCCAGTCTGAGGATCTCCGTTCGTCTTCCCCTGTGTGTCTCCTTCTCTGTCCTTTAGCCATGGGAGCCTCCTCATCCCTCCCTGGAAGTTCACCTCTTGAATGCCTGCTCAAGCATCTAGCCACCCTCTCCCTGACGCCTGATATAAAACCAAAACTTCCCCGTAAATACTGCTCCCAAGATTGGCCGACATGCCCCCTAGACAATCACAACCAACGGCCCGCAGGGGGAGCTCTTGATCCTGACGTCACTCGCGATCTCTTTAACTACTGCCAGCGCCTGAAAAAATGGAAGGAGATTCCCTATACCGAAGCTTTCCGCCTCCTCCTCCCCCCGCCCCCCCCAAGTTCTCCCAGCCTGCAAGCCGTCTCCCCCGCAGAAGCCTCCCGCCCACTCCCCTCCCCCTCCTCTCCTACAACAGCCCCTCCCCCTTCCTCCACCACCATCTCCTCCCCCACCTCACCCTCCTGCAGATCAGGCCTGAGCCTTTCAGCCCCCCTCTAAGTCCCAGGGGCCTCCTCCGTCTTTGCTCCCACCACCTGTTTCTCCACCACAGAATGAGCCAGAACCCTTCAGTCCTCCTCAGACTCGGTCCTGAGGGCCTCCCAAAATTATTGCCCCCCCTCCGGGAAGTAGCAAGATCCAAAGGCATCGTGCGCGTTCACGTCCCTTTCTCCTTAAGAGATTTAGCCCAACTTGAGAAACGCCTAAGTTCCTTTTTCACTGATCCTACAACATATATCAGAGAGTTTCAATAGACCCTCCAGTCATACAGCCTCACACATCATGACATTTTCATGCTCCTAGCCAATACCCTCCCTCCTGAAGAGCATAGACGAGTTTGGGACTTCGCCCAAATGCACGCCACCGAAACCCACAGGACTGACCCCACCTACCCCCCTGGCCCCACCACTGTCCCCGAACAAGACCCACACTGAGATTATAACACCACCGTGAGTCTCCGCGCTCGAGATATCTTCACCTGCTGCTTAATAGCAGGTCTGAAAAAGGCAGCTCGTAGAGTCAATTTTCAAAAGCTCCCTCCGAGTTCTTAGACAGACTCACTCAAACCCTATTACAGTATACCAGCCTGGACCCAGAAACGCCTGATGGGAGACATGTCCTTATGACATACTTCCTGGCTCAAAGCTACCCTGACATTAAAGCTAAACTCAAAAAGTTAGAACAAGGCCCTGCTGCCCCACAGACTGAGATCATAACACTGGCCTTTAAAGTCTTCAATAACCAGGAGGAGGAGAAAGAACGCCGTAAACAAAAGGCTGATCAGGCCAATTTCCAAATGTTGGCCCAGCTGATAAAACCACAACCTGGGCACTCTTCTAAAAACAAGCCCCCCACAAGAGCTTGTTTGAAGTGCAGACAAGAAGGACATTGGTCAAGGGCTACCACCCCATGCCCCAGATGCCACAAAAAGGGCCACTGGGGGTCTGATTGCCCAGCCACCCGAAGGGGAGGCTGGACGAACAACCCCCATCCTAAGCCCTCCGTAGTGAGGCTGGCAGAAGAAGATTGACGGGGCCTGGGGGCTTTTCGCCCGATCATTTCCATCACCAAACAAGAGCCCAGGGTTACTTTAATAGTAGACGGTCACCCCATCTCCTTCCTCCTAGATATACAGGAGCCACCTTCTCAGTCTTGTGGGAATACCGGGGCCCTACCACGCCTGCCATTACTCCTATAGTCGGGGTAGGAAGTAAACAGATTTTCCCATTAAACCCCCCCTTTTATGCACAATCCAAGACAATCCCATACCTTTCTCCCACTCCTTCCTGGTTATGCCCCAGTGTCCCATCCCCTTACTAGGACGGGACATCCTTTCTCTCCTCCATGTTTCCATAACTATATCCACTCCCACAGCCCCCAGTACTCCCTTTCTGATGGCCCTCATAGCCGACGACCCCCCTCTACCCAATGAAGCTCCAGTTCCGCCCTCATACACCCTGTAAATCCCAGAGTTTGAGACATTACAAGCCCCTCCGTAGCTCTATGTCCTCCTGCCTCTATCAAATTACGTGACCCCTCTCAGTATATCTGTCAGGCCCAATACCCCCTAACCACTTCAGCCCTCATAGGCCTCCAACCCATCATTCAAGATCTTTTAAACAAAAATTACCTCAGACCCACTCACTCCCCGTTTAATACCCCCATATTAGCTGTTAAAAAAACCAACAGATCTTTCCGCCTCGTCCAAGACCTTCGCTTCATCAACATGGCCATCGTCCCTATCCATCCCTTAGTCCCAAATTCATACACCCTTTTATCGCTGCCCTGCCTTGGCCTCCCGAGACCCCTCCTCCCAAGATTTCTTCACCTTCACCTGGACGGACCCATACACAAGACATTCTGAACAACTCACTTGGACAGTTTTGCCACAAAGCTTCCGAGTCCACCTTATTACAATATGTGGACAATCTTCTACTCTGCAGTCCCTCATGAGAACAGTCTCAACTTGACACTGCCTCCCTACTTAACCTTCTAGCTTCCAGAAGTTACCGAGTATCCCCCGTTAAAGCTCAAATCTCTTCACCTTCTGTCACTTACCTCGGATTTCTTCTATCTCAACAAAGAAAGTCCATTACCTTAGACAGAAAACAGCTCCTCTCTGACCTGCCCGTTCCCAAAACCAAGACAGAAATCCTTTCCTTTCTAAGCCTGGCTGGGTATTTTAGAGCATGGATCCCTAACTTCTCCCTGTTGGCAAGACCCCTATACGACCTCAGCAAAGGCCCCCCTGAAGAACCATTATCCTCCTCACCCCGACACTCCTTCATTAAGCTCCGTGGAGCCCTTGTGGAAGCCCCAGCTCTCCATCTTCCTGATTTGCCGAAGCCCTTCTCATTATACATTCATGAGAAGTCCAGTCAAGCTCTAGGAGTCCTAGGCCAATATTATAGCCCATCCTTTGCCCCAGTAGCTTATCTTTCCAAGCAGTTAGACCCCACAGTTCAGGGATGGGCCCCCTGCCTACGGGCATTAGCCGCTGGATAGCTCTTGCAGAAGGAAGCTCATAAACTGACATTCGGGGTGCCCCTTACCATTCTGTCCCCACATCACCTAAAGGATCTCTTAACCTACAAAAGTTTACAGACTCTCCCTCCCTCCAGACTCCTGACCTTACTGTCCTCTTTCCTCCAAAATCCCATTCACCCCCTTTGCCATCCATACCCGAATCATGACTTTTTCCTCCTTTACCGCTCTCTTGCTTTTTCTCCTCATTCCTATTATCTTCCCCACCACCCCAGCCTCCTTTGTATGGCGATTCAAAGTCAGACAGACTTACACACAGCATCAAACAAAAGTTACTGCCCTCATTGCCACATCAGACTGCCCTCTGAAAGGCTACTCTGAGCCTTTATACCTCCACTTTCCTCCCTCCACCGAAGTGTTCACTAGCAGCTACCTTTATTCTCCCTACCTCTGCTTCCTCTATGACCAAAGACAAACCTATTGCAGGCGATGGCAAGACACCTACGGGGGATGTCCCCACTGGTCTTGTGCCATTCACTACATGAGTAACTCCCAGTACCCACAGTATTACTCCTCCAACTGTTTCATGAAATACCCCAATGGCTCATTCTCCTTATCAATCCCAGATCCCTGGGACTCTCAATGGGCCGCCAGAGTCACAGCCTCAGTTTACTATGGGGAGTCCTTGACCCCCCACGGTACCCTTCATATCTCTCAAGAGTATGTTCCCTCTCACTCCCAGATCTCTCAAGTTGCATCAGATATCGGACATTCTGAAAAAGTCATTATCCAAACTCTTAATGGCACTTCTTCATCTTCTTATTCCTCCTACTCTTGGTTACAGCTTATTCAAGACACCACCATCTTTCTCAACCACACCCTCAACACCGCCAATTGTTTCTTGTGTGCATCACTACAGCACCCATTGCTGGCCGCCATGCCCCTTAATATTTCCAACTACTCCTTCCATGCAGAAAGACAACCCCTCCGCCCCCTGGCAGACATACCCCTATGGGAACCAGAATACACAGATAATCTCACCATCCACCACTGTGTAGGCCCAGGTCCACCCCCCTCCAGCGCACTTCACTGCCTCTCTATCTACACCCCTACCTCCAGCTCTAAGACTTTCACTCAACCGGGACACTTCTTTTGGTGTAATGGCAGTCTTTTCAACTCACTGCCTCCCAACTCTGATATACCCTGCATTCTCGTCACCCTAATCCCACAGCTTACACTTTACAACATGGCAGAATTTCTTGAGCTCCAACCTCCCTTGCCCTTGTGCACAAAAAGGGCTGCTTTCCTTCCCATCATGGTCGGTATCTCTTTGACCACCTCAGCCATTGGGGCAGGGTTTTCAAGAAGAGCCTTGGGTCACTCTCTATGGGCAATTAGAAATCTCAACAACAAACTTGAGAGAGCCCTGACATCCACTGCTGATTCCCTAGCCTCTCTCCAAAGACAGGTCACTTCGCTAGCTAAGGTCACCCTTCAAAACCGACAGGCCTTAGATCTGCTTACAGCCGAAAAGGGCAGCACCTGCGTCTTCCTTCGGGAAGAGTGCTGCTATTACATCAATGAATCCAGCATTGTAGAAACTGACATTACCAAACTCACCGACCTTGCCTCCAGCCTCCACTCTGCTTCCAATTCCAACCCATTCTCTTCAATACTAACAAACCCCTTCCTTACCTGGCTCTGGCCCATTGCAGGCCCCATAATAATAATTTTCTCGCCTGTCTCTTCTTACCCTGTATAATGAAGTTCATCAAATCCCAAGTTAGAAAAATCTCTAATCAAACTTTCAACCAGCTTTTACTCAGGAACTATCAGCTTCTGGCCGCAGAAGATCCCTCACCCTCACGTGACCTCCTCACCACACGCTGAGATGGACCCCTCTCTCCGCTGGAAACTGTTCCTGGAAACAATGGCCGCAGATGCCTGGCTTCTGGCACCCATATCCTCCTGGCACCATTGGAATCAACAAGTCCTCGACCTATAGTTACAGGGAACCTTCACTGATTTCCAACCTGAAGAAGTCCACATCTACTCGTCCTTACTGTGGGGAGTCCTATCAACCCTTTCCCCCCAATCCTCAAGCCCTCACTCCCTTCTCTGCCCCCGTTCAGCAGGAAGCAGTCAGAAAGAAAACGTCCACAACCCCATAGAGGAGAAAGGGGGGAATGAAGGGCCCCCACCAGTAAGATGGCGAACTTCCGGCTTCTCTTCCGGGTCCTCGGTTCCCGACGGCGCCACCTAAAGACCAATCACCTATCTCCCCACTCCCACTCCCAGCACCTAGCCAACAGCCACCAGCCCCGTAGAAGTAACACCACAATCACCCCATGCCCCTTCCTATATAACCCAGCACCTTTCCCCAATAAAGCGGAATTCTCCGGTGAATTGCTGCTGTGTGTCGCTGCTTTCCTTTCAGAGAAGAATAAAACAACAGAAAGAATCAATGAAACCAGGAGCTGGTTCTTTGAGAAAAAAAACAAAATAGATAAACCCCTAACCAGATTTATCAAGAAAAAAAGAGAGTGTACACACATAAACATAATCAGAAATGAAGAAGGAATAATCACAATGGATACCATAGAAATACAAATAATTATTAAAAAATACTATGAAAAAGTATATGTCAATAAAGTGGACAACCCACAAGAAATGGACAACTTTCTAGAAAAATACAACCTTCTAAGACCGACCCAGGAAGAAACAGGAGATCTGAACAGACCAATTATCAGCAATGAAATCAAATTGGTAATAAAAACACTACCTAAAAACAAAACCCCTGGACCAGATGGCTTCATGGCTGAATTTATCAAACATTTAAAGAAAAGCTTATACCCATCCTCCTTAAAGTATTCCAAGAAGCAGAAGAGGAGGGAATACTTCCAACTCATTCTATGAGTCTAGTTAAAACTAAACAAAAACCCCACAAAAAAAGAAAGTTACAGACTAATATCCCTGATGAACATAGATGCAAAAATCGACAATAAGGTATTAGCTAACTGAATTTAATAAGATCATCCATCATTACCAAGTGGGATTTATTCTAGGGATGCAAGGATGGTACAATATTCATAAATCAATCAGTATAAAACACCACATTAACAAAAAGGACAAAAATCACAATTGTCTCAGTAGATGCTGCAAAGCATTTGGCGAAATACAACATCCATTCATGATAAAAACTCTTAAAAAATGGATATAGAGGGAACATACTTCAACACAATAAAGGCCATTACAACAAACCCACAGCCAACATCATAATTAACAGCAAAAAGCCGAAAGCTTTTCCTCTAAGATCAGGAACAAGACAAGGATGTTCATTCTCCCCATTTTCTTCAACATAGTAATGGAGGTCTTAGCCACAGCAAGGAGACAACACAAAGAAATAAAAGGCATTAAGATTGGTAAGGAAGAAGTTAAACTGTCACTGTTTGCAGATGACATGGTATTATACATACAAAACCCTAAGGACTCCACCAAAAAACTATTAGAACTAATAACTGGATTTAGCAAAGTTACAGGATACAAAATGAATACACAGAAATGTGTAGCATTCCTATATACTAACAATGAACTAGCAGAAAAAGAAATCAGGAAAACAACTCCATTTACAATTGCATCGAAAAGAATAAAGTATCTAGGAATAAACCTAACCAAGAAAGTGAAAGACCTTTACTCTGAAAACTATAAGACACTCATGAGAGAAATTAAAGAAGACACCAGTAAATGGAAACATACACAATGCTCATGGATAGGAAGAATTAATATTGCCAAAATGGCCATCCTGCCTAAAGCAATCTACAGATTCAATGTAATCCCAGCAGCATGAGAGGTGAGACAGAGAACTCCTCTAAAAACCACAGATAGTGTGAAAAATATAGTTAATACAACTTACCCTAGCATAGCAACTGGAAAGAAGGCTGCACCAGACTGCACACATACCTCATGAACAGAGCAGACCACACAAAACAGGGTAACGTAAGAAAAACTTTATCTGGCAGGACCCAGGTCCTTCCCTCACCCCAGCTCACCGGCGGGAGGAAAAGAAATGGGGCGGAGAGGGAGTGGAAGCCTGGAACTGCTGAACACCTGGCCCTGGAGATCTGCTTTGCAAGCAGAAACCTACACTGTGTGGTGCTCTGGAGTATGGAGAGCTGGGACAGGTGGAGTGCTTGACAGACAGATTCCGGCCATTTGTGGAGGATGGGATCCACACCTGCTGTTCTGGGACAAGGGAAAGGCAGGTGGTCTGAGAGGCTTCCTAGCAGTGAGAGGGCTGCTGAAGGTGTGGCATTTTCACAGAGCTTGCTGCATGGGAGAAGGGACAGGGGGACAAGGTTGTCTGGGCATGCTCTTCCCAGCAGATTAGGAAATTTGGGGAGCTTCAGGCGCTCCACTCCCCTGGCTGGCTACTCAGCTCCGAGGCCCAGCACTGGGATATGCAGCCTGCCAAGCCTTCCTCCTGGCTTGACAGCACCTGCTCACAAACTGGCAGTCACTGTGCTGGCATCAGGCCAGCTGGGGGGAGGCCCCGTCTACAATAGTTGGGGATGCCAAGCACAGAGGTTTACACCAGTGTACTCAGCCCACTGGCTCTGACACTAGAGACAGGCACCACAGACAGGGATCATGAAACAGATCTTTCCTCCCTCCAGGCACCAGTTCCACTCCCCTATGACCCCCAGCCTCATTCTAGGGGCTGAGCAGCTCCAGAGACTGGAGCTTCGGGGCACTAGTGGGCACCACACAGAAATATGAAACATCAAAAGAACATGGTTCAGACAAAAATTTCACAAACCCCAGAAAAAGGGCCAAATGAAATGGAACTCACCAATCTGCCTGAAAGAGAGTTCAAAATAAAAATCATCAACATGCTCATGGAGGTACAGAAAAATATTCAACAACTCAGGAATGAATTTACGACAGAGATTCAATCATTAAGAAATTCTATATCTGAAATGAAACATACAATGGATGGACTTAAAAGCAGATTAGATGTAGTAGAAGAGACGGTAAATGGAATAGAAATTAGAGAAGAGGAATATAAAGAAGCTGAGGCACAGAGAGAAAAAAGAATCTCTAAGAATGAAAGAATACTGAGAGAACTGTGTGACCAATCCAAAACAAACAATATTTGCATAATAGGGATACCAGAAGATGAAGAGAGAGAAAAAGGAATAGGAAGTGTCATTGAGGAGGTAATTGCTGAAAAGTTCCCCAATCTGGGGAAGGAGATAGTCTCTCAAGCCATTGAGATGCACAGATCTCCCAAAACAAGGGACCCAAGGAAGACAACATCAAGACATATAATAATTAAAATGGCAAAGATTAATGATAAAGACAGACTTTTAAAAGCAGCTAGAGAGAGAAAAAAGATCACATACAAAGGAAAACCCATCAGGCTATCATCAGACTTCTCAGCAGAAACCTTACAGGACAGAAGGGAGTGGCATGATATATTTACTGCAATGAAGCAGAAGGGCCTTCAACCAAGAATACTCTACCCAGCAAGGTTATCATTTAAATTTGAAGGAGGGATTAAACAATTTTCAGATAAGCAAAAGCTGAGAGAATTTACTTCCCACAAACCACCTCTACAGTATATTTTGGAGGAACCCCTATAGATGGAAGTATTCTTAAGGCTAAACAGATGTCACCCAAGGGAATACACAAAGAGTACAGAATATGATATGTAACATATAAAGAATGGAGGAGGAAGAAAAAGGAGGAAAAAAGAAACAACAAAGAGAGCCTTTAGGTTGTGTTTGTAATAGCATACGAAATGAGTTAAATTAGATTGTTAGATAGTAAGGGTATTACCCTTGAACCTTTGGTAACCACAAATCTAAAGCCTGCAATGGCAATAAGTACATACCTATCGATAATCACCCTAAATGTAAATGGTCTGAATGCACTGATCAAAAGATGTAGAGTCACTGAATGGATAAAAAAAACAAGACCCATCTATATGCTGCCTACAAGAGACTCACTTCAAATTCAAAAACATACACAGACTGAAAGTAAAGGGATGGAAAAAGATATTTCATGCAACTAATAGGGAGAAAAAAAGCAGGAGTTGCAGTACTTGTATCAGACAAAATAGACTTCAAAACAAAGAAAGTCACAAGAGACAAAGAAGGACATTACATAATGATAAAGGGGTTAGTCCAACAAGAGGATATAACTATTATAAATATCTATTCCTCCAACACAGGATCACCTACATATGTGAAACAAATACTAATAGAATTAAAGGGGGAAATAGAATGCAATGCGTTCATTTTGAAAGACTTCAACACACCACTCATTCTGAATGACAGATCAACCAGACAGAACATAAATAGACAGAGGCACTGAACAATGTATTAGAACAGATATACTTAACAGACATCTACAGAACAATCCTTCCAAAAGCAACAGGATACACATTCTTCTCAAGTGCACATGGAACATTTTCAAGAATAGATCATATACTAGGCCACAAAAAGAGCCTCAGTAAATTATAAAAGATTGAAATTATACCAACTAGCTTCTCAGATCACAAAGGTATGAAACTAGAAATAAATTACTCAAAGAAAATGAAAAAGCCCACAAACACATGGAGGCTTAATAACATGCTCCTAAATAATCAATGGATCAATGACCAAATAAAAACAGAGATCAAGCAATATTTGGAGACTAATGACAATAATAATTCAACAACACAAAATCTGTGGGACGCAGCAAAGGCAGTACTAAGAGGGAAATATATGGCAATACAGGTCCACCTCAGGAGAGAAGAACAATCTCAAATGAACAGTCTAAACTTTTAATTAATGAAACTAGAAAAGGAAGAACAAATGAGGCCCAAAGTCAGTAGAAGGAGGGACAAAATAAAGATTAAAGCAGAAATAAATAAAATTGAGAAGAATAAAACAACAGAAAGAATCAATGGAAGCAGGAGCTGGTTCTGTGAGAAAATAAACAAAATCAATAACCCCCTACCGGACTTTTCAAGAAAAAAAGAGAGTCTACACACATACACAGAATCAAAAATGAGAAAGGAAAAATCACCATGGACACCACAGAAATACAAAGAATTATGAGAGAATACTATGAAAAATTATATGCTAACAAACTGGATACCCTAGAAGAAATGGACAATTTTCTAGAAAAATACAACCTACAAAGGCTGACCAAGGAAGAAACAGAAAACCTGAATAAACCAATTACCAGCAAAGAAATTGAATTGGTAATAAAAAAACTACCTAAGAACAAAACACCTGTACCAGATGGTTTCACTGCTGAATATTATCAAACATTTAATGAAGACCAAATACCCATCCTCCTTAAAGTTTTCCAAAAAGTAGAAGAGGAGGGAATACTCCCAAACTCATACTACGAGGCCAACACCACTCTAATACCTAAACCAGGCAAAGACACCACAAAAAAAGAAAATTACAGACCAATATCCCTGATAAACATAGATGCAAAAATACTCAACAAAATATTAGCAAACTGAATTCAATAATACATCAAAAAGATCATCCATCATGATCAAGTGGGATTCATCCCAGGAATGGAAGCATGATACAACATTCAAAAATGCATCAACATCATCCATCACATCAACAAAAAGGACAGAAACCACATGATTATCTCCATAGATGCTGAAAAAGCATTCGACAAAATTCAACACCCATTCATGATAAAAACTCTCCACAACATGGGTATAGAGGGCAATTACCTCAACATAATAAAGGCCATATATGACAAACCCACAGCCAACATTATACTTAACAGAGAGAAGCTTAAAGCTTTTCCCCTAAGATCGGGAACAAGACAAGGATGCCCACTGTCCCTACTTTTATTCAACATAGTACTGGAGGTCCAAGCCATGGCATTCAGACAAAACAAAGAAATACAAGGCATCCAGATTGGCAAGGAAGAAGGTAAATTGACACTGTTTTGCATGATGAATGACACTGTACATAAAAAACCCTCAAGAATCCACTCCAAAACTACTAGATAGAATATCTGAATTCATTAAAGTTGTGGGATACAAAATTAATACACAGAAATCTGTTGCATTGTTATATACTAACAATGAACTAGCATAAAGAGAAATCAGGATAATAATTCCATTCACAATTGCATCAAAAAGAATAAAATATCTAGGAATAAACCTAACCAAGGAAGTGAAAGACTTATACTCTGAAAACTACAAGACACTCATGAGAGAAATTAAAGAAGATACCAGTAAATGGAAACACATCCTGTGCTCATGGATAGGAAGAATTAATATTGTCAAAATGGCCATCCTGCCTAAAGCAATCTACAGATTAAATGCAATCCCTATCAAAATACCAATAGCATTCTCAATGAACTAGAGCAAAATAGTTTTAAAATTCATATGGAACCACAAAAGACCTCAAATAACCAAAACAATCCTAAGAAAGAAGAATAAAGTGGGGGGAATTACACTCCCTGACTTCAAGCTCTACTACAAAGCCACAGTAATTAAGACAATTTGGCACTGGCACAAGAACAGACCCATAGACCAATGGAACAGACTAGAGATCCAGATATAAACCCAAGCATATGTGGTCAACTGATATATGATAAAGGAGCCATGGATATACAGTGGGGAAATGACAGCCTCCTCAACAGCTGATGTTGGCAAAACTGGACAGCTACATGCAAGAGAATGAAACTGGATTACTGTCTAACCCCATACACAAAAGTACACTCAAAATGGATGGAAGACCTGAATGTAAGTCATGAAACCATAAAAGTCTTAGAGAAAAACATAGGCAAAAATCTCTTGGACATAAATATGAGCAATTTCTTCATGAACATATCTCCCAGGGCAAGGGAAACAAAATAAAAAATGAACAAGTGGGACTATGTCAAACTGAAAAGCTTCTGTACAGCAAAGGACACCATCAATAGAACAAAAAGTTACCCTACAGAATGGGAGAATATATTCATAAATGGCATATCCAATAAGGGGTTGACATCCAAAATATATAAAGAGCTCATGCACCTCAACAAACAAAAAGCTAAGAAGTCAATTTAAAAATGGGCAGAGGAGCTGAACAGACACTTCTCCAAAGAAGAAATTCAGATGGGCAACAGGCACATGAAAATATACTCCACATCCCTAATTATCAGAGAAATGCAAATTATAACCACAATGAGATATCACCTCACACCAGTTAGGATGGCTGCCATCCAAAAGACAAACAACAAATGTCGGCGAGGATGTGGAGAAAGGGGAACCCTCCTACACTGCTGGTGGGAATGTCAATCAGTTCAACCATTGTGGAAAGCAGTATGGAGATTCCTCAAAATGCTCAAAATAGAAATACCATTTGACGCAGGAATTCCACTCCTAGGAATTTACCCTAAGAATGCAGCAGTATAGTTTGAAAAAGACATGTGCGCTATGTTTATCGCAGTACTATTTACAGCAGCCAAGAAATGGAAGCAACTTAAGTGTCCATCAGTAGATGAATGGATAAAGAAGAGGTGGTACATATACACAATGGAATATTATTCAGCCATAAGAAGAAAACAAATCCTACCATTTGCAACAACATGGATGGAGCTAGAGGGTATTATGCCCAGTGAAATAAGCCAGGTGGGAAAAGATAAGTATCAAATGATTTCACTCATCTGTGGAGCATAAGAACAAAGCAAAATCTGAAGGAACAAAACAGCAGCAGACTCACAGAACCCAAGAATGGACTAACAGTTACCAAAGGGAAGGAGACTGGGGAGGGTGGGTGGGAAGGGAGGGATAAGGGGGAAAGGTGGGCATTATGATTAGAACGTATAAGGTGGGGGAGGGACATGGGAAAGGCAGTATAACATAGAGAAGACATGAAGTGACTCTACAGCATCTTACTACGCTGATGGACAGTGACTGTAATGGGGTATGTGGTGGGGACTTGATAATGGGGGGAATCTAGTAACCACAATGTTGCTGATGTAATTGTACATTAACGATGCCAAAAGAAAGAAAAAAAGGAGGGAGAAGAGGCATGGAACAGAGAATTTGCGCGTTCACTCGAGGGAGGGGGCCAGGCCCTGACTCCACCGAGCCAGTCAGTGTGAGGAACTGGAAGAGGACAGAAGCACTACCAGTGGGAGCGACAGAGGAGAAAGTTACAAGAATGAAGTCCATATTATATAAACTGTACAGAACCAGAAACCACAAAAAAGGAGGCAGGGACAGGGCTGGAAGAAACACACAGAGGGCTCAGGCAACTCTTGGGCTAACTGGAGCTGGCACAGTCCTGGGCAGGCCTTGAAGGTCTGAGGCACAGGCCAAGCCCCTCTCTGGCCCCTCACCTAACTGGCAAGTGAAAGCAGAGACCACTGTCACAGCCTCGGGTCTGCAGGCCGCTCAACAGCCCAGGAAGTATGCAAAGTCACAGCTCCCCACCCAAGGGGCCTTCCCGCTTGGTTCAATGTCCTAAAAAAAGCAGAGGAAGGAGGGGACACTGCCTCCAGTGTCCAGAGAGAGAAAAAGGCAGGGCATCCCCGGAACTTCTGAGGCCTCAAGGACGTGAAGGGGCAAAGGGTGAACCAATGTGTGAGGCGCTGGGTGTGTTCCCTGGAGGAGGGCAGCAGCTGGGGTGTTTCAGGGAGGGACAGGCTGGGCCAGGGGCATGAGGCTGGAGGCCATAGTGCCCAGACAGGATGCCCAGCACAGGCGGGCGGCTGGCCTGGCCACACCTCTACAGACCAGCATTGCGTTCTGGGGACACCCAAAGGGGCTGACGGTATACTGGCCACCATGACGCCAGGAGGAGTCCATCCCAGCCAAGCCCACACCCGGGACACAAACCCTCCCTACGCAAGGACTCCTCACCACCCACGTCCTCCCATGACCCTGACCTTCCCAGACCACCCACCTGAGTCTGCCGCCAGGTGAGGCATGGATGCCGCTCAGCGCTGGCTCTCCAGCCCAGGTTGGGGTTCTCCAGCAGAGCCTCTCAGGGCCATGCCCTGCATCTGGACATCCACGGCCTGGAGATACGGCAGCCTCCCAGTTACTCCTGCTCCCCGAGCCCACCCCAGCTATGTCTCACACCCCTGTCAGTCTCCCTTGCCTGGCCCCCCAGCCCTGGGGGCCCCCACGGATCTTCCTGGCTGTACCGCTGGGATCTCTGTGGAGTGGCCATGTGCCAGGGGCGTTCTCACTTCCTGGGGTGCCTTCTGGGCCTTCTGGGTGACTCGGGAAACAGATTCCTCAATGCAGCCCTCTTGGGTCTATCTGTGGAGAGGAAAGGATGGCCCTGTCGGCTCAGCGGCCACAGAATGCCCACCCAGGGCCTGGCTACCAGGAAGAAGCTACCGGAAACCAATACCCTTGAGGTCCACGGCGTCATAATCGGAGGCGCAGCAAGAGATGTGGACCCAATGCCAGGGCTCAGAATGGGCAGAGGAGAGGTGACCCTGGCCACCCATCCAGGGGAAGCCTGGGTCCACCACTTCCTTGTCTGGGGACGTGTGGCTGGTTCCTCAGCCCTAGACAGGGACTCACGTGTGCCATGGAAGCAGGGATTGATCATGGCAAAGACCGCATGTGTACAGCGTGCAGAACAGTAGCTTAGGACATCCTTCCTGTGCTGGTGCACAGCCAGCCCAGAGAGCTCACAGCGCCCTCCTGAGGACCTGCCCCTTCCTCACCTCCACAGTCACTCACTCCTCCCAAGCCCCCTGACCTCCAGGCAGGGAGGCCTTTCTGCCCTGCAGATCTAGGCTCAAGTGTCTTCTTTTCGGGGAGGCCATCCCCGGCACACGCACCCCACCTGCTGCCTTTCCCTGTCAGGGTCTGTCCTCCTTATCATGTCTGCCACAGACACTGGAACTGCCGAGCATTTGCCTGGGTTCCTGCTGCCTGTGACACTGTTCCATTCGCAGTCACGCAGGCTGAGTGGCATCAACCACACCCTGAGCTCAGACTGGGGGTGGGGACATGAGGGTTTCAGCTGGCCACACTAATGCCCAGGCCGGTCCCTGCTGGGGCTTCCGAGAAGAGCACGCTCCGTCCTCACACACTGCGTCTCCCCTGCACCCTGCCGTGCAGCCTCAGGAACGGCTGACCTGACAAGGAGGATGGAGCTGCCTTGAGGTCTGCGTGCTCCTGAGGCCACCGCACTGGGAGCCAGGCTGCACTCACACCTCCCTGCCACTTCACCCAGGCTGAATGAGTGCGCTCTCTCACTTGCAATAAAGAAGAGTGACAACTGATACATGCAGAAGTTGTAACAGGGAAATAAGAGGCATTCATTTACCTGAGTGGAAAGCCTGACTCCCATCAATCAAAAAGGGTATCTTAGCACTCCACCCTCTCCAACCCACACTCACATACTCAGAATCAACTATTTAACTTTAAAATGCAAAAACGGGGGTCTTAAGCAGGATGGAGAAAGGAAATTGGGAGCACAGGGGCCTTCCCGGGGCTCTGGGAGGCCAGTCCCCAGGGCCCGAGGGCGCTCTTCAGGAAAGCAGTGTTCCTAAGAGAGCGCTCACTGCTTTGGTCTGGCTCTCCTGGCATTCTGTGGTGTCTCCCCCTCTGGACGTGTGCTCCTGCAGAGTCACCCACACCTTGGGGGGCCTCAGGCCTGGCCAGGCAACTTGCTTTTTCAACAGGGCACAAGGAGAGGTCTGAACACCCATGCTCTGGCTTCCCTCTGAGGCCTGGCTATTCTCAGACTCTCACTAGGTGATGAGCCCAGACCCTGGGCGTGAGAATAAGCCACCATGTACCCATCGGCCCCAGAGGAGCTAGCCCAGGCCCAGCCCCAAAGGACTGCCAGGTTGGCCCCAAAACACACACAACACATTGCTGAATTATGGCAGTTTGTTACTCAGCAAAAGCTGATTAACAGTCCAAGAAACAAAATTAGGCCTAAAAAAAGAATGTCCAAATGTGCAGGAAAGGAAGAAATCGGGAGCCTATCACATATGCTATGCCTGACCTCATCTTTCTCTAGGAGGGCAGGCTGGGTACTGGGCCCAGTCCCTCAGCCCTTGCTAGGCAAGGCATGGCACAAGTGGTTTTCAGGGCTCATCCCTCGACTTGCCTGGGCCAGTGGGATGTCAGCAGACACGGCCTAGGGGTGGCTGAGGGAATGTGCCCCAGTCTCCAGCTTGCACCACTTACCACTTAGCAGCTCACAGTGTGGAAAATAAAGGGATTGTTATTTTGCCGCACTAGGTTTTGGGTGGCCTGTTACCAAGAATTATTGTGGCGAGAGTTATAGCACAGAAAAGGATCTTACCAATTTGTCTACAAATTACAATTGCTTCAGAAATCAATACAGAAAGGCGATCTGAAGAGAACTATGTCCTAAGGGGGTTAGGAAGGTTAACACACTAACATGCTATTTAAGAGAATGGGGTAGGGGGAGGACAGGAGGTATAAACAATACTTTCTTAACAGTGTGCAGGCCTCAAGAGCCAATGGGGAAGCAGAAGCAGAGACCCTCCCCTGAAAGAGGAATATGCGTGCACAGTGGGAGCAGACAGTTGGGCTCCACGCTGCCAGAGGCACGCATCTGATGTCACGGGAACTGATTTTAGAGTCCACCACCACTCACCATCATTCAAGCAGCAGTCCTGGACTAGCTTCTATGCAGTGCCCACAAGGACACACCTGGGTGGAGGTGAGTGTGGGGTGGACAGTGGAGCCAATCCCCAAAAGCTGTGATGGGAGTGGAGGACCTCCTGTCCTGGAGCACTGCCCACAGCCCAGGAACGCAGTGGGCAGCGGGAGTGAGCACAGGAGGTAGGGAACCGGGACCCCTGCTTTCTCCTGGCTGCCCTAGGTACTCACACAGCCCCGCCGTTGCTGAGGGACGCTGAGCTCTTCTGCCGAAGGAAAACGCGGGCTCCTCGGAGCAAAGCCGGCTGCACCTGCTCCAGTGTGGCCTTCAGAGGGTGGAACAGGGATGCAGGGCCCATCTGCAGGGCCGACACAGGGAAGAGGGGGAGCTCTGAGGGCACAACCGCCCCTCAGAGACCTGCCCTGATGGCACATCTCAGAGATGCCAGGGCCAGCCCTGTGCCATCCCCACCCTTATGTGAGAGGCAGCCAGGGCCCTTCTTTCAGCCTGGCCTGTAAGCGACATCAGGAAAGTTGTTTCACTTCTTGGAGCCTCAGTTTCCCTACCTACAAAGTGTGGATCCCATTACAAATGGCAAAAAGAGTTGATCACATCATCAGCTTCGACTGACTGTGGGCCTGCCAGAGCCCTAGATGGAGCAGAATTCTGAGATTTCAGAGCTAGGATGGTGTCTCCAATAGAGGAAATGGGGGCCTGTAGTATGGGCACCACAGAGTTCCCATCCCACGGTGAGTAAGTGTCCCTGTAAGCTCTGACCTTTGGATAACTTTCTAGACAGAGTCTACTTATGGTCACTGAGGGTTTGGCTGTGGGAGCAAGTTGTTATCTTTGAAGAATGACATGCGAAAGACAGGCCCCCAGACATCCCTGTCAGTCACAAGGGGAACAATCCATAACTTGGACCTGTCCGTTTGAACCTGCCTGTGTGCAGAGTAAACGGATTCTTCTTGCAACTCCAAAATCCACCTCCTCCAGTATTCTTCATCAGTTATTTCTTCTACCACCTAAAAAAGTGGTATTGCCTCTGTTCTCAGCCCCCTTACCTTCTTCCCTGAATTCTAGCTCTCCAAGTAAGGAGCTCCCCATCACCAGCAAGCAGCCGGCTAACAGAAAGCCTTAGGCTGTATGGGTTCCTGACTTTGGGGGCCAGAGAGGCAGCTGCAAAAACTTCTCTTTGTCCTTTTCCCCTGCACTCTCTCCAGGAAAGGAATGGTTGTCTGCTGTCCCACAAGTGAAGGTACTCAGAGTTAGCCATT
The DNA here is from genome assembly GCF_030020395.1 of Manis pentadactyla. Classification (NCBI taxonomy): domain Eukaryota; kingdom Metazoa; phylum Chordata; class Mammalia; order Pholidota; family Manidae; genus Manis; species Manis pentadactyla. The sequence continues at coordinate 133,996 of NC_080026.1, forward strand.
CTGGGAAATCCTGGAACCAGGTACCTGGGACAGGCCTCCTGGAGCTTGGTGAGTCTGGTCTCTGGTGGTTTTGTTCTGTTTGTAGAAGTCGAAGATCATCAGAGCTGCATAGACTTTCCCCACTGTCATTTCATCGGCTGGAGAGAAGTAGGCAAGGGAGAGATCACAGAGCTTGGATTCGGAGGAGAAAGGGGACAGAAGAGCCACAGAAAGCATGAGGGAGAGTGGGTGGGGAAACAGCGCCCCATCGTGAGGACCGCTGGGCACGCCCAGGCAGGAGCATGGAGCTCAGCCAGGAGCCTGAGTGCCCAGCATGTCCCAGTGGCAGCCACACTGGCCCTTCATGAAGCGCTTCCGTCTCCTCCCAACAGAGGGGTTGAGTTTAATCTCCAAGCACATCATCCTTTTTGGTATCTCTAACTATTGATGTCTCCTGACCTTTCCTCTGAATTTCTGGCAGTAAATCCCCCACAATAGGAACATGGGTGAATTTGTACAACAGAATAAAACCCTGACTGTCTTGTCCCTCAGCTCCTGAGCACCCACTTTAAGCCCATTTTTCCCTGCAGGCAAGCTAAGTCTAGACAATGAAGAGACAAGCCCACCTTCCCAAGGCAGCTCGGCAGTCGCCCTCACCAGGCCTCTCTGCTCTGCTTCTGGATGGGACACAAGAGGGCCGGGGGAAGGAACCTCACCCCCACTTACATTTATGGGGTGGCACCAGTAAATCCAGGGTCTTCTGGGGCAGATTGGCCCATACAGAGGAAATCTCCTTCCTCAGCTCTGCGTCACACTGGTGCTGCTTCATGCCCGCTGGTGCCCGACAAGGGTTGGGGTGGGGGAGAGAGACGTTAGGGGCCATCCCACAGCCCCCTGGGGGGACAGCCGAGCTGGTCCTGGGAGGAAGGTGGGGAGAACTGCGCCGCGGAGGCGAGGCAGAGCTTTCCCTGCAGGAACCGCCCAGAGGGAGAGGCGTGTGAGGTGCGCGTTCAAGTGGGCGGACGTGTGTGTGGCGGGAAAGAGGCCGCAGTAGGAATAGGGACGTGTTCCTGCCATGCATTCATCCATTCAGTATTTACTGGGTGCCCACCGAATGTCAGTACTATGCTAGTTGATGGAACAGAAACAAAAGAAGCATGGATTGGAAAGCCCCGTAGAGGAAAAGCTGAGTGGTGAGGGGCGAGACCCACCAGGAGGGCGGCAGTTCAGACAGAGACGTAAGGAAAGGTCTCCTGAGAAGGTGGCATGCGTGTGAGACCCGGCAGACGGAACAGGACCAGAAGGTGCAAAGGCCTTGGTGTGTCACACGTGTGGGAAGGCAAACCTGGTCAGAGGGCGGGGAGGCGCAGCAGGAGACGCTGAGATGCGAAGCCGCAGAGGGTTCTGAGCAGAGGAATAAAATACTCTGGTTTATCTTTTTTAACACTAGGTTTATTAAGGCACAATTTACAGACAATAAAATCCACGCTTTCTAGTTTCTCCACTCTATGAATCTTGACAAGTGCACACACAGTCATGGAGCTACTGCTACAATCAATTCATGGATCCTACACGGCTGCCAGGGTACTGCCAGCCCTTTGTGGCCGGTCCCTTAGGCTCCTCCTGTCCATGCCCATCACCGCTTCTGTTCCAGCTGTCCTGGCTTCTTCAGAATGTCGTGCAGGTGGTATTGCACACTGTGTTGACTTTTGAGTCTGACTTCTTTCACTCAGCATGATGCATTTCAGATTAATACATGCAGCGAATGTGTTAGGAATCTGTTTCTTTTGATTGCCAGGTACTTTCTCCTTGTCTGGATAGACCACTGTTTGTTTATCCAATCAATGATTGATGGATTTTTGGATTGTTACAGTTTTAGGCAATTATGAATAAGCTGTAAGCATTTGCACTATGTTTTTCTGGTGGACATATGCTTTCACTTCATCCGCTTAGGAAAGGGATGGCTGTACCATGTGACAGGAACTGCCAAAATGTCTTCCAAAGGAGCCATTCTATCTTGTATTCATACCAGCAACTCTTAAGAATTCCAGTTTTCTGCATTCTCACCAGCACTTAATATTGTCAGTCTAAAAAGCACTTTAACCATTTCAATTGGCATATAGTGTTCTCTTTTTATGGCTTTGTTTTTGGTTTCTCTAATGATTAATGATACTGACCTTCTTTACAAGTTACTTTGCTCGCCTTCCCTATGTCTTCTTTGGTGATGTGTGTGTTCAAATCTCTTCCCATGTTTATTGGGTTGTTTATTTTCATATTACTGAGTTGTGAGATGTCTTTATATATTCTGGAAACCAAATCCATGTCAGATATGTGTTTCACAAATATTTTCTCCCTGTCTTTGGGTTGTCTTTCCATTTTTCTTATATGTCTTTTGAAGAGCAGAAGTTTTTAATTTGATAAAGTATAGTTTATCGATGTTTTCCTTTGGGGCTCATGCTTTTCACGTCTTAAAAAAAAAATCTTTGCCCAAACCACATTTGCCAAGATTTTCCTTCCTGTTTTCTTCTAGAGGTTTTATAATTTTACATTTCACATTTACATCTATGATGCATTTCAAGTTAATTTTGGTACAAGGTAAAAGGTATGTGCTGTGCACCTAACTGTGTCCGCATCTCCAACTGTATTGAAGCCTTACATCCCAATGTGACTGCATTTGGAGATGGGGCCCAGGAGGAAGTAATTAAGGTGAAATTAGATTGTAAGAGTGAGGCCCTGACCTATGGGATTAGTGTCCTCATAAGAAGAGACACCAGAGACCTCACTCACTCTCTGTGAGCTCAGAGGGAAGGCGATGTGTGGGGCACACCGAGAAGCTGGTCACCTACAAGCCAGCAGAACAAGCCCCGTAATGAAACCTACCTTCCTTACCCTTTGATCTTGGACTTCCAGCCTCCAGGCTGCAAGAAATAAATTTCTGTTTTTAATTCACTCACTTATGGTATCTTTTTATGGCAGCCTGAGGAGACCAAGACAGTAAATGTCAAGATCTTTTTTCATGAGGGAAGAGGGGCATATAGTTGTGTAAATTTTTTCAGCACTATTTGTTGCCAAGTTTATCTTTTCTCCATTAATTGCCTTTCCAACTTCATCAAAAATAAGTTGACTATGTAAGTGTGAGTCTATCTCTGGAGTCTCTACTGTGTTCCATTGACCTACGTCTATCCTGTCACCATGAGACAGGACATGTCAACATAGCACTATAGAAAGTCTTTGATTCAGGTAGGATGAGTTTTCCAACATTTTCTTTCTTCAAGATTGTTTTGGTTACTCAAGTTCTTTTGATTTTCCACATAACATTTTAGAACTGATTTATAAATTTCTCCTCAAAAGGCCTGTTGGAGTTTTGATTGGGATAACACTGATTCTACTGATCAATATGGAAAGAAATGATACCAAAGCAATACTGAGTCTTCTGATGCATGAACATGATGATATAGTCCTTGGTTTATTTAGGTCTTCTTTGATTACTTTAGTATTTTGAAACTTGCAGCATACAAACCGTGTGTATCTATTTTTTAGAATTATCCAGCAATACAGAAATATTTCATGTTTTTGGTGTGATTTTAATGGAATTATTTTTCAATTTAAATTGTCATACAGAGAAATACAGTTGCTTTTGGTATATTGACCTTGTATCCTGCAACCTTGCTATACTTACATACTAGTTTTAGTAACACATTTTTAATGCCTTTATTTATTTAGAAATTTATTGTCCCAGTTCTAGAGGCCAGAAGCTAAAAATCAAGGTGTTGACAGGACTGTGCTTCCTCCAAAGGGTTAAATGAAGAATTCTTCCTTGCTCTTCCCAGTTTCTGGTAGTTCCCAACAGTCTTTGGATTCCAACATTCCTTGGCTTATAGATGCGACAGTTTTATTAACATTTTATTAGGCTCTTTAGGCTTTTCTGTGTAGAGAAACATGTCACTTGTGAATAGAGGTGGTTTTATTTCTTCCTTTCTGATTGGCACACCTCTTATTTATTTCTCTTTACTCACTATAATAGCAAGGACCTCAATTACGGTGTTACACCAGAATGATGACAGCAGACATCCTTGCCCTGCTCTTGATCTTAGGGGCAAAGGAGTCAGTCTTTCTCTGTTAATCATGGTATAAGTTTTCCATAGATATCCTTGATCAGATTGAGGAAGTTTCCTTTAATTTCTAGTCAATACATACTTTTTAAAAAAATCAGGAATGAATTTTGAATTTTGTGAAATGCCTTCTCTAGAGATACTGAGATGATTATACAGTTTTCCTTCTTTGATATCTTAATTTATATTGATTGATTTTTAAACTTGAACCAACCTTCATTCCTGGGATAAACCCTACTTAGGTCACCATGTATTTTTATTATATATAGAGATGCAGTTCACTGACACTGTGTTGAAGATTTTTGTTTCTATACTCATGAGGGATGTTGGTCTGTAACTTTCTTTTCTAATAACGTCTTTGTCCAGCTTTTGTATCAGAATAATGCTGGCCTCATAAAATAGGTTGCAGAATATTCTCTCTTTTTCTATTTTCTGTAAATGTTTGTGTAGAATTGGCATTTCTTCCTCCTCAAATATTTGATAGACTTCACCAGTGTAGTAGCTAACTGGGTTCGGGACTTCTTTGTTGGAAAGCTTATAATTACGATTTTAATTTATTTAATAAACACGCTACTATTCAGGTTTATCTATTTTTTTTTCAGTTGTGTCAAGGAATGTTTCTATTCCATTTAGTTGTTGAAGTTATTGATATAAAGTTGTTCATAAATCTCCTTTTCTTACATTTAAAGTCAGCAGGGTCTGTAGTGACTCAGGATCTCTTTGCTCTTCACACTGGTGGTTATCTTCTTCCTTTTCTCCTTGATCAGTCTAGCTAGAGGTGTGTTAATTTTATGGTTTTATTTTTAAACACGGCCATTCTGGCTATTGTGCTGAAGGCAGACTGAAAGGGACACGGGCAGAAGCAGACCAGTTAGAGGGCTGCTGCGGCCATGCAGTCAAGAACTAATGGTGCGGCTTGGATCAGGAGGGTAGAGAAGGGATCATATTCTGGATGCACTCGGAAGGTAGTCGGAGATATGACAAGAAGTCAGGTATGGATCAAGGTAAGAAGAAAAAAGAGTTAAGAATGCCTCCAAAGGTTTTGGCTTGAGCAGCTGGAAGGACAGAGTTCCCACTGACAGAGATTGGAGACCCCAGGGACTACCTGGAGCTCTCGCTCGACGAGTGACTCTTGGAATGCCTCCTGGGCCTCCACGTGGAGATGGTGAGAACCTTGTGGGATATACAGGACTGGTGTCCAGGAGGAGGCCTGGACCAAAGATGAAAAATCTGGATTAAAATATTTAAAGCCATGGGAATAGGTGAGATGACAAGATGGCAAAGAGAATGGTTTGAAGCACACAGTGACATTCAGTGGGGAATAAGAGGAACCAGAAAAAGAGACAGAAAAGGGTATCAAAAAGAAAGGAGTGACAACTGAGAAAAGGCTGAGATAGGTCTGTAGGATAAGGGCTGAGGCTGTGCAGGTCACAGAGGCCCTAACAAAAGCAGCCCCACAAAGTGCTGTGGTGAACATCTGACTGGAGACCAGGAACGAGGAATCAGAGACAATACAGACCCGGCTCTCAAGGAGCAGGTACCTATGAGGGAAAGAAAAACAGAAAAATGATGGTGGGGGAAGAACAGAACCTATTAAAGATGGGAGAAATAACAAAATATTGATACAAATAACCAAGCAGAAAGAGAAAATTGACAGGGCAAGAAACAGTACAGAATTTCTGGCATAACGTCCTTGGGTAGATGACAAAAACAAGCCCTAGTGTGCAAGGCAGGGACAGAGCTCAAGGGCAGGGAGGAAGACAATGCAGGGGAGTGGTGCAGGGCCCCTCCAGAGGCTCTGACTTCCTCTGTGCAGGGGAAGCAGTGATGGCAGGAGAGTGAGGGCCGGGGACGTGCTGGAGGCCCGCTCTCCTTTGTGGCACGGATGGCACAGTCCTCTCAGTGAGCTCGGGAGGGGGACTGGGCTCTCTGAGGGGTGGGGAAGCTGCACACAGCCTCTTCACCCTGGAAGGGGGGCTTGCTCATGTGAAAATGGGCCAGGCTGTGTTATGGCTCCAACACTTGCTAGCTCTGGACAAGTCACTTGGTTTCACTGCACCTCAATTTCTTTACATAAAAACGAGATCATCACAGTGCTAACATGAAGGATGGTTATCAGAGGTTAAGGTCAGTGCCCAACAGAGGTGCCCCGGGCAGCCATCCTCAGTCCCCTCCAGACTGGACCACTCACCCGCTCCCTGAACACCTGCCTGCGGGTGTCCCTCGAGGATGGTCTGATGGCCCTGGCCTGGTGCCCTCCCTTGAGACTGCCTGCTCACCTGGAGCCAGTTTGATCTCCAGTGCGGTCCAGATGAGGGCCATTAGCGTGGACGTGAAGTGGACAGTCATGTCTTCATTGGAGATGGGCGTGTTCATTTGAACCAGAGGCTGGGAACAAGGGGTCAGGTCAGGGCCAGGCCTCCCTGGGTCTCCCCACCACAGGACTACATGGTACTTGAGGGCTCTGGAGGCTGGTCCCTGCCCTCACCCAAGCGAGGTTGGATGGATGGGAGTTTTGCTAGCATTTGCACTCACCCCTGGATCCCCACCCTCATCTGAACTGAGAATTCTCCTGGCTGCAGAAAAAGTACAAGTCCAGTTAAAGACTGTAGCATGAGGCCATGCCAGAAACCTGGATTCCGAAAGAATATGCAGGTCTTTAGCTAGAGGGATACCTGCCCACTGAACATGGCTGGAACAAGGGTGTCTAGCCTTGACTGAGGAGGAAGGCTGAGGGGCCATAGGACAGCCCATGGACACAAGAGAAGACCCCTGTCTTTACAGCTCTGCCCAGCACCATGTCCCCCACCAGCCTGGAGCACTGGACTGGGCAGGGCAGTGAAGAGCATGGCTCTGAGGTTTAGCTCCCAGTGAGTGGCACCCATCAACCCATGGCTTCTGCCTCTCACCGCCCAGCCAGGAGGCCTGGAGCAGATGCTCAGTGTCACTCACCCAAGGCAGCAGGAGGAGCCTTAGAGACCAGCTTCCTCTGGTGGGAGAGACCTGGAGAAGAGGCACTGCACAGGGCCTCCGGATCAGCCGGCAGTGTGCACTCCCGCAGGAATACAAGTGCTCTGGACCAGACCGGGGGCAGTGCCTGGCAGCTGTGCTCCCTGTTTGCCCATCAGGTGAGCGCCCCTCTTTCCTCCCCTCAATGTTTAAGGCCAGAACAACCTGCACTGCAGTCCTGTGGGCACAGTCAGTAGCTGCCCAGAGCTTGAGGCTCTGAGCTTACGCGATCTCCAAGAGGAAAAGGGTCTCAGGTGTGTCTGGGACATCCTGAGGGTGGGAGGTCACCTAACTGGCCAAGTGGAGTCCTAGGGGCACTGTGACCCACCTGTCCTCTCCCAGCAGCCTCTTGTCACCTGCCACAGGACAGTGACTGGGGAGGGGGCACAGAGCCCCTCCCTGGAGTCCGCCAGTCTTCTGCAAACCCTATCCTCTGCCCTCAGTCCTGCCCCCAGCATCCTGCCTCCAGATCCAATCCTCAGCCTGATGGAGAGCATGAGACATGACCCCAGACTCTGGCTCCAAATGCTGACAAAGCCCCATGTGGGATATCCAATCAGGGCCCCAGGACCTCATGTGTCACCTGTGTGATGCACACCAGGAAAAATGGCTTCCTAGAGTACAATGTCCCTGCAGACAGCATTAGTGTTGGTGAGAAAGGAACTCCTCTCCAGAGGAGCCAGGGGTCAGGAACTGGCATGGGGGAGGAGCAAGCACGTCATCTCCAAGGGAGGAGAGCGCCAACCAGGGCACCTTCCACAGAGGCTCCTGCCTGCTTGGCCGGGGGTCTCAGGGAGTGGCAGAGAGGCGAGGTGAGGGCCCCCAGACAGGGCCTGTGACCCAGGTCTAGACCCTCCTGGCCACATCACCCTCCCCAGCTTGCCACACCCTGAGGCCTCCCCCAGTCCCTTCACGCCTGGAACCTTGGAGTTGGCCAACACAGCTTGGAAGAGCTCTGGAAGCCACCCATCGTGGCCCTGCTGCCCACCCTGCCCTGGGTATCAGGGTGGACAGAGCTCTCCTTCTTGGGGACACAGCTAAAGCCTTGCATGCAGGGTGCCGGGCAGGCAGAACACACATGGCAGGCAGGGGAGGGCTGAGGAAGACACCAGAGGCATCTCGTGTTGCTCAGAGGAGCTGCTCAGCAACCAAAAGGCTGTGCTGAGCCAGGTGGCAGGGGCAGGTCCAAGTTCAGAGCATAGAGACAGACAGTGTGGACAGAAGCAGAGAGAGGGAGATGGCAGGAAGTCTCCAGACCCATGCTGGCTGAGCCTAGGTCCTGGTTTGGCTCTGTCTGCTGGGGAGCCCTGGGGGGCACGGCGGGGGGGAACTCTCAGGCAGGTGGGGTGCTGGAGGGATGGAAGGTGCTTCCATACCAGGAGGGGTGACTGAGGATGATGCACGGGCAGGTGGGAGCAGGCTTGGGGCTGGGTCACGTGACCTGTTCACCCACCTGGGAGAGAGGCCCACAGAGTCCCTCAGGGTACCCCCTCCTTGCAGCTCAGGCCCCTATGCCCCTCAGCAAGGGGGGGAGGGGCCATGGGACCACGTGGGCTCCTCAGGCTGTCCTCACCCTGTGGTGGTCCTTTGACACTACAGGAATGGCAGCAGGGTGCCTTTCCCTGGCATCCCACCCTCTTAATGCCACAGTGCCTCCTTCCCACTGCAGAGCCCTGGAGGCATGTCTCCACTGCACCAGAGGCCCTCCAGGCCCTGCTCCCCCAGAGTCAGACGCTGAGGGCCGGGCGACTACAGCCAGGTCCGGCACTTAGGGGACAGAGGAGCCCAGTGAGGCTCTGAACCCAGAACAAAAAGAGCCTCAGTGAAAAAAAATGGGTCTGTTCCCTCACTTCTAGGATAGAGAAGAGGAGGGGAAAAGACAGGTGGGGGCTCTGGCTCCGACTTCCTGAGCCTCCTGGGCGCTCTCAGAGGGGGCATCCCTGGGGGGCAAGGGGCTAGTGCACAGACCCCATTGCAGCGTCCATGTCCCTCTGTCTGGGAAAGGAGTGGAGATGGTCAGGGCAGAGGAAAGGAAGCAGCAGCGAGACAGCAGCGCGGCAGACAGACAAGCCCGAGAAGAGATGGGCGGCCCGCGCGAGCACAGACAGCCTCCAGGGGAGCGGCGACAGGGTCTACCTTGTAGGTGACATGAGCAGGGCATTTCTTCCCCAGCCCCAAGGGCGGTGGCATGTGCTTCAGCATCTTGAACATGTCACTGTAACCGATGCGCCCACTGGAGACCTGGCCCACAGAGGCGGAGCGGGTCCGCAGCAGGGGTGCGGCAGGAGGAGGGCGGGAGGGGGAAGCAGACAAGAAGACGCATCCAGTTAACCAGCGGTGGATTCAGTACCAAAAGTCAAAATAAGTAAAATAAGGAATTTCTCTACTCGACTAGATCCCCTCCTGGCCACCACCCGCCCCCCCCACCAGCCTCACCTCCACACTCCAGCCCCACACAGGGCAGCGGGCAGGGGTGACAACTGAGCTAATGAACATGGAGGGATGAGGAAGGGCTGCATCGGGGTGGCTTTGGGTTATAAACGTCTGATTTTCCACTTTTAGAAACCACAGATAATGCCAAATCAGAAAAGAGCTGTTTCACTGTGCCAGGAGAGCTGGTAGACACAGGTGCGTGCCCAAGCAGGCCGGCCTAAGAGCCGTGGCAGACCCATCAGCTTTCCTTAGGGCTCAATTTATTCCAAGTTAGCCTAGAGGCTAAAGAAGTGGAGAAACACCTAAAACAAGCGAGGAAACAAGAGCGGGAGCCACGCTGTCCCTCGGGGAGCACCGAGGCTCTAGAGATGAACTTGGCCAGGGCAAGCCCTGCTCCAAGCCCAGAGACGCCCGAGGCCGGCCCAGGGCAGGGCTGCTGCTGGGAGTCGGGCTGGGCAGGAAATGGAGACTGCCCGGGTGGCGGCGGGGCAGCTGGGGTGGGACGTGACGTGGTGCCCTGTCACGGGAGGGCTGGGACCAGCGTGGGATACGGCTCCAGATTCAGGGAGCTCTCTGGGAGCCGATGACCTTGACTTCCTGAGGAAGACAGGCCACCTGGCCTGAAGCCTCACCTTGACCCCTGGGACACCTGCCACGGGACCTGCTTGGGGTCCCAGAGGCATAGTCAGGTTCAGGCCACCTGAGAGAAAACAGGGACAGCCTCTTCCTGGCAGGCGCGTCCACCCTGATGCCTGGCCCCCCTCCCAGGGTTCCCAGCCTCGGGTGAGTAGATCGATCCAGAGGTGAAGCAGGGGGCCTGTCCTCGGGCCCCCACTGCCTCTGCCCTTTACTCCCCCAGAGACAAGAAGCCCCTGAGTTGTCGGGCTTTTCCAACCCAGAAGGCCAGCTGTTTCCGGTCTGCTTGTGCTCACATTCCCCTCCTCTGAGGCCCTCGGACTTGAGCCTGTCTGACCATCAGCCCACCCTGGAGGCCAGGAGGCACAGCTGAGTGAGAGGCTGCTTCCTTGGCACAGGCAGCACCTGGCCCCAGCCCCGGCTCCCGCCCGGCGGCTGGCCCTCACGCTCAAGCCCAGCCAGAAAGCTTTGTCCGCACAGTCTCACGAGGCTGCCTGGCCCCAGCCAGCTGGAGGGTCGGGGAGCTCAGATGAGGAACCGAAGCATCCAGGAGGTCAGAGTGCAGGGCAGGACAGGGCGGGAGGAGAGGGGTGCGGTCATCATTCCCAAACCAGGCAGGGAGTGTGTGCTGTGTTTGCATTTCGGGCAGGGAAGAGTATGTCTGATGGAGGCTCTGAAGTTTCAAACCTTGTAAGCCAACCTACGAGGGCAGCTCTTCCTAAGCCAATGGGTGGTGCAATACAATGCAACAAACTGTACATATTCTTATAATGAATCTGGCAACTGGAAAGGAAATGTCACAGGTTATGGCAACCAAGGCACGATAAGCCCGTCCCGCCCGCCCACCCAGCCTGCGACAAGAAGATGTGGCCTTGCACTGTCATGGTGATGGAGCTGGTGGCAGATTGACAGGCAGCTCCCCACCCGGGCCCCAGGGCTTGGAGCACCCTAGGTGTGACAGTCCCCAGACAATTTACAGAGCAGGCAGGAGACACTACATACGAACAAGTGAGCCCTTGTCCCAAGTCCCCACTCACACACACTGCAACCACTGGTCCTCATCAATCCTGGCCCTCACTGACCGTGCGGTAGCCCTCCCCTCACTCCCCAAGTGCCTGAGCCCCAGGAGCCTCTTTGGCCAAGCCTTCTCTCCACACCTGTCTCTCCTGACTGTCCCCACCCCCTGAAAACACCGTGACCTCCCATGGAAATGGCTGGTTCAGTGAAGGACCCACCTCGTCCCATGGTGAGTGCCCGGCCAACCAATGCCTCTCTCCTCTGCACCGCGGCCCCTCTGCCCAACACTTCAAATGGTGCTGCATTTACTTCTGGAGAAGAAGAAAGAGGAATCCCTCTCTTTGGCCTCACCTGAGTACTTACTAACTTCCCTGGACACAAGGGGCCACCACATAGGGGCTGGAAGCACGGTGGGTATCCACAGTTGTCCTGCCCTGGCTCAGAGCCTGTCCCTCGGCTCATCTTCTCTCTTCTGCCATCAAACCCCTCAGATGCTACCAGATGAAAAGTGTGGGCCTGAAAATGTCACTGCAATTAAAAAACTGTCCCCACAGTCCATAAAACAGTCAAAGCTACCTGTTCAACCCAAGTTTCAAGGCCTTTCTCAGCCTCTCCCAGGTGTCCCTCCAGCCCCCTTGCAATGCATTCTCTCCACGAGACACGCTCAGCCTCCCTCCCCTCTCACCTCTGCTCCACCCCTGCTCTGCAGCGCAGTCCGTCCTGCCCTCTTCAGCAGGGCTCAGATGCCCCCAGCCAGACGTGGCCTCACCTCCTCGGACACACCCTGGCCTCACACCATGGCTCCTCTGCTCTCCCATGGCCCTGCTGGGCTGAGAGCTCTCACCTGCCTCCCATATGGACACCCAGTCCCCAACACACAGCAGATGCTCAGGAATGTTTACTGTACAGATGGATGAACACAAAGATGAACAGACAGATTCCTCACAGTAGGTGTGATTGTGACTCTCCTTTCCAGTCCCTGCACTTCCCCGTAAGATGCCGAGGCAACAAAAGGGACGATGAGGGAAGGAGACACCAGGAAGCTGCAGCTCCATGCCTCCTTTATCTCCCCACAGCATGCATGTGCACACATACACACACATGTACACACACACACTCATGCACACTTGCATGCACCCACACATAGGTGCACACATGCAAACAGGCAATATATTCATGCAAGCTCACCACCACATGGATGCACACACAAAATGTGTACACGTGCATGTGTGTGTGCCTGCCTGAAAACATGCAAACACACATGCTCACGTGTATACACATGGGCACACATTCATATAGTACAGACACACACACATGTGAAATAAAACATCAGAGCTTGGGGTAAATCAGAATTTAGCAATCTCTGATTCTCAATGTGAGCATGACCTCATGGTTGGATAAGACTGGTCTGTTTCCATGTGTTGGGAAGTGACAGCCTCCGAGAATATAAATTGAAAAGGGTGCAGCTGAATCCTCATGTGAGTTCACCAGCACACCGAGTAGAGGCCAGTAACTTGAACCTTTTCATAACAGGGAGTTCCAGGAATCCCTATGTTCTGGCATAATGCTCATGTTTCATTTGGGGCACTGAGTGAAGGAGAGCAGAATTTGTTCCTTCAAAATATGCCTCTTTAGCATAAAGATATTTTAGGCTGATAGAAATAAACAGCAGAGAGGAGCAGCTCTTAAAACCAAGTCTCAGTTATCCTTTTGTAAGAGACATTTACATTGTAAGGGAATCTCCATTTGGAAGGGCATCTTGTCTGCACCTGAAGACCTCTAAAAACTCTTTTATCAGTGACAGTGGAGACTTAATCATGCCCTTGTTTACTGTTTTTCCTGACAACTTCCCATAATTGGCTACCCTGTCCCCTGACATCTTCTGTCTCTAACTGAAGGTGATATTCAAGGTGGCAACTTGACATTTTAGGGAGTGACTCAGTTTTCCTGGGACTTTCCCACATATGTAGGAGACATACAGCATTTAACATGTTTTTCTCCTGTTAATCTTTTTATTACAGGGTTGTCTCTGCTGAGAACCTAGAATGGTAGGGGGAACATTGTTTCTCCTCCCTGACACAGAGAAGAGCAGCTAGTTCAATTTTTTATATTTTTAAAATTTTGTTATCATTAATCTACAATTACATGAAGAACATTATGTTTACTAGGCTCCCCTCTTCACCAAGTCCCCTACACACATCCCATTAGTCACTGTCTGTCAGTATAGTAAGATGCTGTAGAATCACTACTTGTCTTCACTGTGTTGCACAGCCCTCCCCATGCCCCCCACTACATGCTAATTATACATGCTAATCGTAATACCCCCTTTCTTTTTCCCCACCCTTATCCCTCCATTCCCACCCTTCCTCCTCAGTCCCTTTCCCTTTGGTACCTGTTAGTCCATTCTTGAGTTCTGTGATTCTGCTGCTGTTTTGTTCCTTCAGTTTTTCTTTGTTCTTATACTCCACAGATGAGTGAAATCATTTGGTACTTGTCTTTCTCCGCCTGGCTTATTTCACTGAGCATAATACCCTCTAGCTCCATCCATGTTGTTGCAAATGGTAGGATTTGTTTTCTTCTTATGGCTGAATAATATTCCATTGTGTATATGTACCACCTCTTCTTTATCCATTCATCTACTGATGGGCACTTAGGTTGTTTCCATTTCTTGGCTATTGTAAATAGTGCTGTGATAAACATAGGGGTGCATATGGTTTTTTGAAACTGGGCTCCTGCATTCTTAGGGTAAATTCCTATGAGTGGAATTCCTGGGTCAAATGGTATTTCTACTTTGAATTTTTTGGGGAACCTCCATTCTGCTTTCCACAACGGTTGAACTGATTTACATTCCCACCAGCAGTGTAGGAGGGTTCCCCTTTCTCCACATTCTTGCCAACATTTGCTGTTGTTTGTCTTTTGGATGGTGGTGATCCTTACTGGTCTGAGGTGATATCTCACTGTGGTTTTAATTTGCATTTCTCTGATAACTAGCAATGTGGAGCATCTTTTCATATATCTGTTGGCCATCTGAATTTCTTCTTTGGAGAACTGTCTGTTCAGCTCCTCTGCCCATTTTTTAATTGGATTATTTGCTTTTTATTTGTTGAGGTGCATGAGCTCTTTATACATTTTGGAATGTCAACCCTTTATCAGATCTGTCATTTATTAATATATTCTCCCATACTGTAGGGTACCTTTTTGTTCTTTTGATGGTGTCCTTTGCTGTACAGATGCTTTTCAGCTTGATATAGTCCCACTTGTTCATTTTTGCTTTTGTTTCCCTTGCCCGGGGAGATATGTTCATGAAGAAGTCACTCATGTTTATGTTGAAGAGATTTTTACCTATGTTTTTTTCTAAGTTTTATGGTTTCATGACTTACATTCAGGTCTTTGATCCATTTTGAATTTACTTTTGTGTATGGGGTTAGACAGTAATCCAGTTTCATTCTCTTACATGTAGCTGTCCAGTTTTGCCAGCACCATCTGTTGAAGAGACTGTCATTTCCCCATTGTACGTCTATGGCTCCTTTATCGTATATTAATTGACCATATATGTTTAGGTTAATGTTTGGAGTCTCCATTCTGTTCCACTGGTCTGTGGCTCTGTTCTTGTGCCAGTACCAAATTGTCTTGATTATTGTGGCTTTGTAGTAGAGCTTGAAGTTGGGGAGCAAGATCGCCCCCACTTTATTCTTCCTTCTCAGGATTGCTTTGGCTATTCGGGATCTTTGGTGTTTCCATATGAGTTTTTGAACTATTTGTTCCAGTTTATTGAAGAATGTTGTTGGTAATTTGATAGAGATTGCATCAAATATTGCTTTGGGCAGGATGGCCATTTTGACGATATTAATTCTTCCTAGCCAAAAGCATGGGTTGAGTTTCCATTGCTAGTGTCCTCTTTATCTTACGAGTGTCTTATAGTTCTCAGGGTATAGGTCTTTCACTTCCTTGGTTAGTAGCCCAATTGTTCTAAAGCATCTGTAACACATTCTTGGCCTTGTCTCCTCTAATGACTGTACCCAGAATAAAGGGATATTTATTGCCACTTTAAGCTTGGGAATGTGACAGGAAATAAATACACTGTTAGGAAGTGGTTTGATTCGGTGTCGCAGGGAAGCTGGTCAGAGTGGAACCAAAGTCAGGCAAGCAGGTTTATTACACTTCGTGACAGAGCAGACCCCAACCTAGTGTCCAACAGGCCCCCACTGCTTACTGTGAGGCCCTTTTTTTTGGTGGGGCACATAAGTCCTGGATTGGCAGTCCTTGGCCCTTGTGGCCTGATCTGATGGGTGAAATGAGGACACAAGCGGCTGTGTCTGTGCTCTGATGTTTATCTGGGGTGACTCTGGGCACCTCAGACTCATTCCTGGCTTTTGGGGCCTCACCTAATAACTCTCAGTCATTCTGGATTGGCCTTACACTTTCCATCCCATTCATGTCTATCTTTCTGCCTAACATTCTCCCCTCAAGCACTTGGGACCCAAATCAACGGGATGAGGGGCAAT
This sequence comes from Manis pentadactyla, assembly GCF_030020395.1. Taxonomy (NCBI): domain Eukaryota; kingdom Metazoa; phylum Chordata; class Mammalia; order Pholidota; family Manidae; genus Manis; species Manis pentadactyla. Next base: position 149,687 of record NC_080026.1, read on the forward strand.
GACTGCTCTTGCTCTGGCTACTTCCTGCTTGTGAAGGGGCGGTGTGGCAGCTTTAGGTTTCCCTGCTTGCTGACTGTCAGGATGGTGGAGGTTAGGACCATAAGTGTGTCTATCTAGAGGCCCCGGAAGATGTCTGGTTCCTCAGGTGGTAAGGGTTTGAATCCTTGTGACAACAGGACTTTGGTCTTGATGGACTGTAGTCTGAAAGAAATAAATTCAGTTAAAAGGGTTAATAAGCTTTGTCCAAACAGTAGGGCTGGGAAAAGCACCAGAAGGGGTCTTTCTAAGGGAAGCAACCAGGATGCCCAACTCCAAATTTGGGACCAGGTGCCCCAGGGCCCTAATAGTTGTCAGACTCTGGAGGCACGGTCAATAAGCTTTTGGACGGCATTTCTGACTAGGCCAGACCGGTTAGCATAAAAACAACATTCTCCATCTAGAGAAAGGCATAGGCCTCCTTTTTCAGCAGTTAAGAGGTCTAGTCTTCTTTGATTTTGAAGAGTAACTGCTGCCAAGGAGTCTATCTGATTTTGAACTGCTATAATACTCTGGGCTGTCAGAAAAATCTTTGGACAGGCTTTGGTAATAGGACAGGGAGGGAAGTAGTCCCCCTATGCCTGGGTCCAGTTCTGTGGTGATCCCTAAGCCTACCAAGAGAGGAATAAACTGTGCAGCTCGTTTAGCTTGTGTCTGAGAGGACAGAGAAATGGTCAGTGATTGGTTCCTGGGGACTATGTCGATGTCTGGGGCCAAGTGGACTAGGGTACAAGTTCCGGTCCAATTAGCTGGGAGCCACAAATAGGTATTTGATCCACATAAGAAAAAAACTCCTTGGTTTTTGAGGCAGAAATTGGTTTCGATGGAAAATAGGTGGGTGAATTTGTTGTTTTCATTTTCCCAGACAGACAGGGTTCCTGCTAATACAGCCCCAGTTAAGGGTTGAAAAGTGCCCTGAGGTGTGTAGTGGATTGCTCTGAAGGTTCTGTTTTCCCACTGTATGAAATTCCTTTTGATATCTATTAGAATCCACTCAGAGGAATTTTCGTAAGTGGGGACTAGTAGGCATTCCTGCTGAGTGGGGTTAGAACATATTTCCCAAGGAAAACGCTCCATACAGGAGGTGGGCCTGCCTTGGCAATACCCTGACTGCTTATCGTTTAAGGTACTGGTTTGTAAGGAGGGTTTTCCTGAAAACTGAACGGGTCTGGAAAAAGGGGCTGCCTGAGTGACCTGGTAACTGGCATGCCTGCTCGAGGGCTTGATCTCTAAGGTGAAGTTACAAAGGTACTCCTCGAGCTTTCCCAAATTTTGGCCCAAAGTTTGAGATCTTTTGATACAAAGTGGGGCCTGAAAATTAAGTTTAGTGTGGGAAGTTACTGGCCCCCAGATGGGCAGACCAGTAGTGGAGGCCTGAGTTAAACTGTTCATGTAGGACTGGAGGAGTGGATTGCCCTTCCTGTAATTGTTCTTTTTGTATAATCACTGATTCGGAAGTCGTAAAGACTATTTAAGCTCATTAGTTGGAAGGGGCTTCCCCCTTGGTACTTAGGATGGAGGGTCATAGTAAGGTCTGGCCATAAATGGACTGGAATTGGAGCAGCTGTGTACGTGGTGGAGGACATAGGGAGACACAGCCAGCAGTCATGTGCCAGCTGGGGATTGGTGATATTTAAGAGGTGATGCATTAAGTTAAGGGTTTTATGGAGGTATCCTATGTCCGCAGATTCCTTTAGGGGTAGCCCATGGCTGGTTAAGTGCCAGGAAATGAGAACAAGTTTGAAAACAAAGACCAGTGAGTTTGTCCAGACAGGAGGTCTTGGGAGATTTACCTGCATGTTGAGCCTAAGTACTGATTATTGTATAGTTAGTTTTATTCCAATTTTAAAGAGCTAAGCTTTAGCACAGGGACCAGGCTGTTTTTCCACAGATATGAGACAGAAGAGCCCAAGGAAAGGAAAATGCCCAAATAAGTTTAATTGACAATTTGTGAGCTCAGTCCTGAGTGACTTATCTTCCTGGGTGGCTGTCATCTGAAAAGAAGTCTCAAGTCTTCCAGTGGGTCACAGGCATAGCTGGGTTCCCAGGTGATGTTATCTTCTGTGGTGGGTTCTTTCCAAGGTTTTACCCATGAGCTTTATCCAGCTGGCAACTCTGGGGATCTTGACAGCTGTAGGGGACAGTTGCAGGGGTGGACATAAGGACTAAATATACAGAGATGACAAGCTGCAGTTACTTAATAGTATTTGTTAACGCCTTACCAGTAACTGGCTCACCAGCATGGTGAAAGCTGGTTGTCCTAAACGGGCAGCACCTGGAGTGATTTGATGATATTTTTCATTGTAGACTTTGGGGTGTAAAAAGGAGGCCATCTCTGGTGAGCCACCCTTTGGACTGTAAAGTATATCCCTGCTTCTGACTGCAAGTCTTCTCTTCTTCAGTGTACTGAGGTGTTGGGACAAGAGACCAATCTCAAAAGGATCATGAAGCTGAGGGGGTCTCAAAAAGCCGCCGGTTGCCTTTAGCTACTTCAGCATCTCCCTTCTGGTGTCCCTACAATGTACCACAGCCACCTGTTGAGGGAGTTACTGCTTCAAGCAGCCTCAAGAGATGATCTTTATATTAAATAGGACTGTCTTTGGTAGCTAAATATCCTCTCTCCAGATGGCCGCACAGGCATGGAGAACAAGAAATCCATACTTGGAGTCAGTATAGAGGGTGTTTTCCTTTGTGCCAGTTCTAAGGTCCAAAATAGAGCACACAGCTTGGCTCGTTGAGCTGAAGTCCGTGGCAACAGAGGTTGGGACTCTGTTTCATATACAGACTATAGCACACCCAGCCTTTTGTTGTCCATTAAGGACAAAACTGCTCTCGTCAGTGAACCAGATAAGATCTGGGCTAACTGTTGGTCTGTATGGCGGAGCCTAGGGCCAAGAGAAGAGAGTGACAGCATTTCTTGACACGAATGGATGGGCTCCTCCTGGGTGTCTGGGAGCAAAGTAGCTGGATTAAGAGTTGATCATGTAGCTATGGTGTTATCAGGGTTTTCTAAGAGCCAGGCTTGGTATTTAAGGAGTCTGCTGTCGGCCAGCTGTCCCAACCCACAGGACAGTCAACAGGGGTCGACAACCTGGAGGAGAGAATGAAGGGGCAAGGGACACAAAGAACGGACAGCAAGACAGGATGTCTGATAAAGCTGACACAGTTTATTGTTTGCAGGCTCAATTTATACAGGTAGCGAGGAAGGGGTGGGTCAGAAGGTGATTGGGCCTTAGGTGGCACCGGCGGGAGCGGAGGACCCAGAAGAGAAGCAGGGAGTTCGCCATCTTGTGGGTGGGGGCCCTTGGGAGGGAGGTTTTAAGGGTGGGGCTTTCGTAACCAAGCCTGCCTAAAGGCCCACAGGTTTGCTCCCAACATCTCCCCCTTTATTTTATAATAAGAAGACAGTGCCTGTCTTAGGTGCCCCAAGGCAGCAACTCTGATCTTACCCGTCATTGGTACTCCCACTCCAATGTGGAAGCCCTGTCTTAGGTTGCCAGAGGCTCTAGGGTGCTTACCCGTCTTTGACTATCTCGTCTCTTTTTTCTCTTTAATAAAACAACCAGTCTAACTCAGACTGGGTCAAGGTAGGTGCCTGTCTTAGGTTGTATGGTTGAAGTTAAATCCTTACCCGTCATGGGGCTATAGTCCTCTGTCGACCATTCCCGGTCTTAGGTTGGTATTTACAATTCAACCATATCTTACCCATCATTGGCTACCATACTTGACTTTAGATCTTATGATTTACAAGTGGGGGGGGCCGTCTGCAATTTCAAATGATGCAGGCCTCTTAAGGCTTGTTGGATGAGTTTCTACATGCTGCGAAGGACACAAGGCCCTAGTAACAGCAACAAAAGCCATAAAATGCTTAGAGTTAAGAGAGGTGTGACAACGTGCCAGAGACTATTCAGGGGTTCTTTGCACATGTCTTTCATCTGATTTAATATATGAGATGCAGTTTTGGCTGCAAATAAGATAGGATTTAAATGGTTTTGTGGTGACTGGGGATATCATCTAATTGATTTTGGGTAGTTTGAGAAAAATCAGACAAATTGAAACAACACATTCTTGGAAACTGTTCACATCTTATATGCTCTTTTAACAGCAGACAGTCCACAGGAGCTCAATTCTGAGGCACTGCAGCTCGCAATTCTCTCAGTTCTTGGTGGAGTTCAGATAATACAGAAGCAGTCAATTTTGTTGTTTTGCTATATGCGCAGGCCAGCTTAGATATCTCCTCTAGCATTCCAATGACAATTCCAGGAACCGGCAGGAGGAACGCAGCTGCAACTGCAACAGCAGCAGCAGCAGGACCTCAAAGCTTCAAGTTTTCATCACAGTCAGATGGCAGAGCTCGGAGAAGTCTCCTGTGCTTATATTCAGGATGGTCTATTAGAGCAGGAAGAATGCGTCTCACCCCACAAACACCTTGATAGTGTGGAGAGAGGGCTTGATATGTTTTGTTATTACACAAAAATACTTAACCATTTGGAAGTCTATATCCAGAAGACTATTTTACATTGATTGTAGAATTACGGTAAGAGGCTACATCAGTACAATTAATACATACACAGTCAGTAATTATAGTAGTACTAACTGGTAAATTTAATTGGGCATCAGGAGTAAGCGTCTTAGGGGGAAGAGTGACATTTCTGTAACATAAAACATTCAGTAATAAAGTTTAGCATTATTCCTTTTGACAGCACTTTTTAGGTAAGTATATATCAGGTAAATAAACCAAATTAGTCAAATATTTTCTTTGATGAGAAGGAATTCTACTGATATGTTCCAGGGGCCCTCTGGAAAATATCAGAGTTAACTGAGAGGTAAAAATACTTTTTAAAATTTTGTCTTGGGAAGTTGTCAAAAGGTTTTAAGGCACTTGCCTAAATAGAATTATAGTTATTAAATAACACTTATTATTTAACTAGAATGATAATAAGAAAGTTTAAAAGCAAATGCAGAAGGTTACATTGTTGTTAACACTTAGCTTAGTCTTTTTAATATTAAGATCTTATTTTCTTAAATACTCAGACAATTCATTAAGACTTTAAGCATAAGAAACTGTTTTAATAAAACAATTAGAGAACCCTTTGCAATCTTTCAATATTAAGAGCAGACTAACAGTTAAAGAATACTTTGTCTTTCCAACTGAAAACAAAACTCCAATTTTGCTGTGTTCTCGATATTAAGACTCACTTGCTTTAATTTCACATAGCATGATTATATCTGTAAGGATACAGTAATTTATTCTTCATTTGCCCTATGGTCCCAAGCACATAAGCCAGTGAGAATTATGCCTGGGCTTGCCTGGGGCTTGACTGGGTTTATCCCGCCTTATCTCTAAACATCTTGACCCTCCCCCAAGGCAACAGGCTGAACGGATCTGCCACAACAAAAGGCACCATGCTGCTGCACCACACAGCTCTCTCTGTCTCTGTCTCTGTCTCCCTTTAAATAAATAGCTGTACTTTAGAACAATTAACCTTCTTTTACTCTCAACAAAACGAATTTCCATTCTTTATACTTTCTCTTATTAAAACACACATCTTAACATACTAAAATATTTTCCTTATTATATCAAGTAGTTTTCATTAGAACTTAAAACTATTTGATACTTTAACTTTCAGTGAACACTGAAAAATAGGCCACTGTAAATTGTTACACCAACATTCTTCAGATTGATACATTTATGAACAAAGTTTATCATTTTTGGAAATGTGCTTACAGCACAATTTCTCATTAAGTACAAAATATGTCTATATAGTCTAGCAAACTTTAAGAATTTCGGTTACCACAAAAATTCTCAAGCTGTTTCCAGATATATACATTTATACATTAATACAGTAATATTATTAAAAAGTTTATTTGCTACACTTGTTTACTTATTTTTAGCAACACGCCAGATTACTTATAAAACTTTTACTAAACATCAAAGTCAAGCTTTTCTTTAAGCATCTTCTTGAAATATTTAACAGGTAACATGAACTTAAATGACTTTAAGTAAACTTTGGCAGTTAATAACTATAAGGACATGTCCATATCAGTTAAGCTTAAATTAGCATTAATGCATAATATTTTTTATTAGATTTTCTGGAAGTTTTAGAATGCCCAATTTTCACAAGCGCTTGTTTTTAAATCAATTTTTATTAATGCCATCCGGAGGTAGAAAACATTTATTATTTACACACTTAGACACACAAACATACAGACCAAGACATAATGACTACAGTTAGCAACACTTTTCATATAAAAACATACACAGACAAACTGACATAAAGATTTGAGTTTCTAATATTCAATTGCCTTCTTTCTTCTTAGTTTATTTGATTAAAAGTACTTCAGTTTTCAAGAATACACTCTAAGGGCAAGCAGTTTACATTACTGGGTTAAGGTTTAGACAGCCCCAGTTCAGGGGGCTGGAAATATCAACTGGAATTTTCTTTGGTCTGTGGGCAGTATAATGGGATTGTGACTTTTTTCCTACAACAATTGGGATTCAGAGGAGCTTTTTGAGGGGAGGGGAGGGGAGGCAGTGGAGTTTTGGGGGAGGGATAACAGGGAGAGGACGGGAGTCAGCGGAATTATTAGGGGAGGAAACTGTCCGTCGGTGACAGGGAAAGAGACTGGACAGTCAGTAAGGGTGGGAGTCTGCCTGATATCTGAAAGGGGTTTGCAGCGGAATCTGAAGGATGTTCTTTGAGAGAAGGGGAGGCTGGCCGGGAAGCCTCGGATGGGGGACAAGAGTGGGATCTCAAGGTTTTTTCTCCCTCAATGACAACTTTCTGTAAATCGGGCCACTCGCAATGAACACGCAAGATATCATTAATAAGGTTCCAATAGCTAAATGCTGACACAGGTACTTTTTCTGGACCAAAAACTCTGTAATACTCTTGAAGGCAATCGCCTACCCATTGTCATTTTTTTTTTCACTAATGGTTCCTTCTTGAGGGAACCAGGGACACACATCTTCAATAAAGACTAAAAAACGTTTCAAATCTTTTTTCTCAACCCTTGTTCCTCGTGTCCTGAGGGACTCTTTGAGTCCGGCTATGAACAAATCTTCCTGCGAGAATGCTTGCCCCATGACTTACCTTCCTAAATGCGTCGCCGATTGAGTATACACGAGTCTGTCTCACGCCCGGTTCAGAACGTGGCGATTCTGGCGAGGGTCTAGCTGCAGACACCTCCTTTCATGGGTGGGGGTGGGCCCACCTGGGCCCACCCACCCTCCTGGGGGCGACTTTCTCGCCTCTCCGGTCTGTTGGGCCCCACGTTGGGCGCCAGTTGTCCCGACCCACAGAACAGTCAACGGGGGTCGACGACCTGGAGGAGAGTATGAAGGGGCAAGGAACACAAAGAACAAACAGCAAGACAGGATCTCTGATCAAGCTGACAATTTATTGTTTGCAGGCTCAATTTATACAGGTAGCGAGGAAGGGGTGGGTCAGAAGGTGATTGGGCCTTAGGTGGCACCGGCGGGAGCGGAGGACCCAGAAGAGAAGCAGGGAGTTCGCCATCTTGTGGGTGGGGGCCCTTGGGAGGGAGGTTTTAAGGGTGGGGCTTTTGTACCCAAGCCTGCCTAAAGGCCCACAGGTTTGCTCCCAACAGCCAGCCATCAGATTCCATACTGAATAAAATTAAGAATATTGTAAGAGGTATAAACCTGATGGGAGCCCCAAGGTTAGTCTGAGGGTTTCTTCTGGCAAAAGAGTAAGGGTCCCAATGGTTCCTAAACAGTAAGGCCAACCCTGTGCTGTGGGATTGATTCTTTTTGACAAATAGGCCATGTGTTGCTGAGTTGGGCCTAGCTGTTGTGAGAACTCGGAGGGCCATTCCTTGTCTCTCACGGGAGGACAACTAGGAGAGCCTGGCTGGGTTTGGAGTCCTAAGGCAGGGAGGGGCCCATGTTAACAGGTTCTTAAGCAGACCTATAGCTTTTTGTTGTGATGGTCCTCAGTCTAAAGTTTAGAATCTAGTCTAGTGATGTTGATGTCATAGGGCAGGGCTGACTAGCTGGGGCCTCTTCATTCCTGAGGAAGGAGCTTGATGACCATGGGCCGCTCCAGTGGCACAGGAGCCCTGCGGCCCTCGGGGCAAAGGGAGGCCTGATGACCCATTTCCTTACATTTGTAGCAGGGAGCTTGGGGAGGCTTGTTTCTATTAGGACAACTCTTTACCCAAAACCCATCCTCTGACACATTACACTTATCTTTCTTGGAATTCAGTTTGCGACCTTGTGAGTCTGTGGACATGGACTGGACCACAAGGGCGGCTAATAGCTAAGTATGTTAGGTCTCCTTTTCCTCTTCCTGAGCTCTAGCCTCTTTTTCCGGATCATGGCCACAGAACACAGTATCGGCTGCTCTCAGGTCTTCTACACTGTTATTAGGGTTTGCCTGGATCTGGTTCTGTAGTTTCTTTCTGATGTCAGGTACAGACTGTGAGAGGAATTTCTCTCTCAGAAGTACTTGTCTCTCATATGAATCTAAATCTAGATTAGTATATTTAGTGAGGGTGTCTTGCAGTCTAAGAAGGTAACTGGATTTTCCTCTGGTGCCTAACAGCTGCAACCTTTGAATTGTCAATAACCTTTTGGCTGGCATTCTTTAGCCCTGTCTTTATGCAAAGGAGGAAGTGGTCTCTTCCCCACATAGCATCTTTGTCATTATAACCCCAGTTAGGGTCTATAGAGGCAACAGCTGTTTCCCCAGTGGGAAATTTAGTGTCTGACAAATGGAGGCCACTGGCAAATTTATGGGCTTCCTTAATAACTCTCTCTTGTTCAGAGTCAGAGAGTATCTGTCCCAGGATTATCGTGACATCTTTCCAGATGAGGTCATAAACTAGGCAGATAAATTGGAATTGATCAGTATAGTTACCTGGATTAGTAGTATAGCTGCCAAGATCAGCCTTGAGCTGTTTTAATTTAGGTTAGTGAAAAAGGTTTGTGGACTAGCATGGTGCTGAATTCTCTGCCCGCTGTTACCACTGATGGGAGAACTTTAGTGGGTGCCTTTGGGAGGGGATCTGAGGTACTTGGGACTCAGACCTTGGTGGCTCTGTGGGGTTAGCTGTGATGCTCTGTCCTTGGGTGGTCCTGGGTACTGGGGTGGGGGTGAAGCAGGGAGAGGAGCAGGGGGAGGGCAGGGCCAACTAACTTATAATTCTGACAGAAATCTCCCCAGCTTCTAAGACAGACAAAGGCCTGAACATACAGGATCTCTGCCCATTTACACAGTTGTTTGCAGAAGAGATCACCTGGAATGAGGGTGTTAGGATTAAGAGTTCCATTAAGCAGCCGTTGCTACTGGTCCCCTAGTTGGTATGGGGGCCAAACTGTTGCAGAAGAATTTTCTTTTTGAGCATCTCTGGGTTTATCTGGGACCAGTGAGAAAGACAGAGCTCAATAGCGTCGTGGCTGGAATGGATTCCTAGTTGCCCATCTTGGGAAATGAATGGGTTAGAAAACCTAGCATCCCAGGATCTATCGCAGAGGTCATGGCATCCCAAGACCTGGAAATCTATTCCTGTTTTTGGATGTCTTCAAGAACAGGATGGAGGACTAGTCTTGTGGCTTTCTAGTTGCAAGCTTAGAAGACTTACCGCGATTCTAAGTACCAAGGAGACAGGGGAGATCAAGGCCAGCAGAATATCTTCGTGGAGGTCAGGAGGTGCAAACAGAAAACTGGAAAAGGAAAGAGTGTCAGGCAGCATAAATCCGTGCGAGGTAGCCAGGAGTTGGACTTGGGTGTGATTTACTGTGTGCCTCGATGCATGGAGTCTTACAGTGGCCACCCTAGTGGCATTTAAGTGGCTAACCTATGCCCACATTTTGGCCACAACAGCTGTCCAACAGAAAATGAAAGAAAGAGCAACTTTACACTGAGATCTGAGTCACGGCCCCAAATATGTTAAGATGGAGTTCCATCTGGCATCGCAGGGAGGCTGACAGAGTGAAACCAGTCAAGAAAGCAAGCAGGTTTATTATACTCCGTGATGGAGTGGGCCCCGACCTAGTGTCCGATGGGCCCCCACTGTTTACTGCGAGGCCCTTTCCACAGTGTTTTCAGCAGGCACCGAAGTCCTTGGCCCTCATGGCCTGACCTGATGGGTAAGGTGAGGACGTGGGCAGCTGTACCTGTGCTCTGCTGTTTCCCTGCGCATCCCCGGGCGTCTCTGAGTCATTCCTGGCTCTCGTGGCCTCATCTGATTAACTCTGAGTCATTCTGGATTGGCCTTATTCTCTTTCCATCCCATGCATGTCTACCTTTCTGCCTAACATCAGGAGCCCATGAGGAAGCCACAGATTGTAGAATACAAGTTAGAAGATGGAAGCCTCTAGAAGGGTAGACAAGGGGCCACTGCTACAGCCATAGTGGAGTGAATAAAAGTAGGGCTGTAATTTACAAATAGCTATAGATAATAGTGATGGGATGATGACAAAAATCACTATGACTGAGAGATTTTCCTATATTTTTCCTTTATGGGGAAAATTAGCACAAACCATTCCAATGAAATGGTAGGACTCTGTGAGAACATATGTGTCCCCATTTCTTCTCTGTCTAATGATTTTCTTGTTGGAGGCACAAAGAAAAAAATGAATGTTGAAGCTTTGGGGATTTTCATTAATCTGACAGACTGGATGCAGCCAGTGTCCCATGATCTTTTTTTTTACAAGTTTCTATGAATCATGCAGGCATGTCCAGGCTACTCTTTTAACAATGGAAAAGTATCCCCACTTCCTTGCACATGTCAGCCATATTTAAGAATTAGATAGAGACTGTTATCTGGTTCTTAAATTAATCTTCCTCTCCCAGTGTCCCTCCCATTTGAACAAAGTCCTGTTCTTTTTGGAAATGATAGGCTAATGCTACCTGAGGGTGTGACCACAGATATACAAATATGGAAAACAGGCCACTCCAAATCCATTTTCATTTATGTGTTTGATGTTCAGACTTTTTGCAATTTCAAGGTAAATTAGAATAAGGTACTACAACATTGTGATTTGTAAGAAATTGATACTCAGTCTTCATCCACAGTTACTGGCTCACAGCTCTCAGATTCTCAGAATTACCTAAGTAATATTCACAATGGGAGCATCTTTTGTCATATTGGTCTACTGTCCTCAGTTCCTGAAATTGCTTGCTGTCTTGCTATTTGCTACAAGAGCCCCTTTCCACCACAATTGATTTTTATTTATGAAGTGACTTTTGGATAGCACTGAGATGGGGGCTGTTTGCCTAGAAAACGAACCATGCAAGTAGGGGTTGCAACTTTGAGTCCTACACCCTCACCTCTGGAGATGGGATGAGTCCTACCCCCTAGCCTCTGGAGACCAAAGAGGGAAGGAATCTAATCACCAGTGGCCAATGATTTAATCAATCATGCCTATGTAATGAAGCCTCCATAAAAACCCACAGGAGTTCAGAGAATTTCCCAGGTTGGTAAACACGTAGAGATTTGAGGAGAGTGGCCCACTAAGAAAGGGCAGGAAAGCTCTGCACCCTTTCCCCAGACGTTGCCCTGTGCATCTCTTCCATCTGACTCTTCCTGAGTTATATCTTTTTACAATAAACTGGTGATCTGGTTCTTTGAGCTACTCTAGCAAATTAATCAAATCCATTGGAACCTCTCATCTATTGCTAGTGGGTGAAAGCACAGGTGACAACCTAGGCTTGTAACTGGCATCTGGAGGGGGGTGGGGGCAGTCTTGTAAGACCGAATCCATAACCTGAGGAATCTGACACTATCTCCTAGTAAATAGTGTCAGAATTGAGATGAATTGTAGGACACTCAGCTGATGTCTGGAGCACTGACTGCTGGTGTGTGGAATGCTCGTGCACGCTATAATTGTTGGGTACAGGGACTGACAGGCATTCAGAGCCGAGCAGAGACCCTCCTTCTCCCTCTGTAATGATCTGTTACTGGTCTCTGCACAGCCTTCCAATGATTTTTTCTGATCACCACTTAACTTATATTTTAATTATCTTTAAAATTTAAAACTTTTATCAAGTAAAAATGCTTCCCATTTTCAAGGCAAGTTGAAATCTTCACTTTTATTGTTCATTGTGAAATGGCAACATTTTTGAAATGCTACCAGTAAAGTGGATCTAGAATGGCATTATGGCTTCCTGGTGTTCACAGGGGCTTGTAAAAACTTCTTTAAAACCTAGGAATTTTTAGAAACACTCCCTCTTCTTAATCTTGCACAAAAGATTCTCATTACATATAACTGGTGGACCTGGGTTTATAGCTTCTGTGGGTCATCAGAGCAAGAGAAGAAAAAGGAACAGATCTGAGGGAAAACAGGTACAGGTCTAACAAATTCATAGAATCCAAAATATCTTTATTGTATCTTGATGAATAAATTGATTGATTTCATAGATTTCCTCCAATGTCCATTAATGTGATGTCAGAAAGAAAAGGAAAACTTTTTTCTTGCCCAGGTATCTTATCTGAACAAGCATTTAATCACTTACTGAATTAGAGATTTACATACTTATCATTTACTATGCAATTGTTATTCAGCTTCCTAAATGAGCACAAGATTGCCCAAATATCAAAAGCCTGTTATTGACCCAAGACTCTTATTTCCCATTATTCTAAAGCTCTCTATCTAAACTCATCCTGTGAGAAGTACTACAAAATGGAGAGTTGGACTGATCTGACGGTTGACCCACTCTTTTCACCTTGCCTTTTTTCAGATATGTTGACAAACAGGAAATGGCCAAAAGGCAAGACGAGGCAAAAGAACAAGAATATTCTGCAAACTGATGAGCTGTGCTGAATGACTGAGAGTGGCTCTCTTTGTAAAGTGCTTTTATTATCCCACATTATCCCTTCATCCACGAAAACGTGATGTAACATGTCAATATTATTATTGCTACTTCTTGGCCATATCCTCATTCTACCATCAGGAAAATAAGAGCCTATCAGAAAATTTAGTCAAGACTTGGTTTCATCCTTCCTAAAGGTACTTATTTTATACAGCACCTCTTTATAAAGCTACCCTTAGAGTCCTCATTGGTATCATAAACTTAAACCAAGGAAACCACCTTTCTTTCCTCCCTGACACATTATTTAATGAAGAATGTGTCCTATTGAAATAATTGGAGTAATTGTCCCACTGAAACAACAGAGTTCTTTCAAAGCATAAGAGTCATCTATTTTGCTTTCCATGTGCTACGTACTAGAGTTAAGCCCTTCAATCACACAAATTTGTTCTAGAAAATTGGTAACTCAAAAACACAAAACTCTCAAGTTTTTGGAAGCAAGGACAACCTAATTCTAAAATTTACATGGGAATGGAGAGGCCTGAGAATATCCAAAACAATTTTGTAGAAGAGTATTAAAAGGAGGAATCAATTTACCTGATTTCAAGCTTTTGTAATACTGGTTGAGGAATAGACACACAGATCAATGGAACAGAATAGAGAAACCAGAAATAGACCCACACAAATACACTCAAGTTATCTTTTTAAAACACTGCAAAAGCATTTCAATGATGGAAGAATAAACTTTTCAACAAATGGTACTGGAACAATGGGGACATGCAGAGACCAAAAAAAAAAAAAAGAACCTCAACCTAAATTTCCATACTTGACGCAAAAATTAACCCAAAATGGATCATGACCTTAAATGTACAAGTATGAAATTTTTAGGAGGAAAAAAACATAGCATTTTAGGAGAAAAATATTTAGCATCTGGGACTAGATAAATAACTCTTAAGTACACTTGACACCAAAAGTACAATCCATAAAAGTAAAACTTGATAAACTGGATCTCATCAAAATTTTTAAAATGCTTTGTAAGTGATCCTCTGATGAAGATGAAAAGACAAATTACACACTAGGTAAACATATTTGCAAATCCCAGATCAGACAAATAAGTTGAATCTACAGTATATAAGCAACTCTCTAAACTCAGCTTGAAAAAAGATGCAATTACAAAATGGGCAAAAGATATGAAGACATTTCATGGAAGAGATTATACAGATGGTAAATAAACACATGAAAAAAATGTTCAGTATCATCAGCCACTAGGGAAATGCAAATTCAGACCATAATGAGCTACCACTTTAAGTCTATGAGAATAGTTAAAATTAAAAAAAAGTAACCCTAAAGTATCTTTCCCTGACTTACTTCACTTAGTGTAAAGCCCATGAGATCTATCCATGTGGTCACTAATGTTGAAATTTCATTCTTTTTTATGGCTGAATAATATTTGTGTGTGTGTGTGACATTTTCTTTATTCTGTGTTTGTAATCCCTGCTATAATGTTGTCCCTATTCTGTGTATTAGTTTTTATATTCTCATTTTTCTTAATCATTTACTTACCTGTTTTTAAATCTTTACAAAGTAACATTTTGGCCTACCACCACCTCAATTTTATCCTTTTTTTGTTGTATCCAGTTCTGCTTGCATAGTTAGTATCTATTTCCTTATGTGTCCTCCAGGTCAGTCATTTTTCTTTTCTGATGTCAGTTCCAACAGTTGGTCATTAGTTTCAATAAATCTTTTTAGTTATAAATATTTAAACCTTTTGAAGTTTCCAGCTTAATGTAAGCCTCTAAGGGTCAGCTCCTCCACATTGCTGCTGGCCCAAGTCTCAATTTACCCTATAGCAAATGAATAGATTGACATTTTCTTCCCTGGAATATCCTGTGTTTTGCTACTTCTTTTCTTTGGAGAGAAGCCCTTTGAAATAACCTTTACTTACTCTAGAGCCAGTAAGTCATTGAAAATGATTTTCTTTCTTTTAGGATTGATCTACTTATACAATAAGGCAGAAAATTAGATCTGACATTTTGCTAAAAGCAGCATATCTCACTCTTCTCTTCCACATTTAATCCAGTTTCATAAAACCACTGAGTTTTCAGCTTTATCAATGACATGTTTTTCTTCTTTTTTTAATTAAGATATCACTGATATACATACTCTTATGAAGGTTTCACAAGAAAAACAATGTGGTTATTACATTCACCCTTATTATCGAGTCGCTCCCCATACCCTACTGCAGAATGACATGTTCTTAAAAAAATTTCTGGTCTATCCAGCCTTTTAATATATTGTTGCTCTTTGCTCAAGTTCTAATTATATGTATTTATTTTCTATCCTGCACCTGGTAACCCCAGTTCTTGATGGCCCTGGGAGTCTAATCCTAGTATTGATTGTTTTTGCTGACTCTCTTACAGTGCAGCCAATCCCCTCATTATTGTGTGAATTTAGATCAGGAGCTCACATTTAGCTAAACTTTATCTGTGAGAATCCTATACGTCAGGGTTGAAGGCCTGCCTTTCCAGGGAGGATTTACTTTTGTGTTTGAGAGTATTATCTATCTAGGAGTACTTTAAGTTAAATTCTTGGTTTCTGTTTCCAAGACCACAAATAAATTTGCAAACCAAACACTGTGGATGCAGATCTGCAGTTCCAAATTCTCAAGATTTCCTACCTTGTTTCCTATGCAGAGCAGGGACCAACAAATTTCCTTTGTCTCCCTTTGCCAGTAGATATTTATTCTGGCCCACCTTTCACTAAGGACAAAGCTAGGAAGAGGTTCTCAATAACTTACCATGCAGTAGGGCCAAGTGTATTTTCTGTTGTATTTGCAATTGTGAGGTTTATCAATCCTAACACACTGATAGAAAAATTCAAGTATCATTTAATGTGATGCCTCACTCTAAGCAAAACGGAGTCCATTTACTTAATCTAACCAATTATGATTTAGTATTAAAATTGCTCTCCAACAACAATAATTAAACAAGTGGTTCACAGTCATAACTACATGTCTGAAGAGTGGACAGTGTGCCAGGATGTATGTGATCAGACTTAGCACAATGGACAAGGTTCCACTAACAGGACTACAGTCCTTTCGGCTACTCTGATACCCCTGAGTCACTTTGAGGAGGACAAGGTCATCTTAGTCACTGTGAGAGAAAAGATCTCAGCAGAAGAAAAAGGACAGAAAGTGATACTAAAAGAAGGGGCCACCTATGCCTCAGCCAGGGGTGCTAAGGGCCATGCCTGCATCCTAGGCCAGTGCAGGAACTGGATCTAAGTCATCAGATCAACACTCTGCTTCCTGTCTCCTGACCAACAGCTGTGCTCCTCAGCTGTAATAAATTCTCCTGATTCTATGAAATGGCAGGGGATGGCTTTCTAGCTAGGGTATGCAGATAACTGAGAATGGACTATAATAATAAAATCGATAATCTGATACTGGAGAGTCAAAAAACTCAATGTAGCAAATTAGTCCATATATTACAAACTAATGATTAAGGAAAACTAAGTATGAGTATGTGTATATAAAGACAGAGTTGGTTATTGCTGTTTCCAAAGCATGGATACTTATTTCACTGTAGCAGAAATAAAAATAAATAGTAAATCCATAAGAAGAGCTAGCAATTTGCTGCACCCTAATAAAAAATTGCAGCTATTGGTTAAACTGCAAAATGCACCAAAATCCTAGAGAATAACACAGTTACCCATAGAAAGCTAAGAAATGTACTCAACAATCAGAACAAATCAGAAAAATTCCAAAGATTATTCAGAACACAGGGTAATCACATTTCAAACATACCATTGAGATACATAACTAGCCCTTCCTCTACCCAACTCAAGTCTCAACAACCAAGAGAAAGGCAGAAGAACACATTTTTGAAACGAAGATGGTTTGGAAAAAAACAGAAGAAAAACAACAGTGTTGTCTATTAAAGAAATGAGATTAAGATATACACAAAAATCTACATAGCAGTTAACAACTGTGAAGATCTTCACCTTTTCATTTGAAAAATGATGAAATATGTTCATTTACATATGAAAATGGGTTTCTTTGACAGTGCTTTCCCCTTGTAACTATCAGCTGTGCCCCTAACCATAAGAAAATTATAACAAGCACTGATTTTCCAGGCCATCAAGAACTATAATAGTGAATAATATTGTATATTTGAAATTTGAGAGAGATCTTAAGTCTTCCCGCCACCAAAAAGAGGGAGGGAGTGAAAAAATGGTTAGGCAGATGAGGTGAGGATCTCTTAATTAGCCTGGCTGTGATAAATCATTTCACAATGTAATGTTTATCAAATCATACACCTTAAACATATACAATTTTCATTTGTCAATCATAGCTCAATAAAGTTGGGGGGAGGCGACGGATTTATAAGCAGCAGGACACGAAGGAACCAATAAATATAAAACGTTTACTTGAAGTAGTGCAAGTCAGACCCCCAAGCCGGATCAAGAACCACCTGTGTTGGTAACGCAACAAGTCCTGCTACTATTCCCCGTCCACTAAGGAAAGCGCAAAGTGCTAATGTTTATAACACATCTTGGGCTATCAATATATTTTAAAACACTAACAGTGGCACATATGTATATTTTCCTTGTAGGAGAAATAAAAAGTAACAGTAGGTTCCTAGGAACGGGTAGTAACTGGCTGCACCCTAATGTAAAACTGCGCTTAGAGGTTCAACTGAAAGACTAAACTCAATAGGGTAGCTCCGAGTAAAGACATGTTAGAAAGCAGGCAGAAAACAAAGCACTGTAGCCGCAAACGCTGACAGCGCTGGCTTCCTCCAGCGAGGCCCCGCAGCACACAAGGCCCCTCGGAGCCGCTCCGCGACAGCGGGAGCGGGCGGCCTGAAGTGCAGGGGGAGGATTCCGGAGAGAAAACTCGGGCGGGCGTGCTCCGGGCGCGGCGGAGAAACCCAGCCGCAGGGCCTCCGGGCAGGAGAGCCCCACGGGCGACACCACAGCGGGGCCCCTCAGCCGGGCGCCGCTCCCTCCGCCCCGGAGGCCCGCGGGCCCCTCGCGGCCCCCTCACGGGCAGCCCGCCACGCAGCCCCCGGAGCCCTTCCCGCCAGACGCCCGCCCCGCGCACCCGGGCCGCACACAGGTTCCGTCCCTTAAAGCCGGGCTCTCCCATCCCTACCTGGTCTCCGCGGGGCGGCGGGCGGCGGACTGCCCTGAGGAGGCAGGCGCCGAGCCGCGCGGGCACCGATCCAGACCCGCAGCCGGGCTTCCGCCTCGCGCCGACAGGCGGTCGCGCCGTACAGGAAGTCCCGCCCCAACCTGGCGCGGGTCTCCTGTGTGGGCGGACGGGCGCCGACGGCTGGGAGGGCGCGCGGGGGACGCGTGGGGACCCGGGGGATGCGGAAGGGTGCGGGGGCACAGGGAAGGCGGGCCTGCCTGGCGCGCGCCCCCGTCGCCCTCTCCCTCGGCCTCTCGGTGCGCGGGGCCGTTGGGCGGCCTCAGCAAATGCTCCTCCGCTCTGCCGGCAACCGGGACACGGCACCTCAGCGTTGCCCCCGCCTTCTCGGTCCACTGGACCGTCGCCATCACGATGAGCAGACGCTAATCACACCACAGGACAGCACTGCCTCATTTCTTTTTTTTTTTGGTATCATTAATATACAATTACATGAGCAACATTGTGATTACTAGATTCCCCCCATTATCAAGTCCCCCCACATACCCCATTACAGTCACTGCCCATCAGCGTAGTAAGATGTCATAGTGATGCTGGGGTTCTTGTTTGCGTAGCCGAAGAATGAGCTTCACAGTCAAGGTAGGAGAGCAAGGTACAGGCTTTTATTTAGAGATAAAGTGAGAGGACAGAGTTCCCGGCTCACGCCAGGAGGGGACAAAAGAGTCCGTAGTTGTGCGTTGTCTAGGGGGTTTTATAGGCAGTTGAGGATTTTTCGAGAACATGAAAAAACTTAGGGGTGGGGACTTGTTAAGTGGTCCCTGAATATTAAAAATTAACATAAGGAATTTCCTGCCTTGATTTCTCTCTGGGACACTGGCACCTTGGTCTGGCAGCACATCAAAAGGCTGCCTGCCCAGCTCCCAAGGTGGGCTGAGGTATTGTCTACTTGCTAAAGAATCTTGCCTCTTGAACTTCCTGGGTGTTAAAATGCAATCTTATCCTTAAGATGGAATTCTTCCTGCCTTTTACCATGTCGTCTACAGCTGGGTCTGCATGCTAAGTTAGTTGCTCAGTTTGCAAAATCACCTCTTCAGATCTGAAGGAGGAAAGACAGCACATAGGCTTGGGCCTCTTAGTATGCTAAAGTGAATCTTACGCATGGTTACAAATGGTTAGCATAATAAAACATGTGCTACTCTTCTTTATCTGGGGAACATTAACTGATCTCACTGAAGAATGATTCTAGAGCTCAATGTTTAACATAGAGTTTTAGTAGGGGGGTTTCCTTGCATGTAGTTACATTGCTCTGACTGCAAATATCCCGCCCTGCCCCCTCCAGAGGCCCTCACCCTACTCTGACTACATCCATGGTCCCTGAATAGAATCACTTGTCTTCCCTGTGCTATATATATACTACCTTCCCCACGCCCCACTGCTACATTATGTGTGCGAATCGTAATGTCCCTTATTCTCCTTCTCCCTTCCTTCCCACCCGTCCTCCCCAGTCTCTTTCCCTTTGGCAACTGTTAGTCCATTCTTGGGTTCTGTGTTTGATGCTGTTATGTTCCTTCAGTTTTTGCTTCGTTGTTATACTCCATAGATGAGTGAAATCATTTGGTACTTGTCTTTCTCCGCCTGGCTTATTTCACTGAGCATAATACCCTGTAGCTCCATCCATGTTGTTGCAAATGGTAGGATTTTTTTTCTTCTTACGGCTGAATAATACTCCATTGCATATATGTACCACATCTTCTGTATCCATTCATCTACTGATGGACGCTTAGGTTGCTTCCATTTCTTAGCTATTGCAAATACTGCTGTGATAAACACAGGGGTGCATATGTCTTTTACAAACTGGGCTGCTGCAATCTTAGGGTAAACTCCTAGGAGTGGAATTCCTGGGTCAAATGGTACTTCTATACTGAGTTTTTTGAGGAACCTCCATACTGCTTTCCACAATGGCTGAATTAGTTTACATTCCCACCAGCAGTGTAAGAGGGTTCCCCTTTCTCCACATCCTCACCAGCATTTGTTGTTCCTATTTTTTTCTATGTTGGCCATCCTAACTGGCATGAGGTGATATCTCATTGTGGTTTTAAGTTGCATTTCTCTGATAATTAGCAATGTGGAGCATCTTTTCATGTGCCTATGGGCCATCTGAATTTCTTCTTTAGAGAATTGTCTGTTCATATCCTCCACCCATTTTTTAATAGGGTTATTTGCTTTTTGGGTGTTGAGGTGTTTGAGTTCTTTATATATTTTGGATGTTAACCCCTTGTCAGATATCATTTACAAATATATTCTCCCATACTGTAGGATACCTTTTTGTTCTGCTGATAGTGTCCTTTTTTGTACAGCTTTTTAGAATGATGTAGTCCCATTTGTTCATTTTTTATTTTACCTTGCCCAAGGAGATGCGTTCAGGAAGTTGATCATGTTTATATTCAACAGATTTTTGCCTATGTTTTCTTCTAAGAGTTTTATGGTTTCTTGATTTACATTCAGTTCTTTGAGATCCATTTTGAGTTTACTTTTGTGTATGGGGTTAGACAATAACCCAGTTTCATTCTCTTACTTGTAGCTGTCCAGTTTTGCCAACACCAGCTGTTGAAGAGGCTGTCATTTCCTCACTATATATCTATGGCTCCTTTATATTAAATGACCATATATGCTTGGGTTAATATCTGGATCTGGACTCTATTCTGTTCCACTGGCCTATAGGTCTGTTCTTGTGCCAGTACCAAATTGTCTGGATTACTGTGGCTTTGTAGTAGAGCTTGAAGTTGTGGAGCGTAATGCCCCCCCCCACTGCTTTATTCTCATGATTGCTTTGGCTTTTTGGGGTCTTTTGTGGTTCTATATGAATTTTAGAACTATTTGCTCTAGTTGGTTGAAGAATGCTGTTGCTATTTTGATAGGGATTGCATTGAATCTGTAGATTGCTTTAGGCAGGATGGCTATTTTGACCATATTAATTCTTCCAATCCATGAGCACGGGATGTTTCCATTTATTGGTATCTTCTTTAATTTCTCTCGAGTGTCTTGTAGTTTTCATAGTATAGGTCTTTCAGTTCCTTGGTTAGGTTTATTCCTAGTTATTTTATTCTTTTTGATGCAATTGTGAATGGAATTGTTTTCCTGATTTCTCTTTCTGCTAGTTCGTCGTTAGTGTATAGGAATGCCACAGATTTCTGTGTATTAATTTTGTATCCCACTTTACTGAATTCAGGTATTAGATTTAGTAGTTTTGGAGTGGATTCTGCAGTTTTTATGTACAATATCATGTCATCTGCAAACAGGGACAGTTTTAACTTCTTCCTTGCCAATCTGGATCCCTTTTATTTCTTTGTGTTGTCTGATCACCATGTGCATTGCCTCATTTCTTAATTTACATTCGTACCACCAGTTACCAATCGCTCAGTCAGCAGAGGCAGGCTCTGGGCAGTGTAGAGAACAGCAAACTGCGGGCACCCCCCAAAGCCTCTGAAGTATAGGGATATGTCCCTGAGAAGGAGCGGGAGTGCCAGAGGGGTGCAGCTGTGATGCAGGGAATGGGGGGTCAGAGATGCTGGTACAGAAAGCTGCTCCTGTGTAGTCCTTTCCTGTATCTGCCTAATATGGGAAATACAGTGTTTCCTGTATCTGCTTAATCATGCTCGTTCCTTATCTGAGACTGCCACTCCTCTAGGAGAGGATCTAAATTGTAGTCAACTTGTAGTGCAAATAATGTACTTGCACAGTGTAATTAGTACGATTTTCTAAATTAAAGTATAATTGATATACAATCTTATGAAGGTTTCACATGAACAGCATTGTGGTTTCAACATTAACCCATATTATCAAACCCTCACCACCACCATTGCAGTCAGTCTATAAGGAAGTAAATTGCTATGGAGTCATTACTTGTCTTCTTGCTGTGGGACATGATTATTGATCGAATCAAATTAAGTACTGGTAAATGTCATTGTAGGGAAAATGGAAGGCATTGTGGACTGCAGGCTCTGCATGTGGATGCAGCCGATGTAATCTAAGCGCTTCAGTAGCCGCAGTGAGAATAAAGCTGGGTATGAACTCTTTTCCCACGGCTCTGTTGTGTTTTCCATCTCCCCAAATCCAGAGTGAACTTGCGGGGGGGTGGAGGCTGAAATCCAATGCTACAGTCACTACCCAATCCAGTCTGCCAGCAGGGACTGGAGGCTTGTACTGGGCAAAGCAAACACACTGGCTGGCCCTGTGATAACGACATCTGTAAAAAGGGTGGCTACATAATTTTGATTAAAGTTGATACTGGACTTTTCTAAGCATGTTAACAAATAATTAACTGATTCCACATTTCCCTGCAACCCCAAAGGAACTGGGTGTGTAGTAATGTAGTCATCTTCAACATCTTAGTGCCTTCCCTTTTCCATAACATAAAACAAGCTATCCCTACGGAGACCATCTATGAATGTACTAAGTTTTAAAAGCACATCTGTCTTCCAAATTGGCATCACCACAGCCTCCACACCAGCAAGAGCAGAGGTTTTCATCCTTCAGACCCTGGACATTTGTTGGATTTCTGCAGCCATGGCTGCATTCAACATGTGGAATAAGAATTCATATAAGGGGCACAGCAATTAAGGTTTTCAAACTCTCCAGGTGATTTCAATGCACAAGTAGATTTCCAGTCTTCATCCCAAGTCCAGACAATGCCAGAAGATGACTTACAGATTCCCACCTTTCATTGGGGTGGTTGTCACAGCACCTGAATCTGTTTTAAGTGTCAAAGACTATAACCCAGGCGCTGGGCCAGCTCCTGGAGGGAAAAGGAGTTTTGAGTAACAAGCTCTGAGATGACAGAATCAGTAACAGGGAAGCAGGGAGCATAGATATTCTCCCATAGGAAGAGGAGGGCACAGGGAGGGCTGAGAAACCCCGGGGAAAGTGGGCCTCTGGGGCCACCACTTTTGGTGAGGTTATTGCTAGACACTCATTGCATATCATTGATTCTCCAGAAGAGAACCAGCACAGACACTAAGATAGCCTATCCCTCACTTCACTGTCATGTCAGCTCCTACGGGGGGGGGTGTCTCTGACTAGGGAGCTTCATTCTGTGCCCCCACTTCAGTGGCCAAAGGTCATGTGGAGGAAGTGTCCTTTCCCCTCCATTTTCCTGGTTGTAGTTAGGCCTTTACATCACTTTAAAACTTAGGATTTTCCCATGTGGAGATATCCGTAATGCTGTACAGTGACCCTGAAAAATGCCAAGGAGACACATGGATGCAAGAAAAAAGTTTCTCTTCTTAATATTCATAATATTAATCAGAAACATAGAGGGTATAGTTCTAAGCAGGAAACAGTGAACACTGCAAAGACACTGGGAATACCGGGGTTGTGTCAAGTCGGCTGAGAAGCTGCATCACTGTCTCCCTGTGCTGTGTTCTCACGCTGTCTCCTTGCATCCTTGCTATCCTTGCCAACACCAATCCAAATCTGTCCTGAAGACCACAGCCACTCCCTCTCTTGTTTTCTTCACTTTCTGTGTCTGTCTCTGGATGTCTCCAGAAGTTACTCATTTCTGCAGAGGGGCTGTGATAGATGGAGACCCACACCTGGGGTCACCTGTGCACTATGAAGACTGTGCAACCCTCCAGCACTGGCACTTTCCAGGGATTCACCTGGATGATCCAGTGCAGTTATCTTTTAAGGTATTTGCAAAGTTCAAAGGACTTAGAAGTTCCCCTTTACTCCTTTAAGCCTAGAGTACCTACAGTAGTTGTCTCCACAGACGGTCTGGGGCTTCTTCAAATTACACTCCTACTGATTGCACCTGACCTCATTGCCAGGCTGGGGTGCTACTTTTATAACTGGCCTCTTGAAATTGCAGCTTGTCAGCCTTAAAGTGAGTGAAGAACTTCCATCAAATCTCCAATGGGCGGGCCTGTTTCCTTTGTGAAGTCTGGAAATGTTTCTAAGCTTTCCCTTTAAAAACAAAATACATGTGTGCTTTGCCTGAGGAGTTCAACCCTGGGCAAGTTCACTATGGATTCAGTGAGACTGAAAAATGACAAGAAAATGCTCTGGGTGACATGGTGGCACTACTGCAAGGTTGCAGGAGAGCAGAGATGAGACTGGAGCAGCGGCAGCGCTAAGGACAGAAACTGAGACGGCTGAGGGGCAGAGAGGCCCGGAGGCAGCACCAGCTTGCTGCATGTAGACTGGCTCTGAATAAACACGATTCTACTGATGGACCTGCCACCGTGGGAATAAAGTTGGGTGTAAACCCTTTCACCCCAAAAACGTTCCATTGTCATTTCTTTGTTCTCATTGAATCCATAGTCAACTTGTCCAGGGCTGAAACCCACTACCCAGATACCATGACAAGCATCTAATAATGTATATAATTATTGAGTCACTATGTGGTACAACTGAAACCAAAATAACACTGTATACCAACTTTATTCCAATAAATAAACTTACATGAAAAAGCACCATATTCCAATCCAACTTTCAATATTTCCTACATGTCTATGAAAAACATCCATTATAAAATAGTCATTCTTCAAAAAATAGGTATTCCAGTTCAATTTCCTCCCTTGATTTTCTTCCATTTTTTTCCTTGTTAACCTCTGTAAGGACAAACCTAATCATTTGACCTTTCTCATAAAACCCTTCATTTATCTCTGATATTTTAGAAAGACCATATATCCTATCCTATATTCTTGTAATCACTTTATTACTAATACTCCGTCTTTAATCAATATTCCTCAATTTCAGAAAAGCTATTTTATCACCCTCTTTACAGAATATCTATGTACTGAATACTGTACTAAAACCCATGATCCAGAAATAAACAAAGTCACTGTCCTTGTGCAGCATGAGTACTTGTGAGTGAAGAGATAAGTGGAATGTATATTATCATCATCATACATATATTCAATTGTAAGATCAGGTACAAAAATGTGCACTTTGTAAAGACAGGGAGGGAGAGATGAACTAATCAGTGATGAGACTGCAGGAGAACTAGGTGGTGCTGATATTCGAGTAGGGAACAGAATGGGGGAAAAGGCCAGGCAAGACAGTGGGTAAAAAATTTTCCAAAAAAGGATTGTTTTGATCAGCTCAGGGCCATACTACATTTCCTTTCCATCTAAATGCTGTTAAAAAAAAAAAATTTGACCTAAAATCCTGAGAATATATCACACAGATGTGTAAGTTCTTACATCAACATGTAGGAAGTAATTTTCAATTAGACATCACCTTATATTTTTTGTTTTGCCATCATTATTGTACAATTACTTCAACATTATGTTTACTAGACACCCCCCATCAAGTCCCCCCCACATAACCCATTACAGTCACTGTCCATCAGCGTAGTAAGATGCTATAGAGTCACTACTTGTCTTCTGTGTGTTGTACAGCCCTCCCCATGCCCCCCACCCCACACATTATATATGCTAATCGTAAGGTCCCTTTCTTTTTCCCCGCCCTTATACCTCCCTTCCCACCCATCCTCCCCATTTCCTTTCCCTTTGGTAACTGTTAGTCCATTCTTGGGTTCTGTGATTCTGCTGCTGTTTACCTCCTTCAGTGTTAGCTTTGTTCTTATACTCCACATATGAATGAAATCATTTGGTACTTGTCTTTCTCCACCTGGCTTATTTCACTGAGCATAATACCCTCTAGCTCCATCCATGTTGTTACAAATGGTAGGATTTGTTTTCCTCTTATGGCTGAATAATATTCCATTGTGTATATGTACCACATCTTCTTTATCCATTCATCTACTGATGGACACTTAGGTTGCTTCCATTTCTGGGCTATTGTAAATAGTGCTGTTATAAACATAGGGACGCACATGTCTTTTTGAAACTGGGCTCCTGCATTCTTAGGGTTAAATTCCTAGGAGTGGAATTCCTAGGTCAAATGGTATTTCTATTCTTAGTTTTTTGAGGAACCTCTATACTGCTTTCCACAATGCTTGAACTAGTTTACATTCCTACCAGCAGCAGAGGGTTCCCCTTTCTCCACATCCTCGCCAACATGTTGTTTGTTTTTTGGAGTTGGCCATCCTAACTGGTGTGAGGTGATATCTCACTGAGGTTTTAATTTGCATTTCTCTGATGATTAGGGATGCGGAGCATCTTTTCATGTGCCTGTTGGCCATCTGAATTTCTTCTTTGGAAAAGTGTCTGTTCAGCTCCTCTGCCCATTTTTTAATTGGCTTATTTCCTTTCTGTTTGTTGAGGTGTGAGAGCTCTATATAATTTTGATGTCAACCCCTTACTGGATAGTCATTCATGAATCAGTTTCAAAAAGAGATATGCACCCCTATGTTTGTTGCAGCACTATTTACAACAGTCAAGAAATGGAAGCAACCTAAGTGTCCATCAGTAGATGAATGGATA
The DNA here is from genome assembly GCF_030020395.1 of Manis pentadactyla. NCBI lineage: Eukaryota > Metazoa > Chordata > Mammalia > Pholidota > Manidae > Manis > Manis pentadactyla. The sequence continues at coordinate 176,038 of NC_080026.1, forward strand.
AAGAAGAGGTGGTACATATACACAATGGAATATTATTCAGCCATATGAAGAAAACAAATCCTACCATTTGCTACAACATGGATGGAGCTAGAGGGTATTATGCCCAGTGAAATAAGCCAGGTGGAAAAAGATAAGTATCAAATGATTTCACTCATCTGTGGAGCATAAGAACAAAGAAAAAACAAAGGAACGAAACAGCAGCAGACTCATAGAACCCAAGAATGGACTAACAGTTACAAAAGGGAAAGGGACTGGGGAGGATGGGTGGGAAGGGAGGGATAATGGGGAAAAAGGGGCATTACCATTAGCATGTATAATGTTCAGGGTGGGGACATGGGGAAGGCAGTACAACACAGAGAAGACATGTAGTGAGTCTATAGCATCTTACTTTGCTGATGGACAGACAGTGACTGTAATGGGGTATGTGGTGGGTACTTGATAATAGAGGGAGTCTAGTAACCATAATGTTGCTCATGTAATTGTACATTAATGATAGCAAAATAATAATATTTTGACCAGAGTGTGGATGTGGGCTGGAGATAAAGTAAGCAATATCCATTAAAATTTTAAATGTATTTCCCCTTTAATAATTTTACTTGTCTACAGTCAACCCATAGATAAATGTACCCATAGCATGCATTTCAACACTCACTGTAGTATATTTATAACAAAAATAGGAAACAATTGAAAAGTCCATCAACATGTTAAAGTATGTTGAGTCAATGTAAATGTGTACTAATTTATAGTCATTAAAAGTTAGCGAGTCAGGTATGTGTTTATTCATACAGACTTAAAAAAAAAAGACAGTTGATCTTAACAGACATTTCTCCAAAGAAAAAATTCAGATGGCCAACAGCCACATGAAAAGATGCTCCACATCGCTAATTATCAGGGAAATGCAAATTAAAACCACAATGAGATATCACCTCATACCAGTTAGGATGCCCAACATAGAAAAGACTAGGAACAACAAATGCTGGTGAGGATGCAGACAAAGGGGAACCTTCCTACACTGCTGGTGGGAATGTAAACTAGTTCAACTGTTGTGGAAAGCAGTATAGAGGTTCCTCAAAACACTAAAAATAGAAATACCATTTGACCTAGGAATTCCACTCCTAGGAATTTAACCCTAAGAATGCAGGAGCCCAGTTTAAAAAAGACACGTGCACCCCTATATTTATTGCAGTACTATTTACAATAGCCCAGAAATGGAAGCAACCTAAGTGTCCATCAGTAGATGAATGGATAAAGAAGATGTGGTACATATACACAATGGAGTATTATTCAGCCATAAGAAGAAAACAAATCCTACCATTTGCAACAACATGGATGGAGCTAGAGGGTATTATGCTCAGTGAAATAAGCCAGGTGGAGAAAGATAAGTACCAAATGATTTCATTCATATGTGGAGTATAAGAACAAAGCAAAACTGAAGGAGCTAAACAGCAGCAGAATCACAGAACCCAAGAATGGACTAATAGTTACCAAAGGGAAAGGGACTGGGGAGGGAGGGTGGGAAGAGTGGGAGAAGGGGAATACGGGACATTAAGATTAGCACACGTAACACAGCAGGGGGGCACGGGAAGGCAGTATAGCACAGAGAAGTAGTGACTCTATAGCATCTTACTATGTTAATGGACAGTGACTGTAATGGGGTATGTGGTGGGGACCTGATAATGGGGGGAATCTAGTAATCATGATGTTGCTCACGTGATTATATATTAATGATACCAAAAGAAAAAAAGAAAAGAAAAAGGGAGGCATCTCTTTTTTATTCATTGAACAAATACATACTGAATATACTCTGTCAGGTAGTTGTAGAGGTGAGATCTGCTGTGTATATACTTAAAATGAAGTACGTTCTACATTTTGTATCACACCTAGCCAGTATCTTTTTAGAGCTTTAACAAATATTGGGTGAGAAACGTTTCGTGGCAATGAGAATTTTTAATCAATCTGGACTAGCTATAAAAGCACATTTCAAAGGCATGGAAACTTTAGAATATCTAAGATGAAACCTACTACTTTGCTTCAAGACAGCCAGGTTCCACTCACACATAAACTGTAGAAAAAGTTTGTTGGTCACTGTTTGACTCCTGAACAACTCCACATCAATGATACTGAGATGATACTCTAAATGATGTTGTTAATACATGCCAGCCCACCAACAACCTAATGTAATGTTGGTAAGAATGACCACATACACTTCAGCAGGCTCCTCACTCCATATGTAATCTAACCTCCAGTTCCAACCATATGATCCTAAAGCCTAAGGCACCCTATGGATTAAACATGCACAGCCTAACAGAGACCCACACAGATGGTCAGGGGAGACTTTATTTTCTTTGATATTAACAACAAATACTGCAGATGAGTAAGCCTGCAGTTAGTGGTAACCCTTCTTCCCAGCCAAGTCACCAAAGACAGCAAGAAAACTGCCAAGAAAGCCAGACCACTGTTTTTCTTACTCCTCCAAAAATTATAATGGTTGCATTTCACTTTACCTAATACAAAAAAAATCACATTACATTAGAAATATTATATATAATGTATTCAGAAGCACTGACTGTTTTTTCTTCGTCTTTTTCTCCATGAGCGTTTATGCATTTGAGTCTCCTGAATTTCTTTTACACCAGCTGTTGGCTGTTTGAAAACTATTTCATTATCTTTATCGTCATCATCCATCACAGCTGCTTCAGATTTTCGTTTCTCCAAAAAAGTTGGTGTACAAACTGGTGTGGGGCCCTAGATTCAATAAGCCAAAGATTATAATATGTAAATGTGGGAGGATTAGGAATGACTTTTACCCCCAACACAACCCCCCAAATATCACCTTCCCTGTTTCTACAAGTTGTGCTGTTGTTTTAGGCCTGTTCTACCCTTCAGTGATATAAGTGCAAATAAACAGCTTAAGTGCTTATAAGACTTAGTTTGGAAATTTACAATTAGTTGGAATACAATACGCTCCAGTCTAGGACATCATGTAGAAAACTAATGCTACATTTATGAAAATAGCTATTTTTCCCTACTGACTCGGTCACTTTGCTAGAAAGGTAAAAACTACAATAAACTGACAATGGCTTTAGCTGAACTCACTTTATCTGCTAAATAACCAGTAAGAGTTTACCAAAAAGTCAGAAGATTGAATTTGAAATTTTAGTAAGTAACAACAGTAGAAACTGCTTTTCCTTTTCAGATTATTTCTGTAATACCTGATACCCATAATACTGAGGACAGTTTTACCTGGCTATCCACAGGATTCTCAGGAGATTTCTCAGGACCTGACACCTTTTTCTTCTTCTTCTTCTTCTTCGGTAAAACCTTCAATACATTTTCGGAAACTTCATCAATTGGCATTATTTATCAACTGCAGTGTCTTAGCTATACTTTTCCATTTATCTTTTCCTACTATCTGTCATGTAATAAGTAAACGTTTACCTGGCTATCCACAGTCTTCTCAGGAGTTTTCAGAGAGCCTGAAGCCTCTTTTTGATTCTTCTTCTTAGAAAAAACCTGCAATACATTTTCAGAGACTTCATCAATCTGCATATTTATCAGCTATAATATCTTAACTATACTTTCCCATTTATATTTCTCTATTATCTGGCGTGAAATAAGTAAACTTTTAACTTGCTATCCACAGGCTTCTCAGGAGATTTCTGAGCGCCTGACACCTTCTTCTTCTTCTTCTTTGGTAAAACCTTCAATAAATTTTTGGAGACTTCATCAATTGGCATATTTATCAACTGTAGTGTCTTAATTATACTTTCCCATATAGCTTTCCTTTTATCTGGCATATAATAAGTAAAAATTTACCTGGCTATCTACAGTCTTCTCAGGAATTTTCAGAGGGCCTGAAGCCTTTTTTTGATTCTTCTTCTTTGAAAAAACCCGCAAAAAATTTTTGGAGACTTCATCAATTGACATGTTTACCACCTACAGTGTCTATTTTCCCATCTATCCTTCTCTATTATCTGACATCAAATATGAAAAATAAAAATTTACCTGGCTGGCATAACAGAGAGAAGACAAGTAGTGATTCTATAGCATCTTACTATACTGATGGACAGTGACTGTAATGGGGTATGTGGTGGGGACTTGATAATAAGGGGAGTCTAGTAACCATAATGTCGTTGAAGTAATTGTACATTAATGATACAAAAAAAAAGATTTACCTGGCTGTTTGTAGATTTCTGAAGATTGGTGTTTGAAGCATTTTTTCCCTTTTTATGTATAATCTTAAATAAACATAAAGAAGTAATGACAGCCTCATTTATCTACATTTTTCACTTACATCAGACCCTCATATATATCACCAGTAAATCCTCCCTAAACGACACAGCACTGCAGTTCAAAGGCAAAAAAAGCCCACAAATACAGGAATGACCTTACAAGAAGGGAAAACTAAAGAGGGCCCTGACTGAGGAGTGGGAAGAAGCCATAGATGGGGAGGTCAAGGCCCAAACAAGGGGCTGGCTGCACAGAGGCCTGGCAGGGAGGTGGAGCCAGGGTGGATGCCAGCAGGCAGGCCCTGAGCGGGCAGGCAGTCCTGGCGAAGATCAGGACAGGGGCAGTGAAGCACTGCTGCCTTCCCAGAGTAGCCTGCATTTCTGAGCTTCAGTGTTCCAGCCCCTAAAAGGTTCCCCATAGTGCCAGGGCCCAGGTCTGTGACAAAGTGCTCTTCAACACATACCCCTGGAGACCATGTTTGGGGTCTGGGCAAAGAACTGACCGCCAGGAACTGGGCCCAAGGAGGGTGACTCAGTCTTCTAGTTTTTAGACGGGTTAAAAAACCTAATAAACTTGGGAATACATGCCAGCTCTTATCAACTCATTAGCTTTTTGAAAATAAGCCTGAGAGGGTCTATGAAGACCCAAAACAATTGAGATTTAGTTAAAAGGCTTCCACACCCAAATGGCCTGCATTCTTGTTTCACAGTAAAAGACACAGCTCTCCTTACCATGAAAGAGGGAGCAAAGAGTCAGCAGGGTCCCCTGTTTCAACCAGCAAGCAAGACCTGGATGAAACTCTGTGCTAACTCATCTTCATGGAAGCAGACTTGTTACATTTCAATCCCTACTCAATTAATTCTGATATTACCTTTAAAACAATTTCCAGTTTAAAACATTAAACGAAATTTTTATTGGAATGTATTAGAAGGATAGTCAACTAAGTATCTTGATATTTACTGACAGCATAAAATAAACCAATGATTTAATTCTGGTAACAACACCTTTAATTGTAATCTATGAGTATTATGGTTTTTGGTTAAAGTGGTTTAACCAATTATTTAAAGACAGAACACGAAAATTTTGCACATCACTTTCAAGAGTTTCTGTTTCTGTTTCTGTTTGAGGGAGATACAGGATCTGTTCTGAAAAACTCAGCAAGGGCCTACAATACAAAGTTTTAAAACCTGGTACTGATAAACACTACATCACACACTCCATATATAAAATTATGAACATGTAACTAGTGAGGTACAAATCCACCCCCAAAAAAAACTTACCAATGAAGGAAAATCATAATCAATTCCTTTCTTAGCTAATCTCTTCCTGAGCAATTTTTCTTTCTTTTTAAATCGCTCCTCCATCTGTAGCTTCTGAAGAAGCGTCCGGTTCTGATTGTACCGCTTCACTGCTGGATATGACGGCTTTTTAAATGGCATGTGCCACTCTCTAAAAAGTTCCTCATGCACTTTTTCAGGTGGTATGAAATGACCTATGTCAAAAAGAAGGCCTTCAGCCAAGTGGAGGGAGGGATTTAATGCTGACTTCAGGATTTCCCAGTGTCCTTCTCCATGTCTCACTCAGGATGACGTGTCCCCATGTATACAGAACAGCCCAGGAGAATAAAGCAGGTACCCTAAGGAGAGGCAGTCACCAGCTGTTCATCAGAGAGCTACTGTGCAGCAAGAACTGTTCCGGGGCAGAGAACACACCACAGAATGAGATGCAGGACGTAAGGGGTGGGCTCCTGAAGCTAAGGATCCCTCTGTGGGTCGTGTGGCCTGCTGGAGCCCATCTCCCCTGGGCCCCACTCCAGGATGAGGGCAGCTCACTGCCTGTCTACAGGTCCCTGTGAGGGCCCTTTTCAGGCTATGGAAGCACAATGGAATACAGGAGGCAAGCCAAAACCCCCAGAGGCAACCCACTGTGACAGACAAGGAGCCGTGGACAAAGGGCCCGGTGTCCTGATCCCAGTGGGAGTATTTCTGTCTTGTGTCACCAAGCAGGGTGGCTAACACACCCTTCACTGACTTCTGTCTCACTTCACACCTGCAGGTATTTTCCTAGGATCACCTCTAAAATAAACTACTTCATTCAGAAAAGATGTGGCCCATCCTACTCTGCCTCATCTTTCAGGAAAAAGTCAGACAACACAGCACTGGTCCTCCATGTGTGGGTGGTGCTGACATCCTCTGGGTCCCCTCTTAGCCATTTCCTCCTGCAAGAGCCATGCCTGTAATGTGCAAATGGTCCCATGACATAAAAGAGGCTATTGAGATTCTCTCTCATGGCAACAGAACCAGTTTAGAGATGCTACCTGAGGAGCCTGGACAGCTGTTGGAGCAGGCACATGAGCCTTGGGCACCTGGGGTGGGTGTCCAGTGCTCATATGGGTTCAACAGGAGCACTTACACTTTAAGAGTCTTTCACCAAAAAGGTAGTTGTTCATTGTTTCACCAACAATCTTGGCAACATCTTCAGATTCAAACTCCACGAAGCCATAGCCTTTGCTATTTCCAGTCTGCAATGGAAAATCCACAATGAAAGGTAGGACAACTGAATTCTCACATTTCACTAAAATTCTAAAATGCCATCAATTTAACAGACATTAACTGCATGTAACACTAAGGCACTTTTAATTCCAACTTCAACTCACAATATGGGGCCTGTTATAGGAAAGGGCCCAAACCTGCCACTGATTTTAAGGTATTCCTGGGTTTTTGATTATGTGACAAGTACATCACTATAACTGGAATAACTCAATAGCAGTGCCTATCACATAAAGGAAATTCTGGAAGCCCCACGATCCTTTATTCACGATCGATTTCATTGGCAGTCACTTCATGTCTTAGTAACACCCAGGATAGTACAATGCTTCATAGAGAATGCAGGTAATACAATTCTCATTCTATATGTTAAGAAATAAATAAAAACACCTAACCCCTCAGTGTCTCCAAGCTACTCAATAAAATACTGTGGCCATTTTCATGTTTCCTAGGGACTGATCACCTTTATAGTTGGGGCAAAGGAGCAGTGCCAGCATCCCTGAAATGCACATCCTGGGTTCCGGACTCTTGGCCCTGTCTCAGTGACAGAGCATGGGTCCGAGAGTCTGAATGCCGGGAGCTGGGTCCTGGCTCTGACACTTACTTGGGAAGGTAATATTAAGCCTCAGTTTTTATTCTATAAAACAGGGATAAAATACTCCCATAGGGTTGCTAAGAAGATAAGAAATAATCAAAGTGCTCCACACAATGCCTGTCAAGGACTCAATAATGTTACTGCAGGATAGCAGAATATGCTATCCCCAAGTATGCTAGTTGGTCATTATTTTGAGCCAAAGACAACTGAGAAGCAGATAAAGGAAAAGCTCACTGCCCTCCTGTATTTGTCTAAAAGCAAGACATACCAAAGGTGCCTTCCCTCCTGTCTACAGGGAAGACAAAAATTAAAATAATCTACATAACAAAGCCCACTAATTGACTTTATCTAAGGAGAGGCAGTCACCAGCTGTTCATGAGAGAGCTACTGTGCAGCAAGAACTGTTCCGGGGCAGAGAACACACCACAGAATGAGATGCAGGACGTAAGGGGTGGGCTCCTGAAGCTAAGGATCCCTCTGTGGGTCGTTAAAAAAAAAAAAATTTATTTGCCCTCCGACAATTTGCAGCCTGAGAAACTCAAAGTCCTCTTCCTTTGTCTTGTCACTTTTCTGAAAAGGTATTGTCCCTTTACTAAGATGCTAAGAAGGCCCTAGTTCTCCCCGAGTGACTCATCTCTGAGTGCTCCCACGGGGAGCATACTTATGTTTGATTTAGTCTTGTTAATCTGTATCTGTCAGTCCACTTTAAAGTCCCAGCCACAGAACCTGAGAGTAACAGAATTCTTTCCTTACACACAGTTACAATTATTAGTAGTAATAACTAGAAATATTTCGTAATCTTGCATTAAACATATTTTTGGATTTGGATCAGAACTGGTGATGTGATTCTGGAAATAAGAAACCACTTAAAAGGTTTACGGCTTAACCAGGAGGCTCATTTTCTAGCACCAGCTGTGCTACTGCCTAGTAACCTGGACATGCCCGCAGGTCAGATCTCGCTTTAGTTAACTGCAACAGGAGAACTCTGATAAAAAGTAAATGTTTAAAAACCCTTAGCCATTCAGATTCTTTCAAACAAGACAGAAAGATGAAGTGGAAGAGATGCTATGAAATCCAACTTAACATGTAACTGATATAAAGCTATTGAAAAGTGATGTGAAAATAAAATGTCAGGTGTCCAAAACAAAGACCAAACACCTTTACCTAGTAATCCCAGACTGTTGTAAATACCAAGCAAATAGTCAAAATTGGAGTGACTGGGGAATGTGGTAGCTTTATTGTGCAACAACGCTGAACATGGTAATATTAGTGCACCCCCTTAAGGAGCAGGCTTTCTGTAAGACAACCAGCCCAAACTCGTCATAACAGCCAATGTCAAGAACAGCAGCAAAAGGGGAAGGAACTGTCCCATCTGCTGAAAAGTTCCAACCGAGCACAGTGCATGGACTTTGACTGGATCCCATGATGACTAGGGAAAAAACAGCTCAAGACACTTCTGGGACTGAGGACACATGAGGATGCAGAGAATGCTATAGATGCTGCATTGTGTGTATGTGGGAGGGTCTTATTCTTAGATTTATGATGAAGTATTCAGCATTAAAGTATTAATATGTGACTGCTACTTTCTCCAAAAGGTTCAGCAAAGAAAAAAGTTTATGTTTCTACAAATACATAGAAAGATGAAGCTAGTGTGTCAGGATGTCACTAATGGATAGTTAATGGGTGAATCCAGGTGAGGGGTAGAGAAGTTCACTACACTATTTTTTCAACCAGTCTGTAGACTTGAACATTTTCAAACCACAAAGGTGGGGGGAACAATGACTACATTGCAATGTAGGAAGAAATGTACAAAATAACAACACACAAAAGGCAGAAAAAATTTTTTCAGAAAAGACAGGGCATTCAAGATGGTGGTGTGAGAGGTGAGATAGAGAATGCCTCCCAAAACCACATATAGTGTGAAAATATAGTTAATACAACTAGCCCTAAAACAGCAACAGGAAAGAAGGCTGCACCAGACTGCATACAGACCTCACAGAGCAGACCTCATAAAACAGAGTAACATATGAAAGCCTTGATCTGGTGGGACCCAAGCCTTTCCCCCACCTAAGCTCACGAGCAGGAGGAAGAGAAACAGAGTAGGGAAGGAATGGAAGCCTAAGACTGCTGAACACCCAGCCCTGGAGGTCTGCTTTGGAGCACAAACCTACACTGTGTGGTGCTCTGGAGGTTGGTGGGGATGAGGAGCTGGGACAGGTGGAGTGCTTGACAGACTGAGATTCCGGCCGTTTGTGGAGGATGGGGATCCACACCTGGCTGCTCTGGGACAAGGGAAAGGCAGGTGGTCTGACAGGCTTCCTAGCAGCGAGACGGCTGCTGGAGGAGCGGGGGTTGCACAGAGCCTGCTGCACTGGGGAGGGGACAGCTGGACAAGGTTGTCTGGGCGTGCTCTGCCCAGCAGACTGGGAACTTTGAGGACCTTCAGGCGCTCCATCCCCCTGGCTGCCTACTCAGCTCTGAGACCCTCCACTGTGACATGCAGCCTGCTGCACCTTCCTCTTGGCCTGCCAGCACCTGCTTGCAAACCAGCAGTCACTGCGCTGGGGTCAGGCCAGCCAGAGACACAAAGCACAGAGGCTTACACCTGTGTGCTTGGCCAACTGGCTCTTATACTGGAGACAGGCACCGCAGCCGGGAATCAGGAAACCGCTCTTTCCTTCCCCCAGGCACCAGCTTCACTCCGCTACAACCCCCAACCTCACTCTAGGGGATGAGCAGTTCCAGAGGCTAGAGCTTCTGGGCACTAGTGGGCACCACAAAGAAATATGAAACGTCAAAGGAAGTTGGTTCAGACCAAAACTTCACAAACCCCAGGCAAAGGGCCAAATGAAACTGAACTCACCAATCTTCCTGAAAGAGAGTTTAAAATAAAAATCATAAACAACCTCATGGAGATACAGAAAAACATTCAAGGACTCAGGGACAAATTTAAGATGGAGATTCAACCATTAAGAAATTCCATATCTGAAATGAAACATACAATGGAGGGATTTAAAAGCACAATAGATGTAGTAGAAGAGACAGTAAATGGAACAGAAATTAGAGAAGAGGAATATAAAGAAGCTGAGGCACAGAGAGAAAAAAGAATCTCTAAGAATGAAAGAATATTGAGAGAAATGTGTGACCAATCCAAACAGAACAAAATCTGCATTATAGGGGTACCAGAAGAAGAAGAAGAGAGAAAAAGGGATAGAAAGTGTCACTGAGGAGGTAACTGCTGAAAACTTCCCCAATCTGGGGAAGGAGATAGTTTCCCAAGCCATGGAGGTGCACAAATCTCCCAACACAAGGGACCCAAGGAAAACAACATTAAGACATATAATAACTAAAATGGCAAAGATCAAGGATAAAGACAGACTTTTAAAAGCAGCTAGAGAGAGAAAAAGGATCACATACAAAAGAAAACCCATCGGCTATCATCATATTTCTCAACAGAAGCCTCACAGGCCAGAAGGGAGTGGCATGATATATTTAATGCAATAAAGCAGAAGGGCTTGAACCAAGAATACTCTACCTGGCAAGGTTATTCATTAAATTTGAAGGAGGGATTAAACAATTTTCAGATAAGCAAAAGCTGAGAGAATTTACCTCCCACAAACCACCTCTACAGTCCATTTTGGAGGTAGGGACTGTTATAGATGTAAGTATTCCTAAGGCTAAGTAGATGTCACCAGGGGAAGTAAAACCACAGCAAACTAGAACAATTAATTACTAAGTAGATGCAAAATCAAATCAACTAACCCAAAGTCAATCAAGGATAGACAGAGTACAGAATATGATACCTAATATATAAAGAATGGATGAGGAAGAAAAAGGAGGAAGAAAAGAATCTTTAGGTTGTGTGTGTAATAGCAAACGAACTGAGTTAAGTTAGACTGTTAGATAGTAAGGGAATTACCCTTGAACCTTTGGTAACCACAAATCTAAAGCCTGCAATGGCAATAAGTACATAACTGTCGATAATCACCCTAAATGTAAATGGTCTGAATGTACTGATCAAAAGACACAGAGTCACTGAATGGATAAAAAAACAAGACCTGATCTATATGCTGCCTACAAGAGACTCACTTCAAACCCAAAGACATACACAGACTAAAAGTGAAGGGATGGAAAAAGATATTTCATACAACCAATAGGGAGAAAAAAGCAGGAATTATGGTACTTGTATCAGACAAATTAGACTTCAAAACAAAGAAAGTAAGAAGAGACAAAGAAGGACATTTACATAATGATAAAGGAGTCAGGCCAACAAGAGGATATAATTATTATAAATATCTATGCACTCAACACAGGATCACCTACATATGAAACAAATACTAAAAGAATTTAAGGGGGAAACAGAATGCAATGCATTTATTTTAGGAGACTTCAACACACCATCACTCCAAAGGACAGATCAAGCAGACAGAAAATAAGCAAAGAGACAGAGGCACTGAACAACGTATTATGGACCTAACGGACATCTACAGAACATTTTATCCAAAAGCAACATGATAAACATTCTTCTCAAGTGCACATGGAACATTTTCAAGAATAGATCATATACCAGGCCACAAAAAGAGCCTCATTAAATTAAAAAAGATTCAAATTGTACCAAGCAGCTTCTCAGATCACAAAGGTATGAAACTAGAAATAAATTACACAAAGAAAATGGAAAAGCCCACAAACACATGGAGGCTTAATGACATGCTCCCAAATAATCAATGGATCAATGACCAAATAAAAACAGAGAACAAGCAATATATGGAGACAAACAACAACAATAATTCAACACCGCAAAATCTGTGGGATGCAGTGAAGGCTGAGCTACGAGGGAAGTATACTGCAATACAGGCCTACCTCAGGAAAGAAGAACAATCCCAAATGAACAGTCTAAACTCACAATTAATGAAACTAGAAAGGAAGAACAAATGAGGCCCAAAGTCAGTAGAAGGGACATAATAAAGATTAGAGCAGAAATAAATTTGAGAACAAAACAACAGAAAGAATGAATGAAAGCAGGGGCTGGTTCTTCGAGACAATAAACAAAATAGATAAACCCCTAGCCAAATTTATCAAGAAAAAAAAAAAGAGTCTACACATATAAATAGAATCAGAAATGGGAAAGGAAAAATCACTACAGATATCACAGAAATACAAAGAATTATTAGAGAATACTATGAAAAATTGTATGGAAACAAACTGGATAACCTAGAAGAAATGGAGAACTTTCTAGAAAAATACAACATTCCAAGGCTGAGCAAGGAAGAAAAAGAAAATCTGAAAAGACCAATTACCAGCAAGGAAATAGAATTTGTAATAAAAACACTACCTATGAACAAAACGCCTGTACTAGATGGTTTCACTGCTGAATTTCATCAAACATTTAGTGAGACCTAATACCCATCCTCCTTAAAGTTCTCCAAAAAGTAGAAGAGGAGGGAATACTCCCAAACTCATTCTATGAGTCCAACATCACTCTAATACCAAAACCAGGCAAAGACACCACAAAAAAAGAAAATTACAGACCAATATCTCTGATGAACATAGATACAAAATACTCAATAAAATAATAGCAAACCAAATTTTAAAATACATCAAAAAGATCATCCATCATGATCAAGTGGGATATATCCCAGGGATGCAAGGATAGTAAACATTCAAAAATCCATCAACATCATCCACTACATCAAGAAAAAGAAGGACAAAAACCACGTTTATCTCCATAGATGCTGAAAAAGCATTCGACAAAATTCAACATTCATTCATAATAAAAATTCTCAACAAAATGGGTATAGAAGGCAAGTACCTCAACATAAAAAAGGCCATATATGAAAAACCCACAGCTAATATCATACTTAACAGCAAGAAGCTGAAAGCTTTTCCTTTAAGATCGGGAACAAGACAAGGATGCCCACTCTCCTCACTTTTATTCAACATAGTTCTGGAAGTCATTGTCATGGCAATCAGACAACACAAAGAAATAAAAGGCATTCAGACTGGCAAGAAGAAGTTAAACTGTCCCTGTTACTGATTTGTATATTAAAAAACCCTAAAGGATCCACTCCAAAACTACTAGATCTAATATCTGAATTCAGCAAAGTTGTGGGATACAAAATTAATACGCAGAAGTCTGTTGCATCTGATACACCAATGATGAACTAGCAGAAAGAGAAACCAGGAAAATAATTCCATTCACACTTGCATCAAAAAGGATAAAATACCTAGGAATAAACCTAACCAAGGAACTGAAAGACCTATACTCTGAAAACTACAAGACACTCATGAGAGAAATTAAAGAGGACACTAATAAATGGAAACACATCCCATGCTCACGGATAGGAAGAATTAATATTGTCAAAATGGCCATTCTACCTAAAGCAATCTACAGATTCAATGCAATCCCCATCAAAATACAAACAGCATTCTTCAATGAACTAGAGCAAATAGTTCTAAAATTCATATGGAACCACAAAAGACCCTGAATAGCCAAAGTAATCCTGAGAAGGAAGAATAAAGCGGGGGGGATTATACTCCCTGACTTCAAACTCTACTACAAAGCCACAGTAATCCAGACAATTTGGTACTGGCACAAGAACAGACCCACAGACCAGTGGAACAGACTAGAGAACCCAGACATAAACCCAAGCATATACGGTCAATTAATATACGATAAAGAAGCCATAGATATACAATGGGAAAATGACAGCCTCTTCAAAAGCTGGTGTTGGCAGAAATGGACAGCTACATGTAAGAGAATGAAACTGGATTATTGTCTAACCCCATACAAAAAAGTAAACTCAAAATGGATCAAAGACCTCAATGTAAGTCATGAAACCATAAAACTCTTAGAAAAAAAACACATAGGCAAAAATCTCTTGGACATAAACATTAGCAAATGCTTCATGAACATATCTCCCCAGGCAAGGGAAACAAAAGCAAAAATGAACAAGTGGGACTATAACAAACTAAAAAGCTTCTGTACAGCAAAGGATACCATCAGTAGAACAAAAAGACATCCTAAAATATGGAAGAATATATTCATGAATGATATATCCGATAAGGGGTTGACATCCAAATTATATAAAGAGCTCACATACCTCAACAAACAAAAAGGAAATAAGCCAATTAAAAAATCGGCAGAGGAGATGAACAGACACTTCTTCAAAGAAGAAATTTAGATGGCCAACAGGAACATTAAAAGATGCTCCACATCCGTAATCATCAGAGAAATGCAAATTAAAACCACGATGAGGCATCACTTCACACCAGTTAGGATGGCCAACATCCAAAAGACAAACAACAACAAATGTTGACGAGGATGTGGAGAAAGGGGAACTCTCCTACACTGTTGGTGGGAATGTAAAGTAATTCAACCATTGTGGAAAGCAGTACGGAGGTTCCTAAAAATACTGAAAATAGAAATACCATTTGACCCAGGAATTCCACTCCTAGGAATATACCCTAAGAATGCAGGAGCCCAGTTTGAAAAAGACATATGCACCCCATGTTTATTGCAGCACTATTTACAGTAGCCAAGAAATGGAAGCAACCTAAGTGTCCATCAGTAGATGAATGGATAAAGAAGAGGTGTTACATATACACAATGGAATATTATTCAGCCATAAGAAGAAAACAAATCCTGCCATTTGCAATGTGGATGGAGTCAGAGAGTATTGTGCTCAGTGAACTAAGCCAGGCAGAGAAAGACAAGTATCAAATGATTTCACTCATCTGTGGAGTATAAGAACAAAGCAAAAACTGAAGGAACAAAACAGCAGCAGACTCACAGAACTCAAGAATGGACTAAAAGTTACTAAAGAGAAAGGGATTAGGTAGGATAGGTGTGAAGGGAGGAATAAGGGGGAAAAAAGGGACATTATGATTAGCACATACAATGTGGGGGGTGGGATATGGGGAAGCTAGCGTAACAGAGAAGACAAGTAGTGATTCTACAGCATCTTACTATGCTGATGAACAGTGACTGTAATGGGGTATGTGGTGGGTAGTTGATAATAGGGGGAGTCTAGTAACCATAATGTTGTTCATGTAATTGTACACCAATAGCAAAAAATAAAAAATAAAATAAAAAAGACAAGGCAAATATGCAACTCACAGAACAGGGAATTCCAATAGCCAGTAACACAATCCCCATCTTACCAATAAGGCAGCTACAAAATGATGACCTTTCTCTACTCAGTCAGCCTGAGGATATGTTATACAGTAGTATTTTTTAAACTAAGAGTCTGACCTTTTAGAGGGCAAGAAAATCAGTTCAGTAGGTCAGAAAGGTATTTTAAAAAAAAACTGAACAGAAAGGTTAAGTACTGCCTTGTAAAACTTTTCTTTTAGTTACATTTATATACTTGTGTATGTGTGCTAGTTTGCACTGTAAAATGTATTTCTGATTGTGGGTCAAAAGTCTGAAAATATTATTCTTCTCTATCTGCACAATAATGTACCTAGCAGTCTCACATGTAAGAGCAAAAAACTAAAGAACCTAACGTTCAAAAGGAGGGTGGATAAATCAATTTTAGTATATTCAAGCAAAGGAACACAGCAATGACATCAAATGTTCTAGAGTTAAATGAATAAAGCTCAAAACAGATTGTTGAATGAAAGATTTTAGTTTCAGAATGACAATATAATTAGTATAGATTTTAAACAAACAACACTATACAATGCATAGTGATACATGAACACAAAGTACAGTATATTGTATTTCATTGTACAATAATGAAAAGCACTATAACCCTAATCCTGGGCATGGGAGGAAAGTAAAAGAGGATTGGGGAAGGGTACAAAAGGAACCTCAGTCTTATAATCTATCAGTAAAGAACAAAGATCTGAAGCAAGTACAAGATCAAGTTGACATTTGATAAAAGTGAACAGTGGATTACTAGTCGTTAAATCATTCCCTAGGAAGCTTCAGGATGTTTAAAATAAAATACCTCATCTACATAATAAGCAACTATTACAAACAAGTAAATGGAAAAAGAAAGGGAGGAATAGAGAAACATTATTTTGGTTAAAATGGAAGAAATATCAAGGCATTTTAAAATTAAAATTCCCTTTAATACTGAGATGTTGCTTTGACTACATACTTAATACCTGTGGTTTTATGACACTAGCACGTACTGGGTGATCCCCATGCTCTCAAATGCCAATCCAAATGTAAAATTGAACTGTGATAAAATGTGGAAAAACCGTATCAAGAAAAAAATAGATTTCCACAACGAGATGTCTATGTTAACAACTAATAAAAGTGTATGTGTAGGGGAAGAATATAAAGTAGGCCACTCTTCTATTACTGAAAACAAACTACATAAACCTTTTTCTATTAGGAGGTAGGTATGACATAGGAATATTTACACAGTGTTTACTGTGTGTAGATACTTGCTCATTACTTTGATCTTTGATACTCCTAGGTCATAGCTATTCCATTCATATTTTACATATCATAAAACGGAAGCATAGAGAGGTTATATAATTTGTCCAAAGCCATACTCTCAATAGTTACTCCTAATCATTCACTATATGAACCTTTGCTATTACAGGGATGCCTACACCAGAGGCCAAGACAAACCTACACTTCAAACTGAAGTTCATGCAAACCTGGCTCAGTAGCCACAGGATAAATATAATTCTTTATGAGGCCTGCCAATTTGAGGATTTGGGCCAAGGACTTTTTCCTTTAATAGTAAAACAAACATTTACAGTAATAATGATCTTGCTCTGGAGGCTGTCTCAGGTTCCAGTATCAGCCCCCCTTTCTGGAGCAAAGTGTGAAAATACCATGAGAACATGCTCTGGGAAATGTCAAGGATGACACATTTTTGTAAAATAAAATAATCTAACTCAATACAAAAACCTTACCCTTTTACTTCTGGACAGCCTGAATCTTGTAACAGTGCCAAACTGGGAGAAATATGCCCGGATCTGGGTTTCATATAGTGCTGGAGGTATGTGGCCCACGTAGATTACTCCAGGAGTCAGTTTTTTTTGCTTCTGCTTCTGTTGCTGAAGACATAAAGACCAGGCAAAACATTTTTAATAAAAATAATCTAACGATGTCAGCAAACATGTAAACCCCCACAGCTCTCAGTCCAAGGGAAGAGATGGGGAACCTGCCCTGTATTTCCACTCACCACAGCAGTAACTGAAAAATTAGCTATTTAGTATCTATCTCCCCAGGAGGCAACGGTAAAGCAGATGGTCTCCTCGGCGTGCATCCCAGCAACCAGCACCATGCAAACGCTCTTACGCTTTGAATCACGGATAAGCAACGAAGTCTTAGCACGCATGACTGCACCGGAGCACCCACACGGACGCACCCTAGGTTTGTATGCAGCTCACCACCTAACCGCACGATTCCCAGGCGTCTGCTGACCTTCACGATGCCTACTGACCTTATGGCATCTCGGTCATCCCGCCTGTGCCTTCTACAAGAACTTTAAATTTTTCCAGACGCGAATTTTATGCTAAAAACCAAGGCAAACATAACGATGTCAGGGCCCCAGTCAGCAAAACGAACTTCGCAAATACTTTCAGGAATTCCGAAACCACCAACCGGGCAAACAAATTTCCCAAATTCGGCGGCAGAGAAACACGACAGTTCCAATCCCGGTCCACCAGCAGCAGGAGGCCCGCCCCCGACCCGCCAGCTTTCCCCTGCGCCATCCCGACGCGCCCCTCCGCTCCACAACCCGGAAGGCCTGCCGGCCGAGCCCCACAGTTCTGAGTCGGTGAAAACCGCCCGGTGCGGGGGTCCCGCGGCTTTAGAGCCGGTGGGCCTGGGGTCCTCCTGGGCACCCTGGAGGCGCGGAGCGGGACGCGGCCCCAGACCCCGGGCCCGGCCGCCGCTCACCTGCCTGGCGCGCAGGCGGACCTGCGCTACCTCCTTCTGAAACTTGGCGTCCTCCTGTGGGTTCAGGGACAGGAACGGCTTTGCCGGGCCGGCAAACGCCGCCATGCCGAAGGGCTCCACGATACTGCACCACGCGGCGCGGCGGATATGCCGGCCTTCCGCTCCGGTGCGGCGGAAGTGGGAAGGAAGGCGGCGGGGGCGGGGCGTGACGCGCCGGGACAGACGTATGCGCGGGGCGCGGCGGGCGCTTGTGGGGCGGCGGCGTGACGCGCTGGGTGGGGCGCGCTGGCTGCGGCCGGGGGCCGGCGGGAGGTGGAATCTCGGTGTCCCCCACCTGCCCCAGTCTCATACCTGCCACCTGTGTGAAATGGCAGGGACTTGTTCATTACCGGGGCCCTGGTGTCTGGGGCTGAACCTTGGGGCTGCCTTTAACCGCGAGGATCCCCTCGCGGGAAATGAGGGCTCCAGGCGAGGCCACGGTCATTTGTGCCTTTCCAAGACCCTAGTGCGTGCGGAGGGCGCAGGGGCACGAGGACCGGCAACCAGCCCAGCCTGCTGGTCTGGAAGGCACGCGCGCAGATGCGAGGAGCCGGGCCTGGCTGGTGCGCGAGCTCAGGTGGAGATGCGGCACAGGCTGCCGGGCGGGCGTGTAGGGGGCCAGCTCCACCGAGAGGCCGCGCCTGCCTTCACCTCCTCCACCCGTCACCCCTCCGGGAAGTCTTCCGTGACCCTGTCGCGGAGGCTTGCTCATATTAAACGCTCCCTTACAACTGTGTTTTCACGAAGAGGTGGTGGTCTCAGAAGCGTGCAAGCAGAGAGCAATTTTCTTCTTACTCAGGACTGGGCCTTCTCATGGGCTTGTTCCTGCTGCCCTCGGATGAAATGTTTAGGTATCAGCAAGTAGAAGCATTTTCCAGGTGTTCAAAATCTATTATCAATTGTCTCCTCTCCCCCAGCTCACTCGGTTCAAGTGAGAAATCTCACAATGGGATCTCCAGTGACATTGTCCCTATTGGCTCCAGCTCTCCCCTGCACCTGTTTCTGTTTTCAGCCTCTCCAGGAGTGAGATAGGGACAGAATGAGGAAGGGGCAGGAAGGGGTTCCTTGACTGGCAGGTGTCACCTGGCTGGGGAATTTCGGATGAAGCACATTCTGCACTGCTGGGTCTTTCCAAGCACACTTTAGAGGTATTCCCTCGCCTAGCTGCTCATGACTCAACCACCTGCTTAAGTCGGGTCTGTGTCCAGGTGCACCTCTTGGAAGGGCCTAAGCTGACCCATCTTGGTCCTTTGGTAAGAGTCAAGGAAGGTGCTTGTTCCTCTTTGTGTTGTTGCAGGGCAGTCCTCATGGCTGGCCTCAAAATTACATACTGTGTATGAATCAGCTACTGGTTTCCATTTCCCCAAATTCTGGAAGACACACACTAAGCTCTCCATACCCTGAAGGGTTAGGTTTTGTGTGTGTGTGTGTGTGAATTTCCCCTTCCCTCCCCAGAATGAAACCTTGACATATATCAGCCCCTATGGGGAGGGAAGCAGAGGAACAGAGAAGGGAAGACAGCAAACGGACAATTCTCTTCTGGGAGATTCCCTCTCCAGTTGTCCCAAAAACCTCCATGAATTCCTGGCTGCCCCTTGCATACCCAAGGTAGGTAGTGACCCAAGGCTTCTCAAAATTGTCTTGAGCATGTGGATTGCCTGGGGGGTCTTTTTACAAGACTTATTCTGATTTGTAGGTCTGGAGTGGGGCCCCAGGTTCTGTGTTTCTAACAAGTTCCCAGGTGGGGCTCATGCTTCATAGACCACACTTTGAGTAGCAGCAGTACAGATCTGGGGGACTGATCACATTACTGGGTTGAATATTGTCCCCCAAAAGATATGTTCAGCTTTTTAACCACACACACAGAGTCACATAACAAAGGAGGCAGGAATGGTGGTGATACACTACAAGCTGAGGAATTCCAAATATTGCTGGCAACCACCAGAAGCCAGGAAGAGATAATGCAGGGTTCTTCTCTAGAGCCTGCTAACATCTCCCGGCTGGGGCCGGGTGCTGGAGGAAGTCCTGGATGTTCACAGAAGGAAACCAGGACACCCCGTCCTTGGCCCTTCACAGACTGCAGAAGTCAGCTTTGACCAGGGAAGACTCTCAGCCCCCAGATCCTGCTGCCCAGAATGGACCTGCTGTTTCCCCTTTCTGAGCCTTGGTCATTTACTCCTCAGTTAACAGTGACTTCCAGTGATATTTGCTCCGACCCTGCTGGTAACATCTCACTCTGCTGAGCCTCCACTGCCCAAGGCCCTCTGAGACCTGGGCAGGTGGTCACAGGAGTTGATGGCCATTCCAGTCAGAGACCAGAAACCTACTAATCCAGCATGTGCCTGGGGGAAATCCTCCTTTCTGCCAGACTTCAGCGTTCTCATCCATTAGGAAGATGTTCTCATCCATTAGGAAGAGGTTCTCATCCATGGGGAGCATGCAAGTTGGTGTCTGGAACTCCTGGGTGGAGACACTACCAATAATCAGTGGGCAGTTGGCCTTCCGCATGCCCTGGGGACGGGCTAGACCCCTGGTGTCTATCCTTTCTGCCCTTCCTTCCCCTCTCCGTCCTTCCCTTCTCTCCTTGCCTCCCTCCCTCCCTTCTTTCGGCTTGCATATAGAGGGGGGACGCCTTTTACTGAGTTGGCCTGTGCACATTACCTCAACACCCTGACTCCCGCACTCGGTGCTTGTGACACCATCAGCTACTGTAACAACCAAAGTGCCTCCACACCTTTCATGTGCCTAAGTGGACTGTTGGGGGTGCTTACTCTTTCCCTTCCTTTCTCCCTTCTGACCTCCTGTGCCACCACTTAGGACAGGATGGTGGCATGTTGTGGTGCCACCATCACCACCTGTGGGCTGGAGCACCAGCTGTGGGCCCAGCATGGTGAGGGCTGGCAGCTGGGGTGTGCAACAGGGCTGGGCCTGCATCGGGGGCAAGGCAGGGTATGCTGAGTGTCCAGTAGCTGGGCTTAGGAGAGGGCTTGAAGGAGGTGGCTCAGAGCTGGCAGAAAGGACATGGGTGGCACTGGGAGGGGAGCATGTGGATGTACCTGCCTTCCTCTCCCGTTCTCCTCTGTTCCCACCACTGCCTCATCTCTGTGGGCAATACGCCACCCCAGACAGTGGCTCAGCTGTCAGTTGGCCTGCTCAGCCCTGCCTGGCTGCCCCATTGCTCAGTCATGGGGTCTTGGGATGAGCCTGGAAGGGACAACTCCAGGGGAAGGATGGGAGAAACTCTATTCTGCATCACTAGCCTTGATAAATGTCACCTGACCAAGTAAAAAATTGTCTGCAGTCCATTCAGGATGACACCATGAGGGGAATTTACTTTCTGTCCTTGCAAATGGTTGTCATCTGTCATATCCTGCCCTGTGCCAGGTTTAACAATATGAACAGCCCCAAATCCAGACAGGGTGAGGCAGCGAGGGCAGAGCTGGGTGGACCCTGGGGAGGGAGTGGACGAGTGGATAGTGGCAGGTGGCCAGGTCTAGATTCTCTCTGGAGGCCCTGGGGCTGACTCCCCACCCCTCCTCCATCCCAGGGTCCCTCCTGCCCTTCAGGATGGGGTGTGGGTCATGGTGTTCTGGGTCCTGCAGGGCCCATAGTCCACATTGTGATTTCCCCTTTTCAGTCTGTGTTAATCATGTTGTTTATTTTCTGTATGTTTAGACATCTTATAAACCTTGCTGGCTGAGGAGAGACTGTCCCTCCCAGGGCTATCCAATTCTGAGATAGTGAAGACTCAGACTAGGGCATGTCTTTCTTATGCCACCTCCTTATCTAGTGCTCACACAAGCCAGTATTTCCCTTGCCCAAATCGTGGCAGGGCCAGGTACCAGCCAAAGCACACTGGAATCACTCACATTGGTCAATCAGAGGCTAGTTACCCTGCCTGGCCTGTCACTCCCATGGAGACACCCTAAAGGCTCTGGCTCAGGCTGCTCATTTCTGCTTCTGCCTCCTGAGCATACCTGGTGCCACCCCCATGGTCCTGCTTGGCATGGTGTGCCCTGCCCTCTCTGGAAATGTGTATCAAATCCTTCTTTCAGTGGCTCTGGCTTCTCCATGCTGTCATCCTGTCACTTGTTACCATTTCCCCCTGGATTTACCTGAGCTGTGGACTTTCTTCCACTTTGCAAAAGACAGTAAAATACCTCACCTGTTCATATTTTATTAGGATGATGTCCTGCTCGGTGCATGCCCTTTGGTGCTTATGCTTCCAGGTCACCAGACAAAGGAACAATTTAAAACATCAGTGTAGGTGGAAAGTGGATCATCTAACATCTGGTTGTACAACTTCTTGTAGGTTGGTATCTAATTCTTTACTGTCAAAAGCACTGAAGCAAATCCTATTTGAAAATGTCTACCACTAATCAGTAAAGACAACTTTGGATGGTAAATATCTGTTATTTTTGTCTAATATCCAGAGGGAACTAAAATACTGAGTGTGGTTGCTTCCATTCTCTTCTACTTACCTTTGTGAATATCTTAGCCTGAATTCTTAGGCAGGCTAAGTCTAAGACAGAGATTAGGTGATGACATTTTATTTGGGTCATGGGTGGGTGAATTCCAGGTCATTGAGAGTGAGGAACAGACGAAAGTGAGGCAGCAAAGCTCAGAAAACAAATACAGAATGCTGCATTTTTACACTGGCCACCGTCTCACAACTAACTGGTTGCTGAGTTGCTCAATTACATGGGACTTTCTGCATTTCTGCAGAGATTGTGTGGAGCTACTATTTCATAGAACAGTCTGTTAGGATGAGGAAGGGTAAGCAATTTATCTGTCAGCACCCAACCACATTCTGCCTTTTATTAGTTGAAGTTTGCCCCATGTACCATTAACCTCACGCACTTTCAGGTTACGTGCTCAGTCCCTCTGGGAAGCTGTTAGGGAAGCCAGAGCCTCTGTGAGCTGGGATGGGAGGGCAGGGTTGCAGCTGCTTCAGAGAATGATGAAGGCAGTGTTGAAGGCTGGCTTGTGCTCTGGGGGAGACTGAGGCACTAGTGTCATTAGTTGACCCAGTGTGGATGTTGGCTAGGACTCTGCACTGAGAATTTGCTTGGCTGAACATTGCCTCTTATAAAGAGTAATGGGGGAGGGCTCCTCCAGGGGCAATTACTATGACTAATTTCTCAGCAATCCTATCTACCTACCCATCTATCAAAAGAACACAAGTTTCATCTACAGTTACATGAACTCATTTGACAAAGAAAGAACACAGCCTTATCCATCTTATTTAGAGAACACCTCCATTAAAACTTTACTTTTGTTTAATGTTTATAAAATTTGTAACACATTTATGTTGTGTGATGAACCATGTTACCGTTCAGTGATAAAGTAGAAGGAATTTTAGCAATTAGGTCCTTGTGATTATAGGACATTTTACATTATATTAATTTTGTAGGGGATTAGCATGGATAATCAAATGATTTTAAGCAATATTTTCATGTTAGGTTAAAATTGTGGGAGAAGTGGAATGTTAATAGCAGTCTTAAAGAGCTTATAGACCTTTAACTTAATAGACATATGGTGTTACACATGAACCTCATGGTAACCACAAACCAAGAACATGTAAAAGATACATGAAAAATAAAGAGAAAGGAATCCAAATATAACACAAATGTAACATCAGATTACAAGGGAAAAGAGCAAGGGAAGAAGAAAGGAACAGTCAAGAACTACAAAAACAACCAAAAACCAATTAACAAATTGGAAATAATTACATACCTCTCAATAATTGCTTTAAATGTAAATGGACTAAATGCTCTAATCCAAAGACAAAGGGTGTCTAAATAGACAAAAAGCAAGACCTGTCTATATGCTGCCTACAAGAGACTCATTTTGGACCTAGACACAGACTGAAAGGGAAGGGACAGAACAGGACATTCCATGCAAGTAAAAATGAAAAGAAAGCTGGGGTAGCAACACTTTTATCAGATGGTCTAGTGC
The DNA here is from genome assembly GCF_030020395.1 of Manis pentadactyla. Taxonomy (NCBI): domain Eukaryota; kingdom Metazoa; phylum Chordata; class Mammalia; order Pholidota; family Manidae; genus Manis; species Manis pentadactyla. The sequence continues at coordinate 200,273 of NC_080026.1, forward strand.
TTGGCCTATCACTGGGAAAACAAGCCGGTTAATAAACCCTTTCACCCCAAGAACGTTCCATTGTCATTCCTGTCTCATTGAATCTATAGTGAACTTGCCGGAGGCTGAAACCCATTGGCAAGACTATGTACACGGATGAACCTTGAGGTCATTATGCTGAGTGACATAAGCCAGTTGACAAAAGACAAACAGTCAATCTGCTTATAGGAGATAACTAGAATAGTCAAATTCATAGGGACATAAAGTAGTCTTTTGCACGCATTTTTTGATATTTCTTCTAATTTTTACTTGGGAATTACCAAGTCTAACTTGACAAATGAAAAAAACTTCTTAGAAGATGCTTAAAAGTCACCTTAGATTTTCTGAAAAAGTGGTTTGTCAGTCTCCTGTTGCTGTTAGATTGAGAAGTCACCGTTTTTGTTTATAGTTGGCATGGAGAAATGTTGTAGGATTTCAAAAGTGAATCTGCATTTGTGTCAAGTCAGTTAACACAAAAAGTGGTGCTACGATTTGGCAGGTACCAAATCTCAATAAAAATGAGCTCCAATTGCTATTTTCATCCCTTTTAGTTAATCTGAGATTCTGCCTAAAATTTTGGACAAAATGGTACCTGATGTAGAAACAAATTAGTGTTTGATCAAGTTGCTAAAACTGAGCACTTCTAGCTTGCCACACCACAGGGGTTACAGTGGTCAAATTAGGTAAGGCCTCTGAAGCCTCTTGCAGATACTGTCGTTGGTAGATAAAAGGATGAGTGACATTTGGCTCTCAGCGGCCATACTTACTGTACGTGACCATAGGCGAGTCAATCTGCTATGGCCACTTCATTTCTAGGATAAGCGCAGCACCAAGTGCACACACAGTTAGGTAAATTAGGGTTTCTCACGTATATTCCTGTGCGCCCCGCAGAAACCCAACAGTCCGCAGCTAGTGTAGCGCAGCTAGTGTAGCGCGTGTTTCCAGCCTCCGCAAGCGGGCGCGCGAACGGCGGGCACCAGGCGGCCCGGCACCGACTCCCCAGGCTCGGGAGGGGCGGCCGGAGGCGGCGCGAGCGAACGGAGCGCTGTGGGGCCTGGAAGGGCGGAGCACATCTGCGCCCCAACTCATCCCCCTATTAGTACAGCCCCACTCACACTCTTACTGCCCCGCGAACGTGCTGCAAAGACGCACACATCGTTTTTTCCGTTTTGCACTGAGACCGCAGCACCGCGCTTTCCGTCGCCGCTTGGGAGCGTGCCCGTCAGCTCGGACACTTTCTCGCCAGTCCGGGCCGGGAACAAGAACACCGGGGACAAGCGCCCCAGCTGCGCCCAGCCGCGCGCCCTGCCACCCGCGGGCCACATGCTCCGAGGACCCCGCCCACCGCAATCGCGGGCTGTTTCCGGCGATGCCTGTCCGAAGAGCACGAGACGCACGCTCCGCCCAGCCTCCCTTGCCCTGGGCCCTGGCGCTCCTCGGCTCCAGACGTGGCTTGTGGCGCCTCAGGCAGTGCAGCGAACAGCCCTCCTGCTTACGCGCCGCAGGCTTGGAGGACCCCAGCGACGGCCGTAGCGTGGGGCCCGGAGGACGCGGCGGCGGCGTCACAACGGCCTGCTGGTTCCCGGCAGGGTGCGTCTCGCTTGCTCGGTGGCCGTAGGGGCTGGTCGTTGTGCGGCCGTCGCCATGTCTGTGAGCGAGATCTTCGTGGAGCTGCAGGGCTTCTTGGCCGCCGAGCAGGACATCCGAGAGGCGAGCGCCGTCCCCCACCCTTTCCTTCCCCGGCCCTCCGCTGTCCCTCGCCCGCGGGCGGCGGGAAGCCTGCGGGGTGGGTTGCTTCCCCTCCGGGTCCGCCGAGGGCCGACCCTGCCCCGCCCCGCCCAGCTGCCGGCTCGCGACCCCAAGTTCGGGTCTCGGCTTCTCGGCAGCTTGGCCTCCTGAGTGTCCCTCTTCCTCCTTTAAACACCTGCTCCCGTCGCAGGCTCCGTTGGCCCTGTGGACAGAGAATGCACGTTCCGTGCGTGTGTTGCGGGTGTCTTAGAAGCGTGTGTGGCCTCTAAAACTCATGTGGCTTCTATTCCACATAAAAACCTAGACTCTGTTGCGGCCCACAGCACTCTCTCTCCAGACACATTTTACGCCATTTTCGGTTCTGTATTCAGTTTAACTGCCCTTCGTTCCTCTAGTTCCTCAGGTAGTTTTCTATTTCGGCATTTTGCACGTGAGGTTTGCTTTTCTTGGAATTCGCATCTTTCCGCTCTTCTGGTTATCTCATATTCATCTCCTTGACCTCACAGCCGAAATGTTCTTCCTCTGCCCTGTTTCCTAGTAGTGCATTAGCATTTTAAAAAGCTATGCGATTCTTGTTTTATAACTTATCTCCCCCATTGTGCTAATTGTCTTCCCAGTATGGGCACAGTGCCTAGCGCCTAAATGTGCCCAGTGAATATTTGTAAAATGAATGAATGAAAAATACCCAATACTCATATTATGTTTCACTTTTATTTTTATATTACATTTCTCATTCTTAATATTTATACTGTTTTAGTGGGATATTTTGGGTTGATGGGTGGCTATTATCATTCAAGGCTAGAGTGGAAAAACAGGATTCAAACCTTGATCATTTTTGCACCAGTTCAGGCATTCTAAAGATTGTTAGTGTTTTGAATGTACGTGGTGGTGTCCAAGATAACATATGCTGTATGGTTTGTGACTAATAATTATGTTTATCTGATATTTTAATTGTCTTTAGGAAATCCGAAAAGTTGTACAGAGCTTAGAACAAACAGCTCGAGAGATTTTAACGCTACTGCAAGGGGTCCATCAGGGTGCTGGGTTTCAGGACAGTAAGTTCTTTATTTTGATTTGGAAGGTTTTTGTTCGCTTTATCAATCTCTCATTTAAAGCGTTAATTTCCACCTAGAAGACATTTGAAGTCTATATTTTTTAAAGGCCCTCGTGGTTTATGGTGAGTAAAAATTTGAGAAGTAGGTGAGTTGATCATTTCATATGTTTATAGAATTCTGTGTGCTTGATTTTCTGCTTTAACATGGTATGGTTTAAGTAGGAATTTTTTAATCTTTATGAACGTCTGCTGATAATAATTGTGGTAGTTTCACAGCTCTCCTATATTAGCAATTTTTGATTTTTTTAAACCCAACTTTTCAGTCTTTGAATATAACTTAATATGCATTTGTAGGTACAAAATGGTCAGTGCAAAATGTTCTCAGTGAGTTCACATTACAGTCAGCCCCTCGAGTGGGGATCATATATGATAAGCTTAGATATGGAATCTCCATTGTAGATGTTGCCAGCACAACTGAAAGAGCTGAAACATATTTTTATGGAGAAAATAATATGTAATTTACAGGTGTCAGAAATCATTTTTCCTACTGATACAGAATTGGTCCGTTTGATTGAGAATAACTGATCAAACTTTGTGACCAAATATGGGAAGTAGTGAGGTCCAATCTTAGGCATCTTTGAGGATTGGGGATAGCAGCTGGTGTATAGACCCTTAAAGGATGAGGTCATTTATGACCGCTATCTGGCATGTGTCCTAACTTTCCCTTTTGTATTTTTCAGTATTGGTTAAACAGTAGGGGAACAAGAGATGAAATTTTGAGAGCCATGTTGAAAAGCAGAGATGCATGCCCTACTTTTGGTTGTGAAATTTGAAATTTTTTATTTCTGGGTAGTCGCATAGTTTATTAAGTAAGAACTGTATTTGAAATTTGGTGAGTCTTTCATTATCACATTTGTCTTTTTGTGATCAGTTCCAAAAAGGTGTTTGAAAGCTCGAGAACATTTTGGTACAGTAAAAACACACCTAACATCTTTGAAGACCAAATTCCCTGCTGAACAGTATTACAGGTTTGTAAGAAAAGCAGAATTGTTTTATAACTTTAACAAAAGGAAGGACAAAAATGATGGGTATTGGTAAAAATACTCCTGGACAGAAGAAACAACACAAAGAAAACAGTGATGGTGGCAAAATGTGTGATTTTTTTTTTCTTTTGCAAAATTTTTGTAAGAAACATAATTGTGCAATGAAAAAGTAAGACGATATCCATTGTATGAAGGTCAAATAGAGAATAATAGTATATTTAAGTTACTTGTGAAATTGGGTGAATTATGTCTATGTTATTAAGATTATGGGATCAGGTGGCAGTATACATAAAGAGTTGAGTTTTGCATTTTAAAGCTTGAATTTCATTGCCAGGTAACATATTTGGCTAATATTTTGTGCCATGTCTTGTTGAATCTACAACTCCATTAATTTTAAGAAACATCTGTATTTATGTACCATTAGGGAAAAAAAACTGTCAGTCATAATTGTGAAACATGGGTTGTAAAATTCATCCTGATTTCACAGATACAAAATTGGAAAAACTACAAAGTAAATAAGAACCTGAAGTCTCTCCTTTACATTTGTTTTCTTACTGAAAAAGATACTCTTAAGAAATGGAGATGGCTAGTAGGTAGGACATGTCTGTGGGGCATGGGTAGTAAAACCTCAGGATTGTTCAAGGCAGGGATGGTCAAACTACTGTGGACTGCTGCCTCCAGAAGCTGTGACCTGCTGGTGTATTTTAAAGGGTTGTGGAAAAAAAAAAGAGGAACAACTGAATGAGAATCTGTGACAGACTGAAAGTGATCTTCAAAATCTGAAGTAATCTGGCCCTTCACAGGGGAAAGGGTATCAGCACCTTACCCTGCTGTGAGGGAACAATAGAAGCAGAGAGAAATAGGACAGAAGGTTGGCAGGGTCTTCAGAAACCATATAGTTGGAGATCACACACAGGCTGTCCCTGGCTGGTTTGGTCCTCATCGTTTTTTTTTGATCTGCACTCTATTGAAAATTTGTTTTAAGTTTGTTGCTATATTTGAAAATCAGGAGGCGTAGCATAAATATCTAGTGGTTGTAAAATTTCCTCCTTTTTCAGGCTTCCAGCTTCCTTTAACAGCAGTATCCTGAGATTTTTAAGTCCATCTGTTGCAAACGGTAGTTACTGATTACATTTGTGAATTGGTATTTTCTTGATAATTTATACCCAAATTGCAGTGTAGGCGTTAAGTTAGGTGTGAGGCTGATGGACGATTGCAGCCTCCAGTCTTCAGTTGCTGCTTTCATTTTTGACAGCAGGGTCATTGTTCTTCCTGATTAAACTTCAGTTTGCTCATCATCTATATTTTTAAATTTTTATACTCATTCTAATTCTCTAGATTTTTGTGTTCATCAAAATTGGATCATGCCTCATTTATTAAATATAAGTAATAGTTGTAAGTTTGAACCTGCAAAAGTTAGACTAAATTCACCTAATATAGTTAAGTGACATGTTGATCTTATGTGTTTTATATGTTGAGGATTCACAATAAGAATTTATTTGGGAAGGTTTTCCATTCTTAAAATGTCTGAATTTGACTGCTTTAAGCCTGTGTTTAAGGCCCCCCCGCCCTCCACCTAAACGTGCTTCCACTCACGCAGGTTTCACGAGCACTGGCGGTTTGTGCTGCAGCGTCTGGTTTTCTTGGCAGCGTTTGTTGTCTACTTGGAATCAGAAACACTAGTGACTCGAGAAGCAGTTACAGAAATTCTTGGCAGTAAGTGTCTTAATCGGTGTTCATCTGCAGAATCAGGCATGGTAGCGTAATTTTTGGTGGGAGGTGCTACCACTTGCATTTTTCTGTTTATTAATACAAATGAAAACTAAATGGAAATCCAGTTACTTGGAAACACAAAAACTAAATATATGTAGTGTCTTGCTCTTTGTAGTTGGGTGTTTCTTTTGGTTTTTAAAAATTTTAAGGGAAGTTGAAAGAATAGCTCAGTGAACACCTGTTTACACCCAGCTTAGATTCTCTGCTTGTTACATTTTGACACATCTGCTGGTCTCCACTGTGTGTGCACGTGGAAGGCTGTAGATATAGTTTCTCCCTTGAATGCTTCAGCATATGTCTTCTAAAAGCAGAGATGCTCTCTGACATAACTGGATACCATTCTTGGTGATACTACTCTTTGAGGGAAGAATGGAAGGGATAACTGAGGTTTCCTCAAGAGTTTGAAAAATCCACATGAGGTCTAGTTGCCAGGAGTATGAACACACTAAAAAAAGACAATTTAAAAGATTCATCCCTTTTCACTTTGATGGAAATTACATGTGTGAGTATATGTGTGTGTATTTTACCTTCTTAGGATTAAATGTCTTTCACATTATGACTTTTCTTTGTTATATTTTTTAGTTGAGCCAGATCGGGAGAAAGGATTTCATCTGGATGTAGAAGATTATCTTTCAGGAGTTCTAATTCTTGCTAGTGAACTGGTAAGAAGCTTATTAATTTTCCCCTTGCTTTTTTGATCTTCCCTCTTCGCTATGTTTTTAAATGGATACAAAGTTCAGGAAATCTTGTTCTTTTCCAAGCCGACGGTGGGTCACCAGGTAGTCATTAATTGTGCTGTGCTAGGTTTTGCTAGTCATCATGGCGATGCCAGCTCAATGGTGAGGCAGCTACGCTTATTTACTGTTGAGTTCTTAGGATGACAGTACCTTTTCCTTTTAAAGTACTTACAAGACATACATTCCTGGTTAACGTGTTTGATGGTTTTGGAGAACAATTTAATAACGTAACTGTATAAGTTATTCTTGTCTTTATCCTTTTAATCTCTTTCTGAGAAATTGTCCTACAAAAGTAATTCAGAAGAAAAAAAGGTGCTGTTACAAAGGTGTTTACTCTAGCCTCATTGTGTATTTAATTATAGACCCCAGAAACTCCAACAAAAGGGGAATGATTTCTTAAGTCACTAAGTAGGTTAATTGTAAGGACAGAATGGAAGGGGCGTGTGGCCTGGGGTCTGGGTGCAGTTTGGGCAGGTTGTGAGCATTGCTGTCTCTCACTCGTAGTCGAGGCTGTCCGTCAACAGTGTGACTGCTGGAGACTACTCGCGGCCCCTTCACATCTCCACCTTCATCAACGAGCTCGATTCCGGTTTTCGCCTCCTTAATCTCAAAAACGACTCCCTCAGGAAGCGCTACGATGGCCTGAAGTACGACGTGAAGAAGGTTGAGGAGGTGGTCTATGACCTCTCCATCCGTGGCTTCAATAAGGACACAGTGGCGGCCTGTGGAGAGAAGTAGGTGGCCCTTGGTGCTCCCAGCCGCCAACCCCCAGGACTCCCAGTGAGGGCGAGCGTGCCCTCACACTAACCAGGATTGCTCTGTTGCTGCACACTGTGCTGTTTCTTGTGTGGTGTGAGTGTCAGAATGGAAGCACTTCCTGGGGGTGAAAGAATAGCCTTTACAAGGACAGCCGTTTCTTTGTTTTAGTGAATTTGCTCTGGAATGAGTGTATTTCAGTTTTGTCAGAAATCGTAAATGTCATTCCCTTGCTACCCTGATGCTGTTGATATCCTGACTGAGAAGCTGTCCTGTGTGATTCTCCCTGAAGTGACTGATCCATCCATGCCCAGGGTAGCCTGGATGTCCTCTGAAAACGGATAATTCAAAAGGATGGGAGCCAAGCAGAGGACAGTTTATTTTCCGTATCTTATTTTAAGCCTTGTGAATAAATGAGATGTTGAAATTTTTTGCAAGGGAGTTAACAGCTCCAGGTTCTCTGTCACTGCCATCAAAGTATAAAAGATTAAATTGCACAGTCAAATTCAACAAACCATTCTGGGAAGTTTTTGTATTAAGGGGTTGAGTAACATTTTACCATTTGTCTCTGACAGGTTGGGAGTGGCGCTTAGTGTTTCAAACACCTCTGTTTTCTGATGTTGCCTTAACATTCCGCTGTTGTCTCAGACACATTGAGAACCAGCACTTCATATGCTATGTTTGTAGGCTATGAAACCTTTTCCCAGCAGCCAGTTAGACCTTGTGGTCTGGGAGTATAAAGCCACCCAGTCAGGTTAATTAGCACCGTGACTGGTGTCTTCTAAGAGAGAAATGCTATGCTGTGCTTTGTTCTGAAGAGAAAGCCTTGGATTAAATAAAAAAGAAACATGACAAGCTGATTGGTAATGTTTTCAGAGCAGGCCGTTTCAGGTTCTTGATGGCTGTTCCAACAGTCAGATTTTAGATTCACTGTTTTGGGTGAGTCACATAAACTTGTTGGCACCTTCTCTGCCCCAAACTTCCAGGTTGTGCTAAGAGTGTTTGCCATGTAAATTCTGTTGAGTTGAAATGATTTAAATCCACACTTCTGGGAGTCTCATTGAAAGAAAGTTGTGGGTGTGTCCAGAATAATAGGAAGAATTCAGAAGTAGTCCCCCTCATGCACAGTACCAGTCTGGGCTTCCTGTTTGTGCAGTGGAACTGGCATTGCTGTCAGAGCTGTAATCAGGCTGAGTGAGGTCTGACCAATTTCCCATAATGAGAAAGTAGGAATGAGGCATAAATTGCCATGCATTGTTGGATTTTAGAACAACTCTCTTGGTGGTTCTTGTGCAGAAGAGTTTGTACAAAGAAAATAGGTATCAGGGTCTTTGAACTGCTTGGATCACCATCTGAGGTGCATAGGGACAGCCCTGCTGGATCAAGCATAGGAGGCTGATGCCACCATTCAACATATGCGGTGAGTTTGTTAATAATTTCCCTTGCGTCTTTAAATGTTGGTTTACCTTGGGAATCTTAAAGTTCTTGGCAGAAGTTGTGGATTTCAGTCTTCACAAGTGCAGTGTGAGTGGAGGAGCACATTCTGGTCTTTGGGCTCCGTGTTAGAAGTGTCATGTTCATAGCTGTTTAGTTGTGTTTGTATTTGAACCTTACTGTACTGCCATGGGAGACCTCTTCTACTTGGAGAATAAATTCTGAATGTGTTTTGAGGCTGAATAAGCACATACCACTGTGTAACAGTTAAAGGAATCAGCCATGAATAGTTCTTTACTGGAAAGTGCAGGTAACATCTGTGATCTGCCTTGACTGGGAAATCAAAAGTATTTTAACTGAAGATGTTGAGAAGCCTTGGCTCTGGTTTTAGTGTAGTAGAATTGTGTTTTTTTACTTTTTTACTTTTAATTTTTTTTATTAAGGTATCATTGATATACACTCTTATGAAGGTTTCACATGGAAAACATTGTGGTTAACTACATTCACCCATATTATCATAGAATTGTGTTTCAGAAAATCAAGCAGGTTAGAGAAAACTGATGAATTAGTGGATGCTTCCTTTATAAATTTATAAGAAGAGGAGAACCCCAAAAATACCTGATAAGATTTGCTGTCTTAAAGTTGAATAATACGAGTAATGCTTAAGAGAATTATAATAAAGAATGAAAGCTTCTTTGGCAGTGTCTTGAGACCTTAAACAAGTAGGTGAAGAGATGAGATGAATATGCAGGTTGCTGCTGGCATAGTTTCATAATTGTGTACTCAGAAATCACGGCTTTCTTGTTTCTTGGTCTGGACTGAACCGTATTCTTCAGGCAGGGCACTGTCATGCCTGACACCAAAATGAGACTCCCTGAGCCTGAGATACTGTTTTTTTTTTTTTTTTAGTATTAGTATTCACTGAAATAAGCATTAAACAAATGAAAATAGACAATTTCCCTCCCCCCAAACAAAAACGCAAACGTGAGAGAGGTGGAATGGGCTAGCCTAGCTGGTTGGTGAGGATGGAGGAGCCTCATCTAACTTAAGGCTCCATGTGACTAGGTGCTTCAAGGCACTGTTAACCCAGGGCGGGGGTGGGGAGCTGTGGGCAGAGGTGCACGTCTGGCCTGGGCTGGCCATATGGTGCCTTTGCTAATGGGGGTGTTGGATATTGTCCAGCAGCTCAACAGGGCAGTCCAGTGGGACTTGGGAGCCAGCCTGGAGTGGCTTTGTGTTGCTTTAGCATGTATATGGTCGGTGAATTAGAGTGTGTGAGACTCCTTGGAGAGCATGTATGCTGAGAGTAATGACGCAGGGGCAAAACTGGTTAACAGTGGGGTTTAGTGAGCTGGGCAGAGGACGTAGAGCCCTTGAGGAAGTGGAGAAATGGTTATAGAGGTGGACAGGACGGGGAGAGTGGCTTGTTACAGAAGCCAGGCGAGTAAAGAGTCTTCAGAAGGATTTTTTGGGTGAGGGATTTAAAATACATTAATTTTACAGCCTTAGAGCATTGTGACTTTGTCAGGCTAGGCTGGGTTATGCTGTGGTAACAACCCCCAAATTCCTAAGCATAGAGGCTTATTTCTCTCTCTCACTCCCTGTCCTCTGAAGGTTAGCTGAGGGATGCTGTCCTCATCTAGCTGACAGGAGCCATCCGTGGACCGCTGCTAGCTGCTGTGGGAGGAGGGGGGTGCTGTGGAGGGTGTTGCATAAATGCAGGCTCTGGTTTGGAAGTGACGTGTCACTTTCTCTCATAGTGTGTTGGTCAGGTGGAACACACGGTCCTGCTAAGCCCCACGGGGGCCAGGAGGTGAAATTGCACCTTGTATGGTGACTCAGAAGATGGAGTCAGACAAGCTGAACGCTGCAGGTTGTGGGCAGTGTTGAGTTTCTTCTGTTAAGTGATCAGTAGCAGTATTTCTGGTCTCAGTGGGCTTGGGAGGGAAAAAAGATGTCCCAGGGCTACTGTTGTCTGTGGATGGTAAGAGGCGGTGGATCCATCTGTAGTCCCCCTGTGGGGGAGTGTGTCTCCTGTTTGTGTAGGTGTTTTGTAAGCCACAGTCAGTGAGCTCTTACATGTTCCAAGCAGTGGGTTGACCATTTTGCCCAGATGTCTCTTCTCACCCTCATAGCCCATGCGGTAGCTACCACTGCTCCCACACTAGGCCTGGGGGACAAGCTTAGTGAGGCAGTGAGTTTGTCCTGGGTTCACAGCCGTGAAGTGGAGGGGGAGCGGTTCAAAGGCAGTTAGTTACTCTGCCTCAGCGCCAAGACACCATTTCTGTCTTGATGCCGCTGATGGCTTCACTCCATAGCCTGACCAAACATCATGCTCACATTACAGTGTAACTTTGGGTCAGCTGCAGTCCGTGTTAAAAATTGGCATAAAAAAGTGGGAGACATAGGGTCCTTAAGATATTTAGGGTCTAAGTGCAAGGGAGAGGGTGGTGAGAAAAGACAACAGGTCAGGTTAAATATTCAACTAATATTCGAGTGCCTATTACAATTTTTTAAAACTTTTAGCAGCTTTATTGAAGTACATTTTACATAGGAAATTGACTCATCAAGTGAATGATTCAGTGATTTAATATACGAAGTGGCACAGCAATTGTCATAAATCAATTTTAGAACATTTTTATGTCACAAATAATCCCTGTTCCCACTCCCAGCTCCAGACTGTCTCCATAAATTTGCCTTTCCTGGACATGTCACACAAATGGAATCATACAGCGTATGGACTCTTCTGTCTTAGCATGATCTTTTTAAGGTTCATCTTGTCGTGGTGTGTGTTTGTAGTTTTCCCTTTTATTCCTGAGTAGTAATTCCATTGCATGAATATTCCACATTTTCTCTGTGCATCAGATGAGGGGGATAAGTTTCTACTTGGTGGTTAGGAATAATACTGCTTTGAACATCCCTGGAAAAGTCTGTGTGAGCGAATAATCCATTTCTTTTGGGTGGATACCCAGGGGTTGGTCGTAAAAGTGGTGCTTTATGTGCAGCTTCTTGAGAAACTGTCAGCTTGTTCTCCCTTGAGCAGTTGACGAGTTCTCCCTGCAGTGAGTTAAAATTCGGGATGATAACAGAGGTCTTAATTATGTAGTTTGCGAATGATGCTGTCGGAACTTTGGAGGTAGAGTTTGAAATTTGAAGTGGTTCGTGAAAGGGGATGTAGAGAAGTGGGGCACGAGGAGATGGTCATTTTGGGTGGGCAGAGTTGAAACCAAAGCAGAAATATATCAGGCATTTAATGGGGAAAGAGCATCACCCATCTGAAAGAGACAGTTGGGCAGGACTAGATTTTAGATGCAGGAAAGCCTTTGTTGAGAGGTGAGGGTCCTAGGGAGTTGGAAGACTGTTTTGAGGAGGGGAGGGAGCAGCTTTAGCATCCGATGGCCCTCGTTTTGGGAACTGGCTCTGTCGTGTCAGTGGGGACCGGAGGTAGGTCCCCTGTGAGGGGCCCTGTGAAGAAGGTCTTGCTGTCTTTGGTTTTAGGCTCAGCATGGGGAGCGGTGGTGGGCATCACTGGGTGGCCATCTGTCCAAACTGGAGGGGACTGATGGAAATGTCATGTACGCACCATGGAAATCCTTTACCTACTGTAAAGCTATAGTTTTTGACTGAAGGAAAATAGACCTATGAAAATAGGTAGAATTCCCAGACAAGAAAGTTGTGCTTTTCGGTACTTCCTCTGTCACTTTTTTATTTACCCTGTTGTAAATCAATTACTTGTGATCGTCTGGTGTTATTTAATACTGACACTTACCACAGCCATCTGCTCTGGCTGGAGCTCTGTGTTCATCCATTTCAACTGTGAATCAGGGACAGGAGGCTGGACCTGCCGGGAGACCAGGTGAGAAGTCAGAAGGGGTTCCCTCCAGTTTCCTCTTCCACCCCTGTGATCAAGCTTCCGTTGATGAACTTTTTGCTCACCCTGGCAATTGAAGTGAACCCAGGTGTGTTTCACAGCTGGGAAATACAGCAGGGTATGTGTTTCACTTTTGGAGGGAAACTGCAAGATTGGTTTACTTATTAAGGGGTGGTTTTGGGAGCAGAGTCGGGATTGGACCTGTCTACTTTAATAAGAAGGAATTTAATTAGACCAGAACTGTCACAACTGAGACAAAGACTTATAATCAGCGTTAAAAAAGACCAAAATCAGAAAACTGAGGTTTCATTTCATTGTAGCCAGAAGCTAACTCACAAATCACCAAGAGGAAGAAACAAGGGCTCAGAGGGTCTAGGGTCCCTTCAGCTGTGTCAGGCAGAGCGTGCTGTCTGTCTTCCTAGAATCAGCCCTGGGGGTGGGCATGAGTAGGGAAACAAGGGGTCCTGCCCTGGAGGGCAGGGGGCTGAGAGAGCCTCTCCTGCCTTACCTGCACTCCCACCACTCAGAGGACCACGCTGTGACTTCTGGTTTGACATGGTATCCACATGGGCACCTGGGCTCTTGGGCTGTGGCCTGCCTCATGGCATCGTGCACTTCTAGCTTTCCTTAAACATGCAGTCTAGACTTAGGACTATTTTCACAACACCCTCCCTTAGGGAAAACCCAGGGAATAGGGCTGGCACAAACACTTCCTGGGCTGGCTCCAGGACAGCGTTGACTTCAGCCCCTACTTTTGTCCACGTGGAGAGAGGAAGTAGATGGTACCGCCCGTTCAGTCAGAGGTGTGATGGGCTTGGAGGCTCTTGGAGGAGTATGTGAATGCACAACATGCTTCATGATACATTTTATGCATTTTCCTCTTTCTGACTTGTGTCACTTTTGTGATTATAAAAGAAATATATAATCATTATAGAAAATTGGGAAATGACAAAAGTAACTAAAAGTTGTGTGTATGTTTTTTGTGTTGTGATTTATCTGAGCTACAGTTTTTGCAGACTTCATTCTGAGATGATTGTAGATGCTTCTGTCACTTCGAATTGGGAGTATTATTAGCTAACCTCTGTGTGAATGTCTTTTTTAGTTCCCTGTGTAAAGATACAGGTGGGTCTGTTGGTCTCCATGGAGATGCCCAGGTTCTGTCTTCTATCTTCAGCAGCTTATCTTACACCCCCGCTTTTCTACAAAGGTGGCATTGAAACACATGTACTGTAATTGGATATTCCTATGAAAGTAGAAAAACAATATCCTTTGCATTGTCAAGAGTGTCTTTACATGACCACATCATCTTTCGAAGCTATCCTGCGACAGTGCAGAAGCCTGAGGCTCAGGTAGGTGAAGGGGGCTCTCCCAGGGGGCTGCGTCTTTCCCTCAGCTGGTCCCCCTTCGCACATCAGCTGTCTCCTTGGTTGCCCCTCGTGCATCTCCCCATTAGCAGGCCTCCCTGTTGCGCCCTTGCAGGCTGATGGGCTTGTTCTCTGTCCTTGTTCTGGTCATAAGTTGGCACTTCAGCATCAGGGTCTCAGAACCCACTGTGTGTTGCTTTGGAAACAGTCTGATAGTCCCTCAGAAAGAAGACAGAGCTACCATACGGTCCAGCAGTTCCACTCCCAGATACATGCTTGGGAGCTTGAAGCGAGTCTACAGAGAGTCTTGTGCGTGAGCGGTCATAGTACATAATTCATAATAGCCAAAGAGTGCAAACAGTCTAAATGTCCACTGACTGATGAGTGATAAAATGTGTCATACCATCCAGAGGACTGTTACTTGGCGATGAGAAGGAGTGAGGCACAGATCGGTGCCCAGGCGGGGCAGACTTGGAGAACGTGCTGCGTGAGGGATGCTGGTCACAAGAGATGTCTGAAGTGACAGGATGTAGCTCGGTTGCTGCATGAGAAGGGGAATGAATGCTGGTATGGGGTTCCTTTTTCGGTGTGATGAAACTGTTCTGGAAGTAGATGGTGCTGGTTGTAGAACCTTGTGAGTATACTAAAACGTAGTGAGCTGAATGCTGTGAAAAGGATTTTGTAGTATGCGAATTATATCTTAACAGAAAAATAAAACTGAGCTTGCCATCCACCTTCGCACATGCTGGCCTTGGTTCCTCTGTGTCTTGCCAGTGACACGGGAGAGCTGCTAAGTGCCAGCACTGTGCTCGGCGCCACATGTCATACTTGATTTAATTTAATCTGCCCAAAGGACTTCGTGTTGGCCATTTATCTCCATTTACAGAGGAAGGTAGTGAATATGGAGCAAAGGGCGGCTGCTTGCTGCCCTTCAGCCGGTTTGTGGTTGAGACACAGCTCAGCCTGACTAGCCCCATGCCTTCCCCGTACCCCCCACTGCCCCATAGCCAGTGGGACAGCACCTGCGAGCCAGCTCTGACTCTGCTTCCCGGTCTCTCCACCTGTGCCTCACCAGAGTTTGTCTCCTACGTGGTTCTCACCCTAACCCTTTCCCTGCTTCCCGTCGACTCCTCTTTCCTACATTAGAATGTCCTTGCTCGTTGCCAGGCATGTCCTCGGATCCTTTAGCCTCCTGTCTGCACACTGTCATTCCTGTAGCCTGCCCGAAGCTCTGCCGCCAAGGTGTCCAGAAGTCCGGGTCCTCGTGGGCCACTCGCCTGCTCTGACTACTGAGCTGCCTCTGTCCGGATGGGCTGACGTGCACCACTGAGGCTGGCATCCGAGGCTTTTCATGGCACTCCTGCTGTCCGGCTCTGCAATTTGGCCTGCACGTCTGAGCGCTGCTTCCTGGGCACAGCCATGGCAGGCTGTGATTTCACTGAAAGCCCCGCTGGTTGCTCGGGACAGAAGCAAGCTCAGAACATCCAGCGGCCACAGGGCCCCTCAGATCTGAGTGACAGAGCAGTTTTGCCCCCTGGGGATATTTTTAGGCATTGCAGCTGAGGGAAGGGGTGCTGCAGCACCTGGGGTAGAGGCTGAGAATGCTGCTGAATGTCTTGTGATGCACAGGACAGCCTCTACACACAACTGTCTGGTCCTAAACTCTGCGGTCAGTAGTGCCAAGGTGAGAAACGACATGCTGTAGCAAATATTATTACTCAAAATGGGTGAGGAGGCAGCGAAAATGCCAAGTGATTTCAGATGTGAAATGAAAAGGCTGCGCTTCCTGAAGCAGTACAGGGGCTGCCTGGGGGTGGGCTGAGTGAGTTGGGTCACCAGCTGAGCCTCACGCTCACTGCCCGGCCCCTCCAGCACCAGGCACCCTGCCCTTCTTGGCGTCAGCTCTATGCCTTGAGGCACAGTTGTTAAACCTGCTTGTTTACTTCTGTCTGCAGGCCCCATGAGGTCCCATCCTTTGCTGGCAGGCTTGTGTCTGGCTCATCAGTGAATGCTGTCTTCTTACTTGAGTGCCTTGCATGTAAAGAGGCTCAGTAGGTATTTTTAGATTGAATGAGTAGATGAAGTATGTAAGTCATTTCATCTCAAGAAAGGGAAAATGTTACCCTTTTTGGATTTTTTTAGCCTTTGAAGAATAGATGTAAAGGATGCTAACCCCGCAAATGTCAAAAGCCTTTCTGTAAGCACAGAGAACAATGCCACTAGTCTGGCTTATTGGGACCCTGATTTCTTTGTGTGTCCTGTTCTCTCAGCCTCTCATACTGCCTAACAGTGGGCTCTTGCCTCTGTAGGAGGATGGGTGGAAGGGCTGCACAGGAGACCCGAGTTAGTTGCTGAGGCATCCCCGGCCCTCAGAAAAGAGGGGTGGCAGGTTCAGATCAAGAGTGAGCACATTTCAGTGTCTATACTGGGGCCCTGGACTGGGGCCTGGGGAGGGAGTCACCTGTGTGTATTGGAGGGAGACAGTCAGGGCTTGATGTTAGCTTCCTGCTTGTGTGTATCGACTGCTTATACAAATGGGACAGCTTGGAGCTGTCTTTGCTCACATTAATGGGGAAACTATTGGGGAAGGTCCACGCAAATTCTTTAGCCAGAGGTCATCACTGTCTTTGATGCCTTGAGCTGCCTTTCTTCCTGGGTGTGTCCTGCAGACTGGGCATCCGATCATTCTTTAGGAGTAATTAGATGCCTTTACGTTGCAAGTGTTATAAGCTGTGAATATTTATTGGAAAGATAAGGAACAGCTCACAGAAACTATTGAAAAGCTTTTGTTTTATTGTGGTTAAATGTATATAACAAGATACACCATCTTAACTATTTTTAGGGTACAGTTCTGTGGCATTTACACTGTTGTACAGCCATCACCGCCATCTCCAGGACTTTTCCAGCTTCATGACGGAAACTGTACCTGTGGACCCTAGCCCCTCCCCTCCACCACCATGCCGCTCTCCTTGAGCATGCCTACTCTGGGTACAGTGTGTGAGTGGGATCACACGATCCATTGGCTTGTCCCTGCTGCCTGTAGAAAAATCCTTTCCCCTCACAACTTTAAAAGCAGAGGTCATTAGTAAATTTAAAAAATATAACAATCAGTAAAAAGTAAAACATTATATTTTTACTATCCAGGGGAAACTATTAAAATTTTGGTTTATATTATAACAATTTTTTTTCTATGTCTCTATGAAGAATTGTCTTGAAACTGTACAAAGTTGCCAGCTTTTCTCTGTTAGAAAAAGGAATGTCATGAACATCTTGGTATATGATCTTTGATTGCATCTCCGAGGTTATTTCCTGAGGATAGACTTATGGAATTCATATTTTTGGGATAAGATTGTAAATGTTTTTAAGACTATGAATACATAATTCAAATTGTTTTTTGGAGAAGTCCCAATTTATGCTTCCACTAGCTGTATGTGAAAATGGCTGCTGCTGTCTTACAACCTTGTCACTAGCATAGTTTATTCTTTGTTTAAAAAATTTGCCTACTTTTACCAGTGTATCTTTTTACCATTTTATCGTTTATTTTTTCTTTAAGATCAACATCTAAAAATTCCCACTGTTAATATTTGTGTGGCTCTCAGTTTTACAAAACATAGGATCATATTCTAATTCTCTTTTGTGAATTCCTTCTTTTAAATTTAGAAATACTTTGTGAATCTCGGTTTCAGTATGTTCTCTATGTATCAACTTTATTAGTATTTAAATTTTTCATTAGTTAAAAAATTACACCAGTATTAATGTTCATTACAAAAATCTAAATAACTCATGAGTATTAAAAATATACTTTAATAACACTTTAAATATATAAGCATTATATTTGTAAATTTTAGCAAAATCATTCATAGTATACATTTTATTTACACCTTGCTTTTTTCAATCAGCATTTTATCATAAGTCAACATGTCAGGACAGATGGATTTACCTCACATTTTTCCTTTTTTAAAAAAATTGCATAATAGTTTACAGTGTGGAGATGTGTTAAATCATTGCCCCTTTTTGAGACATTAAGGTGTCTTGAGTTTTTTCCTAATAAAAATAAGTTCTAATGATATCCTACAACATATTTCAAAGATGAATTAATAGATGAATATTCCATAGTTTAATGCTGTTGAATATTTTAGTTATCTTCCTCTTCCTTTTTTGCTTTTCTAACAAATCTCTGGAAATATCCAAATACTGTCTCAGGATTCCTAGAGTGTATTCATTTTTAAGGCTTTTGCTTTATATTACAAAACTCCCCAAAGAAGCTGCATTCCTGTCATCTGCTTGCCCAGACGCTCCTCAGCTGTGGATATTTAGGTGCAGCTTACTGGCTGGAGAGCAATAAATGTCATCCCAGCTCCGTTAGTAATGGTGGGATCCCTGTCAGAGGCGAGATGCCACTGAAAGGAGGCCTGACCTCCGAGACTCGGGGCTGGGCACTTGGCGATGCTGCTTGACTCGGGCTGCGGCGGGAGCCTCTTCCGTCTCCCGCGGCTTTGAGACCCCGCAGGCCCTGCTCTGTGCTCCTGGGTTGGTCTCCTGCCATGCTCTCCTCGTCCTGCAGCCTGGGCCTGCCTTGTGCTCGCTCTTCTGCTCCTTGTCTGGGGCTTGGCCATGGCACGGTGGGAGGCCAAGGCTGTGTTCCTTTTGCTGTGTGAATATGCTGTGATCTTGAAATCTGTTCTCCTTTTGGTGGGCATTTGAGTTTCCAGGTTTCGGTTACTGTGAGGAAAGCTACTGGGTATGTTCTTTTTTTTTTTCTAATCCAAATCCTGATTTTTACAAAATCCATTACATATGCCTGTGACTTTTTAATTTTTTTTATTTTTATTTTATTTTATTTTATTTTTTGAGAGGGCGTCTCTCATATTTATTGATCAAATGGTTGTTAACAGTTAACAACAATAAAATTCTGTACAGGTGACTCAATGCACAACCATTAATCCACTCCAAGCCTAATTCTCATCAGTCTCCGATCTTCTGAAGCACAACGAACAAGTTCTTACATGGTGAACAAATTCTTACATAGTGAATAAGCTCTTACATGGTGAACAGTACAAGGGCAGTCATCACAGAAACTTTCGGTTTTGATCACGCATTATGAACTATAAACAATCAGGTTAAATATGAATATTTGTTTGATTTTTATACTTGATTTATATGTGAATCCCACATTTCTCCCTTATTATTATTATTATTATTTTTAATAAAATGCTGAAGTGGTAGTTAGATGCAAGATAAAGGTAGAAAACAGTTCAGTGCTTTAAGAAAGCAAATGTAGATGATCAGGTGTGTGCCTATAGGCTAAGTATTAATCCAAGCTAGACAAGGGCAACAAAACATCCACGGATGCAGAGGATTTCTCTCAAAACAGAGGGGGTGAGGTTCTAAGCCTCACCTTTGTTGATCCCCAATTTCTCACCTGATGGCCCCCCTGCGACTGTGCCTGTCTTAGGTTGTACTGGGTATGTTCTTGTATGCTTTTTGGAAGGCCACAGGGTAAAGGCCAGTTTGGCTTTAGTGGTGCCTCCATGTTGCTTTTGAAGCAGCCGTACAGTTGCACTTGCCTCTGGTGCACTGTAGAGTGTTGGGAGCTCCACGTCCCCGCCGTCTCAGTGCTGCCAGCCTGTTGCACCACCATCGTGGTGCTATGTCATGGTATCTCATTGGGATTTCTCCCCATTTTTTTCTGTTTTCCTGGTGTATAGTTATGTTTAGCACCTTTTCACACATTTATTGGCTATTTGGATATTCTCTTGTGGAATTGTGCCAGCTTTTTTGTCCTTTTTAAAATTAGATTTTTTTCTGGTAATTTGTAAGGGCTTTTGTAAATGTTCAATATGGGTTCTTTGAGAGATAAATGTGTCACAGATACCTTTTTCTAACTGTGACCTGCCTGTTGAGCACTTCCAGTCCAGACCTCAGCTTCTCCTCCATTCCCAGTCAGCACGCTCCCTCCCCGGAGGCAGCCGTCCTGACTCCTCGCACAGCCATCAGTGTCGCCTGTTGGTGATCCTAACACAAATGGAGTAATTTCTGAAATGTTTGACTGACCCAGGATTGTTTGATAGCTTTCTCACTTTCAGGCACAGATGTTTCAAACTCATTTGTTTCGTGCTGTAGCCTTGGCCACATCTCCGTGGTGTCTCCATCCGCTGTGACAAGAAGTGGTATTTAGAGACCACAGTGTGGGCACCGGGGTTATCGCTGCTGCTAAGCCTTTTCAGTGGACAGTACTTAGACATCCATACTTTTTAAAATGGAAAAATAATTTACTAATTTATTTTGATATTTCCAGGAAGTTCAATTTATAGATTATAGGATTTTAACTTCTTGAATTTTATGCTGCTTTTCTCTTACCCTAAACAGTTTTGTGCCTGATACTACTGTAATTTTTATGTGCCTCTTCCTATTGTTTATGCATCCATATCCATCTAATATTTTCGCAGTATTGATTCCAGTGATATTACTAACATTAAGTCTGCTGGATGTTATGGTCCTCTTTTGTCCTTAGAATGTTTTTGGCTAGGGGTGTGCAATTAAACTGTTGGTTTTTACAGTCATTAAATCATTTTCCTACTGTTGTTAACATCATACACTTGGGTACTGTAAGGGTCATGAGTTCCAGCTCAGTTATAAATTTTTAGGGGTGGCATTAGGCACGGCTTTAATTTTACACAAAGTAAGTGCAGAAAGGTCTACATTGTTTCCTGTCCTTTCTCCTGTTTTCTCCATTCCCTTAGAGTCATGGTTTCCACATGTGCAAAGGTGCCCTAGGACATGAGTGAAGTCACTAGGTGCCTTCGGGTATTTTTAAATTTTGAGGAAAACACAGTGGCACCTGTCAGTTACTGAGAACTACAGCTGTTGAGTTGTTTGAACCTTTTTACTAAATAAAACTGAGGTTCTCTTGGCCCAGGGGCAATGGAAAAAATTGAGATGCCAAAATCATTGTGAACAGAAAGTTTGGACACCTCTGTCCTACAGGTAATCGTTTTTAGTTGGGTCTTGGTTTAACTTTCCATGTTTCATTTTATTTTTCTGTAACAGCTTTACTGAGATATAATTACCAAACCATACAGTTCATCCATTTAAAATGTACAACTCAGTGATTTTTAGTATATTCACAGAGTTTTGGAGTTGTCACAATCAAGTTCAGAATGTATTCATCACCTCAGAAAGAAACGCTCAGCGATCATCCTCTGATCCCCTCTCCCCTGATAGCCCTAAGCAACCCCTGAGCTGTTTTTGGTCTATTTCCTACTCTGGGCATTTCATGTAAATGGGGTCATGCAGTGACTCTTTGTGACTGGCTGCTCTGGCCAAGTGTAATGTTCTGCTCCACCCCTGGTGTGACGTGCACAGAGCTTCGTTCTCTTCTGTGGCTGATAATACTGCCTCTTGTGGGTGAACACACTTTGTTTTCCTGTTCATCTGTTGATGGACGTTTGGGCTGTTTCTCCCTTTTGGCTGTTATGAACAGTGCTGCTGTGAACCTTTAGGTATAGATTTTGTGGACATGTTTTCATTTCTCTTGGGTGTATACCTAGGAGTGGAGGTGCGGTTTAGCTTTTGAAGAACCCTCAGAGGTTTTTCTTTATTTTTATTTTTTATTTTGGTATCATTAATATACAGTTACATGAGCAACATTGTGGTTACTAGATTCCCCCCATTATCAAGTCCCCCCCCCCCACACACCCCATTACAGGCACTGTCCATCAGTGTAGTAAGATGCCATGGAGTCACTACTTGTCTTTGTGCTATGCTGCCTTCCCTGTGCCTCCCCCACCCCATGTTAAGTGTGCTGATCATAATGCCCCTTATTCCCTTTATCCCTCTCTTCTCACCCATTCTCCCCAGTCCCTTTCCCTTTGGCAGCTGTCAGTCCATTCTTGGGTTCTGTGTGTCTGCTGCTGTTTTGTTCCTTCAGTTTTTGCTTTGTTCTTATACTCCACAGATGAGTGAAATCATTTGGTGCTTGTCTTTCCCTGCCTGGCTTATTTCACTGAGCATAATATCCCCTCAGAGGGTTTTCTAAAGTGGCCGCACCGTTTTACGTTTCTTCCAGCAAGGTATGATGCTTCCTCTTTCTCCACATCCTTGTCGATACTTGCTATCTGACTTATGATGGCCATCCCAGGGGTATAAAGGCATTTCTTTTAGGTTTGCTTTGCTTTTTCATTGAAGACTGATGATTCTGAGCACTTTTCATGTGCTTATTAGCATTTGTATCTCTTAGAAAAATATCTATTCAAATACTTTGCTCAATTTTAAATTTGGTTGTCTTCTTACTGTTGAGTTGTAAGAGTTCTTCATATAATGTAGATACAAGTCCCTTATGAGAGATGTATGTGATCTCCAACTATTTTCTCCCATTCTGTGGCTCGTCCTTTCACTTTCTCAGTATTTCTTTCAAGCACAAAAGATTTTCATTTTAATGATGTCCAGTTTATTTTTTCTTTGGAAACTTATGCCTCCATGTTTTCTTTTTGAAAATAGAAACAAATATAAATAAGTTAATTTCTCTCCTACTCTTTCACAAAAATATAGCGTACTATTCACCTCTTTTGTGCTTTGATCTTCTTTTTCTTAATTGTATCCTTAAGCTCACTCCATAGCAGTGACAAATGGTATGTCCCTGTGGTTTTAATTTATACTTGCTTTATTGTGAGCCTAGTTATCTTTTCATATATTTAAGAGCCTTTCATACTTCTTTAAAAACGGATTACTCAGAGTCCGCTCTTCTCATTGGTCCCTTATGCCTGTCACACAGGCTTGTCACTTTCCCACAAAAATTATCTCAAGTCATTTGTTTCTCTCCCCCTTGCCACCACCACTTAATTCAACCTGTCATCTCTCTTCTAATCTCTTCTACATACAACAACTTTGAGATGCTCTAGGGCATCTCCATGCTGTTGGGGCAAGGTCATTGCCTGGGCTCTACGGCCACGTGCACACTGGCCCTGCCTCTCTGTCCAGCTTGGCCCCTTGTCTCCTGTCTTCACAGTGGCTGTTCGGTTCATGGGACTTGCCCGTTTTCTGCCCCGCGCGGCCTTTGTACTCGCTCCTCCATTGGAATGCTCACTGCCCACCTTCCTCATTCTGCCTCTGGGCTCATGGTGAGTGGCCCTTCCTCGCAGGGAACTTGGGCTTTCTCCTGGGAACTGCGCCTACCTTACACTTTCCATGGCACCTTCACCTCACACAGAGCAGCTGTCACGGTATGTGTGATGCTGATTGTGCTTCGTTCACACAGTAGGTGCTCAGCACATGCCGACCGAGTGAATGGGTATGCAGGTGTTGGGGCTGCATGACAGGGCAGGGAGCCTGTTCCCACACACAGCAGAGGAGAAGAGGGGTTAGCCAGCCTTTCCTGCCCCAAATCCAGAGGTCACAGTTCAGAGGCAGCTCTCCACTCTGCCAGACGTGAAGCCAACCACAGAAGGAACCTCATGAGGAAGCCAAGGCTCTCACGTCCGCATCAGCATTTGCTCATTGGCTCCTGGACTTGGTGCGGCCAGCTCCAACGCCAGCAGACGGAGCCCTGAGCCCTGTGCCCCTGTTGGGTAGGATGTGCCCACGCGGGTCCAGCGCGACGGGGTTCCAGCCTGCCGGGGCCATGCCAAGTGCTTCTGGCCACTCTTCCTCATCACTAATCGCTTCTGTGACGGTGGGTAAGTGAGAAGGGGGCGTGCAGCAAAGCGTGCGCTCTGACCTCACTTAGCGTCTGCCCTGGGCCTCGCCCACCGAGCCTCCGCCCTCCCCACGTCAGCAGGGCTGAGGGGCGGGTTGGGGTGTCCCGGGAGGCGGGAGAGGAAGGGCCTGGAGGCCACTGCAACGCACATGCTCTGTGTCCTGAGTGGCCAGGTCTGCTGACTTTTGAGAGCAGCTGTCAAGTTTTAAATGTGAACTAATGCAAACTGCAGTACTGTGCTTAGCTAATACTGCAGAGCTGACAGACATCCACTGTGTGTGGCCACCAGAAACCTCAGGTCAGCAGGACCAGCTCCTTCCTCCTGCCCCTTTGTTGCAGAGACCGTGCTCTGGCCCCCGCTTCCCTGTGTGCTCTGTGCCGAGGAGCAATTCTGAAGCCACTGTGTACCCTGTGAAGGCAGGATGTGGCCAGCAGGCACAGGCCGGCTTCCTGTTTGAGAAGAGGGCAGATACGGACTCTGCTTTATGAAACGTGGAGGCCTCAAGGCGGCGTCTGAGGGGCAGGGGTGGAGCAGAGACCATGGCAGTGGTGCTCCGCTGCGTAAATACAGACTTTGTTTAGGGTGCTAACCACAGAGGATGCACGCAGAGACTTCATAGAGGAATCTCAGACTTAAAAGGGGAAATGGCCATCCAGGGACACCCCGCTGCCAAAGCCTGCATCTCTCCTTCCCAGTCTCTGCTGAGCTTTCCACAGCCGGGTCTCCTGGCTCTTTCTCCTCCCCGATGGCTGGTTTGCTTCAGTGACCACCCAGCAGGGCCGCCGCTAGCCAAGCAGGGGCTGTCCTGTGTGCCCTCCTGGGCGTGGAGGGCAGGGGTGGACGTGTCTTGGTGTCTGTTCATCTTCTCACGACCCCATGCCTGTTTTGCTCCCTGAGCAGGACTGTTTTGTCTGGAGGGGAGGCAGGAAGAGGATGCACAGATTTGCCCTGGTGGCTTATCAGTCAAGAGCTCTTGCTTGGGAGCACCGGGAACAGACTCTGGCCACCCTACACAGAAAAGGGTTTCTTGGCCCTCGAGTAATGCAGAACTGACTGAGAGAACAGAGAGAGCAAACACCCTCTGTGTCAGTGTCCCCTTGTACAGGGCGCTCATCCGTGCTGTGCACTGTAAATTGGTGTAAGCGGGAAAGCATTTTATTGAATGCCTTAAAAATAGGATACCTTTCATCAGATTATTCTTTTCCTAGGATTTTAACCTAAAGGAAATAATCCTAAACATTGAAAAACCTTTCATTACAAAGATGTTCATTGCAGTGCCAAATAGGTTTTGGTAAATCCACGTAAAGGAAAATTACGAACTTTATGAGATTTTTACTGGTAAGATGGAAAATTGCTTCGGATGCAGCGTTTCATGGAAAAACAGAGTGTACAGATACAGACACTGAAAACCTCTTCATTTACAGGCGTTTCCCATATGCTATTAGTATTTGGAGTGGGTTGGGATGGTGGATGCCTGCAGCCCCTTCTGCCCTCCTTCCCGCCCTGCGCCCACCAGCAGCCCCACATGAACCCCTGCCCTGCATGGCGGGTACCTGCCTTAGGAATGGCCATCATTTGATTGATCTAGAAGGGCTGGGGTCTGAAGAAATCACCTGCCGGCCCTTGGGGTCTGTGTCACCTGCCGGCCCTGGGTTGTCTGTCTGGATTCTCCTGGGCCCCGTCCCTAGCCAGAGGGAGTGGGCTCTCCCCCTACCCCACTGAGAGCCACAGCGAGTGGTCAGTGCCCGCCTTCATTCCCCATCTGTGTCAGCTTCTAGCTGAGCAGCAGAAGCTCCCAGAGACCGCCCTCGTGCCTTCCAGGGGCGCTGCTTTCCCTACACGTGTGAAGGAGTGAGGCTCCGGCGCCCTTGTGCTCCTACTTCAACAGAGATTTCTGGTGACTTTCCGACCAGTAACAGTGCGGCTTCTGATGTAAAGGGGCCACATCCTTGTGCAGAAGAAGTGGGGAAAGATCAGGATGGGATAGTCCATGTAGGGTTTTTACTGGTTCCTGAGGGGGAGGGACTGAAAATCAGGATCAGGACCCTGTTGTGTATTTAGATTGTGGCTGACTGGAGCTCAGACTCACCTGGCCCGTTTTGGGCGAGAGCCCAGCTGTGCATAGTCGCTCCTCGTTTCCTGGGATCCTGTGCAGACGAGCATCCCAGGTGTTGTCCTGGAGACACGTGAAGAGCAGCAGGTAGAGACGCCCCTTTGCAGGTGCAGGGTTGTGGGTGTGAGACGTGCTGTATTTATAAGTCATATTTATTTGATGCTTTGATGAATTTTATGTGAAGATAAAACTCGAGTGATGGTACAGGGGAGCATGAGACGAATGATTTACGTGAGCAGATTTTGGAATTTTCAGGGAGTTCTTGGTTAGCTGCGAGAATAAATTTGTTCATCACTCTTTGGAATTTTGTATGAAAGAACTTGTGTTTATAGTACACAGAATTTTTTCTTTTTTGAGGAGTGAATTTTGTGCACGTGGCCGGTCTGGGGCACTTTTCCGGCATGGCCTTCTTGCTGTCGGGGCGGGTCGGTCACCCCCCTCCTGTGACTCGGTCTGTTGGCAGGACAGTCCTGTGCTGATCTCTCCCTCAGGCCCCATGGGATTTTCCCTTTCACATGTCAGGTTTTGTGCTTTCCCGCAGAAATACTGAGAAAGGACCTTCATATTTGACTCTTGATTCAAATTTTCCTTGTTCCTTTCATGATAGAAACATACAGGCCAAGAGAAAGTTGGACAGATTCAGCCAACCTCACTGTGGAAGTAAAAAGATGACTAAGCATAGTTTACAATTCAAGGCTTGGTTCTGAGGGAAGACGTTTCCACCTTTTTTATGTCCTAAAGTTCAAAGAGTAAGTTAAAAGCACGTTTAATTGAGAGCACTTGTAAAATAGTAGAAGCCACAGACTCACGCCTTTGGGAGGGAACTCTGAAAGGCTGTCCTGTCCAGCAGCCTCCTGGCAGACGAGACACCAGCTTTGCTGTGTTACTGTTGAGAGAGAACAGGCCCACGTGGGCTGAAGGGCAAGCGCACGGAATTTCAGGGACTGTGGGGTCTGCCGTGGCCCCAGACAGCCGCGTTGGTGCCAGTGGTGCCTGGGTGTTTGTGCACCCCAAGGTGGGGAGTTGTGTCCTCTGCTCTTGGGTCTGGGGTGGCCCTGTGGCTTAGCCAGGGTGGTGGGAGTGATGGTGTGACTTAGGGTCTGGACCTTGGAGGCCTTGCTGCTGCCGTGTGTGTCGTCTTAGGGTGCTATGTCAAGAAACCAAGTCCAGGCAACCCACAGGATCATGAGAAAAAGCAGATCACTGTTTTACGCCACCAGGTTTTAGGGTAGTTTGTTATACAGCCATAGATAACTGAAAGTCATGGCCACCTATCCTTTGGAAACGTTTATATGTTTTTGGGTTAATTTTCTAAGTGATCTTGCCTGAAATCTGACAACTGGAGGAATCCCCTCTAATAATAATAATAGTGATAGTAATAGTAAACGTAGTGTCGTGACACAAAGTGTGATGAAAGCCCTAGAAGTGAGTCACAACACATTTTTGTCACCATGAATCCCACACAGATGTGATTTATTTCTTCTGAGACAAAGCATGGAAATAAATGCTCCCCAAGTTGTCCTCAGGAGGTGTGGGCTGAGTCAGCATCTCACCTCCCTCTGGTAACACTTGTTCCAGGGTCCCCGGGGCTCGAGGATTGGCTCAGGTTCTCCCTCTGCCTCGCCTCAGCTCTGGGTGTAGGACGGTGTCCGAGGTGACGGGACCTTGGCCTCAGGAGTGGGTGGGGCTGGGGTGGCAGGGCTGATGACACCATAACTGCCAGTAGGCGGTGCTGAGGTTGTGCTCTCTGGCTGTCGGCCCACTTTCTGGTGGTACAGACCCCAAACCGCAGGGATATAAGATGGTTGGGTCCAGGGCTGATTTATTGCCTTTCTCCTGTTCTTTATGGGGCCAGTTTTAATGAGCACTCAAGTAGAAAGGCCTTTGACTCCCAGGCTGTGAATAACTGTTATTAATAAAGGGGCGAGAGGCGTACTGCAGCACCGCTGCATATTTCCATATTAATAACGCCATAAACTCCCCTGGAAAACGTCTGAGCACTTACAGTGCAGAGACTGCTGGTTGTGGGCCCAGGGCTGCAGCCCGCGTCAGTGAGCCCTGGAGGAGCAGCGGGGGTGGCCCTGTGGGGAGTCTGGACCAGGCTGGATCCCCTTTGCCCACCTGCTGGCTCAGCTCCGCACCTGTGTCTCCTGCAGGATGCACCTCTAGGGAGCAAACTGCTGATTCTGTGGGGTGATGAGGTGGGTCAGAAGTTCTGTCTGCTTTCACATGTCTCTCACACGAGTGTCCATTTGAGATCCCATCATTTAAAGACTGCTTTTGAGTCTTCAAGTTACTCCAAACTCTGGATTCCTTTCTGAAAAGGCAAACCTTTAGGGATAGAGTGCTCAGACTGTCAGTTTTCAACTAGTACTGTGCTGGGAATTAATGTCGCCGGTTCATGTTATGTGCCAGGAGCTGGGAGTAGGGTAGTCTCAGAGCTGAGGGGGATAAACAAGCACGTGACGAGTAGAACATGCAGGGGGGTGGCGCTGCCAGACTGTCAAGCACTGCTGGAGGTGGCATAGATGGTGGGGGATAGTGGTCATGGCCCGCCACGGCAATTGGCAGAGCGCAGACCCTTGGAAGATTCTCCTGAAACCTGAGGAGGGCGGATTTAGGGTCATGGCACCATCCGTGTAGCAGAAACCTGATCTCATGGAGCCGCGGCCCTAGTGAGAAGTTCTCCCCCTCCAAGGCCCCTCACAGCTAGGGTGCCATTCTGGCCAGTAGGTGGGAGTGGAAGTCACCAGGGGATGCTCTGGAAACACTCTGAACAGGAACATGGTCCAACTAGCATGACCTTTGCCCTTTGCCATCAACTCTAACAGCGCAGAGTGAAAGTGCAGCAGCTATTTTGTGACCTTCAAGGCTGAGAACCAAACCAGTGTCCAAAGGCAGGAAAATGGAAGGACAGGGCCCTCGATCGCATCTCGAGCACCATCCCTGAACAACTCCCTCTAGACTTCTTGTTACAGGAAGGTAGGTTTTAGTGGCCTTCATATGCTGAGTTGTGACCTCTCCAAATTCCCATGTTGAAATTTCACCCCCTAGGTTGTGACTATTTGGTGGTAAGCCCTTTAAAGATGTAATTAGGTGAAATGAAGTCATGAGTGGGCCCAAATCCAGCTGAGTGGTGTCCATATAAGAAGAGGAAATTTGGATACAAAGAGACACCATGGGTGTATGCACATAGGGCCTCATGAGTGTGCAGAAGGTGACCGCCCACAAGCCAGGGAGGGACCCCTGAAGAGACCCAACCTGCTGACACCTTCATCTTGGACTTCAGCCTCCGGAACTGAGAAAACAAGTTGCCATAGTGTAAACTGCCCAATCTCTGGCATTTTTTATGGCAGTCCAGCCCAGCAAAAGAATACAGTGGCTTCCAGCTAAATGCCCCCCTAATACACCAGGACTTTAGGTCTCGCTTTCTGTGGTTCAATGGGACAAGCATGTAAGGAGAGGACTGGAGGACGGGCTGATCAGGTCTAATTAAAGAGCCCACCTGAGGATGGCTCCAGGATCTTGGGTGCCTGACTCAGGCATCCCATCTCCCTGGTCGGGGCTTTTCACATCTCCCCCTTCCTCAGAACTTGTGCTTGCAATGCATCTGATTCTTCCTGGCCTTGGATGTCCTCTCTCAGCACTTCAGGAGTGTCCAGACATTCATCCCCTGAGCCTGGGCTAGTGTAGTAACATCGTGCCTGCATATAGTTAACCCTCAATGAGGAGAAATGAACTGAATTAATGAAGAGGGGATGACTGTGGGAGCCATCGGCAGGTGACGTGCATGTTCACCGTGCACTTTATTTCATCAATACAAAATAAAGTTTATTTTCTCCCATTATAAAAAATAACAGCTGATCTTCAGCTGTGTGCTGGACATTGTGTTAGGTGCTTTGCTTCTGTTACTGTTTGTCTTCACCAGTCTTCAAGACATGGTGCCAGTTTATAGATGAGGAAAATGACATTTAGAAACAAAGATACTAAGTGATGAAACAAGCGCTCAAATGCAGGTCTGTGGTTCTGAAGGCCATGCCCATCCCCAAACAGTATATTGAATATACTATGCTGTTGCCCGTAAAAGTAATGTGTGCTTATTGGAGGACATATATATAATTTACATACACATATATACCTATACATTTGTATACCATATGTGTATATATGTATATAGGAAGAGCATATGTACGTAGTTCCTGTGGAAAAGAGAAAAGTGGAAAAGGAATAATGGTACAAATCTCTCTGTCTAGTTTAGCTGTCATCACCGCCCTTCTCCAGATCCATGGTTTTGTTTTTTGTGCAGGTAGTTCTCTGATAGCTGAAGTCTAGGAACTTCACAGACTAAATCGTATGAGCATTTGCTGCCTACCAGGCACTGTTAGAAACTTTTCTTCCCCTATTATGTTATACAGTCATTTCCTACTGCCCATGCCTTTTAATGAACTTTGATTTATCAAAGCTCCTGCCTTTATATTGAACCATTAGGGACTCCAGGGGCATGCATTTTAGCCCAGTGCTGGAGAAATTGGGGGTCAAGGGCCTTTTGGGCCCCTTAATACATGCTTATTGAGGGATAAAGTTCTTGGTGGGAACATCTTCATGTTTGGAAGGGAGACTTCAGGGATAGTTTCAGCTCTTCTAACTTGCTTTTCTGTGGCTAGAAAAGTCATGCTGAGGTTGCTTGGTTGTATAAAGGTTAAACCTGTGCCCGTGCTCTTCATCTCCTGGAAGGTATTCCCATGAGTGACAAGTGGCCAAGTCACTGGATCTGAATTGGAACCCCCAGGGAGTTTCTCCAAATATGAAAGGCCCTGTGGGAGTCTGCACACTCATTTTTTGCTGCAGCTGGGCTTGGTCAAACCCATTTATAGGTGAGGTGACTCAAGCTCCCAGCCTGGGATGTGGAGCAAGCTCCTTCTCATTGGTGACTGTGTTCAGCATGGTCAGGGGACCTGCTGCTGGGTCGTAGTTGACGGCAAGGTGAGGGAGGGTCATGATAACAATGCAGGCTTGCTGTCTTCTGGCCTTAGATCTAAAGTGGCTCTCTCTCTGCTGGTCCCCTCTTTGTTTTCCATGCCCTGTGAGGATTACTTTGCTGTCTTCCCACTCGTTGGTGGGCTCTGTGCTTCAGGCCTCTGGGGAGCAGGGGCACTTTGCACGCTATAGCACATCTCTTGATCGCAGCTCAAGGCTTCACCCCTTTCAATCCTCCCAGATTTTGGTCTACATTCATTCTCACGGCTGACTCTTTACTTATCTGCTGTTTACCTTTTAAGTCACAACTCAAGCATCTTCTCTAGGAAGAATCTCTATTCCTGATTTGGGCTTTTCACTCAAACCAGGAAAAACAATGCTTTGAAAATGTGGGCGAATGGTCAATGGGTTTTTGACGAGGGTGCAAAGATAATTTAATGGGGAAAGGACAGTGTTTTTAGTTAATGTTGCCGGGACATATAGAAAAAGTCACAAGCAAAAGAAGATAGATCCCTTCCTCACACCATATACAAAACTTAACTCAAAATGGATCAAAGATCAAATATAAGAGCTAAAACTATCAAACTCTTAGAAGAAAACATAGGAATATATGCTTTGGGCTAGGTGGTGGTTTTCTAGATACGATACACAAGCATAAGCAACAAAAGAAAAAAATAGATAAACAGGACAGTATCCAAGAGAAAAAAGCGTTGTTTCAAAGATTCTGAAAAGGTTGTTTCAAGGGATAGCAGCAAGAAAGTGAAAAGATAACCAACAGAATGGGGGAAAATATTTGCAAATCATATAACTGATAAGGGTCTAGTATCCAGAATATATAAAGAAATCTTACAGAGTTGTAATAATAAAAAAACAATCCAATTTAAAATGGGCAAAGGACCTGAATAGACATTCTTCCAGAGGAGACACACAAATGGCCAAGAAGCACATGAAAGGATGTCCAACATCATTAGCTATCAGGGAAATGCCTGTCAGAACCATGGTGACATACCACTCATACCCACCAGTATGGCTATAATAAAGAAGATGGAATAACAAGTATTGGCAAGGACATGGGGAAACTGGAGCCCTCATAAACAGTTCAGCAGTTCTCAGTGGTTAGACCCAGACTAATATCTACCCACTGACTGATGAATGGATAAATGATACTATATATTCATACAGTGAAATACTTTCCAGCCATAAAAAAGGAATGAAGTGCTGATTGACTCTGCAACATGGATGATTATTGAAAACATTATGCCAAGTGGAAGCAGTCAGCCATAAAAGGCTACATATTGTATGATTCCATTTACACAAAATGTGTAGAATGGACAAATCTATAGAGACAGGAAGTAAATCAGTAGTTTCTGGGGCTGTGGGGACATAGGAGAGGAGGTTGGGGGCTTAACAACCAAGGAATGTGACTTTTCTTTTTGGCATGATGAAAAGATTCTGAAGTCAACTGTGATGATGGGTATACAACTCTGTGAATATGCTAACTCCCAGTGAATTTTACACTTTAATTGGGTAAACTGTGGGGCATGTGAACTATATCTCAATAAAGATTAAAAAAAATAATGTTAGCCAAGCATCTATACTTGCCCAGGAAATACTGGCCTCTACTTTGAGACTTCACAGCCCTCAGGGAGGCCTCTGAGGGTGCCTGGGACATGTTATTGTCTGCGTTTGTTTCTGTGGCCGTGGGTGGGGGTCCCCACTGTCTTCCGCAGGGGCTGGCCTCCCTGTCTGTCTCATGGTGTTCAGGTTTGCACGAGTGCCTTCCTCCCTAGGCGGGCTAGGCGGGCTGAGTAGGGACCTTGGGATTTAAGGAGACACAGCAGGTGTTCCCTGGGCTTTCGTAGCCCAGATGGGGAGCTGGAGAAGCCAGCAACCTCACACTGTCAACGAGCATGTGCAGAAAAAGCCCCACAGAAAGGCTCACTTTTAGCCAAAGGACTGAGAAAGGAATGTACAGCCCAGCAATTGGTACTCACTCCATTCCCACCAAGCACCCCATTCCAGCAAGGGAGCACCCACCCTAAATTCCCTCATTTTCAGCCTGTGGTACTGGTGGGGCTGAGGGCAGCTGGACTTGTGGCCCCACCTGGAGGCAGCAAGCTTCCACCCTGACCTGGGCAGTGTGGTGGTGTGAGTCCACTCTACTTCTGGGATGGTGTCGGTAGGGCACACACATTTGAACATAGATACTACACCTAAACAGGGTGACTACAGAAACAGATGGCTAAGTGGGATCCAGAGTTTCAGGATAATACATTAGATGTCCAGGATACAGTTAGAATGCTCACACCAACAACCAGGAAAATTCCAGTCTGAACCAGAAGACAACAGACATCAGCACAGAGATGATTAACAGAATTCAGGTTCTAAAAACACCATTAAAAACTTCCACAGCAGCTACAAACATGGACTAATAGTCTCAGCAGAGAAATGTGAAGATGTAAGGGAGATCCAAATGGAAGTTTTAGAATAGGAAAATACATTTAACGGATATAAAAACCCTCCTTGGGTGCTCTCAACACAGACAGAACAAAGGAAAGGGTCGTGAGAGGAGAGCCACAGAGATGGCCGATGTGAACAACAGAAGAAATGAGAAGAGCCCAGGACATGCAGTGTGCGTGTCAACACAGTCCTAGAGAGAAGACAGCCTGGGAGCTGAAGAGAGATTGGGGAAAATGATAGTTGAAAGCTCCAAATTTAGCGAAAGACAAGCCTACAAATTCTAAAAGTTGAATGTATTCCAATTGGATAATCCAAAGAAATCTATGCCAAGACATGTCATAATAATGAAAGACAAAAAAATATTGAGAGGGTCTAGAGAGAGGAGGCAGTATCTCTAAAGGAAACACGATTCAGGTGACAGAGAATTTCTAAGAAGCCACAGAGAACAAGTGAGAGGCTGACTCAGTCCCAATATTTTGCTCCTGCTTGAGATTCATGCCACTACTAATCCCTGTATTTAAGCACTCCTGTTTTTAGCATTACTCATGAAACACAGCTGCATCGTCCTAACGGAAATGTTAACTTTCTTTCACCAGAAGTATTTCTAGATAATTTATAAGATATATTATTGTGATTGATTATCTGAACTTTCCTAATGAGTTATTGCTGAACTATGGAAAGTCCATTATTTTGAATATTTAGTTTTTATCCTAATGACTTTGCTTAATTCTTATTAATTGCAAAGTTTTAGAGCTTATTCTCCTTTGGTTCGTAAACATCAGCCAAGAACGTGAATCTTCTCTCTGCCATTCTAAAAGCTCTAGTTCTTTGTATTTCCACTTCATGTGTGCTAGAACTGGCTAAAAAAAAAATCTATAAAAAGTGTATACAGTAATTGTCATAGCAGTCTTGTTTTGCTTGTTATTTTATCTAGAATGTAGTATTTTCCAAAATGTGTTCCATGGGGTTCTGGGTTTCCAGGATGTTTTGAGTCATGCTTGGCTAAATAAAGTAAGACTGTGGCTTTTTTATTTTTACAACACAGCCTCCGAGTTTCAGGTGTGAGGATACTCACTGTGCGTCTCTAGGAAGTGGGTGTAGCAGTCAAGGGCCCCCTCCTTCCCCTTCCCTCTGTAGCTAGAGCCTCTCATGCACCGGTGGTTGAGAGGTACTGGACGTGCTCCTCAGAATTTCACTGTAATGGGTGCTGTAAGCAGTTGGGTTGAAATAGATACTCTTTGTCATGGCTACAGAAGTATCTTAACCGTCCTGAAATACTCAGTTTTCTTTACTCATGGGATTGGGTTGTGGGAGGCAAGAGATTAAAATGATCCATTTTAGCCTCACATCAAATTGTTGGCAGTAAACATGTATCTAAAATTAAATAAAAACACATAAATCTCAAATGCTGGAGAGGGAACACTGTCAGTGTGGATTTCCTCTGTGAGGAAGGAGGTGCCGCGTGGGAGTCCTGGTGTGTCACCTGAGACAGGAGGTGTTGTCGTGCTGTCAGGCAGCTACTGGCGAGGTGCCATCGGGCCAGGCCTGCTTCCCCCATTTCAGCTGTGGCCAACAGTGTCAGGCTGAGTGAGACACTCCCCAGCTGCTGACGTATTTGTAGGATGAAGTCAAAGATTGAATTTTTTCTGACATTTAACAATCTTAATCTTCATGTGAAATTATCTCCTAACTCTCCAGAAAGCTGATTATTTTTCTCCTAAGAAGGCACAAGTTAAATGTTCCTTTCCAAATAGATACAATTTCTTGAGAGCCAAAAGGTATGCCTTTAATGCTGTTTTCTTTCCTTGTGATTAAAGCCCTTTGATCGTGGTCTGCCCGCCCACCCCCAATCTTGCTTTTTCTGCTTTATCTGGAAGAGGAGCATTAGGGTGGGATATGGTTCCTTCTGAAGTGGCCTTTTCAAAATGCCTTTTTTTAAATCACAAAAAGGTAGGGTCTAGGAGATCCATCCATGAAAGAAAAGGAATATAACATTAAATAAATAATAATAATGATAATGATAATGGTTTATTAAGCACTTGCTATGTAGGAGGCACTATTCTAAGTTCTTTGAATGTGTCTTTCTTAATCCTCACAACATGCCTATGGGCTGGAATCACTGTGTTTAGGTTAAGTAATTTGCCCAAGGTCTCAGAGCTAGTAAATGACAGAGCCAGAGCTTGAATCCATGGTTCTTCCACTTTCTACTTGGACCAGATAAATTCACTGTGTAGGCTAGAAATACAGTGTTTTCAAAGAAGGAAAAAAGGCAGTGTGACATTGTCTATGCCCTGGGCAGGGGGAGGAGCACTTCGGGAGAAATGAACCAATGAATAGTCTAATGTCAGCACTTGGGAGGGCTCAGCCCCTCGTCTAACTGCTGAGGATGCTAGGGCCCAGGTGGGGAGTGCTTCTTGGTCAAGAGCATGGGCAGGACCACGGACAGCGGCTTCCCACCAGTCCTCCTGTTTTACTAGGCTGTCTTCAGAATAGGATGTCTTTTAAGCATCAATTCCTTTCATGTCAAAAGCCATCAGAAGGGCTAAGTGATGGAATGAAGTTAATTAGAACCCTTTTGCCCTCCCGAAATGCAGGAGAACCTTTAACCTAGTATAAAAGCTTGAGGACAGGACTAGAGATTCTGTTCATGTTTACAGCTCAACTTTGCCTCGAGGAAACAGCTAGACCCCCATAAAAGCTGAGGAGCCCAGTTCCTTCCATGATTCAAAGATGGCCTTGGGCATTTTGTGTAGTCTTGGTTGAGGTCAAAGCTAGCTGACCTGTAAATCCTAGGCACTTCCTAACAGTTCCAGGCAGGTGCTGGCCCTGGAGATGGAAGAGGGGCCAGGAGCAGGCCCCCGTGGGTCAGAGGCAAGGCGTGGTTTCTTCCTGCAGCCTCCAGGAAGAATGAGGCCTGCAGACGCCTAGAGTTTAGCCCCAAAGGGCTCTGTTAGCAGTCCTGTGCTGCTTTAAAGCCAGCAAATCTGTGGTAATTGTCTTAGCAGCAGCACAAACTAACAGAAGAGGTACGACTACCAGCTCTGCTTCACATATGCCGAGGCAGAGAGATACCTTCCTTGCCCAGGGTCACACAGCAGGGCAGAGATGGGAATCCAATACCCAGCTCTCTGGCTCCAGAGATCACATTTGGCTGCTGTGCCACTTGCCTAAGGCGAGCACATTGGCGAGCCTGTTTTCTCGTAAGATGGAACCAGTGATCCTGATACAGCAGGTTGTTAGGGGATTAAATGAGAGAATGCACCCTGTTCCAGGTCGGGGGTGCCGAGGGGACAGTTGTGAGGGGCACGAGGTCAGCATTTAGGAGCTTGGAGAGGGTCAGTGGGCAGGACAGACCTGGAAAGTTTCCCGAGGGTGCTTCAGTTGCCTTAGCAGTGGGATGTCTGTTCAGGCCACCACGTGTCATCTCTGCTTCCCACACAACCCCTCCAGCTGACGTAAGCCTGGTGTGTTCAGCCAGTAACTTAACCAAAGAAGTAAATACAGAGATGCAGGACATTTGCTAATCTCTCTACAAAACCTATTGTTCATTTTCTGCACGTGACCCCCATGGGTGCTGCCCTTCCAGCTCCTGGCCAGCCTCCAGGTGATGAGGCCATTTTTTTTCTTACATACTTTTGAGAAAGTAAATACACTTATTTAAATTAAATCGGTTTAAAATGAAAAGGTACAAAACTTTCCCTATCATTCGTGTCCACAGTCACTCAGTTCTCCTCCCCAAAGGCTCCAAATTACTGGCTTTATGTGGAAACATTGGAAATAATGTTAGAAATAAAACTAGAAATAAGGTCTCTTCTGGAAATACTCGCTTGCATACACTTTATGTGTGTGTGTGTTTTCCAGCACATCATGTGCACTTTTTGCAACAACATACCTTGCAGAGCTTTCCACCTCATTCCGAGTTCATGGCCACCTGGTATCCCGCAGCAGTGCACCACAGTTTATTTTGCACTCTTGTTGACAGGCACTTAGATTGTTTTCAGTATTTTGCTACTAAAAGCACTGATAGCAACAACTTTTTCAGGTAGCATTTTGCACTGTGTG
Organism: Manis pentadactyla; assembly: GCF_030020395.1. Taxonomy (NCBI): domain Eukaryota; kingdom Metazoa; phylum Chordata; class Mammalia; order Pholidota; family Manidae; genus Manis; species Manis pentadactyla. Next base: position 237,379 of record NC_080026.1, read on the forward strand.
TTCCTCTAGGGGATTTATTCCTAGAAATGGCATCATGGGCTCTGGCCACCTGAGTTTGTGGTTCCTGCAGGAGAAAGCACTGGCCCCAGACGGGCTTGCAGCCCTCGCGGACAAACTTCCGGGGCATGCAGGCCCTTGCTGGGACAGCCAGAAGGAAGCATTCCCAGAAGCTGACTGGTCAAGGCCGGCGGGAGTGTGGGCGTGCTGGCCTGGAGGGCGGCATTGAGCTCCTCCCGAGGGTGGAGCCGAGGTACGTTCTTCGCAAAACTGGTTTCATCCAGGTATTGGCTCAAACGAGGGTTGGGTGACTTGCTGAATCTTCCCATCAGAAATTTCCAGCTTCCTAGGGGTCTAGGCCATTTGGCCCAGTCACCTGCTGTCAGCTGTCGAAAACTTGAAAACACCTTGTCCCTGGAAGTGGCCTCCGGCGCTGACTTCTGCCAGTGGCCCTGGCCAGTGGGTGCAGGTCTCAGAAGTGGCCGGAAGATGTCACCAGACACCAGCCGTCAGCCGAGCGCAAGGCCGCGCAGCCTCCAGATGCCCCGGACGGCGAGTGCTGGGCCTGCCGCCGCCGGCTTCCCTGGGCTGAAGCACGGCCTCCTAGAAGCGAAAGCGGAAGAGGGAACACAGAGCGAGCCGACAAACAGCGCAGCGCAAAGGGGAAAACGATCCGCTAGCAGCCGGAGGGCAGGTGCCTTTGCGGGGCTGTGCTGTCGCCTTGCCCCCGGGTCAACCTGCGTGCGTGTGTGTGTGTGTGTGTGTTGGGTAGCTGGGGACGGTACACATTTTAATGCTGCAGCTGTGAACCGAGACTGCGAAGTCCCTGGGCATGGGGGCATCTTCCTTGGGGCCTTCCCCACCACCTTGGTGGGGCTGCCCGGAACCTGCCCTCACCTTCTGTTCCTGGGTCCCCGTTCGCCCAGCTGTTTGCCGCCCTCGCACTCAGGCCCGGGGCTCCTCTCCCACCCGTTTGAGGGGCCTCCAGCCACCTGGCCAATCTGCTGTAGACCCACCTGCTCATTCTAGGGTGATGGCTGGCGAGCCGGAGCTGGAAAACCGCCCTGTGCACTGACTTCCACCACCAGTGTGGGCACAGCACTCCATGGGGCTCTGGATGGGAAATAGGTATCTGGAGGCTGTATCTGTGGCTAGAAGCCAGGGCCAGCCAGACCTCCTGACCCCAGGGCTCGTGTGGAACTGCAGGTATGTGCACCTCCTGTAGCTTCCCGAGCTGCCTGCCAGGGGCTTCTCTTCCATTTTCTCTTTAATTCCCTCCTTTACCTCTCTCCCCATCTTGGCAAGGAGGGGCTGGCAAGACCCTCACTGCTGGGCATGGGGTAGAGCGTCCCTTTCAGAGTAGGGGTCAGGCAGGGCTGCATCTGGACTGCTCTTCTTGTGGCCTGTGAGCCAGGGGGCTGCTTTTATAGAAACCTAAGTGGTGGAGGGTGCTGGGAGACACCTCCTGGCTAGACGGAAGTGGCCAGGGCACAGGCACTGGCCCATGGCGGAGGCTGTCCTCCCCCAGTAAGTGGTGTGTTTGCCCTGAACAGAGGGCGCACTTCCCTCAAGGAAGGGGTGCTCACAGAGACCTGGGTCTGGACAAAGGTTAGGGCATAGAACTGGTGCCCCACACTCAGGAAGGCTGTGGCATGTGTGCCTTCTGACCCCACGGCGCCTTGCAAGGGAGGCCCCATGCAGCGGGAGGTCTGAGTGGTGCCAGGTGCTCGGTGGAGAAAGTGGAGGGTCAGCCACGTTAGCAAGACTCAGGTCTTCACTTCAGACAAAATGAACAGAGGAGTATGAAATGCAGAAGAGGTGACACATAAAGAAAACAGAAATGGTTAGATGTTCGGCAAGCCTGCTCCCCAGAAATGGGTGAGGCCCCAAGGACACAAGCCTGAGAATGGCACAAGCATGGCTTCCAGAGACCAGGAGTTTCCTTCAGGCAGCAGAAGGGGCTGAAGAGGGCAGAGCTGCCCTGCTGAGCAGTCGAGCAGTCGTTTGTCATCCCCCATGACAGCCCTTTGCTGGGAGCCTGCATCCCCTGGGACCTGTTGTCCCTGCTTCACAGATGAGGACACCCAGTGTCAGGTGTCTTGCTGCAGTCTTTGGCTGGTCCACGGGCCTGTGGAGACCAGGGCTCAGCTGCTGACGTGCCCTGCGATAGTGGTCACCCCGAGTTGGGGGGAGTCCTGTGCTGTGAGCCCACCGGCTGTGGGGGTTCTGCCCTGAGCCCGCTGAGAGAAGGTGTGTCTGTGCTGGGATGCTAAGTGCTGTCTCCACTTTTCTGCTGTCATTGGCCTTCGTCCCTTGGGGTGGTCCCGGCATGGCTCGGGAGCAGCCTGGGGGGTGATGGGAACAAGGGTGGAAGCACCAAGGTGGCCGTCTCTGCTGGCTGAAGGCTGGCTTTCAGCCATCTTGAGCTGGGCCAGATGCAAGCTGGCAGAGTGGGGCAGTGCCACCTCTTCCTCCTGAGCTCCATCCTACCTCCCCAGTGCAGAGAGAGGCATCTTTGCTCTGGGGAGCAAGTGCTGCTGAGCACAGGGCTGCAGGGGGCCTGAGTGGGAAGGTGGGCATGGTGGGGGCGTTAGGGTCACTGTGTGGAGGGCGTGCCACCAGGAATGTCATCCTGTCTCATGGCAGGGAGATGGGGGCAGCACAGTCAGGTGCTGGAGCCACACAGGGAGAGGGTGCCAGCACCTGACTGTGCTGCCCCATCTCCCTGCCGTGAGACAGGATGACAGCCATCACCCTGGGTCCATAAATTCTCTGGGAAAGGCTGTGACGGCAGCGAGGGCCGTGTGGGTCAGGTGGTGATGGAGTAAGGGGGGACAGCGGCTCTGGGGAGGCCAGCCAGTGCAGAGATGTGAAAATCAAGGCCTGAGGGGCAGGTGGTGACCAGGATGATGCCTTGTGTGTGTAGCGGCTGGATGCCCCCGTGTGGCCCTGCAGGCCTGCCCTCATTCCCGGAGAACGTAGCGCCGGAGGCACAGAGATGCTCTGGCAGTAGACTGCCTGCATGCCTCGTGGGCACCACCTGCCTTTCTGTGATTTTGGCCCCAGTGTCTTGAGACATCTGTGGTTGTTACAATCCAGTGGCCAACTCTTTCAGTTAGTGAGTAGAAGCTGTCAAATACCCTGCCATGCACAGCACAGCCTCCATGACCAGAATTACCCAGTTTATAAAGTGTCAATGGTGCTGATGTTGGGAAGCCCTGCTCCAGAGCGCCTGGGGACACCTCCTGTGGAGGCTTGCACAAAGTTCTTCCTTCAGTTACCTTCTGAGTCATCTCTCTGGTGCTTGCTATTCCCTTTCTTTGTAATGGCCTGTCAATAGTAGGTCAACTGGTAAACTCCTATGCATTCTTCAAAACCCATCTCAAGTATCTCTTTCTCTAGGAAGGCATCTCTGGCTTCTTAGAACTCTGACCATGAGAGTTAGTTCTTCCCTTCTCTGTCCTACTTCTCTATGTGCATGTATTTTGAATGTTGTTGCTTTTAAGCTACACAGTAATTCATTTCTATGGCTGTGTCTCCCATTCTCTTTGAGAAGAAGGAACCTCAGGCCTAAAGCTTTGGGGATAACAGCCCAAGGAACTCACCACACTCAGTAGTCAAGATAAAAAAAAGTTAATGAAAGTCTTCCTAAATTACATTATACAGATTCTAGTCTTTCTAAGCAGAATCTGTTTCTTGGGTTTTCAGCTTCTAGCCCACGGCCTGATGCAGTCATCATTCAACAGACATTTGTTAGGTTGAACTGATTCTGGGGACAAGGGTTTTTCTAAGATGGAAATGGTCAATAAATGGAAAGATCCCCATGGAGCATGGGGCGGGGAAGTCTTTTTGCTTCTTAAGGACTTGAAGTTTGGGTCTTTCTGTTTTGGTTTTTTGACTTTTCTTGGTCGGACAAAGGACCATAGCTTTGGAAGGGTTGTGTACCTACGGCTCTGAAATGGTACACGGGACTGAGTGGCTCCTTCTCAGAAGTGAATCACTCACTTCTCTTTCTTTATGCCAAGCAGGTGCAGAGAAAGTGTGTGCCCTGAAGAAAAGTGCAATCCTAAATATAGGTTTGCTTAATGAGGGATGAATCTTGCTAAGTAAAGAAGGTTGTGTTTGAGACCCCACAACTCCTGAAGCCCCAGCCTTCGCAGTGAGGGCTCTGCAGTTGTGAGGCTCTTGAAGAGAAGGAAGTGATTTCTGTTTCATTAACTATTTCTGGGCTGCAGCTGAACAAGCTCATCTCTGGCTGTTCCCATGGTAAAGTCAGCGAGGCTGGGCTCATCCTGCTGCTTTCTTGGGGTTTCAAGGGTTGGAGCCCATGCAGGGTGAGGGGTGAGTGCTCTCGCAGTGAAGAGGGGGCCTCAGCTACAAAAGACCTCAAGAAAAAAGGCTGAAAATTCTGCAGAAGGGCTTCCTCAGCACAAGTAATGGCTGGTGTGTGGCTTCAGGACCCCACGCTCTCCCTGTTAAGCTGCCCGTGAAGCCATGAGGGCACCTGTGATGAGGCTGGGAGGGCTCTGTCAGAAAATGATGGGCTGTGTGGCCGCAGCCCAAATCAGAGTTTTAAGCCTGGTGCAACCCGTCTTGACTGGAGGCAGATACTCACAGGAACCCGCCTCCTGGAGGAGGAAGGTCAGGCCCAGGGCTCAAGGGTGTGAGGGGGGGATTGCCTGTGCTTCTGGGCGCATGCCGGCTGGGGATTTAAGTCTGTGGGCATTTTTATCAGGCTGTTAACTGCTTTTATTAGTGCTCTGGTTATGACTCCTCAGTTGGGAGTGGTCCGCCCTGGATCCTGTTTTCTCATAAATTCTAAAAAACTTTTAATGTGGAATCTTCCAGAATCCAAGATACAGCAGGTGCACACGATCAGGTAAGTGCTGGAATCTGTCAGCTCCACACATCCCTAAAGTCTGGTGCACTGCACGCGGTGGGTGAGGGACTGGCAGGGCCAGGAGGGGCCAGGAGGGGTCCTGGGCAGGGAGGAGCTGGGCAGGGCTGGGGGGTGCCCAGGAGGCCAGGAAGGGCCTGGAGGGCAAAGTCAAGGCACTGAATTTGGAAAACTTAGTTCAGGTGAACTCAGCTCAGGTTGGTTCATTCCAGGACACTTCACTGGTGTCCATGTGGAGCAGTGGTGCTGGGTGGATTGTACCAGTTCGTGAGAGCTGACTGTTACATTTCCAGGAATTTTGCGAACCAGCCATTAAATCCAGCCAGTATTAAATTATATAAACTTCAGGTGTCTCAACTATATTTTAAAGTAATAAATACTCAAAACTCACCACTTTTAATTATTTTATGACATCTTGCTATTACCTCTGCTCTTGAGGTTACTTCCAGCTGTTGTAACTATAGCCATGCAGGCTGCAGACAGTATGTAATGTGCTCTGTGCGCCTCCTCGGTTTCTGTGTCCAGACGCCACATCTGCACCTTGGTGTCAACAGGAGCGTGCATGCTGCGGACACTGGCCAGCATGCACTCCGGGCCTCTCCTCCCCTTTCTAGAGAGCTGGTCTGGAGCTCTTTGCCTGCACACGGCTGGATAGGACTGTGGATGAGGTGGGGAGAGGGTGGCACAGGGAGGGGGATGCCAGGAGGCTTGTCCCTGGCATTGCGACAGCCTTACAGCACGTTTGGTAGCCAAAGTTAAAAAAGAAATTAAAAGCAATTCCTGGAAATCTTTCTGGAGTGGGTGGTGTACTAGCTCCTTTCTTTCTGCCAGGATATTCTGGGCCTGACGGAACCCTTTCTTGATGGCTCAGAGATGTCCTTGTGAGCGCCTGGCTGTGGGTGTCCCGGAGGCCTGGCAGCTCCAGGGGGCACAGCTCTGCAAGGTCACAGCTGCATCCTCCATGCCCAGCATGCAGCAGGCACTCTACTTGCTGAAGGAGGGCCCACATGAGGGCCATTCGCTGTTTTATTCCCGTGCAAAATGCCACTGTCTTTGGTGAAGGCCTGGGCTGGTGACTGGGATGATGGAGAGGGACAAATTTGAGAGCAAATACAAGAGTAAAATAGACAGGACTAGGTGATGGACTAGACATGGAAGGTGAAAAAGAGGGAGATGGATATTAATTGCATATTTTTTAATTATAAAAATTCCAAACAAATAATAATTGGGATGGTATAATGAAATCCATCACCTGGACTAAATAATCATTAACATTTTACCATATTTGACTCTCCTGCTTTACTGAAGCATTTAAAATAAATTACAATCATTATGACTTTTCAACCCTGAATAATTAGGCATACATCTCTAATAAAATATCTAATATCACATAACACCAGTTCGTAGTAACAATGTCCTAATTATCCCCAAATATATTTTATAGACTTTTGTCAAAGCAGGGTCCAATCAACGGTCTTGCCCAGGAATTGGCAAACTTCTTTCATAAAGGGCCAGATAATTGTTTTAGGCTTGATAGGTCAAGAAACAAAATCTAATGGGGCTAAATAAAGACTCTTACTTTTTACATTTAAAAATCCAGAACCCTTCTTAGCTCATTGCACCACATAATACAGGTGGTGGGCCGGCCGAGGCTCCCAGGCTATAATCACCTGGTTCCTAGAGCTTCTGCGAGATGAAATCAGAAGCTTTTTGGCTGTCCCTTCCCTGCCAGCTTCCCCTGCTCCCAGAGGCTCCCCCAAGAGTGCTCCATTAATAATTCAGTCGATGACAGATTCTCATTTCTGAGTCTGCTGCTGGGAAACCTGACCTGTGATAGAATTGCTGCTGCCGGACTGGAGCTTGGTGGGGGCGGCTGGTGGGCAGGGGGCATAGACCACCTGCTTTGAGTACCAGGAGAGCCTCGTGCCTGCATGCACAACAGGTTGCAGACAGAGCGCTTGGCTGGCCCGGACCCCTGTAGCATGAGCCGTGGTCAGAGGAGTGTGCAGAGAGGCCCTGAGCTGGGGTCTGGCTGGAAGAGGGACGCTTCTCAGGAGTGGCCTTCCAGCCAGAAGAGGACCTGAGCTGGAGGGGCAGGGAGTGCTTTGAATTGAAAATGAGGCTGAAGCTCTAAAACAAGTAGAACTAAGCCTTAAAAGCCGGAAGGAGATTGCTTTAATTAGCTGAAGGCGGCCACAGGGTGACCATCTGCTGCAATGTTATTAAGGAAGCCGCTCCCAGCGGGGATTGGGGTGCGGGCCTGGGTGAGCTCCACGCTGTACGGACTGAGGGTCAAGAGTTTCTTGTTCGTGGCCTGATGCTCTGAGATTCCTTCCGAAGTCAGTTACAAGGTGCTGGGAGACCCCTCCCCACAGCTTCAGAGCGACTTCCATGTGGGGAGCAGGTCAGAGCCGTTGGAGCAACAGTCACCAATCAGACCCCACCCAGTGAGTTTCACCAGAGTTGCCAGATGACATACAGGATGCCTAGTGGCCTTTGTACCTCAGACAAAGAATGAGTCCTTTTTAGTACATGTATGTCCTATACGTCTAAAAATGATCTGCCATTTTTCCGAAATACAGGATAACTGGATATTATTTGATAAGTCTCATGGATCCCCAGTGTATCCTCAGAGGTGCAATTTGCTCCTCAAAGAACCAATCAGAGGGATGAAGGTGGAACGCCACACTGGTTTGGATGGATTAGGGCATTGCAGGCTGTGAGTTCCTGGGGGGAACAGAGGGGAAGACCACTCACTGGGAATGTACTTGTGCCAGGGGGCATGGTATGGGGCATTGGCAGCCGTGACATAGAACCCCCTCGCAGAGGGGAGCTGTGGCTCCAAGGACCCCCGGTGCCCCAGGATTGCACCCACTCGGCTGTGCTCGAAGCTTGGGCTGCCCTTTCTGCGTGCTGCCCGACACCCTATCCCCTGTCTGTGGACCCGGGGAAACGGACTGCCAGCAGGTTGGGTGTATGATGTGCCCCCTCAGGGAGAAGCATTCAGGGGCTGAGAGTGGGAGCGACAGGAGGCACTGCACCTGCCCAAGCCTCAGTTTACCTCAGCATCATTTGCGATTCCATTGTAGGCAGGCAGTGTGGGGGGGCCGGGGCTTGGGCGAATACCACAAGGCTCTGCCCTCCAGCTGGGGTGGGGTTGCTGGGCAAGGAGGGTGCCAGTCGCAGAACGTGGGGCCACCTTCCAGCTGGCTGCAGATGTGGGGTTCCCACAACTCCCTCACATTTGGCAGTTTGCTGGGGTGACTCATGCAACCTAATCACCTTTACTCAGTGGTTATAAAGGAGCAATGTAGGAGCAGCCAAACGGGGGCCCCGGGCGGGGTGTGGGCAGGGTGCACATGGGGTCCCTGGGCTGCCACCCCACTCTCCTGTGTCCACACTTTCAGAACCACTGACTTGGGGTCTCCTGATGTTGGTCTGTGACTGACCAAAGGGTCTCGACTAGGCCTGTCAGTCTGAGGAGCGTGGCTTTGATTAGCTGACACTTCCTAGTCACACTAGTTATGAGTGAATAACTAACCCCTTAGGTTAGGAATGTAGCTGCCCCCAAACACCACCGACTGATTTTATTCAGGAGATAGCAGTTGCTCAAGGAAGCTTAACATGCACATGTGCACACACGTAGGAGGAGGTTAGACCTGGGTCAGGAACCCACATAGAGTCATATCTGGCCTGAAGAGGAAGGGACTTCTGACAGGCTACAGTGTTGATGTGCCATGAGGACACTGCTCAGCAAGGTGAGCCAGGCACAGATGCTGCAGACCCGGTCGGCAGGCGGTGCTTGGAGGAGCTGAATCTGGGCAGGAACTGGGCCAGCGGGCCTGGGGTGGGAGGAGGGCACAGACTTCCAGGTCTGCAGGAGAAAGCCCTGGGGGTGTGGTGACGGACAGGGGCATCCAGTTCACTGCACGCACAGATGCGGCGAGGTTGGCCTTGTGCCATGAGCATCTTACCACAGTGGAGGAAGAATAGTAAAAAACATAAAAAACAAAGGCTATCTGAACAAAGGGTGAACTTCTATTCATAAAACATCAATAATGATTTCTGAATATTACCAAACATCCCGCCAGAACTCACACTTCCTAGACTGTCTCATAAACATCTTACTTAGTCTGTGTGAAGCCAAATTCATTGATTTGGTCACTAAATCTTTGGGATAAATTCCTGGAAGTGAAATCACTGGGTCAAAGGATATACATATTTTAAGGGATTTTGCTGCTTCTGCGAAGTTGCCCCTCATAAATGAGAAGTTGTAAGCTCCTGCGCCCCTCTGTAAGAAGCGGCCCCTGGGAATGATTTCTGGAAGAGCCTCTGAAACAGCAGCTTGAGGACCTGTCTGCTCTGGGTGTGTCATTCAAAAGAATCAAATGTCCAATAATCAAAAAATACTAGAAAGGAAAGACTTCATGTGTCTGTGACATGACTTGGTCAATCTGCTTGTAGATGCTTCCCAAAGAGAAATGACAGTGTGTGTGCATCAAGGCTTGGATTTGAGCGTCCACAGCAGCTTTGTTCCAGCAGCTGAAAACTGGAAGCAGTCCCAGTGTCCTCCCTGGGTGCACAGCGAATGGGCAGGTGGACGGTCTCTGTGCTCACTGGAGAGCCCCCAGCAGTAAGAGGAGCCGCTGACTCACCCAACAGCGTGAACATCTCAGACTCATACTGAATGAAAGACACAGAAGAGCTCATGGCTCCATTCATGTGAAGCACAACCCATGTGTAGTGACATGGAGCGTGCTGGTGGTTGCTTGGGGATGCGGGGGTGTGCAGACCACGATAGGACATGAGGAATCTCTTGGAGGCCGTTGTGGTTTCAGGGCGTCTACATGTCCGAACTCATAGAATCACACTCTGTGCAGCATAACCTGATGCAGTTTATTGCATGTAAATTATCTCTCATTACACTTGATAAGGAAAAAATAGCCTTTACTGACAGCCCTTAGAGACCCTGAAATCTCCCTTGAAATCTAATTTGATTACCTTTTACCTTGATACAAAAATTAAAGGTGGCAAAGGTAAAATGCCCTGGATATTGGCTGGTGCATAAGTGGTCAGAAAATGAGACAACAGGTGTGTACGTGCACACATGTGTCATATGTATTCTTGTATTCCCAGCACCTCTCCACTATGCCTGGCACATTCTTGTTAGCCAGTGCTTTCTGAAGAATGAGAAAGGTTTTAGGGCAAACCAGTTCTTCCATTCACACCTTGGTTGGGGTGTGAGGTCAGAAGAGGATGGTCTGGGTGAAGGCTGCCCCATTCCCTCTGTGAAAGCGCATCTCTGCAACCGCGTCCCTGGCCCACCATGTGGCCCTCTGCGTCGGGGGCTCACAGCGGGAGCTGGAGCCCGCGAGGGTCTTGTGCCCTGTGCCCTGGCAGTGCCTGGAGGAGGGAGGAGCTTCCTCTACATGCTGCCTGGGCAGCGGATAATGTGCCTGCATAGCAACTTCATCTTCAGAAGTAAAATATTGATGGTCCTGGTGCTGGATGGAGCCAGGAGCTGCCCGCCTGGAAGGCACTGTTTGCTGGCAGGTGGTGAATGATTGATGAATGGGAAATGAAACATTGATGTTCATCAGGCCTCTTGCCTTCCAAAGGGGCTTTCATCTTGTATTACTAAAGGCAAAAATTCAGAGAATGGGTTACTTTGCCATGCTTGTGACACGGCAACTTTTGGCCAGCTATGACTTGAAGATGCCCTGAAATGGTAAGACTGAGCCCCTGGAAATGTCACAGGTGGGTGTTTAGAGCCAACAGCTTAGTCAATGCATTCTTCTCAAGAAAATTGTGTTTGTCCAAGTTGTATGTGCAGACAACTTGAAGGCAAATAGGTCTGCAGACACCCTATGACACCCTGGCCCCCTGACTTTATCCTCTGCACCTGTGAGCACTTCTATCTCCTTAGCCAGTCTTATTGTATTACCTCCATATCACCAATAATATGCTTCTATTGCGACTTCTTGATCTAAAAATATTTTAAAGTATCTACTGACCCTCCTTCATAGAAGCTAGTGACTGTCCCATCGCATCTCGTGAACACAAGCACCCTCTGCGTGTTCCCATCTTTCCAGCACAGTTACATTAGGGTTTTGGTTTTACTGTCATGCAGTGCTCCCACTATCGTGAGCATGTAGACGTGTCTGTAGCTGACTGGGCAGCGCAGTAAGATCACACTGACCTTCCTGGATTGCTTTCAGTTCCGCTTGGAGTTAGGAATGGTTTTGTTTTTGACTTGTTTCCCCAGTTTTTTATCTGCTCATCATTTGCTCCACTTCAACACTCTGACAGTTACCTAAATTTCTTCTTGAGAGGTTCAGATGCACTAGCCATCTTGTTTTATTTCCTGGAAGGGCTGAATCTCAGGGACTCCGCTCCCATGGGCACCCAAGGACCTTACCTTTCTCCTGAGCTGTGCCCCGAATCTTTTCTCTATGCACCATCTTCACTGGGTGGAATGAAGCCTCCATCAGCTTCCTGAGAAATGGTACAAGGCAGGTAGTTTTCTGGGGTCTTTGCAAAAGTTTAGGATAGCTTAGCTGAGTACAGAATTTTAAACTGGAAATCATTTCCTTTCATAATTTTGAGGGCATTACTTTATCATTTGCTGCATATTGAAAAATTTGAAACCAGCCTAGGTCACCTCCTCACAGGGCCTGAGTCCAGATACGGTCACACTGGGATTAGGGCCTCCAGAGAAGGGTGTGTGGCACGGTTCAGTGACTAAGGGTGGAGAGCGGGGCCCTGTGCTGTTCTCACGGTGGGGTCATGCACATCTGTGCATGTCATCTCAGTGAGGTCACAATGCCCTGGAGCAACGCGTGAGTTTAAGGAGTCGAGTCCCTCTGACTGTTCACTGTGGTGCCAAATGTGGGACGCAAGCTGGGCGCCAGGCAAGCATGTGGGACGTGGAGTGACAGGACCCGTCATGGTTCTCTGGCCTGGTCCCCGGCAGGGCTCCTGAAAGCCTGGGAAGTTCTTGGGGTGAGAGCGCGGGAGCGTCCTCAATTCCGTGCCGACTCTGGGTGGTTCTTGGAAGGGGGCTGGTCGCCAGGGAGGCCAGAGGCTTAGGATTGTCTGCTCACCCCTCATCCTCCAGATGGGGGAGGGGGCTGGACAACAAGAGCCTCCATAAAAATCCCAACAGCGCAGGCTTCGCGGAGCTTCCCGGGCAAGCATGCCCACTCCGGGCAGTGCTGCGCTCCAGCACCGTGGGGATGGAGGCCCTTGCTTGGGGCGCCCAGACCCCGCCCCGCTGCGCCCTGTGTCCTGCAGAGAGCCGTCAGTGGGTCTCCCTGCTTCTGTGAGCTGCCCCAGGAAAGCGATGGAACCAAGGAGGGGGTCACCGGGACCTCTGACGGGGGCTCCGGGTGGACGGGGTCAGCATCGGGTTCACCCTGACCCTCCCCGGGGCGCCCGGCTGGCGTCGTCACAGGGAATGCGCATTCGGGGCAGGAGTGCGGCCCCGCAGCGTCCGCCGCGGGAGGGGGTCGGGCGGAGAGAAGGGGGTGCAGCATGGAGGGCGCGGGTCCGGGGCTGCCCCGGGGCTGAAGGCGCCAGGCGCTTACTTACTCAGATTTTAAAAATCCAACAGCCTGGTTTTCCTGGTGGTGAAAACGACAAATACTTGCTAAAGAATTGAGACGGTGAAAAAGGGTGCTCGGGGAGGGAAGCGCGGGCCTCGAAGCTCACCCCTTAATGTCCTCCCTCAGCGAGGGCGCGGGGTGTGCGGGCCCTGGCCCCTTCCCTGCAGCAGGGTCGGCGCGCCTCCGCCCGGTCGCCTCCCCTCGCTTTAAAAAACCTTTTCATTATGAAAAATTTCCAGTATGTACTAGAGTGGACAGAAGAATATATTGTTTCAACTGAACAGATTTGTATGGAATTTAGAATTCGCCTTTTTGTAAAACTCAGGTTGGCAAACTATAGCCTATGGGCCAAATCCAGCCCCAAGCCTGTTTTTGTAAATAAAGCCTTATTGGAACACAGCCGACTTGTTTGTTTACTTTTCATAACTGCTTTTGCACCACAGTGGCAGAATTAAACAGTGTGACAGAAACTGTACGGCCTGTAAAGACTGAAATAAGTAGTGTCTGGCCCTTCACAGAAAAAGCTTGCCTGCCAATCTGTTTTACCTTAAGTCTGTCTGTCAGTTCATACAGATCAATGCCATTTCTTTAACTTCCGCTTACAGAAAATAGCGTGCCAACTTCCAAATTCCTGCTATTATAAACAGGGGATGCAATGAGTGATCCTCAATATGCCTTCTTATGTACACGCAGGGATTTCCTGAGCAGGAACTGCCTGGGAGAGGAGGAGCCGGCCGGAAGGATACGCCTACTTTAGATTTGGGTAGAGATGAATTGCCCTCCAGAAAGACTGCACCTGTTCAGCAGCAGTGCCTGAAAGTACCGCAGCTGCAGTGCTCCTGGGAGCGGGCTCACAGCCAGGCCCCACCAGCCACCCCCTTGCAGAGTCAGACGTGTCACGTCCCACTCCCCAGCCTCGGAAAAGAAGTCCGCTCTGAAGGTCACGACATAAATATTTTCCATATACTGCTCTTCGTCATCTTTGAAAGAGGCAGTCAGACTTCCACAGGTTCTCCGAGGGCGAGTGAACAAGAACAGATGACTGAGTGGGGGATTTGGCACCATGGCAGGTCCTGGGCAAGTCATCTGAGGAACAGGGACACTCTTTTGACATTTTAAGCACTGATACCATTTAAAACCAACACAGGATAATGGCTTTTATTAATTAACCATGTCTTCTCCTACCCTTCAGGCCTGCGCCCCCCCACCAGCTGTTAAGCATTTGGGAAAATGGCACACGAATGTGAATCTAAGCAGTTATGAGTTTTGTTTTTTAAGAGACAGATGGAATCAAGGTTTCTATTTTGGGAGGTTTTCAGATTTAGGTCTTGTGTACACAAGGCACCACATGTTTTCTTCCGGTGCTGCTGACATTTCACTGTGAATGGCCGAGGGTGATGGTCAGAGCTGTGCGTGGTGCCAGCCCACAGGTGGTTCACGGGTACAGGCTGCCTTTACCAGTGTCTCCACTTCACCCACACGGACCTTTTTACGTTTGTCCACACGTTCCTCCCTTCAAGAGGCATAATTCTGGGCCAGTTTTGTGTAGGGCTGTTGAGATATGGAGATGAAAACAGAATGATGTCATCATTCCCTCTGTGAGCTCCTGTGAACTGGTAATTTGGTGGATTAGCATAATTAATTATATATTAGTGCAATCACACTTCCTAGCCTCTCCCCTTTCTCTGCCCATATAAAACATGGAGGGGAGTTACTGACTGATCAGCTCCTAAACTTTAAGCTCATAGCAAGTCACAGGCTATCAATGCCTCTGGGAGATTACAAGCCAGCAAGTCAGAGGATGAGGTCCCCTGTTCTAGGGGAATTGGGTTTGAACCCTGGTAGCTGAATCTCTAAGGTCGCTAAAGGAATTTTGGACTAAATGTCTCGTCTCCTGAGAGCAGGGTTCTCCAGCTGAGGGGACATCAGCCTTAGCTAGAGGCCTTGTCTGAATGTGAGTATGGGCCCCCCGCCGTGACGGTGAGTAGGCAGGTCTGGGATGGGGCCTGACGTTTTGCATTTCTGGGACTTCCGGGGCTGCTGCTGCTGGTCCGGGCAATTCCTTCGGCTGCATTTAGTGCCCTGGCCCCGCACCAGGATAGGGCTGTTTCATGCACGAGCGGCAGGTCCTCTGCAGTATCAGGGAGGGGTGGACACACCCCTCCACACGTCCTTTTCCTGCGCAGGACTGAGCAGGCCTTGGGCTCAGCTCTCCGGCCAGTTGGCTGGCTGACTGGATCACACGGGGCCAGCTGCTGCCAACAGGTGGCCAGAGGTGGGCTTGTGGCGGTCGCAGGGTCTTGTCCACTGGGGACACAAGGGACTTCATGGCCCACTTGTGGTTGCCAAGAGTAGCAGATCCCACAGACGCTTCAGCAGCGCCGTCTGCCACCGGGTCTCTCATGCCTTCCCTGAAAGCTGATTTCTATGAGGGTATTGGGGCCACCAGGTATGAAATGGAAGTCAGGAGTAAAGTAGGAGGGCTTCTGAGGCTCCTGAGTGATTTAGTTTTAATTCAGGAGGAAACTGTAAAGGGGGTGTTGGCAGGCTTTGAGCCCCTCAATCTTCAGGCAGGACTTGTCCTGTTTTCTGGATTGGATTCCAGGTCGGGCCATCCATCTCCTTTTGTGGAAATGACCTTTACCCCAAACTGAATGTAAGAAGGGTCTATTGCTGCAGAGTCACTGATGTCACAGGACTGGTGTCTGACACTCCTGTTAGGGATCGTGTTGTTCTCCTCCCGGGGCCAAACGTGGAACATTCTGGAGTCATCCCGTCTGGGGAGGTCCCCTCTCTGTGGCTCCCAGATCCCACATCCACATCAGCAGGCATACCTGCCTGTCCATTGGCAGGGCCTGCAGGACAGATCCAGAAGCAGCCAGAGAACCCGGCTGCCAGGGGTCCAGCCCCCTCCTGAGTTCCCTGTCACTGCCAAAAGGGAGACGATCCCTTTCCAGTGTTGAGATTTAAAGACTGTTCGGCTTTGCTCCACTGGGTTGGAGAACCTCCCAGAAAACCCCCAGACAGAAAAAGCTGGAGACCTTTCCTCGCTCCTAGGAAGTGTGGAATGGGAAAGCAGAGAAGGTCAGGAGGGGCTCCACCACCCCATTCCTCATCCCCTCTCCTTTGGGCAGTGAGGATGCACCTTTGAATGGCTTCTGCTCAGGAGTGAAAACAGACCATACCCTGGAAAAGTGCATAATTTGGTATTGCAAAACCTGTTGGCCGATTCATGGGCCCTGAGGTCCAGGGCCACAGTGATCACTGCAACCCCCTCAGGGGCACATGTGAGGGGCGGGCGGTCTGAGCTCTGTCTTTCCCTGGTGTCAGTGATAATGATAGAAAAGTGCGAACGTGCTGGGCATGTGTAAACCTGTTTAATCCTAACAACAGCTATGAGCTGTTGCTCTCCGTGTTTTTCAGAAGAGATTGCAGAGACTCAGAGAGGTTGGGTAAAGTGCTCAAGGCCACCCAGCTGGGAAATGACAATCAACATTCAAACCCAGGTATGCCTGGTGCCAGGCCAGTGTGGGGCCACCCCTTTCAGCAAAGAAGATTCTCAATGTCTCTCCCTAACTCAGTGATTCTTAAAGATCATGCTGTTAACACCAGCCAGCTAATGAAGCCACCGATCTCCTTCAGGAAGTCCACCAACCAAGAATTACAACCTTATAAGTGACACATTTTTATTTAATTACAGAAGCTCTGGCTACAGAGTGCAATTTCATGCTATGTCTCCTTGGCTTGTTTATGGCCTTAAAGCAACTGTGTCACTGGAAACATTTAGAAGAGAAACTGGTTGGGAGTACTTAAAAATCCTTCTATATCTGCAACTAAATAAAATGGCACTGCCATTAAAGGACAGACAAATAAATACTAGGAAGCAGTCTGTAACTAAAGTATTGATTCTTTCTGCATGAATAAAAAGCAAAAACATATTAATTAGTGATTAATATAATCTACGATTAGGCGAACACCAAAGTGAAGTGCCCAGTATATGCTTCCTAATTGCAAAGTTTATATTCAAAGAAGAATTACTAAAAGGAAGTTAATGTTTCTACTCAGCTTAAAGCTGGGATTATTTTTTTTTAATTCAGGACTTTTTTTGTGGTATTTCTGCGAATTTCTGGGTCTGTTGGCTGGGGCAGGAAAACATGGCCATTGAGTGCTGAAGCCGACTGCCAACTGGGTGCCCTCTAGGCACCTCTGGGGCACCTCTAGGCTCCTCACCGAGAAATCGGGACAGTGGCCCCACCTTCCTGGGGTTCTTGTGAGCATCTCAGGGAGTGAATGTGTCTAGTCCCTTGTAATATTCTAAAACTTCCTCCTTGATTAAAATGGAGCCTCCTTTCTCCCAGCTCAGGCGCGTGGCTGACCGGTAGCTGCAGGCAGCAAAGGACGACGAGGACACGGTGGGCTCCCCCGCATCGGCAGCTTTCCGTCTATAACCCATCCTCTTGTTTGTCAGGGTCTCTTCTGCAGAGCTGGTGCTCAGGGAGGAAGGGGCCACAAGGGGGGCCAAACTGGTCCGAGCTGTACAGCATCTGACGGTGTGTGCTCCCAGGTTTGTTTATGCCAATGTGCACGTAGGCGTGACTGTTTACAAGGTCAGACGAGCCTCTGCAGACCGTGAGGAGGAGAAGCATCTACAAGAAGGACTTGCTGCGTATGTGGGGCTCAGTGCAAGATGAAAAAGCAGGCCCCCAGTTCCAATTTGCCAGACAGTGAAGCAGAGCATCGCTCTGACACAGGCTCCGAGCGGCCACCGGCGCTCGCGGTAAGAGAAGGAACTGGTGTGAAATGAGCGGCTGGACTGTAGGTGAGCCTGGTTGGGTGAGTTTGTCACTTATAATTTTTTTTTTGTAGATAATTATTTTTTATTGAAGGGTAGTTGACACACAGTATTACATTAGTTTCACGTGTACAACACAGTGATTCAACATTTATATACATAATTATTCTAGGTACCAGCTATCACCATACCAAGTTGTTACAATATTTTGACTATATTCCTTATGCTATACATTACATCCCGGTTACTTATTTATTTTACAATTGGAAGTGTGTACTTTTTTTTTTTTGTGAGGGCATCTCTCATATTTATTGATCAAATGGTTGTTAACAACAATAAAATTCTGTATAGGGGAGTCAATGCTCAATGCACAATCATTAATCCACCCCAAGCCTAATTTTCGTCAGTCTTCCAATCTTCTGAAGCATAACAAACAAGTTCTTACATGGAGAACAAATTCTTACATAGTGAATAAGTTACATAGTGAACAGTACAAGGGCAGTCATCACAGAAACTTTCGGTTTTGCTCATGCATTATGAACTATAAACAGTTCAAATATGAATATTCATTTGATTTTTATACTTGATTTATATGTGGATACCACATTTCTCTCTTTATTATTATTATTTTTAATAAAATGCTGAAGTGGTAGGTAGATACAAGATAAAGGTAGAAAACATAGTTTAGTGTTGTAAGAGAGCAAATATAGATGATCGGGTGTGTGCCTGTAGACTATGTGTTAATCCAAGCTAGACAAGGGCAATAAAACATCCACGTATGCAGAAGATTTCTCTCAGAACAGAGGGGGTGAGGTTCTAAGCCTCACCTCTGTTGATCCCCAATTTCTCACCTGATGACCCCCCTGCGACTGTGCCTGTCTTAGGTTGTTCCTCCCTTGAGGAATCTTACCCGTCTCTGGCTAACCAGTCATCTTCTGGGGCCATACAGGGAAATGTAAAGTTGGTAAGTGAGAGAGAAGCCTTATTGTTTGAAAAGGTTAGCTTTTTACTTCTTTGCAGATTTATGCCCTGTGGCTTCTATGCCCAGCATTTGTCTTGAGGTATCTTTACCACTTGGAAGAATTATGATACTCGGTAAATTCGATATGAGGCATGAATTCTATTTAGGGGTTGTAATTAGGAAGGAAGAAGAAAAGCTATAGAAGTAGCAGGCAGAAGTAAACATGGGAAGATTGATTATTTCTTTGACATATCTTCTTGTAAAGTAACTTCAGCATGTATAGGTTTTAAACTACTAATTAAATTGAGCACACACATTAACATAATAGGAGTATAGTTACATAACCAAAGCATATCTGTAATTACCAGCCATCTCCAGTGAAACCAAGAAAACCAGTTAGGCACCTTAGGCATTTGTGAAAACTTATCTATGATATGGTGGATATTGTCCAACTGAACTTGAACAGTCTGAGAGAAATCAGACAAATTAAAACAACCCATTCCTGGGGAATGTTCACATCCTATATGTTCTTTTAACAGTAAATAGTCTGTAGTTGTAAGATTTTGGAGCGCTACAATTTGCACTTCTCCTAATTCATGGTTGAGTTCCAACAGTATAGATCCAGTCAAATTTGTTGTTTTACTGTATGCACAGGCCAGCTTAGATATCTCCTTCCTCATTCCCATGGCAAGTCCAGGAACTGGTGGGATGAGTGCATCCACACCTGTAGCAGTGCGTGGATCTTTGTTGGGGTTTTTTGATGATCATCTTCTGGTATGACTCTTCCAGAGAGTGCTGATGTTGGAAGTTCTTTTTCATACTGTATCTTAGTTCATTTTCGGGGTAGCCAAATTAGGCTTTGATCCTCTGTATAAACACAAACAGACCCTTTGCCTACACTTTTATATGCCCTTTATACCATTGTGTAGAACTCATTGGAGGTCACCACACAGGAACTGCTTTTTTTTTTTTGTTATCATTAATCTACATTTACATGATGAATATTATTTTTACTAGCCTCTCCCCTATATCAGGTCCCCCCTATAAACCCCTTTACAGTCACTGTCTATCAGCATAGCAAAATGTTGTAGAATCACTACTTGTCTTCTCTGTGTTGTACAGCCCTCCCCTTTCTCCCACCCCCCCATGCATGCTAATCTTAATAGCCCCCTTTTTCTCCCCCCCCCCATATCCCTCCCTACCCAACCATCCTCCCCAGTCCCTTTCCCTTTGGTACCTGTTAGTCCATTCTTCAGTTCTGTGATTCTGCTGCTGTTTTGTTCCTTCAGTTTTTCCTTTGTTCTTATACTCCACAGATGAGTGAAATCATTTGGCATTTCTCTTTCTCTGCTTGGCTTGTTTCACTGAGTATAATACCCTCCAGCTCCGTCCATGTTGCTGCAAATGGTAGGATTTGCCCTTTTCTTATGGCTGAGTAGTATTCCATTGTGTATATGTACCACATCTTCTTTATCCATTCATCTATCGAAGGACATTTAGGTTGCTTCCAATTCTTGGCTATTGTAAATGGTGCTGCGATAAACATAGGGGTGCACTGATCTTTCTCATACTTGATTGCTGCATTCTTAGGGTAAATTCCTAGGAGTGCAATTCCTGGGTCAAATGGTAAGTCTGTTTTGAGCATTTTGATGTACCTCCATACTGCTTTCCACAATGGTTGAACTAACTTACATTCCCACCAGCAGTGTAGGAGGGTTCCCCTTTCTCCACAGCCTCGCCAACATTTGTTGTTGTTTGTCTTTTGGATGGCAGCCATCCTTACTGGTGTGAGGTGATACCTCATTGTGGTTTTAATTTGCATTTCTCTGATAATTAGCGATGTGGAGCATCTTTTCATGTGTCTGTTGGCCATTTGTATTTCTTTTTTGGAGAACTGTCTGTTCAGTTCCGCTGCCCATTTTTTAATTGGGTTATTTGTTTTTTGTTTGTTGAGGCGTGTGAGCTCTTTATATATTCTGGACGTCAAGCCTTTATCGGATGTGTCATTTTCAAATATATTCTCCCATACTGTAGGGTTCCTTTTTGTTCTATTGATGGTGTCTTTTGCTGTACAGAAACTTTTCAGCTTAATATAGTCCCACTTGTTCATTTTTGCTGTTGTTTTCCTTGCCTGGGGAGATATGTTTAAGAAGAGGTCACTCATGTTTATGTCGAGGTTTTTGCCTATGTTTTTTCCCAAGAGTTTAATGGTTTCATGACTTACATTCAGGTCTTTGATCCATTTTGAGTTTACTTTGTATATGGGGTTAGACAATGGTCCAGTTTCATTCTCCTACATGTAGCTGTCCAGTTTTGCCAGCACCATCTGTTGAAGAGACTGTCATTTCGCCATTGTATGTCCATGACTCCTTTATCAAATATTAATTGACCATATATGTCTGGGTTAATGTCTGGATTCTCTAGTCTGTTCCATTGGTCTGTGGCTCTGTTCTTGTGCCAGTACCAAATTGTCTTGATTACTATAGCTTTATAGTAGAGCTTGAAGTTGGGGAGTGAGATCCCCCCTACTTTATTCTTCTTTCTCAGGATTGCTTTGGCTATTCGGGGTCTTTGGTGTTTCCATATGAATTTTTGAATTATTTGTTCCAGTTCATTGAAGAATGTTTCTGGTAGTTTCATAGGGATTGCATCAAATCTGTATATTGCTTTGGGCAGGATGGCCATTTTGATGATATTAATTCTTCCTAGCCACGAGCATGGGATGAGTTTCCATCTGTTAGTGTCCCATTTAATTTCTCTTAAGAGTGACTTGTAGTTCTCAGAGTATAAGTCTTTCACTTCTTTGGTTAGGTTTATTCCTAGGTATTTTATTTTCTTTGATGCAATTGTGAATGGAGTTGTTTTCCTGATTTCTCTTTCTGTTGGTTCATTGTTAGTGTAAAGGAAAGCCACAGATTTCTGTGTGTTGATTTTGTATCCTGCAACTTTGCTGTATTCCGATATCAGTTCTAGTAGTTTTGGGGTGGAGTTTTTAGGGTTTTTTATGTACAGTATCATGTCATCTGCAAATAGTGACAGTTTAACTTCTTCTTTACCAATCTGGATTCCTTGTATTCTTTTGTTTTGTCTGATTGCCGTGGCTAGGACCTCCAGTACTATGTTAAATAACAGTGGGGAGAGTGGGCATCCCTGTTTAGTTCCTGATATCAGAGGAAAAGCTTTCAGCTTCTCGCTGTTCAATATAATGTTGGCTGTGGGTTTATCATAGATGGCCTTTATTATGTTGAGGTACTTGCCCTCTATTCCCATTTTGCTGAGAGTTTTTATCATGAATGGATGTTGAACTTTGTCAAATGTTTTTTCAGCATCTATGGAGATGATCATGTGGTTTTTGTCTTTCTTTTTGTTGATGTGGTGGATGATGTTGATGGACTTTCGAGTGTTGTACCATCCTTGCATCCCTGGGATGAATCCCACTTGGTCATGGTGTACGATCCTTTTGATGTATTTTTGAATTTGGTTTGCTAATATTTTGTTGAGTATTTTTGCGTCTATGTTCATCAGGGATATTGGTCTGTAGTTTTCTTTTTTGGTGGGGTCTTTGCCTGGTTTTGGTATTAGCGTGATGTTAGCTTCATAGAATGAGTTTGGGTGTATCCCCTCCTCTTCTATTTTTTGGAAAACTTTAAGGAGAATGGGTATTATGTCTTCCCTGTATGTCTGATAAAATTCTGAGGTAAATCCATCTGGCCCAGGGGTTTTGTTCTTTGGTAGTTTTTTGATTACCGCTTCAATTTTGTTGCTGGTAATTGGTCTGTTTAGATTTTCTGTTTCTTTCTGGGTCAGTCTTGGAAGGTTGTATTTTTCTAGGAAGTTGTCCATTTCTCCTAGGTTTCCCAGCTTGTTAGCATATAGGTTTTCATAGTATTCTCTAATAATTCTTTGTATTTCTGTGGGGTCCGCCGTGATTTTTCCTTTCTCATTTCTGATACTGTTGATTTGTGTTGACTCTCTTTTCCTCTAAATAAGTCTGGCTAGAGGCTTATCTATTTTGTTTATTTTCTCAAAGAACCAGCTCTTGGTTTCATTGATTTTTGCTATTGTTTTATTCTTCTCAATTTTATCTATTTCTTCTCTGATCTTTATTATGTCCCTCCTTCTGCTGACCTTAGGCCTCATTTGTTCTTCTTTTTCCAATTTTGATAATTGTGACATTAGACCATTCATTTGGGATTGTTCTTTCTTTTTAAAATATGCCTGGATTGCTATATACTTTCCTCTTAAGACTGCTTTTGCTGCATCCCACAGAAGTTGGGGCTTAGTGTTGTTGTTGTCATTTGTTTCCATATATTGCTGGATCTCCATTTTGATTTGATCATTGATCCATTGATTATTTAGGAGCATGTTGTTAAGCCTCCATGTGTTTGTGAGCCTTTTTGCTTTCTTTGTACAGTTTATTTCTAGTTTTATGCCTTTGTAGTCTGAAAAGTTGGTTGGTAGGATTTCAATCTTTTGGAATTTACTGAGGCTCTTTTTGTGGCCTAGTATGTGGTCTATTCTGGAGAATGCTCCATGTGCACTTGAGAAGAATGTGTATCCTGTTGCTTTTGGATGTAGAGTTCTGTAGATGTCTATTAGGTCCATCTGTTCTAGTGTGTTGTTCAGTGCCTCTGTGTCCTTTTTATTTTCTGTCTGGTGGATCTGTCCTTTGGAGTAAGTGGTGTGTTGAAGTCTCCTAGAATGAATGCATTGCATTCTATTTCCTCCTTTAGTTCTGTTAGTATTTGTTTAAGGTATTTTGGTGCTCCTGTATTGGGTGCATATATATTTATAATGGTTATATCCTCTTATTGGACTTAGCCCTTTTTCATTATGTAATGTTCTTCTTTGTCTTTTGTTACTTTCTTTATTTTGAAGTCGGTTTTGTCTGATACCAGAATTGCAACACCTGCTTTCTTCTCTCTGTTGTTTGCCTGAAATATGTTTTTCGATCCCTTGACTTTTAGTCTGTGCATGTCTTTGGGTTTGCGGTGAGTCTCTTGTAAGCAGCATATGGATGGATCTTGCTTTTTTATCCATTCTATTACTCTATGTCTTTTGACTGGTGCATTCAGTCCATTTACATTCAGGGTGATTATTGAAAGGTATGAACTTATTGCCATTGCAGGCTTTAGGTTTGTGGTTACCAAAGGTTCAGGGTTAGCTTCTTTACTATCTTACTGTCTAACTTAACTTGCTTGTTTAGCTATTATAAGCACGGTCTGATGATTCTTTATTTCTCTCCCTTCTTATTCCTCCTCCTTGATTCTTCATATGTTGGGTGTTTTGTTCTGTGCTCTTTTTAGGAGTGCTACCATCTAGAGCAGTCCCTGTAGGATGCCCTGTAGAGGTGGTTTGTGGGAGGCAAATTCCCTCAACTTTTGCTTATCTGGGAATTGTTTAATCCCTCCTTCATATTTAAATGATATTCGGGCTGGATACAGTAGTCTTGGTTTGAGGCCCTTCTGTTTCATTGAATTAAGTATATCATGCCATTCTCTTCTGGCCTGTAGGGTTTCTGTCGAGAAGTCTGATGTTAGCCTGATGGGTTTTCCTTTGTAGGTAACCTTTTTTTTCCCTCTGGCTGCCTTTAATACTTTGTCCTTGTCTTTGATCTTTGCCATTTTAATTATTATGTTTCTTGGTGTTGCCCTCCTTGGATCCCTTGTCATGGGAGTTCTGTGTACCTCTGTGGTCTGAGAGGCCATTTCTTCCCCTAGTTTGGGGAAATTTTCGGCAATTATTTCTTCAAAGGCACTTTCTATCCCTTTTTCCCTCTCTTCTTCTTCTGGTACCCCTATAATGCATATATTGTTCCATTTCGATTGGTCACTCAGCTCTCTTAAAATTCTTTCATTCCTGGAGATCCTTTTATCTCTCTCTGCATCAGCTTCTCTGCATTCCTGTTCTCTGTTTTCTAGTCCATTAATGGTCTCTTGCATCTCGTCCATTCTGTTTTGAAGTCCTTCCAGAGCTTTTTTTATTTCTGTATTCTCCTTCCTTAGTTCTTGCATATTTCTCTGCAACTCCATCAGCATGCTTATGACTTTTGTTTTGAATTCTTTTTCAGGAAGACTGGTTAAATCTTTCCCCAGGTTCCTTCTCAGGGGAAGATGTAGCAGATGCCGAAGCTGTCTGGGTTAGTCTTGTCTGTATCATATTTTTTTGCCTTTTCATGCTGACAGGTGCTATTGACTGTCAGCTGGGAGAGCCAAACTTTCCACTTGCTCCTGGCCTTTCTTTACTGGGACATCTGCGACCTCTAGTGGCTTGTGTTGGGTAATTGCGAGTAGGCTGGGTCTGTGTGTGTTGCCGGGCCGATATGGAGGAAGCTCCCTTTCTATGGGCGTGGTTTGCCTTAGGCTGTTTCTCTGCTTTCGCAGCGCCTGGAGGGGAAATGGATGGGGGTGCTGTTTGGCTGTTTACCTCTGTGAGGGGTCTCAGAGCTGTTGCCCAGGGGGTTAGTGCACCTGGTTTTCCCTGTAATTTCCAGCCACTGGGCTGTGACCTGTGTTGTTTCCGTCTAGCTGTTAAGTCCGTGTCCCTTTAAGACTTTCAAAAGTACTCGCTTTTCTTTGTCACAGGGGCATCAGCTTCGGAACCCGCTCAGAGGTCTTGCTGCCCTGTTTCCCTAGTTTCCAGCCCTCCACACATGCACTGTGTCTGCGCTCTGGTGCGGATGGCTGGGGCTGGGTGTTCAGCAGTCCTGGGCTCCCTCTCCCTCCCGCCGGGAGCTTGGGGGAGGTGTGCTTGGGTCCCGCCGGGCGGGGGGTTGTATCTTACCCCTTTCACCAGGCGCTGGGCTCTTGCACTTGTGGATGTAGTCAGGCTGTTGTCCTGTGTCTTCTGGTCTCTCTTTTAGGATTAGTTGTATTTGTTGTATTTTCAAAAATATATATGTTTTTGGGAGGAGATTCCTGCTGTCCTACTCATGCTGCCATGTTGGCTCCGCCCCCTCTTTGTCACTTATTTTTATTGACGTACAGTTGATACACAATCTTACTTTGGTTTCAAGTATACAACACGGCAGTTCGACAGTTACCCACATTATTAAATCCTCACCTGGGCTAGTGCAGTCACTATCTGTCAACTTAGGAAGATGTTACAGAACCACTGGCTATATTCTCCATGCTGCACTTCCGTCCCTGCTTATATTATGATTGAGATTTTTTTGCCCTTTTATCCCCCTCACCCACCCCAACTCCTCCCCCATGGAAACCACCGGCCACCTTCCAGTGGTGCCACATAATTCCCAAGGAAGGGAAGCAGCCCAGCAAGCCCATCTCTGTCAGCCCAGACGAAGCCAGACAGGCTGTTTCTCAGGACGCTCCCTTCCTGTCTGGATGCCGAGGCCTGTGGATCCCTTCCCCTGAAGGGCATTTCTGGCTTGGTCTGCAGTCGCACTTCTGCCATTCCCAAATCCCCCAGCCTTTCTTCTCCCCTGAAGCCCTTCCCTGCCCCCAGAGGAACTAGTGGTTGTCTGCCTGCCTGGCCTCCCACCACAAATCCCCATGTGCCTCACACTGCCTGTGTCTCCCCCATGTACACCTGTCCCAGATACTGCATGTCCATCAAGGAGCAGTATGCTCTCTGTTTGCTTCATCCCTCAGACCCTGCACAGGCAGGCAGGAGTAAGTTCCTTCCTTTTCTAAGGGTTGGCATGTAGCTGATACACGACACTGCACTGGATGCAGATGTACAACATGGAGATCGATGACCACATACCTTGCTAAATGTTCAGCACAGTAACTGTAGTTACCATCTGCTCTGTGTGCTTCTTAGACTGAACTTCAGCGCTGGAGAGGTAGGTTTAACGTCCTGAGATTATTTCACTTCAGGAAGGGTGGAGAAGACAGTGCTTATCCTACAGAATTCCTGCTGAGGCTGGGGCATCAGACATCTTCGAGGGGCGTGTGCATGTGGACCAGGAGCACGTGGACCAGGGGAGCGTGTAAAAGAGGAGAACACATAGGCACAGGGAACGTGTAAAGAGCTCTGTGTTTCTTTGGTGACTAAAGATTGGAAGTCTGCTCAGTCAGATCTTTTCTAGGGAGACTACTCCTCCATGCTGGCATCCATCCTAATAGGGTTCACAAGCAAACCATGCTTTCTGCACAGGGAAAGAACCCCGCAGAGTTACTGCTTGGATCTCTCACCAGTCCCTGAAAGCGACTCACTGTGGAGATCTGGGGATGGTTGGCGGGATGTGGGGATGGGGCTCTCACAGCTCATGCCTTGGACTGTCCCTTCCCCACTGGCGGCCCTTCTCCATTCAGCCTCCAGGGTGAACTTGCATGAGGCCATGGGTGTCGTCCCTGCTACCCCACCAGACATGTTGAGCTGGAGCCTTGGCTGCCTCTGCAGGTGTGGGCTTTTCTCTCAGAAGTGACTCGGAGCTGCTGGGGGACGAGGTAGTGCTGTCCTGGTGGCAGGTGTCAAATCCCTTATCACAGTGGAGTGACATGAATCTTCAGCAGGACTCTCAGGACTGAAAAGCTGTCACCTTTTCCCGGATGACTTGGCTTTTACCTGCTGTAAGCTAACTAGCTGTGTGAGGGGAGAAAACGACCCTCAAGGTACTGTGTGTTAATTCTGATTTTGAGCTCAGGGCTGAAGCCTAGAGGGCAGTGTTTGCTGCCCTGGTGATGTGTGGGAGGCAGCCTGTTTCCTTTGTCCAAGGACACCCTCGTCCTGGGGACCCCTCGCACACACCCCAGTGTGCTTCTGTGCACACCCTACACAGGGGTAGCCCACAGCTCTGCTGAAGGTGTACAAAGGAGATCCACAAAGAGACACGAGGGTCACTGGCCAGTACAGCAGTGAGTGTTCAAACTGCCGGGTCTGCATTCTCTGTGCTCTTTTTTGGGGGGTTTTCTTTAAATGGCTCCTTTGTAAGTTTAATTCTTTGACAGAAACAGCTTGCATTCCCTGTTAATTTAAAATAACAGTTCCTGCAAACTTCTCAGGGAAACATTAATTCCACAGGAGTCTAAGTTACACAGAAAAGAGTTCTGTGGTCAAATAAACTTGGACTGCAGGACATCTCAGAGCCTTTGCACATTAATGCTATTACATTGTGAACCACCAGAGAGCACTGCTGTGCACAGAATTTCCTTCCCAAGTTGATTTGACCCTTAACCTACCATAGCTTTTTTTTTCTTTTAGATGTAGTAACTTTCAGCTCCATTGTCCCAGTGTCACAATTTGAGATCCTTGCCTCAGTGTTCTGTCTTCTTTGTGACTAGTAGGATGTTTGTGGTTTGTGACCCTGCTCTTTGTAGGGAGCAGGAACCTTGATTCTGGTCACAGAAAATCAGATGGGTGGATCTCAGTCCTGGGTGCCGCTGCACAGTTGCACACTGTGTTCCCGAGCAGAGCTCCTGTTTCCCCACATCCTCACCAGCACTAGCTTTCTCTTGTCTCTCTGGTGATGGCCATTCTAGCAGGTATGAGATGCCGTCTCAATGTAGGTTTGATCTGCATGTCCCTGCTGATTAGGAGGCAGCACGTTTTCTTGTACCTGTTGGCATCTGCATATCTTCTTTGGAAAATGTCTGTTCAGATTCTCTGCCCATTTTAAAAAGCAGATTTTTGTTTTGCTATTGAGCTGCATGAATTCCCTATATACTTTCTTTCTTTCTTTTTCTTTCTTTCTTCCTTCCTTCCTTCCTTTCTTTCTTTCTTTCTTTCTTCCTTCCTTCCTTCCTTCCTTCCTTCCTTCCTTCCTTCCTTCCTTCCTTTCTTTCTTTCTTTCTTTCTTTCTTTCTTTCTTTCTTTCTTTCTTTCTTTCTTTCTTTCTTTCTTTCTTTCTTTCTTTCTTTCTTTCTTTCTTTCTTATTTTTAGGGGCAAACTGTTGTTGGTAACAGTGTGAATCCACTTTTATTTTTTTTTTAGATAATTATTTTTTTATTGAAGGGTAGTTGACGCACAGTATTACATTACATTAGTTTCAAGTGTACAACACAGTGATAAAACATTTATATACATAATTCTAGGTTCCAGCTATCACCCTACCAAGCTGTTACAATATCTTGACTATATTCCTTATGGTATACATTACATCCTGGTTACTTATTTATTTTACCATTGGAAGTCTGTCCTTTTTTTTTTTTTTTTTGTGAGGGCATCTCTCATATTTATTGATCAAATGGTTGTTAACGACAATAAAATTCTGTATAGGGGAGTCAATGCTCAATGCACAATCATTAATCCACCCCAAGCCTAATTTTCGTCAGTCTCCAATCTTCTGAGGCATAACAAACAAGTTCTTACATGGAGAACAAATTCTTACATAATGAATAAGTTACATAGTGAACATTACAAGGGCAGTCATCACAGAAACTTTTGGTTTTGCCCTATATACTTTAGACGTCAGCCTCTAATCAGATACATGAGTTGCAAGCATCTCCCACTCAGTGGGCTGCCTGCTCACTGTGTTGATGGTTCTTTTGCTGTGCAGATGCTTTTAGTTTGATGTTGCCCCACCTGTCTATTTTTATTGTTGTTGCTTGTGTTTTAGGGGTCATATCCAAACAATCATTGCCAAGGTCAGTCTCAAGGAGCCTTTTCTTCTTGGAGTTGTATGGTTTCAGGTCTTACATTTAAGTCTTCAATCCACATTGAGTTAGATTTTGTGAGAGATGTGGCCAATCTGCAAATAAAGAGCCGTAGTGAGAGGCTAATGAGCACTTATTTGGGATTAAAGAGTGCTGTTTGGAGCACACAGATTCGGGTAGAAACCCAAAGCATGTTCCTGCTTGCAGGGTGAAAGCAAAGAGTGCTTATGAGGTAGAAGAAGTGGCAATTACATGAGCTGAAGAATAAGCGAGTTTTTCTTGCCTATCTTGGTTGTACATTGATTGACTGCTGATTTATCTTTGGAAAGCCCGTAACTCTCAGCCTTGTGATCAGGATGCTGGCCTTCCTGCTGACCTTTCCAACTGTCACTGCAACAGTCGCTGGTTTGCCCAGTCCAGGGTTTTTGCCCCGTTCAGAGAAAGGAGAGTAAGGTGATCTCTCTCCACTGGCCACGTTGGCCCCATTTCAACACGGCTCCTGTTGCGCAGATTTTTCACACGTGCTAAGATATGGGTCCAGTGTCTTTCTTTTTCTTGCAAATATCCAGGTTTCCCAGCACCATTTTTGAAGAGCTTCTTTTTCCTCATTGAATATTTTTGACTCCTTTGTCAAGTATATTTGACCTTATATGCACACGTTTATTCCTGGGCTCTTGATTCTGTTCCATTCTGTGTCTATTCTTATGCCAGCACCACATTGACACACGGTTTTGATCACTACAGCTTCACAGTGTAGTTCACACTCAGGACGTGCGGCACCTTCAGCTTTGTGCTTTCCCAAGATTGCTTTGGGTATTTGGGGTCTACTGCAGTCCAAGTGACTTTTGGGATTGTTTTTTATATTTCCATTAACATGCTATTGAAATTTTGATGGGGATTGTATGGATTATAGATCACTTGGGTAGTATGGACAGTTTAACAATATTAATTCTTCTGATCTCTTTCCATATGTTTGTGTCTTTTTCAATTTTTTAAATCGATATTTTATAGTTTTCAGTGTAAACATCTTTCAGATCCTTGGTTACAGTTATTCCTAAGTATATTTTCCTGTTTTTGATAGTATTATAAGTGAGATTATTTTGTTTCTTTTATAGATAGTTTGTTGTTAATGTAGAGAAATGCAACTGATTTTTATATGTTGATTTTATTTCCTGCAACTTCACTAAATTTGTTTGTTAGTTTACCAGTTTTTTGGTGTAATCCTGAGGATTTTCTAATATCATATAATCTATAAAACAGACAGTTTTACTTCTTCTTCTCCAATTTGGGTGCCTTTTATTTCTTTCTCTTGCAGATTGCTTTGGGTAGGACACTAAGTACCATTCTGAATACAAAGAAAATACAGTTGGGCAGCCACACTCTGCCATCTGCAGGGCTTGTGAACAGGAGATGTGCCTCCCTCCCTTTGAGCTGAATCTAATCTGTAGTTTAAATGACTTTGGTTCTCCACATTTTTTTGAGACCTCAGGGAGGCCAGGTCTACTAGTAGTCAGTTTTGAGTGACACTGTTTGCTTATGCACTTGTCCCACATGTCCCCAGAATACATGTAAGCGGATGCACAGGTATTCTTAGATGCAGGGCAGTGTTGGGAAATCTGCCCTGTGGGAAAATTGCAGCATTTGCCTGTCTGCTGCATTAACCTGTTAGGACTCAGGAAAATGGTTGGTGGCAAGAGATTTTGAAATGCTGGCATCTGGAGATAACAAAGCCTTTGTTTAGTCCTTCTGAGCTTTTCCCCTGCTACATCAAACCAGATAATTCCAACTTCCGTGCTTTGTTTCCCCAAATGTCCAGAGAGAGTTAATTGCTCCAAGGATAATGGGAAAAAACACACAGAGTGAGCAAGAAAGAGATTTTCCTAATTAGTTTTTAAACAAGTGATTGGAATTTCAGGCACCAAGCATAAGCCAGGGAGTCCGCAGAGCACAGGAGGAACGCACCCTGAGAAAGGGAAAGAATGGTGGTGTCTCAGGGCTGGCGGTGAGCCTGGGGGAGTGAGCGCGCCTCCCGTGCGGCCTTCGGGAACGCCAGTGGGTCCTCTTCTCATGAGCCAGGTTCTGCCACCGTCAGGGAGGTGTGGCTAGTGTGGCAGAGAGCAGAGGAGAACGCGCTAGAAGGCTGCGGCCGATCAGGGCAAAAGGGTGCTCGGAAGACCCTGGAAACTGGGTCAGCTGGGCTCTGGAGTACATTGAACCTCCTGGGTTCAAACAGTGGCCCATTCACGTGCCAGCCAGATGAGGCACATTACTTTAAGCCTTGGTTTCCTTACCTATGAAATAGTGCAACAGCACTGCCTTACTGGAGTTGTTATGAAGCTTAGAAGTAACACACGCAGTGTGTGTACTAGCGCTCAGTGCGTGGCGGATGACTGAAAAATAGAAATGATTGTGAAGATGATGGAGTGTATCTATAGTTGTATTGATCATTGGCTGGAAATCAGTAGTGCCCAATGTGAATTGGCATAGATGACTTTTAGAAGAGAATTCGTTTCTTTCTGGAGAGAAAGGTGATGAGGTCATATACATTTCCCATGGAATAGCTTTATGTTAGAGGCTAGGATATGGGATCTTTCTTTTCATTGAAGAATATAAATAAGGTAGAAAGTAGATGGACAAAATTCAATAGTTTAATGGTAGCATGAAAGAAGTATGATACAAAACCAGATTAAGAAAGGACACTATTTCCTATCAGGTGAATCCATGCAGCATCTCCTCCACCAGTTTTCTGGGCATTTCAGAGTTTCCTGGAGCCTAGACCAGCAGGGAGAGAGATGACCACCTCTACGGGTGGAGGAGGGGCTGCCGCCCAGGTTTTCTCTCAGTGTGATGGCCAAGGGCCAAGCTGTTCAGAAACCGGAGAAAGGCAGGGGTTCTGTACTCCTCGGCCTCCTTCAGGACTGGCCCCTCTGCCCCACCCCACCCTCTCCCTCTAACCTTGCTTCAGGGGGTCATTGCTGCGTCTGCCCGCCCAGGCCGTCTCAGGCGCTGTCAGTACAAGGACCAATGCAGAAGAGACACCATTGTGTTAATTAATTACATTCACTCTTCCTGCGTTGATCCCACAGTTGGAGTGTACCTGCTCTGCATCTGCCTTCTGATCCTGGCTCAGTCATTTTTTAAATTCTGTGACTTAGGGCAAGTTAATGAATCTTCATGTGATACAGTTTCTTCATTTGTAAATGAGGATCAAGATGCTTTTCTTGTGGGATTGTCATGAATCGCGAGTGAAGTAAGGTAACGCGGGCGAACGGCCTCGGCAGTGCCTGTTCGTGCAGGCCACCCGTTTGCCCCTCTGTGCCTCGGAGGCCTTCCTTTCCCAGGCTCCGTGTCCCAAAGCCGTGAGGGCAGGGCCCATACTCACACCCCATCTGTGGGCTTCTTTGCCCTCTGCTTCCTCTGACGTGGTCAGCGAGGTGTTGGCAGGGGTGTGAGGCTGGGTCTCTCCTGCTTCCGTGGGGCTGTGCCCCGGCTGCAGGGTCCTGGTCCGAGGTCTCTGCTGCTGCGCACCCCTCAGTCTCAGCTGCTGATCTCCTCGGTGCCCCCCATCCTCTCCAGCCCCCTCACCCTTGCACACACCACAGTCACGCTCTCTTAGGTTATGCTCAAGACTCCAGTGAGCTCTCCGGGCACCGAGCTGGCATCCTTGCCGGCACCCCGGCGAGCTCAGGAACACGTCAGGGGCGATGACGCTCCCTGAGAGCCACCAGCTCCCTCTCCTTTGCGTCCCGGACTTGCAGCCCCAGCCTGCCATCTGCAGGGGCCTCACCCCACCAGGAGAGGCCATCAGAAGTCAGGGCAGGTGAACGGCAGGAGGGAGGCCCCGCTGGGGCGGCCTTGTTTCTGTGAACTGTTGTGAAGCCGGTATGTCCCCCGGGACCAGGCCTCCCTACTTCTCCTCGGGAATAAGCGACACCAGTGATGTTCAGGGAAAGACCACAGCGACTGTGACCGAGGAATGCCCAGCCTTCGTCCCCGGCAGTCCTGCCACCGTCTGCCTGGGGCCGTCCTGCTCCACTGCTCACCCGTGTTACCTGGCCGTCCCTCCCTTCTGCAGGGTCCCCTCCTGGGCCCCAGGCGGCCAGAGCTGTTCTGTTCCGCGCAGGCTCAAGAGCACCGCTTGCCGCCTCAGCTCGGGTCCCCCACCTTGACCCTGGGCCCCACCCCACTCAGTCCTGGACTGTGAGGGGCAGTAAATGGCCCTAAGGCACAGTTTGTTGGATTCTTTTCTTCCACTGGAAAATTACCAGATAATCATTTTCTGCAGATTTAATTTAAATGGAAGCAGAGACCTTGAAGAAGTTGCAGATCGGAACTAAGTGTGGCGAACTGGGAACACGAAGACCAAGCCTTCTGCTCTCCTGTGTTTGTGTGTGTGCGGCAGCTGGAAGCCCAGGGCACGTCTGGGCATCGGGCCAGGCCCCCACCCCTCCAGTGACCTTGTTCCAGGAGCTTCGGCTTCAAATGCAGCTTCTGGAAGCACCGTTCGGTTCATAACGGGCCGCCTGGGGCTGGGGCGGGGCGGGGGCCTGGCCCGGACGCGCCTTCTCGGGCCGGATTTCCAGTTCTCGGAGGAGCTGCTTCCTGAGTCCGGGGTGAAGCCTGAGCGTGTGACCGTCCGGCTGGAAGCTCGCGGCCCCTGCGCCTTCAGAGCCGCCCCAACGCTCGCCCTGCGCGGGGCTGCGGAGACGGGCACAGCGGGCCTGCGGGGCCCCCGCCGGTTCCCCCGCGGTCCTCACGGCCTGGCGAGCCCGCCCACCTGGGGGCCCAGGACGCCCGGCCGCGGTCCAGCGCCCCCCGGGCTGCGCTGCCCGATGACTGAGGTCGGCTCTCCGCTTTCCCCACCTCGGTGGGCGGCTGAGATCCGTGGGGCAGCCTGAGCTGGTTCCCGGCTGCCACACAGCGCGTGGCCGGGAATGACTCGGGGACCCGACACGGGACCACACGGAAGGGACGGGAGGGGCATCCCCGCCCCCGAAGGGGCCCGGCCAGGGCTCCCAGCACCGCTGCGCCCCGGGAGGCCTCGTTGGCCGCTGCGGATCTCAAGCTGCCCGCACGGTCATCGCTAAGGCCAGGCGGCCTGTGAGCTGCGGTGGCACCCCGCTTCCTCTGCGGAGGTCGCCCCGTTTAATATTTGCGCCTGGATGCGCCCTTCGGTAGCCTCTGGAGGCCTCTAATAGCCCGCTTGACTTTTTCCATGTTCTGGGCGGTTGTTACTATTAAAGTGCCGTAATGAAACAAATGGACATCGCTTGCTTTGTTTTTTTCCTTATTGGAAATCCGTTTCTGAGTGAACTGTGCACCAAGCTCGCTCAGCCATAGAAGTTCCCGCACGGCCCTGTGGTGGCTCGGGACAGCATCACGGGGGCTTCGCAGCCCGGCCTCTGGGAAGGCGCTCCCGTCCCCGGGGCAGAGACGAGAGAGGAAGGCGGATGGGGAACCTGTGGAGCTCCCAGGGCTGGTGGCGGGGCTGCTGCGTGACCTGGGCATCCGCGTTACTCACCGGCCTGTTTGCCAGTGGTCCACGGGGTCATCGCTGAGGACCCCCGAGCTGCGCGGGTAGAGACAAGAGTAAAAAAGTATTGGCCCATATTTTTAGCAACCAAGATAATGACAGTATTTCAGTATTTTCTTGAGTTGGTTTCCCCATGTGTATATATTTTACACTTATTTTAATAAAAATAAATCTACAGAGAAAAATATACAGCCTGAAGAAGGAAGTGAAAAATCACGCATAACTCGAGCCCCCAGTCAGGTACTGTGGGCAGCGCATACGCCCTCCTCTTCCACTGAGTAAAAAACCGGAATCGTGAACATCTTTTGGGACCAACAAGTACCCACAGCCTTGTTTGTAATGACTGGATAGCAGCCCACTGTAGAGATTTGCTGTACTTTATTCATCAAAATTGCCATTATTAGACATGTAAGTTGTTTCCAGTTTTTGCTATTATGTGAAGTTTTTTTCAAAATATCTTTGACCATGGAAGAATATAATTTGTAGTCCTCTTACTTGTTATTTTGTTAGAAGGAATTTGCATGAGGGTAGTTCATAGGTCTCTCTGTTTGCATGTTTTAGAGTTATTTGATGTGGACTCCAAATTGCATTTCAGAAGAACACCATCTGGTTTTTTTTTACAGAAGTGAAGGAGAAAGTTCATTTTTCCACACCCTTATCTTGCTTCATTCAAATTTTCCTCTTACTTCATTAGTTTTGGTCAATTTGTGTCTTTGAAAATCAGCCATTTCTCTGAGATTTTAAAATTTATCTAGAGTCGTACATAGCTTTCTTTTATAATAACAAACAACTGTCTCATGCAGGTGGTTGTAAGCCCTTTCCATTCTTAACATTTTGGTAAGAATGGGATGTTCTGGGCATATTTCAGAAGGGTCCCTCCTCCTCCATCTGTTGTATGGGGATTGTCTCCAGTCTTCACTGGGAGAGCTTCACAGAGCCCCTGGAGGTAAAGCTCACAAAAGTGCGAGACCCCCTAAAACAGGACCCTGGAGATTTTAACCCTCAAACACGTCCTGCTGATCTGCTGCGTTTTGTCCCATGCTGGTTCCTGGGGGGGCGGCTTCTGCTCCAGTGAGTTGTGACTCCCTGCGTCCACCTGTCTTGAGGCAGCGGTTTGCCCTGTGGTCTCAGTTCTTTGGTGGGTCTGGGAAGAGCTGTAGATTTGCAGTTTATTCCTCTCTTTCTGTGTTGTGAAGACAAGAAGGGTGCCTCCTCACTCTTTACATGCAGCACCTGGTCTCACGAGTCCTTTCTGCTTCATGGTTTGGATTCTGCTATTGTCATAGTTGATTAGAAAGACGTTTGTCTGTATCACAGTGTCATCAAAAAATCAGTTCTTTTTATTGATTCTGTTTTTAGGATTTGAATGAATTATACTTAGCCTTTATATTTGGCAATACCTCTTTCTTTCTGTAGGTTTTATTTTGCCACTACTCTTCTGGTTTTTCAAGTTAATGTATTTTTATTCCATCATTTCTCAATTTTACTTTGATCCTTGATTTTGCTAACCTCCTTAGAGAAATGGATTATCTGTATGTTACGAGACTGTGAGTGTCTTTGGGACAAGGACCATGCGTGCTTCTTCACCGCTGTACTTCAGTTTAGAGCACAGTGTGAAGCACAAAGAAAGTACTTAAACCGTATGGGTAGATGGTTGGATGGATGGATGGATGGATACGTGGGTGGGAGAATGGATGGATGAATGGTTGGCTGGATGGATGGGTAGAGGGAGGGAGGAAAGGATGGATGGGTGGGTGACTAGATGGATGGATGAATGAATGGATGGATGGATGGATGGATGGACACATGGATAGATGGAGGGATGGAGGAAGGGATGGATGGAGGGAGCGAGTGACAGACGGATGGATGGATGGGTGGGTGGGTGAATGGATTGGTGGATAGGTGGATGGACGGATGGATGGATGCTAGGTTTAGGGTGTCTATCTTCTTTTCCCTATTTATTTTCCCTGTTTGAATTAATTTGTCTGTTTCTTCAACAATCTATCTTTCCTGCATGTAAAAGTGTTGTTTCTTTGACTCACTTGTGCTATATATACAATTTTATATCTTGCTTTGTTAAATTTAATCAGGTTATCATATTTTTAATAAAGATTTTAATGATGTTATTATGGATTCATTTCCACTCCCTGGATGTATTGTATTTTACTAAGCTATTAACCTACTGATGTAAATTTGAGATATTGCCAATTATTTTTGCTATTAAAAGGAATTATGTAAATATTTTTATGCATGGAGTTTTTAAAGTATTATAAAAACTTTCTTCACAATAAAAATACTCTAGTGAAGTCTTTGGGTCAAAGGCATGAATATGTAATTGTTCTATTTTGACAAATGGTTTTCTAAAAGGGCAGTACAAAATTTGTCAGCTGCTGGAAATGCATGACTGTAGGGTCTCCTGCCGTTTTTCTAATTTGGGGTGCTGTCCATCCCTGTCTCCCATCTCTGACTTAGTAGATTTTGCACTATAGTGTAATGACTTTCTGTCTCTACAGTTTTGGAAACTTCTCCCACCATCTCAAATGCAAAAATAAGCTGAGAGTAAGAAAGATCGAGATTTAAGATGATGGACTTAATTATTTACTTCACTTATTCTTTAACTACAAAAATTAAGATTAAGCCTTTTTAAAGCCATGGAAGTACAAAGGAGAAAATAAGCCCCAAATGGCCCATTTATTATTGAATACATTTCACAGGTTGAAGAAGTCAAACCACGTAGCATGTAAGAAATGGGAAGTTAAGCCTCATTTCCCATTTTCTTTTTCTCTCCCTGGAGGTAACTACTTCTAAATGTATCTTTGATTCTTTCCAGAAAGAATTTATATACACTTACCAGCAAATGCACCATATTTCATAGAATCTAAGAGGCCTAGGTTGGTCTTTTCCTGGTCTTACTACAAAGTGTCAGTGGACATCCTTCCCATAGACCTGGTGGCTGCCACCTGGCTGGCCATGGTGGTAGAGGTCCCAGGCTGTAAAAGGCACCCTCTTTTTCAGAAAGGTTACATATGCATCTTGGGGCCAATGAAAGGGTTTGTCTATTTTCATATTATTTATCCATAAAGGGTCAAATTATTCAGACTGTTCTGTATCTTGCATGGCAGTTAAAACAATTATGTCAGGTCACAATAGGAGGAAGAGCCAGGATTTAAAATGGGTTCATCTGCTGTGGAAGCAGATTTTTTTTGTTGTTTTTTTTGAGACATAATTGATATCCATCACTGTATAGGTTTAAGGCTTACAGGACAATGGTTTGGTTTACATATATTGTGAAATGATTACCACTATAGGTTCAACTAACATCCATCCTCTCATAAAGACACCATAAAAGAAAAGAGACTTTTTTTCTCATTGGGCCCTTGGCTTTCCACACGGCAGTGGTGCCCTCTGCCCCCGTGCTGTGCCTTCCTAACAGTAGGTGGACTCTTGCGACCTAACGTGGTCTGAGGCACATGTTGGGTGGCAGCAAGCATGTGGGGGGCACCTGTGTGCACTTCTGGTCGAGCAGTGTAAGCAGATTTGAAGCTTTGAGGGTTGTGCATATATAGGCTTATGTGTACGTGTGTGAGTGTGATTTTTGATGTTCTTATTTAATAACTAATGATTCTGAGGAATAAGTGGTTACTCTGTGGCCTGGCAGTTGGCACTGCATTTAGGAAGGAACAGATTCTGTGACTCGTGCTCAAGCCATTGCACTAAAAGGCCGTGTAAAGCCACCATTATAATGAGTAGGGGAAGAGTCGCTTGAAGACTGACCCCATTCCCCGATGGTGGTGGGGGGACCGGGGGGCATCTTTGCCTTTAGGGTAAATGCAGCACTATGACTGCACCCACTTCCCTGCCCAGGTCTTGCTGTGGGTGATCAGGAGATGCGTGTCATGCCCTGCAGTTCCTCCACAGGAAATTCCAGGACTCCCTGCTTCATCTGCCCCAGTCTTTCTTCCGCCCCATTCTTGGCCAGCCTGCGTCGGCCTCTGGCCTTCCTTGTGGGCTTGTGCTGGCCTTTCCCCTGGACTGAGAAGTGGAACCCAGGGGCCGCAGCTGAACCTTCTGCTTCTGGGACACGTGTCCTTCCTGGAGGACCAGGTGCCCTGTCTGGAGCTCATGAGGCCTATGGGAGCTCAAGGAGGGGAAAGAGGGGTGCCTTAGGAAGAGAGGTAGGGGCACTGAGCTCATGTCTTCTTCACCCTCCATTTGCCCCACATGTGGTGGTAATCATACTGTCCAGCACAATTCCTTTGTCAGGAGGAGCAGATGAATGGGTCTAGGTGCTGTTTTTCGATGTTGCTCTGCCTTTGTAGCCCTTTTATCCTGACCTTGATCATCTCGAAGATCCTGGCTATGGGGCATTTCAGAGCAAAGTGAGGGGCAGGTCAATGACTTGTAAGTAATATGATTCTGGTCTGAAGAAAATAGGGGGCTGCTTTTCAGCTCTAAGTAGAGAGGGGAAGGCAGACACACATTCACGTTGCTTGATGCAGAGATGAGGATGGTTTTCATCCCAGGCTTCCTCCCTGAGCCCCGTCATCAGTGGATAAAAGGGACCGCAGCTGAGCAGCTCTGGGGTGACAGGCTCTGGGGTCACCGCAGAGCACAAATACCATATGTGGAAACTTGATGCCTGATTCACCTTTGGGAGGAAGAAGCAGAAAGAGGGCAAGTCAAAGTCTCTCCAAAATCCAATTTGGCTTTTTCCGATGGGATCATCTGTCTTCTCCATCCGGTTTTGCCGGCTAAACACAGGATGCACGTTCTGAGGCATGATCTGTGAGTGCAATTTATTTCTGAATTCAAGCCCTTGTTCTTAAGAGTATTTGCCATCATGGATATGCTGGAGGAGACTCCATGGCAGAAACGTGTCTTACTTGTTCCCCCACACCCAATCCAACAGATGTTTTCTAGGGGATTCCAGCTTCCTGGTGGAGGAGCAGCTGGCCCGTGGGTGTGCCAGGCACTGTGGGGCACGCTGTCCTTGCAGCCACACTCATGGCTGCACCACTGACTGGCTGTGCAGGGACTGGCTCCTGGGACCCCTGAGCCCATTTATTCTTCACAGACTTAGCCAGGAAGCACCTGTGTCCACGACTGCTTCTCTTCCTCTCTTGTGATGGTTGGTATCACTCCTTGTGTCCTGGTGACCAGCACCTTCTGCCAGTTGTCTCCATGACAACTGATCAATCAGTGATGACTTCCTTTAGTCTCAGCCTAGGATTTCCCTGGAAGGCCGCTCATAGCAGACAACCTGGCTAGTGGGAAAGAGAGCGGTCCATTTCACAAAGGGCATTCAGGTCCGTAAAGATGTGAATGCAGCTTTGCCGAGAAACGCTTGGGGCCTCCTGGTGCCTTTCCTGATGGCTGCTCACTGGCACTTTGAGTTCTGGTCTCATCCTACACAGTGTCCTTGCCGTCCATCCAGTCACCATGGGCTAGTCCCCACCTGCTCTCTGCTCAATTGCCATGTGGTTTTTTTGCTTCTTGTGCATTTCCTGGCGTGCTTGGCTCTTGAGGGGAACACGATGGTTCCTTCACTAGAAAATGTTTTTGAGCTTGTGTGAGTTATGGTATCAGATGATGAGGACAAAAAGCTGAAGTACGAATCACTTCCTCTTCTCAAGGGGCTCACACTCAGGTGCAAGACATAGATGTCTCAGTATGTTTGTAAAACATGGTGATTGTAGGGGTAGAGAGAGAAATTCAGAGGTCAAAATGGGACTAAACCTGGTCAGTCGGCAGGTCAGAGAAGACTTGTTGGAGGAAGAGATGCCCTAACTGAATCTCAGTTCAGGAGAGGTAGGGTTAGCCGGGTAAAGGCAGTAAGAACAGATGGCAGGCAGCTACGTTGCGCTGCATTTGGAGACCCGTGGGGTGAAGTGGACATGGAGAGGTGGGAAGTGTCAGGAGACCAGACCAGTGCATGGGGCACCCCTGTAAAAGACTTGACTTTAGTTGTGGGGAACTTCTGGAGTGTTTTAAGCTGGAAACTTAGATGTCACAAGCAAGACTCCAGGAAATGAGCCCAGCCCAGGGCCCAGCGAGGACACCTTGCTCTTGCAGAGGGGCCAGGATGCCCCCTCTCATGTCGGCTGGCTGATCTCTACCAGATGAATGGCTTTGGGCAATGGCTGGCTTCTCTGCCTTGGTCTCCTCACCTGTAAAATGGGATAGAATTGACCTTTGAGGACTCTGTTGGCTTGGGGTCGTCCTTATTGTACGTGAAGACCATGGGATGCTTGTGATGGTACTTTCTGTAGGGATGCCTGAAGACTGACCCGCATCCCACATAGGTCTGCATGAGCGCGTCAGAGCTGCTCCCTGCGCCCCGGCGGGATTCCTGAACGGCCTTCTTTGTGGGAAACAGCACTGAATACGCCAATTGCTCGCTTCTCGTATCAGGC
Source organism: Manis pentadactyla (assembly GCF_030020395.1). Classification (NCBI taxonomy): domain Eukaryota; kingdom Metazoa; phylum Chordata; class Mammalia; order Pholidota; family Manidae; genus Manis; species Manis pentadactyla. The sequence continues at coordinate 278,133 of NC_080026.1, forward strand.
GGAGGGCGTGAACTGAGCAGAGCAGCCCCAGCCTGCCCCCATGCACGTCCTCAAATCAGCCCCAGCGAAGATCCTGCAGGCAGCCAGCGGCACCTGCCCTGGTGGGGTCTGTCCACCAGGGGCCTACGGCCCCTGAGCGGTGCTGGGAGGTGACGGACTGATGCCGAGCAGGCTGTGGTCCTCAGACTTGGTCTTCCCTGCAGATGTCTGATCGCACTGCTTCCACCATACCCACGGTCCAGGCTGCTCTGGAGAAGTGTGGGTGCTGCAGCTGAGGCTAAGGGCTCACCTCCATGCTTTTTCTCATTAATCCACTTGAGTCATACATATGTTACAGCTGCTCTGTGCCAGGCATTGTTTACACAGTGGTTAAAGAAAAGACAGAGTCCCTGCCCTTAGAAAGCATAGGATCTGCTGAGGAGGCGGGCACACCAGTAGGCAGGTTGTTTTCCATGGTAGATGCCCCAAAAGGGAGGTGTTCCACTCGTCCCCAGGCTATGCCCATGGCAGGCCCCTCACTGCACCCTGGCCGGGAGCTCGCACATGCCCTCCTGCTTTTGGTGATGGCACTGTGCAGGCAGGGCAGGGGACAGCCAGCGCGGCACAGGGGTCATGCTCTGGGACCGCGGGGACCCCGGTGAGCCCTTGACTGGGGCACTTAGATGCCCCATGGCTTCAGTTCCAAGCAATGAGTAAAATCCCTCATGGAAATAGCTCTGGGGAAGGTTAGATGCCCCCCCACACCCAGGGAACACGCTGCACATCATGTCACACTGTAAATGTGAGATGTCCTCAGTCACGAGCCTCCTACTCCAACGGGAGAGCTTGCGCTGGGGGCATGTGTTCAGGGCCCCCAGCCTGCCCTGCCGTTGATGGCAGGGGTGCTCTGGGAGTGCCCGTGGGGCTGCAGCTCCTCCTCAGGTAAACCCTTCAGTGCCCTGCGGCCCTGCTGCTCTGCCCTCTAGGTGTGCCCATGCCTCATGCTCCATGACTTCTGTGGAGCTCTGCTTATGCCCCATTTCCCTTCCTGCCCATCCGTGTTACTCTCTGTCTGCTCTGGGCTAAACCCATTTCTCACACATCTCTCGTGCATGCAGTGAGCACTGTTCTGAGTATCTCTGTCTGTAAAAAGGACTCTTTAGTTGTAAGTAACTGAACTCTGATCAAACCAGCTTAAATGAAAAATGTAGCTGTAGTTGTGGTTATTCTTTAAGGGGGCCCAGGGCCTTAGGAAACTCAACAAGTGATGCAAGCTTCAGGTACAGCTCTATCAAGACATGCCAATTGTAGTCTTCTTTTCCCATTGATGGGCTCCATTTCCTCCATGGGGCTCTGTTCTCAGGCAGACTCCACTGGGAGGTGAACACGGCTGCTAGCAGCTCGCGGTTATGCTAATGAGGAGAGACCACTTATTTCCCAGACATTTCAGCAAAAGTTCTGACTGACTCAGTCACACACCCATCCCCGAGCTGACTGTTGTCCCAGTGTGGCCTTGTGGATGTCAGAGGTGCTGCTCCAGCTGGACCTGTGTGGGCTCAGGTGTGCGCCTTGGTAGGAGGAAGGGATTCTGGATGAGCAAATCCCATAAACATCCGAGTTGTTCTCACCTACGGGCCTCTCCCTTGGACACTGAAACCTTTGAGGACCAGAGCTGAGTCTTACTGCTCCTTAGATCCTCATGGCTATCCTGGGGCTGGATCATAGCATTCAGTAAATGTTTAGCAAACAGATGTGTTTAGAGGACAAAGAGAAGATGCTAGAATTGGAGAAGCTGTGCACGGCCTTGTGGATGCAGTGGGTGGAGTGTAAGGTGGACACTGACCAACGGGCACAGGTGAGGGGCACCTGACCAGGGTGGCTGGGAGGGAGCAGAGGGGTGTCAGCTCTGGGACACTGGCAGGAAGAGGACCACGCCTGGGAAGGAGCTATTTGTCTCTATGTCACTTGGGCATCCTGGGGAGAGGCTGAGGTGGGTGCTTGTAAATCAGGGTCTGGAGCTCAAAAGAGGGTTGTTAATGGGCCTTAAGATCTTAACATTTTCAAGAAGAAACCGTGAAAGCAAATGTCTGAAATAGAGCAGAAAGGCCCTCGCTGGGGGAGAGCCAGAGAAGGCTGGCGAGCCCAGGGCCACAGCAGGGCCTGGTTAGAGGCAGAAGCAAGAGCATTACAGAACCCGAGGGGACACGTCCCAGAAGAGGCCAGATGTGAGTTGATTGGAATGGTCAACGGCGATTAGCTCAAGAAAAGACCTTCTGGGCATTTAAAGACTGTGGGTGATCTTCAAGAAAGCAGCTTGGGGAGTGATGAGGGGCAGGGGGTGGGTTCCAGAGCTGAGTACCAGGGGGAGGGCAGACACCAGACAGCATTTGTTCTTCCTGAACCTGGGTCCCCAGGGTCTGTTGCAGAATAAAGTGAGCCAAGACCAGGGACCCTGAGAGTCATTTTCCTTGAATGTGGTGCATCGTCATTGTCTCAGCTTCCCCACTTCTTGAGCTTGGATTGAAATACCAGCTGCTCTTAACTTAATGTTAAATTACAAGTGACTTTGGACCCAGAGCAAAGGGTGGGGGAATGAAGTTTTTTTCTGACACTCTTCTTTTGAAGGTAATGAGTGAGGATGGGAATTTGCTTTTGAAATCAGTATTTTAGGAGACTGAATGGTAGTGTGACAATTGTACATTTGTGGCTCTCAAAGGGCAGATCTGTGCAAACTGGTGAAGATGGAGCAAAAATCGGTAGTTTTGGGTCTTGCTGGACAGGGAGCATCCTCATGAGGAGAGAAGCTGTCAGGAGGGTCCCCCGTTCATGGGCTCCTCTTCTAAAACCCTTGGTAACAGACTCAGGTGCAGCTGTTGCAACGTGGGCTCATTAACTAAAAAGCGGCACTCGCTTCCCTTTATCAACAGACAGTAATTCTTATTTTTCATAGAGACACTTAAAGCTGTTTGTGATCTGAACACAACTTGTTTCATTTTCTCTTTTCTACAAAAACCCGTTGTCCTGTGCTCTTGCTGGCACCCCCCAGCACTTACTCATCCCACAAGAGTTAATGGGCACCGGCTACGTGCCAGGCCCTTTTAGGCCCCGGGAGTAGCCCACACAGCTGCCCTTGTCTGCTGCCCGTGAGCCCATGTGTGAGGCTCAGACGGCTGGGCTGGAATGCACACTGGGTCACGAGCCAACCTGATCACTCGGGGAATTTCCTCCTCTCTGGGCCTCGGTGCCCTTTTCTATAAAGTCAGGTAAAAGCACCAACTTTTAGGTTTGATACAGGGATTAATGAGAAAAGGTATGTGATGAGCTTGACACACCGTCCCTGTTTATCGTCAGCTTCATTGTCACGATTAGAATCTGCCTAGAACTTTCTTCTCCTTTAGGCTTGAGGAACCACTAACCCCGATGCTCCCTGTGAGAAGGTGCTCCCAGACTTTCTCCTCCGGGAGGTGAGGAGCTTGGCTTTCTTGGGTGGGGGGAAACTTAGGACTTCGGGGAAAGTCAGAGGGTGACGTGACTGGAGCTGGGTTCCAGCTGGGTAGCCAGGCAGTAATTCCAGGAGAGGCGATGGGAAGGGCGGGGAGATGTAATCTGGAAGTGACCCAGGTCCTGGGCGGGCAGGGAGTGACATTGAAGCGGGGAAAGCTGGCACCATGGCTGAGGTGGGCTCACAAGAGAGGGGCTGTCTGTAGGGGGAAGGGGCGGGGCTCAGGCATATCCAAGAATCACCGAGCACTCTCTCAGTACTGGAATCATCCAGGTTGGGGGGGCAGGGCTGGGTGTCAGCCCTCCCTAGCAGACTACCCCATCCCTCTGAGCATTTAGCACCCCACACTGGGAACTCACACACCTGTTGACTGGGGGGAAGCAGCCAACGCAGGATGAAGGCTAATGTTGCTTTGTGCCTGGAGTTCGCTGGTGGCATGAGGCAGAGTCTTCGTCCTCCCTTGGAACAGGTGCCCCTGCTCAGGTGGGGTGGCCCTGCTGCAGGTGGGCCATGCCCCCCGGTGTCTGGTCCTGGCGCGGCTCGCCTCTGGAAAGAGGGAAGGCCGGGGCTGCAAGTTTGAGCAAATACAGCTCTCCCCCTGCTGGGCTCCTGCCAGGAGCCAGCCTGCCCAGGGCTGTCTAGAGAGGCACCCATCAGGACTGGGACTTATCCACCTCATAGGCTCTGTTCTTACAAGCAGGGCAGGACTCTGATCGGCTCATCTCCTTTATCTTGCTTTGCGAGAGCCATCTTCCCACCAGGCACGGAGCACTGGTGCCGTCAGCAGCTGCGGGCGGCATGAGGAGCATCCCTCCCCTCTCCTCATCCTGCGCCCTTGAATCCCGGAGGACTGTTTTCTCCGGGTTCCGTCTCGTGAAGTGAGGGGCACAGGGGACTTCAGACCACGTCCGTGCAGCACGGTGGGAGGCGCTCTAGCGGGACGTCCAGCAGACGGAGAGCCGGAGGGAGCAGGTGTGCCGGTTGCACCCCAGGAGCATCCTGGGGCAGCCCTAACCCCAGTGCCGACCCTCCCTGGCCCCTGCCCTAGCTTAGGGATGTGGAGGCCAAAGCTGAGGGAAGCCATCAAACTCAGGACTGGAGGGCGTCCCCAGGGACGGCTCTGAGGGGATGCTGGAGGACCTGGGAGGGACATGGCATGGAGGCAGCCTGAGATTGGGCATAGGGAGGGAGCCAGGCGGGTCCCTGAGAAACTCAGAAAGGAGGGTCGGACCACTGGGACCCCCGGTGACTGGGCTTCTGGGCGCGTGAAGAGGTTTGTGCCCATTTGGGTTGGGTTCTGTTTCCGGTAGCCAATTGCATCCTCACCGACTGCACTGTGTGCCAGGGTGCCAACTCCAGGAAGATGGCCCACTGCCGTGTCCGTTCTCGAAAGGGAAGCGTCGAACCGTGGCACCCTGTGTGGATGAGTGTTTGTGGAATGGAGTGTCTTTAACGAGATGGTTTTAATAATATGATTAGCAAAGAGTGATGGAAATGGTTAGATAAGAAAATGGGTGCTCACCTCTGGGTGCTGCTCCCGAACGTGATTTCCCTGTAAGGGGCTCAGCAGGCACAGGTGGGGCCTGGGCAGGCGGTCTGCGGAGCAGCTCATGACAACGGCACCGAGTCACCAGAGGGCCACCGCTCTTGAATCAAGGCCAGGAAAAATGGCTCCTCACTAGAGCTGTACATGGAAATCACTTGGGAGTTTTTCTAAACTGTTAATGCCTCTTTGAGCTGCTTAAAGCACAAGAAAGGCTTTGGAAACTGAGGGTGCTTGATCACCGTCAGTCCCATGGCGTCCAATAGGGACGTAATTCAGGCCACATGGGCCATTTGGCTTCCTAGTGGTCACATTAAAAAAGGACAGAGAAACAGGAGAAAATAAATTTAATAGCACTATTTTACTTAAATAGGACCAGAATGTTATCATTTCAATGTGTAATCAGTACAAGAAACTGTTAGTGAGGGAACTTCTTTCCACGAATGGATGTGGCTGAAGGGTGAGATCTGAGCTGCCCAGGGAAGTGGGTGCAATAAAAGGCTCACCTTGGGGGCTGCCTGGGGTCCGGCCGCCCCTAACCCTCTGTGTGTGTTCCTCTCATCTCGGAGCCTCTCTTTCATCTGTAAAAAGCTCTAAGCATGTAGTGACCAGACGCTTCCAAGCAAGGACTTGGATTGGGTGTCTCCACCCCCTGAGGCCTACACAGGGTGAGTACCATGCTCTGCTCGTGTCTCCTGGGTTTTGAAGATGGAATCAGTATGGACCCCGGGTTTGCCTGGCCCTGTAGAGGCCCCTTCCCTTTGTTGTCCTTTCAAACTCTCCCTTTTTGGACCGGAAACCTGCCAGGGAGTGAAGCCTTTCCACCTCACTCTAGGGTCCAGGCCAGAGATGCCGCCCCCTTCCTTCTCCAGACAGAAGCCAGTGGAGGCTGGAGAGGGTGTGTGTGCGGGCAGGGTGGGGGAATAGCAAATGCCCGTTTGTTTTTATTTTTAATTTAAATGGATTTGATATACAATATCATATTTGTTTCAAGTGGACAGCATGTGACTACAATTACACACATTATGAAATGCTCCCCATGGTAACTGTAGTTACCATCTGTCACTGTACAAAGATGTTACAGGATCCTTGAGTTTATTCCCTATGCTGTTCTTCTATCCCTGTGACTTATTTATTTTATAATTGGAAGTTTGTATCTCTTGATCCCTTCCACCTATTTCAACCAACTCCTACCTCCCCTCCCTATGGTAACCACCTGCCTATCCTCTGTGTTAATGAGTCTATTTCTGTTTTGTTTGTTTCGCTTTTCATTCCACAAATAAGTGAAATCATATGGTATTTGTCTTTCTCTGCCTGGCTTATTTCACTGAGCATAATGCCCTCTGGGTCTATCCATATTGTTGCAAATGGGGGGATATTTTTGTATTTTATGGCTGAGTAATATTCCACTGGGTATATCTACCACATCTTCTTTATCCATTCATCTATTGATGGACACTTAGGTTGCTTCCATATCTTGGCTGTTGTAAATGATGTGGCAGTAATCACAAGGGTGCATATATCCTTTCGAATCAGGGATTTTGTTTTTTTCTGGTAAATTCCTAGAAGTGGAATTACTGGGTCATATAGTATTTCTATTTTTAGTGTTTTGAGGAACCTCCACACTGCTTTCCACCAATTTACATTCACACCAACAGTGCACAAGGGTTCATTTTCCTCTACGTCCTCACCAACACTTGTTATTTCTTGTCTTTTGGATGTTGACCATTCTGGCTGGTGTGCGGGGATACCTCACTGTTTACTGGTTACTGATGTGGAGCAGCTTTTCATGTGCCTGGGGTCATCTGTGTGTCTCCTTTGGAAAAAAATGTCTGCTCAGATCTTCTGCTCATTTTTTAATCGGATTGTTTTTTTTTATGTTGAAGTGTATGATTCTTTATATATTTTGGATATCAGCTCCTTATTCAGTGTATCATTTGCAAATATCTCCTTCCATTCAATAAGTTGACTTTTCATTTTGTTGATAGTGTCCTTTGCTGTGCAGAAGCTTTTTAGTTTCATGTAGTCCCATTTGTTCATTTTTGCTTTTGTTTCCCTTGCCTGAGGAGATGTAGCCACAAAAAAGTTGCTCATGCTCATGTTCAAGAGATTTTTGCCTGTTTTCTTCCAAGAGTTTTATGGTTTCATGTTTTACATTCAGGTCTTTGATCCATTTTGAGTTTACTTTGTGTATGGAGTTAGGCAGTAATCCAATTTCACTCTCTTGCATGCAGCTGTCCAGTTTTCCCAACACCCACTGTTGAAGAGGCTCTTTTCCCCATTGTATATTCATGGCTCCTTTACCATAATAATTGACCATACATGCCAGGGTTTATTTCTAGGTTCTTCTTCTGTTCTACTGAGCTACGGGTCTGGTTTTGTGCCAGGAAAAAGTTGATGGTTTCTGGACCTGGGTATCTCTCCCAACCAGGGCTCACCTTATAATATCTGAGGCACCACCATCTGGAGTCCCAGGCAGAATGCAAATACTCCGCGAGGGGCTGTTGCCCTTATGCAGGACCCCGTGTGCAGCCAGCTGTAGACTGGCACTCAGGGTGGGTTTCGGGAGGGAGGGCCAACAAAGAAATAGACAAGGAGACAGGGTGTGCATTATATAAGTGTGTGCAAATGCTACAGAGAGAAATAAAGCAAAGCAGGGGGATGGGGTTGGGGTTTCACTTTGTGCCAGTGGCCAGGAGGCCATTATGCAAAGGTTCCATCTGAGAAGCATGTGGAAGGAAGTGAGAGGTCATTCATGGATACCGGGAGGAACAGTGGATGGAGCCGCCCAAAGGCAGGGACATACTTGGCTTATTTGAGAAGCAATAGGAAGGTCACTGGAATTGAGTGGATGTGGGGAGTTCCAGGGCAGATGGTCAGTCAGTCAGCAGCCGTGGGTGGGTCCAACAGGAATTGCTGGCAGATTAAATGTGGGTGTCAAGAAAGTGACTAGTACAGTGTGACTCCAGTGACTGTGTCTGCAGCTGCTGGTAGGATGGAAATGTATTTATGAGATGGGGCAGACTGGGGGGGCAGGGTGGACAGAGTGGATGCTGAGCTTTGGATCGGGTGTCAGACACCGGATGGTGAAGTCCAAAGTTCACTTAGATGCCCGCATTTGGTACTCAGTGGAGAGGTCAGGCTGGTGATGTAAATTTAGGAGAAGTTGCATTTAGCAGAAGGGTGGGAGTGGGCATGGTCACTTAGGGAGCAGGGACAGACAGAAAGGGAGATGTGAGGACAGAGGGCAGTGCGGCCGGGGTGGGGAGAGCCGGGAGAGACCGCTTTCCTGGAAGCAGGGAAGCCTGCGTCAGGTCCTGGAGGGCCCGGTAACGGGGACTTGGACTGAGGATTGGGTCCAGCAGGCTGGGTGTATGGCGCCCTCCACAGGAGGTGGGGAAAAGGCTAAATACAGTGAATTCACGGAAGAGGCGCAGGAGAGGAGGTGGGGATGCTTTAGAAACTCAGAGTTTTGCTGTAAGGGCAATAGAAGGTTGGTAGAGGCCGTATGGGGTCAAAAATTTTTCTTAAGGTGAGAGCCAGAACGTCATGTTTGTATACCTGTGGGAATGGCCCAGTGGGCACTAAAACAGCCAGTGATGTGGACAGGGTGTGGGATCAGCACCCTTGGGAGGCGGGAGGGCTGTGAGTCCAGCTCCCAGGAGCAGGAGCGGGTGGGTCAGGGTCAGGGGAGACATGGGGTGCAGCTCTTGCTGGCTTCTTTCCTGCCTTTGGGGCCGAGATGGGGCTGGGACTGGGGTGCAGTTACTGGGCACAGGCCCTGGGATCTTTCTTCACTCATAACCGAGGACCATCTGAGGCTGACTTTCCTGGTGGCCCTGCAGGGGACTTTCAGGGAGGATGCTGCCCAGACTTGCCCGCCTCTGGGAGTGGGATGGTCCAGCCTGGGGCTGGCCTGGCAGGGAGGGCCTCTCTGTCTCTGGAATGTGCCAGCCTTCCCTCCCTGCCCCGTCCTGGCACAAAGGGGACTAGGGGAGCAGGAGCAGGGAGTGAGTGCACAGTGGAGCACCTCTGGACAGTTGCCCTTTGGGTTTCTGGCCCACGAGGGAGCCCACATCCTCAGAACCCTGCCAGAGGGTATCTGTGAGAACACGAGTGGAGAGATTGCTGTGTTTTGATTGATGTCAGATATTCAGACTGGTATCAAAAATGCATTAGGAGGATACAAAATACCACTGTCTCTTGATTATGGAACTAAATTAGGATCCTTGAAATACTTGCAGCTGTGTTCAAGGGGCAAATTACATAAACCAAAGTTTCTTACGATTCTGAGAGGAAAGAACAAGGGATCTCTTAGAAAAACAATTTGCAAAATACTCATTAGTCCACAAGCCTCCCTGGGAATTCTGCCTGCAGGCCTCTAATGGGCCGTGAAACTCAAATTCAATAAAAAGTGATTTAACCGTCCAGCAGTGGACTGAGTAGACCTCTGCCTCCTTGAGGAGTTTATTTTTTGGAGGCCGTCTGTGTAAATGCTGTTTGTTTTACTGACATTCAGAGAAGGTTGGCGTGAAAACAGTACTTTGCTCCCCAAGAGAGGTGATTAGCCATGTCTCTGCTCTGCCACCAGCCTTTGGACGTTGGATCTCAGTTTTCTCATTTGTAAAATGAAAGAATTTGATGGGATGATGTGGTAAGAGGTCATGCCTCTCAAACTGGCTTCAGTGTAACCTCTGCCCACCAGACCTGCTGAGGCACGAAGGGAGTGAACAAGCCCCCTTCTCAAAGGTCAGGGATGCCATACAAGGTGGGTGCAGCCATTGAGTGACATGTGCCTTGACGAGACACCTATGGGGTGATGACTGCCTGCTGGGACCAATGTGGGACAGAGCAGGGGCTGGCAAGGGGCTGGCGAGGGTCGGCAGGAGGCTGCAGGCAAGCGATGGCCCTTAGGCTGGGCTGCGCATGTGCAGAGCATCTCTTGCAAGAGAGGAGAAGCCTGGAAGGGAGGTGGGCCTGCAGAAGGGTGCTGAATACCTCGTGCCAAATCCCTATCTGATCAAGCCAAGCTTGTGATTTGGAGGGAACTTGAATTGAAGATTTGATCAGAATTCATGGGAAAACAGTGAATGCCCTGTTCTTATTAGAAACTCACTCCTTTAGCATCAACCTGGGTGTGATACTCACAAAAGGGCAGGTCATGAATACGCTGGGCCTTGCAGGCCCCAGTCTTTGCTGTGGCCGAAGGAGTCATGGGCCATATGTGCATGACTGGACATGCTCGTGTTCCAGTAAACCTTTATGTGTGAGAACAGGGGGTGGGCTGGGTTTGGCCAGGCTCTGATTTGCTGCCCCTGTGGCACATCAACATGTTGGGCTGAGGTACAGTTTTAAAATTCAGTAGCTCCATTGCTGCCCGTGCGGTTTCATGACACCTTTCCTTAAAGCTGCATGTGGCAGGCATGGCTCTTTCCAAGGTGTGCTGGCCTTCGGTGGAAGCTGGTGCCAGCCTGGAGCCCGACTTGGGGGCAGCAAGCGCCCTACTCCCCCAGGCTCTGTCCACTGCTCATTGGATGGTTGGCGGACCCTCGACTTTCCTCAGTGCCTCCCTGCCCAGCTGCCTTCCCCACGCCATACTGTGTGCCCCTCTCCTGCCGATCCCTGCAAGGGACCTTTGTCCCCATGGCCACTGGGTTCCTACCTCATGCCGAGCACTCAAGCCTCCTGCCCACATTCTCTGGCTCCTTGTCTCTCTGCAGGACGTGGCACAAGAGCTGAAGGAGTCGGGGCTGAAATTCCAGAGCCAGCTCTGGCGTGGCCTGGCCATGGGGCTGCCCACAGAGCACTTCTCCCTCCTGGCCTACTGTCGGAGAAGTTGGCCTTGGGGTGTCCCAGCAACCCTTCCTTTAAGTTGTTGGTTTGGTTAACAAGCATCTGTCAGGTCACTAGGCTACGTTGGGTGACTGCACTGAGTCCTAGAGTGCCGCCCTGTCTCGGGGCTGGGTGCCTACTCCCTGATGGCACAATACTCAGAAGTCAGAGACGGACGGGCCCCAAGTGGTTCTTAGGACAGTAACAAAGGGATTTAACTTTTCTGCTTGGCCTAGGTGATGAAATGCCATGGACTCCTGGAGGACAGGACATGTTGTCTTATTTATCTCTAGAGTTGCAGCCTGAGTCACATGTCTTGGCACATGTTTGGTGCATATTAATATTTGTTGAATGAATAAATAAGCCTGTAGTTACTAATCATAACAATTTATAGACACAAAATCCCACTTAAAAATGGTACCCATCTGTCCACCCACCCATCCATCCATCCATCCATCCATCCATCCACCCACCCATCCTCTTATATATCCATGTGGTTATTTATTTATCCATCCAGTCAAAAAAGTATTTCCTAAGTCCTCACTAAAGGCCAGAGGTAAGACATGTTCCGCCTCAGGTCAGGTGGGAGCTGGTGACAAGGCCCCATACCTGCCGGTGATCAGAGCCCATGTGCCTCCCCTCCTTGCCTTTGCCTCCCCAGTCTTGGAAGTTCTTAGTGGGAACCTTATTCGGAGGGAGTTTGGGAAATGCAGTTCTCAGGCTTGCACCCCAGGGTGGAAGATAAGGGGACATGGTGCTGTCGCCTAGAATACCTCTGCATGGCCAGCACCCGTAACACACCTCTGCGCACGCTTAAGATGCCAAAGAACATGAACAGCAGGCTGTCCTACTTCTGGCAGTGACAGTGTGATTGTGTCTCTCACAGCGAGATGCTCTCATCTCTCCACGGAGGAGGGGAAACAGTTGCAGTGGTCAGTGTGCGGCCTGAGGAACGCTCATGGCCTTCTCTGTCACCCACAGCTCTCCCTCAGCATCTTACTGCTGCAGGACTGAATTATAAGGTCAAATAAGCATCACAATGCATAGGGAATAGGAAGGGGAAGGGAAGCTGATTATCCTGTGCAAATACAGCCATCGTAGAAAAGGGGTGCAGGTAGCCGCTCCAGGCCCTGTCTGTGCAGGCTTATGAGGCCGTCCCTGGCATCTGTCCTTCAGTCTTCCCTCTCCCTTCCAACCTCCCTGTACCCAGCACCTCAGGTGGTCACAGTTCCTTACCTGGTGGGATGGCCCGAACCTTCCCTCGTGAAGTCGGGTTCCGGTTTCCTGTGACTCTTGCCATTGAGCAGCGACTCGCCAGGTGACTGTGGGGATACCATGGATTCCTGACACGTTCTTCCCACCCCCACTGCTCAGCAGCAGCCGTTTCTCCCCGATGATCAGGAGAGTTCACGTGGGCACGGTGACCCTTCTCTCCACCTGCTGGTCAGTGGAAGGAGTTGCCCAGAGGGGCCGGGTCATCTCAAGTGAGAGTTCAGTGGAACAGCTGTCGCCTTCCTCCAGCAAACGCACTACTGCCTCGGGGACAAAGACCTTGAAACCAGCAGACTCAAAGTCACGGAACTGTGTGGAAAATGTCTGCAAGTTGTTTACAGGAGCAAAACGAGGGTGGCGGCTTCCACCTGCATTGCTTGGATCCCCACCTCTGCATCTGGCTGTCAGACCAGGAGCCCTTTACTGGTTACTGGGTCTCAGCACATGCTGCATTTTATCATATTTCTTTCCGACTCTGTATGGTGATTTCTCTGAGCTGGTGCTATAACTAACAGGCTTTTACAATTTTCTAGAAGGCCCGCTGTTTCTGCATAATGGGGAATGTGGTTAGGATGCCACTGCGAAGGGCACAAGTCATGGCTCTACTCACCCTGATGAAATGAGTTTCTTTGTGTGAAGCAATGTCATATGGAAGCAACATCACGGTAACAACAAAGGCATTTAGTAGGTGCAGGGATGATGGTCCAACAGAGAGTCAGGGACAAGGAAGGCAAGTGCAAGTCCACAGGAGTATGTTCTAGTGGGACAGACTGCTGACCCTTTGCCAGAGGGGGCCCAATATAATGTAACTGCCACCAGGTGCCTGGCTGTTTCCTTAGGGAATGATGCCATATGGTGAGCATGGTTTCCATCTCTGATTTTGGCAGGTGGGGTGTTTGGCAAGCATTGTGGCCAGCAGAGATTCGTATTGCTGAGCTGAACACATCTTGAGCCTATGTCCTGGCTGCCTGGCTCAGGAACCCACAGAGCAAGCACTGGGGTTGCAGGGAAAGAGGCTGCCTTGTCTAGATGGGGTCGCCTTCACTGCTGGGTCACTGAGACCAACCTGTGCAGGAGGTGCCCTTTGGTGAAGAGTGGTGTCTCATACCTGTGCTCACTCGTCCCAGCCCCCTCAGGACTTGGGGCCACCATTCCTCTGATCTGCTTCAAGCCTTCTCCCAGGTCACCAAGCATTAGTTACTGCTTATGAATCACTACACTTCCAGGGTCAGCCCTAGGCTGTAGCAGAATGCCTTGGGATGACCATATTCCTTATGTGAAGGTCAGAGCACTGGCTGGGGAGGCGTAGGGCCTGTACTCAACACAGTAAATATGCATGAATTCTGATGAGCTGATGTTGCAAACCTCCTTCCTTCCTAGCAGAAGACCTCCCTCCCCCTTCGGGAGAGGCCAGTCTTCCCCCATAAGGACGTTCCGCGGCGTCCTCACCTGGGCACCTCACTGCCCAGGAAGTCAGACACACAGTTCCATCCCCACACCCTTGCCTGGCCTCCAGAAAGGTAGGCAGAATGTGGCAGATTCTGGGGAGGTGGAGCAAGAAGTGGTTGATGATAATCTCATCCGCTCATCACCGAAGGGCTTGGTTCATCACAGAGATTCTAGAAGCTTCGCAGAGCCTCGTCTTGCTGTGGCTGAGGCCCTGTGCCCAGCTACTTGGGAGCAATGACAGCTTCTGCTTCCTCCCACCTTCCTACCCTCTCAGGATTGCTTGTTGCTAGAGGATTTGAAAATGGAACCAGGCCTCGCACACGAGCCCACACCCGGAGACATGGGATTACCACCCAGATCCTGGAAAGGAAGGTGTGGAGCACGGGCAGCTCCCCAAAGAAAATCAAGGCCCTCTTACCAGAAGCAGGGGCTGGAGGAGACACTGAGTGTGTATGGGGGGCAGGCTGGTGCGGCTAGCCCCGAACCACAGAGCAGGTCCCACCCCGAGTGCCATCTGGCTGGAATGACTGCCTGGAGCGTGGTATCCAGGAGACCATCTGGGTTTGCAGTGACTGGTGAGCCGCGTCTACCCCAGGCGGTCTTGTGACAGGAGCGCCCTGCCCAGCATGGCCAGCTTGCTCTTCTGAAGCCCTGCCCTGGCCCTGGGCACCTCGTCACACGGCTCCTGGGGCCCCTGTCCTGCTGAACGTCCCTGGTGAAGACACCGAGCTTCATTTCCACCACTGCTCCTCAGGTGCACATCAGTGTCCACCCAAGTGTCTGAGGGGCTAGAGAGGTGTTCTCGGGGTGCGCTCTCCAGTACGTATTCAGCATCCCTGAGCATCCATACCAGCCATGAGGATGCAGAGCTAAGCACTGCCAGCCCCTCCCTTCATGAATGTGGGGCCCATAACATGACCCCAAAGAGCAAGTCACAGCCCAGGGTGCTGGACTCAGGAGGAGCAGTTCTGAGGAGCTGCCTGGGGACGTGGTGGTAAGTGAGGCTGGTCCTACCTGGTGATGCTCACGCCGCCCTGTGAGGCTGGCAGGACTTCTATTTCTTGCCCCCAGTTTACAGTACACATGCACACACATACCTGTCTCGCAGCCCCACTGCTGCCAGCACCCCCTGCAGAGGAGTCGTGGATGACGCTAGGACTCACCCTCGTTTCCTGAACACTGACTGTCTGCTCCTGAAGGGCTCCCCTTGCTGAGGAGCGCTGCTCCCCTTGGTCCTGAGCGGAAAAGCAGACATATCAGATACCCTAGCATCTTGTCCCAAAGCAGGCCTCTGACAATCACAGCAAACTGCACGTGGCTCAGGGCTGGAGGCGTTGTTTCCAAACACCACAAGCAGAGCAGAGTTTGGCCTTCAGGGCCAGGTGCACATCGGGAGAGGATACCCGTGGCAGCGGGAGTCTTGGTGTGCAGGGAGGAGGTGCATGCGTGGGGCCATCCGCAGAGCTGAAGGCCTGTGAGGGCACAGCAGGAGGCACGGAGCCCATGGGGGAGGGCCAGTGGGGGCAGGGAGGGCGGGACCACCAGGAGGCTCAGAGGCCTGGGCAGGGAGGGCACGCGGAGGTGGCTGGGCCTGAGCTGCTCTCCCACTTCCCAGCCTGTGCACATGTGGGCCTGTGAGGAGAGCCATCTGCTCCGTCTCCATTTTCCCAGTCTCCTGACGTTTGAGGCCCAGGGAGGGGGTCAGGTGCAGCAGGCGTGGTGGGCGACGTTTCCTGATGCACGTTTCTGTCACTTTGTGCAGCCCCAGCCTCGCTTCTACTTCCTCCCACGAGGCTTCCTCGACTGGCCCTTCCGAGGCCGCACGTGGCTGCTGGCCCATGTGACTCCCACCCTGCACCCTCCCCACGTGGTCCTAGACGCTGTACCACGCCCAAGGCTTGTGTACCGCGTGGCAAGGAGGGCTTCTCCGGGTGTCAGTGGGAGGGTATAGCTTGCTCTCTACAGGACATGTTTAGGCATCCCACAGACATATCTGCTCAGCTGCTTTGCTCCAGAACCATTCTAGGCACTGGGGATACAGCGAGGGGCGAAACATACTTCAGTGGGAAGAGCATTGTCAGGCTAAGTAACAGCACTTACCAACTAAGCCAGCTAACTAACCCATCTCTTTTGCTAGATGGAGAAAGTGCCACAGAGGAAAAACAGTGAGAAAGAGGATGGAATGTCATTGGAGGAGGGGTTCATAATTTTAAAAGTGCTGTTCAGAGACAGTCTCATCATATGGTGACG
Organism: Manis pentadactyla; assembly: GCF_030020395.1. Lineage (NCBI taxonomy): Eukaryota > Metazoa > Chordata > Mammalia > Pholidota > Manidae > Manis > Manis pentadactyla. The sequence goes on from NC_080026.1 coordinate 293,960, forward strand.
TGGAGCAAAATGTGAAAGATGAGGGACAGGGAACAGATAGCAGGAGGCTCTCTGTGGTAGGAGGGTTCCAGGCGGAGGGGGGCAGGTGCAGAGGCCCTGGGTAAGAGGTGCTGGAGTGCGAGGTGGCTGGGGGCTGCTTGGCCCAAACAGGTTGGGGGGGCAGTAGAGGAGGTGACAGGTGGGGCAGGCCAGGGCTCTCTGGGACGACAGGGCTATTCTGCCAAATTTGACTTCTATTGCAAGTGAGACTAGAAGCTAGGGGGTTCTGAGGCCAGCGTGACATGGACTGAGTCACGTTCTGACAGCCCTCGGTCGCTTTGTAGGGAAAAGCCAGAGGAACAGGGGCCATGCTGTGCGCTAGAAGCTCTGGCAGTGATGCAGGCAACCGGCTGGTGCCCAGCCCGCATCCGCCTGTGCCTCCTTGTGCCTGCCTCCCTTGGCCACAGTGCACAGACACGGGCCTGCGGATGGTAGGGGCTTGGTGACACGGGCTAAAAACGGAAGCTGCCAGGAGTGGCAGCGAGGTGCCTGGTCAGAGGGTGGGTTCAAGCCCTCCTGGGCCAGGCATCCTCGTCCGTGCGGCCCAGGACACGGGCCCACGCTGCGCCAGGCCCTGTCTGTACACGGGAACCCCAACAGCGGCAGCCCCAGGGTCCCCATGAGGACCGCACACCAGGGCCGTGGTCGGGGCTTGAGGAACAGTGGCAGTTACAGGGCGAGGACAGCCCCGAGGAGGGAAGAGCCAGCCTGAGGGGCAGCCCCAGAGGTCCTCACGCATGGCCTGGACACGTGTGGATGTGGAGCACTCCTCCTGTTTCCGTCCCAGCAGTGCGATTTCTGCCACCACGATTCCTGCTGCGGGGCCAGAGCTTCTCCAGGGACACGGGTGCATCGATGGGGTGGGGGCCCCTGTCCCTGCGGGCGGCCCTGCCTCCCTCCCTCTGGGCTGTAAGGCTTGTCGACAGCCCTGCTGTGGCTTCTAACCAGAACCCACTGCAGTTATTAACTAATAGTTACAGCTTTGCACTGCCAGCCAGATGTCAAAAATAATGAGCCAACAGAGCCACTATTAATTCAGTCTGCATGACAATTTTAGGTCCTTGGAGCCCAAGATTAGGGGCCTCATAAAAGCAGGGCACAAATAATTTCAGTGCTTAAAAGTAATAACAAAAATGTTGAGAACATAAATTAATACGTAAGTGCTTCTAATTTAAAAATGAAATGTGCAGGCCCGAATGTCAACATTCCTCACCGCTTCCCAGGGTGAAAGGAGCCTCCTCGGGGGTCCCAGCCTGCAGGGTTGGGGCAAACATCCAAGGAAGGGTGCTTCTGATAGGGAGACCACCTGTTCACTGTGGTCCTGCTTGGTCCCTGGGGCTAGAGTGGGGCCCGGCTTGGGAGCTGGGAAGAGGGGTCTTCTTCCAGAATCACAGGGACCTCCGGCTCTGGGGCTTTCTGGTAGCCCCCTCCTGCCTCTGACTCCACAGACCTGCAGCAGGGACAGTGGGCCTGCCTGCTGACGAGGTCCTGGGTGGTGCCGATGCTGCTGGTCGGGGTCCGAGTCTGAGGCCATGGAGAAAGTCAGCGCCTGCCAACAAGCCCTGGGCCCAGGGACTCTGCCCTCCTGCTCTGCCCCTCCGGCTGCACACTGCCTGTCCTTGGCGGGCCCCCTTTGTGCTCCTGGAGCTCTGTGGTTGTCCTTCTCCGGCTCCCCCTGCCTGACCCGTCCTTGCTGGAATTTTATGGAAGCTGCAAATACTTAACTTCCCTGAAATGGTCCAGGAACCGTGAGCCTGTGGACTCTGCCGGTGGAGGAGAGCGCTCCATCAGCAATGTTCCTCGTCCTGATCACCTGAAACTGCAGTAAGGCCTCCTCCCTCATGATTCTGTGGGGCTGGGACCGGTTCACAGGCTGGGCAGGACAGCAGAGTCCCAGTTAAGAGCCAGGTGTACACAGAACATAGACGGTATGGACAAGCCTCTCTGTGGGTCCCAGCAGGTTCTGCAGAGATGGCACATCTGAAATTCATGAAAGATAGACAGGGGCTAGCCCAGGAGGTAACGGAGGGCCTTTGAGAGCAGTGAGTGTGAGCAGAGGGCGCAGGGTGAGGGCTGTGTGTGTGGCGAAGGCAGGTGAGGGCTGCGTGTGTGCAGGAACAGTGGGGTGAGGGCTGTGTGTGTGTATGGAGGGTAGGGTGAGGGCTGTGTGTGTGTATGGAGGGCAGGGTGAGGGCTGTGTGTGTGTATGGAGGGCAGGGTGAGGGCTGTGTGTATGCATGGAGGGTGGGGTGAGGGCTGTGTGTGTGTATGGAGGGCGGGGTGAGGGCTGTGTGTGCAGGAATGGTGGGGTGAGGGCTGTGTGTGTGTATGGAGGGTGGGGTGAGGGCTTCACTGAGATAAAATTGACAAAAGTTGTATATATTTAAGGTGTAGAATGTGATGGTGTGATATGCATACACACTGTGGCATGATCGTCCCGGTCAGGCTAATCCACCCACCCCTCACCTCCCATAGTTGCCCTTTGTGTGTGTGTGTGTGTGGTGAGAACCCTGTGTATGGAGGGCAGGGTGAGGGCTGTGTGTATGCATGGAGGGTGGGGTGAGGGCTGTGTGTGTGTATGGAGGGCAGGTGAGGGCTGTGTGTGTGCAGGGAGGATGGGGTGAGGGCTGTGTGTGTGTGGAGGGCTGATGAGGGCTGCGTGTGCAGGGAGGGCGGGGTGGCACTGAGCACTTCGGCTCCACACTGCCTCTGCTGTCCCCAGGGGGCACGGACAGGAGATGCCTGTCCAACAGGATCAGAGGTGCTTGGAAACAGGCATGTGGTCCCCAGCACATCCCACACAGAGTAGGTTCTTCAGGCTCAAAAGCAGAGCACATACTGGACGGGGTCTTATTCTGAGCCAGGCAGGCGCTACATACAGGAAAGCCTATTCTTCTCTCTGGAGATGGAGTCTCATAGGCTCAGAAGGCTTCCTCAGCCCCCGGAGATCTGGCACAACTCGGCCCATCCCTCAGGTTCCTGGGCTCAGGCAAGGCTGGGCCGTCCCAGCTCCATGGCTTCTCTATTGTTTTCAGTGGAGACCTCGCCCTGCACCCATGGCTGTTCCTGCAGCCGATCACACCCCTGATGGCCTGGGCCCCAGGTGTGCTGCTGAGGTGATCGCCCCGGGCCTGACAGCTCCCTGCGTGCCCCCCGCCTGCCCTCTCGGGGTCCATTGACCTTCATGTGGACCGACAGGCAGCCTCCCCCAACAGGGCTGCTTGGGGGCTGGAATCTTTTCCCCCACTATCTCCCTGCTCTTCTCCTTCCCACATCTGAGCGGCTTTTCAGGGACCAACCTAGACAGTCTGTCGCTTTCATAGGTTTCCTGGAATTCTAGTAACTACTTCTTTTCTCTCCTGCTGTGTCTGCTAGGAGAGTGTTCCAACCTCATGAGATGGCTGCAAAGCAGATTCTCTCTCCAAGGGGTGGGTGAGGGCAAGTCAGCACACAGTGCCCCCTACCCCACCCAGCATGTTACCCCTGTGGGGGGTAGAGCTATCCTCAGACTGCTTGGACATCTGGCCCCATGGCATGGCCTGGATGTGGGACATATCTTGTCCTACTTGGGGCCAGGCTGGGATACCTGGTCTGGAAGCTGTCAGGTAGCCTGGGGGCATCAGCATCATCAGGGTTTGAAGGTGGCAGGTGTGGACAGGAGGCCCTATGACTCCCACCTCAGAGCCAGGGCTCAGCCATGAGTCTCAGACCCTGTCTTTCGGGGGCCAGGATTATGGGAGGCGCCTGTCCTGCATGGCTCTTCTTCAGGCCCTGACTTCAATTTCTGCAGGCCCCACATGGATTTCTTTTTGGTGCAATTTGTCACAAGATGTCCATCACCATCACCACCACCTTCACCAAATCTGCATCCTCAGCTTTTCTCACGAGACAAAGAATCACACATCTGCCACAGCTTTCTGTCCTCTTCCTGGCCAACAAAACGTTCTCACCATAGCTTTGTGGTTAAAGAACGTGATGTCTCACCATGATTTGAAATCATAACCACCTGTTTAATGGTGTATTGCTACCTTTATTTCCATTTATCTGTAGATGCACTTTTTTAAACATTAGATGTGCTCGTCAGCTTGACTTCTTTTTTACTCATTTACACTAAACACATTTCAGTGTTTCTTCAGAGTCCTCATAAACGTAATTGTAACACCCATAAATAATCTAGGGTAAGTTCTCTTTGTCCCTCTGTTCTCATCTGCAGAAGCCTAGTAACACAGGACCTAAGTCACTGGACTGTTGTGAGCAAATGTGCACCATGTAAAAGCCCTCACATTCCTGTCCAGCACAGATTGAGCCCTGAGAAAATGTCCTCTATTATTGTTTGCTCATTCATTCTCATTCTTATTTTTGCAAATGTCTGTGTTAGAAACTGCCATCCAGCTCCCAGGGGGCCTGTGTGTCTGCTCAAGTCGTGCAGAGCATACCCTAATTCTTTTCATTCCTCAGCATATGGAAAATCCTTTGGAAATCCTCTACTTGATTTAAGGCTTTCTAGGAAGAGTAGAAAAAGTGGTTTTGCGTGGAGCCAACTGGCCACCTTGCATTAGTTACAGAAGTGACATCAGGGTCCCCTCAGAAGGCAGCGGCTGCTCTTTGAAAGTTCAGTGACAGCTCTTTGTGGAGTTTGCTTTGTTTGACAACAAGCGATTTTATTTTCACAGGTAGATGCAAACCAAGAATGTCCACCAGCTCAGGAAGCGTGTAGGGAGGTGTGTGGCCACAGAGAAACCAAGACAGATGGCCCTCGAGTGACTTGATCTTCAGCCCCCTTGCTACTGGCCAGTACCCCCACAGCTGGTCCCACTGCTTCCTAGTCCCAGCTGGACCATCATTAAGTTTGGCAAGTTGAATTTTGTTCCTCTACCTCAATTTTTCACTCATCACATGAAGGGAAAGCAATCCTGCTGGGTTTCACAAGGATGTGGATATAGCTGTAGAGATATATATAAAAAAACTTTAAAATATCTTTTAAAGCTATGCATCTTCTTTGAAAGAAGGTAAAGGTCAGAGATTATTTTAATTCACAGTTTTAGGGAGCCAATCTTTCAATTAAAGTGAGGACTGCTGGTCTCTGTGAGTGAGGAAATCTCTTAAGATGTGCGTTTCATTCACATGATGGAGAAGCTGCTCTGATTTGTACAATACTATGCTGCCTTTACTTCCAGTGGTCACCTGATGGCAGGTGAGAAGACAAGGCCACAGGCCTCCCTCACTGTGTGCTATGAGGTTGTACTTTAAATTCCATTTCAAACCAGCAAAGACAAAGAGTATCATATGGCAGAAGGCATGGTGGATCTAGAATCAGACCTGTGTTCACTTCTGGTTCCTGAGCAGTCCCAGAGAATCCGCGACTCTGTCCCTGGCCCCTTCATCTTCTGTCCTCCTGCTGATTCCTTCTGAAATGGGTTGCATGTCTGAATCGTCCAGACATCTGCTCACGTCTACTCAAGGTTGCGGCTCCTGGGCTCTGCTGGAAGGAGGCAGGTGACAGCGCTCTCCAGTGCCAACACCTGTTATCCTTCCGGGAAAGGGAGACTCACCCACAGGCAGTTCAGAGGGCTGCCCCTGACAGCACAGGCCCGGAGGCTCAGGCCTCACACGAGGCGAGGCACGCCTGAGGCCGCTCGGTGCCAGCAGGCACAGAAAGTCGTTGCAGGTCTGACTGCTGTCCAGACCACCTCAGCCTCTTCCCCAGGCTCCTGGCTCCCGTTTGATTGGTACGTTGTAAAACCAGGCCTTTCCTTTCACCTGCATCTCTGTTTCATCCTGCACTGTCTAAAGTGCTGATTGCTGAGGAGGGAGATTCCCAGGGTAGGACATAGGCACAGACCCTGTCGCCTGTTGTCCAAGCCCACCTCACAATCTGGTGAGTTTTCAGTTCCACTGGGCCCACGTTCCCTTGGACAGACTCTGCCTCTTTCTGTAATAAACCTGAAGGGTTAAAAGAAAAAGTCCAGAAAAGTTTTCCTAAAAAACATGTCTGAAACATTTCCAATAAGAATTGACTGGGCCATGATTTAATCATGAAAAACATGGGAGACATGCAACTCCAGGAGACTTTTTCAGGATAGACAAGAAAACACTTTCCAACATTCAGGAGTTAAAGAAGGTACCAGTGTATTGTGATTAACATTCCAACAATGAAATTAAATCTGAAAATGGAGACCTAATTTAAAACCAGAAATTAGAATGGTAAACAGTCCCTTATTTGAACTTCAATACTGGGGAGGCCGTTTTGAAAGGGCATTAGAATAAACGAATAGGAACAGTGTCTAAAATACTAAAACAAGCGTATGCCCTGCAGATGAAGGCGAAGCTCGGGGGCACACCTCCGGGTGATCACCTGACTGGAGCACTTAGAGGCACTGTGCGCAGAAGGCACCCTGGAGCTGTGACGATCCCATTTCACAGAGCAAAAAACGAGACAGAGAAAAAATCCTCTCATTCAAATCAGTGAGGGTTCTCCAAGGAAGGAGAACGCACCCTCCACGCTTGGGGCGAACTTGCTGTCAGCGCACACGGCCAGCCTTGTGGGCTCCTGGGGGCTGTGGCTGCCGCACTTTCTACACTGAACCCTGCCCACTTCCGGAGCGTGAGCCTGCCCACGGAGGGTCCTGCAAGTCTAATAGGGACAGACGTCCTTTGCAAGTGGAATTGTACTAGGGTGTGCACACCACAAGGCCCTCCCGAGGTCCAGAGGACTCCTCTACTTAAAATTGGGTGATTTCTGCCACTGACAGACCTTCATTATGTTTGATGATCCTGCAGGTAAAGACCTTGACACCATCCCTGAAGTTCTACGGGTTTAATTCCATGGAAGTGGGAAAAGTAATTGGAGCAGAACCTATTAAGGTTCAGATATACCCACCAAATTGTTATGTAAATTTCCTCAATACTCCTTTGCTGCCAGCAGCAAAGGAAGGACTCAAACCTGCAGTGAAAGCCTTCTGCCCACAGCCCTTCTCGTCTCTAGTAGCCCTCACGACGCTGGTCCTGCCAGTAAAGAAACCAAATGGACAACATTAATTTGTTAAGACACCGAGGCCATCCACAAAGCTGCCGTCTCTCCCTCTGCGGTAGGGCCGTGCTGGACGCCGTCAGGTCACCACCCCACGGGAGGCACTTGCTGCACTACAGGGAAGCTCTGCACCTTCTCCCTCCGTGGGCCTCCAGACCAGGTCAGTCAACACCGTGTGCCTTCATGGGGGAGGACAGCCATGCCTCAGACGCTCGCTGGGGGCTCCTTTCCCAGGAGCCTAATACCTAAATGGCATGACTGTCCTCTGTGATTCACGTCACTGTTCCCTGCTCCAAGCCTGCCATTCTCCTGCCCTCTAAGAAGGAGGACTTCGTGATTGTTTTACCTCCACTAAAGAACTTTCTGTACCTCACTTAGATTTATTAGATGACCTCATATTATTTGCCTGTGGATTATTCCTCAAAACTGAAACTGGAGGTTATCAAGGAGAACATGCTGTCATCAATTAAAAATGTCCTGTGGAACCTAGTCTTCTACCTGGGGTAAAATCAACCCAGATGGCAAATCTGAGGGCACTTACTGGAACTTGTCAACTAGTCAAAGAACAGACAGCAATAATAGACACAGGCATCACATATATGTCTGGAGTGGTACCTGACTTTGGGATGCTTGGAAACAAAAAGGTTTCTTTCCTCTGCTGGAATCCCTACTAAAGGCGGACAGCAAGTTAAGGGACATTTAGGTGTACTCCTGCTTCCTGTAGAGGGAGCAATCCCAAAGACTGAGGCCCCTGAAGAGAGAGGCTACGGACACTAAAGGAGGTGCTCTGGAATGCCGTCATGGCAGATGAGCAGCTTAAGCAAGACCCTCAAAGGATCTAAACAGGTCATCATAAAATACCAATGATTAACCGCTGATTTTTGAAAGCAAGAATGGAAAAGTTCTGGCTGCACCCTTCACTCCGATGATTTCTGGCACTACCAGGATGGCCACTTGGTGGGACCAGATTATTTCGAATAGATATCAGCTGAATTTCTCCATGAAACTACTCATTACAGTGCAGACACATTGGTTACTTTCTTAAATCCACATTTGTGGGGAGACTTTCAAAAGCCACCTGAGGTTATTTTGAGGTCATATGTCACCTATCAAGAACATAGTCCTGGAAAAACTGTGAAGAGGCACAGCCGGGACCTCAGCATCAAGGGCCCTTTGAGCACTTTCAGATGGGTTTTAGCCAGTTTCCAGCTCCTGTGTTTTTTTACTGTGAATCTGTTTTCAGGATGGGTTCCTTGTAAAAGACTACAGTTCTTACAGCAGTGAGATACCTGCTTGCCTTTGTGTTTCTAACCTGGGTGTAACCAGCCTTTATATCAAGTGACTGAAGCACATACTTTATGGGAACCATTACAGAAAAACTCTGTGAGGCATTGCTTGTCACTCAAAAAGGATGTGGCTCTTACCATGCATGGTCTTCTGGAATGATCAAAAGAGCCAATGGTACCCTTTAAGGTCAGCAAAACTTTCAGAAACCTTTGAGCAACCTTGGTCAAAGCTGCTCTGAAGTAGCCCTTATGGCCATGGAGTCCACTCCCTCTGGGAGCTGGTGACTGAAAGTCCCATTTGACTTGTGATACTAGACTCTGACATGCTGCATGCAGACGTAGCGGACATGGCAAGGGACTCACGTACCACAGGCTATTAGCAAAGGCTAACCCATACCATCTCTCTACGTGACCCCTTTGTGATCTTCAGCCATGAGATTTCATACCTTGGAAGAGACATCAGAGAAAATCTCTTCTTGAATCATGTTGTATGGGACCATATCATGTTCTGTTAACAAATACAGCTGTGCAACTCCAGGGAGTCAATTTATGAGCTCATGTTTCACAGGTAAAGAAGCAACTCAGAATTCTACACCATTGGAAGGCTATTCCAAAAGATCCCTAACCTTAGAGCTCCTTAGAAGGAGCTGATCTTCAAACACAGACAGCTGCCCCAAGATTGTGGAGCAAATACGTGGCTGCAGACAATGGAAAGCTCTGCCCAATAGTGTGGGCCAAGACCTCCGTCTAATTCCTGTTCTGCTTGTCATCTGTCTGCTGGTAATAATCCTGCTGACTTTCTCTAGACCCTTGGTTGTTGTTGACCCATACTGGCCCCCTTTCTCTTTTTCATTCCTCTTTGTTAAGCCTAAACCTGCTCATTCTAATACCAGTCCTAGATTATCCCAAACAGTGGCCATGGCTGAGGCTGGGCACGCCATCCATCCTCAGCCCCAGGATAAAGATGTCGGTAAATCTGGTTCCATCTGAGACCATCGAAGTGGGTGGCGTCTCCACTTGCACTTCATGGACAATTGACCCCAAATAAGTCAACCTGTGACGCTGTCAGCCCTTCTCTCCCAGGAAAAGCACTCCTTATTGCAATCTGTTGATCATACCCCAGGAAACTGAGTTTAAATCCAACAAACTTTGTAGGCTGCTAAGCCAAATACTACCTGAGTGTGACTGATGGAGATCCGGATATCCCTAGCCGGTGCACAGCCTCAGGCCCAAGCTCAGGTCGCAGCTGGCCTCTCCCCTGGGCTCCGCGGGCCCATGCTGGACTGGTTCCTTATGGCCAGGGTGCCTGGTCCTGTTTGCCTTGGGTCAATACTTCAGGCACTTCAGACATAGTGTCATGAGACTGGTCTGTATGCAGAGGTCCTATTTCTATAAATCCTCAAGGCTGGAAATCCCGACTCTTACAGGCCCAAAACAAAGCCATTCCTGATTATTCAGGCTCTGGAGGAATTACGGACTCAGGGATTATGTGACTAATCAGAGCTGCGTCCAAGAGGCCTTACCTCTTGCAGAGTTACTGATGATCCCACCTCTGCCCTGGGTGGGATGCAGTTCAGTCTCCACTTTCTGGCCTGCTCGTGGGGACAAGCACATTGCTCCCGATGTCTCGGCTCGCTGTGGAGGGATCTGGGCCCCTGCTTGTGCCTCTTGCTGTGCTTGAGCCAATGAGGCAGACCGGGTGGGGGCAGCTGCTGTAACACAAGGGGTGGGGCGGCTGCGCTCCGCCTAGGGGGACCGACTCCCTTGTTACAGCAAGTCCTGAATAACAGGCTGTTTGTGCTCAGTTGCGTGGTCTTTATTTATTTATTTCCACACTTCTTAGCAATAAGAAATAAAGGGCAATCTCCCTATTAAGAATAATGTGTATATGAGTATGGGGAGGAGGAAGTTCTGGGTGGGCGAGGGACGAAAGGGTTAGCCTGATTTAGTACAAGTGTGAAATAAAGAATATTTTCAGAGTTTCACTTTTTTTCACTTTTAATTAATATCATTCCTCTGGTCATGGGCTCACACACGGTGGGCCACCCACACCATTTGCTGAGGGAATGAGCGAGTGACGGATGCTTGCCCCCCACCCGCAGCACCACCCCCGGAGCTCCTGTTGCCTGAAGGGCCCCGCTGAGCCCTGCAGCCGCCCGGCAGGCCTGGGACCGCTGCACGCTGGCTCGGGCTGTTCCCTCCAACCTTTCTTTGGGTGCTCATCTTAGGTTCTAGGATTCTAGAGCCCCAGGTTCAAGTGAGATGCATCTAATGTCAAATGCCCGTTGTACAAGATGAAGATCCTTTTTATTTTCAAGGACAGAAATGACTTTATTTTATCCTGAGGAAATTATGCTAGAGGTATTTTCAAATTGTTGAAATCCTAGTGTTGTGGTTTTTACAAGATACATGATTTATTCCTATGGCAAATCATTATGAGGGCTTAAGTGCATTTTAGTAAATTGAGCAAAGGTAAAACACTGATGAAAGTCATGACTATGTTAAAATACCTCCATGCAGGCACTCCATCAGGTTGAACTCCACACATCTAGGCAGTTGTCATTCTGGGCTTTCTCAGATCTCTTCCTTCCTTCCTTTTTCCCGTAATCATTCCTCCCCCATTTTCTCCTTGTGACAGTTTCCTCACCAAATTAAAATTTTTGGTTTATGTTGTAGCACACTGTGCTGCATGAGCACACACGTGCGCACATGTTTTTTCCTGACAGGGGATGCCTTCCTAGACTTCCTGACTTTGGTTGACTCCCTCTGTGGCTTACTTCTGTGGCACTGTGTCCATCTCTTTCCTATCACTTGTCCCATTTGCATTTGTACAAGGATTTGATCAGTCAGCTGGGGCAACTGCTTTTGTTCATAGTTTAGCACAGTGCTTGGCTCAGTAAATACTGAGTTAGTAGAATGAAAGTGTTGAAATCATCTAATCGCATCACTTTTCTCATTAGGCAATGCTGACTTCCTAGGACTGAAGGGTGAGTCACACACACTGGATAGTTAATAAATGTCTGTGGGTGAGATGAACAGCCTGTGTCTGTCCTGTGTCCTCGTACCATCCCTGGGGAACCACAGTGCCAGCCTGCCTCCCCAAGGAGGAGCAGAGAGGAGGGCTGGGGCAAAGACAGTCTGTTTCTTGCAGAAGATGAGTGATTAAATCAAAGGCTAACTCACCATTAAAGGATGTTTTGGTCTTTTTGGTTTCTAAAGCTGTTTCATAATTAGATTTGTAATTTAGTTAAGGAACTAGGAGATTTTCACTATAATGTGGGAAAGTTGGTCTAACAGTCAGAGGCACAGTGTAGGGAAAATGGAAGCTCCTATGGCCAGGATCCTCAGCTGACCCTGAACTACTGGATGATGTAACTGGCCTGCCGGCGCTACTGGTTCCACACCCACAGGCAATGAGCTGTTATTGCCTGAGTCACTATGTAGAGCTCTGCCCAGCGCTCTGGGTGGACATAGAGACGAAGGAGGATCACAGACCTGCAAACGTGACCTATCACTGGGAGGACAAAGCTGTGTATAAACCCTTTTACCCCAAGAACATTCCATTGTCATTCCGTGGCCTTCCTGAATCCACAGTGAACTTGCCTGGGGCTGAAACCCATTGGCAAGACACAGGGCTTCTTTAGCCAAAGAAGAGCCAACATGTTTTACTCTCTGGGGTTCAATTTTCTCAGCTTAAGTGAAGGTTTGAGGGATAAAAGTTAAATTTCTAACCTCAGAATTCTCTGTATCTGGTAATAATACAGGGTGTTATATTTGAATTTTCATTTATTTCACTTATTGCAGTTACACATGCCTGCAAGTTTTGTTTCATATTTTAAAGAAGTCAAAAAAGCATTTAAAAGACTGAAAAATGCTGACCTAAAATACAGCCAACGAAACCGAAATGCAGTAAAATTCTCTATGATTCCATGCCCAGGCCAGCTCACCACAGTGTCCGTCATGGACAATCTGCCAGTTAACTGCGCTCTGGTTTGGCTCCCTGAGCATCCCGTGTGACGTGTTCTGTGCCCACCGTGGGTTCTCCTCTCTGACCCACTAGGCAGACATGGTGTGGCGGGTGGGCTGTGGGTCAGACACCCCTGGGTTCGGCCGGCTCTGGCATTCACTAGCTGTACAGTTCATTACCGGCTACCATCCCCGTTTCTTCCTCCCATGAGGGATGAGATGACAGCTACATCACATTAGCCTCTGTAAGGATTCAGTGCAACAGCGCAGAGTGGCGGTGAGGGCTCAGGCTGGGGCCCCTTGTGTTCCTGGTGCTGCAGAGCGTGGTGGGTTCCCGATCAGCCCAAGCGTCTACGTGCCAGTAAGCCTCCCGGATCAAGAGCTCTTCTTCCTCTGTAAGGGCTGCACCCCTATGGGCAGCAGCTTCCAGAGCAGGAGTTTAACGGGGCTGGTGGTTGCGGTGAGATCCAGGGAGGAGCAAGAATGGATGGGCGCTCCTCCAGGACAGGGGACTAGAGCTGGTGGCCAGACCCACACAACGCGCGTGTCCAGGGGACTCCACGTGAAGGTGAGATGCCACAACACTGGGTGGCTGTGTTCTCGGATGGACTGAAAAGCCACCGTCCGTTCAAGGGCTTCCATGGATCCTCTTGGCATAGCAGCAGAATGGTGGCACGTCATTTCTTGGCAAATCACCGTGGAAATGCTGCAGATCTGCGCATGAGAATTAGCGGGTTAATCATGGCTTATTCCATTATAGTGAACACCAAGGAGAGGACTGGTGCCCGGCCGTTTGTCCCGGGTGTGTGAGAGGGGGTCTCCGCAGGCTCGTACAGGTGTACAGGCCGTACACGCGTACGCAGTGATGTGTCCCTGTCTCTGAAGCAGGGCGATCTCTTGGGGTTGCCTAAGCGGCCTGGTTCTCACACCTTCTCCAAGACAATACCGAGACTTCAGCCAGAGGCTCCAGGAATTTCTTCTCCAGCACAGAAGACAGTCTGACAACGAGCGCCCGTGGCTTGCGGACGACGCACAAGGCTTCGCCCTGGGCACGTGTGACGGGGTGTGGGTGTGAGCAGGCGTGACCACGCGGGCGCTGCAGATGCACGCACGGAGCCGAAAGTGAACCCGGGGCTCCGGGTGGGAGTGCGGGCGTCCGACTGAACGTCCTTGTCAGCCTCCACCTTGTTTGGCTTAAACTGGATGTCTAATCAAAATTACCTTTTATCCTAGAAAACTAGTATTAATGTTCTGAAAACTAGTAGGTAAGAAATGTTAAAATGCGTTCAGCGCTGCTGAACCGGAAATGAGCCATGGTTCCTGCATCTGGGCGCTGCTCCTGGACGTGGGTCCCCCAATCCCCCCCAGGCCGTCTGCCCCCCCCGTCAGGCCGTCTGGCCCCCCCAGGCCGTCTGGCCCCCCCAGGCCCTCTGGCCTCCCCAGGCCCTCTGGCCCCCCCAGACCGTCTGCCCCCCCAGGCCGTCTGGCCCCCCCCAGGCCGTCTGCCCCCCCCGTCAGGCCGTCTGGCCTCCCCAGGCCCTCTGGCCCCCCCAGGCCCTCTGGCCTCCCCAGGCCGTCTGGTTCCCCCAGGCCGTCTGCCCCCCGCCAGGCCATCTGGCCCCCCCCAGGCCCTCTGGCCCCCCCAGACCGTCTGCCCCCCCAGGCCGTCTGGCCCCCCCAGGCCGTCTGCCCCCCCCGCCAGGCCGTCTGCCCCCCGCCAGGCCATCTGGCGTCCCCCAGGCCCTCTGGACCCCCAGGCCCTCTGGCCTCCCCAGACCGTCTGCCCCCCCAGGCCGTCTGGCCCCCCCAGGCCGTCTGCCCCCCTCCTCCCCACTCCAGTTTCCCCCTCTCCTCCCTTCCTCTTTGTCTTCATCTTCTGCCATCTTCCAGTCTGTGATGTACTTTCTCCTCAGCAGATCAATAGCTTATAAAATACGGCGAAAGAAATTTCAAGGTATCACCAGGTCCGAGCCCACAGTTTCAGATTCAATTGCCCCTGAAAGGCCCACAGATGATGGCTGACCGGGCTCTTAGCCTTAGCGCCTCATTCTCAGCCACAGTGAGGAGCGGTGAGTTCGTGCGGGGCAGAACGCCCACAAAACTTACCTTTTCACCGTCATTATGGAGGAAGACTGGCTGCCGACCGCCCGTGTCTATAGCAGCCGCCAGGGCGCGCAGGGGCCTCGGGACTCGGTAGCCTGGTGATATACACGGGGTGACCTGGCTCGCTGGGAACCATCATTTGCCCTCTGTCTGCGCTTCTTTCCCACTGCAGGGCTACTGACCAGCGGGAGGTTGAATGCTTATCCCGCCCAGGCGCCCAGGCAGAGCAAGTAAGGCAGACCCGACTCCCAGCGAGCTCTCCCGTGTGCGCGTGGAACAGGCTGCACTGCGGCGGCGTCCGGCGAGAAGCCCTGTTGTGAGTAATGAACAAGAATGAACGAGAACTTGTCTGAGGCTGGGAGCAAAGCCTCAAAAACAGGAGCCAAAAGTTTCCTTTGTCCCTGAACGCTTACAGTTTTCTCCACAAGTCCCAGGGGAACCTGGCAGCATAGCGCCGGTGTTTAAATGAGGAGGATGGCATGATGGCTGGGAATGCCCAGTGGGCTTCAAGCCCTAGAAACAGGAATTGTTTTTGTCCTGCAGCAGAGGAATGATCTGCAGTTTCTATCAATGCACCCGTCATCTCCATTCGGTGGGAAGGTGATGTCTGGAGGTGGTCAGGGTCACTCCATCTAGGAACATACCACAAGGTAGCCCCATTAAAGCTGCTGCAGGGAACTTCCCAGCCCACCTGGAGTCCTGGTGTCCCAGCTGCCTTGGTAGGACTTGCAGGCACCAGAGATGGGAGAGCAGCGAGTGAGCCTGGACATTAACACTGGCCTCTTTGAAAAAGAATGTCTGTATAAGTATCTTTTGTTTTTTAGAGATGACAGTGGCCACCGGTCTGTTTTATGACTTAAAAGGAGCATTTTGGGCTCCCATGATGTTAGACATCCATGATGGGGGAAGAAACTGGTCAGGGGAAAGGGAGATACTTAGTGTTCTGGGGGCTGACAGCATCTCATGAGCACAGACTGAAGCCGAAAACCTGCTGCCTGTGAGAGGCGAATCCCTCACCTGCTCCATCTGTAGTGACCCCTCTGCTGAGATAATGGAGGACAGCGTGGACACAGTAAGTCATCGATAAATTCAAGTCAGTGTAAGTAAGCTTCTAGTAACTGCAGTGCATCCACAACATCGCAGAGGAAAGTCAGCACTGGGCGAGACGCCTGGGCGACACCAGTTATAGCCATGGGGTTGCTCATTCAAATGATACTTACCATACATGACGAATTTTTTTCCCTTTTCCCACAACAAATAACTTCAGGAGGCAAAGCACAAACTCTTTTTTCACTGAAGCAATTGTTCTCATTTTAAAATATTTTATTGGAATATAGATTTTTATTGGAATATTATATTGGTATTGGGTGTGCATGGTGAATTGATAATTATATACATTACTAAATGCTCACCACAGTGAGTAGGCGAAGCTTAAATCTTTACACCTGAGAGACCAGAGAAGAGGTACAGGGGTGCAGCCAGCTGCCTGTTCTCAGCCCTCCCTCTGCGGCAGCCCAGTCCTTCCTCTGAGAAGTGAAGAGGGCCATACTGTCTATTTCCAAGGCTGCAATTAGGATTGAAACCACCCCATGCAAAGCACATAGAGCTGGGAGTTGCTCTGCCCGTGCTTACTATTTTAAGTGTTTGTAGTAATTAGAGAGATTTAGGCAGTAAGAGAAACTTACAAGAGTCTGTGCTGATAGTGCAGGACCACCTTTGGGTCTTGGGGACATTCTAGGAGATAACTGGTCAATGAGAATTGGACAGGTATTAAATTCCAAACTTTAAATGCCAAAGCTAATTGCGATTTTCCCCCATATCCAGGATTTAACATTAGAAAAGATATTTTGGAAGATTTATCAGATCACAAGCACACAGATAGTCTGGCAATGATCAGGGATCCAGGCACCAATCGATTAGAAGCATAAAATCTTTGTTATCTGAAAAATTAAATTGGCTTCACACCAAAGGAGACTCTTCAGTGAGCCAAGGCCGAGGTCCAAGATATGCTCTTAAAGCAGAGGACAGATGGGGACAGTGAGGCCACAGGCTGGTATTGTCCACTTCTATAATCTGCCAGAACCATCAGTCACTCGTGCACATGAGGCTATGCACCCTGGAGAGTTCAGGCAGGATACATTCTCATTAAAATTAAAGATGAAAAGATCAGATCAGTACTCGCTGGAGGAGACATTTTCCAGATATCTTCAATTAAATCTCAGTAGTTTCTAACTGTGTGTTTGATCTTCTCCCATAGCACCTAGTAAAATTCTACAGCACTTCGGAGGGCCACAAGCATTCCATGACAAAAGGGGCCCGTGAGACAGGTAAGCACTGGGAAAGCCTGTAGGGTGGATGGCAGCTTTGCTGACATCTTTAATTTTTTACAAAAATGGGTCTGTTCCCATGCTTTAATAAAGATCTGGCATTTTCATTAAGTCCCTGAGAAACTTGAGGATGACACAAGAGCGTAAACACTTGGGAAAAGGGACATCTCACTGATGGCGAGATGCATATGCTGTGTTTGTTACTGGAATCGTTGGCCCTACTTCCATGGCTGCCCAGATGCGTCTGTGTGTTCCCCACCCTGACCTCTGTCTGCACTACTCTCGCCCCTACTGCAGGAACACTCTGCATCCCTGTGTCCTCCACTGGGACTTCTACTAGCCCTTCAACAGGAAAACACTGGCCCCGAACTATCTTTAGGTTTAATCCTCTCATTTTTCACGTTGGACTCATGCAGCTGAAATTTGTCTGTTTCTGTCCAGACCCCTTAAGTGACCTAAGGTTTGTCTGTTGCTGAAGGAGTCTCCTTAGATTGCAAGGATTTTCCATTCTGCATGATTATAAAAATATGGCAGTAAGTTGATTATATGTCAGTGATGAGAGATCTTCATTTCTTTTTCTGCAATGGGATTTATCCTGATATCTTAGAGACGGAAGAGCATACTCGCAAAATAATGCATATTTGTGACTTCCTAAAAGAAAGCTATTAATGGATGCTTCATACTCATCCTCCCTTTTCACTTTAATTTCACAGCTGCCCATGGATTCAAATAGTAATTGAAAAAATGGTATTGGTTTTCTTGGAGACAGTGAAGTTTTAACTTGCTGTTATAAATAAATGAGAAAATAAGTCAATGAAACAAAAAGGTGCTACCAACCCATTTTTAAAGTGTTTTTATTCCCTGTTATATGATAGACAAGTTTGCCACACATTCACAAAAGTGCTGTTATCTTTGATTATTATTTTGTTATCATTTTCATAGGGGAGAAGTGATCATTTTTAGGAAGTTTAACACTGGGTCAATAAACCTATATTCATAATCAGGCTGGTCAGACCTCACTCACTTAGGATAATTGTATGTGGAAATCAACCCTGCAGATGCGCAACAAAAATGGAGCCTGTCTCCAAGCAGATCCTAGGCCCTCTCAGGAGTCCCTCTGGGGGATCTTGTGAACACTGGGAGGCCCCTTGCCTGGGAACCTACAAACAGGCACAGGAACTTTGTATCATCTCTTTTTGACGACACCGATGTGTTCCAGAGAGATTAATTGTTTTGCTCTAGATTTTCTTAACCTATTAGCAAATATAGATGCATTCCGTGCTTTTTGAGGAAAAGTGCTTTTAGGATAATACGGTCTGTATGTATTTATTCTATGTACTATATATAAGAATTTGGCAGATCGTGGCTGCAGACCCACTGCTGATTTTCATAAAGTCCTATTGGAACACAGCACAGTCATTTACCCACATGCTCTGTGGCTGCTTCCCCACCTTGTGGGCTTGGTGGAGTGGCTGAGACAGAGACTGTATGGCCACAGGCCTGAAGTACTAACCATCTGGCCCTTGAAGGAACTGCTTTCGGACCCCTGTGATGTGATACGACATATGATGTGACGCTGCGACAGGTAGAATGAACTGAGTCACTATGTCAGGGGGTTTAAGTTGGAGCTGGGAGGCCACTGAGGAGGCCGGCCACATACGTCCTCACCTGACAGAACCATGAACTTTGGATGGGGCCAGACTGCAGACACTCGAGGGACCGCCTGCATGCCTGCAACCTGTGGTCTGAAGAGGCTTGCTTGGCGGCTGCTTAGGAAAACAGTTATATTCAGCCAGGGTAGTTTCGGTGGTTAACACCAATCAAAGTTTTATAAACAACCCATGCAAACATCCCCTTTTGTCTTTAAAACGCTGGGCTTTTGTTCCAGACTGGGACAGAATCTGGGCTGATGCCTAATCCATGCTCCCTGAATTGTGATCTGAGACACCAAATAAATGCTCTTGTTTTACTTTCACTCTGCCGCCCTCTCGGGTGACAACATGCCGTGACAGAGAGCGCTAAGTGTACAGTTGGTAAAGTCTAACAAAATGAACACACCCATCACCAGCATCTCCATCAAGAAGCGAGACATTGCCAGAATCCCTTGTTCTTCCTGCTGATGCCAACAACCTTCTTTTTAACGGCCTTGTAATATTCCATGGGTTGATGGCCCTTAATTCATTAAACATTTTCCTCTTCACAGGCATGTGCATAATGTTTTTCCTTGTTACAAATGGTGCTTAATTTAACACCACTGTGCGTATTTTCTGGCACCTTGGAAGTTATATATGTAAAATATGTAGGGTAATTTACTAGAAGGAGAATCAAAGAAATAAAATGAAACAGGATTTTAAATTACACACCCAGTGTACACCAGTTATCTCACACTGCAAGCTAGCAGTTTGATGCTGCCTTCTGATATTTGGAAATTGTATTTCATTTTAGACTTAATTTTTATTATTTTGATTTGGGGTGGGATTATACATATTTAATTTGTCACAAAAATGCTATTTCTTTTGAGGTGGATAGTTTTATGTTGATGACTCTTTCAAAACTTTCCATAGTAATTGATTTGTTATATATTTTGTCTTTTGTCAGTGAATGTTGGCTATTTACAGTTTCTTCGGTTAACATCCATTGGGTACAAATCAGCAAACATTTTTACATAGAATAAGCAAGGCTTTCTTTCATGATTCTTTTAATTTCTCTCTGTGACTATTTCTCAATTTTTAATGCTATAAGTTTATGTTTTCTTTTTTATATCTATATACATTTTTCTAAGAAAAACTCTTTGACCCATTTACTTGTTCAATAGTTGTCTTTTGTTCTATCAATTTGTTGCTTTAATTTCCAAATTACTTTATGTATTTTGCTTTTTTTGGTATTATTTTGCTGTTCATTTCTTCATCCTTTAAATTTTAATGGATAACTCAATTATTTTAATTGCTCTTCATTTAGCAAGTTAGTATTTAAAGCTATAAATTTTCCTCCACTAACTAGCTGATAAATGGGCAAACAAAATGTGATGTATACATACAGTAGAGGACTATTCAGCCATAAAAAGAAAGTTCAGATACATATAATGACATGGATAGACCTTGACAAAAGATAAACAACATTGTGTTATTACAAATTATTTGCAGTAAATAATGTATATATTTATAGCATTAGAATTCTGAGCTTTAGTTCCATCAATATTAATACATTTTAGATATTGTACAATTTTACTTTTTATTTTTCTTTTGAGCCAAGAATTATTTAAATGAGAGAAATATTGATGGTTTGGCATTTTTATTGTCTATTTGCACTATTAATTTCTAAATTTTTATGTTTTTGTTTGAGAAGCTCAGAGAATAAAAACTAATTTGTAGGGTATATGAAAGGGCAAGCTCCCAGATTCTATTTCAGCCAATCAGGACCTGGATCCTATTTCACCCAATCGGAGCTTGGTCTCTCTCCTCTCCAGTCAGCAAAGAGCTCACCCACCACCCTTAGACCCTGCCAGTTGACCAGAGCCACGACCTATCACCCTACCAACTGCCCTAGAACCCCATAAAACCTTTGTGGTATTGAACCTTGCTCTCTTTCTCTGGCATCTTGCCACTGCGTTGGTGTAGATGAGAGATTGGGCTCGAGCTAGCTCGAATAAAGGCTCTTTGCTTTTGCATTGGTGTTGACTCCTTGGTGGTCTTCTGGGATTCGCGACTTTGGGCACAACAGTATATTAAAGTCTTCTTTGTAGCAAAATTATGTCCAAATAAGAATAATGTTTCTTGGGCATCTGAAAAGAAGGCATATGCTCTATCTCATGATGTAGGGCTTGATACATCTATAAATATAACATGTTCTCAGGTAATTTAGATTTACGGTGGTCTAGTTTATTTTCATGGCCAGAGAACAATGGGTAAGAGCGTCCTGCTGGTTCTGTTGCCATTTTCCTCTGTCGTTCTTGCTTCATGAGTGTTTCTGTATGAAGATTCCTGATGAGCCTTCCAGCAGATAGTAGTCTCTGTAAGCTCACTTCTCAGTTCCACTTCCTGCCTTGTGCTTTGTTTTCAGTGAAGGCTGATAGTAATCGTTGAGTTCTGATTTCTTTTTGTTTTAATTTGCTTGTGTACTGTTACCCATCACTTTGCTTAAAAAGTTTCCAAGTCTTTTATTTATAGCCTGTGGATGGATTTTATGCTTTATGCAATCTTAGAAATATTTTCTTTCATAAGAGTTCATCTTATTAATGTTTAATGATGTGACAGTTCATTTGATGTGTCCATTTTGGTTTAACTTATATTTTCAGTTTGTTTTCTACATTTTGGTACATATTTTGTGTTTGTTTTGTTTTGCAAATGCATTCTTTGTGAGAGCCTGGAAAGTTTATGCTTTGCTTTTTAGATTTTGTGGTTAATATTGGTTTATTACAAATTATTTGCAGTAAATAATGCATGTATATATTGTTATTGTTATATGAATATATAATGCATATATTTATAGTATTGTTATCATTTTGTTTTTGTTTTATTTCCATTGCTTTTTCTGATAGCTCTAATACATACTTAGCCTTCTATATCTTGACTTGAGAACTTCTGGCCACTCCTGTCGATGCCCGGCTGTGAGAGGTAAGCCGATTAGTGCAGAAACAATTCCTTTCACTGCCCTTCTTCTCTCTGACCTCCTACTTTGGACTTTCTCTTTTCCACCTTCCAGAGAAGCCCCAGCCCTGCTTTCACCTTCCAACCTTTGCCCCTTCACAAGTTCCCAAGCACCTGGCCTGGCCATAGTGCTGTCTGTGATCGTCCTTAAAGTCTAAATAACACACTCCATTATGTATTTTTATTTCTTGGTGTTCAGCATTAAATGATACCCACTGAGTCTCTGCTGTGGGAAGTGAGCTAACTGATAGCCAGCCACCCTCTGAGTCCCTGGTGTGTGGTTTCAATGTCCTTGGAATTTCACCCACATTTCAGAGTGTGACACAGAGTTTTTATGTGCTGTGGGTTGAGGTGATAGTTGCAGAGAGATGTTTTTGTGCTAATATATATTATATATGTGTATAATATCTGTATAATACTATCAGTTTAAATGTCATACATTTATATGAAACCTTACATTGTTTTATATTATACATACATTACATCATATGAAAGTATATACTATATGACATTACCTTTCAAATTTTTTAGATTGTGGCAAAATACATAACAAAATTTACCATTTTAGCCATTTAAAGTCTTCAATTTAGGGGCATTTAGTACATTCATAATATGCAGCCCCTATCACAGTCCTGATCCAGAACATTTCATCACCAGGAAGGAATCCTCTGCCTCCCAAGCAGTTGCCCAGTCCTCCCCTTCTCCCAGCCCCTGGCAGCAATGAATCTGCCTCTGTCCCTACTGATTGCCCTGTTCTGGACATTTCATATAAATGGAATCGTATGCTATGTGATCTCCTGTGACTGGCTCCTTTCTCTCAGCATATGACTCCTGGGTATGTACACAAAATAATTGAAGACAGGAAGCACTCACAAACTCGTTTCATGGCACCATCCCCATCCTGATACTAAAATCAGAAAAGGGCACTGCTAGAAAGCTAAAGCCAACATCCCTGATGAAGACAGATACAAAAGTTCTCAGCAAAATGCTGGCAAACCAGATTAGGCAGCACAGTTAGAGGATCATTCACCATGATCAAGTGGGATGAACCTCTGCTAGTCAATCAATATGATACATCACAGTAAAAGAATGGAAGGAAAGGATCATATGATCATCTCAATCAGTCATCTCAAACATATTTTTCAAGATGCAGAAAAAGCATTTGACAGAATTCAACATGAATCATTATAAAAACTCTTAACACATAAGGTATAGAAGGAACATATCTCACCATAATAAAGGCCACATATGACATGCCCACAGCTATACTCAGTGGCGGAAGGCTGAGGGCTTTCCCCCAAGACTGGGAACACATGAGCATGCCCGCTCTCACCACTTCTGTTCAACCAGTCCTAGAAGTCCTAGCCTGAGCAATTAGGAGAGAACAAGAAATAAAAATATAGAATTTGAAAGAGGGAAGTAAAATAGTTTCTGTTTGCAAATGACATGATTTTATATTAAAAATCCTGAAGACTAAACCATAAAACTATTAGATTTAATTAATGAATTTGGTAAAATAGCAGGATACAAAATTAAAATAAATATCAATAGTGTTTCTATATGCTAACAATCAAATTTCTGGAAAATAAATCCTATTTATATACAGGAATATTATTCAGCCATGAAAAATGAGGAAATGCTAACATTTATGACAACCTGGACCTTGAGGGTGTTATACTGAGTGAAATAAGTCAGAGAAGACAAATGCTGTGTGATGTCACTTGTATGTGGAATCTAAAAACAAGCAAACCCTGATATATCTTCAACCAAACGCCCAAAGTGACCAGGCTTGTATTACTCAGAGGCCAAGGGTGGGGTGGGGAAGGAAGGAAGGGGTCAAAAGTAGCTGCAAAGTGAGTAAGTCCTGGGCTGTGACGTGCAGCGTAGGGACTACGGTTAACTGCTGTGTGAGCTGTGAGAAAGATGTGAAGAGAGTAAATCTTGAGTCTCATAACAAGGAATGTCCCCCCCTTTTTTTTTCTTTTCCTTCTTTTCTGTTTATTGTATGTATATAAGATGATGGACATTAGCTGAATCCATGTGGTAATCTTTTCACCATATATGTAAACCAAACCATCATGCTCTAACCCTTAAACCTATACAGTGATGCTTGTCCATTATTTCTTATAGAACAGGGAAAAAAACCCAAAAAGCTTGCACACAAGTGTCCACAGCAGCTTTATTTATAGTAGTAAAAAAGGTGAAATTGCAGATTTCCATTAACTGATAAATGGACAGACAAAATGTGATATATCAGTATGGTGGAATAGTATTCAGCCATAAAGGAAATTAAGTTCAGATACATGTTACAACATGGACCTTGGAAAGCATCCTATGTTACTTATTATGTTAATACAAGCTATTTGTGTATTTATAGGAATTGTTACCTCTGGTAACAATTTGTGTTTCAAAAGCCTAAAGCATTAGAGGAAAATTTAAAGGCAGACAATGTGGCCCTCACTCCTTCACCCTCTCTCCAGACTGGAAACCATTTCCCCTTGAGTGGGGAATTGGTGAGGCTGGGAGAAGTCTATGTGATCCATCTTGTGCAAAGAGAGGGGGTTCTGTGCCCTTTTTTTGGGAAGAGGCAGTGAGTTTGTTATTGTTCAGACACCCTCCCTGTGTTAGGTAGAGAATCACCTGACATGGGAGAGCAAAGTGATGTTGTCTTTCTAGTAAATGTGCAAGGGCCATGCTGGTTTCTGCAACACCGAGTGCCCGTCTCTGTGGCCTGGAGAAGGCACTGGCAATGCCATTAACGGTTTTGTTCTCGATGAGCTTGGGAGGGGTCCGCGGCGAGATGATGCTGGTGGCTGCCCTGCTGCGCCCTTCTTCTTCCTTTCCGTGACCCCTCATCTGTGCTGCGAGCATTTCCTAAGGGAAGAGGGTCCTTCCCTTTGTTGAGGACATTCCACGTGCCCTAGGGAGGGATCCACTCTCAGGGGAAGGCTGCTCTTTTGACCCTGCATAGTCGGTGCTCCTGGGGCCATTCCAGTGGGCCCGTAACATCTGCTCAGTGCCTGGGGACGCCGAGGAGCAATCCAAGGCTCACACAGGAGGTGCCGAGAGTGGCGTGTGTGGAAGCCTGGACCAGTCAGATCATGTTCAGATCGTGTGCTGAAGTGAGTTTTGGAACATTCTGAGCCCTAGACTTCTCAGATGAATTAGAAATAGAAATTACATCCAAGTCCCTCTTCAAATCAATACACACACTGAGCACCCACTACGTACCAGTGCAGATGTGGAACACACTATCTGTATTGCTCAATGAATATTTATTGAGAACCTATTATGCCAGGCACTGAAATGAACACAAAAAGAAGGGGGATGGCAAAAATAGGATAAATGCAAGGAGAGGGATATTTTTAGGTTTTGGTGAGAGCACACAGACTAGCCCACAGGCCAGTGGGGTCAGGGAGGACTCCCAGGGGACAGCTGCTGGTGCTCAGCCTTGAATGAGGCAGAGGAGCCCTCCGCGCCAGGAACTGACCAGGTGCCCTCGTGAGTCAGGCATGGAGAGGGACCCAGGCGTCCATCCAGTGGCTCTGGACTCCCGATCTCGTGCTGGTTTTCATGCTCCAGTCTGCAGCTTGGTTATGGTGTTAGGTGATTGAATGCTAAATATGATAGTAAAGGTATTTTGGAAAAAGTCATGTAAAACCACAAATGGGCTCAATGTGAAGAGCCATTTAAGACGCAGGCCTCCCTCGGTCTCCATGGCCAGGACTGACACTCCAGAACCCCCAAAGGATAATGTTCAACTTAAAGAAAACATCAGGGCCTTAGCTAAAGGTGGTGGGATGGGTGGAGAGGCCGCATCGCATGGTAAGGATTACACAAGCCACTGAGATAGTAAAATCTTTATTCTTTTCTTTTCTTGTACTTTCTTTTTTTTATTATTAAGGTATCATCGATATGAACTCTTATGAAGGTTTCACAAGAAAAACAATGTGGTTATTACAGTCACCTTATAATCGAGTCCCCCTACACCCCATTGCAGTTACTGCCCATCAATGTTGTAAGATGCCACAGAGTCCCTACTTGCCTTCTCTGAACTACACTGCCTAAAATCTTTATCTTATGACAAAGATCCTTCCAAAATGGAATCAATGTTTTATTCTAGTGAACTGTACCTGACAGAGTTGAACTGTATATAAAATTTACTAATCTTTGGGCAGACACTGAGGGCTTTCCTTGTTTAGGTCCAGGTGTGTGACCAGAGTCATGGCAGAGATGGCTCACTGAGGTCTTCCTCGTGGCCTAGTGGGATACTGAGGCTGTGTTGGCCATTCTGACTTTGTTGAATTAGACTGGAGCTAAAACTGCAGTGAAGAAGGTGAGGGGTAATGACGGAGGAGGTGAACTGGTGCGTGGGTCAGGGATAAAATTAAACATGAACGATGGCTGCTCTTTATCAGCCTGCTCGGCAGGACCCTGTCTTGCTAATCCGACAGCCTTGTTAATATAACAAGGGTGTTTGGAACACCTGTTTTGTGCCAGGCACAGTGTTTGTGCAGGGGTGCAGAGCTAACCTGGATGTGGTCCCGTCCTTGGGCATCTCAGCACCTGGGGTGGTGGGCCAGGAACTCCCAGCTCAGCAAGGAGGGGAGTGAGCACCGATGGCCACGGACAGGGAAGGGGAAGAGCTGGTGGACTGGGAGGCCATGTGGTGGAGACCTGCCAGCTGGGATTCTAGAGAGATGAGTGAGAAGACACAGGGGCCGCTTACAGGGCGGGATGCTTGCAGCGGACACAGAGGATGGGGTGCGATTATTGGTAGCGGTGTTTACAGCAGGTTTTTCAAACTCTAGACTGACTCAAGCAAAGAAAGGTGTGCTTTATTACTCACCTGTACACATGAATTTAATCAAAACAAAGTTTTGTGACACTATTCTGTCCCTTATTCAAAAAGCGTACTCATATTTCCTATTGCATTTATTCTGTTTCATGTAATTTTAAATTGATTTCATTGCTCACCATAGTGAAAATCATGGGGATGAGTCGTGGAAGGGGCAGAAGACAAACTGAGACTGAGGCGCAGGGACAGAGGCAGGGATGGGTGGATTGCTAGGACCCTGAGGCATGCCACGAGGGGTGAAGGTGAGACAAAGGCCTTGGCTCAGGGGTGGCATCTTCAGAGCATGGATGGAGTGGCCAGGAGGAGAGCAGGTGGCCGGGACAAGGGGCAGGAAGGGAGGCTCAGGCTGATGGCTGGAGCTTCAGAGGGGCTGGGAGTCAGAGAGAAGGTGTGAGCGCCATGCAGCTGCAGCCACGGGGTGCAAGGCAGTGTCCATCCCGTAGGCGTGAGAGAACCACGGCTGTCAGTTCAGACTATTATGGAGAAACAGTCCCAGGGAGAGGCTAGAAGGCGGCGTGAGGAATGTTTACAGAGTGTGAAGGTGGAGGATGCATGGGCTGCCCTTGGGTCTGGTAGGGAAACGTGGGGGTCTGGCTCGGCCTAGGCCGTGTGAGACGCTTTAAAGGATGGGCCTCAGGGGCTAGTCCTGGGCTCCCTCTGGAGTATGAGGTCCAAGAAGGGTGTTTCATCTTGGGCTTCAGCCTGGTGTTCCCTGGGCAATAGGTCTGTCTGTTAGGAGGCAAGTCCCCAGAGTGGGATGCAGTATTGAGTTAGCGGTAATTCTGGGGGTTACATCTCATGTTTCCAGAAAGAGGAGGGTGAGATGAGATATAACCTCCATCCTCTGCAAGACTTAGAATTTGGGTCAAATGACAGTAAAGTCAAAATGCAGCCTGCAGGTGCCAATCACCAGGGGAGGAAACAACCGAATTCACGGGAATTGGAGAGGCCTTCCTGGAGCATGGAATCTAAGCTGAGTCTTGAATGATAGTGAAGATTCCCTTGGTTGCAAATAGAAAGCAAACTGGTCCAAGCAGGGAGAGTGGCTGTTAGAAAGGACCGGGGCATGAGCTCGATCAGCTCGTGGGATGCCAGACCCACTGGCAGGTGCGTTTAGACGGACCTGCCCAGAGGGCCTTGGCTCCCATCTCCTGGGGCCGCTCCTGTCAGCATCTGTCAACCTGTGGGCGCTTGCAGGCCAGTGGGCACAGCTTTGCCCTACAGTCTCTCACAGGAGTGGGCCAGGGCCACTTGTGCACAGCTGTGTCCCTAGCGAGTGACGTGGCAGTCTCAGAGAGGGCAAACCATGCACCTGGAATTCCTGAGTTCCCGGATTAGGAAGCAGATTGCACAGGACGATTGGACTCTCTTCAGTTGGGCTCCCAGGTCATTCATTCACTGTTTTTCTGACAGTGTGCACTGTGCAGCAGTTAATAAGGAGGGGAGGTATGTGCTTAGGAAAATACCCCCAAGGAAGTAAGATTTAGGAGTCTGCATTGTGTCACTGGCTTAGAACAACCCAAGGGTTGCAATCCATTTGTGCATTTAAATTAAAGCTGAACTGGTGGGTCTGTACTAGATAGCATTTTTAAAGCAGTTATAGAACATATTAGAATAAAAAACAGAATGAGTAAGGGAAACCAGGTTTTCCCAGAGGCTGCATGATGGACTGCTGTTAGTGCTGGCCATGGAGGCCGAAGCTCTGGGCAGTGGAGGGAACAGGGTTGAGGTCACCTATAGCCCCCAAAGAGGGGTGACTTGGGCCCCACATTTCGAGGGCCTTAGGCTGTTCCTGCCCCTCTCTGGCCCCAGTGCCCTGAGCTGCAAAGCAAAGGGATGGAGAGATCTCCCTGTGTCCGCTCAGCTCCAAAGTTCTCCCGGTCTCTTATTCTCATCTGGAAGCATGCCTGCAAAGCTCACAGCAGACAGAATGCTAATGCTAACCATTTCACAAGATACTTTCTCTGAAGTTTTCTATCTCATGGGGTCAGAGAATTAAACTCATTATCATTATTGCTAATATAACACAATGTCTTTGAAACCAGAGATTCATTTCTATAGTCACCACTGATCACTGAGTGATAATTATGTGGTCAAGTAATGAATTATATTATCAGCTACATAAATAATGAATCACATAATCAGTTATTAAAAGCTATATTAAAGTGGAGGAAATTGACTTAATCTCTTAAACTAAGGAGGCATTCTTCAGAGCTAAGTTTTTACTTTTCCTTTCTTTTCTGTTCTTTTTTTTTTTTTAGCCTGGCTAACAGACAGCTATGGAAGTAGGGAACGGTCTTTCTTAGAGGTTTTAAAGATTGGTATGAAGTTGCAGTCCTGCATAGAAGCAGGAAGCTAGATGAGGCAGTATATTTGTTTTTTCCTAGATCCATCTCTCTCCTTTTCCCCTGACAGCACATCTATCCATGTGCCTTTCATGATGAGCTTTTTAAATGACCAATTTCATTTGCAATTTTATAGGAGACACAATACAACTTCCGATTCTGAAAGGAAATATTTTTGCATAATAGAATTATTGAATATGAAGTTCCACTGATACAATTTCTAATAACTTTCTGGAGATTAGAGAGGAGGCCATGAAGAGAAAGCATGGTTATCTCTATCTCTGTGATTAGACTCAAGTTCTTAAGGTGAAGCTACAATAACTGAAGTTGTTCCAGGCATTGAAAGATCATATAAAAGTCACAAAAAACAGTGCAGGAAACAGGAGCCTGCATCACCTGGTTTCTGTGAACATGAAGGAAAATCTGTGTAAAATCCCTAGCTCAGAGCCTTGCACATAGTGGGTGCCCAGCAAGTGGTAGCTGTCATTATTCTTTAGCGTATTTATTGGAGAACAGAGAATTTGACCAAAAGAGTCTTCCCATGGGTTCCTCTCTGTGTTTTTCTTTTAATTTATTTGGAAATAAGTCAAACTTCAGGAAAGTGGCAAGAATAAGAATGCACAAAAATGTCCATATACTGCCTTACCCAGACCCATCTATTGGTGAGTGTGCATTCTCCCTCCCATCTCCCTCTGTCTCTGTCTCCCTCTGTCTCTCTCTATGTGTGTACATATATATACATACATACAGTTGACCCTTGAGCAACAAGGGTTTTGACTGCATGGGTCCACTTACATGTGGACTTTTTTCAATAAATATTTTGGGAACTTTTTGGAGATTTGCAACAATTTGAGAAAATATTTTCTTTAGCTTACTTTATTACAATTCAGTTTAGAATAAATATAGCATTCACAAAATGTGTGCTAATTGCCTGTTTATATTATTGGAAAGGCTTCCTGTCAACAGTAGGCTATTAGTTAAGATTTTGGGGAGTCAAAAGTTGTATGTGAAAAAAAATTGTTGTATGTGGATTTTCCACTGTGAGGGGTGTTGGCACCTCTAACCCCCATGTTGCTCAAGGGTCAACTGTGTGTACACCTTTTTTCTAAGCCAATAGAGAGTAACTTGCATGCACATGACCCTTTAACTCTAAACACTTGAATAAGGATATCCTAAAAATACGGACACTGTTGCATGTGCACACATCATACTTATGGACTTGAGCAAGTTTAACTGATGCAATGCTTTTATTTACCCTGCCCTCCCTACTTTGATTTGGTCAGTTAGCCCAGTAGCTTTCTTTATAGCAACTTTCCCCGCTGAATTACAGGACCCAGCCAGGATTGCATGGTGTACTTGGCCATCATGTCAGGGGCATTTCCACAGCCTTCCTTGTCTTTTCTGACATGGGAATTTCCAAAGAACAAAGCTCTTCTTTCCTTTTAAGTGGTATGCTCCTTGCCTTGGGAGTGAGTGCGTGTGTATCCCATAATTACCTCTCGTGTGCATTGTCAGCCACAGCTGCAGATACCACGTTGTGTCCTTCTCAAGGGGTGTATATGGAGACACATTTTGTGCACCTGCTCCTCACTGGTGATCATGAGCCTCCAGATCAATACCTGGGGCCAGGTGCACTCACTGCTAGTGGAGGTGGGGAGTGTTTGTTTTCTGAGGGCCAAGCTGACTATGAATGCCTCTGTATACACATGTGCACATGGACATGCATGCATTTCAGTAACTATGAATTCATACCAGAACCTCTGAATCCAGACTGTCCCCAAGGGTTCTTTCTGCCCCAACCATTCCACCTTCCCAGATACATTAACACATTTTTTAATTTCCTCAATTCTGTAGAATGTCTAAAATTATCTCAGAAATGCCTTATAAAACAAATTTTCTGATAAAGAATTCAGTGTTTGCTTGTGGCTCTCCTCTGCCATCTCATCCAGGGTGGAGGAGTTCGGCCTCACGTCCTGTGTGCCAACTCTTTGGCCAATCTCTCTTTTTCATCTCAGTGTGGTTATGACGCTCACTGAAATACATCGGGGTCCCTTTGTTTAATTACCCCCTGCTTTAGTCTCCCCCATGACATCCTTGTTGACTTGATTTTATTTTTTGGATATGAAGATCACTAACAAGATCGTAAAAACAAGAATTATACACAGCATGTGCTCCGAGGTCACCCCAAACCCTTTTACCGCATTCCTCCCAACTCCTGTAGGTAACTGACATCCTTGTTACTAGTTTATTCTTCCTGTGTTCCTGTTGGTGAAGATGAGGAGATGCAGGCATGTTTTCCTATTTCTCTTTATTTTTTTACTTTTTTACCTTTTTTACCAAAAGATAACATATACATATGATCTTTCCACTTTGCATTTTAAAAAAAGTCCTACAATATCTTCTGGATTTTGCTCCGTATTAGTTCACACAATCCTCTCCGTTCTTTTACACAGCTGCCTAGGGCGGCAATGTCTGCAGGTGACAGTTTATCCTCTACAGCTTGGCATTCGTGCCTGTGCTGGGATTTCTTGGGCTGGGAAGACTTCAGTGGCCCACAGTGATGCCAGCTTAAGCTGGTGCCCCTAATACTGTCTGTGTTCTTTCTGTCATCCTGCCTTCTCACTCAGCGATCAAACCTGCTACAACTTCTCACTTTGAGGGTAACTTAAGAGTCTTCCTCACCCCAATTTTGCTTTGATTGTGCAGTAGAATTTCCCTCTTTTGAGGGGGAGAGATTTACTCTGTGGAGAAACGCCTCAGGAGTGGGGAGACAACCGTGGGCCAGGGGAGTGGGGAGAGAGCGTGGCCTTAACCTGGAACATGCCGCGTGGATGGAGGCCGGTCCACGTGTACGTGAGTGGGAAGTCAAGCAGACAGAAGACCGCCAGGCACCTTCTCTGAGTCTGGTGTTGGGCCGGTGCTTCAAGCCTGCTGGCTTTGCTCATCTGTGCTTGACTAGGTGGGGGACACCCACATTCGGCAGCTAAGTTCTGGTGGACTTGGGGGTGCATAGGATGTAGCTGACACACAGAACAGCCTAATCATTCTGTTTAGACTTCTGTTTGTTTGGCCTAATTCAGCTCATACATAAACTGGCTGCTCCTCGCAGACCCGGGAAGGTATGGATCAAAGGTGGACCGGCAGGACTCCGGCATCTCTTGGTCACCACGTCCTCATGGGCTGAGACGGCTCAGTCAGGGTGGCGTCACCCGGTGTGGGAGGCATGAGAATACAGCGTTGGGGAGCCCCTGAGACTTCCCGAGAGGCGGCGTCTGCGGAGCTCAGCGCGGGCAGAAGAATGAGAGGGACGTGGAGCAGCGGGGCTTCCGGCGGTGAGAGCATCCCTGGGGCGCACACGGCCCAGGGGAGCAGCAGTGCGACGCGCGTGGGCAGCACCGTGGACCAGCTACCTCTCAGGAGGAGGCGTGGGGGACGCTGCCTTCGGGGGTTCTTTGTCACCTTCTGTCCCGGGAAGGTGCACACACTTCCTGCCCTTCACTCAGCTATGGGTGCGGTTTTTAGTTGTTCAAAATCAGGAATAATAATAGCGGGTGGTCTTCTATTGAGAAGGTAACTGGGCAGGTAAGACCTAGAAATGGCCGAGTCGGGGACAATCCGCCTCGTGACGTCTGGGCAGAGGTCCTTGGTGAGCGACCCTTCCCGGCTGCAGTTATTATATTCATTATCCCCTCCCGGAAATTGTCCCACGGAAACAGGGGGTCAAAGCAAGTGTCAGCTCCCCCTGTGATGGGCTTGTGGCGTCGACAGAGCAGCGAGATTTAGGGTCTTAGCCGTGTCCCAGGGACAGCGGAGGGCGGGTGTGCTCCGGGGCGCAGTGCGCACGCGGGCAGTTGCAGGGGGACCGCAGGGCTGCATTTGTGTTTGTTAGCGGTTGACTCAGCTCCTGACCTCCTTCGGGATGAGGCCGACCCTTCCCACGGTCACGCGGGGCATTCCAGGCCTGCACGAGCGAGTGACGTCTGGTCGGCTGGGGCTGCACCGCGTGTGGGGCCTCACTTTCTGCTATGGCACCGCTCGCGGCCTCCCGGAGGATCGGGCCTGCGCCGCTCGCCGGGCCCTGCGCGGAGATGCCAGAAGTCCGCCCTCTGCCCGTTTCTTCCCTCGACCTTCTTCCCTGCAACCTGCCGTTTCTCTCCTAAGCGATAAGCGTCCAAATCCCCTTGGCCGCGGCTGCCCCGGGGGGTGACCTGGCCTGTCAACGTCACGGTGCGACTGGCAGAGCAGGGGTCTCCCCGCCCGAGGAGGGAGAGGCACAATACGACCATCTAGCTGGGATATTCAAGTTTGTTCTCTTCTTTAGGAAAACTCACTAGGCCAACATCTCAGAAACCACAGCGAGTCACCTGGCCGTTTGCAGCCACATTCTCCCTTGTCTTGTGGGAGTGAGCCTGGCGACCTGTCCTCGCTGGTCTCTCTGTGAGTGCCTGCTTTTCCTGGGACCCCTGGGCACACTCCGGCCTTGGGTTTATCCCTCCGGGCTCACGCAGATGAAGACGAGGGGCCCCCTGCAGCCTGGGAGCGAGAGCACGCTGAGCAGAGGGAAGAAATGCAACATGAACGAACGCCTAGGAGAGCCAGCAGCAAGGGCACCCTGTCGGGATAGGGCAGTCGTGCGTCGCATAGGAGGTGTGTGCCCATGGTGCCCTTCTGCCCCGAGCCTGGGGGTCACTGGCTCACACGAGTCCACTGGATTTTATGAGCTGGTGTTGATTCTCATGACCTTGTTGAACTCAAGCAATCTGAACAATAGGTCACGTGGTTCTCTTGACTTTCTCAGCCAGATGGTCATATCATATCGTGCATTGAGAAAGACAAAAATACCGTTCCCTTCCTTAGACCGTCGGCCACGCCCAAGGCTGAAGGCGCCGGGCTGACCCGGAGGACGTGCTGCTCGCGCTTAGTTTCCTATCGAGTGTAAAGCTGGCTCTAGGTTTTTGAAGGACAAAAGCTTCCAGTTAAGGAAGTTTTCATTTAAACCTACATAGCTGTCCTTTTTTTTTTTTTTTTTGAGAGGGCATCTCTCATATTTATTGATCAAATGGTTGTTAACAACAATAAAATTCTGTATAGGGGACTCAATGCTCAATGCACAATCATTAATCCACCCCAAGCCTAATTCTTGTCAGTTTCCAATCTTCTGATGCATAATGAACAAGTTCTTAACATGGTGAACAAATTCTTACATAGTGAATAAGTTCTTACATGGTGAACAGTACAAGGGCAGTCATCACAGAAACTTTCGGTTTTGATCACACATTATGAACTATAAACAATCAGGTCAAATATTTATATTCGTTTGATTTTTATACTTGATTTATATGTGAATCCCACCTTTCTCCCTTATTATTATTATTATTATTTTTAATAAAATGCTGAAGTGGTAGGTAGATGCAAGATAAAGGTAGAAAACATAGTTTAGTGTTGTAAGAGAGCAAATGTAGATGATCAGGTGTGTGCCTGTAGACTATGTGTTAATCCAAGCTAGACAAGGGCAATAAAACATCCATGGATGCAGAAGATTTCTCTCAAAACAGGGAGGGGGGTGAGGTTCTAAGCCTCACCTCTGTTGATCCCCAATTTCTCACCTGATGGCCCCCCTGCGACTGTGCCTGTCTTAGGTTGTTCCTCCCTTGAGGAATCTTACCCGTCTCTGGCTAACCAGTCATCTTCCGGGGCCATACAGGGAAATGTAAAGTTGGTAAGTGAGAGAGAAGCAATATTGTTTGAAAAGGTTAGCTTTTTACTTCTTTGCAGATTTATGCCCTGTGGCTTTTATGCCCAGTATTTGTCTTGAGGTATCTTTATCACTTGGAAGAATTATGATACTCGGTAAATTCGATTTGAGGCACGAATTCTATTTAAGGGTTGTGATTAGGAAGGAAGAAGAAAAGCTATAGGAGTAGCAGACGGAAGAAAACATGGGAACATTGATTATTTCTTTGACATATCTTCTTGTAGAGTAACTTAAGCATGTATAGGTTTTAAACTACTAATTAAATTGAGCACACACATTAACATAATAGGAATACAGTTACATAACCAAAGCAGACCTATAATTACCAGCCATCTCCAGTGAAAGCAAGAAAACCAGTTAGGCACCTTAGGCATTTGTGAAAACTTATCTATGATATGGTGGATATTGTCCAACTGAACTTGAACAGTCTGAGAGAAATCAGACAAATTAAAACAACACATACTTGGGGACTGTTCACATCCCATATGTTCTTTTAACAGTAAATAGTCTGTAGTCGTAAGATTTTGGAGTGCTACAACTTGCACATCTCCTAATTCTTGGTTGAGTTCCAACAGTATAGACCAAGTCAAATTTGTTGTTTTACTGTATGCACAGGCCAGCTTAGATATCTCCTTCCTCATTCCCATGGCAAGTCCAGGAACCGGTGGGATGAATGCAGCTACAACTGCAGCATCGCCTGGATCTTTGTTGAGGTTTTTTGATGATCATCTTCTGGTATGACTCTTCCAGAGAGTGCTGATGTTCGAAGTTCTTCTTCATATCATATCTTAGTTCATTTTCTGGGTAGCCAAATTAGGCTTTGATCCTCTGTATAAACACAAACAGACCCTTTGCCCACACTTTGATATGCCCTTTATACCATTGTGTAGAACTCATTGGAGGTCAGCACACAGGAACTGCTTTTTTTTTTTTTTAAGAGAAAGGAATATTATCAGAAAAGTGTACCTCCATAGCCGATCATCTGACACCCTTTAAGTGATCAAAATTAAGGGTATTTAAAGCATGCATTAATCGTTGATTTACAGTTAGTTTTATCCTATCAGGGAGTAATCCCCCTTTTCTTTCTTTTTTTTTATCTTTAATCTACACTTACATGAAGAATATTATGTTTACTAGGCTCTCCCCTATACCAGGTCTCCCCTATAAACCCCTTTACAGTCACTGTCCATCAGCATAGCAAAATGTTGTAGAATCACTACTTGTCTTCTCTGTGTTGTACAGCCCCCCCCTTCTCCCACCCCCCATGCATGCTAATCTTAATACCCCCCTTCTTCTTCCCCCCTTTATCCCTCCCTATCCACCCATCCTGCCCAGTCCCTTTCCCTTTGGTACCTGTTAGTCCATTCTTGGGTTCTGTGATTCTGCTGCTGTTTTGTTCTTTCAGTTTTTCCTTTGTTCTTATATTCCACAGATAAGTGAAATCATTTGGTATTTCTCTTTCTCCGCTTGGCTTATTTCACTGAGCATAATACCCTCCAGCTCCATCCATGTTGCTGCAAATGGTAGGATTTGCCCTCTTCTTATGGCTGAGTAGTATTCCATTGTGTATATGTACCACATCTTCTTTATCCATTCATCTACTGATGGACATTTAGGTTGCTTCCAATTCTTGGCTATTGTAAATAGTGCTGCGATAAACATAGGGGTGCATCTATCTTTCTCAAACTTGATTGCATAGCTGTCTTTTTTTTAAAAAGCAGGAGTGAGGGCTGAATTTCATCCAATGCTGTCTCAGAATCTACATGTTGCAATGACAATATGATTTTTATCCCTTGCTTCTTCTCATGTATGAATGCAATTCCATGTAGTTTAGGACACGAGGCAGAGAAATGCTCTGATGCAGAAATACGGTCACATTCCTGAGATAAGGCCTATGGTCATGGGGTTGGTCTGCAGGTATCTTTTTCCCATAGTTTTTTTTTCCTTTTACTCTGCAGTATTCAGTTTGCTAATAGTTTTCTATAGTCCATTTTTTTGCGGTCCAGTTTAGCATTGTGATTATGTTTGGTGGGTAAAATGAGTCGGGCCTCCCCTTTTCCCATGCTCTAGAAGAAATCACAAAATTGTCTCTTGAAGCCTTGTTAGAAACCTCACAAAAATGACCTGCTCTTATTTCTGTATTATCAATTACATTTTGGTTATGAGGTTACCATGTTTTCCACTTTTAATTGAGTCAATTTTGGTAGTTTGAATTTTCTGAGAGATGTTTCCTTCTATGTTTTTAGATGTTACTGACAGCTATATGTACCAACCTCCTACCATTTTAATATTGTCTCTTCATCTATATGTAAAAACTGTTCCCTAATAGTGTTTAGTCAAATATCTATTTTTTCTGATATTGATCCCTTAATTTTTGTCTATTTTGATAAATTTTCAAAATTATCTTTTCATTTTAATTAATCAACTGTAGTTGAAGACTTTATTTTTCATTAATTTCTGTTTTAATCTACATCAATCCTTTCCTGTTTTGTTTATTGAGTATATTTCTCTAACTTTGAGAAAAGAAAACTCATTTTCATTTTTCTTATTTTCCAGTGAAGGCCTTTTATATGTTTTCTCTTATTGTTGCTTTGGCTAGATCCCTCAGTTTATATGTAAACTGTAATTAATGTTTCTGTACAAATTAAAATTTTAACTTTTAGTTCTTCTTTAACCCAGTGGTTAATTAGGAGTGTGTTTTCTTTTGTAGCCTTTTATTGCCATTGGCTACTTTGATTCCATTTGTGTCCAGGGAAGGTGGCCTCTTTGATTTTTTACTTTTTAGAATTTTGTGAGTTTTCCTCTGTGGTCTAGCACATCAATATTATCAAGGTTCCATGTATGTTTGAAGAGAAAGTGTTGATCTGTTAGAGATAAATATCTGTATATGGACAGAGAGTAGATCAAACATCTAAAATTATATTACTCAAGCATCATGTACTTTTCCCTTTTTGCACCAACTGATAATTTGACAAAGGCACATTTAAATGTACTTCTGCTGTTTTGGATGCTAATTTCTTTTATTTCCAACAGATTTTGCTTTATGTGTTTTTAATCTATGTGGCCAGGTGCATAAATAAATGTTATTCCCTATTTTCTTTGTGGACTGGACTATTTATTTTATTAACATGAAATTGTCTTCCTTTGACTCAATGTTTTCCAAATCAAAGTCTATTCACATTTATTGGCGGTACTGTAATCTTACTTTCTTATTTCTTTTGTGTGCACTTGCACTGCATGTATTTTTCTCTCTTTTCAATCTTCTTATGATGCTTTTGTTACAGGTATGTCTCTTTTAAGCAATATATAGTTGACTTTTGCACATTATTCAATTTGAGTTTACTTAAAAAATATTTATTCCCCATTGTGGCTGAACACATGTAATAAAATTTGCCATTTTAACCACGTTAACTCTACAGTTTTGTGATAGGAATTACATTTGTATGTGCAACCGTCACCACTCTCTACTTCCAAAATGTCATCGCCCTGAACAGAAACTGTAGCCCCTCAGCCCTAATGGCAGTTCTTTCCCCCCACTGCCCTGAGTAAGCCCTGCTCTACTCTGCCTCGAGAATTTGCCTGTCTATTGCATAGCAGGGGAGCATATGTGTCCTTTCATGTCTGACCTATTTCTCTTGGATACTGTTTTCACAGTCCGTCCATGTTGTGGTGTGTGCCAGCACTTCACTCCCTTCTGTGGCCAACTAACAGCCCTTGTGTGGACATAACACATGTGGTAGTTCTGCATTCAGCTTTCTGAGAAACTGCTAACCTGTCTTCCCAGGTGGCTGCACCACTTTACAGGCTTTTCCATTGAAAAGCACTTCCTAAAACTGCTGTGGGACTCTCAGAAGTGGGATTGTTTCTGTCATCACACAGCCAGGACAAGGCACCCACCCAGGTGGATGGAAAGACGGCTCTGTTACTTCATAACTTATCTTTGTGTCTATTCAGCAAATGTTTCAAACACCTAGGGCACAACACAGTGGGAGAGGCCAAGGATTTAGGAGGCAGACATGCTGAGTTCAGCTAATTGTTCTGCCAATAATGTCATACAATTAATTGATTCTAAATGCAATGAGACAAGACCAAGGTACATATAGAATAGCAAGGAATGTCCCAGGGACTGTTTGAGTGGGGGCTTGGAGCCCCAGGGCAGGTAACTAAACTGACTGGGTTGATTGAGAAGGGACCCCAGATGGGCTGGGTGGGCAGAAGGATGTTCCACTGGAGGGATGGGCTTCTGCCCAGGCCGGGGGACATGAGACAGAATTCCACACTTAAGGAGCTAAAAGTATCTCAGCATGTCTATGGCATATGGCATAGCTTTTAAACTTTTTAACTGTGACCAGAAGTAAGAAATATATTTTACATTGTGATGCAGTACCCAATACACATACATACAAACTCAGCTGAAAGAGACAAAAGCTTAGCAAATTGCTTTAGGCAATATGCTTTGGCATTTTCTTGCCCCATCTCCTCACTTCCACTTCTATTCTATTGCACTTTAAAAACGCTGGTCATGACTTATTAAACTGATGACAAGTCACTAATGAGCCATTATCCAGTTTGAAAAACAGCAGTGTGGCCTGTGAGCACTCGGTGGAGGTAATGAGTCTGGAGTGCCAGCAAGAATCAGATCCCCGTGGGGAGGGACTTCTTTGAGGGTAAGGGTCACCAGCTGAGGGAAACGGGTGAAGTGTCTCCATAATTTAATTTTCTTGGCACTGTTCCTGGCATCTCAATTCTCCCATCAATAAAATTGGCTTGGCTTGTGTTCCATGATCTCAAGACTGATGTCTTATAACCCAACTGGCCTGTGATGTTATGGGAACTACATTTAGCAAGACTACTGTAGACACGTTGGTTTATAGTTGACCAAATAGTCTGTTATTCTTATAACAATAATGAGGTTGGGATTTTTTTTTCTTTATATTTTACATTTCAAAAATGAAAGCCCAGTGAAGTTAACTAATTTTCATAAGATCACTCAGTTAGTTATTGTAGATCTAAGGATTTCAAACTAATGAGATCCCCTTTGTCCCATGCCATACCCACCCTTTCTTACATAATGTGTTTGAAGTTTAGCAGGGGATTCTGGAAATAATACTAATTGTGGATGACAAATATGGTAAGGACGTTTGAGATTTATGGCTAGTTGGAAAGGAAAGGGAGGCATTTTTGAGCAACAGGGCCCGCCCAGTCATCCCACATAGGTGCATACACCACGGACAGCGACGTGGCAGCTTCCTATGGGAACACATCAGTGTCCTGAGGGGTCTCTATACACCTGCGTGTTACCGAAGTGGTCTACACAGCCTATGTCAGATTTTTCACAGCGAGAATCCCAGCTGCCTCAAACGTTGACAGACTAGAGTTTCAGTAGCAGCAAGTCCAGTGGGTCCCACCCTCCATAAGGACTCAACCTTCATGAGCAAGTCCAGCCAGGGGAGACGTGATCCCTTTGATTGCCTTCAAACCCGAGTCCAGGAGATGTCTCCTGGCCATACCACGTCAGAGGACCCTTCGCTCATTCACTCATTTAACCAATATTTGTCGATTAACTAACAAGTGATGGGGCCTGACAGGGCACGGGTGGAGATGGAGAGTGAGGGTAGCGTTGCCCACCCTAGTTCCCCAAGGCCTTTCTCAAAGGGAGAGAGGGTGATGGTCGCACAGACGAGGCAGTGTGGTAGCATGAAGCATTTCTTTATTGTGCACCCAGGCTTTACCAAATCAGAGGCCCCAGCGAGTGCTGGGAGGGAGGCTGCTCATCTCCACTTTTCTCTGCATCCTCTCACCCTCAGCTTGGAGCGACTCTGCCTCGACCCCCCTCGGCCTCCCACCAAAGTGCAGCCCGTCCGTTTCGGGTGCTTCTTGGCCCTGATCACCATCCAGTCAGTTTGCAGTGTGTCACCCGCAGGAAGTCTGGTTTCCAAGGCAACTAAGCGTGGGCAGCTTATCCCTCCCTCAGGACATCCGTCTCCCGGGGCGAGGACCTGAGCAACCTGGCTCTTCTCGGTTGAGGGCTGCAGCCTGTCCTCATGTCTGCTGGCTGCTTCTCCCCACCTTGTCTGTCTCTCCAAAGGGCCTCATTCCCTTTTCCCCAATATATTTTTGTTAAATTTTCATTTTTCAAAGTAATAGGTGCATGTACTTTAAAAGCTAACTAGAATTAGGAGGTTTATGACATAAAGTTTCCCCACTGAGTCCATTCCCACCACTACCATCTCTGAGTCTTGCTCCCACAGACAATACTTTTCTTAGTTTTTAGCTAATTATTTAGTGTTTTCCTTTATATTTAAAAATAACAGATGTACATATCACATCTTGATTTTTCAGCTTTAGTTATAATCTATTAAATTTCTATCAAGAAAGAGTTTAGTTTTAGTTTTCTCCCATGCTTCCCAATTTCCTCCCTGTCTCCCTGAGCATTTAGCTCCCGTTTTCCCTGCGGAGCTGTGCCTGGGGCCCAGTAAAGACACAGAATATGAGGCCAGGGAGGCAGGCAGGCAGGGCCTGTGGGTGCTTCTGAGTTTGGGTTTTGGTCTGAGTGTGATGGGAAACCACTGGACAGATTTAACGAGGAGAGTCACATGGTCCACTTGACCGAGAAGCCACGCTGACAGCTGCAGAGAATGGAGTGCAGGAGGCAGAAATCAGAGACCGGCGAGGAACACCCCAGAACCCCAAAGAGTCACAGCGGAGGCTTTAACCCGTGTGGCTGCCTCGAGGAGTCGGAGGGAGACGGTCAACACGGGACATGTTTTCAGGAGGGAACCAGTGCCTCGTGGTGAGCAGGAGTTTGGGAAGGAGGGAGGGATGGATCAAGGAGACCTCCAGGTCTGACCTGAAGGGGTGGGTGGGAGCTGGATTCACGTGCTGAGATTGGGGTGGGCTCACGTGGGTTATGTGCAAGTGGAGGGGCAGTAATCTGGAAATTTGTTTTGATTGAGATAAATCTAGGCTGCCTGTTGACATCCAAGAAGAGATGTCGAGTAGGTAGCTAAGTAGAGGCGAGAGCAGCTCAGTGAGGACGTCTGGGCCTAGGTGCACACGTGGGGGGCACTGCCGACTAAGATCACATGGGGAGCGAATGGATAGAGATGAGTGGAGAATCTAGTTCTTACCTCAGAGTGCTCCAAAATTAAGGGATCTAGCCTATGAAGAGAAAAATAAAGCTAACCTTGGGAGCAGGTGTCTAATATGTGAGCAGGAAGACTGGGTGCTCATGATGCCCTTGAAATACCAGCATAAGTGGGTGACTGAAGAAGATGGATGCTTTCAGCTGTGCAAAATGCTGCTGAGATGTCAAGTGACAGAAGGCATCATTGCATTTGACAGTCTGGGGAGCTGTGATGCTGGGAAGGGTGACTCTGGTAGGGTGGTGGTGCTATTGGCAAAGGTCCTCCCGGTAGGTCGGGGAGGGGTCAGGAGGGGGACTTCCACTGGGGGTGGGGGTGTTGGAAGGGGAACTAGAGGGTGGTTGCGTGGGGGCTGGGGCACGTGCTGCCCCAGAGCCCTGGAGGCAGTGAGGACAGAGATGGAGGGTATGCCCCAGGCAGGAAAGTTACACTGGGAATGGCTGAGGCTGGGAGGCTAGACCTGAGGTCTGGAGGCTGAGAAGTTGTCACCGTGTGAGAAGGACAGGGCAGAAGGAGTGTTTCAGCAGGAGGGAAGGCTCAGAGGCAGGCACAGAGGGGCTCCTGTCAGGACAGGAAGGCCAGAGTTTGGG
Organism: Manis pentadactyla; assembly: GCF_030020395.1. Lineage (NCBI taxonomy): Eukaryota > Metazoa > Chordata > Mammalia > Pholidota > Manidae > Manis > Manis pentadactyla. Next base: position 336,050 of record NC_080026.1, read on the forward strand.
GAGATGGTGTGAGGCGAATGCTGGGGGTCCTCAGAGACCCCAGCTTCATGAGACGGGCTAATCGATGTGTCCATCCCAAGTGCAGGGGTGTGGAAAGGTTTTCAGAAAGAGAGTTTCATGGTTTTGAAATATGTGGGTTGCATGTGAAGAGTAGACAGGAGGTGGGTGGGTTTTGCTAAGTGTTTGGGTTGGTAAAGGAATTATGTCACAGAAAACCTTCACTGAGCAGAGAAGCAAGTTCAACAACAGCAGTACAAATGTTTTATCTTTGGAAATGAGCACAGTCCTGCATTTGACAATCTCTCATGTTAATTTATTCCGTTGACTAATTGTTCTTCAGAGAAATTGAGCTCATTCACCATTAGGTTTGACATGTTAAATTAATCAGATCTCTTAAAAGGCTTCCAAATTCTGAAAGCATCAGACAGTTCAAAATTGCATCCACATTTATCAACTGTGTTTGACATGATATGCAAAGAAAAATAGCCGCATTCATTTCTATCTACACACCAGCATACTTCTTAAGACATGGTGGCATTTGCTGGGTTACAAATTATTTCCCTGTTATTCAAGATGAACTGATTGCCTTAAACTTGCCTTTATTATCAACCTATTATTGATAAATAGAAGCCTTAAAACAGTGTTTCAAAAATTGCAACACACCGTAGATCGCATCCCAATTTCTTTAATTTCTTATCACTTCATTTGTGATTTTGATATTGCTTTCAAAAGAGATGTTCTCATCTCTATAATGAGGTATGGTGTCTATAGCACATTTCCTATTACACTTTTCCTTTAATGGGCCTCAACTTGAAGTACGCATTTTTTGCTTGGAGCCAAATGAAATTCTGTAGCTGAGCTGTTGGCATTAACAGTCCTTGTGTTGTTTGTACTCTTTGAAACCCAAAGTGCCGTACTTACTGGGTCTTCTCACACTGTACCCATCTTCCCCGCATTCCTGACTGATCCTAAATATACTCTTCAAAACCTAACCACCAAGCCTTTCTACCAGGCTCTTCACTTACATTTTATACGTCACTTACACATAGTTTTTCCTTGTCTTTACTTCAAAATATGGTTCTTGTTTTAGGAAATGCAAATACCTAAAACTAACTTTTGCAGAACTTTTAGACTGACTAAATTTTTAAGGGAATCTTTGCAGACTTGAACAAAGATCTAACTATGTATCTGTCTGCAATTTGCAAAGTCTTAACCTGAGCAGATGCTCTGGTGGTCTCACGACTGTTTAAGTAAGTAAGATGGCACCTGTGTTCTCTGTCTCTCTCTCTCTTGTCACTTTTCTAAAGTCTCCTGACCTGCCTTCTCTGTCCTTGTCTTACGTGCGTCTGTTCCCCTGGCTCCTGATTAAAGGCTTACAGTCGTACCTTATTTCTCCACCATCTACTTTGATCTGTTATCATCAGCCCCCCACCACCCCGTTTCCTTTTTACTTTTCTTCGTCAGAGGGACAAATCCAGGATATCACATAACTTCACCTTATATACTTCAGTTTGTGTCTGGAATAGATATGAACTTAAAATACACAAATACAATATTACTATCACAACACACAGAACTAACGATGCCCCCTCACAGCTACTCAGTGTCATGCATTGCTTGACTCCTGCCCACCTTCTCCAAAAGTTTGAAAGCAATATCAAAATCACAAATGAAGTGATAAGAAATTAAAGAAATTGGGATGTGATCTACGGTATGTTGCTTTTGTCTCAAAAGTTCTTTTCAGAGATGCTTTTACTTTTCTTAAACAATTAAGGTCTCAAATAGGTCTGCAGACTGCCTTAGGTCACTATACCTATGAAGGCCTTTTCTACCTTTCAGTTTCCCCTTCCTTCCCTCTTTTTCATGCCAAGTACTTGTTGAAGGCATTTGGTTGCTGCTTCTGCAGAATTACTGATATTCTACTTGGCTGCTGGCTTTCACTGGATTTTGTTTAACATGGTCCTTTATCCCCGTATTTTCAGTAAGTGCAGGTCAATCTCATGACAGGTTAGATTCAGATTCAGTGTTTTCTTTTGGTAATTTTTTCCTCCCTCAGTGGCACTGTGTACTTCCTATTGCATTAAATTGCCCCCTACCAAAGCTTAATGCCTGGCCTCGCCTTTCCCAGATGCTACAGCTGATAACTGGATCCTGGGGTTGTCAGTCACAGCCACAGGTTCTTAAAATCCCCATGAGCCTTCCACACAGAGTTTCAAAACCATAGGTGATCATTGTCCAGGCTGATTCTTTCATTAGGTGTCATAAAACGGCGATTTCTATGATTCGATCACCCCTGCTACGTTCATGAGTTAGCATTCTTCTAGAAGAAGAATTTTTCCTTCATCAGTTAGTTACCCTGAAACATGGTTCACACCCGAAAGGCAGGATAAATGCTTGGTCCCCACCCTGTTTTTACCACATTTCAGAATAATGAGTTGGCACATTACAACACAAAGCTGGAACCCAGGCTCATGAGACCAAGCTGTTAACATTTCTGCTTAACTGAAGATTTAAAATGCTGTGAGAATGAAAACAATGTGGAAAAGTCCTGGTGATCTTTGCCCAACAAGAGGTTGAGGGGCTAGCAGCCCTCAGACGCCTGCAGTCCCCGCGTTTAGGGGAGACATCAGAGGCCACCAGGGGCCACCCGGCTGCGTCTCGTAGCGGTTGCTGCCCTGATTGACAGCTGTAATGTGGGCCCTCTGCACTTGGGTGGCCAACGGCCCCATTTGATTAACAGCAGTGTCTGAGCAGCAGCCTCAGCAGAGAGGGCTCTGGGGGCGGCATTTCCTTCTCTCTCATTTCCTCGGGCAGGCAGACACCTTTGAAAGAGGCGGGGGATCATGCAGACAAGTCCAGTCCCTCCTCTGTAGCCTGAAGGGGCTGCCCTTGTCAGCAGCAGCAGAGAACTGGGGACTAGAAGTGTCTTCATGTCTCTCCCCAGCTCAGCCGGCACAACACCTGGAACCTAATGTGCTTCCGGGAGCCAGTGGGAATGCCTGCAAATAACGTTTATCCATGTGCTTTTAAATGAAAATGTTTTTTTTAAACCCCTCCAGGAGGTGCAAGCTATGATGGGGGGCTTGGCGAGCTGCTCTTGTTACAGCTGCTGCTCGCCTAGGCTGGGGATCTGAGAGGGGGTCATCTCCATCCAGCACCCCCAGGAGACGCTGGACCCTTCCCAGACCTTGCCCCGGCCCCCACATCCACAAGGTGCCTTCTAATCCTGCTTGGGAGGGTCTAGCTGACCCTGACTTCTAAGGGATGGTGCTGGTCACAGAGGTGTTTAGAACTGTCATGTAGGAATTCCCCCCCACTGACATCCCTACTGGGAATCTTAAAGGCAAGAGGGGTTCCTGAAGTGTCTTGGAGAATGGAAGGGGGGTCAGAGTGGAGGGCACCCAGCTGTATAGAGCAGAGGGCAGGGAGTGTGAGGGCAGGAATGGCAGGGGCCCCAAGAAGAGTGGGGGGCCTGGGAGTCAGGTGGGTCCCCAGGGAGAGTGCCGGCTCCTTCCCTGCTCCTCGTTATCCTCCAGCACCCCACTGGGACAGCTCCTGGCAGGCGGGCCAGCACTGAGCCTTGGGAGGGCCCAGGGCTGCGGGGTGGTACAGGTGCAGAAGACCCACCTCACCACAGCTCTCAGGGACCCCAGCATGTCCTGGGTCGGAGCCAGCAGCCTGAAATTTCCATTCCGGGTTGTGTGTCTTCCCCTTGGTGGGAGGCGGTGAGAGGGGCCACCTGGGCCCCGCACCGTCCAGGCCAGGCCCTCGGAGCACCGCTCACCCAGGCAGAGGGAATGTGGCCGCCCTTTGCTAGGCCCACCTACCGTAGTGTGTATGTGGGAAGCTCTGCCTCTCAAAGCTCATTCAGAGCCGAGGGTCCCAAACCCTGTCCCCACCTGGGAGCGACAGAAGTTCCTTGTGAGGTCCAGTCCCACAGCCCCTTTGCAGACGCCCTTGGTGACTCACACCCCCACCAAATCCAAGGTCCTGGCCTTGCGTCCTGTGCGCCCTGGCTCACTGCTCGGCCGGGGCCTGGGTGGGGCGTGTCCCCCTGCCCGGACTTCTGTCACTCCTGGTCATCCTGACGTCCGGCCCTGCAGACCCCATGCGACGAAGGCCACCTCCTCCCCCTGCCTCCTCCGTCGCGCAGGTTAGGGCTGGGGTTTCCTCCTGGGTCCCGTCCCGTGGGCTCTTCAGGCTGGGCGGATTCTGGGCCGTTCCCACCACCATCTCCTGCTGGCATCATGGCCTCTGGTCCCCACGAGGGACTGAGTTGCGGCCCGGCTGGGAGGCCGACCTGCTTCGCGGCCCTCAGCTCCCTTGGCACCTGGTCCTCGGTTCCTGGCCCAGAGCCTGGTTCTGTGTCCAGCTTGCTCCCAGCCCCGTGGCCCCCATCTCGGCAGAGACAGAGCAGGCCCGAGGCCGGTATCCATTCCCTGCAGTGGAAGTCGGTCAGACAGCGCTAAGCAGCTGCAACTGCTGCCAGCACTGTCTGAGCGCATGGGGCAGACGCTAGAGGACAGAGACACGCCCTGCTGCGCGACACCGGGGCAAACAGGCCACCAGGGGTGCCCGGAGCATGCACGGGACCCAGCGGCATGCATGGCAGTGCCCAGCCGGTGCCCTGGGAGGTGCTTGGGGCTGCTCACCTGCATCACCTGGAGCCTGTCAACACGTGTGACGCAGACCCAATCTCAGCCCCACTGCTGTCTGAAGATACAACCCGGGCATCAGCATTTTTAAAGTTATTATTACTTTTTAAAATCAATAGACTTAATTTTTTCGAGTAGTTTTAGGTTTAAAGAGAAATGCAGGAGAAATCAGAGTTCCCATATAACCCCCTCCACCCTGTCCCTGCTGATTTCCTATTATTGTTATTTTGGTTAGTATTTGTAGTTTATTGTTATTAAATATTAGTATTTTGGATAGTGTTTTAAAACTTTAGATAGCTGTCAAACATGAAAATACCTTTTTATTTTGCTATATATCCAGGTAATTGTCCCGATAATTCTAGTTTTATGAGATCATTTTCCCCTCCCCCTGAGCCTTGAGAGTCGCGGACCCTGGAATCGCCATGGTCGCACGTAGCAAGCAGGACGGGGGCGGGTTTCAGAACCAACACTAGCACCGTGGGGCCAGGAATGGGCTGTTCCAAGCCCAGCTGAAGGAGCAAACACTCAAAGAGTTTTAAAGCCATTACCTCCCACTCCGTATTTCTCAGACACATCCAGCCACTTCTAATCTTGTAACGAGCCACATTCCACCATAAAAAGCCATTGACAAACCTCCCTGAGAGACATTTCTAGTGGTCTCTCCCTGGCTCCCATGAGTGCCCATTCATTCTTTCTCAAGGACTCGGCCCGTTGAGGTGTGTGTAACCTAAAGGGCCTGGGTGGTGGTGCCCAGGTCTTTGCGGTTTGGATAGCAGGTCACCGCTTGAATCTGTGTGTGACTGTCTCAGCACCCGACATCCGTACATCCAAGTAAGATGCTTGGGGAAGGCTGATAAACGGCACTGAGGACATGCAGGGAAGGTGGAGAGTCCTGTCCTGAATCACGGCATACAGCCACGTCAACCCCCAAACACGGCCGAGGCATCTGGATGCTGCCGTGCCCTGGACAGGGAAAGGCGGAGGGAAACTAAGCCCTGAGGCTTCCACCTGGGCGCCAGGGAGCTGACCACAAACCAGGCAGGCTGAGGGTGGACGCTGCCTGGGACCTGGGCCTCGGGTAGCCTGCTCCCATCCATATGAATATTTCCCCCATCACATCCCTCTGCTGTAGGAAACCGAAGGACACTACGGGGAGGCTAGGTGCCTTTGCTGCACCCTGCGGGGCACACCCAGTGGGGCATCCATCGCAGCACCATGAGCCACGTTTGAAGAGAAGTGAATGCAACATTCAAGAAATAAAATGCCTGCTGGTTGCATTTCCTTCCCCATTAATACCAAATGAGCACTTTGCATCGCGCTCAGCTGTTTGAATCCCAAGTTGGGCGTCATTTTTAAGATCTACAATTAATTACCTGACAAGGAAGGCAGGGGAGGGGCAGGAGTGGTGGAGGCCATGGCAGGGGATCCACAGGAGTTGGGCAGAAAGACAGACGGCGGCAGCCAGCAAGGGGAGGGTGAGGCCCGAGGGAAACCCGCCTAGGTAGGGGCCCCATGAAGCCCACTAAGGCTTTGCAGGAGGTGGCTTCTGGTCTGTGGGGACCAGGCCAGACCCTCCACAGCCAGGCCCCAACTTGGACAAACAAAACCAAGAAGGGCCCAAACCACTCCTCCTCATCCTCCTGTTAAAAGAAAATTGTAGTTTTGCTCCGCATCCCCCATGGGCTTTTCTGTGCATTCTGGGAAAAGACATGCACACCAAGAGGAGTGGGTGTGACTAGTGCTGTCAGTCAAATGGCCTCAACTTGTCAATCACCTCCCAGCTAGGACATGATAAACAGACCCTCCCCTAAGAGCTCAGGGCCTTCTCTCCCTTGACTCCGGTCCACTCCTCCCTTGGAGTGCATTCAAATAAAACTTCCCTGTGCTTCGCTGTGGTGTTTCTGCCCTTCAATTCTTTGTTGCAGTGACAAAGATCGAGAACAGACTTGACCTGCTGCACAAGAAGGACCCATTACAGCTGCCGGAGGGGCTGTGGTTGCCGGCAGCGATGCTCATTCCTGCAGGTCCTGTGCTGCTGTGCAGAAGTGGTGGGAAATAGCAGATGGGCCCCTGCGGACACACATTCAAGGACTCGCGGCTGCCCTGTTTCCTAGTCTGTGCTGGTCACACAGTCTGGAACTAGTTCAGGTAGTCGCAGAAAGCCCAGTATGAATTTAAGTTTCCAGATCATGAGACAGTTCCCTGGTTCTTGAGAGGAACGTGTGCCTGAAAGAAGGCGAGTGCACCTGGGCACAGGCCAGAGCCCTCCCCGGTGGGCACCTGTGGACCCATCGTCACCCTTAGTAACCAGTGGGCCAACCTGGGGTCATCCCGAGGGCCCACTGCACAGAAACCCGTTTGCTTCTCCACGAAGGGTAGGGAGATGGGCATGAGTTCAAATTGCTTCTCTAGGGGACGAAGAGGCCACATTCAAATTCTAAGTTCAACATCTATTAACACAGCTGTGTATCTTAGGAATATTGTTTTAAATATAGAAGGTTTTTCTTTATCCTTTTGCAAAACACGTCAGGAGGGATGTGTAATCTTTTCTTAAGTTCCTTTAGTTTGATTTCGATTCATCAAACTATGAGCTGGTGGTCCCCTACTTCCTCATTTAATAACATTCTAGTGGGCATCTAAAGAGTGCAGGTTGTGTTCTAGCCCTGGGACACGGAGGTGAGGAGGGCACAGCTGCTGCCTGCAAGGAGCGCCAAGTGTACAGAGACCCCGGCGCTCACAAGGGAAGCCACTGAATCTTTGGGACCAAATCCATAGCCTATTATTGCTCCCACCCCAAAATACACAATAAATTAAAGCTGGAAAATTCAGGTCCTTTCTGATGCTGAAACAGTCATTGATTAATTAAGCTATTAGTTCATTCAGCAGATATTTATTGAGTGTGGACTAAGTGTCAGGAACTCATACAACACTCACACTTATGTCAGATAGAGAAAAAGGCAGTCAGGAGATGGAGAGGGACAGGGACGCCAGGGAAGATATGGTGGCTTTTGAACAGAGAAGGGGTGAGCCTGGCAGGTGTCTGGTATCTGCAAGTGCAAAGGGCCTGAGGCAGGACCGAGCTAGGTGTGTTGGAGGGGCAGTGAGACGGCAGCATGCCCATGGAAGAGGAAGGGAAATCAGTGGTGGGGAAGAGCGGGTGTGAAGGCCTCTCTTGTGGATGCATGATCAGTACGTCCTGGTGAGGATCTGGACCTTACAGAGGGGCTGAGAAACCTGGAAACATGAATGTGCAATAAATGTTATTTAGTATAATGTTGTGGTGCAACAAAATAATACCATCTCTGTTCCCAAAATTTATGACTATCTTGAGTAAGGCAGGAGGCGGGCAGCTTGCCGTGGGTTCTGAGCAGAGGAGACACACGGTCTGGCTTTCGAAGGGGTTCAGACTGTGCCTCCGCAGAACACGCCATGCTGGCGTAAGGGTTATTTTGCGTTAATGACAATGGGGAACAGCAAGCACAGGAAAGAACGCTCTGTCCCCGTCCCTGCAGGGAGGATGGGCAGCTCCTGACCACCCCAGCGACGGCTCTAGGTGTTCACAGCCCCGAGTTGGCACAGAGGAGTCGGCAAGTCTCGCTGGAACTGCCCTTGTCTTGCGTCCGTCCCCCTGCATGTTCCCCTTCTCACAGGCTGCTGCCCCCACAGGCTCAAGGCAGTTTCCTTGGTCTTGTCACTTGTCTACAAAGTTGTTTAGTTAATATGCTGTAGAAGCCCACGTTCCAACCACCCCTGGAAGTTACTCATGTCCACGTGTCCTGTGTGTATGCAGAACACTCACTTAATGAATTCACACTTGTTTTTCCCCTGTTGATCCGTCTCCTTCGCGACCAGCGTGCAGGGCCCCAGCTGGAGGACCCAGAGGCTGGGGGGAAAGGAGGTCACATTTTTCTCCGCACACCTTCACTTTGCTGAGGCATCTGCCGGCTTTGCTGTGGGGTGGCAAGGGTGCGGCTGGGGACACGGGAGGGGCTGGGGCCCGAGCTCCCTGAGGGTGTTGGTAAGTTGGTGCAGGACGGAGGTGGTGAGAGGGTGGATGCTAGAACAATGTCAAAGGTCAGCCAGCGGGACTTGATGCTGGACCGCCATGTGGCGTGAGGCCTAAAACCAGCAAGGGCGACTCTAGGTTTTTGTCTGGAGAGACTGGCAGCTGGAAGTGGGTGTGGGATGGTGTGGAAGCCAGAGGAAGCAGTTTGGGTTTGTTTCCAGGATTGGAGGGTGGGCGGCGGATGTGCCTGAGTGGAGTGTGGTTGGGGCAGGGGGAAGCCTGGGTCGGAGGTCGGAGTTTGGGGGTCCCCAGGGCAGGTGTTATCTGCAGCCCCAGGTAGGAATGAGATGCCCTGAGGAGTAAGGAGAGAGGAGAGGGGTGAGGACTGAGGGCCAGCCCGCCTCCCAACGGAGGTCTGGGAAAAGGACAGTGAGCAGGGCTGAGAGGGAGAGGGCAGGAGATGGGAGGGGAGCCAAGGGGAAGCAGGCTACTGGAGGCCAAGCCAGGAAGGTTCAAGGGGCTCCCGACCCGTGTGCGAGCTGGACCAGAGATGGTGTGGTCGTGTGACTTTCCTTTACCCGCCAGGAAGCTGGCTTTTCCAGATGCTTGCGTGAAGAGCTAGTGGAAGCGTTTTTCTTGAAGAATATTTTCATATCTTCATAAGCTCTACTGTGTGTGTTAATTAGAGGATAAGACAAGATGGGCATGTGCAAGGTGGACGGCTGGGCTGTGGTGAGGCCGTCTCACTGGTTATGCTGGGATCTCGCTCTTACACCTCAGCAAAGATAACTTTCTGTATATTGTTAACCTTTGAGTCTGGTAACATAGCTGAAGCCACAAAAGCTGAACTCATACACATCAAGGGCTGACCACAGAGAGTCGCAGCGGCTGGCTGTGATGGAAGAACATACACTTGGGGCACAGAATAGGAATGGTCAATTTTGCTTTCTGTGTGGCTTATTTATTTATAACCTGCTTTGCTCCAAACTATAATCTCCAAGTAGGTAAAATTTGGGTCTAAAATATTCCTTGTTTGCAGAAACAGGCTAAGTGTCTGGGGGCGTAACAGCATTGACAAAAACTAAGGCTGTGATCTTGGATTCTCTTCAGTTGCGGTGTAGACGCTCCATGCCTCTCACTTCTAGCTTGTCACCCATTTGGTCCTTCAGATTCTAAGCCCTTGAGAACAGAGGCCAGATGCAGGAAGTCCTCGGTCCCTGCGTCATGGGGGAGAGCGACTGCCCTAGCCACCAGCCACAGCTCTTTAGCCGTGACTCCGCTTTTACATCAGAGACACAAGTGGCTTTGGGCTGGCAAATCAGGCACCTTGTTGAAAAGGCAAACATCTCTGGAAAATGTGACAGAGATATTTTAAATCTTGCTCTAACCAGCAGAAACAAATTAAACCTTGTTTAAATTTGCTTTTCAAGGGGTCTGGTTTGTTAGGATCTTAGATGGTGCCTGGAGGCCAAGAGAAACTGGCTGCTTCTGAGCTCAAACTCATGCTGTACAAAGTGCTACAGGATATGGGCTTTTGTCTCTCTAGCTGTCGGCAGCCCCTGAAAACACGTGTGGAGTTTAGGTTGTTTTATCCAATTTAGGGAATGAAGTAGAAATGCCTTCCTGACGGGAAGTCACTTCTGCTCATCCTGGCTTGGCAGGCACCTTCACCGCAAGGGCACCTTTCCTCTCCTCTCCCCTTACACAATCTGCAAGGTCAGAGAGAGGGTACTGAGCCCTTCAGCAAATGCCCCAGTGACAGGCTGTCACTTGGAGTAATTCCTGAAATTGGCCGCAGTGGGCACCTCTGAGGGATTTGTGATGTACGCCAAGGATGTGGTCTCCATCCCTTGTCTCACAGTGTCCGGTGCAGCTAGGGCTGGAAGCTGGAGTCTCCTACTCAGGGACCTGTGCATTTAGCAAGCAGGCTTTCTTGCCTAATTTGTAATTAACAGTCAAGTCATCCGGTCAACATTTCTGCTTCTGTATGGTACCAAGAAGCAGTTTGGATACTGTTAGGCAGAGTTCTCCAGAGAGGCAGAACTAACAGGATATAAATAATATTCTGTATTACATAACAATTAACTATGTTATTAATTAATATTTATATGTAATCACACGAAAAGTGAAGCTGAGTAGTCCCACCATCTGCCATCTGCATGCCAGTGAGCCGGGTGAGCTGACGACGTGCCCCAGCCCAAGTCTGCGGCCTGCGGGGCAGGAGCACGGACGCTGTGAGGGCGGAAGATGCTGTGCCTCAGCCTGTGCCCTTCCTCCGCCCTTTTGCTCTGTCCTGGCCCTGGGAGGGCTGACTGGGGCCCACGCGCTCAGTGAGGGCATCTTCTTTACTCGGCTGTCTGAGTGCCCTCCAGCCCAGGCAAGCGGACACACGCAGTTAACCACTGTACACCTAGTTGCAAAAGCTTACTGTTCTTGTAGACCAACAATCCATGGTAGGATGGTCTTTGAGAGGGGTGAGGGTGTAAACAGGGCGAGGTGGCTGGAAAGTATTTCCCAGGGAAGATCCTGTTCTTAGGACACCTGGCTGCTTCCCTAAGACTCTGCGTTGAGTTTGGAAGCATGTGTCGGTTTCCGTTTACACAGAGGAAGAAGCTGTTCATTCTCATGGGAAATACGGGCGTTTCAGAGCCGTGCCTGTGAACGCAGCACCACCTTATGGTCTCCTGACCCTCCTGTTTCAGGAGACAGCTTGGTGCCCTGGGAGGAGTGTGGCCCTGGAGCAGGATTCCCAGGCCCTCTTGCCGCGGGACCAACCTGGGCAGCTGAGGGAGCCAGCTGCCCTGCAGAGGGACACACGGTGCTCGGACCCGAGCACTGCCTCCATTAGGCGCTAGAAATGGGACCCTGCAGGAGCCTCACCTGCTCAGTGCCTCAGTCCCTCATCTGTAAAGCGGGCATGATAGTAGCTATTGTTTCTACTTAAACCCATGGGACAGGCGAGTGCATATACAGGCCACGTTCACGGATGCCTGTCCCACAATAAGCTCTGTGTAGACGCTGGCTGGCTCAGTTGTTTCCCTGGGAATCATGCTGACTCCCTCTTCACGGGATGGGCTGGGAAAAGGACCGTGTTTCAGCCGAGCCGGGCTTGCCCCCGGGGATGCTGGCGAAGTCCGAAAGCAGTTCTGATTGTTCACACTTGGGTGGGTGGGGCTGCATCTAGTACGTAGAGACCAGGATGGTGCCGAGTACCTGCACGGCCCAGCGCAGGTCCCGAGGCAAAGTCACCCGTGCCAATGCCAGCGCTGAGCTTGGGACTCTGCCTTCCGGGGTGTGTCTCAGCGGTGCAGTCTGTGAGGACCTCTCCTTGCCCCATCCTCCTCCGTCTGTGCCATTGACTGTCTCTGCCAGTGTACAGTTCGAGTGAGCAGGATGCCTTTCTCTCCTCCTTCCTTCAGGAATGCACCAGCTCTGGGGCTTTTGTGGCGATGTGGAAATAATGAGCTATCTCATTAAGGGACATTTTTCTGGGTCCCACTTAAGAGCTGCCAGAAGGAGATGGATGATGGAGAGCCAGCTGTGGTTTGGAGTTCAGAGTCTTGGAATCCAGACATTTAAGAATCATTTCCATTTCTAACATTCTGAGTTGACAAGCGCATGTTCTCTACTAGCTTTAGGTTCCTGGGGGGTTTGCATGGACGCTGAAGAGAGTCCTCGATCCCTGGTAGGGAGGGACGTTCATGTTCCTCACTTCTTCCCTCGATGAGTGTCCTAGCAGTTGGGAGTGGCTGGTGCCATGGATGGGAGGAAGGGAGTCGATGACATGCAGAGGGTCGTTTTAGAGACCTGGGAGGCTCCTGTGGCTATGAGTCAATTCACTGTAGCCACATGATTCATCTGCATTGTAGCCACAGCAGTTCTGGGCTCCCTATAAACATCCCCTAAAGCATGAAGGTTCTGGGCTTTACATATTTTATGTCGACAAATGAAAAGAAAAATGATCTTCAGCATTAGGGTGTTGTCCGATCAGTGGATGTAGTAATTAGATGTGTGTTCAGAGGAAACTTCACTGGAATCAAATATGCCATTATTAGTTGTTGGATTCAGGTGATGCCTTGCATTTGTGTGAAATGTATACAGTATAATCCTTATTTTGATGTTTGACTGACCTCTTTTCCATTTTCTCAAAGCTCTTTAACTGTCTATCTATTCAGAAACTGCCATATTCCTCTCATAGATGATTTGTGGTTTTAGAATGAGAAATATAAGCAGGAAGGAATTTTCTCTAAAAGCAACCCAGTATTTTATTTCAGGATTACAGACTATTATTAAATATGAATGCAATGTGCCTGTAACCTCTTGGCACCCACATTTTATTAAAAATGTGCATTTGATAAAGCCTCAGATATGAACCATGAGTCAGGGCAATTTTTCAAAGCCCTTGTGCAGAGTTCTTATGACAGCAATAAATACCTAAATATCAGTTTAATAATTGGATTCTGACAAGTTTGCAATTGTGGCCACATTAACAAAACTGTTTATTCAGCACATCTCAGAAAAAATAAATCAGAGGATGCTTTTGTGCAAGACATTTTCAAGTTTAAAAAAAAAAAAGCAGAAAACAATGGAAAGGAGATGCTAAAAAGCCTGATTCTGAGTTTTTTGCTGAGATTTTGCATTTGTCTTGTGTGAGGAGCAGGAAATGAGGGTGTCTTGTATTTACAGGCACTCCTATCTACGTCAAAATTTAGGTTCCTCCTATTAATCCCTCTACGGCCTTGGACGCTATTTCACCTCTGCTTTTAAGACCTTCCTCACATCCAGAGTGTTGTAAAGATGAAGTGAGGTGGTGTGTACACCGTCCTTGCACAGGTTTCTGGGGCACAGAGGGCAGCGCCGAAGAAACTGCAGCAACAGCTCCTCTGGTGAAGGGAATGTGTGATTTATGTGATCTTTATAAACATCACCCTTTGGAATTTTAATCTTTTATTTCCTGTTTAGGAGTCTCTGGAGTTGGGAGAAGTTGAAAGAAATTGGATGCATGGTAGAGTTCTAGCCGCACCCAGCTCAGATGAACACAGATAATGTATTGCAGGGATCAACACCGAAAACATCAGGGATTAGCACGGGAGTGTGAGGCACATTGTGCACAGGTAGGACTTTGTTGAACTTCCCAAAATGCTGTAGGGAGAAAATTTGACCATAACTCTTCTCTCTTTTTAATTTAAGTACAAAGATGGAGCAGGAAGATTGTATAGGGTACTTCAGTTTTTTAGTTTATATTGTTCTTCAGATCCAGTTGAAAGCCAGCTGTTTTCAAGTCTTTGTCTACTGGATGTATGATTCTGGGCGAGGTATTTAGTCTTCCTAAGCCTCAGTTCATTCATCTATGAAATGGTACTAACCAGAGTCCCTGCCTCTGAGCGCGGTCATGAAGATTAAAGGAGATAATGCAGACCAAGTATTTAATGACCATGAGCTCCTATTTGTCCATCTCCTGGAGACCCTCTCCATTGTCCCTGGCTTTTCTGGCCAAGTTCCCGGGGAGGAGTGCAGGGTTTGCCGGTCAGGCGAGTCTGTGAGCCTCTGGCAGCCGCTGCTGTGACATCCTAGGTCTGGGAACCCACCGGTTGACACGAGGGCTGGTGAAAGTGAAGCTGGGTATTGACAGCAGCTGAGGCATCTATAGTTGAGCACCTTGTCCTGGAGCTCTTGATTGCAGCTGTCTGTATGTGCATCTACGCGTACATATTTATTTATAAAGTATAAGTAGGTTAAACACTTCGGGTGATAATTTTTCACCCTTCTAAGATGTTTCCTATGGCCATCTTCACTGCAGTTATTTCTGGAACAAAACTTTGGTGTGACACTTTCTGAGGAATTTAAAAAATATGTACATTTTGACTTTTGCTTTACATTAAAAAAAAGTCTCACAATGGAAATATTCACAATGATTTACAGCAAAATGAAAACTTCAGGAATTATAGTTGCTTTCATCCTGGAATAACATTTGCTGTTTGCTGGGAATAAATATCAGCCATAAAAAATAGATGGGAGCTGCTTATTTAGTGTTTTCATTTGTTGTGGCGAATCTATCTGTCAGGAGAATTTGATGACAAGACGAACATCCCCTCTTTGACTCATACAGGAGGAACCAGGGTGGGCTCTTCAGAGATCGGACCCAGGCCTGTGTGTGCAGGGAGATGCAGGATAGTAAGGGAATCCGAATAGACCGCACAGCCGGCAAACTTACAAGAGCAGGTAGAATAGAGTTTTTCCCTTCAGCCACCTGATAGTGATGCATTTTAGAATGTTGCCAGCTTTAAATTTAGACACTAGGACCCACCTTCCAAACTGGATTCTAGGTTACAAATTACTTGACATCGCTTTGAAAGCACAGTTTCTTCCTAGAGTTCCTTACAGGCAAAGGCTGGTGTGGGGCACGTTCATACATCTGCTCCCCAGGACCTCGCAGTGCTTGTGGTGTCCTAAGCAGGTGCTAGTGCTGGGGGTCTGAGATGCAGCGCTGCTCCGAGGGGTGAGGGGCTGGGTGCAGAGTGAACTCACCTACAAGGAGACAAATGCGGTGAACACCAGGAGCGTTCCAGAGCACAGAGCCCTGGGGCAAAGGGAGAGAGCTGTCATCTCCACTTACAGGTGAGAGTTGTCTGTATCAGAAGAGGTTTCAGAGAAGAGAGAACACTTCACATAGAGCAGGTGCCTCTCAGAGGCAAGATGGGAAAGGCCTTCAGGAAGGGCACTGTGGGGAAGCTGGGGTTCCTATGGCCAGGATGCTCACTGAACTTAAACCACCTGATGATGTAACTGGCCTGTTGCTAGGCTACTGCTTCCACACCCCTAGGCAATAAGCTATTATTGTGCTTTATAGAGACCTTGGCAGAGAGGCAGAGATGCTAGTGCTCGACCTACCACCAGGAGAACAAGTCGGGTAATAAACCCGTTCACCCCAAAGAATGTTTGCTGTCATTTTCTTTGGTCACATTGAATCCACAGTGAACTTGCCTGGGGCTGAAACCTATTGGCAAGACAGGCACCATCTGAGCGAAGGCACAGGGGTGGGAGCCCACACCAAATACCAGGATCCGTTTAGCGTCATTTGGGCATTCGGATCATGCTTGTGAGCTAAAAAAGAGGCAGACACTGTAGATGACCTTAACTATAAAATACACTAAAAATGGGGCAGGGGGAGGGGGTGGAGTGGCTTCCTTGCCTTGCATTGAAAATTTACCCCTTTCCAAAAGCCTGTTGACTGGGAACTGCTCTATCAACGTTACGATGGCAGTCCAAGGTGGGGGCGGGGTGGGGCTGCAACATTTAAATGACTGTAAGTCAGTTGTAAGGTGTGTACAGATTTCAGATACATTAAAATGTGAACAGAAACACATGTCTGAGTATTTTAGAAGCAGTATCTTTAGTGTCTTGAGCCCCCCATGCCACACCCTTCAGGTGAGAGGCCTCCTACTCCAGGTGTGATTCGTGATCAGCAGGGCTGGCTGAGAGTTCGCTAAATCACTCAGATAGCAGGCTCATATCAGCCTGCCTGGCTTTACCTTTACCAGGTTTGGCAAATAGTCATCCACATCTTGTCTCAGACCTCAAGGGTCACCAGTACCACCACCCTTTTTTGACCGTGTTGCTGATTGTTATTACCATGTTTTCTGTGCAGAGTCTTGGAGAGGCTAGTGTCCAGGCCACAAGGCGGGGAGCCTGCAGACCCACAGCCTGTCTCCAGGTCGGGAAGCCCATGTTGGTTCTGGCGCATGGAGCTCACTCTCTGGCTTTGACTCACTCCTCTGATGACACTGTTCCGAGTTCTCACTTGTGCCTAGTGATAAAGGCACAGACTGGGCTGAAAATGGTCTGCTTTTCCTGAGAATGCTTCCACCTATATGGCAGAAACAAATTAGTGGTGCAAACTTGGCAAAGACCAGATTCCAAAGTGTGCCTATTTCAACCCTTAATTATGCGTATTCCAAATAAGGTACAGAAACAACCCCCAGGGGATAAACCCTTGTGCTTAATTTTGTATTTGAGTCAACCAAACTAAGAAGCTGATGATAATTAAATAGCATCTCCTGGAAACATTTTAACTTCCAGTAAGTTAATATATAGATGCTCTAGTCACTGGAAAATGGTTACCATCATTTATTTGCATGTAAATCATATGTGTTTTTTTGCGCTATCTTATTTTTTCAGTCTAGCTATCCATCGCAGATGGATGGCATCCTCACTAAAGGTAACGTGGGGCTCAGCTTTCTACAGCATTTGCACTGGTAGAGTCTGAAATTTTATTCTGGCCGGCTCCTTTCCAAAGAGCTCTATATGGTCAAGAGCTGGCTTGCCTACCAGGCTGGAGTCTTGGGCTTTCACTCAAGAGTCACACAAATCCTTGCAGATGATCTAGCCAGCTTCAGGTCATTTCCATTTATCCGTTCCAGCAGGCACCATGCAGATGACCATTTGTTTGCGGGACTGGAGAGCATGTGGGATCTAATGAATCTTTGAGTGCCCTCGGGACTCCCACACTCCTGGGCTGCAGCCCCTGCATCTCTGTCTTCACTGGCGCGTCCTGTGCCTCCTGCCTGGATGATGGCAGCTACCACTGAGTGGTTGTTCTCCAGCCCTGACTTTCATTGAAGACAGAGATTTCTCTGAACACAACTTTTATTCCATTATGCCCCTACTGAAAGTCCTTCAGATTCCCCCTTGCCTACAGCCCAAACGCCCAAGTGAAGCCAATGTAACCTTTTATGATCTGCGACAATATGGTCTTTCCCATCTTAGTCCTTGAAACTGTGCCCTGGGAAGCCTGATTCCCATTCCATCTACTTGGCCAACATCAGGAATCATCCAAGAATAAACTCAAACCTTCCCTCTTCTGAGAGTCCTCTCTCGATCCGGCAGGGGAACTGGCCCCTGCCTGCTCTCCGCTCCCCCTGCGTCACTCAAAGCATGGCTCTTGGGGTCCTGAAATATTGAGGTGTGTGTGTCCCCATCCTGATCCCCAGTGTGATGGTCTTTTGAGGTGAAGTCTTGGGGAGGGTGATAAATTTATCAACTTAACTCTTGTCATATGGAGCATTCAGTGCTGGACAGTTGAGCTGTGGCTCAACAACAAACCATGAGAGAAACTGAAATAAAGAAGTTTATTAAAACATATCTTGGAAGAAGTACCTGGAATGTCTCAAGGACCCAGACGGGGAGGCCAAGTGCAGACAGAGCGAGAGCAACGGGCCTGGGGCTAGTGCCTTTAGTAGGGTCTGTGGGCACAGTGCACTGTGGCTCCCAGGCTAAGACCAGACGTTGGGGTGCTGGTGAGGCCCATGGGGTCTTCTCTGAGGGGCCCTCAAGGGGAAGGCCCTGGGGGAAGATCACAAGGGCTGTTGGGGAAGGTGCACTGGGAACCATGCATCTGCTTGTGGCTCTGCAGGCTGCCGCCCAGGGTCCGTGTCCTCGTGGCTGGCTGCTGCCAGCTTACAGTCTCTGCAGGCCTCTCAGGGATGCCCAGGGAGCAGCAGCTCAGCCTCCATTGGCGGATAGGCCAGGAAGGTGGAGAATTCATGATGGGACTGGTGCCTTATGAGAAGGGACATGAGAGACGGCCTTCTCTCTCTGATGTCAGCGTATTGTTCAGCAAGCCCAGAGCCCGGCTTTTGCCGGGGCCAGGCCAGTTGGCAGTTTGAGCCCCGGCCTTCCAGCCCCCAGGACTAAGAAGTAAATGTTAGTTGTTTAAGCCCCCTGTCTAGGATATCCGCAATGACATCCTAAGCAGACTAAACAGACCACGCTGGGATCTCACTTGCATGTGGGATCTAAAAAAAACAAAATCATGGAGACAGAGAACAGATTGATAGTTCCCAGAAGCGTGCCCGGTTGTGGGTGCAGTAGGTGAAATGGGAAAAATGGGTCCAAAGGTACACCTTCCACTATAAAATAAGTAAGTCAAGGAGCCATGATGTCCAGCATGGCTACTATATTAAGTAACACGGTGTTGCATATTTGAAAGTTGCTAAGAGAGTAAATCTGAAAAGTTCTCATTGCAAGAAAAAATATGCTGTCACTATGTATGATGACAGGTGTCAACCAAGCATTATGGTGACTGTTTCACACTATATGCAAATACTGAAGCATTATGCTTTACACCTGTAATTATAATGTTGTATGTCATTACACCCCAAAAGTAAATAAGTGTAAACAAAGAAGTGAAAATGCAAAAACTGAAACTAAACAAAACAAACAGGTTTGAGACCATCTCAGCAAGAACTCTGGATGTAGAGCCAAGCAGGTCAACTAGATTTAAAAAGACCAGAATCTAAATACATTTTTGAAGAAGATTTGTTGCTAGCAAAAATGCAGTCCCAGAAAATGCAAAAAACAAGACAGGACAAATGTCCTCCCTCTGTCAAGGAGCTCTGTGCCTGTTGGTCTTAGGGCCATTCAGTTTGCTGGGTGAGAAGGAGGGAGCTGGGGGCTCCCGAGGAAGACCCCGTCCTGGGCCCGGCAGGTGTGGTAAGCACAGCAGGGAGAGGGGCAGACGCAGGCCTCCCTAGATCCAGTCAGAGCCCAGCCAGGGCCCTCACCCTGAGCCAGCTGGATCCCCTGACTTGGCCGATGACCTCTACGTGTCCTTGTTCTTTTGTGTTCAGACTGGGAATTTTTATCATCACGTCCGGCCCTGGTCCGCCATGGCTTCTCAGGCGCACCTGTGTCTGCGGGCAGGTGGCCATCAGCTGCCGCCAGCTCTCTCCCTGGGATGGCGCATGTGCGCTGTGGGACCAGAGGGTGGCCCGTGAAGGGCAGAATGCCTGACGCTCACCAAGACCCAGGAGGACACTCACGGCCCCTTTCACCAGGCCTGTGCTCCTGAAGGTAGACGGGGCTTTGGGGGGCCCTCCTGGCGCAGGGATGTGGGCGCAGCGGCTGGCCGTTCCGGGCTGTCCTGAGCCCGTCTCCCAGGGGCCGCTGCAGTTTCTCTCACCCCCATCATCCAGCTGGACTTCAGTGCTGAAGGCCACTTTGGGGCAATAGTAATGTGTAATGCGGCTGCAGGCCCTCCACTTGGGGCTGGTGGGCGCTGAGGTCCGCGGCTCGCCTGTCACAGCGGACGGTCTCTGATGACTCTCGCCCGGCTCTGCCACCACAGCCCGAGGCAGGGCCCCTGGGACATGGAGGCGCCCGGTACGGACTTGTCAAATTAATGAGTAAAGTCGTCTGTGGAGTTAAGATAAGACCTTGATGTTGTAACCCTCAAATAGGTAAATATATGTTTTAAATAAGTTTTTTTACTTTACTCAATCATTTTGTTTCTTAATGGTTTTGAAGCATCTTACATTAAAAGTAGATGTAATGGGAAAAGATCCAGTATCAACAAGACCCAGGAGGAGGGATGGTCTTAGCGGGCAGCCGGGGCCAGGGAGGCTGGTCTTGCCGCCCACCCACCCTGGGGCCTGGAGTCGAGCCCCTTAGCCTCTTGGCTCAGGTGGTAAAGGAGGCGTGGCTGCAAGCCTAGTTTTTATGGTAAGAGAGCAAAACCCAGGACAAATGAGGCCACGCGTGCTGTGGACTCAAAGGAGAGCCTTTTTCTGCACCAAAGATGCCTTTAGAATGTGGAATTGAGACCATTTTCCTTCCCATTAACAGCTGGTCACTGATTAGAAGTAGGAAGGCCATTAGCATTCAAATATTTTTTTTCAAGGTGGAGTTTTATTTAAAATGTGGCAGAAATTGTCCTTTAAAATGCTAGTGAAATACTATACTTCCAGTGAAATACTAATCTGATGCAAAATTTTAAGCTAGTTACTCCATGGAAAAGTGGCTTTTGAAAAATACTTCCTAAGTCCTTGTACATAGTAAGCACTCAATAAATACGTGTTGAATGAACACTGTAGCTGCCAGAAGGTTAAATTTCTATTGAATTGAAGTTGGTTACTTTTTATAGATTGAACTTTATTAAAGTTCTTTTCAATAGGCTTTACATAAGAGACCACATTGATTTTAATAAAATGTGCATCGATTAAGGCAAAATGTCAGTTTTCTGCCCTGAACACACTCTCCCGCAGTCATTAAACAAGATCATTTTATTAAATCAATTCCATTCACTCATTTTAATTCGGAGCCGTTTGCTCTTCGGCCTTTGTGCTTTGGAGGGCACTTGATCAAAGTGTAGCCGAGCCTCTTGCGTCGCCCAGAGGCCCTCTTTGGACCCTCGACAAGGAGCAGGCGCGATTACATCACCTCGATGGTTCTTCCCCCAAAGACGTAAATAAAGCACATCAGTCAACGTCCACTCGGGACGAGGGGCCAAGTGTTTGGGAGTCACTTACTGGCGTCAACCCCTTGTTGTCCTCTGACCTTTGGGTCCTGCAGGCCGAGTACAGAGCAGAAGAGGCTGGCCCTGCACCCCTCCTGCAGCAGTTTTCCTCCCTTTATGAACTTCCTTTCTCTTTGTGTCATTATTCAGTCTGATTTTTTGTCCCCGAGCACATGGCAGGCTGCTTCCCGACCCTCGTCACCCAGGGGTGTTGCAGTTTAATGGCAGAAAACACCTTGGTTCTTGCGTTCCCAGACTGGGCATGACCGCCCGACCCCTGGGAGTCTGGTGTGAACAAAGGCCTTATGAGCTTGTACCTATGAAGGGCAGGTCGGGGGATAGGCCCTGCCTCCTGCCACCACATGCCATGCCTGCAGGCTGGCTCAGCGAGTACTTATAATCAAAGTGTATGATAGCTAATTGTCTCATTTTGATGGGCTGTTTATGTCTGGTTTTGTGAATATTCCATGATGAAAGGGATGACCTTATAAGGAACTCCAGACAAAAGAGGAAGAGATTTGTATAAATGTTCCCGGCGATTAACTTATGTTCAGTCCCATCCGGCTCCCTTATTCTGCTTGTGAACTGCTCATTATTTTAAAAAGAAAAATATAAACAATGTTTCCTGTACATTCATGGGTTTCCGAGCATGTGGTGGCCCCGTGGAGTGAAAGACAAAATAAACCTGGACAGCTGCACGTTAACCCCCACAATCGGAGATCTAACGGGTACGGCCGTTTCTTCCCACCCGGTTCCTCAGCTTGGGTCCCTGAGCGTCTGTGCAGTTTTGTGATCCGTCCGCCTCTAAGGGGACTGCGGGTGGCTGAGAACAAGGCCTGCCCTTCGTTTTTACCACCGTGCTCATCGAAGCGTCCAATTTGAGGAAAGTGCTCTGTCCATGCTTATGGGATGAATGAATGGAAATCACTCATTTGTGAAAATTTAAGTAACACTCTACCTCTGAGCCTTTGTGAAATTAAAGAATCCCTAGAGGAAGTCAATGCGGTACAATAAAAATTTATCAGGATTAGTCTCTTGGAAAAAAAAAAACTTACCTGCTTAAGTGCCGTTTCCTTGATGTAAAAAAAGACCTCTTACCTCCTACATTCTTTTCCCAAACGTTCCCTGAAGACCCGTCGGATGGGGGAACTGAGCAAAGCAGTGAGGAGATCTGGTAAGAGCCCTGAAACACGGATGCTGCCCGGGTGTCCGAGATCCGAGAAAACAAGGCCGGCAAGGGCAGGAGTGGGTGAAAATGGGGCGGCAGGAGCCTGTCTCCAAGGGCTCTGGCCCCGAGCCGGGCACCAGAGGAGGCGGGGGCTGGCCGGGGAGGCGGGTGGGGGGGTGACACGGGGCGGGGCCAGCTGAGAGCGGGGTGGGGTGGGGGGTGCTCACGTAGGACCCTGGGCTCAGGAACGGTGGTCCTGCGTGGGGCCTTGCCCAGTGTGACAGCCCTCAGCAGGGCGTTTCCTGTGGCCCCGTGTATGAACGACTTGATTTAACAACGTGCTGTGCCCCGGCTGATCCCTAGCGACCGTCAGGCACCTGCCCGGCCCTCTTCAGGGGAGCCCAGGACGCGAGAGACCCGGGAGATCGGGAAGCCGCCGCAGATGGGAGGCCACCGAGGTAGGCAGCACAGTGCACCAGGGACCCGGGGGGCCTGGGACGGAGCCAGGCCGGGCGGACCCCGGAGGACCCCGACAGGTCGTCTCAGCGACCAGTGTGGCCGCCGCGGGGTGTCCGAGCTGCGGCCGGTGCCCTGGAAGATGCTAACTTAAGATGCGACATTTGCAACACCGGCTGCCTCTGTGACTTCTGTAAATGTAAAATCATTTCAAGGTAAACATTTATTTTAAAAGGGCACGTCGTGGGGGCAGGGAAACCATCCTGCCCGATGCGCTCATGGTGGGCGCACATGGCTCTACCTGCTGGCTCAAGCCCACAGAACGCGCGACCCCGAGGGCCCCGGTGTGAACGCGGCTCCGGTGGGTGCCGACGTGTTGGTGTCGCCTCATGGACGGCAGCGACGCATCCCGCTGGGGGGAGTGTTGCTGGGACAGGAGGGGTGTCCGGAGGGCTCTGCTTTTCTCTGTGTTTTTTCTCTGATGATAAAGCTGATCCACAAAGTGAAGTATATTCAGTTTGCATGACACGGGACCACCGCACGGACGAGACTCACAGATGTGGGTGAAAACCGCCACGTAGAGGGCGCTCCGCACCTGGAAACCTTCGCCCTGCCTCCTGGGCATGAATTCTTCTTTTCAAAGCCAAAGTATCTCTATGAAACTGCAACTGTCAAAGATGGATTACGAAATTCACGGGTCCGTGTGCAGCAGTGATTCACCCGACGGCCCTGGCACACCTGTTCCCGGCTCGGCCAGAGCGCCTGCAGACGGCGGGGGTGGGGGTGGGGGTGGGGGCGCCGCGCACCCAGCCTGGCTCCGGGCCCTTTGTTGTCGGACACACGATTCCCGCAGGTTCCGCATCTTCCGTCGTTCCTCATACGCTGTGGTCTGGGGAAACGGTTTTATCATGAGTTAAGTATATTTTGGGGCAGCGCCTCAGGGGATTGTTTAACGCTGCTGACGTCACACTCCTGGCATGGGAGCAGCGGCCCTAAGGCGCCTGCGCCTCTGGTGCTGACCTCAGACTCAGGCCCCACGGGACTGCGCAGGAGGGAGAAGGGCCACCCGTTCCTGGTCACGTGGAATCGCCGCTCAGAACTTGCGCCCTAAACACAGACCGGCCCCCCGCCCGCTCCGGCTCCTTTGCAGTCCACGGGCTCTGGCGGCCGCACTGCACTCCCCGCGCCTTCCGCAGACCTGCCTGTGCCAGGGCAGGGTGGGGTCTTTGGGAAAAGCGAGAGAGCCGTCCCATCCATGCGAGGACCGCCGTGCCTCCTCCTGCGCCATGACTGAGTCGGGGATTTGCTGGAACATGGGCTCAGCTATGTGGCCGTGGGGGTCCCATCCACACTTGGTTAACCCCATGTGGGGAGCAGAGTGTCAGGAGCACCCCGAAAGAGGAAGTTGGGGCCAGGGCCCATGCGGGTCCAAGCCCAGGCCAGGAGCACCCCCAGCAACACAGCCCACCCCAGCTGTCCCGGGAGCTGCAGGGGGCTGAGGAGATCTTTGGCACTACAGAGCATGGGGCCCTGCTTTCTCGCTATGACTGAAAGTAATTCATACCTAGTTTGGTCCAGAGCCTGCCTCCTGCTAGAGGTGGGACGCAGGCCAGTCTCAGCCTCCCTGGGCCTCGTTTGCCTCCTCTCTAAGGCGATGACAGCAATCTCAGTCTTGTTCTGAGGGGTGATGAGATACTCCTGAGACCCTGGGATATGCCCTGAGAAAGGGCACATGGGACCTGCTGCCCTGAAATCTGTGGTCCTGTGTCCTGTGAAGCCAGAACCTGGCTGAGCAGGTAACCTGCTCTCGGGAACTGCAGCACAGTGCGTGGGTCCAGACTGCAGGTCCCAGAGCGGGTCCCACATCAGGGTGAGGCCGTCACTTCTTGGGCTTCATGGGGGGGAGGACATCACACCGCCCACGCTAGAGGGGGTTTGCTTGTCTGGCTTACGCCACATTAAGAGGAGAGCAAGACAGAGACCACCAGGCCCTCAGCCAGCCCTTCCTAACGTGTCTTTTTTCCAGCAGAGGGTTTTTGAGTGACCAGCTGCCAGCGAGTTCAGGGTTAACTAGCAGGTTAATCTCAGGGGTCAGTGAAGGAAGCTACCCAGACGGTGTGGGGGGACTGAACTGCTGCAGGAGGGTGCATGCCATGGGACGGATGGTGGCCTCATGCTGTGATGATCCCCAGAGGCCTTCGCAACCAATTCTATGTATGGAAAAAACTACTTGATGATTTTTCTAGCATCCATTTCTGAAATCCATTTTGCAGGGCAAAATGTCATTGTTCAATTCTGTTTTCTGGATTTCCAACATTTTTGGACCTGAAAAATGTATTTAAAAAAAATCCTTTCCCAGATAATCTTCTAAAAGGCTGTGTGGATCCCAGATGCTGTTCCTCTTTGGACAGGTGCCTGACATATAGTCACATGTGAATGACTAAAGGATTCTTACTTGTGATTGGGGGTTAGCTTTATTTTCTGCTCACTAGAAATTTGTCTGAAATTCACTTCCTGTCATGTTTAAATGAATCACATGCATTTTAGTTGAGTAGGTGTAATGAAAACCAGTTATACTTGTTACAGCTATTTTTACCCCTTGTCCCCCAAAAAAGCATCATCTCCATGTGGAGAGAGTGAATTTGACATTTGCAGAGTAGTTTAGGCAAAGATGTTGACTCGCTTATGACCAACCCTCAAGGAAGGTCATCAGTCATTATCTCGACAGGTCTTCTTTACTTGAACTCTTTGGGAAACGGAGTCAGAGGCTGGCAGACATCAGGGGCTGAGTTGTATCTCCCCAAATTTCGTATGTCAGAGCCTAACCTTGGCAGCTCAGAATGTGACTGTATTTGGAGATAGGGCTTTTCTACAGGTAATTAAGTTAAAATGAGGTCAGCTGGGTGGGCTGTAATCCACTGTGACTAGTGTCCTTATAAGAAGTGATTTGGGCACAGACATACCCAGAGGGATGGCCACATGAAGACAGGGAGAAAATTCACATAGATATTGAAATTAAACACACTCTTATTGCCCTAATGTCAAAACAGATAAAGATATCATAGAAAGAAATAATGCTGACTCATATCCTTTATGAACATAGACACAAAAAATCCCCAACAAAATAATAGTGAACTACATCCAGTAGCATATATAAAGGATTATAAACCATAATCACATGGAAATTTTTCCCAGGAATGCAAGTTTGGTTTCATATGTAAAAATCCATTAATGAAATACACCACATTAAAATAATAAAAAACAAAACCACGTGATAGTCTTAACTGATGCAGAAAAGCACTTGATAAAATCCAACACCCTTTCAAGATAAAGACACTCAACAAGCTAGGAATAAAAGGAAACTGCCAACATGATAAAGGCCCCTATGAAACACCCACGGTAGCATCATGCTCGCTGGTGAGAGACTGAAGCTTTCCCAGTAAGATCAGGGACCGGCCAGGGATGTCCACTCTCGCTATTTCAACTCAGTATTATAGTAGAGGTTCTGAGGTCTACTGGAGGAATTCAGGTAAGATAAAGAAATAAAAGTCTTAACTGATGGTTGGGAATCATGGGTGGGTTTTAGGAATGGAGTTTCAAAGGTGAAATATGAAACAGTAGTTTTGCAGGACATTGTGGAGGATAGATTAAAGGATCGAAGACAAAAGGAGGGTCTCTGGAAGGCTGCTGAAATCAGGAGACGGTGGAAGAGCATGGGTTACGGGGTCAGGTGGACCAAGGTTCAAATCACAGGTCTGCAACTCCTGAGAGCTGCTTCTGTCTTTTCTAAGCCTCAGATTCCTGCACTCTACGGAGGAAGGCAGGAGGCTCTCACCTGCAGCACTGCTGTGGAATTTAAGGGACCATTTGTATACAATGTCCCACATAGCATCTGCCATAATAGATATCATTATCATATCATGCAATTTTCAGTTGCCCATCACATTTTTTTACCATTTGCATGCAATACTAATACTGGAAACTTCTTGGAAAGCTAATGACATCTCCCTTTGTGTAATGTAGTATATAACTTGCAATGAGAATTTCTCATGAGGAGAGCTCATTGGTTAAAATTAGCTGTAATCAAGATACAGATGCTTGACATGACCAAGGAGGGTGGGTCTCTGATGAGGGAGAAGCGGAGGCAAGAACGGCTGCAGAAACACATGCTTTACTGAGTAGGTGACGCTGATGATTAATTTCACCTGTAGTTTGGCTCAAGTAAAAAATTCTATTCTCTCTCCTCATTGAGGCTTCTGAGTATTGATTTTATCCCCCCATCAAATAGCACTTTGGATCCAAATGAGATCCCCTGAGTGCAATTGAAGAATGGGTGGTGTTACCAGTGAATGAGCCTCTGGCTCCATTTTTTTCCTTCTAGGGGTTTCAAAGCAGGGTCTTTGGTCTTACCAGTGGTTTGAAGTGACTGTTTGGAGTCAGTAATAGCCTTCCAGCCAATTGTATATATTCAGCGGTGAGAAATGAGGTCATTGTCATCCTCCAGAATAATGGGTGTATTTGACAGCCTCAGAGGTCTACACTTAACAGAAACATGGCTATCGCTGAGTTCGGTGGTTTAATAAGAAAGCTTTTGGTTAAGACGCTGTAAGAGTGACTTTGAGAGACAGGGTGAAGCAGTTGCAGGATTTGCACTGAATTGATGAGGCATCAGGCCTACCACCTCTTTTGTGATCAAAAGTAAAAATGATTTTTCTTTATAGTTTTAGGCTGGGAAGCTGTGTTTCCTAAGCTGTCGATTTAATTTTCCATTTTTTTCAAAGTAGGTTAAGCACAGAAAGATTTGCAGTGACAACCACCCATGGATAGTAGATATAATTGAGATAAATGTATTTAATATACTTTGTCAACAAATTAAAACTGGTTTCTTCTCATATCACACTTTTATGAAATGTTTCTGCTATGATTTATAATTACTTGAAAACAGAAGATCAGCCTGAACAAAAAGTCAAATGAGAAAGGGATCCAGTTCTTCAAATCTGATCTATTTCTCCACAATGGCATAGCAGTTCCAAGACATGACAGGTGGATTAAGAAGTATTTTATGACCGAAGTGATTTAAATGGGCACTGATGGGATAAACTCAATCATTTCCCTTAAAGAATATATCTTGTTCATAGATAAAATGGGCAGCAACTTAATTCACAGTAAGATCTGAGTGGCTCTGAAAGGTCCTCTGTCCCTGGATTCATCCTCTGCCAGTTACCAGGTGACAGGTTCTACACAGGCCCCTCTTTTGGGAAAAGGTCTATGATGTGGGTCTGTGCTCTCCTCCCAAATTTATGTGAAGAATGTTGCCTTTCTGACAGAGAGACAGGCTTTACAGCACCTTTCTCTGCCTCTTACTCCCCCTGATCATGATTAGGCCAAAGATAGGCAGAAGCAGGGTACCAGAAACAAATGCCCAAATAGGTAAACTGGACCCATTGGGTTTTCTCGTTGTTTTGAATCAAGAAATACTGAGATGGTGCCTGTCAGCAGGATGACAGATCTGCTGGACTCTGGCCAGCAAACTCCACATGCAGGCTGGGGGGACAGACAAAACATTGAACGTAGGGTGAGGAGATCATAGGGATGGAGGAGAGGCATGGAAACAGAGTGGCCGAGGCTTGGAAAAGAAGAGAGGCCGCCAGCCTCCTCAGGCACTCAGCCGTGGCGCCCTCCGGGAACCCAGAGCAGGCCTTTGTTCTTCATGGCCTGAGAAGCTGAACAACAGCAAGTATCAAAACTTCTTCCAGGTGCAAATAAGTTTCAGAAAGATAGACATGGCGTTTTGTGAGCACCCAGGGGAAGTGAGCTCTTGTGACCAGACCCTGGCCACCTAAGGCACCTGGGCCTGGGCAGAACTGAGCTGCCCTGTGGGAAAGGTGGGGGGAGACCCCAGGGGAGTCCGTGCTGGGGTGCGGCTGTCACTGGCACGCTGGCTTCTTCCAAGAAGTCCCCGTAGGAAACCCTTCCAGAGCTCAGCCCCGGGTAACATCTCGCTCCCTCTCAGGATCTGTCAGACTGGCCTTCACAGCGCTGTGAAGCCACCCAAACGATCGTACCTCCGGAAGCTCGGAAGTGAAGTCCTGCAGGATCTTCCTGCCCTTCCTACCTGCAGTTTTTACCCCCTCCAGATGTTAGAGTCCAGGGCTAACATTTATGTAGTAATTCGCTTTTTCATACTTCGTTGCCTACATTTACTTAAATTGTCCGACTCTGGCTCTTCCCTCCTCTGTCTTTGCTCACTTGACTCCTGCCTAGAGAGGCCTGACCACCTGCCCCCACCCCCGTTCCTGGAGGAATGACTTCTTCCAGGACGTGCCCCAGGCTTGCCTCCCAGACGCCGTACTGATGGCTTCAACCAGGCACCCTGCCTTTTCCTCCAGCCTGCTGTCCCACGCCACCCTGCGACCCTGCTACATCTCTCTCCCTCTAAACTGCCAGCTCCTTGAGGGCAGGAGCTGCTTTGAAGACAAGCAGCCAGTGCCCCAGTACGTTTAGTGAATGAGCAGATGAAGCCCTTTACGGGGCCCAATAGAAGACACCCAGCACTGCATGAACTGCATTTCAGTTAGAGAGCAGCTCATTTAGGAGAATAATTGTTGGTAGGACATTACTATGAGTCACGTGGTACTTGCATGGTTTTTACGTATTATCTTATTTAACTATGTCTCCCCAAACAAGAAGAATACTGTTATTATCTCCCTGTCAGAAAGGCCCAAGGGGTTAAGAGGGCTGCACAGGTTCACACAGCCAGCGGACAAGGAGGAGAACGGATGCAGGTGCCGTCCCCTGCAGCCCGCACACCGATGTGCTCTGCCCCGCCGCAGCCTCTCCATGTCGTCGTGTACAGCCTTGGGCACCAATTTATTTTTTAATGTATGAATTTCTATTCTATTTTTAAAAGCTGAGATATAATTACATGTTATATTAATTTCAGGCATGCAATATAATGATTCAATGTGTGTACATATTCCAGAAACTCTGGCTAACACCCATCACCACACATATTACATATTTTTTTCTGCTTATAAGGACTTTTAAGACTTACTCTCTTAGCAACTTTCAAATATATGATACAACGTTAACTATAGTCACCATGCTGCACATACCTCCCCAGGTCTTGTTTATTTTATAACTGGATGTTTGTACATTTTGATCCCCTTTGCCCATTATGCAACCCCATCCCTGCTCCTGGCAACCCGAGTCTGATCTGTCTGCAACTGATCCTTTATTTTTAATATTCCACATATAAGTGATATCATATGATGTTTGCCTTCTCTGTCTGACTTATTTCACTTAGCCTAATGTCCTCAGGTTCATCCATATTGTTGCAAATGGCAAGATTTCCTTCCTTTTTATGATTGAATAATAACTCATATTATAATCTGTGTATATGTGTATATATATGTTTATATAGCACATCTTCTTCATCCATTCATCTCCCTGTGGACACTTAGATTGATTCATGCCCATTGTAAATGTTGCTGCAGCGAACACAGGGTCAGGTATTGTTTTGAGTTAGTGTTTTCATTCCTTAGGATAAATACCCAGAAGTGGAATTTTTGGATTATATGGCAATTCTATTTTTAATTTTTTGAAGAACCTCCAAACTGAGAAGATAGTAAAGAAAGTGAGTATACTCAGAAAAGAGAAGATGTCCAAGACTGAGTCAAGGAAACAAGGAGGATCCGAAAAGAAGATGCAGAAGGGGCTGCCTGTGTGACGGGGGAAACTAGAAGACGGGGATGTCCTGAGTCAGATGAGCAAGGCTGCCGAAGGGGAGGGGGCACCTTCCGGCCACAGGCTGGCTGAGGGTGGAGAACTGGCCGTGACAGTTACTACAGCGCCACGGGCTCCGTGGAGACCTGGGTGTGAGCGCCTGGGAAAGCAGCTCAGAAGAAAGAGGTGCTGAGTATCGGGAGAGGAGGAGACAACTCATGTCCGGAGGGTCAAGACTGAAGCCGCCCATCCCACATTTTGGAGTAGGTGGAAACAAGTCTTAGTTCAAACAGGCTTACAAGCAAAAGAGACTTTATTGAGACATTACTTCGAGCACGAACTGGCGCTCTTTGCTGACCTTTATAGGAGACGTGCGTTTGTGCTCTTTGCTGCTGGCTTGTCGGGCCAGTGGGACAGTGGACGCCGACTCTTTCCATTCAGGATGTACAAGTAAATGTTAAAAAACAAAATAAAATAAAATTGTGGAGATAATACCCGAACTTACATGGGGAGACACTTTTAAAAAGAAAGATTAATCAGATTAATTATATTATTGCTTTTAAGTAATGTCCTTTTTTGACTGATCCCCTATGCTTACAGAAAGTTAGTTTTATCTTTGGATCTGATAATTTCATTTCCCAACATACTTAAATTCCACTGAATAATTGCATTATCCCTGAAAAATGATTTGGTCATTTTGGGCCAGAAAATTAGCATCAGGCTGAAATACAACAAATAGCCCATTACTGTCTAAAATATTTTTTTAAAAAGGAAAAGAAATTTTTTTAGCTTTATTGAATCCTGTGATCATTTGGGTGAAAAAAATTTCTGTTCCATCCTTGTGGTGCCAAATTTCATAGCATTTCGTTTACTGCACAGCTTGTTAAATGTGAACAAGTGCCTTAGATTTCAAGGCAATGCTAAGATTCTCACTTAAATTGCTTTGGAACGTGGCGGCCTCTCATTAATCCAGTGCCTGCTAGACGACTGGGTGATGCTGTTTGTATAGCTGGTAGATAAACACATCTGTGCTGCAAGGGCTGGGATACAGCGAAGCAGGAGAGGCAGCCTTTTCAATGTTGGCCATTAAAAGGTCCCAACAGTAGGCACAGAATATAGATGTTAACTCTGCTGTCGGTGCTGTTATTTTTAAACAGCTTACAAGACGTGCAAGAAGGTCACATGCCAGGCTGCCCGTGGGCTCGGCTCTCTGAGTAAGTCGCTGACAGTGAGCGTGAGAACAGTGTGATCTCGCGCTGGTGGATGGACCTTTGGGGCATTTGCAGGAGGCGCGGGTTGCTCCCGAGGAACTGGCCTCTCAGGCCGTCACAATCCAGAGCCCAGACTGGGGTGGAAGAAGCGAGGCCAGGTGGTGACGCGGCAGGGGGCTGTGTCGGTCTGCATGTTGCTGGAGAGACAATGAGCGGGGCTCCCGTCTTCCTCGCTAGTGTTTCCGGCCCAGCGTCTGCGCACATTTCAGCAGGTGCTCCAACATCGAATGCATCGTCTGCTTCCTTGGGTTCACCGATGGTGTTACATTGTCCCCTCTAAAGGAGCTACTTCCTCCCTTCTAAAGAAACCGTCTTTAGATGAATCACAAGCAGATAGTTAGACCAAACACACTCGGTCACCCGCTAGCCTGTCATTATTTCAGCCGCAGCAGCCGGCCGTCTGTGCAATTCAGCAACCTGAAAGGTGTCTTGGGCAATTTTTGTTCATCCTATAAATCCATTTTTCTTTTATGAAATCCCAGAAATGAGAGGAGACAAAGTCTTTCCTAAGTGGTAACTATATGGGCCTTACTCTGTCTGGCTCATCTTACGGTAAAATTGGGATGTTAAAACTTTTATTTAGAAAATCTTCTGGCATAATCGGATACAACGGGATGTGATGTGGTACCTGGTGACTTCTGACATTCTATTGGCTTGTGGGTTGAAAGTAGATATTGAAAGTCCTTCTTAGAAAGTTTAAATCTGGGCGCATTACCTGGTGATATATTTTATCCATAATTATTTTAAGTAGAAATGGGAAATTTTTTGGATCAAATTTTAATAACTATTATGCTAATCTTAAGAAGCACATGAATACATCCCAGTTTATGGGAGCCTTTTCCTCATGTTGTGGTTTCCTCGATGTGCAAACAGGCAACAGAACCTCACCCTTCCTCCCCAAGTGCCCTCATGTTTGCATCTTCCAGCCCTTTTCCACACCTGGTCCTTGTGAAGCAGCTAATAAATTAATTGTGAAACTGTATAAACTCAACAGCAGTCTAACTTGGCATGTTACTGTAACATCACAAATACTCTTCCTGGTAGTGTACATACTAAGCAAACCATCGATTCAGGAACAGAAAGTCCCACATGCACGCACTGACCGTTTTCTGAGTCTCGGCCGTATATGTCAGCAATGGCTCCTGTTGTGGACTTCTGATGATGGCTCTGATCTCTTCCCCCAGGAGCTCAAATCTCGTAGAGGTGACAACTCTATAAGTTATTGCAAACCAGTGCCAAGTGTTGTGATAGATGTGCAGAGATGTACAGCATGACTGCAAGGGTCTTGTCAAACTCATTTCAACCCAGGAACACAGAACCACTGAAGGCTTTCTAGAGTTGGAGGCAGTCTCAGAGGTCATGATTCAAACTTTTAGTCTCTTGCCAGACAAGTTAAATAAAACCATCTTTAAAGTGAATCACAAGCAGATAGTTTGAACAAACACTCTGTCACTTACTAGTCTATCATTATTTCAATACAAAATTATTGAGCATCTGCTATGGGCCAGATATCTCTTATGAACTCAAATACTATTACCTGAATCCAAGGTATTGAATAACTATTATACATTCTAGTGTCTTATGCTCTAAAGCTCCCACATTCATCAGTTCTATTTTTCAACTCTAATTCACCCCTTCCCTCCCAAAATATTTCCTGCATGATAAGTTTCAACTTTGGATCAGAGTAGAACTGACCATAATTTTAAAAGGGATGATGTTAGGAGCAGGTACATGGGTGAATTGTTTATATTCTCAAAGACTTTTCAATCCAGAAGAGATCAGCTTCCTTTCTAAATAGAAAATGGGCATGAAGAAAACTGTTCATGAATAGCTTCTGGGTCCAACACAGAGGACAAGTCCTGGGCAGTAGGCTCCTCTCAGTGGGAGATGAAGTGCCCACTTGGGGAAGTGAGATGGAAGCACTTGAACTGTTGTCTCTGAAGTGAGCAGAGACATTCTCACTGCTTCCCCTCACTCCTTGCTGACTGGTGGATATAAAGAAAAGCTGTGGTTACTTTCTGCCATTTTGGGGGTTACACTCTGTAAATTGTAGCTGTTAGTGTTGGAGCCGTATGCCAGTACTTTGTTTGGAGACTCTAGGAAGAAAGCCTCACAGACTCCTGAGTGAAGAATAGTTTCTACCTTACTGGGAAAGTGACTCTTCAGGGAACCTCAGGCATAGAGAGAATTGGAAGAAGAAAACCTCCAAAGTCACATAAAAAAGCTGATTTCTGGTAATGACAGAATAGCTGTGTCAGACTAACCTTTCTATAGGTAATAATAGCTATAAAATGTAGGCAAATATTTGAAAAACGCAACTATTGAAAGCCTTGCAGAGCAAACGTGGAGAAACAGGAGTGTGATCCATGTGCCGGCAGCGCCAGTCCCCAGCTCCAATGCTGAGCATCGCCTCCTTGCGGGCTTGAGGAGCAAAGGTCGGAGCCGAGGCTGTGGGATAATGCCAAAGTGACGGACATGTTCTTGGAAGGGTGGGAGCCACACGGGGAGTGTGAATGCCCCAGTCTGCATATAAAATGCACCCAGACCCTTGGCTGACTGCTGAACCATGTGTGAAGGGGGAAGCCTGGGGCAGAAGAGGCTGTCCTTTAAGAAAATAGAGCAGATGGGCAATTAAAGAACTAAGTGGACATTTTAGCTGTTCTCCACTACAGGGGAGTCCTGGATTTTGAGTCCAGACAAATCAACAATCTTCTAACTAAATACTATTTGGAAGAATACAGAATGATCCTGAATCTTTACAAATGTATTATTGATGATATTCAGATTCAATCAAGAATCACTTTTTATGCTGAGAACCAGGACAATGTTATCAACATTCAAGAAAAAAGCAGCCAATAGAAAGTGGCCCAGAGATGATCTGGAGTTGCAATTATCAGAAAATGATTGTTGAAGGTGCTATTGCAAGTATGTTCAAGAACTTAAGGGCTTTACACATGTGATAAGCAGATGGGTAATCTTAGCAGAGAAATACAAAATATAAAGAAAACCTAGGAAACAGGAATTCTAAAGCTGAAGGATGCAGTGACTGAAGTAAAAATTTAACTGGGAGGATTTAATAGCAGAAGAACTGGTGAACTTGATGGCAGCACAAAATAAATTATCTAATTTAACATATGAAAAGAAAGAAAGTGAAAGGGAACAGAGCCTCAGAGCCCCGTGAGGTCACGAAGCAAACGTAGCACACTCGTGCTGGAGCCCCAGGAGGGGAGGAGGCAGAAAGAAAATGTTGAAAACTTTAAAAATAGGTGAAAGATGTCGACTTACCATTCAACCATCCTTAATGAACCCGAAGCAGGATAAACACAAAGAAAATCACACCAGGAACATCACAGTCAAGCCTCTAAGATGACGCAGAGAAAGGCGAGGAATTCTTCACCGGGCTGAAAACACCGCCGACAGGTATGTACTCAGCAAGACCATCCTTCCACAACAGCAGTGAACTCAGGACATTTTCAGAGACGTGAAAACTGAAGAAATTTGTCAGCAGATCTATTCTGTAAGGAACGTCTAAGGAGCTTCTGTTCCTCAGCATGAAGAAAAATTGTGCAGGACAGTGATGTGAATCTAATGTGAGGAAACAAATCATGGGAAAGGATAAATAACTAAGTCAATATAAAAGACTAGGAGTCTCTTCTTCTCTTAATTTTACAAAAGAACATGACTATTTAAAGCAGTAATTGTAACACTGTCGTGTGAGGTTGTAATGTTTGTAGGTATAATATGTGCGATAATTACAGCACAATGGATGGTGGTGGTGAATTGAACTATGATATGAAAATGCATTTTTTACATGTAGTAAAATATGAAGTCCATGTAGATTGTCTTATGCTTAAGATGAACTTTGTAATTTCCAGTGAAACCAGTAGTAAGTAATGCACAGAGATTACAGCTACGATTCCAACAAAGGAATCAAAATGGAACACTAAAATATTTGATTAACCAAAAAGAATATAACAGAATATGTAAAATCTAACATGGCACTAAAAATAACACATGTTGATCTGTAAGAAATACACAAATGCCCCAGTAAATGAATGGATGAGCATGAATAAATAATCCACAAAAAAGAAAACAAAATAATCAATACAAATAGGTTCAAAGCAATTCATGAAGGAAAAATTTGTAAGAAATTTCTGAAACTATTAAAAGCAAAGCTGTTATTTGAAAAGATAGCCAGTAAGAAATCTTTCTGGGAGAAATTAAAAAACAAATTCTAGGAAGAGTGACATTGGATTTTAATATTTTGCTTGATTTATGCTGCAATAACCCTCTCCCATCTTCAGGTCTTCCAGCAAGTCTTGGGTTGGTGGTGCCTGGAGAGACGGTGCATAACCACCACAGTGTGTAACGTCTCCCTGCTTCCCTCGTCAGCGTCCACTCACGCTGTAAGCCAGTGCAAATGCGGCCCACCCTGCCCAGCACGGTGCTGTATACTCTCTTAATCTGGATTAATTCCCATTCACAGATGAAGACTACGGAGCCCTGACCCGGAACCACACAGCTGGTGAGTGGTGGCCCTTAGTCTCCAACTTCAGTGTCAACGTGTGTGACCGTGGGTTAGCTGAGCAAGGCAGGCGATGCCCGCATGGCACAGAGGAGGCGAACAAGAGCAGCTGCCTACAGGGTCAATGCCTATAAACGGGGAGGAGGCCAGTGCAGACTGTAGGGTCGAGGAATCCAGGAAGATGTTGTCCGGGTTACAGGAAGATTGTGATTAACATGGGATGATGATAACTGAAAAGACAACGTGGGAGGCAAAATTGTATACGATGTACACAAGTAGTATACAAATGTAATTAATATATGTTTATTTGATCTTGCTCATATAAAAATTATGCTAAAATTCAAGTGTAGAAAGTAATAAAGTCCAAATTTTTAGTTGCTCTTTGTGTTTGGACAGTGGAATCACCTTGATCTCCATTCTTCTTTACTCTTTTTAACTTTGAAATTTTCTACCATGAACATGTATTATTTTTATGAGGAGAAAAAACATATTGACAAAAGGAAAAAAAATGAAAGCACCACTCTTTCGACTGCTCCAGGAAGAAATGTAAAAGAGTAAACATAATTTCATCAGGCTTTAGAGAGTGTCTCTCCCGGCAACTGCTTCTGAGAATCCGATATGTTCTCTGAGGGAAAGTGCTCATTAAACAGTTTTCAATTATGTGGCAGAGAAATACAGAGAAGTTACTAAAGACCGATGGCTCTCCCAGGGTGCACGTGCCACAGGGGCCAGCAGCTCCTTGAACACACTTTCCTCTGGCTGCTGCGCCTGTGGACAGGAGCCGCGTCGCCGTACCTGGATTTTAATGCAGGTCATTCTTCCTGCCTAGAAACCGGCTCGTTTACTGCTTTGGAGCCTGATGATTTTCATTCTTTAGATTCTTGCATATGGTTTGTGTTCTGCCAAATCAAAAGACTTCTTGTGATGACTGTGGGGGCCTTCTGACACCTCACCTGCTCAGTGGTTGCTGGAATTCCCTAAAAGTGTGTATTTGTTAATTATACAAATGATAGAAAGGGTTTGAAATACAAAGAACCTGAAAGAAATGGTGCATGGCAGTAAAATCACACTGAAGCAGAAATGTCTAATTATTTATCCATCCCTATCTATATGTCTATCATCTATCTATCTATCTATCAATCATCTATCATCTATATCTATCTATATCATCTATCTATCTATCTATCTATCTATCTATCTATCTATCTATCTATCTATCATCTATCTATCTATCTATCTATCTATCTATCTATCTATCTATCTATCTATCATCTATCTATCATCTATCTCCTTAACGTTAATCAATTGGAATCAATGGGGATTCCAGTAATTTTTAGGTTCCTGAAATGAAGATATGTTATGGACAGGTGAAGAGGTAATCAACCCTTAGAGGTTTAGTTGTGGGCAGATCATTCTTGCCTCACTGTGTACCTATGTTGTCTGTTAGTTAACAGTTAATGTTCTGCCTCAGTTTAGCTCTAGCAGAAGGGCTTGTATGGCTTAACTGAGAGGCTGTGAAGGTGTGGAGCAGACGGGCTCTCTCTGTTCCTGCAGCTGTGTGATTGAAGGCCAGGCATTCAGTCTCCCTGGAGTCAGTTTCTTTACCTGTAAATTGGAAGTGATGTGAACCTGCTGCGATGGCAAGTGCTTGGCTGGGCACGGACTGGCCTGTACTTTATCTTCAACCTGGACTCCCTCTCATTTCGTGGATGAAAACATAAGGAGACTTATTGGTTTGTTACGGGGCTAAGTGAAAGGGGGCTTGTAAAATACAAGGTGTAGGGTTTAATACCTCACAGGCACTCAGTAAATATTTGTCCGACTCTCTGATGTCCTCTGATAAGGGTGATGCCCTCCCGGAGACCAACTCAAGCCATAAATTATGTTTTATTACATGTAAATCCAAGGCAAAATGTTTAACTGCTCTGTCCCTAGTGTTCTCATTTGCAGAACCAGGAGGGACATGGTGTACCCTGAGTACCACAGCAAGGGGGAACCTAGATAAGAATGTGAAAGCAGATGTATAGATGCGCACAGTGGGGCATCACCTTATCTGTGTCCTGCCCTCAACTGTCCCGAAGCATGGCTCCCCTCTCATTTTCTGCTTACATCCATCACATGCCCATTCCATGAACTGCTCTTGTCATCATGACCTACTTGGACTTTCCTAAGGGTACCACTCCTTCTAAAATGCGCCTTTTGAGAGCTTTGACCTAACTGACTCCTGTCCATCCTTCAACACCCAGCTCAGGGACCACTTCTTTCT
The DNA here is from genome assembly GCF_030020395.1 of Manis pentadactyla. Classification (NCBI taxonomy): domain Eukaryota; kingdom Metazoa; phylum Chordata; class Mammalia; order Pholidota; family Manidae; genus Manis; species Manis pentadactyla. Next base: position 374,414 of record NC_080026.1, read on the forward strand.
GGAAGCCCCTGGGGACCCCTTGAGGCTGGGGTTTCCCTCCACCCCAAGGCCCTGTGTGTGTGTCTATCATTGTCCTGTCAGACTTCTTCGCCTATGTTTGCATTTTCCTCCTCCAGGGGACCAAAGCCTCCTGCACTTCCGTCTCTTTACTTTTCTAGGATGATTCAGGCCAGGAAGCACAGGTGTGCAGAGAGTTTTTGCTGAATGAGTGGCTGAAGGAATGGGTACAGTTCTCAGGAACTGCCGTTTGGGCCGAGGATGTCTGATTCAGTGAGCATGGGCGTTAAATTTCCTAACATGCAGCTGGTGTTTTTGGTGATGCTTTTCTGCTTCAGTCTCTGCTGTGTCTGGACTCTCGGAGATGGCAAAGACTGACCAGGTGGCTAAGTGGTTAGTGGTCAAGGTGGCATTTGGAAACTCAGCCACAAAGGACAGCTCACTATTTTTGGTCACTGGTTTATGTGACTTAAAGATACTGTAACGGTTCAAGTATCACTTATTTGAATGCATGCAGTAGTTGATCTATAAAACATGTGGTATTTTGAAATATTGATCTCTTTAGTGCCCAGCAAGAAGAGATATTAGTGTAGCTCGGGATTGCATTTGCAAACAGGGTATTAGAGTCAGAGAAGTGGAAAATAGGAACAGACTCCAATTCATGTGAAGTGCGAAGTCCAGCTAGGAGTGGTGATGGAGGAGCGCAGCAGAAAAGGGAAGTGTTGTTTGAAAGCCGGCTCAGCCATCAGATGGTAAAGGAGCGGCCAGGGAACATGCTTCTGCTTCCTACGCCTCCAGCTTGGCAGTGAGGACTCAAAGTCCCCACAGCCACTGCAAAAGGCAGAACCACAAGATCTGCACTCAACGGAAGGCAGCTTCCCTATGGGTCCCCGCCACCCATCAGGTGAGCAGATGGGAAGATGGGTCCAGAAAGAAGTCAGTTCAGGTGAGGAAATGTTGACAGATAATAGGACACTCCGTCAACGCCTGACCTTACACTACCCTGGAGGGTTTGGGTGTTTTTCAGTGTTGCTTGCACTCTGAGGTCCTTCTAGCCCCTTACTGCCATGTCCACCTGCAGAACTGACCCTTTTCTTTCATTCTTCAGTGACGTCCTGAACACTAGACTTCAAGTGCTTATCCATTGCCTCTGGACAGGAACTAGGTTTTATCTGACTTTGTGCTTCCAGAGACAGAGCATTTACCACATTATCTGGCACACAGAAGTCCCTGTATGATACCTTCAGATGAGTGACTGGAAAAACGTATCTAGGAGGGTTTTAGAAATGTTTTGCTCATATTCTATCTACTACTGGACCTTCAAAGAATCTCTATCTGAGGATCTATGGCCATTGTCAGATGGGACTGCCTCCCCCTTCATTGTAAGGAAAAAGTTAGACCCCAAAACCTTTGTGTTTAAGGAAGAGGAGGTGTACTACATAGTGCAGGAGTGGACACGGACTGAAAAGAATCAGGTTAGGTAGCACACGTGCGGCTAAGCACAGCCCCTTGTTAGCGGCTCTTGGCTCCTTGGTTCTCGCCCTCCCAGCCTCTTACGGGTCAGCGTCCGTTCAGCCCCTGAGGTCAAGCCGCACAGGACGGCGAGGGGACTCTCCAGGAGGGTCTCACACAGTGGCAGAGGCGGCGACCTTCAGCAGCGATGTCACTTGCTCCTCCGCGTGTCTCAGGCTTCGGTTAGGGCGGCCGTGAGGCGACGCTGGGTGGCGAGGGGGGATTCGCCTGCCTTTTGCCACTGTAGCAACAGAGGAGGCGCGTGACGGAAGCCGCCCTGGAGCAGGCCGCCGAGTGGCTGTGTGTGCAGGGCCCCTGCAGCCCCGTGAGCAGGAGGCGGCGGGAGAACGGGCTTCTGTGTGGATGAGTACGTTTGCAGCCGTTCGCTGTCCGGCCGACGTCCGCACCTGCACATGTTCCATCCGCTTTGCATGTACTTCTAGCTGTGCTTTTCTCTGCCACTCTGACCTTGTCTTTCTTATGTCTTATGTCCTATAATGTCGTAGATTTGTTACTTCTAAATTATGATTTGTCATTTCTAGGGACTTGGGGTGGGCAAGATGGCAGCTATCTCACTCAGCCTGCGGTTCCGGTGCTCTCCCAGAAGGCGCACACTGCGGGACGCGTGTGGACGGCAGTTCACTGCAGAGACGGAGCTGCTCGAATGCTTTCCTGTCGTTTGAAGGTGACTTCATGATACAAATGACAGCTCTTCATATGACATCATTTTGACTGAGCAAATTATCACATATCTATTATATACCTAGCATTGGGCTTTCTAGATGCTATAACAGGGTACAAGGAGTGGGATAATAAGGGACAGTTATAAGTCATAGTTTTTGTTTTCCACAAAAATGACCTCTATGGTTTTGAGGGTGAAAATATTATGTGGTTGAAAGATTAATGATACCAAAGGAGGAAAATTTGAGAAATCACTCACTGAGCTCCAAACACAGCAATGAGAGTGAATCTGCTTTGGCGTAACTGGACTCTGCCATCTTAGTGCTTTGACACACCACGGTGGCCCCTTGGACAACTGTTCTTGGACACACGCTCCCCCTCCCTGGGGAGCTCTACATTAACTCGAGTCAGAGTGGGCACAGTAGAATTTTTTAGGGGGGCTCGAATTCGAACTTGGTCTTGAAGGATATGATACAAGGAAGGGGGTGGGGCAGGCGTCCAAGGCTTTGGGAAGAAGGGTTAGCAAGGAGGGCTATGGAAACGGCCACCCGGGTGGATGCAGGGGTGTGTCTTAGGAATCTGAGAAGTGGCCCTGGGTTTGGAGAGTCTTACTCTCTTGCTGGAAATTTGACTCTATTAACTTTTTCTAGTTACCCTTTTCTAGCTGCCTAATCTTGTGCATTCTCTGCTGCCAATTTTGCAGTTTCTATGCACTGATTAAACTGTGGGGACATTTCAATTTGTGAAGATAAATGGATTTTAGTCATTCCTATATCCATATAAAGCCTCAAACTTGTTTCCTAGACAATCTCTCTTCATCCCTATCTGTGCTTTGTTCTTTTCCCATTACCCTTCTTCTGACTCTTACTACCAGACAGACACACGGGGCTGAGGTGTGATGGTGCCATGGGGGGGCCCTGAGTCTGGGTGGAATTCTGTCAGGGTGCTAGCCTCTTGTGCCTCGATTCAGTTCTTCTGTTTGTCCCACACATGATGACTGGGTGTCAGAGATAGTGTTAGATGTTAGGGATTTAAAGAATGTTGTGTTCTCTGCCCTTAGGACACTCAGTCTAGAAGGGAATTAGACTTATAACATCATGCATTACAGTGGGATAACTGCATTAGAGTTATGATTAAGACACTGTAGATGGCTTAGCTTTTGAAAGCTGAGGTTTAAGCTGGCCAGGGTTTCATGTGTCAGTGGATCTGTTTTCAACGGACTTGACTTGGCTGCAAGACACACCCTGAGGGAAAGCAGGTTCACGGAGGTGTGACAGATCCTTCCCTGTACCCCCAGATCCAGTCTCCCCTTTCTCTCCACCAGATTGTATGTTCTGGGAAAGTGCATCTATGGACTACCTTAGTCCAACCCTGTTGCCCCATGACTCCCACAGTCAGAAGATGGGAAGGTGGAAATAGAGAGAGAGAGAGAGAGAGAGAGAGAGAGAGATGGGGGTGTTTATTCCCTTTGCTGTCTTCCTGCTGGGCTGAGGAGGCAATGGCTGTGTTCTTCATAAGGCAAGAGCTTCTGTCCCCCATCCTCTCCTGCAGCTGCAGCTACCGCCATTACAGTGCAAGTACACCTCCCCAGACTCTGGAAGCTTCTCTCCTTGCCCTTCAGCCTGAGAGGTAGAGTGGCCCCCGACTTTGCTGGCCCTGGGGCACTTCACCATTTCCTCCTGGCATTCTTCAGCCTCATTTACATCACCTGAGTAGGTGAACTGTTGCTCTGATTGAGTGGGTCTGCTTGTTGTAGGGCCCTCTGAGGCAGGGTGGGGCCTCTCTGGCTTTGGGTTAGATACACCTGAGAGCACAGAGCTCACATTGGGAGGCTACAGACACAGAGGCAGGTGACCACGGGGGGTGGCGCCCTGCAGGCTTGCAGGACATGTTGAGGGGGAGGCCAGGGGCAGGGAACACACACCCAAACAGAGCAGGGAAGGGCTGACGGCAAATAGCCAGGCTGGTGATCACTATTCCCAGTGCATCCCAAGTGAGAAAAATACTTCCACTGCCTTCAGGCTGATCCTAGTCTTAGGGGCAGCTAGGTTAGATACAGTGAGTGCCCTTCCTAGGAGGACTGCAATGCTGGGGAAGCGGTCCTTTAGGACTGCTCATCAGACAGGGTCTTTGGAGTCACAAACCATAGCTGATGAGAATAACGCTGCTTTAAAAATTCTACTAAGAGCATATTAATTGTTCTTTCAATTTCTTCATTTTCTTTGGTTGGTTATTTAAACTCTCTAAGTCTCAGTTTTCTCATATATAGACTGGGGGTGATGACACCCATCCCTGTGTGTGGGCTCCCAGTGTAGCAGTCGTGGGGGGAGGCGTAGTCTAGGCACAGATGTGGACGCAGATTTCCTGGGGAAGAAACTGGGTTCTTGGCCCACTCTGCAAGGCGTGGTATCTAATCTCAGAGCAGAACTAACCACCCGGTTGCCTCAGTTCTGAGTGATTTGAATTAAGGACTCAGATGTATTAAATTCTTCCTGAGGGTAGGGCAGAAGCCTTCTTAGAGTCTGGAGCCAATCGAGGTGCCGACACTGAAGGCCAAGTGCAGCAGAGGACCCGGGGGCTGGTCAGTCATCAGACCATCATTGGTTTATGTTACAGACCCAGCCAGCTGCCCAACCGCCCAGCCGCCCAGCCCCACAAGATGTGTCTGATCAAAAGCCTCATCTCCAGGGAAACTTAACCTTAAAGGCATAAACAATTTTAATGAGAGAAATAGGTTTCTTAGCACTGTTCTAAAGCCAATCAAACCATTCAAACCATTAAACTCCATAAGCCACCATCAAAGTTCCAATATTGTTTTAACTAATCGGACTTAGCTTGAGTTTCATAAGAAATTTGGATGATAATCCATGTAATCAACTTAATAATTTATCCTGAAATTGGACCTATGACTTTTTGCATTTCTTTCAAGTTATTCCCCTCTTCCAGAAAATCAATATTAAGGAGATTACATTAAGAGTTACACTTAGTGAAGAGCTTTATTGAAAGGTCATCTCAGTAAGTACTTTATCTAAGAGGTCTAGGGAGCATTGAGAAAGTAAATTTGTGTACCGGTGGTATCAGTTACAGCCTTATCTGAAACAAATAATCATACTGTAGTAATAATAAAGAAATCCCATTGCAATATGCTGTTCGAAGCAGTTCAGCCTTAAAACGTAACGGATGGCAACCCAAGAGAGCCACGTGTTTCCTCCCTGGTTCAGGGTTACTTGTCCGAGGCCCTGCATGGCTCCACCCAGGCCTCTGTAATGGCTCTGCCCAGATCTGATGCCATAGCTTACCATCATGTGCAATGTTATGGAAAATCACAATGCAGTTTAATGTGCTTTCAGGACATAACGACTATGTATTTGGAAAGTAGAATGTATTGTTTAATCACAGCTTTGAATATATCCCTAAAATTGGTATGTCAGTAAATCAATTTGTCAGACTTTGGTAAGAAGTTGTGGCAGCAGGTGTGGAAGTCAGGTGGAAGGTCAGTGGGCACAGACTGGCTGTTTTCTCTGGGATGTCTGCCAGATATTTAACCAAAAAGGCAAGTAGGACCCAAAAATGCAGAGTTGTCAGCTCAGGTGTTTTGGGGAATCACTTTGCGCCTGTGCCACGGGGTCCAGCCATCTGTGCTCTCAGCCTCTGTGTAGTGATGGGGGCCCCGTTGGGGGAGACCTTGGGAGCAAAAGAGGCCCCTGTGTGAGGAGCACAGGGAATCAGCTCTTGGGGTCTCAGGACACCTTCTTCTTCCTGGAGCTCAGACCTGACGAGGGTACAGACTGACAATTTGGGTTTGCTGAACTTCCAAAAGAAGCTAGCAGATAAAAGAGGAAATGAGTCTTGGTATTTTAACTCATCTTACTCATCTGATTCATTCATTGTTGCTGCAGAATTTGGTGAGCTATGCCTGTATTTCAGGCACTGTCGATGTGAATATGAGGAAGACCTGGTCTCTGGCAGCAGGAAGCTTACCTTTGTTGGAAGGAGACACATGAGCACTTGAACCAATACAGGTAAGTGTCAGGGGTGCCACGGCCGAGAAAGGTGGAGCATGAAGTAGAGAGGATGTGATTCTCACCAGGAGGAGGGCAGGCTGGAGGGGGGGCGGTGTTCCCAGTGAAGGTCACAGCCCAGCACAAGGCGGGCTTTGGAAAAGCGTGGGGCTTATAGAAAGAGTAAAAGCTCAGCGTGGACAGAGAAGGGCTGATTGTGGGGGCCTCCGATGTCACATTAAAGCATTTAGACTTCATTTCATAAGATCTGGGAAAAGATTTAAAGGTAGGACTGAAACCTGGCCAAGATTGTACACTAAAAGGTGCCCACGGGGAGGAAAGATTGATGGGGCATCTGCAGCTGGAGAGCAGGGGTGGCTAACACCCACTGCCCTCTAAATATGTGAAAGATGCACTGGATTTATTTAATTTTCCTGTAATCCTATTAGGATTAACGCTAGTTTGCTGGAGAGAGAGACAGATGTCTGGGGAGTGAAGCCACACTGGGCGTGAGCTCAAGACGCCTCCTTGTGCTCCGTCCTGCGCTTCCCAGGGTGACACGGAGCCCATATGAGTCATCATGGCCAGGGAGCAGGAGGGGTGCTGGAGACAGGGTGTGACAGAGACGCGCTGGGAGGGGGCTCCGAGAGGGGTGCTGTAATTGATGCACTAAATTCTTCCTCTTCTGTAAATATGCCAGGTTATCCCTCCTGATAGTGCAGAGCTCCAAATGAACTATTTGGAGACTTGTTCTTCATCCTAATAGTGCTTTTAAATTTACTGTAGAGTATGCACAAGCCTGTTGAAAACAAGAGTATCCTCGGCTTTTAAAGCTAAAAAGCGAAGCAAAATGAAGCCTTTCACGCTGTCATGTCAGGTCCCTGGGTCTGTCTCACTGCACCTGGGTTTGTGTTGGCCACGATGCATTGGAATGTGGCCTGTACCCATGGTCTGGAATGGCCCGTGTCCATGGTCCACTGTTGCTCTGTGTCAAAGGTCTGGCATTGCCTGTATCTTTCTGCAGATTGATGTTTTTGAAGACCAGGATCATTTTCTACTTTTTAAACTCAGTCCAGTTCAAGTCAGCTAACATGAATGGAGGGTCTGTCCCCCACGGGTGAAGGCTGTATCCCAAGCTCTGGCAGAGGGTGGTGGACAAGGTGTGGCTCACCAGACAGCGTGGCAGGGAACCTGCCATTTTCAGCCAGTTTCAATGCACTGTGGCAGGAGTTCTGATGGTGGCACGTGGGGGCCAAAGGAGGACTGAGGAGATCTACGCTATGAATCAGCCTGAGAGGAGGGGCTCGGTGGTGTCCCACAGGAGGTGACCGTTACCAGTCAGGGGAGGGGACCAAGAGGCGGGTGGCTTGTTCCGCACAGTCCCCAAGAGGAGGGGCGTGCGTGCTGCCCAGGGCCACGGCCGGTCGTGCAGTGTCTCTCAGAGGCAGAGGGGGGATGGGAGGCGCGACAGTGGGCCTTCCTGTGGCTTTCAGGCAGGAAGCTGGTGCTGGGGAGTCGGGAGGCTTAGGATCGGTTCGTTTAAATGATTTCAGTGGCTCTGGGGCACAGGGCTGTCCCGAGCCTCTGTTCTTGGCCTGGGTGATGCGGGCAGCGGGACAGGGGCTGGCATGGGAGAGCCCTCCAGGGCCTGATGGAGGCGGAGACTGGGCGTGGACCCAGGAGTGGGCCCCCCTCAGAGGAACGGACTGTGCAGGGTCAGCAGCACCCAGGCGTCAGAGTCCGCAGTGCAGAAAATTAGAAGGAACTATTAGTGAAGTGAGTTTCAGGGCATGAGAAAGGTGCAGCCAAGTGCAGCAGGCCCAGGGCACGTCAGGGAGACCCAAGCCGTGCAGATGGAGTATGATCAGCACAGAACAGTGTGCTCCCTGCGTGCCCACAGTCCAGGTCACAAGAATCATGGGGCAAGTGACCGCCAGCGATGGGACTGTGGGCAAACTAGAGGCCAGGTCAGATGCTCTCCTGGAGGGCACAGATCCCGGAGGGGAGAGGACCAGTTCAGCATGGGCAAGGTGGCCAGGAAGACCAGACAGAGGCTGTTGTCGTCATCCAGACGGGAGAAGGCGGAAGTTCAGACCCACAGAGGCTGTGCTGGGGGTATAACCTGGGCAGCACCTGCCAGGCACGTGTCTTGTGTTTGTCTCCAGGCCTTGGCATGTAGTGGGGACTCAAAACATATATGTTGAAATGAACTAACTTGTGGTCACAAGTTTTCTGGCTTGTAAGTTCTTATCCAAACCACTTTATGCATCAGAGTTGTAATCCTGAGGTTCACAGCAGAGCCTGCACATTCCCTCACGTGGCTAAACCTCACACAATGTCATGACTGACGTCTCTTGAGAGAATAAAAACAGCTTTGTCCTAATTATTCCAGTTTCCTGAGAACATTTACGGCACACGGATAACTTCAAAGGAAGCCATGGAGATGAGCCCAAGCCAGACCACAGCGAGAGAGGTTTGGGATTCTGGTTAATTTGCCTTAATTAGATGTGTAGTTTTATGGCTGCTGTCTACTATACACCTATCCTTTGCTAATTTTATTCTCACCAGGTGTTTGATGGTGCCATGGAAGAATCTAAGGACCACCCCGGATCCAGGCAGAAAAAGTTGAAACTTTGCTCCTGGTTCAAAGCCATTGCACACTCTCTGCCTGCCACCAGCCACAGGGCCCCCAGTGCGAGTCGTCACGATTACCCAGGCTGATGCCATTCGCTTGGTTCAGGACCCAACTACTGCGCCTCTGCAGAGATAGAGACATGGCATTTTTGGCTCAGAAAGGTGTAACTTTGTTTTCAGTGAGGCTTCTCCCTTCATGATAAAGATGTCACCATGTAGGAAGTGGCATTCATGAGAGGCCCTTGCAGAGGCTGTTTATTTAACCTCATAGTGGTCTCAGAGGGACTTGGTGGGACGGGTACAGTGGGGCTTTCTAGAGGTGGTGAGGCTTGTCCCTTGTCCCATGGCAAGAATTTAAGTTGGACTTAATTTAACTCCTGAGCCCAAGTTATTTCCGCTTTGTTATTGGGTTTATCATCATCATCATCTTATTGTTATTATCACAAAAGTGATAGTAATTATAGGTGATTTGAAAAGCACAGCTAGAGCAAAATCTCACCCATAACCCATTTAAAACAATTTGGTTTATTTTCCTTAGTTTTTTAACCTCTAGCCAGTTTTTTCTATTCTTTATTGACTATGAATCCATTGCATAGATAATTTTGTGTTGCTTAGAAAGATTTTAAATCCTATTCTGGAGAGAGTAAAAAGAATTTAAATGATATGAAAGAGGCCAAAAATAGAAGGGAACATTGAAAAAGTGGAAAGAGGCATTAAGAATTAAGAAACTCTGCATACCCAGGAACACTCCCATCACTACGATTTGTCTGAAACATTTCTGCAGTGAAAGAATAGACCGTGTCACCACCAACACTCAGTTGAGAACACGGCTGTACCATTGAGCAGACACACTTCCAGAGACCCAGTAAATTCTTGCGTGTGCCTTCTTTCCACGTCAATCAAATGTTATAGTAACTAGGCTCTTAGGACAGCGGGATCCCTTTATCTAACGACGTGGTCACTGAGGAATGAAGTTTGTGGACTGCATTTGTGAGAATGTAATGAATCACAAGATCTTGTTAAGGTCACTCAGTAATGGAACAATGATAGAACGAGGGAACAAGTGGGTTTTACTCCATGAGAGTTAGAAACTCCTTCCAGGCAATGTTTTGAGCTGTCTGTCAGGAGCCATCTGCTGCCTGGTGGCTGATAAATCTGAACTAAGTCAAATAATGATTTTCAAAGAACTAATTATTATAATCCAATTCTCAGCTTGTTGCCTCTGTAAATGGACGGTCTTGTTTCAGCTGTGCAAGCTGGCATGTGCTCTGGAATGGGGCCAGAGGAAGCACCACAGGCTCTAATAGCCTTTCCGCCATGTAACTGCCTATAGGGACGGTTTGCTGGTGATTTGCTTCGCCTGGGTACGTGTCATGATGACTTAGAAGAGAAGTCAATGTGAAGACTCTATGCTGTCTGTGCCAGTAAACAGCATCAGTGTGATTTAAACGCTGAGGATCGATCAGGAGTTTGCAGTCCAGGGCTGGCCAGGCTGGATTCCTCCTGAGGCCTCTCTCCTGGTGTGTAGATGGCTGTCTTCTGGCCTTTTCTCAGTGTACGCTCATTCCTGTGTGTCTTAAGGATATTCTATTGTATCATCTTATTGTATCTACCCTATGACCTCATTTATCCTTAATTAACTTCTTTAAATGCCCTATGTCAAAATATAATCACGTTGTGGTGAAGGTTCCAAGGTATGAATTTGAGGGGGGACACAATTCTGTCTGCACCAGTGACCTATGGTCTAACTCAGTGCCCACATTTTATAAATAAAGAAACCGAGGCTGGCCGTGGAGAGTGCCCAGGAGACAGTCACAGGCCTGGGACAGACACCGTGTGGCCCTGGCTCCTGCCACGCTGCGTTCCTGCCTTTCTGCTCCACGTTTTCTGTGTCCAGTTTCCACTCAGGATGCAGCAAAACAGGGCTGCACAGCCTTGCTTTCCAGCCTTGATCCTCAGGGATATGTTTGTAGGGCAATAACAAACATCACCGGCTGTACAAGCAAATAGAGAAGGCTGCTGGCAATACTATTCATGTTAATGATGTGCAGAGTGTGTGTGTGTGTGTGTGTGTGTGTGCATGTGCATGTGCATGCACATGCACGTGGACATGTGTGTGCGTGTGTGTGGGTGTGCATGCCAATGTGTGCACATGTGTGTGTTTGTATGCATATGTGTGTGTGCTTGTGTGTGTGTGTTTATGTGATAAAATACCAGATTTGGACATGACTGCATGTTCTGTTAGCTTTTTTCACATGTTGCACTTTTTCAAACTGTGATTGTATTGCACAAAAATATTTGTTTCTTGTAATTGAACAAATAGAGTAAAATGTTGATGTAGTGGAAATTTTAAGTAGACCTTGCTGCTGAGGAATTAGGCCTTGATATTTGTGTTCAGAATTAAGCCAGAGATTGGCAAGCCGACAATGATAAGACTCTAGCATTAATAAAGGAAAGAGAAGGCAGAGAAGAGATGCTTAAAATAATTAGCTTCTTTTCTCTTTCTTTCTGCATCCAAGTGTGTTGAACTTTGTTCTCTGAGTCTCTCTCCACAGGGGGGGCCACCTGCCGTACACAGTGGCAGTGAGGTGCCAGCTCCCTCTGAGGATCACTTGTTCCACTTGAAGGTGAGAAGGATGCATCTCCCCAGGGGCATTTCTGCACAAGTCCCGCAGGTGCACAGGCCTGCGGATGCTCTTCCAGCATGGCTCCGCTTCAGGCTTTGTCGGAGTTTGTGCTGAGCACATTACAAGAGACCATGGACATGGAGTTGAAAATCCATGTTGACCATGACTTATAAAAATTAACACTTATTTATAAATGAGGATCACTCATCGCATAAAGCTAATACATTTTTTTCTTGACCAGGAAGGGTTGGGAGACCCTGAGACTAAGTTAGGAAATGTTGTCTCAATTCAGTGGCCCGAGGGAGTGGTCACAGTGCTTAAACAGACAATAATGTGAGAAGACGTGTACATGAGAGACTGAACTGGCAGTGGCTTTAGGATGAGCTCAAGGTGCCCTGAAAGGGCCTGCAAGAAACCCCTAGACTTGCGCATCCTCCTCTTATGATATATTTTGGGAAGAAGTCTCAGTGGGACTTCAAAGCTCCTCCCAGAGCATTTGCAAGCAGGAAGCACGCAGCCTGCATGCGGCTGCCCCGTGAGTCCTCACCGCCAGCTCCTGTCCCTGGGAGAGCAGGGAATTGTGAGCCACCCCGAATGCCAGATGATCCGAGAATCTGGCCGCCTTGTTTATTTCCGAGGTGGGTTCCAGGTGAATGACCTTCTATCGCTTGTGTCCGTGACTTGGGAGCTGTGAGGGTTCACACCTCAAAGGCAAGCGCCTATGAGGCCAGCAGGGGATCTGGCACTTCTGGTCTGGGCAGTGCTGTGCCGAAGCTGGTCCTGTATTAATTAGAATGTAACGATTTCCCAAGAGCATCCGGGAGCTTCAGCTGTGTTTTTCTCTGGAGTTTGCTTTTCATTTCTGCTTCCCCAAACCCTTTCCTTTCTCCCACCTCCCAGATGCATGGAGTCACCCTCAGCAGCAGGCTGAGAGTCTTTAAAGTATGTGAAGTGGGCACTTCATCGTCTCCAACAACTGATGGGAGTTCAGCGTTGGGACTTGAATGCAGGCAGTGCTGCCTCCCCCGGCATTGAATATGAGGCTGTGCCACAGAGGACACCGGCATCTTCTACATGCCGACCAGGGACTCAAGCCGCTGCAGTTCTGGCTTGCTTTTTGCATCTGTGGGAAGCTCTGTGCTTTATCTCTGCCCTAAGTTTCTGATTTTAAAAATTGGGTTTCATGCCAGTTTGAGCTGGTTCACTCATTCTTAGAACCCTCATTTTTTAACTGATGGGTTGATCGATACATTCATTCACTCACTAAACAAATATTTATTGATGCAACAAACACGTGTGCCAGGCAGACATGGAGAGATGCTGCAAGACTCGCCTGGAATGCAGAGAAGCCTTCAGCCCAGGTGGGAGGGGTTTGCAAGAGGAAGGCAGAGCCAGAGGAAGGACACGGCTGTGCCTGTCAGTCCTGCCAAGGGCGGGCTGCGCTTGGCCGGAACAGGAGGACAAGTGCAGCCCCTGGTTCAGAAGGGGCAGGGTGGGGCACGGTGGGGGTGGAGCCCACAGTGTCTGCACAGCCTGAGGGGAGAATGTGGGGATGTGTAAGCATCAGAACAGACCCAGGCGGTGCAGGAGTAGCGGCAGCACCAGGAAGATGCCTCCGCTCCATGCAGAAGAGCTTAAACTTTTATTTCCTAGGCAATAATGAGTTACTGGTGCATTTTAGATGGTGAGATTGTGTAGACATGAATTTTAGGATGTTCATTTTGTTAGGAATGGGAAGAAAACATGGGGGGGTCCATTAACCCCTTGACCAGGGAAACAATTGTAAGGTTCATGAAATCATTGTGGTGAGTTCCAGCACCAAGATATGATGGAATGCTGAGAGCCGCCGGTCCCCAAACCTGATTTCTTTACTGAAATTAAAACAAAAGCAAATTTTGTAGTTGTCTTTAAACAAGATGTGCATGCATAGCTATATGTGGCCATGTGTAAAGTATGTGCACATGTAGTTACAAACAGTCATGTGGAACACTTGTGCACATGCACAAGCACAGGTGGGTGTGCACATGCTCTCCCTTCCTCCACTGACCTACCCTGCGATCTCTGTAGAAAGCAGACTTACTCAGCACCAACTGATCAAATCAGCCCGCTAGTTCTATTTCCTTTGCATTTTGAGTATAATCAAAGAGATGCTATTTTCTTGCACTCTTTTTCTGAGAACCACATCTAAACTGCTTGCATGTTAATTGCCCCATTTGATCTGCCTGGGTTGATTTATAAGGTGGTGAGACTTTAAAGACGTCTCCCACAGGACATTTGTTTTCTCTGACACGGTTTTGCTGGTAGACTCTGAGTGTGTTTGTCACCCAAGGCCACGATCATTGCTGCTGTTATTAATTGGCTGATGCTTAGGAACTTAATTTGAATGAATATTGCCAAGATTATTATAGCATGTGCCTTTCAGGTCATTCACTAGATTATCATCTTCTCTGGTTTCCACTAAGTAATTAAGATAAAAAGTCTATTAAAATTAAACTTTGAACAAAGATTTCAGAGTCATCAGTATGTAACAGGAAAACTGCCTTCCAAAACCATGAGTGGATTGATTTCATAACTTTCTCCTCAATTCTGCTGAACACGTTTGTGTGACCTTGGAGTTGACCTTGAAGCCGTATCCGTTGCCCTCCCTCTACTTTTCTAAGAACTTTTTTTTTTTTTTTTAATAATTATTATTTTTTTTTTATTGAAGGGTAGTTGACGCACAGTATTACATTACATTAGTTTCAAGTGTACAACACAGTGGTAGAACATTTATATACATAATTCGAGGTTCCAGCTATCACCCTACCAAGCTGTTACATTATCTTGACTATATTCCTTATGCTATACATTACATCCCGGTTACTTATTTATTTTACCATTGGAAGTCTGTCCTTTTTTTTTTTTTTGTGAGGGCATCTCTCATATTTATTGATCAAATGATTGTTAACGACAATAAAATTCTGTATAGGGGAGTCAATGCTCAATGCACAATCATTAATCCACCCCAAGCCTAATTTTCGTCAGTCTTCCAATCTTCTGAAGCATAATGAACAAGTTCTTACATGGAGAACAAATTCTTACATAATGAATAAGTTACATAGTGAACAGTACAAGGGCAGCCATCACAGAAACTTTCAGTTTTGCTCATGCATTATGAACTCTAAACAGTCAGTTCAAATATGAATACTCATTTGGTTTTTATACTTGATTTATATGTGGATACCACATTTCTCTCTTTATTATTATTATTTTTAATAAAATGCTGAAGTGGTAGGTAGATACAAGATAAAGGTAGAAAACATAGTTTAGTGTTGTAAGAGAGCAAATGTAGATGATCAGGTGTGTGCCTGTAGACTATGTGTTAATCCAAGCTAGACCAGGGCAATAAAACATCCACGTATGCAGAAGATTTCTCTCAGAACAGGGGGGGTGAGGTTCTAAGCCTCACCTCTGTTGATCCCCAATTTCTCACCTGATGGCCCCCCTGCGACTGTGCCTGTCTTAGGTTGTTCCTCCCTTGAGGAATCTCACCCGTCTCTGGCTAACCAGTCATCTTCCGGGGCCATACAGGGAAATGTGAAGTTGGTAAGTGAGAGGGAAGCCTTATTGTTTGAAATGGTTAGCTTTTTATTTCTTTGCATATTTACGCCCTGTAGCTTCTATGCCCAGCATTTGTCTTGAGGTATCTTTACCACTTGGAAGAATTATGATACTCGGTAAATTTGATATGAGGCACGAATTCTATTTAAGGGTTGTAATTAGGAAGGAAGAAGAAAAGCTGTAGAAGTAGCAGGCGGAAGAAGACATGGGAAGATTGATTATTTCTTTGGCATATCTTCTTGTAGAGTAACTTCAGCATGAATAGGTTTTAAGCTACTACTTAAATTGCGCACACACATTAACATAATAGGAGTATAGTTACATAACCAAAGCATACCTGTAATTACCAGCCATCTGCAGTGAAACCAAGAAAACCAGTTAGGCACCTTAGGCATTTGTGAAAACTTATCTATGACATGGTGGATATTGTCCAACTGAACTTGAACAGTCTGAGAGTTTTCTAAGAACTTTGATGGAAGACAGGTGGCAGTTACTTTTACCATTTTTATCAAAGGAGCTTTGAAGTCAACATACTTGCATTTAATCCTGGCTTCCTCACATAGGAACCGGGCAGACTTGATGTTCCTCTGCATCTGTGGGCCCTGCATCCCTCACCTGCGGTGTGGGGGTGACGCCCCCTCCTTCCCCCAGTGCCTGGAGCCCCAGGACCACCTGCAGACAAGCACAGTCAGGCTCCCGTTAGGGATGCGACTGTGAGGTCACTTCCGTCTCAGGCAGGCTTCCAGCCTCAACACTGACCTGCTTGGTTCTGAAGTGACCCCCCCAGCACTTCCGTTCGTGCTCAGCCTGAGACCTCGGCCCCTTCCCTGAGTTGCGCTGGGGTCTCTCCTGGTGTGACCCGGACCTAAGAGCCACCCCAGGGCCACGGCTGGCTGGGCCCCCCGGCGCTCGAGGGCTCGGCTCTCCCTGGTCCCGCTCCTCCTGCACCCTTCATGTCCCCTCCACAGGTCATGACCATTAGTGTAAAAATGAGCACCAGGTGTGCACGCCGTCCTTGCCAATAAAGTCTTCAGTGACCCCAAGTCCCCTTTCCTGCCTCATTTCTGCTTTCCTTCACAATAAATGTCCCCAGGAGAAGCTCAGGGCGCCTCCCTCCCCTGCGCCCTCTTCCCCACCTCACGTGGCCTCTGCTCTCTTCCTCTCGGTGCTGCTTCACGGACGCCCCGGCCTCCTTCTGGCCAAACCCAATGCCCATTGTTCACCCTTACGGGCCGCGGCCACTCAGCAGTGTCTGAAGTAACCAGCCTCCCCTCCTGGAAGCGCTGTCCCCTGTCCCTCGTGTCCCTAAGCTCTTCCAGTTTCTACATGTCGCCTTGGGCTTTCTCCACCTGTTGCTTATTGAAGACAGAGACCTCCCGGGCCTCTGCTGGGGGATTCTTTCCCGCTGGTCCTCGGAATGTGAGGCGCCCGGAGGCACTGGGGTGGCGTGGTCCTGCGGAGGGGCCTCCAGCCCTCTTCTTACCGCCGTGTTAAACTCGCCACCAAATACTCGGAGTGCTCGATGGCCCCTTGGCGACTCTCTCCTCTCCACGCCGCCTCCACCCTGACCCAAGCCAGCATCAGCTCTTGGTGCCGTAGCAACGATTCCTGCTGGGCTCTTTGCATGATTCCGCCCCTAGAAACCGATTCCCCACAGAGCGGCCGAAATGACCTTTTAGAGGCATAAGCCGCAGCATTTCACCCTTTAAATGTTACTCCATAGAACTTATAAATCCTGTCTGAGGCTCCCCATTGCCTGGAAACTGAACCCGCTCTCCCTTTGGGGGCCTGTTCCTCTCAGTTGTCCCTTTTGCCCACGCCACTTGCCCCCCAGCCAGAGCCGCGGGGACGGACCCGCTGTCACCGGAGCCCCAGAGCCTCTGCCCTCTCATCAGCTGTCCACCGTACCCATGGGGGTCTCCGAAACGGCAGCTGTACTATTGTTGGTCACTTTATATCCTTTGTATTGTGAAATACTTTATATATTTTAAGTATACATATTTTATACGTTTCATATATTGCTAATCACCTTATGTCCACCTCCATTTGGAAACGTTTTAATCATATTTTCAGGTGAGAAAGGGTGATTGGCTGTAGGTTGGTTTCACGCCACGGTCCATTCTGTCGGCAGCTTTTGGGTGTAGTAGAGCCCAGGCCCAGCAGGTCTGAGCTGCGCAAAGGGAGCTAGAATAACACAGGAGGAAGTAGGTTGTTTAAAGTATAATTTGAAGGCAACTCAGCAAAATTTTTTTTGCTAAGAAAAAGGTTTTACAGAGAAAATTCTCAACAGGTATGAAGTTATCCCACTAGGAGTCTTGTAGAAGACTAATACAAGAGGCTTTTAAAATTTTTTAGGGCACAGAAGGAATAGAAGGTGAAGATTCATATAAATTTGTTTTGAATTTAATTCTAAATTAGGTGCCTTAAATATTTTTGTGATGTTCACTAAAGTAAACATTTAAAATTGTTTTCATAATATTTTCCAATAAAATTAAATCTTACACTCATTACTTACATTTTTCATTCAAAACATATCATGGCAGCTTTTCAGGTATTTATTTTAATGGCTGTAAAACATTTAATAATGTGATGGTACCATAATTTGTTCACGATTTTTCTGTGTGGGGAGTTTATATTATTTCCAGTTCCATTACAAATAGTCCTGCAAAATATATTTGGATATATATGTCCTTTGGGTTTTGATATTTCTATTTCTATAGAGATATTTCCTAACATGAGATTGCTGAGTCACTAATTCTGAAGTTATCAGTTTTTAACTCTTTTTGCCAAGTTGATTTGTGAAAGTTGTATTTTATTTCAATTTGCATTTCCACAATTACTAGTGTGGTTTAGCTTATTTTCATTCAACAAACATTTACCAAACACAACATGCACAGTGGTGGTGGATAGAATAGGGTTGTCTTGGCTCACAACCCCTGGTGTGTATAGACTTTCACCAACTCCATGTCAAGTGACCCTGTTAATGTGGGGGCTTGAAGCCTGCCATGCTGGGAGATGCTAGACCTTCTAATCAGCAAACGCTCCCTGCACCCAACCCCACAGCCTTGGCTAAGCGGCTGCTAGTATCCCGCTGTATGTGGCAGACTCAGTTCTGGGGGATTTGAATGCATGGGTACTGGAACAGACCAGTGTCCCTGTGACACAGTGCTTCCAACTTGGAGAGCAGAGATCAGTCAGAAGGTAAACAAATAGATTATACAGCAACTTAAAAGAATCATATTATGGAAAAAAGGAAAAGTAAAGTGAGGCAAAAGAGATTAGGAGTGTGTGTGTGTGTGTGTGTGTGTGTTTTGAGGGTCTGTGTGTGTGTTTTGGATGTGTGTGTGTGTGCATGTGTTGGGGGTGTACAACGTTCCACACAAAGTGGTCAGTGGAAGTCTCTCAAGGAGGCCCCGGTGCCGAGGAAGGAAGTGGGGGTTGGCAGCCTGGAAGAGCCGCAGTTAAGGTAAAGGGCACATCAGGGCAAAGCCCTCTTTGGGAGGTGACTGTGTTCCTGGGGAGCAGCAAAGCAGGCCCTGCGTCTGGAGGGAGCGAGCAAACAGACGAGCAGGGGAGAGACCGGGAGCAAGGGTGCCAGTTGGCACCCTGAGGCCTTTTCCTCTGAACTGGAGCCCCTGGCAGGCTTGGAGCAGAGCGATTTGGTTTCACTTTTGACCAAGTGTCACACTTTCTTAAAGTTTATGGTATTCTGAGTTTCTTCTTTTGAGAATTGCCTGCTTAGATCCTTTATAGCTGTATCAGCTGGATATAGATGTATATGTATTTACTTATTAGTTTGGAAGAACTCTTTATGTATTAGATATATTTATCCTTTTCCTGCTATCTGTTCTTGCAAATATTTTCTCTCAGGCTATACTTTGTCTTTTGACGTTGTTTATGGTTTCTTATACTCTACTTTTATATAAATGCACAGCAAGTATATAAGACATTCTCTTTCTATTATCTGGGCTTCTATCCTATTCAAGAAGACCTCTTCACTCTCAGATAATAGAACTTTTCTGTTTTTAATGTTGTTGAGATTAACTTTTGTTTTCATCTTTTGCATTAAGTTTTAAAGTCATGTTTATTTTTGTAAGAGTGGAAATTTGCTTAAATTTCTTCTAGTTCAGGTGTTGGCAGATTATGGCCCACTACACTTTCTATATCCTGGAATAGTTAAAATAATTAAAAGAAAATGTTGATAGTACTGATGATTAGAAAGTTAGATAGAACTCAGCTATAAAGCCTTCTGTATTTTTTACTTTTCTAAGTGGTGGGTCTTTATAACCTATTCACATTTTCTCAAATTGGATTACTCTTAGAAATTCATATTTTCATAAAAATAAGCAGTTTATATTTATAAAATTAAATATATATTCTCTGATACTACTTTTTTACACTTAATGGGGCTTTTTCATTCTTGGTATTATAAATTATAATTTTCTTTCTTGTGTTTATTAGGATTTCTAGGAGGTTAGAGATTTTTTTCTCTCTATTAAAAGGGGCTAGCTTTTATTTAAAAACTTTCTTCTTTAAGATTTTATTTGCTATTTCATTAATTTCAAGCTCATCTCTGTCAATTCCTTTTCCTCCTAGTTTATAAGGGTGCATTCTGTTATTTTTCCCAGTTTTTCTTCCTCCTCCTTTTCCTTATAAATAGCAATCCTGGTAGATGAATGGATAAAGAAGATGTGGTACATATACACAATGGAATACTATTCAGCCATAAGAAGAAAATAAATCCTACCATTTGCAACAACATGGATGGAGCTAGAGGGTATTATGCTCAGTGAAATAAGCCAGGGGGAGAAAGACAAGTACCAAATGATTTCACTCATCTGTGGAGTATAAGAACAAAGAAAAACTGAAGGAACAAAACAGCAGCAGACTCACAGAACCCAAGAATGGACTAACAGGTACCAAAGGAAAAGGGACTGGGGTGGGGGTTGGGTGGGTAGAGAGAGAGAAGGGAAATAGGGGCATTACGGTTAGCACACATAATGTTGGGGGGGCACAGGGAATGCAGTATAGCACAGAGAAGACAAGTAGTGACTTTATAGAATCTCACTATGCTGATGGACAGTGACTGTAATGGGGTGTGTGGTGGGGACTTGATAATGGGAGGAATCTAGTAACCACAATGTTGCTCATGTAATTGTATTAATGGTACCAAACAAAAAGTAAAAAAAAAAACCTTTGATATCTCAGCTACTTGAGGCTGCTGGCGGTGAGTGGAGGTGGGTATTTAACACTCGATATTGTCTCTTAACATTGCTTCCTGTGACTCTTTGAGAGGAACCTTCATATTCCAAACAAAATATTTGAGTTCATCAGCTCCCATGCAAAAGACCTCGCTGGAGATCTCTGCAGATCAGCCTGCAGCTTAACGGAATGTAGGACAACACTAAGGTGCTTAAAACGTAAGCCAAACACGGCTGAACTGTGAAGATGTTACGCCAAATAAGCCAGACGCGAAAGGATGATCGCAGTGTGATCCCACTCAGTATGTCCCTGGAGGGCTCCAGCTCACAGCCACAGGGAGGACGGTGGTGGCTTCCAGGAGTTGGGGGAGAAGAAGAGAGAGTCAGTGTTTCAAGCAGGCAAGTCGCAGTTCTGCGGCATGAAAAAGCTTTGGAGACGGATGGCGATGTGGCTGTGAGACGTGAATGTATTAATGCCACCGAGCTGCACGTTTAAATAATGGTTCAAAGAGCAGATGTTATGTTATGTATATTTTACCAAAATAAAAAGAAAGGAAATGTAAGAAAATAGCAATCATGATAGTAGTAAGTATTTTTAAAACTATGAATTGTTTTCTGAGTACTATTTATCCCACATGTTGGAATATAAAACGATCTCTTCTTTATAAACTTTCAGTCCTGCCTTACCCAGGTTTGGTGCACTTTTTTTTGGTCATGAATAAATAAATGAACAAATCTTTTGTTTTAGAAAGACGTTTCTTAATTTGTAAGTGGTAAATTCTTTTGATCATATTTTTGTTGAGGATTTCTTATTTTTTTATGTGTAAAGAATGCAGCTTTATGATTTCTTTCTGTCATCTACTACTATTTTTCTGTGTAGCAACGACGCGGTTTTTAAAAATACTCTATGGACTTAACAAAAAGAGAGACTCTTAGCAAAAGCACAGACTCTTTTCTGTGCCTTTACAGTTAACATTGATGTGTCGCATCTTCCAGAGGAGGAGCCTGTCACGGCGGGCCAGGGAGGGGGTGTTTTCTGGAGGGTTCCAGAGATGGTCCGATTTGCAGCTGGCGTTTCTCCTGAGGCTTGTGGACAGCGGCCTCCTTGATGCCGTATGCCGAAGTGCAGGAATGTGGTGCTCAGATTACTGGCGCCATCTGCCAGTGCCACGATCTGGGGAGCCTCCCCGTAGCCAGCGCATGGCCATCTGACCTTTGGGCAGTTGGGCATTTTCACCTGAGAGGACAACCACACTTTTAAGCTGCTCCCCAGTGTCAGCACCGCTCTAGGCTCTCTCCCAGCTGAGAGGCCCTGGACCAGCATCCTCTTCCCTGGCCCCTAGGCAGCCGTGGGGTGGACGCGGCCCAGCAGGAGGGCAGATGAGGACATCAGGCTGCTGAGACTTCCTGCTGCCTTCCTTCTAAAGCGGTCTCAGTAAGGGCTTCTCTCCTTGGGGCACATTCTGGTGGGACCCCCTCCTCGCCCCTGGGGCAGCATGCCGCCCTGCCCTTCCTCGGGGGAGCCAACCTCAGTGAGCCGTCTAGCAGCCCTGGCGTAGAGCGGTCTGTGCCTGCCCTTGACCTTGGCGATGCGGCCCCACATTCGCGGCCAAACGTGCTACCACGTGGAAGGGGCCATCCGGGCGCATCCTGGCTGCCGGCTCCTGTTCCTCAGCAAAAACTAAGCAAAGCAAAAAACCCCAAAATGCTTGTCTGTAGAGGTCATTCAGGAACACAATGCCACACACAATATCATAGAACGGGTATTACTTGAATTCTGGCTCGGCCAGTGTTATGGGTTGCCGTGTTATTTCAGCAATTCTTGTAGGCCCAGGAGTGCAAATAGTGGTAATTAAAGGCTTCCAGTAACAGCCTGTCAAGTCCTTGTGCACATCGCATTTGGAACGTGTTTCAAAGCTGAGAGCGATATTAAACAGACCATCTGCTGGTTTTCATTAGGCTTTCTCTCATCAACAATGCTATTAAATATAACTGAGCCCATTAAAAAAAATTCCTGACATCTGCGCTTTCAATTGGAACGTTGATCAATATTAATAACAATGCTACTTCACCTGAATTTATTATTAATGTAAAGTTAAATACAGCATAAATATGAATGTTTGCCCCACAACCTTTCTGATATAATAGCTCAAAGCCATCTGTGTTGAGTAGAAATGATGAAAATGCCTGGAAATGAACGTTCCGCCGAATCCCAGGGTGGCCGGTGCCCCTCCAGCGTTGGCATGCACATTCCTCTCCAGAAGGCGCCCTCTGCTCTCGGCCTGGCAGACACACCGCCCTTCAGAGCTCCATGAGCAGGTGCCCCCTTGGAAGCCATCTTTGTCTTTTTCCGTGCTGACCTGTCCATTCCATTCCCTCCTGCAGCCCTTGGACAAGCCTGTTCTATCAAACTGCCTTTCTCTCAGGTTTGCCTCCCCAGGGAGAGTGGGCTCCTGCGGTACGGCTTAACGCTAAGCCTTGTGCATGCAGCGGCCTGTTGGGCTTAACCACATGGACCAGTAATTGAGGGAACAGATGAAGCACAATTCTGTGAGGAGAGAGACCCCCCTCAATTCAGTGTCTGCTGAAGGCTTCTTGTTCCCATCGCACCATGGGGACCAGGACAAAGGCAGGAAGGGGCACAGAGTGGGCGGGATGGTGGCTCCTGCCCAGCAGGCCTGCGGTCCTCCTGGTCCCCATCCCTCCCCCTGCCTGCAGCTCTGGCCCCGTGTGCCGGCGGAGATCCGCTGGTCTCGCAGCCACACCACAGCCCTGTGAATGGCTCCATGTTTATTCAACCTGCCACCTGCCTCTTTCTTTGGCCTCTCTTGGACTCTATGTATGGGGGTCAGTTTCCAAGTCAATAACTGACGAGCTGGCCCAGAGGTTGAAGAATGGCCTTAGGAAAGAGGCGCCCACAGGGGACACCTTGCGTTTGCCAACAGCCTCTATGTGGGGAAGAGCAACCTGAGTGCCAGATGCCCGTGGGTGCCGTGGGAGAGCAGGATCGCAGTGCCGGCTGCCGCAGTGCCTTAATGTGAGGACCCGGCAGCGCTGTAGCTGGGGGGGAGCATGAGGCACCCCCAGGGGCACAGCCACGCCCAGCTGGGGGCTGACGCAGGTGTTAGCGACTTGCAAGATGAGCTGAGGACGGGGAGCACATGCCTCCAGCCACCATCCTGCTCGTCTAGGGCTGGCAGACAGGTAGGAGAGCAAAATAAGGTGGGGACCTTAGGGTGCCATTTGCAAAGCTAAGAGGGCGTGAGCTGCTGCAGGAAATGCCTGACTAGATGTGCAGAGGTAGGCCCTGGGACAGCGAGGGCCTGAGGACACCTCCTGGTGGCTGACAGTTGAGTGAATGGGGTGCTCATGCTGTCAGACCCCTAACTTTAAATAGCAATCACCCTAGACTTCTGATAATGGAGAAATATGTCCCAAAACTCATAAGAGAAAACCTGCATTCTTTCTCTGCCCCTTGAAGTTTTAAATCTTACCACGTCTGACATGTAAAAACCCCAGGAGGGACTAAACAAAGCCCTGCTTACAATTGCCAGGGACTGAAAGCTGCATGCTTACCCAGCCTGCCACCCGCCGACTGGGAGGGGCCTGTGCCCTCTGTCCTTGCCCGTGGAGTCCGGGGCCAGTTCATGAGCGGCGCTGGCCTGTACCTGCTGGTGTGTTGACGTCTCCCACAGACACCAGTCGCTGGATGTAGGGACCAGGTGTGACCCGTTTCTGGTTCCCTGGTGTCAGGCACGGTGTGTGGTTCAAGAAAATGTTGCAGAACTGATTTGAACCAAGAAGCGGCAGCTGCCTGAGCTCAGGTACACTTGACAGGCCGGGTGAGCCCCCAGCATCCCCTCGCCCACTCACTCGTGGCTTTATTAAAATGCTGGTTTCCATTATTACTCAGATCTGGTGAGGCCAGCAGGTGAAGGATGCGTACCCCTGGAAGTATCGTTTGTTACTCTCAGCAAGGAGGGGGCACTCCCTGGCCCTCAGGGCCACACAGGGAAGCAAGGGGAATTCAGCAGGCAGAAGAGAAAGAAGTGGGGTGAGAACGGGCCAGAGGCTCTTCCCTACAGGAAGCTGGTGTGTGGGGGGCTAGGAGGCCCTGGACTGGCTCCTTCGTGATGTCGGCAGCCTCTGGGGAGGGACTGTGTCTGTCTGATACTGGCCGTGGGGTGATGAGGACAGGCAGGTGGCCCAGGTGTGGGGCCTCAGGAAAGCGGGTGCTGGGCAACTGGTCGTCTGCTCTCCGGGCTAGTTCCCTGTCTCCTCTGGCTCAGGGAGGCTCCAGATGCTAACACATCAGAATAAAAATACATGCTTCAAACATCCACCTGTTTATTAACAAATGTCCTGAGTGGCTGCTCACCCCAGGCCACTGATGGGGCCTAGTGCTGAGTAGGCCCTGGAGGGATTCCAGGCAGGGGAGGAGCACAGAAGGGTAAATGGTTACCATCCAGAATGAGCTGCGACAGAGCAGCACGGGGAGCCCCAAAGTGGGGCAAGATTGGGAGCAGTGGGTCCTTGGGGAACAGAGAGGACCACCAGGAGTAAGATTTTGCCCAGCAGAGTGGGGTGGATGGCAGCAGGCAAGACTCCAGGCTCCCAGTGCCCACATTGGGCAGACGTTGGGGGGATGCCCTCAGGAGCCCCTTCACGTGGGAGGAGCCTTTTCCTGAGCAGGTCTGGTTGATTTCCAGGGTGTGGTCTGTGGATGCATGTGAGAAATCGCATGCATGCAGCACTTTTCATGCTTAAATATTTCCTCGTGCTTCCTACAAATGACTCCTGAAATACGGAGGGGCAACTATCAGACATTTATATTTCCATGCTGTGTTTTGTCTTTTATTAGGATTACATGTCTAAGAAGACACTCATACAACCTCTGCAAGTGGGGATATGTTACGATGCATCTAATAAACTTTCTTCTTC
The DNA here is from genome assembly GCF_030020395.1 of Manis pentadactyla. NCBI lineage: Eukaryota > Metazoa > Chordata > Mammalia > Pholidota > Manidae > Manis > Manis pentadactyla. Next base: position 399,608 of record NC_080026.1, read on the forward strand.
TTTGAAGGACATATGCAGTTCAAAAAAGCACTATTGTGGGAGCACAGAAAAGTCAGCCCAGTGTCATCCATCACCTCATCAGGGGTTGCTGGATTTAATTGTGTCTGTGCAGCACCAAAGCTGGATTGCTAACTTTGGTAACATGTTTTCAATTGAAGGCAATAAATTCATATTCTAGTTTGATTTATATTAATTCTTCAGATAATTGTGATGAAAAGATTTTTGGACTCTACCATCTTGCTTTATCTGGGTGACTATTAACCCCTCCCTCCCTTTGTTTGTTAATGGAAAGGGAGGTTTTCTGAGACCCTACACAGGGTAAGTTTAGAACGATGGTAGATGGGATCTGTGTGGAGTGGTGGTTGATGGGGTCCTGCTGTTTACCTAGGGTTTTAAGAGCTGCAAGGATGAACAGCTGACTTGGTGCTTAAGGGACTGGACCCATCGCTGACCCCTGGGCCATGTGCCAAGCCCAAAGGAGTAACTGGGTGCTCTCAGCCCTCTGTTCTGAAGTGCAGAGTCCAGGATTCCAGATCCTAAAACATCACAACTGCGCAGGCTGGGAGTCCAGGGACCGGTGATAGCTCTTCAGAAGGTGGCCCTGGCGGTCTCTGTGACTGCTGGCTGGCAATGGCTCCCAGCACACTTCCCAGGCAGGGACTACTGGGGAAGATGCTGTCGCCAAGGGAGGGTGACCCTTGAGAGCTGAGGGTGTGCACCTGTTCCCCTCATGACCCTCCGTGTGGCCTCCGTGCCTACTTCCTCTGGCACGTGTCAGTCCTAGAAATGTGTCTCAAAGGCAGGTGGAGAACAAAGCTTTCTGGATCTCCCCTGATGAGGCAGGAGGGATTTGGGGAGTCCAGTTATCTCTCCCTGGGGGACAGCCTCCGTCTGATTGTAGGCCAGTCCTGGAGGAAACATCTGCTATGAAGCTATTTCCTCTGGGATGGAGGTTGGTGGGTTCAGAGGCGTCTAACCCACGCTAGTTAAAGTGCGAATGTCACGTGATTTTTTAAGTTAAAAATCATTCAATCTTAATAAGAATATTATAGGATAACAGCTCACCTCTGTGAATCACAGCATGTGCCAGGTGTTACATGTTCACACTCTTTATCCAGTAATTCCAACTCTGGGGTCTGCCCAGGGGATGATGCGAGAGACAAGTGTTTACATTCAGGGATATTCCCCAGTGTTGTTCTTAAAAGTGAAAGAGAGGTTCTAAATGGTTTCATGAGGAAATATCAAACAGTCACTAAAAGTATTTGTGAAAAACTACGATATGAGAGATTGTTGACATGTGGGAGGTAGAAAGAGGCTGCCAGCTGCCACCCAGGTGCGGGTGAGCGGCCCGCAGAGCTGGGCTGACCCTGGGCAGCGGGCCACCCTGCGAGTCTGGTGGGGCCCTTGTCCCCGGCTGTGCCTTCACACCCATGCACCACCGTGACCCGAGCCCCCTGCAGCCCCCCAGGTGCCCTAGAACTCCGCTCTTTCAGTTACAAGGAGGAAAGGACACACCTACTGCTCATGGAATAGGACTTGCTTTTGAGCCACTGCATGCTCCTTACAATGACCGGCACTCCTGCTTTGCCCGTGGCCATTTATCGGACGGCTGGTGGGGGAAGGGGTCTCAGGGCAGTGGCATCCTTTAGCATTTCCTGTGTCATACCAGCCAATGACATCTGTGCCCTCTGGACTATGTATTAATGCACACAGAGCACATGACTATACATTTCCCACTCAATTGCACAGTGCCTGGTATTCCACAAGTGAAATCTGATATTTACTCCTTTGCTTTACTTATTTCTATAGATTTTAAGAAATGCACATTTCTCTGATAGGCAGTGTTGGGGGTAGGGTGGTACATGGCATAGTCACTCACACCTCAGTAAGAAATACTTTCTCAGAAAGTCTCTCCTTGAAGGGTACTGATGATTAGAGAAGGGTCAGCTTGGACTCTGGGCCCACCCAGTAGCCTCAGACCCAAGTAGAACCTCCCAAAGGGCAGCTGAGTGGTCTTGAGGGGTGAGGCGAGAGAAGGTGGATGGAGGGGTCAGAGGAGATGCTCCCTCCCTTACTTGCGTGGAGGGCTAACCCTGTCTCTGGGTGAAGGGAGATGGTGTGGATGGACAAGGGGCAGAGATCGTGACATTAACACAGAAGCTCAGTATGTCATGGTAAAAATGTCTTAGAAATAAGTGCATTCCTAGTTACCTCCCCTTAACAAAAGCACCAGTCTCACAATGTGCCCATTCATGTCTCTCAAGCTGTTGGAAACCCCCCTCCAGTTTGGGTTCTGGCTCTAGGAGCGGTGGCGGGGCAGCCCTTGCGGCTCGGTCTGGGGCCCAGATTCCCTCCTGAGCTCGAGTGCAGAGGCTTCTCCGGGGACACCTCGGTTTGGTTCCCAGCTCACCCTCCTTAAGGAAACGTGAGTGCAAACAGGCTGATGGGAACCGACGACTCCTTCCTTCCCTTTCCTTCTCTTTCTGCCTCATGCTCTTGTCTTTAGGTAGGAGCAGGAGAGAGAAATGGACAGGACACACCAGGCCTGAGGCAGCCTGTGAGCATCAACTCTGCGTGTGAATGAGCGCTGATCCCTACCTTCAAGGAAGCTGTGATTCTTGCAAATGAGGAGGATATTATGAGCATCTGAAGCCTGCAGGGGGACCTATTAATCAAATTTCTTGGACAAATGTTTCATAAAGTTGACACACATGGAAATAGTGGTTTGAAGTCTTCACTGGCCACCAATGCTGATCCTGAATGTTTATTTTGCTTCTCTGATGAAAGAGCTCATGTGTCAATTAGTCTGGATGATACAGATGATTAATCTGTCCTCTGCTGGCAGGCAAGGCAGTTTTCCTGCCAAAGGGGAAAGAGGAGCTTACTTTTACCCCTCAAAATAAACCAAGAACAACCCTCTGTAAATCGTTATACAAGATCATCTCTTCTCATGTTCTGTGTCTCATCTACCTTCTGTAATAGCTCAGCAGGCTTCCCTCTCTCCAGTTCTGGGGTTCGCTGGGGACAGTCCTGACTTAGGCCTTTGTCCTGGCATGGTTGTTTTTGCCCAGGTGTGTCACACCTGGATGACAGCCTCACCCCACTCCCCAGCCGCCCATCACCTCGCTTCCTCTGGATTCTTGAATGACGGCCGCTTCACTCTGCACACTTTCTCCTTCACCTTCCCATCTCTGCTCCAAGTCACCTCCCGACCTCTCTGACATTGCTAGTCTGAGTCAGGGCTCAGTGTTAAGGGTTCTTAGCATTTTCGCAGCTAAGATTCTGCAATTGTGTGCATGACTATTTCACATGAGGCTGACTCCGCCAGATTCCATACACCTCCAGATATAAATGGGAAAAATAGTTTTGAGAGATTAAAGATCTGGTTTGTGATAACCAAGGGGGTCCCTAAGCCCCCATTTAACCAGGTGCCAACACTCAAGGGCCGGGAGAGCTCTGTGGGATGCCCAGGTGGGTCTCTCTTCTCCTTTCATTCAGGCTCATGCTTAGCTGGCAGGGTGGGTGATGGGTCTGTGTAGAGCAGAGTAAATCCTTTTGAAAAGGGTTTTTGGAACAACTGAAAATTAAAGGAGGATCATCTTAGGTTATTTGATATGTTTTAAGATTTATTTTTCCTCTTTCTAGTGCCTCGATGGGTGATTTTGTCTGTGAAAATACTCAGTAACCATAAAAACAGGGATCCCATTCCTGGGGATCCACAGGACCTTAGTTTGGAGGGGCGTCAGGGCTTATTCATGTAATCAATATTTTTAATAGAAGAGGGAAAAAAATACCAAGAGAAGTTATGGAAGTTCACCAGTCACACAGCCACTGCCCAGAGGTCCTGTGGGGCTGAGTTCAGATTGGTTATCCTGGATTCTTTGACCTGAGATCTTGCTCATGATGGAACCCTGTGTGAGCTGCCTTGACCCTATGGGGAGGGCGAAGGGTAGCAGGCGAGAGAATCTAACACTCCCAGAGCACCACACACTTCTCCACAGAAGACAAGTGAAAGCCCAACTTTCTCAGTGCCTGAGAAGGTGCTCAGCCTCCCTGGTCACAGGGAGACACGGCTCAAACCACGAGCTGTCACCTCACACCTGTCACAATGGCCACCATCAAACAGACAAATGCTGGTGTGAACGTGGAATAAGGGGACCCTGTGCCCTGCTGGGATTGCAAACTGGTGCGGTCACTGTGGAAAACTGGGTGGAGGCTCCTCCAGACTTAAAAATAGAACTACCATAGGATCCAGCACCCCCACTTCTGGTGACAGAGGAAATGAAAACACTAACTCAAAAAGGTATCTGCTCCCCGTGTTCGCTGCAGCATTAGTTACAACAGCTAAGACCTGGGAGCAGCCTGAGTGCCCATCCGGGGATGGGTGGATAAAGGCGCTGTGGTGTATATACACAGGGGATGCTGTTCAGCCGTAGAAGTCAAGCAAAATCCTGCCATTTGCAACAATGTGGATAGACCTTGAAGGCATTGTGCTAAATGAAGTCAGTCAGGCAAAGAAAGACAAATCTCACTTCTTTGTAGGATCCAAACAAAACAGAACAAAAACAAATTCTTAGAAAAAGAGATCAGACTTGTGGTTATCAGAGGTGGAGAGGGGAGGGAGGGGAATTAGAGGGGGGTGGCCAAAGACACAAACTGCCAGTTACAGGGAGCAGAAGGGTGGGGCTGGGCCGCTCAGCATGGTGACAAGCTGGCACTGCTGGGGGACATAGAGGAGAGGAAACCCCGAGTTCTCATCATGAGGACAATCTTGCTGTCCTTTCTTTTTACTGTACCCTGTGAGATGATGGACCTTCGCTGAATCCATTTCAATCTTTTCACAGTATCCGTAAGTCAAACCATCATGCTGTGAGCCTTGAACTTCTACGGTGATGTATGCCAATCACTTCCCAATAAAACTGGAAAACAGATAGAAGGGAGCTCAGACTGAGCTGTGGGGCCACCTCCATGTCCCTGAGGAGCCTTCAGAGAGAAGGGCCGGGCCAGGTGAAGCGTCTGGCCGAGAATGGCCCTGGCCTGCAACGTCCCGTCCTGCTCGCCGGAGAAGCGTCCAGCACTATGTGCACCTGCGCCAAAGCCGCCGCTCAAAGCCCCAGATGTCCTCTCGATGAGCCTGAATGGCATCAGCAGTGCTGGCAGCTCCTCTCACACCCGGTTTTATTACCCCCACGTCCGTACTGGATTCTGCTCCCAGTAGGGGTGAATGTTGATGCAATGGTGAGAGAGACGATTCTCTGTGGCGTCTTGCATTTCTGTAAGTTTTGTGAACAGAGACACTGACAGCTTCCATTTCAGGCAATGTTTTCAAGGATGTTCGTAGAGCAAACAGTGTCTCCCCCTGGAGAGGAGGGCAGATTTGTCTGTTCTGTGAAAATAAAGATGATGCATCATTGCGACTCAAGGGTCAGGTGGGTTTGCTATGGGCCCTTTGATGAGTGGAGACCCCCAAGTTCAGGGTCCCACTGAATGTGCGGGATTCCAAGTGGCCACTCTGCACCGGTCACGCGGGCTCTGGGGTGAGGGGGCCAGCATGAGCAGAAACTCCTGCCGCCTGCTGTGGTGTGAACAGTGAGGCCCCCTTCTCCGACTAGGGGCTCCGGCAGCATCTGTGAAACTGGCAGGCTGACTCACTGGCAGGGGAAAATCTCAGACTCATCACAGTTCTTCACAGCATTTCTTGAAGGCAGTTTGAACATATCTTTGAATATTTAACATCCCAGGACCTTGCAGTTTCACACTTAGAAAGCTGCCCTGCAGAAAATGTTGTTTGACTGTATTCACGTGCAGATACCAAGCTGTTTCCGGGCCACGTCTGATAGCAGCAATTAGAAAGATCCTGCACGTCCACCGGGAGGAACATACTTAATTTGAGGATAAACAGCCATATTCTGACTACAGCTCAGCAACCAGAAGCTGGGGAGCTCTGCTCAGGCAGAGAATTGTTCCTGTGATTCATTTTCCACATGGAATGAATTTCTTGTTAAATTAAGTTGTGGACTCATGTTTTATTCATTTATTCACACAGCAGGCATTTATTGAGTGCCTATTCTGTGCCATGATAGGTGGTGATATATTAGTGACAACACGAATCATGTCCCTACCTTCATATTGTGGGAAATCAGAGTAAACAATAAAAACAAAATGAGCTAATTACTTTGCCCTGAAAGAAATATTCCAGGTCACGTGATAGAAAGTCAGGCGGTGGCGGTAAGTGGTAGAAGAGAAAATCTGCAATTTCAGAGGAGTTATGATTGAGTCAAACCTCAAGTCTGAGATGAAGTCAGCTAGCAGGGACCTGGGGACAGAACATTCAAGACAGATCAAGGTCTCTTTTATGATTAGGTCCCAGAAGGGGTCCCGCGATGGCCCTCTGTGGCCCTCAGATGGCCACAGTGCCACACGGATTGGGACGTCCGGATTGGCAGAGGGCCGCTCATGGGTGGGCTGTGATGGGGTTTGCTGAGCTAGAAGAGCCCGCCTGCTGTGCGGGAGACAGACTCTAAGGTAGTCTCTGTATACGTGTATGTACACAACTGTGCTCCTGCATGTACACCTGCACATACGTACCTGTATCACATGTACTTCATGCAGAAGCTCTGACATAACAGCAGGTAGTAGTTTATGTTTTTCAGGGGAGAACAGGGAGAACTTCACTACTTTCTGTTTCATAAAAATGTAAGGAAAGGCATTCTGAATGTCGACAGGAGAACATGGGCCAGACCAGAATCCCTGCAGCTAATTTAGATAAAGTCCAGGATAGACTATTCCTACCACAGATATTATTTCCTTTAAAAATTTTAGCCTCTTTGTCATCCAGAGACCATATTAGTGTCGTTTAGGCATTGCTCTGTGTGTGTACGCATGCATGCCCATGTTAACAAGCATCCATTGGTTTCTGGCGTGTGAGCATTAATCGCCATCTCTAAAAAGAGATTCAGTGAAGAAAAGAGAACCACCGAGAATAGTCATGCAATCTTGTTTGGGACGAGTTAATAAATTGGAGGCTGGAACAAAAGCGAAGGCATAAAATCCCCTGGTCAAGGGGACACTTAGGAGAGATCTTCCCGCAAACTCTAGCAGAGACAGTATCAGAGAAAGAGCCTTGCAGTGGAAAGACTTTAAAGGTTGCAAAACAGAAATTCAAAATTTTTTGTACTGTCAGTAAACAAAGAAATCCATATATATTGTCTTTCATAAACACGTGAGTCTAGCAATTCATTTTTATGGCCATTTCTCACCAAGCCATCTTTCACTGCATAACATAATCACAGAAGAGCTGAAAATCCTTATTGAAGCTGAGGCCTCACTTCAGCTTCCCCACAACTTGCACCTTCTTGTCGCCTAAATATTGTGTGGCTGCTGACAGCTGCCACAGGAGAAGCCGCACCAATATCCACCTCACGCTGTGTGCTCTGAGGGGGTCAGGGGCGGGCTGACTGCTGAGGAGCTGCAGGAGCAGCCGTGGGAGCCCTGGGATTCGTTCATGACTCGGAAAACCTAGGCAGCATCCTCCATGAGCCAGGCATGGAACAGAATGAACGAAATGCATTTTTTATTTGACTCTTTCCTAGTGTCCAGTCACCTTCTACTTGGTTTACCACCAGGTTGGATATGGCTCACTTTCTCAAAATTTATAGGTCCTTAAATAGCACCATGAAATTCTATCTCCCTCCAAGGTTTGCATTTGGCTTCTGCTGGTCGTTTGGGATTCAAAGCGACGGGTGGGTGCTGCGTAGGAGCAGGGCCTTTCCTGCTGCGCTGGGCAGGGTAGCTTCCAACGGTGGCGGGAGGCTTGGTTTGTGAGTTAGGGTAACATTCCTCAGGCTCCAGCCACGGCCGAGCTCCTGCCGAAGCCAAGCCTGTTGTCCTGGTGAGACTGGCGGGCAGGGAGCCCAGTGGGGTACCGCGGTCCTTGGCTGGGAAAGCCTCCACAGGGTGCGGCGCGGGGCTCGGCCCTGGCCTGTCTCAGCGTCTGCCCGGCCCTCTTCCCAGCACTTCCCGGTTCTCCCGATGAGGGAGCAGGCTACCGACCGTGCCTTCCCAGGGAGGGAAGAAGGGGGCCCTGGCACATCCCCTACAACCCTTGCTGGCCAGCCCCAAGGGGCTCAGAGCTTGTGCCGGCTCCCCAGGAGGTGCCCTGCGGCCCTGGGGTCGTCTGTAGTGCCAGGGCTCCCTGCATTTACGTGTGAGAAGTCACTCATTTTAAGGGCCCCAGGTGGACCCCCCACAGGGCCTGAGAAGGCCTGTGATCATAAAACCTGCCCTTTTTCCCTTTCCTGTTCCTGAAACCCAGAGGGAATCCTGGAAGAGGCTGCCTTCCTGACAGCTCTCGGCCGTGACCGCCACAGCTCAGAAGGGGGGTGAACTGGCCTTTGCCTTGAACAACCAAGAAGCCCCATATGCACTTGGGTTTTTGAGATAAGTTAGGGCAATTTCCATGAAGCCATGCATCTTCAACTTTTGAGTGCTTCAGGACTGCCTGGTGCCTGTGACTTGGGGTCATTGCCACGAGAGGTAATGACTCCTGCAGTCTGGGGAGGGCCCCCTGATGCCCGTAGGTGATGGGTGCCAGGCCACGTGGGGCAGCTGGCCCCGAGGGCACCCGCGGTGGTGCTGTGATGACAAACGCTGGCTCGGGAGTGGCAAGCTGCTTAATTTCTAGCAACACAGCTCAGTATGAGCAGGACTTTGGGTGTGTTAATTTACTGACCAGAATCACTTTGGAATCAGACCGGAATTTGTTACCAGCTGTCACACTTGTCACTAACTTCCATGCCACTTATTCTGCCACATTCATAGTGACACACAGTACAAGGCTCAGGTCGCTGGGTCCGCCAGAAGCAGAGCATCGTCTCCCGATGTCCTGGCTCTAGGCAGAGAGGCGTGCCGAGGCCGGGCCGCACCCCGGGGCTGTGTGCGGGAAGGCGCCTGTGCTCTGTGCTCTCCTTACTGGGATGAGCACGGGGACGGCCTTGCCAGTGGGGACATGGTGTCTGGGGGCCACGTGTATTTACCATGTGATTACAGCCTGCGTGTCGCTCTTCGGGAGGATGGGAATGCCGGCCGCTCAGTACTCGAGGCCTGGGGACACCTGGAGGGAAATGCAACCCCTCCTCCTGGCTGAGGGCAGAGTTTCTGGTTTCTTCTAACCAGTTTCTGGGTAATTCAGAAACAGCACCCAGGAACTCGACAGAGACGCTACAGTAGCTCTCGGCCTCTGTGAGCTCTGAATATGGTAAAATATGTGAAGACAATTCAGTTCTGATCCCCGGTAAAGATGCTGGTTTCTCTATCATGCACACGTCTTCCCTTCCCTGCACCCTACAGGGCCGGGGACACTTAGAAATGCATGCTTTATACTCACTTGTCCCAGATTGCCTAATTGGTTTTACTATAATTGTTTGGTGGATGGTTTTGTTATTATTAATCCCATTAATCTGAGTTGAAACATTAGTGTAGGTTCTGTTTTTCTTTTCCTGAGGGAAGTTCAGTCTAAGCAAGAAATTTTTTTTTTCCTCCTCTGAAGCTTAGGTTGAAGCCCATTATAATTCTACCAATTTACTGTAAAATTTTCCACATTCAGATTGTTAGAAGCATTATATGAGTGTCTGAATTGCTAAACCGCCTTTCCAGGGATATAAATAATTGAATTTCACGAATCCTGATTACTTAAAGTATCGCTATTTGGAGGACTTACTCTGAAATTTTTTAATGTGTCACATATTTTCATCAATGTTTGCCAATTGTTAAACATGAGACTTTGTGAGCCACCCTGGAATCACATGTAATATGTAATGTTCATGCGTACAATTCACAGTATTGCAAATTCCAATTTTGATAGTGTTGTAAAATATACATACACAATGTGAGTACACTGAAAAAATATATCTGCTAAGACGGCATGTGTCACTCTGTGGAGTACAGCCTTTTACAGATTACTAACTAAAGCTGTCTGTGTCTCCTTGTTTTCGAAACCAAAAGCAAAATGCTATTCTCTCTCTCTCCCTCTGTAAATATACATAAACATGTCACAACCTTGCCATGTCCGGAAACTCAGGGATGGTCAAGCACCCAGAGCATCACCATTGTGTGTGAAGTGGAGGCTCCAGTCGGGGGAGCGGCGGCCCCGCATGCGCGCTGGTGGGGCTGTGGGCTGTGGCGTGAGTGTGACGAGGTTGTCTGTCAGTCTTCGGTCTCTGAGCATCTTGCATTGTTTAGGCGGCCACCGCTGAAGTTTCTCAAATCGTTCTGGAGGCTTCCATTCTGTCCCGTGGAGGGATTTACTCAACATTATAGGGGTGTTGTGAAGGACTTTCTTTATTCGGGTGCAGTGCCTGTCATCTCAGAAAACACAAAGTCCTGCTCAAGGGAAGAGCAGGAAAAGGGATGAAGAGGTGCTGAGGGGCACTGCACTGGGGAGGAGCCCACGTGGGGGCCCCCGGCACCCCACCCTACCCCAGCACCCGCACATCCCCCAGCACCCCCATGCCCCTACAGCCCCCTGAAGGGCACTGAGGACCTGTACACTTGAGCCAAGGCAGCACCATTGTGCCCGAGATACAATCCACCCAAATCTTTCACGTCACTGAAGGGGCTGATTGACATTTATGAGTATGTTGATATAAACTTGAATAAATTGATAATAAACTGCTAATATGAGACTGGAAATGTTCACAGAGTCAGAATCCTTTAAAACTCAGTGGCAATGAAATGGAAGCAACTGAAAACTGGAAGGGAAACCAGCCTTTGGTCAGCTGGCATTTTGGAATCCACTGGCCTTTATCTCGCTCTCAACAGCGTCGCAGTTTATGTCATGTGCTTCCTTTCCATCCCCAGCTGTCCCTTTGCCCCCTGACTTTGGAGGGCAGACGTCCCTGCTGCTCCCCACTCTCATCTTGTGAGCAGCACAGACACCTGTGTGGAGGCCAGGGTGCAGGGCGCCAGCAGGAGGGCAGGAAACGACGGTGAGAAGGGTGCTTTAAGTGAGGAAAAGCGAGGGGATGCGAGGGGACGCTTCCCTCGGTGAGAAGCGGGGCAAGGCTGGCAGGGGTCGCAGAGACAGAGCGCTGTCCCCAGGCGGTCCGGCGAGGGCACCGGGATGCTGGAGCTGCCCTTACAAGCGTGTGCTGCTCAGAGCCAAGCCCTTCGTGTCACGCAGTCCCTGCACGTGCCCGTGGGTCAGGAGCCATGCAGGGCCCTGGACCCTTGGCCCGGGCAGTAGGGGTGGTTTCTGGTTGCTTTTCATTTTCCTTCCAGCCTTCAGAACAGTTGGCTTCTATGAACATTCATTTTTGATCCCAGTAAAGGAGCTGCCTTAGCTGAGCGCAGGGAGGGCTCTGCTCTGTTTGCTTGCCGAGGCCTGGTCCCCGGACGGCCGCCCTGAGAACCTCCCGGGAAACCCTGGGCTTCCGGGGCTCAGAGGAAGGCTGCTGCCTCGCAGGGTGGGGAGCAGGCTCCCCGCCGGTGCTCCCGGTCCCCGTGGGCCGCTGCCGCCTGCCCTCCTGCGTACCAACCATGGGGACACAGGCAGCAGCCGGGACACTGACTCACGAGCTCCTCTCATGCTTCCATCTTTCTGGAATGATCTTTCCTGCCTCCTCTGCCTTCTGAGCTTACAAGATATTCCAAGATTCCAGGCCACGACTGGTGGACTCGCCCTGGGCTCCACCTGTGAGAGGCGCCGTGCCTCTGCCCGGACAGCCCTGTGGCTGCCGGGGGACCACAGGCCTGCGGGCGCCTCCCCTGCAAGCAGTCTGCTTCTCTAGACTGGAGGCTCCCTCTGGTGCCCCCCACTCGGGGAGGGAAACTGCCTCAGGCAGGAAACGGGGCCCAGCCCCCCTCCTTTGCCACGTGCATCTGTTGGTGAGGAAATGCAGCTCGCTGCACAAACGGCCCGCAGGGTGGGACCTGGGCAGCGCTGCCTGGACACACGGGGGGCTCGCCACTTCCTTTCGATGTCCATCCTGCTGATCCGTGGTGTGCGATGGGCAGCAGGTTCACTAACATGTGTGTGGATGGACCCTTCTCTGAAGAGAGTGCTCAAAGGCTGGACTTGGGGGCCAGGCAGCTGAGGAACCTCACGTGGCTTCACATCCAAAGCCCTTTGTCCCATCCACCTACACTGAAAGCCTTAAGTACATTGGGAGTTATGGGCGCCAGCCAGCCTGTAAGCCACCTCATGCTAGACTGAGACCCCATGTGGTGTCTGCCCCTGTGCTGCTCCTCTGGTGCCCCGTGGAGGGCAGCCGAATGGTTACCAACTGCAGTCCTGGCATTGGTGGCCTACGAGGCTTGCTGCCCTGCACCAGCGTGGTGTCTGTACCCTGTGTCCCCCAGTGACATGAACCATGTGTCAGTTTAGGTTGAAAGGCAAGAAGCAGGGTCCTTTGAGGGGTCTAGCCACTTGTCACAGTGCTGGTGGGTACTCAGCAGATGCTTTTTGATTGATTCACTGATCATCTGAAACAAGAAGAGACCACTGACCCTGATCACAATTTCTTGAGGCCTCTGTGTCTGTGTGTGTGTGTGTGTGTGTGTGCCCACAGCGCAAGGGACACTAAGAAGGTATGGTATACATTCTGCATTGTCTGCAGTGATTCTCCTTGCACAGTGGGGTCACACTGGGCTCCTATCTGGGGAGCTGTGATGGGATGTGGGGTTCGGTGCTCAGTCCCCAGTTGGGCTGCACAGGCCATGAGCTCTGTGTTCTCCAGGCTCGAATCCAGCCCTCCTACCTGCTGGCATGTGGTGTAAGTGACTCAGCTCATTAAGATTAAATCAGGTAAGACTGACAAAATACTTACACGAACGCTGATCAAGTGTGGCTAATATTATCATGAATACAGGTGTCATTTTTATTTGAATTTCTAATGAGGTATAGTCTTCTGATTTTTTTCCGTATATAATATTTGGATTGTCTCATTATCCCTTTTATTCTACAGTGTACTACAAACATAGGCAATGATAATAAAACACCTCTCTACAAATAAGCCAATTTGATGAGTCCCTAATGCTCTTCTCTCTTTTGTCAACATACTTCCTTGAAATGCCTGGTCAAAAGTATCATGGACATCCTGCTCTTAATTATCCAGAGCCATAGAAATGAGCTGTGTTGTGGGGCTGAGCACATTGCCACACAGGAGATGTCAGAGAGCAGGCAGTGCTCTGAAGCTAATGGTCTTTGCTAATCGTGAAGACTCAAGCTCCATGTTCCTAAAGGAAGAACTACAGGAGAACAGGAGCTGTTCATCAGCTAAACCTTTCAGGTATCACTTAATTTGAGAAGTGGGAGAAATTGAATTATTCTAGGAAGAGCAATGAGAATCCCATTGAAAGTAATGGAATGAAATATTGATTCAATCCAGGGCTTCATGCAGCCCGAGTCACACTGTCCCTGAAGCCTAGGCGGTGAGCCCGGGCTCACTGTGTTTATTGACTCTTGCAATGCTAGGGCATTAGTCCCTCTTGCTTCTGTTGGTGGATGTCAATAGCAAAGAGGTTCTATTTAAAGGAATGGAATTATGGCTGAAACTGTGGAATAAAGAACCGAGACTGGTCATGACTCTGGGTGAGGAGCCTCATATTTCTGGATTTCAAATTCTTGTGTAACAATGAAGAATTTCTGCTTGAATGATGGCTTGCTCAAGTACATGCCAGCTTAAATATTTTATAACCATAATTCCAAGTGTATAAGTGTATTCTTTTTTAACTAGGAAGAGAGTCAATTTGAGGTAAGGAAAAGAAAAATTTGGGTCCCAGTGCATGAGCAGGTATGGGCACTTTATAATGCAGCCTTGGGAAAGAGAATATACTGGTGCGGTTACATCCTTCACCGTCAGCATCAGTGAAGGTCCTCGCCTGTGGATTAGGGATAATGATATCCATTTATTAGAGGGTCTGCGGCCATGTGCTCGTGGAGACTAATGAGCCTGCGCATGTACAGCGTTTAGCACGACTCTCAGTGCAGCTGGCGGCCACCGCTCCTACGGAGAAAGAGCTGCACCGTGTTCCGGGTGCTCTGCCGGAAGGCCCCGGGAGCCAGGCCGTCTGTCTGCCCTAGAGCTGGCGGGACAGCGGGAAGGAAGAAGGTTGCTGGGTGTCCAAGGGGTGTTTCCTCTTGCCCAGTCGAAGCAGAGGAAGTCACTAGAGGTCACCCCACCTTCTCCTGACCTGAGCTCTCAGTGACTCTGCCTCAGGATGACCTTTAGTGTCAACCCAGAATGTCCACGGCTCTGTTGTTAGAACTTCGCCCTTGTTTTTATCATTGGACATGTTACTTGGTATTGAAAATGTACGTCCATCTCAGAAATCATTCCATTAGAAATATTCTATTGCTTTTTCACCTAAAGTGAAATATAAGACAGCAACTAGGACGACCAGCAGTAAGAAGGTCCGGCATTTGAGCATCAGCCCCAGGAACCTCAGCCCCTCCAACCTGTCAGTTCATCTCTCTTAGCCCAGGGTCACTCTCCCCTTCTTTCCCCAACTCTGTGCCTTGCATGAAGAATGGGGAGAAACCGGCTCTCGGCGGGGAGGACAAGGCGGTGGACATGGCGTCCCCCAGACCTCTCGTGATCCCCTCCTCAGGTGGCCTCGTAGGTGGACGGCTCTGTGGGTCTTCCTGCTCTGGGATTCCCTCTCATGGCAGTGGAGGCCATGGGCCAGGCTCTGTAGTCCAGGTGCTGCTGGATGGGGGTCCCTCTCTCAGTCTCCCCTGGCCCAGGGCTGCTGGGGGTGCTCCCCTCAGGGATGGGCAGGGAAGCAGACCCCTCACAGGCCTGCGTGTTGTGCTTCCTGGGGAGCTGGAACAGCAGGATACAAATACACCTTCCTCTTGCAATTTTCCCCTAAGTGGTTTCCACTTGCCTCAGGGAATAATTCACACTACAGAAAAGTGACACAGACACCACAGCTCAAGGCTCACAGGGGCAAGGAGGCAGGCTGACAGCAGTGACCGTCCTACTCAGGTGGTGAGAGCTGGCCTGATGCCTTAGGATTCAGCTTCCACACGCCTCACCGCTGGCCTCCTGGGAGCACAGCCACCCGGCCCTTCCCGCACGGTCAGTGAGCCGGTACTTACGCCATCTGGTCTGCAATAAACTGACGTTAGGTGAATGATGTAGTCAGAGAATTGGGGGATTAAAGTGTTCATTCATTAGACATTCCTTATCCTCTGAGAGACACCTGTGCACAAAATCCTACAGCCAGGTTCCCCAGGGTGCATGGGGAGTGTGTGCAGCAGGGGGCTCTCATCACAGTACATGGGTGGGGTCTCGGCTGTACCTCCCTCTGCTCATTAGGGTGTCAAGTGGCCCTTGGAGATGCATGCAGAAGGAAAGAGACACTATGATTGTTTAACTTGGGATTTCCAAAGTTCTCTCTCCCCAGAACACATTTTTCCCTCTTTGTATCGTCACTGAAGAACCACCATTTGTCAGGAAATGCTGACTGCCAGCTTAGGAAATTTGTCCTAAAAGCTGCTGAAATTTGGCATTATCAAAAGAAGGAGAGAGTTCATGGAACCGAGTGATTTCTGGATCCTAAGAAGGTGCCCTGGGGGCAGTGGTCCTGAGAAGCCTGTGTGCTGATCAGTGCAGGGCCTTCCATTCAAGACTGACTGCTTCTTAATTTCTGAAAGAAATTGCAAGTGCTTTTTGACAGCATTTCAAAAGGACAGAGTTTGGGGATTTTGTGTATTTTAATTTAAATCTAAAACTAGAAATAGCTAATTTAAAAATCATGATGATGTGATCAATCACTTATTCCTTTAACTGCCTTATCAGCTAATAACTAACATATTCATTAGCACCCTGCTTTGTGCTAGGCTTGCATGAGTCTCTACGGATGCAGAGGCAAATAAGGAGACACAGCTCCAGTAGGGCTGGCAGTCCAGGGAGGGCAGATCTGCACAGAAGCTGTCCTTTCTCCTCGGAGGGTCTGTGATCCACTCCGTTTCTCAGAATCCATGTCCTCCACTCAGGGCCAGGCGCGCATCATATCTGTACCACAAAAGGCTGGACCTGTTTGCCAGCCTCCCTGCACATCTCGCTCTTCCCATAGCTCCTGGATTAATTGTCCTTAGAGATGATTGGCTGACCCACTGGCAGAAAACAAGGACACAGAAATGTCCAGCATTGCAGAGACTGTTTGCCTCACCTTGAGGAGGTCTGGAGTGGAGAAATTGTGCCACACTTTGAATCCTTGTCACCAGAAGCTAAGGAACCAAACGTAAAGGACACGGTTCTACCGATGTTGTCCCAGGATAAATAGCTTCTTGCTTCAGACTTGCAACTCCTTCCATACCACCCAGGAATGAGCCTTCAGAAAGTCACCTGGAAGGAGAGTATGAATAAGACTTTTATATGAATAGTATGTTTATAATCTGGTGGGGGCAAAGCAATTTACTGTCAATGAAAGGAACATCTCAGTTCACATGTATATTATTTATATTTGGAAAAATTTTAAATACCTCTTTTACTCAAATGATTGCTTTCAGAAACAATTAAAATTCATATCTGCCTGAATTGAAAAAACTGGCAGTAGGCTGAAATGACTTTTGGGGATTTTGATCCAATGAATATAAAAAACAAACTTATAAATGTCTGAAGGATAAAACGACAACCTCCAACCCTAGAGAGATAGTGAGTGCAAAATAATTAAGCTATGAAGATAAAAAAAAAGTCCTGCTGTTCCGAACATGATGTGTAGCTTCTCTTCATTTCAGTGTTACTGAAATAATTGCCTTTTCCAAGTAAATGCATGAAAATGCAATCTGTCCAGGCAAGATCTCATGGATTTCACATCTCAACCTTGAAAACACATTCTGGCTCTTCTTTGTCTCTCCTCCAGGGCATCAGTCACATAGTCTCTGCAGGCCATGTGGAGTGATGTGAGGACAGTCACACCGTGAGAGGTGGCCCAGGACCCCACACAGGCTCAGAGCTGGACAGAGGCTCAGGTCGTGTCTGCCCATTCATGCAAATGTTTGTCTTGCCCTGACTGTGTAACTGAAACTGTGTTACACGCTGGGAATACTAATTAGGGCAATATCCAGTCCTTGCCCTAAAAGATTTCATATTTCAGTGAAGGGGGTGGGGATTTGTGCAATAATAAGGATAGATTTAGGTGTCGTGATTGCTCAGGGATGAAGTGGTAACAGTGATGCAGACCAGCAAAGACCTTGAGGAGAAAATAATGCCTTAATCAGGTCTTAAAGGAAGTTCACCAGCTGGTGAATTTGGTGGGAAGGGAGACATTCGGGCAGAAGGGCATGTTTGCTCCTGCAGAGCGGTGAGGTGATTCCGGACCCGTGAGTGGTTCAGCATGACAGGAAAGGCAGCCCGAAGGCCAGGGCCTGGCATGCTGTGGGTCCTTATTGCTTTCTTTCCATTTTATTGAGCTGCACTTGACACACAACAGTGTGTAGGTTTAGGTGAACACATTTGTATTGCAATATGATCGCCCAGTAGCACTAGCTAATGTCTCTACCACGTTAGATAATCACCATTTCTTCTAGTGTTGAGAACAGTTAAAATCTAGTCTCTCAGCAAGTCTGATGTCCACAGTGCAGACTGTCGAATGCCTGTTGTTAGGACTCTACCCTGATTCACTTTCTTATGGATTCCTGAGGACTGTATTTGCTGAGACCCTCCATCACGGGCAGGTCCGCTGATAGTGATGAATGGCTACATTTTGCACATGTGCATAAGGTGTTGGGGAGGGAGACCTTCAATCTAGAGTTTGAAAAAAAGAAATAGATGAAATCCATGTCTGTCAAATTGAAGTGAGCAGGTGAAAAGTAAGTTAATGAGGTGTGAGGACCATCCCAGCGCTGGGGAAAGGGGGCCAGTCCATCGGGAGTGAGCAGGGAAAGCCAGTCAGGTGGTCATCCGAGAGGCTTCAGGACACAGTCAGCTATTCAAGGATCTTGAGAAGTATTTTTCGAACCTGGCAAATAATAATGGGCAGTATTTACCCATCTCTTTCTCTGATGGAGCCATTGTTCTAAACTGCTTACAGCAACCACTTGATTTACTTCTCCTAACAACTCATGGAGCTGGGACTATGTTCACAGCCAGTTACCCACGAGGAAACTGAGGCCCAGGAGAACGAATTGACCTCGTCAGGGTCACAGGGTCAGGGGGCAGTGGGTCAGCAGGGCAGGCCGGGGCGCCAGGCTGTGACCTGTTCCGCACCGGCCTCGGGCGCGCTGGGCGCGGATGCGGAGATGCCCCCCCCCCCCCCCACCCCGCCCCCCGTGCGCACAGCCGCTTCCTGGTGACTTGAAGGAAGTCGTCCTGCTTTGCCCAGACTCGGAGTATTTCCTCACAGTGACTTATTTTCTCTATTGGCATGTAACCAATTGTTCCGAAATTCAATGGCTTGAAATGACAGTCGCTACCTCATGGACGCCGTGGTCTGGAATCTGCGTGGCTGACCTCTGACCTCCGACCCCAGGCCCTCAGGGCCGCAGGGAGGTGCCAGGGGTGCGGGGGTGTCGCCGGAGGGCCTGCCTCGGAGGATGGCTTCCCGGCCCGCCCACGTGGTTGCTGGGAGGGCCCGGTCCTCGTGCGCTGCCGGGCTGGGGGCCCCGGGACTGGGGGCTGCCCCGAGGGCATCTCCAACCCCGGCCCCGAGGCCTCTGGAGGGCAGCTCGCATGGGGAGGCCGGAGCCCACGGAGAGGACAGGTGCCCTCGACAAAGCCACGGCCTTGGTTGACCGATCGTCACTCGCGGCCGATCTGCCCGGTCGGGAGCCAGTCAGCGGGTCTGGGGAGGCCCCCATGCGTGGTCACGGGGACTCGCGGGGGCTGCGGGCTCGCTGTGCCCAGGGGGCCAGGCCGGAGAACGGGGGGCTGGCTCAGCAGGCGATCTGGGCCCCGGGGACACTCGCGGAAGAGAGGCGGCGGGTGGAGGGCGGCCCTCAGCCCGGCGCTCCTGGCCCGCCGACTCCCCGCGCCGTCGGGTCCGTGGCAGGCGCGCCGAGGCCCTGCGGACCCTGCAGGGATGCCCTGGGCCCGGCTTTCATGGAGGGAGGCGAGCCGCAGCCCCGTCTGCCCGGCTCTGCCCCCGTGCGGACCGTCCACATGACCTCCGGTCACACAAAGGCCGACTTTGCCTGATTTTGTATTTGTGATTTTAAGCTCATACTGATACTGAAAGGATGAAGGAGTTACAGAATTAAAATGAAATTCCCGACTGAAGATCGGGCTGCTTACTGGGTTTCTTAAGGAGGCTTTGTCGGCCGTGGTGACTGGTTCTTTGGGTTTCTGGATGCGTAAGGATCTGACCAAGCTCTCAGGCTTATTCTATAGAAACGGAAGGGACATGGTTCTGCGGGCGAAGTCGAGGTGGTATTCAAAGCACCTTCTCAAAGTCCTGGCGATGTTCGGGGAGTACTCAGGACATTATTTCATCACACCCTGTGCACAGGCAGAACGAGCATCAACGGGCGAATGCAGAAAGGGAGGTGGGAGGTTAGCTCGCCCGCTCAAGGCTACCGGGGCCACAGAGGGGCAAGAGCCAGGCTTGGTGCCAGCGTGGCCGAGAGCAGAGCCCCTACCCCCTGGCGTGTCCGTGTTCCCCACCCAGGAACATAATCACAAAAGCAACAGTCAACAAGCAGATGGAAACAAAGCACTTCACACCCCTGGGTGGCTCATGCTTAGGAATCAGGCCTGTGTTTCTCCACCTTTCTTGATAATGGTCCAACTCACTGGAGGTTTCCATGCCGTAGGCTGAGGGAAGTGAACAGGGCTCCTGAGCATGGCACCCTCCTACCTGGACGGGCTCGGTGACGCTGCTAAACCTCTCTGGACTGCTGTCTCTCCATCTGTAAAAGGACTTAAGTGTGCACGTGGTGTGCGGTACCTGGGAGGGAAGTACAGTGTTTGGGAAGCAGAAGTGGCTTTCTTCCACGGGAGTAAGTGACCGTCAGACACCTGGTGCTCATCTAAGGGTTTGCCTGGGTTTCTTCAACGCATGGAAGTTTTACAAGTAGCCTTATATCTTTAATGCAAAGAGTTAAATTCAAGCTTAACTATTAAAGTTGGCCTTTGTGTGAAGTACCACTAACATTATGTCTCCCTCCCAGGCTATTGTTCCCTAAATGTGGCTGGGCATTGATGAGGGACACCCCCCCCTTCCCGACAGAGGGTCCAGCAGCCCATGATGGAAGGGCCGAATCAGTAGCAGACAAATTCACTAAAACCCACTTAAGAACACTGGCCTGACTCCCTGATATTACTGAATATCATTGCATAAAGAAAAACAACCACTCGGCCATTTGAGAGAAATTTTATCTGCAGTTAAAAGTCCCAAGGAGCGTTTGAAAAGACAGAGACAGAATTCAAAATTCAGTGACAGGGTAAAGCTTAACATAAGTGTTTCAGGAACAGAAGGACCCAAATAACAGCTAACACAGATTCAACAAGGGGGAGATAGAATGTGCCTCGGGTTTGTGAGCGAGTTGACTGGACATTGATGGATTTATTTTCCTTTCCTATTAAATTGAACTTCTGATGTGAGAGTCATTCACCCGCTTCTCATCTGGAAAGCTACATTTTTTCCCCCTAACTAAATTTCTCTTGTTTCGATGCCTGGTTTCCCAGCAGCTTGAAAAGTGGTACACTGAAACCTGGGAAGGTTCAGGAGAAATCACTTATTTAGAAATTTTGAGAGGAACACAGCTCTTGGCAAAGTTTACCTTCCCCCTGGTGAAGCGGTGTCTGTCCGGTGGGAACTTTGCTGGGCTTGAATGCTTTTTCTCAGGCTCAAACACCCAAACAAGTCCAAAATAACTTCCCAGCAAATATGCACAGCTTGACAAGATAAATACTATTGGGACTGGATGTGAACATTTGTGCCATTGAGGGCTGGCCACTAATGATGCAGATGGCATGTAGGGCGCTCAGGGGATGTCGGTGTTAGCTATCAATTAGATAATGTCTGCTGAGAACATTTGTCTTAGTATCTGTGGACGTAATCTCATCTTCAGGGTTAGCTGGCTTAAGAGAAGGTATCCTATGCTAATTTGTTGCTCAAGAAAATGTTTTAATTTCAGGCACTGACAGATGACACATGGCATGGCAGAAATGGTCACTTAGGTATGACATAAACTCTGGTGTTCAGGTGTGATTACAGCATCCGAAGGACTGAACTTTTGGCTTAGTCAGTCATTCAAGTTCTTGCTTATTTTCCAACGTATGAAAGAAATGTCCATGCCTGATGCTGATGCATAGCTGGGCAGTGTGATTTTGGAGCATGCTGTCTCAGCCTCGACACTGTTGACATTTTGAGCCAGGATTTCTTTGCTGTGGAGGCCGCCCCACACCTTGTAGGAAGGTTAACAGCCTCTACTCACTGGAAGTCAGTTGCCATTCCCCAAATGCCCCTGGCAATTAAAATGTTCCCAGGCACTGCCACATATCCCCTGGGGGCAAATTGACCAAGCCAAAAACCACTGATTTGGAGGAATGTTTGCATTCTCCAAAATATTTCCCTCTATTCTCTTATCTAGAACCTGGCTCTATTCTCTGCCTCTTCTTCCCCCTTCCTTTCCTCCCCAGTGCATCCTCTTTCTCCACCACAACTATATCATCACCATCCCGCTGTTTCACAACTAAGCGAAGGATACTAGTCTTTCATGTAAAACCAAGCATGGATTGAAATTTAAGGTATGTATCGGGGAATGATGGGTGAGAAGTCTGGAAAGCAGATGGCCAGGTCGGGTCATGGAGAGTCTTAAATGCCACAGTGAGGGACTGGAAATATGTACACATGTCATTATAGGTATATCATGTAATGCATCGGCAGGAACATAGCCCTCAAAGGAATTATAACCTAGTTGGGGAAATTATGTACTCATATGGGAAAAACCACACAGCTACCTACTTCATGTACCTGACGAGTGGCAGGTCATAGAAACAGACGGAAAAGAAAGCATGTACTTCATCATTCAAGTCTATAAAAAGGCAGTTCAGGCAAGAGGAATGAATTAGAAGAGACAAAATATGACTACTGTGGCTTTTGGTGAATTTGTTTGACGTGCCTGGAATATCTGAAGGGTGCAGAAAGTTGCTGTACAGGAGTAGGAGAATGAATTGGCTTTCTGTGGCTGCTGGAACAAAGTATGACAAATTGGCAGCTTGGAAGAATGCCCATTTATTGTCTCAGTCCTATAGGTCAGAAGTCCAGGTGCTTGGCTGGCTCCTCTGCTCCGGGCTTCACGAAGCTGAAATCAAGCTGTTGGCCAGTGTGGGCTCACTGCTGGGCTCCGGGAAGAAGCCGGTCACCATGCTCACTCCGGCCATCCTCAGAATGAGTCCCTCGCAGCCACAGGGCCGTCCTCTGCCATGCGAGGCGACGTGTTGGCAGGGCCCGGTGGTCAGGTGCAGACCTCTCTGGGGAGGGGGCATTGTCCTGGCCACCATGGGGGGACTTGTTGGTCAATAGCAGACTCACCCACAAAGCTTGACCAACAATGGGCCTCTGTGGGAAGGTTTTGTATGAAGAATATTTTAACATAAACGTTATTTTGGAATGACAATTGGATACATAAAAAGGCTGTGAAGATAGTAAGAGGGTTTCTGTATTCCCATCACCCAGCTTTCCCCATAGTCATCTCTGATCGCCATCCTGGCACCTTTATCACAAAGAACACTGGACGCCGGTCCATGACCGCTAACGAACCTCCAGACCGTGTTTGGTTTCGCCCATTATACACTGATGTCCCCCCGCTGTTCCACAGTCCAGCGCACAGCCCGCCTGCTGCCACCCCTCCCGAAGCTCCCCTGGGCTCCGTAGCTCCTCTTCTCGCCCTCCCTGATGTTTGCTGGCAGCAGTGCCACCAAGTATCTTGCAGATTTCCCCTGTCCTGGGGCATCTGACATTTTTTCTCACAATGAGACCTGGGTGAAGGCCCTTCTGGCCACAGTGTATGATGGCGCCAGGGTGCCGCACGACATATCTGGCAAAGCCACTATTTTTCCATTTCCCTATTAAGATCCTTTCTGAACCACTTGCTTTGTACATGGGCAGGAGAGATGAAGTGAAAGGAGGGAGTTTCATAATAAAATTTGTCACCGTCTGAGTGAACTAGATAGAGAGCTGTGGCTGCAGGAAAGAGGAGGAAGATTATTAGAGCTGGTGATCGTCTTGAGAGAGGTTTGGGGATGATTCCAAAACATGCACAGGAAGACGATGGCCAGGTCCACGGCATCGAGGTCTCAGGGGGACGGTAACTCAGGGATGACTTCCCCTTGATGGGATGCGGTGTCAGGAGGTGTCCTTACCTACGGGACCGTCAGGGCAGCAGCTGAGTGTGTGGGGTGAATGCTGTAAAGAAGGTCAAGGGGAAGCTAACCGTGCTTGCAGTGAAGATCTGCTGACTGGACTTGTGGTCAGAGGTCTCCAGGCCAGTTCACCACGGAGTTGCTGCAGCAGGTCCACTGGCACCAGCCTCCCACACCACCCATCTCTCTGGCTGTCCTCACTGTGATTATAGAACAAGAGCAGCAGAGAACAAAGGGCACAGCCTGGTGGAGAGGTAACCTGGGCCCTTTGGCTGATGGACCCCAGCACCTGCCAGCTCACTGCTTCTCTGGGAAGTCCAAGGCAGCTGCTTCCCTTAACGTTAAAAATTCAGGGCGGCTTCAGACCTGAGCCAAGTGCCCTGCAGCTGCTCCTGTGTCCCCTCCAGGAGCCCTGCACATGGAGGACTTTCCTGGCAGCCCGGAGCGGTACTCCTGGGGACAGGAGCCAGGTGAGATGCTTCTTTTTGCTTTTGTCAATTACCTGGTATGGAACAGAGAACCCGTCCCTCAGATCCCTGGGGGAAACACAGTCTGGCACGTGGGGCCTCGAGTGCAGACCTCGCCGTGTCTTTCCATCTGGACGCCTGGGCAAGCTGCTTGATCCTTCGGGGCTCAGGTTCCCCTTCTGAAGCGCCAGGGAAGCAGTGCGCACTCCGCAGGGAGCCTGTAAACACCGTACGTGGCCATGTGCTGACGCTCGGCAGGTGATACAGCCGCACGTGGTGAGGGTTAGTAATGACGGGCACTTACACAGCATATGTACTAGTGTCAGCCTTTGCACCAAGCGATCCTAACTTCACTCACTCAATAATCCCTACAACAACTCAGTGAAAGAGTAGACACTGTTACTCTGTTTATAGATTAGGAAACTGAAGACTCTTTTCATAAGTGACTTAGCCAAGGTCAAACTGTCAGTAAGGGCAGGGGTGACACAAAAACACAGACAGCCGGCCTCTGGACCTCTCTTCCTAAGCACTGTGGCATGTGATCATTGTCTACATAGCACATGGAAATAATTAATGATAGCTGTGGTTATTGACAATAAATCTTCTTTATGATATTAGGGGCAGGACAAGAACCTCTCGATGCTGTTTTAGCCGCTCCAAATCAATGCCAGATGTTGGTGCTATAGCCAATGAAGAGAATAAGTCTAAACAGAAGGTGTCTGGGAAAGTATTGGCTTCCCTTCAGAACACAGCCCCAGAATCCTGTAGGCACTGCCACGGAAATGTATTAACGAAGAATGTGGGCTCGGAGGCGCTTAAGACCATCACGGCAAGAGGGAGGTGATGGACGGACTGCTGTCTCTCAGCTCGTGTCGGGGAGCAGACAGCGTTACCTGCCCTGCAGCACCCGCTGGGCCTCTCCTTGCCCGTAGCCACCACCTGTGCTGGTCTGAGCACTTTTCCCAGAGAAGCGACCAGACCCCCGCTGAGCCCTTGGTGCCGGGCATTTGCTCAGACCTGTGCTCCTGGGCTTTTCTGTTACCATTGGACCTGGGCAGGTGGTGACTGAGAGACACTAGTCAGGTTCCAGGGGGTCCCCCGCTCTCACTCCATAACAGCCATCTGGGGTTTACCCCACCAGGATGCCGCCTCCTCGCCTTGTCTGCATGTCTCTTGGCAAGAGGAGTCAGAGGACCAGGAAGCAGCTGCCACGTGAGGCTCAGCAAGACTCTAGTCACGTCCTCTGGTAGGATTGTTCCTCACTGGGAACAAGGATCTCCGAACCAGAGTCTGGAGGTATGGGGGTGGGAGGCACAGGCCCCCCACACAGGTGCTGGGGTGCTGGGGAAGGTGGCCCCTCTTCCTTCCCTGGCTTGAAGCCCCGTGCATTTTGTCTGGTGGAGCCATGTGACAGTCGTTCCTTTGGGAGTTAGACCCTGCGGGGTGTTGGACCCCCTAGTATGATAGTCTCTCCTCGTTGGCACGTCAGCCCCCCTGCGACGGGCCTTCTGTTGCTCTGCGAGGCTGGCAGCTCCTGGGTAGGGTGGTGGGTGGGAGAGCAGGTGGACCTCACGGTCATGTGCTCACTGCCATCCTTCCTGTGTGGTAGAATGTGCCTTCTTGTCTGATACAATGTTAGGCGGGGTCCTGTGCTCAGGGAGGGCGCACCCTACTCAGGATGCATGTCAAGTCCAGCCAAGAGCAGCTGCTGCCCTTCTGAAGGCAGACGGGCCCTGTGCCATCAACTGTCCAAGAAATGATTGATTTCCTGCACAGCTGCTCTATCTCAGGGGCTTGGGGTTGGTCTTAGCTGACGTCTTGGATATTGGCAGGAACTGTGGCTAAGTGGCTTGTTGAGTGGAGGTCTAGGCTGCTGGACTCATATGCAGCCTCCGTCCCACCGTCCATCGCTCATGGACGCCCCTGGTGGGTGTCAGCATGTCGCACATGCACCGTAGTTCAGCACCAGCTGTGTGTCCATCTACACGAGTGTCCCTTCAGGTCTGGGTGGCCAGCCAAGCCCTTACCATTGCCCAACAGGAGCCCGGATGTTTTGACATTGGGCCACTTCTAAGTCTTCTTAGATGGTAAAAGATACTAAAACTGAAAATGGCTTCTGAGCACATGAGCCCCTGGTCCAGATAAAGAGGCCAAGGTGTCACTCTACAACCTTCTGGTAAAACTGTAGAAATATTGATGGGTTGATGTAATATTCACTCACATGGAGGGCCTTTTCAAGAGACTAAGGGTGTTCATTACACACATATACACCTGTCCATGAACTCACAGGCTCTGGACTGGGTTTAAGAGGAGCCCCCCAAGGCATCTTAGCAGGAGCCCAAGGAAGAGAGAGGCTTGCATGGAAAAGGTCTGTATGTGTGGCTTTCCTCTAATGGACTGAAGTCCAAGGAAATTCACAGACCAACATAACATTTGAGGAATTTATTTCAGCTGAAAAACTGCCAGTTAAGACTGAAAAAGACAGGGTACAAAATGAAAGGAAGCTGTCATCTCTTAAAATTATGACAGGAAACAGAGCAGTTAAAACAAACTTCTCAGTAGCACACACAGCCTTTCCTTACGAGGGGAGGGAGGACCGAGGGGGAGCCAGGACCCAGCGGGCAGAGCCGAGGGCCAGAGCACCGTCCCCAGGCCCTGAGACCTGACACAGAGATGGTCAGCACTCCCAGCGGATGTCAGAGTCCGAGTAATTCCTTTGCAGCTTCCAGTTCCCACCGGCCCTGGGGATGCGGGGTAGCTTGGGAGCAGAGGGCCTGCCTCTCTGCTTTTACAGAGAGCAGATTGGGGGCAGCTACAGGTGATGAGGTCCTGGGGTCTGAGCCTGGTTGATCCCAACAGGGCAGACAGGCAGGGGAGCTCTGTGGGGAGTCTTACAGGAGAACTGATCTCACTCAGGGTGGCTCCACCCTCTTGGCCTAATGCACCCCCAAAAGGCCGACCTCCAAATGCCATCACCTCTGGGGGTTAGGATTTCAGTGTATGAAATTTAGGGGGACACCAGCACTGAGACCAGAGCATCTCTTCACTTGACCTCTGCTGTGCCCCCTTACTTCTCAGACCCTTTCCTCTCTGACTACACAAGGAGTTCTAAGCTTGGTCCCTTCTCTGCCACCCGTTCATTGTGCATCAACAATAGTCAGGTAGGTAGTAGGTTACCTTCCGTCTCTAGCTGGTATTTCCTCATCTCTAAAGTGAGGATGTCACGCTGAACCGCCGTGCAGCCCCAAGGCTCTGTGCTTTTACGAGGGAGGGACTGAAGGGAGAGGTGCGGTCGGAACTGACCTCACCCAGGATGGCTGAGTGGGACCTCAGCCCAAGCCTGAGTCAAATGCAGATGCACTGAAGTGAGGGACTCTTGATCCTCCCTTTTCCCTGTTGGGTAAGGTTGGGGTGTTTTTTGCCAGAAAGAATAAAGAACTCCTGAAGGAAGCTGTAGAGGGCTGATGGTGCCCAGGGTTACCGCTGCTGGGGCAAAATCCTTCACTCGCCACATCTCGACAGGCCGTCACCTCCGCGTGGGACCTACTGCACGAACGCCATCTTCCTCCTCCCACACTGAGAATGTAACCCTAACACTTTAGACGTGCATGTTCATCTCCCTCCCCTTCATCCAAGTGGTGTCACCCTGTAGTATTCTCTGCAGGACTGGTCAGCAGGCCTCCGTCTATGAAAACCTTAATGGGAAGTGCGATGCACAGCCGAGTCCTGCTACATGGGGCATCGGACCCGTGACTTGGAAAACCAGCCAGTGACCGTCTTACACCCGCCCCCAAAGGGCTGCTTGACTTGCCAGTTCTCTCTGTTCTCTCTTCACTGTGTGTGTGAATCGGAGAAGAGAGAAGAAAACGGTTTCCACAGACTCAAGCTAATGCTGCACAAAATATTTAAACGTAGCATTTGAAGTGTATATATATATATACACTGGATGGGTTTTAATTTATGTAGGTTCAGGATAAGACACTTTTCTCCTCAAGCCCAGCCCTTTCACCAGACAGACTTTGTTCCAGGCACTGACCTAGAGTAGCAGACAAACAGGGGTCCCTGGCTGAGCTCGTGTGTGTGTGTGTGTGTGTGTGTGTCTGTGTGCAGGGCATTGGCAGTAAGTCAGCAGAACAAAGGGGAGAGAGAGGGAGTGCGCCGTGCGGGCACGCCCCATCAGCTAGTGTGGCCGGCGATGGTTGTTCGGGAAGTAATTACTGAGCTTAGCTCCTAGGGAAGGAGCAGTGGGGCTTTGGAAGGTTTCCATCGGGGGTGGAGGGCTTGGTTCAGCCCGGAGGTGCCAGGCTGGCAGCACTCCACAGCTGGGCATGGTCTTAGAATTAAAACCCATAGAGTTTAAATAAAATTTAGCAAGGTCATTTAAATATAAAAAATGAAGTTAGATGCTTTTTCTTGGAAATTCATCCCTTTTCTCTGATAGGTATGAGGACTAGAATTTTCCACGAATTGAATGAACTAAATCTGCAATTTTGACCAAAATACATCTGGAGCATTATAAAACATGTGATACACTGGAAAACACCTCTTTGGTAACTATTAGAGTTATGATAACAATTGCCAGATGTCCACATAACAATAGATAAGGGGTCCGTGGGTTTCACAGCCTCAACGTCAGGTCCCCTCCTCCGCCCAGTCATCATTCTTCTGTTTGTATTTCCTCTGTCTGTCTTCACGTAGGGAGAAGAGCAGTCTCTCAAAGTCTGCATACAAAATACAAAATAAAATTATTTTAAAAGAAGATTTGAGTTCATAGAATACTGCAGTGCACTTACTCCTCGGAATACGGTGCATTAACAAGTTCTTTGCGCAAATGGATTGACGTTTTCAGCCCGTGGCTCTGCCTCACATCCTGGCACGATCTACTTTTACAGGCATTACGCTCCAGGTATACAGTGCATATCTGCAAGGAATCAGAGCCTTAGGGAGGTAAGTGGCTGCATAAATAGTGGATTATTAATGAGCCTGCAGCTCAGTGAAAACATAATTAAGAGTTTATTCAGAGCGAGAGGGACTCCAATCAGGGCAGGTGATGGAGGCACATGTTCAAACCTGAAGCCTCCACCAAGGCTTCCCTAAGTGCCTTTCACGTGAAAGCAGATTCGGAATCAAGCCAGTTTCAGAAATATCTTTGCTTAAAGGGAAGTTATATTTAATGGATACTTTGTAATATTTACACCCATTGTCAAAGGGAGAGGCCTGGTGTAGCCTGGGGAATGGTTCACCCATGCACCAGGTGGGCTGTAGCCCCGGGGATGCGCTAGACTGTCCAGGTCTGCCCAAGCCTCGGTCCGAGGGGTGCACCTCCCCTCCGGCTGGCAGCACGACAAGTGAGCTCCGAGCCCAGAAGGCTTGCTGGGACGGGACAGGCATGACCTGATCACGTGTTTCCCCTTCTCTGAACTTTGGAAGCAGGTTTGCACATCGGAGAGTCACCTACCATGTGAAAACAGTAGCTACGAGAGGGACCGAGGTAAGTGGGGACCGTGGGAGCAGAAACACCCTTCCCAGAAGAAGCCACGTGGGCTGGGGCAACACGAGCCGCCGAGGCTGCAGGGGAGGCGATGTAAGACTCCCATGAAGGGAGGGACAGAGACTTGGGGATAGAGCGGAAGAGAGGAAAGACAGGGCTGCCTTAGAACATCAAAAATAGTACAATTACCTGTAGGGTGCGAATAGAAATGTGGCCGCAAAAATGAGAGGGAGATTAGAATCTGGAAGACTGAAGGATTTGCTAAAGCGGGCAGCAGTTTGCAGAGGCGGAGTCCATGGTCACCTGGAGATGGACAGGAGAGTGTGGCTCCACCATCCCAGTGAGCAGGGGCAGCCATGGCCACCCACTGCCTGTTTTTATGGTCCAGGAGCTGGGAATCGTTCTAACGCTTTCAGATGATCAAGAAAAAAGTCAAAATAAAAATCATATTCCATGATGTGTATAAATATGTGAATCTCAAGTTTCAATGTCCATAGCCCAGTTCAAACAATGCAACCCCACCCGTTTGTATTGCCTGCAGCAGCAGACTTGGGTAGTTGCATCCGGCCCACATATTTACTACCTGACCCTTTCCAGAAAAATGCTTCCACTCCCTTGCTGGCTCTCAGCCAGCACCACATGGTGATTCTTTCCCTTGTGTGTCACCTGGGCTGGTGAGTCAGACCCTTGTGGTCAGCTTCATCACCTGTAAAACCGATAAGGGATACATCTCAGGGGACTATGGCAATGACTGGAAATAGTCTCAGTACGTAAGCATCGACCTGGCAGAAACTGTTAGAAGTCATCAGACCTAAGCAACCCGTGACCCTCCTACTAAGGCAGCCACTGACCCGTACTTTGCACTCTGCCACCTTCCCCTTTTTTTCATGTTTTAAATGACTCAATAGTTCATACTTTTCTTCTACAATAAACATCTCCTGATGGTGGAATATCACATTGACTTTTTAAAATGCTTGATAAAACAAAACATGCAAAAACAAACAAAAAACCTTGGAATGACGTTACCTTTCAAACTCTTCTCTAAACATGGCTGACTAACTTTTTCCCCATTTCACCAACCTTCTGTATCTCTTACACCCCTGTCTTTATCTCGCTCTCTCCTCCCGTGACACCCTAAGCAGGGGTCGACGCTGGCTCCAGGTCAGGAGAGCTTGCAGACCATTCTTAGTCTGCGTCAGGCTGGGCACGTCATCGGCAGCAGGTCTCGCTGGCCGCCGCCTCCCTCTCGACGCTCTCCTCTCGGACCAGCTCTGTGCCGGCTCCTCCTGTTTCACCAGCATCTCCTTGCGTCCCTCTCCTCCCAGCCGCTGGGTGACGCACAGCCTGACACCAGCCCCTGTCTTCCTCCTCCCGCACGCCTGCTGCCCCTCTCTCCTCTCGCTTTCTTGCTGTGTCCATAGCACCTGTGCATTCGGTCACAGTCCCCAAGCCAAACCTCCTTTCCACAGACGGCCTCCCTGACATCCCTTGCATATCCCAAAGGTGCCCCAGACTCACCTAAACAGCCCAAGACTGAAACAACTTCCAGGTGTGAAGCGGCTAGGATGTAAGACCATGTTCTTGCTATTCTTGCCATCTGGGGACAGAAGGACAGAGCTGATGTGACGCCTTAAAGTGGACAAGCTGTCAGTTAGGCTGTGGTCTCCTGTCCTCAGTCGGTGATTCCACCCCTCTGACCTGTGTAACCAGCTGGACACACTACACTCATGTATTACAGGGTAGTCCACTCTCTGGTCAAGGGCTGGACGGCAAATAGTGTGAAGTATGCAAAGAAGATGTGAAAAATCAGAAGTGTTTAATTGATGAAAGAATGAGGGAGGGGAGGGGAACCCAGGTGCTGGGAGAGGACGGGGTCTCCTCAGGGCGCCGCGGCGTCAGCCTCCCCTGTGCCCTCGCATTTGGATCTGCACTGGAAGCCTTGCAGTTATTTAGAAAATTGGTTCACGATTGTGCATCCACAGATCACAGGTGGTCTGGAAGCTGGATGGAGGAACCGCCTCTGCTCAGGTGGGGTAACGACACCCTTTTCCTCATTTAGAGAACACGTTCATACAAAGGGGGATTTTCAAAATTTTAAGTTTCTTGTGATACATTAGTATCCACTCCAGTTTATAAACAAATTAACATCTCATACAACATAGTCATGAAAAAAAATTTAGAAAATACCAGTCAAATATTCAGATGGATGTTTCTAGGTCAGCTTTCATATTTTGTTCTAGAAACACTTTCTAAATTTCAGGACAGAATTCAATATATTAATATTTCATAATGTTCTAGAGGAAATGGTGTGACTTTCTGGTGCTCTGGCACCTCAGTAAGTCTGAGAACTACTTGTTTACCATCTTCTGTCGTCGGTAGATTGGAGCCGTTTAATTGCCTTGTTTTGTCTTGTGTTATCAAGCTGCTGTCCTCATGCCCACCGAGTCCTTGACGTAGTGACACCGAGACGGAGTCGGCACTTCATGCTGGGCCAGTGGGAGAGAAGGACAAGGAGGGAGGGAGGGAGGGAAAGAAGGAAGGAGGGAAATAATATGTTGTGTTTTCAGCAAATTAACTAATTTTGGATCTCAGTCCCACCGTAGACTGGTTTTATGTCTCATGATTCATCACCATCATTGACCTGAGCTATACTTCTATTTATTTACTTTTATTTTATTTTTAAAACCTGATTCACTGCGCCCCTTATCCCCAGATACACTCCTCTGTATTTCATTCCTCTCCATTGGCATCTGCTAGTTTCGATGTGTCCTTGATTCTATTTCCATACTATTATTTGCATTTAGGCATCTATGAATTATATATAGTGTTTTTTTTTGGGGGGGATGCTTTTACTAACTTAAGGAGTATTGTAATTCTGATTTTGTACTTATAATGCATCTGAGATCCATTTTAGTATCATTAGACCTAGTTCTTTCCTGAGATTGCTGTACCACATTTTGCCATTTTGATGTAATAGTTTAAAAATATAATGCCCTCATTCCCATTTAAGTTTTTTCCACTCACGGTCATTACAAATAAAACTGTGGCACATACTGAGAGATTTTACGGGGGTGCATTTCCTGGGGTGGTCGCTCTAAGGTAATGTTCATCTTATTTAAGGAAATACTTCCAAAGTTTTCTGCACAATGGTTGCATCAGTTTTCACTCTTATTAGCAGTAGGCAGGGATCTCCTATGTTATCAGGATTTGAAATTGTTTTACCCATGCTCTTTTACCAATCTGATGACTTGTGCAGCTGTTGCTTATTGCTACTTTTAAATGAGTTTTTCTCTTACTTACAGAGGAGGAACTTTTATTTTCATATTGTTAGTAGGAATTTGGGCTTCACAATTATTGAGTTGTCTGTTTATCTCCTTGCTCAAATTTTTAAAAACAGGCTTTTTTTCTTTTTTCACCCTAAATAATTTGTGAGACAGACATATTATCCTCATGCTCCCACCTGACAATTCTTCTTTATGGTTTGTCAGTAAAAAGCTTGACAAATGTTCTCTTTTTAATGAGTTATGTCTCCTTTCACTGGGTGTATGATTCATAATCAGAAACATGCCATTTTTAACAGCAGTACCTAAGTGCCCTTGCATCATAAACTGCACATAATCATGCAATTTGAGAAATCTGACTTACTAAAGGGGATATGTGTGTACCCATTACATGCACGGTGTAATCTTGTTAGTTATTCAGGCTTCATTTTGTTAACCTTAAATTTTTCTCCATAGAGGTTTCATCCTCTTTTTTTGCTGCTGTCAGGTTAAGTCATGTTGTTTATTTTATTGTTGTTACTGTATATGGCACTCTGTTATGTTTTTCCTGTTTATTTTTTCTTATGAGTATTGAGAAAGACTTCTGATATTTTGTTACCTAGCAATATGGCTGAATTACTTTTTATTAGCTTTAATATCTTGTCAGTTTTCTTTCTTGTAAGTGATGTGTCAGCTGCAAATACAGTAACTACATTTCTTTTCTTCCTATCTTAATTGTTTTCCCCTATTGCAGGCATCCTGTCTTATTACTGAATTCAAGTGAAATGTTCCTTCAGGATGTGTATTAAGTATGATGTTTGCTGTGAGGTTTCTATAAATACCATTTGTCAGATTAAGAAAATTATTTTCTATTCCTATGTATCTGTAGGTATTTATTTGTAAGTTTGTGAATATATATTAACTTTATCAAATGTCTTTTGCCCTCCAAGTTGTGATTTTTCATTCTTTTGTACCTTATTCTGTTAATTTGGTGAGACAAAGTGATGGTTATGTTATTACTTCTCTGGTTTTGCACTCCTGAGATAAACCTACACAGATATGAAATTATGTTTTGCTTAATACATTTTTTGGTTGCATCAACTGATATGTTAAGAATTTTGCATTTGTGCTCAAAAGGAAAATGAGTCCACGTTTTTCTAACTCTTTGAATTTTATTGTCTGACTTCAGTGTCAGTGTTATATTAATTTCATTTAAAAACCTGGGAATTTTCTCTCTTGTTCTAGTTTGGAAACAACTCCTTTCTGAGTATGACTTTTTCCTTTGAAATATGGGAAAATCAGCCTGCATGCCGTTTAGGTCTGGGAATTTGGGGAGGCGGGGGATTGTTGATAATTTCCCATTTTAATACCTATTTTTCTGTTTATTTTTTCTATCCTTTGTGTCAATTTTGGCAGTTAGTGTATTTTTTACTGTATATATTTATCCATGTTAAATAAACAGACTTCTGGGTTGTGGCTTAAAATCTTTTCCAAAATGTTCTCCTATTTTTAAACCCTTCTATATTCATGGCTACTTCCCTGTCTGCCTCTTTCCTGTTTCGGTGACTGATGGCTCTGCTGTCAGTGTTAACTTGTGTTTCGTTGACATGCTTTTACAGAAGTCTGACTTACCATGTGTTTGCGATCAGATTGTCTCCTCCTTTGTGGACTTGTGGTATTTAAAATATTTTATTCCTTCTCTTGCTTCTTTAAGTTTAGGTTTATGATTTATTTAATTTCTTGAGGCAAACACGTAAGGGCATTCATTTTTGATATTTCTTTTTTCTCATAAACACCTTTAAAGTCATCCTTCTTCTGTATAAACATTTGATAAAATTTAACTGCTGTTTAGTCTTAAATATTTCAGAGTTTCCTTTAACTTTACCTTTAACCCATTGGTTAAATGGAAGTAAACCTTAAATTTTTTTAAACTTGAGAATACTTTTAGTTACCTATTTGATACTTATTTTCAAATTTGTTTGATTGTGATCAGTGGAAATAGTTTGTATGTTGAAATGTATTGAAACTTCCTATACGGTTTATTTTAATATTCCACATGTTTCTAAGATGGATAGAGTATCCTAATGAATGGTAAAATTGCAAACACATCAGTTATTGTTCTTGTTAAACATGCTACCCACTTCTAAAACCTAGGATAATTTTGAGATGGTGTGTTTTGAGGCATGTGTGTATATGTGTGTGTGTGTTTCTGTGAATTCCAATACACTTGTAGATTATACATTTTTCCTAATACTTTGTCATATATTACATATCTATTACCACATATGTCATATGTTTTATATATATATATATATAGTATAGATCAATATATTATGGTTATTATATCCATTTGTAGAGGTTTTTCATTAATTAGCATACACTGTTCTTCTTTATTTGAATGTTATTTTGCCACATTAAAATGATCAGATTGAGTTACTTTGTTAGTTACCCCTTCATTTTTCCTCCCTTTGGTTCCAACCTTTTTGTGATCTTTTTTCTTCATACTTTAAAATGCATGTTATTGGTTCCACTTCATTGAAACTTATGAGTGAGCAAATCCATTCATACGTCAGGATGGAGAGAAGCGGGTATTTGCTGCCTTCCTTCCTATTTTGTGATTGCTACACTTTCTTTTTCTAATTATTGCTGCATAGATCTTTTTTTTCTTTCTCTATGGCTTATTTCCAAATTACACATTCTATATTTTTACTCTAGCACCGAGCTTTTAAGGCTTGTCTGTGTACACATTTCCCCCACTTATTAAAGATTATCAGCACCTAAATACGCTCTCAGGAAAAAGCTATGGTTTATCAGCTTTGTCACTAACTCATCATTAACCTTCCCAAACCGTCACGCTGACTTCCCTGAAGTTTTAATCTCAGATGTTATAGATATTCCTGGTGAGTTTTTTTCACTATCAGAAATAAATTGTACAATTATATTTTATTAGTTCTAGGACACATTTATAAAAAAGCAGCATTTGTTTTTGACTAAGACTATGTTGCCATAGTTCAATCTTTTTCTATCTTGGTGGCACCTAAAATAAGAGTACATCACTTAATGTCATCTCTGGTCCAGTTGAATAGGGTGAATTGATGACCTTTGGTTCCCATTTTTCTTGTTTCCCCATGGGATGGGTCAATACATGATGTGGCACTTCTCAGAGTCCTTGAGTCCTAATCGTCCTGGGTCCTTGCATGAGCTTGTCGGGTGAAGGCTCGGCACTCTGCAAACCGTTTCAATAAAAATCTAGTAACACTTAAAAACACGTATACTGATCTGCAGGCCCAGCATCAGCCCCTCGTCCCCATTTCCCCTTCCTCAGACAGACGGGCGCTTCAGCTCTCACGCTGGTTACATGGCAGGTGCCGGGACGCAGGCGCGGGGTGCTGGGGGGAAGCTGGCTGGCCTCACGAGATCTTCTGAAGCCGTCATTTCCCATGTCCAGTGTCTCCGACTGCTTCTTGTTCCCAGCTTGTTTCACTTCATGTTTGCAAATGCCGCTTCTTATTTCCAAAATACTGATAATGCTTAAAGCCCCACATCAAACTGCTGCAGTCTTGCTGCTTCTGCCATGGTGAGTCTCTTTCCGCGTTCCTTCCACAGAGTCTGACCTACATCGGCGACCGGTGGCCCTTTGCCCCGAGCTCAGGTTTGCTCTCAACTGTCGGCTGTCTAGGCTTGTTCTCCTCTTGTGAAAATGGGGGCCTGGCCGCGACCCAGCAGTCTGGGCTGATTCCTGTAGCGTGGGCGCAGACACCTCATTTCCCACGACATCTTTGCGCCCAGACACTCTCCTCCGGGGACCAGGGCACTGCTGTCCGGTGACCCCAACCACAGGTCGGTGCCCGGCCCAAGGGGAACGGGTGTGGGCGCTCGCCGGCTGGTCGAGGCACCTGTTCCTATTGGCCCGACAGTATCTTCCTGCCTCCAGCGACCTGGGCGAGGTGGGCTTTCGGAGGCAGCGCATTCTCGCACCTGACTCTGCTACTGGGCACTTCTGGCCAGCAACGCCCGCCGGCATCTTTATGCAGCATCGAGGAGGCTCCGAGTAGCTCCGGACCCCAGCGCTGCCCCTCCTCCAGCCACATCTCCGTTAGTGAGGCCCGGCCCACCTCGGTGCTCCTGGCTTTTCTCCTGGCTTATTCCAGTTGGCACCAGTGCCGACACCATTTTCTTCCGTGTCTCCAGTGCAGAGTGAGTGGCCGTGCGGACAGCTGAGCGTGATTTGCCAGCTCGACCCACCCTGGAAGCCCCCTTCTGCTCCCTCTGGTAATGTGAGTCTCTCCTATCACCGACACCCTCCCCTCTAAACGACAAGACGGACGGTGAGACTTGATTCCTTACATTCCGTGGGAGGTGATACTTTCAAAAAGATTCAGAAAGGGGCCAAAATATTGGTGTGACATTTCAGGCACAAAACAAGCCAGATATACATACTTTATTATGGGATAAACGTGCCTCCTAAATCTCGGGATATAGGAGAAGCCTGCTGTAATGTATATAACATCTCATGGTCAGAATCGCTCTCGGTCTCCATGCTGGGCATTTCATGAATAAATGAATAAATCTAGGAAGGTCTTGCCATGAGCCTTGGAGAATGTCCTACAAGGCAGAGCCCACAGAGGGCTTTGATCGTCAGGGCGGACTGCAGTTCACGGGCATAAGGAGTTGGCATGCTAGTCGTGCAATAAGGAGAATGTTACACCAGCCATAAAACACGCTGCTGTTTCCGATTCTCATTGTTGGTTTACTCTGAAAAATTTATTCTCCTTGTTGCTGATGTTTGAAGTCGGTGCCTTAAGTAAACTATTAAATGTGATGCAGAAATGAACTCAATGACTTCCATGTCAGCAAACCAAGGTCTGTTTGATTTTCTGGTTTTACATGAGGTTGAGGATGCAGACAGTGTTAGTTAAGGTAACGGCGTGAAGGTGGTGGGGCACGTTTTTGATTACAGTAATACTGCTGAAGCTTTTGCGAGGCTTTCCTTCTTCAGACACACATGTCCACACACCAGGATGCTGTGTTAGGCAGTGCAAACATAAGCCACATAGATGACTCAGTTTCATCTCTCACTTGCAGTCCAGCTCACAGCCTTTTACGTGAGGCTCACTCCACCAAATTAATTTATTCACCAGCTTTCCCTCAAGTATGCTTCGTGCTACTGTTCCATCCATTTGCTTATGAGAGTTTTGAGAAGGAAAAACCTTTGCTCTTGTTTAGGTACATCCTGATTGTGTCTTTAAGCCCACTTCTCTCCCTTTCTCAGAAACTTTCCATGTCTCTCTGACTCCGTGTGACACCATCCTCACCTCAAGGCCCATGATTTCACGTCCATTCCAAGTCTCCATCCCTAATGTCACCAACCCCTGCAGCTTACAGCAGGGAACCTGCAGTCGGAGGCATCGGGTTGGGGGATGTGCTTTAGTGAGTGGGGACAGGCAGGGAGACTTTGAAGGAACACTTCGAGTGGAGAACACAGAGCCAAACCAGTTCTCAATCAAATGGAGGAGACGAGGGACAGGCCTCGAGAAAAAATCGGAAGAGAGAGTAACAGGGAAGAAAAGACAGAAGCCCACTGGGCTGAATGGGGAAATAAAGGCCATTTAGATCAATTTGGAAGCAGTGAGTTAACATCACAAACATCTTATTCAATGGCCTTGTTACTGCACCTGTAATTGTACATTCAGGGGTAGCTTTCTTGGAGACTGCAACCCCGAGGCCAGGGATCATGTCTGTGTGCTCAGGACTGTGCATTGGAGCCCGGAACAGAGTCTGGGGAGGGCAGGTCCACTGGAAAGCACCAGGGCCAGACAAATAATGTTCAGTTAGAAACAAAACAAAACTCTCATTTCAAAGATTTGGTGTTATTCTGAGAAGAAAGTGTAGGCACTTAATAGGCAGTGACTCACTGTGACAAAGAGGAACTCAGCTCACCATGAGGCAAATGATTGCTTTATGCATTGAAACAAAAAGGAAAGACTAAATTCAGACTAAACTTGAAGCAGGGTAGCAAACATGAATCAGCATCTCCACGGACAAAATGCTGTCTGCGCCTGGATTGGGAGGACCAGTGCCCCGCTTCTTTGGCCAAATGCTGCCTGATTTATCCCATGGTAACTGTATGTATCTACGTGGCCTGCTTGGGTCAGCTCCACAAACACTTGAGATTGTAGCTGGGTTACAGATACTCACCATCCACAGAACCACCAGCAGGAGTGACTGTGACTTGGAATTCTGTGTTCTGGTTCTCAGGAGCCAGAGTTTTTCCTGTGAGGCTGCTCACACGTCACCCCTCCCTGCAGTGGGCATCTGGCCCCTTGCTGCTGGGTTCCGGCATGGGAGGGAGAAAATACACGGATTTGTTTGGTGCGTGACAGTGAAAAGCCGGGTCAGGTTCATGGAGGTCTGAAATGTAGATAAACAGTAACTCTTCAAGAATTTTGCAATACCATTCGAAGACATAGTTATGCCAACGAGACTGGTGGGACCTGCTCTGGGCAGAGGAACCTCAGGCAACTTTGGGGGAGAAACGTGCATAAAGTGGGAGAAACACAAAAGCACGTAACACAGTGAGCATGATGTTAGTTACTTACTGGCTGTGGGGAGCCACATGCCAGCAAAACAGAGCGTAAGCCCAAGGGGCTGCTGGGCAGAGCAAGTACCTTCTCTACAGAGTGAAATTTTTAAAATCTTGTTTTTCAGACTTCAAATCATAGCGATTATTTTTACCAATTTCTTTAGTAGTTATTCAGTCTTCTCCAAAACATAATTACATAATTGAAAATTTAAAACTTTAACAGAATACAATTGATAACACACCCAAAAGCTGCATAGACAACAAACGATAATCAAAGGACCAATATTTCAGACCACAAAGCAGATCAAAGAACAATGAGATCAGCTCACTGAAGACCCATCAGGTGCTTGTGGGAGGACGGAAGGACACTGGTGGGGTGTCTGTCTCCAGTGCTGTGGGTCTCAGGAAACTTGCTGGGTCAGAGGCAGGAGCTGTGCTCAGCCTTATTTGGTTTGATCAGAAAAACACCTGAATTCAGGCACACCGTAATAATACAAGAGGTTTAAATATGTTTGATATGAAAAGTAAGTACAAGAAAGCAAAAACAATTTGCTTTCGGTGGTGAGGAAGGGGAGAGGAACAAGACTGGCATTAAGTCATTTTATCTCCTGTTAGGGAACAAACACTGTCTAAAGAAATACAGGCTTATACATGTGTCATCTATGCATGGCTGCATAGCAATTCACGCCCAACTCAGTGTGTTTAAGAAAAACATTAAAAAAAAAATTAACCCACAGATCTGTGAGTCACGAGGTGAGCTAGGACCCACCGGGTGGATCATCTGTTGGTCTTAACTGGAGGCTCTCCTGTGTCCACAATCAGCTGTTCCATGCGGCCACATCCCGCCCTGAGCTGCCCCCTTCACACGATGAGTGAGGCATGGGCACCACAATGTAGGGCTTCCCCAGGCTCTGACCACTTCCCCACGGCTGTGCCCTGGACACAGACCCAGAGTAGGTGTGGGGGGGAACTGCGAGAACATGGCCGTGGAAAGGGTGACTCGTGCTCTACCATAAGAATATGACATGATGGTCCATATCAAAGTATTCACACAACAAAAACACAAATGTTCTTAATTATCAGAAGAAATTTCTGTCCCACCCCAAAGAGACCAGATATAAATACACACACAGACATATTCAACTTATATAATATATTCAATTTATAATACCAGAAAGTACAACATAAAACAAAGTTCTACCAAATGTGTCACGGCAGCACACTTAAATGAGCTAAATTTCTCTACTGAGAGATAACATTCTCAAACCATGTCACATAGTAAAACCCAATTCTATGCTATATCAAAGATATTAAAAAAATGATTCAGAAACATTTAAAATATAAAGGGGCAGAAATATGCTAGTGACATTTAAAAATAAAAATAAAAAAGGGAATTGAATTGTTTTCAAAGTAAATTATAATAAAAAATTTTTAGTCAAGGTAGAATTAAATAAGAAAACAAAGAACCTTTAACTATATTATGGGACTCAGTTCTCAATAAAGATATCTTAGTGTTAATTATTTATATACCAACAGCATAGTAACTTATGATCGGTCTTCAGTGAGCTTAAAAACCAATTATTAGCACCAAATCAATCTTAAGAAAACCATGGTGGAGATACACAAATGTAGAGTCATTGCAAAGTTGGTAGACTCCAGAATTTTTTCAAGTTTATTTAAAAGTGCATGTTTTATTAAGGAATTTGGGGGAAAACATCCAGAGAAGACTAAGATTCCCTTTCCCAAGTATTTTTCACTCAATGCTTTCTCCTCAGCATTTGTTCTGATTAGCAATTGCCTAAATGTCTTCCTTGTGTCTAACTTGAATTGTTTTTACAGTAAGTAAATCTATGTTTTTATTTTTTCTTGTTCTTCCCTCAGCATAAAGGTAGGTCCTTTACATACTGATAATTATGTAATTGGTATATCTTATTATCTTCCTTGGGCTAAACAGTCCTATTTATTCCTGTCTTCTCCTGTGCATAATATCTGGTTGAACCTAGTTTGAATTAACTATGCCTTTGCTATTAGTGAGGCCGCTATTGCACTTTGCAGTTTTATTTCAAAAACAAAATGCTTAAATTGACTTGTTGTGGTTTCAATGAATTATTACCAATCAGTCTGAGGACATAAAGCCAATTCCTGATGCCTGCTCTGGCTGGAAGTGGACCAGGGCCTCTGCCTTTTCGACCACCCAGTGCCCCTTCCCTGGCACACCCTATCTCTCATTACCTTGTCTGCACTCAAATCTATTTTAGGTTTCTGCACAAATGGATGAGGGTTCCACTTGAAATGTGAACTTCTATGGTAGATGCATTATGTTTAAATCACTTCCACCCAATCTCATTGGGAACCCACAAGCAAAAGATGTCCCCATATTAACAACGGGGAGACTGAGCCCAGGAAAATGCCAGCACCTCCCCAAAGGCCACACCGCTAGGTAGTGATGAAGCATCCGTGGAGCTAGATTCCAGGTTGGGGCTTCCCACCCCCGGACGTCATCAGATGCCAACTCCAGTCATTTCACTTCCAGTTCCATGATCCATCATCTGGAGCAGAGCTTAAATCTTTCCAAAGTCCTCAGGGTGTCCATGCAGGTTCTAAACGCAGTGACAGCCTTGAGGCTCTTATGTCTGTTTAGCTTCCTCCTTTCCATGCACTTGTGTGTGTGTATTTGAGTGTGTGAATGTGTTTTTGAGCCTATGGAAATATGTGTACATATGTGTGTATGTGCACGTGTGTGAGCCTGTAAAAGTGTGTGTGTGTGGGCATACGTGAGTGTGTGCATGTGTGTGAGCCTGTGGGAATGTGCGTATGGGCATATGTGAGTCCATGAGCATGTGGGCGTGTGTGTGTGTGTGTGTGTGTGTGTGTGTGTGGACAAGTGTGTGGGGCATGTGTGAGGCATAAGCCTGTGTGTGTGGGTGTAAGCGACAGTGG
The DNA here is from genome assembly GCF_030020395.1 of Manis pentadactyla. Taxonomy (NCBI): domain Eukaryota; kingdom Metazoa; phylum Chordata; class Mammalia; order Pholidota; family Manidae; genus Manis; species Manis pentadactyla. The sequence continues at coordinate 441,661 of NC_080026.1, forward strand.
TGGCAAGTGTGAGTGCATGGATGGGTGTGTATGTCATGTGTGAGTGTGCCGCATGAGTGTGTTTGGCAAAGGGTGGGCAGAGGTGTCACGTCCTGTGATTTCTCTCCAGTCCTTAGGTTGTGGGGACAAAAAGGCCTCATCGTGCAGAGGCAGCCTGCCGGCCTGGGGCCCTGTGTACTCTCTGCACCTGTTTCCCACTGGCTGGCTGGGGCAGGAGTGAAATGACACTCTGACCTGCCACTGCCCAGGGGTCCAGTTGCCTCTGCCGTGTCCCTTGGACTTAACACTCGGGCATCACCAAAGTTTCAGCCACACGTTTCTTTCTGGCTGTGTCTTTGCCTTGAGTGTCTTCCTCTGTCCCTCTGCTCACCTAATACTTCTTATTTACCCCTTAATCCCCATTCTTTCTTGATTTCCTTTAGGGATTAACTCACTTCGCAAGCAGCCATGGGCTGGGCATGAAGCGGCATTCGAGTGGACGGCTGTCAGCAAAGAGAAGCTACTCTCCTCTTGGTACATTTTGATAATTTTCATTTTGCTTGATAAAAATAACATTTTGCTCCTCTGGAATAAAACCAATCAGGGTTTAGTTTCTAGTTCAGCCACTGGTCAGCTTTTATCAAGTTCGTCAGCTTCTCTGACCCTCTAGTTTCTTGTCTGTAATGTGGGGACGAAGGTGACCATCTCTGGAGCTGTCAGTAAGACTGAAGCGCTCAGGGCAGCACCGGCGCCGCAAGAGCTGGGCCTCGTGGACGGCCGCTGTCATGACCATCGCAGTGATGTGACCCTCTTATTCAGTGCACTTGTTTTCCCTCATGGTGGACACAAACTCAGCCTCACTGGTAAGAGAACCCAGGGCTCCTTCCCCTGGATCTTCTTGTCTGTGCCCCCCATTGTCTCCCCCGCCTAAGACAGCCATTTTCCACAACCGACCTCTGCTCCTCTGTCGTTCACACGTTTGTCCCACGGGGCTCAGAATGTCACCCAACTCCAGGACTGCTTGTCTACTGATGTAAAAGTAGGTGGCCATTACTCAGGACTGTTCTCCATAACAAGTAAGGGTTCTTATTTTCCAAATGAAATCTTTGTTATAAATAGTTTTGATATTTGGTAAATGGGAAACAACAGTTTTTCGATACCTGACAGTGAAGTAGAGTCTGTTTTTCCACAGGTCAGGCTCCCGGTGGGCGACCTGTTGGCAGCCTTCACTGCATGGGTCACAGTCGGCAGTGGGATGAGAAATACGACTCAGATTCAACAGAGGCCAGAAATGTTCAGCAGTCGTGGTTCCTGGCAGCTGCTCGATGCTCAATATCAAGCTGCTTTAGCAAACCTCCCCTTATTCTTGCAGCCAGATGCTACAGAGCATGAAAAACATAAAACATAATAAATAAAAAACATCCCCTTTCCCACACCTGTCACCCTGCCACCTCCATAAGCGGATGCCCAAAGAAAGGGATTTAAATGAGCTCAGGAACCTGATGAAGCTCTCCTGGGTCAGAGGTGCATTGCGTCTGCAACCTAGGGGGCTTGCTCAGCTAATGTACCTGTTTCATAAATTACTCTAGAGGAAGTCACTTCATTATTCATGACTTAAACATTCCTGTTGCAAATGGTGATCTATGTCACGTACAGTTGCATTACCAATTCAATTATTCTTTTGTCGAGCAAACTCCCTGAGCTGTGACGAGGGGTGGGGCCGGCTGTGCACAGCTGGATCTGCTGGGTCCAGGGCCAGAACTCTTCAGGCTGCAGTGGCTGGAGAATTTATGAAAAGACTCCCAGGGAAGGTGTCTGCCAATGATGGGAAATTGATGGCCACTATCTAAACATGGAGCAACCACTCATCAGTTACAATGTGGCCATCTTTAATGCGCCTTCCTTAACGGATAGCATTTCATGGTTTTTGGAATGAATTTGAAGGTAGCAAAGAACAAAGTCTGCCCTGCAGAATCCATCACAATAATGCTCATTTTCTTGTCACTTTCCATTTTCTTTGTGTTCTGAAACCAGTTTTGCAGGAAGAGATGCTCCAGTATGTTTGAGGAGGTCTTATTTTTTTAATGCTGGTAATATAAAGGGTAGACTTTGAGGTTGATATGATGGTAAGACAATCACGTGACAGAAGTGAACTCAAGGTCCCTGACAGCTGTTTGGCCTCCTGGGGCTGAGCACCCACTTTGCGTAGCAGTGTAATAAATTCTCTGCTGTCTCTGGACTAAGATGGGAAGATGCGTTGGTATAACTGGACATGGCCAAGGGTGCATTTCACGTTCCGGGCTATCTAACGCTCTACATGCCTATGTACTAGAGAATCACCAACATTTGCTGATGCCCTCATCTTAGCAGAGAAACCATCCACACAACTCATACTACACATGTCAGGCTCTCAAATAAGGGCAGGGCAATGTCTTTTAAGGTGAATGCTGCCGGCTAGTCCACCTGCAGAGTGGTGTTGCTGCCAGAGTTGGGCTTCTACTTCGGGAGCCCTTCTAACCACAATAATATAGAAATCACAAACTCAGAATTAGTTTGAGGCCTTGAAAGAAACTCACTAGTTTTCTGAGGATTAAGCTTACTAGCTGCACAATAACGCCCCTCTGAATCCAGGGGTGTGGTCCAGGCTGCCCGTTCTGCGTTCCCAGTCATGTGGGCGGTCACTTCAACAGCATGGCTTCCTCGTGAGTGAACCCAGGCTAAGTACTGTGTCCTTAGGAAGTGGGTGGATGGTGGCTGTGTTCAGAAGGGGCCATACCTGCCAAAGGGACCAGTTCCCCAAAGGAACATGTGAGTCCCTTTGTGAGAGTTGATCTCCCAGATATACACCCACCTGGCATTTTAGGATCCTGTTTTAAAGAAGCCCCAGTGGCCAAACTTCCTTGTCTTTTAAAGCAGGCACTACCAATGAGAATACAATATACATTTAAAATTATTTAAAACTTCTGCTCTGGGCTAATGTAAGCCCTTTACAAGACTGGCTCTCAAAGTTTCGGCAGACACATCCTGAGAACGAGCACATTTTAGATCATGGTTCAGCTGCATACATGTGCATATATACACACATTCATATTAGAGTGTGTGCACTTGCCACATGTGAAATAATACATGCTTACTGCATACACTGGACTCTTATAAATGTCTAATCTATTTTATTTTATTCTAGTTTGTTAAATAATTCTATCTCCAGGTCTAGAATGTGTTCGACTGGTTATCAGGACCACAAGTGGATGGCATGGCCAGTGCGAATCACTCCATGTCTCTCTGCCTGTCAGCCCCTTTCTCTCCCCCGTCCCTCAGCCCCCAGCTCTCTTCCCCCCCATGTCTGTGCCTTATTGTTTTCCCAGAAGGGCACAATGTAAATTGCAGCTCTGTAGAATGAAATTCTTAGTCTTTTCCTTCAACTAAGATCTCATTAATCAGGAGGAGAAATTTGGGACAGAAAAGAGCATTTTACAGCACACACCACCACTCCTGTTGCTATTTAAATTTGTTTGTTCCTAAGGAAGACCAGGTGCACTGTGCTGATCGATCATTGAAGGCAGGGTACAAGGACTGGTGCTGCAGATTAGTGTGCTTCCTCACTGGGTCAACCAGTAGGAGCTTCCAGACACCTACACCTATTGGGGGCTGGCCTCTGTGAAGTACCTGTGAAAGGTAGGAGTCGCTAATCCCATTTGCTGCGACGTGTCTGACTCTTGAGGTGGTGAATGCCATATCCCCCGTCCCTCCCTGAGACAGACACTGGAGCAGAATCCACGGCTACGCTACAGACCTGCCCTCGAGCAGAGCTGACATTGTGGACTCGGTTCAGGACAGGATCTGCTTTGTCCTCCACCCACCGTGGCTAAGGAGTGAGAGTCTGTCATGTGCATGAACTGAGACCATGTGTCTGATCACCCTGTGTGAATAACTGAATCAAACAGCTCATGCCGCACCGCCTTCACCTCCTCCCTCAGTCGTGCCCCTTGAGCCTGAGGCATCGGCAGCAGGTCCATAGCACTTACCTCCTGTAAACCTTCTGTGCTCTTACTCTGCTCTTCTTTGGCTATTTTCTCAGGCATTCCACAATAGCCCTGGTCACCTTACGTTCGTTCTCAGATTTGTTAGAAAGTACCACGATCATCCTTTACAGTGAAAAATGTTTAGGTCTTTTAAAGTCCAAAATCTTGAAATATAAAAATGAAGACAGGTGAAAATAAATAAGCACCTCGGAACCTGAGTTGCATCTGCAGGGCCAGGTCCCTCTATTCCTCAAATCTCCACCTAAGAGCAACACAAAGAAGTCAGAACAGAGGCTGTGATCCGGCAAGTGGGCTGGTGACCGGGCCCAAGCGGCTGTGTCCGATCACTACTTAATTCTGTTGAGTGACAGTCATGTCTATGCAGACCCCCACATACATGAAATACTGTTCAGGATCATAACTCACAGGTACTTCAGAAATGGCCAAAATATGGGTAAAAATGAGATTCCTCAGAGTGTTATTTAAAATATGTGGTAGAGTTTAAGTAAAATCTCACTTCTTTTTAATATGGAATAGAAACATATTTCTTCATATGCAGGAACCATTTAAATGAGCAAATTAATTGGATTTTGAAATACACCATTTTTCTTTGATCAAAATTAATTCACTTGCATTAATTTTAAGCACCTGGAACATTTGTAATAATAACGTGAATATTTGGCCTTGGAGATTAAAGAGGAGTGAAAACAAGAAACAGAGGCAGAGTCAGCGTAGGAAGGAAAGTAAAGAAAGAAAGAAACACGGAGCCTGGGAGAGTCAGACACCTGGGTCACAGCCGAATAGCAGAACCAGGAGGGGAGACCAGTGAAGCTGGTATTATATTCAATCCTCCCAGTTAGGAAGGTCAAATCATAATAGAAAAATACATGTAAGTTATAGATCAAAACATGTGAAAGGTGCTATTCTGTACATTAATCAAACACTCACTAAATGAGTGCCTACAAACTACCAAGTGCCCTTAGTCGCTGCTAACATTTGAATGGAACCCCTGGTCTCCGATCTCAAGAAGTTTATCATGGTCCCCAACACTGCAAGTTGTCCCCGTGGGGCATGGTCACGGCAAGCTGGTGCAACCACAGGCTCCCACGTGGTGCACTCCCCGCTGCCTGGGCCATGGCCATGTAAGTATTTGCATCTAGTGGAGTGTGAGCAGGACTTGCAGAGTCATGTCCCTGGGGAACTACTTAGAAGTCAGCTCCCGTCTCTGTCTTCTGCCTATAATTGGTGGAAGCACCATAGTTGCCACAAGGCCAAAGCAGCCTGAAATATGGTACCGTGGGGACCGCCCCCTGTGCGAGCACCTGACCCAGACAGACACCCAGTAATTGAAGCATGAAGCTTTCTTTAATTTTGTGTTAGGTCCTCGAAGTTTAGGAGTTGTTTGTTAGCTTGGAGTAAGCCTGCCTTAGCCGGGACAGCTCCCTCTCCCGAAGCACCCATCGCAGGCGCTAAGAGTCTCTAAATGGGTCCTCCTACACACCCGGCTCTCCTCCAGCCCAGCAGCCAGCCAGACAGGGCTGCACTTTCAAAAATGCACATCTGAACACGTCGTCTTTAGATGATCTAGATGATCAACGTCTAGTGACCTCGGTGGCTTTTCGTTGCTGAGGATAAAGTCCAGCTCCCTAATATACCCTCCAAAGCTGGGCAGAACCTGGTCTTTGCTTGGCCTCCTGCCTCATCACGGACTTAGTCTCTCCACCCCCTTACTCCAGACACGCTGATTTCAGTTCCTGGAAATGCTGAGCCCCCGACTCCTTCCTCTGTTACCTGAGCTTTGCTCTCTTCTGGACCTGGTTAGCCTAAACCCTTCCTTTGGAGCTTGAAACAGTTGTCACATGGTCAGAGACAGATTTCCCCAGCTGAGCCAGATGCTCCATTAGCAGCCCTTCTGTCATACGACACACGTCCCTCAGTAGCAAGTTTTTTGTTGCAATTTTCACCATAATATATGAGTGCATGACAAATGTCTGTGCTGTCCACTACAGCGTAAGCCCCATGATGTCAGAGCGATATTTGTTCATCATTCGTTCCCCTGATGCAAGGCACATTGGTGACACAGAAGGTTTCCACCTGTATTTGACAAATACTTTCAAATATCTGATAACCTCACTGGTAGGAAAGACATGACCAAGCATCGATATCTCCTGTAACCATCCATATAGTTTCTAATGACCCAAATGAGATTATTTTTAAAGCTGTCATATTGCTCAAGTGTCTGTATGGGTTTGTGGGCCCATCGGCATTTAAAGAAGCACTCACCCGAAATATTCAACTGGAACCATGAATTCCATTTATTTGCAAGAGCAAATGAAAGATGACCTTATTCTTATTCTATAGGATATTGGAGTAAATAAAAATTCTGGGCTGGTTGAATTATTAATAACCACCCTGCAGAGCTAGAGAGCAGAGGTTAGAAGTGCAGGACCACGTCCTCTGCCTTCTCTCAGTTAAGTGCTTGGGAACAGCACCTCCTATCAAGAGATTCCTTTAAACTGTAAGGTCGCTTTCATTTCAGCTGATCCCTGAAACACCCCTGGCTGAGTCAGGGCAGCAGGCGCACCTCTGTCCACAGCACAGCAACCACGGCACAGAGGAGTCAGTTGGTTTGAGGAGCTCAGCAGTTTAAGGAAGTAGTTGAGTCAAGGCAGCCCACCTTTCCTGGCTCCCCACCCTTGGGCTGTATGATCCTTCAGCACCTGAGGATTTGTGCAGCGGCGAAATTTACAGCTGACAAAACAGCGGGCGCGGGAGGAGGCTGGAAATGAAGTCATGAAAACCATGAGCCTTCCACTCTCCACTTACTAAAACAAAGCTACAGAAACAGTATGTTTAGTAAAAAGATGTCATATTCCGATGAAAGTAATGTTTACCCATGATTCATCTCCATTTAGTAAGCATTCATTAAGTGTTTGCTTAGTTAATCGTATTATCATTGTAATTATTTACCAGAACTTAATTGTGAGACACATTGCCGGATAATTTCTGCTGCAGCTCCAGTCACTACTTTCTGCAATAATTTTTCACAGAGGCATTTGAAAAAAAAATAAAACAGAAAGGTGCTCGTAGTTAACAGCACCCAGGCAGAGCGGCCAAGCCCGCGCTTTGTGGACGACAGGTGCCCGGGGACGCCTGCCCTTCGAGGGGCCGGCAGGGGCCACAGCCTCCTGAGCGCAGTCCTAGGCACCGAGGACGTCAGCGGGAAGAAATCAGCGCGGCGGCATCCGGGAGGCGTGGGGGCGGGACAGCGGCACGACGATGACTTTCCCACCAGAACGTGGCCTGACGGAACACGCGGAGCTTTGGGCCACAGCGCCCCGAATCTGACACCCGCTGCCGCCGCCGGTGGCCCCGCTCAGGCGCCCCTCGGGGAGTCTGGGTCCCGGGAGCGCACCTGCCGGCGGGCACCACCGGGGCGGAGGGCGGGGAGGTTGGAACCCAGGAGCCCGTCCCTGGGCCTGGCACTCCGGCCGCTCCGCCCACTGCGGCCCCAGGGTGCGATGCTGCCGTGGCCTCGGAGCCGCGCGGGGGAACCGGGTGACGAGCAGGCCGCCCTCCGCGCTCCCGAGACGCGCCGGCCTGGGCGCCCTGCCGCCGGAGGCTCTCAGCGCAGGAGGCCCCCGCAGGCACGCAGGCCCCGCCCACTCCCGGGTCAGAGGGCAGGGTCAGGGGGCACTTGGATGAGACTGGGGCACGCGGTAGCCGTGGTGGGCCCGTCTGCGCAGGGACGTGCTTTCCCCTTTGTCCGACCATGTGACCTTCCCGCCTCTCAACAGGGTCCCAGCGGACCTCCCGCCGCGGGGGCCACAGGAGGGCCCGCCAAGTGCGCCCACGGGTTCCGAGTGTCTGCAGCCCCGCAGGGATTTCTGTCAAATAGAACCAGCGTTTTCAGGACGCATTTCATGCCTGAAGAGCTCAGACGTCTGGGGAACATTACCTGTTAAGAGGAGCAATACCACTGCAGGGGAGACCAGACGGGCGGGCAGGCCACGGACGTGCCCCACCAGGGCGGTCATACCGAGGGCCTCAGGTCCCGGAGGTCAGTCCAGGAGGGGACGGAGAGGGGGAACCTTGATCATGCTTGTGTCCGAACCGTCACATGCTTTGTCCCACTTCACAAGCACACAGCATGTCACATACAGCTTAGTATCTTTTTACAGTAAACTGAGGGTCCACCCAAGGCTATTGGTTTAATTCAGATTTGGCTTAGTGAATATTCATTAATCTAGTTTATTTATGTTATTTAATTTAATCATTTAAGAAAAGATGAAGTCTGGTTCTAATATCAAATTACAATTTAGTTTATGTGTTCTTGTTTAACATCAAATTTTACCGAGTTACATAAAACACACATATTAGAGTCTGTAGTTTGGCAAATTAAGCATTTCATTTAATATTTTGTTTCACATTTCTGTTTGACTTCAAGACACCCTGAGATAATTTGCATTGGAGCGGACCTTGCCTGTCATCTAGCCCGACCCAGCCTTGGCAGTCCTGACGTGCAGCCCAGCTCTGCCCTGGTGGCGGGCGCTCTGGTGCAGCTGCCCCGGCATCTCTCCTCGCCTAGGGCTGCGCTCAGTCCTGTCTTCTCCACCTGGGCGGGCGCTGCGACTGCTCTCTCAGCACGCGGTAGGCCGAGAGTGAGCACCCCCTCCTTCGCGTCAGGGCCTGTACTGGCTGAGAGGTTGGCGGTGGTCTCACACACCTCGCAAGGCCTCCTGGTCGATCTGAGAATGACACTCAGGAGAGATGCCTGGGGTGGGCAGGGAGGACATTCTAGGACGAAGGGTCAGCAAAGCAGCAAAGGACGGGGGGCCCTTGAGCTGAACCCTTGAGTAGTTTCTAACTGTTAGTGGTTTCAGAACGATCCTTGTATTCCCTTTTGTTCCTTTTCCTGAAGTTCTCTTTTCATTATTGTGCTGCATTTGAACTTCCAATGGGAAATAGTCATTTGTACAGAATGGAGCTGGGTCCCTGGGGCAGAAGGGGGTTAACCTAGAATATAACTGGCAAGGGTTTGTGGTAAGGTGGGTGGACACACAAATTCCTCAGCTTCTCAGGAAAGAACAGAATCTGAACAAAAGGCCAAATCTCTGAACCTGGTCCAGAACTGATCCTTAGAGAAGCCCCTCTCAATACAGCAAGAATTGAAGCTCGAACTGAGGAAACTAGCCAGAGCGGGTAATCCTCAGAGGGAAGCCAGGCCGGGGCCAAAATCAAAGAGCGATATTAGAAAATGCTGCAATGATGAGAAAGAAGCACAGCGAGACAGTGGAAGGGAGTGGCGGACCGTGTTTCCCTTTTTGCTGGACACACAAGCCAGGCGTGTGGGGTTTGCAAACTTCCCTAGAGATCAAACAAGAAATTACAGGCTGCAGAATGCAGAACGCTGGGCGGGCAGAAGAGAGGGCTGGGGCACCAGAGCTGGTCTAGGCACTAAACCCCTCTGGACCTAGCAGTAGCCTCCTTCCTGGCGTCACAGGGCCACCAGGGTGCTCGCCTGCCTGTGTCTGGGAGGTGGCCACCTTACCCCACAACGCTGCCCTGCTGCCTTGGGGGTGCAGCCTGGAGGACAGAGGCAACAACCCCACAGCCGGGTGCCCAGCCCTGCAGAAGGGGCAAGGGGTGCGTTTTCCCAGGAGCACAGTCAGGTTTTATCAGTCCAGGCACCCTGCACACCAGCGTCTGTCGCTCTTCCTGCTTGCTGAGTGGTGTTGGAGCTGAGCGGCATGTGCAGGATCCAGCTAAGGGGAGGTTGAGTCAGAAACAAGTCTGGTTTGTTCTGTTTATAATTGCTCAGCTGCAACTTCACATGGCTTCCGGGAGTCTGACCCTTCACATGCCAAACCGGCTAGCATCGTGTCCCAAGGGCATGGGGCCCGAAGTGTACCACAAGGTGAGTGTGCTGTCTGGCCCCAGCACACAGGCACGTGTGTATGTAGCCACATGGAAACAAAGTTTGATACGTGAGGGGCTGAAAGACAGTCAAGGGGAATTCTTGCAAATCGTGTAGTTCATACAACAAATAAGTGATATATGTTCCCTAAACTTGAAAGCGACCCTATAAAGTCACTTGGCACTGCCAGTAACTTAGGCAGCAAGAATAAACTTTTCTAAACGATCAAAAAAATAAGAACAAAGAAACTTAGATCAGGTTGCCAGAAGAAATATCAAATTATCTTTCTGTTCCCTTTATAGATAATAGATGTTACAAAACTGATGTCATACAAAAAGGCCGTCAAAGAGTTTGCAGGGCAGAAACGGGAGGAACTGTGGCCTGGAGACGTCAGCCGGTGAACAGCAGCAGCGTGTCTCCTAGATCGTACAATTTTATTCATTGTTTTACAATTTGTATTTGTATTTTTTATCATTAACATCCCAAGTTAACTTCATTTGGAATTTTGCTCTTTTTCTTAAAAAGTTTGAGTCTCTGGCTCCTCAAACTGACATCCGCCTTTGCCTCTCGCCCTGCTTGCATTCTGTGGCATCTTCCATCTGCGTTTGTGTCTCTGTCACCACCTGGGTGGTGAGGGCAGAACCTGAGCAGTCCCAGTGTTCCCAGCACCCCATGTAATGAGGCCCAGCAGCTCTTCAGTATGTTTCTGCTGGCTGAAGACGTAACTGGTGGCTGGCTGTCGGAAAGAAGTGCGGATGGTGGCTCTACATTCTGATAGGCACAATAAAGCTGACACTGGGGCCTGAGCTGGGGTACAAGGGGCGCTGTGGGGTGCCCCACAAGAGGTGACAGGATGGGGATGGTCCCAGCTTGTAGGAAACGCAATAGAGTGTGCTTGGGAACAAATGGGGGAGAAGCTCAAGGCCCAAAATCTATAGCCTTCCTTCCCTGGGAGGAGGAGGAGATTTCCTGCTGCAAATAATGTAAAGCAGCAGCTTCTTTTCAGTCGCATAGTAGGTGGTCAGTAGACACCACTCCCACCATCCCTGTCGACCTTCCTCAAGAACTGGTTTGGGCTCCCACACGCAGGCTGGTCCAGGGCATCGGCCCGACACACGCAGGCTGGTCTGGGGCATCAACCTGGTTTAGGCAGAGTGAACAAAGGTGAGACTCTGTGCCCCACATGGGCTGAGTAGTGGGGCCGACTGGGCTCACGGTGCTGGGCTGGAGCAGGGGTGGGGGAAACGGGCCTCAAGGACAGGAGGACCCAGGGCCAGGGCTGCTTCGGGGGCCTGGCTTCTCTCCCCTCCCCTCCTTGTCTGGCAGTGGTCCTCCCTACCCATCCGGGGACAAGACAGGGTCCTGGCTCAGTTGCCCCAACAGCTTCTTTCCAAAGGGAGCTCTTTAAGGAAAATCTCTAATTGCACCGTACCTTAATGGATCTTGCATTTGGTCAGGTGCACCCTCTCACCCATAACCCCTTCCTCCACCGTGCGGCTTGCCCACTTACCGACCTTATGGCAATTTTCCCTTCACCAGAAACCTCCCCGTATATCTACTTAGGAAGCTCTTTGCTTGATGTTGCTGACATGCTAATGGGAGCGGCGGAGGGCACTGAGAGCTGGAGGAATCTGAGAGAAGCCGGCGGGGCGTTCCACGCTCCAAGCCCCGTTGTTGATTGCTAAGTGGAAAACAAAAGGACTCAGAGCAATAATTAAAAAGTTTTGAATACAAAGTTTGAATCTGAAGAGGCCTGTTGTTCTAAGGAAGAGGTTAGCATGATGGGAGAACAGCTGGCTCACACCTGAGTTCTGTGGGGCCTGTGCACAGACCTGGAACTGGGAGTTTGCTCATTTCTACCTTTACTCCAAGGCTGAAGCCACTTCATTAATTTGGTTATGATGAACAACCATTTATTCTTGAACTGAGCAACCTTGGGGAGAAAGTAAGGCATCGTCCTTAATTCTGAAGAGTTTACGGTTAAATAAGGAGATATGATTTTGGACACAAATTGATGGATGATGGAGGTGCTCAGGGTCGCAGCTGCAGCACATGAAGGACTATTCGTGCAATGGTGCAGGAAGGTGTCATGGCGATTCCAGACCCCATAGGGTTCCCTATGAGGAGGGGGAAGGACTTGAGCTGAAATGGACAGACGGACATCGATCTGTGGAGACTGGCCAACAGCAGCCGGGCCCATTTTCCCTGCACGCGTCTCCAAACTGCGAGTGAAACCAGATATTTGCTTTCCTTGTCTCTCTCCACGGAGGGAGGTGTCGTCTGCATGGGGCATCTTCCCAGAGGGTGCGGTTGGGTTGAGGACGTGTGGACCCTCGTAGGTGCCCGTTGTTTCCAAGCCTGGAAAATCCAGCACCATGGTTGTGTGGAGGCCACATTTCATTCCTCCCAACATGGAACCAGAATAAAGGTGTTTTGAAATATCTTTCATAAAGAAAGAGACTAAATGGAGCTTCTCCTCAGAAGACCAAGCATCCCCCACCACTCCAGGCCACCTCAGCCTCCCTGCAGGTGAGAGAATGTCCTATAATTTTCTATTAAGGATTCTGCTTAGTGTCAAGGGCAAGGCCACACAAGGGGTGAGGAGCTGCAGTGAACTCACTGGAATGCATGTTTCCTAGGCCGCCTCCTTCCGGGGATACACAAGGCTAAGACCAGACAAGACAGGACTTTGCCCCGCTTTCATTCATGTCCCCCTTGCGTTCCTCACATTTTCCCACTTCTGCCCCATGGCCACCCTGACGCCTCCCACTGAGCCTTCCTCCAGCCCATGCATCGATAGCAGAAGCCCGGTGTCCTCCGCCACGGGTCCATGCAGCCCTGCCACGCTCCTCTCACTGCTGTCCTCTGGCACTGCGGGAACTGGGCAAAGGCCATTCTGGTTAACAGACAGCATGCTGTGCACCGAGTCTCCCCACTGACCCGGACCCACAACCACGTCCTTGTGTCCAAACTCGCTTTTGGCTGGATTCTTTTCCAGAAGGAATCTTGTTTTCTCCTGAAAATGGATTCCCAAAGGCTCATCCCACTGCCTTCTAGGCATGCCGGAAATTCCAGGATCTGTGGCAAGTGTGCAGCCCAGAAGAGGCCTTTGGGGTCAATATGTTACGGTGGCTTTGCTCTTTGTACGTTGCCCCAGGTAAGCACTGCATGGCAGCGAGCGAAGGGGAAGAAGGGATGGCAAACCCCAGAATCAGTCAGTGACTCTGAAACACGGGCTGAGCACAGGAAGCACCAGGCCCTTGCTGCTCCACTTGCTGGGCACTTGCAGCTCTTGGGGGAATTCTGCCATGAAATTTGGGAGCAAAGAAAGGAAAACCTAACATTTATAGTTGTATGCTGTGTTCGGCAGTTTAATCATTAAGGTACACCTGTAATGTATGTTTTTCCTTTTTTATACACGAGGAGCTCAAGTCCCCAGACAGTCGTAAGGCTCTGAATGTGTGAATCCAGGCCGTGCCACCATCCAGCCCTGGAGGTTTCTTCTGCTGTCACACACTGTGCAGGCTTTAAACACCTAAACTGAGACCCCACAGTTCTAGGGCCATCTAACAAGATTTGGATATTAAGCCACAAAAGTAAACATATTTTAGGGAAAAGACGAAGGTGTGTTTCAGAATCTGGTATTGTAAAACCCTGTGCTGCTGTCTCACCCACGACCTTGCTGACGTCTGTCTGGTGTCCTGAAGCCGGGCAGTCTGGTTCCAGGATCTGCGCCATTAAGTGTGAAATTTGAGCAGAGTGGACCTTGGCAAATAGGAGACTATTAATTTATTTATCAGGACCTCCCCGTTGATGAAAGGGGAAGAAGGGATAGCAAACCCCAAAGAATTAAAGGGGGCCCCAGGGGCAGGTGAGGGAACGCTTCCGGTGTTTTGGAGACCGTGCTTTTTGGCACATGCTGGACTCTGCTATTGGTCGGGCTGACCAGCAGGCGCAGACCCCATCAGGGCAGCCGTGACAGGGCCATTTCCCTGAAGCCTGTCTGTGTCAGCAGACTGGGAGAGAAATGCAAGGCAGGCCGACCTCAGGGACGGGAAAGAATGTGGCGTGGGAGCCGGACCGACCTGGCGTCAGGGGCTGGGTTTGCCCTTATTTATGACCTGATTTTGGAAAAGTCGTTTCACCTTCCTGTACATGAGCTTCATTAGTGATTCACACGCATTTCACCGTGTGGGTCCTGAGTTGTTCGGCACAGCTGTGACGGGAGCACAGCTGTGACGGGAGCACAGCTGTGACGGGAGCCGCGGCAGCAGCCTTGAGGCCTCGGTACCCCGGCCGGAGCAGCGCCGTGTGTAATGGGGCAGCTCCATATCCGTGGACGTAGTGGCTCCGATTTTCCTTTTTGGTTTCATTTTGTTGTAAGGAAACCATGGAAAGAAAGTACTATTTTACTCAAAGGAAGTTCAAAAGTTAATATTTAACCAAATGGAGATAGTTTAAGCTAAGAAAATGTTCCATTTGGTTATGATTGTAGGACACAGCTTGACCGGTAGTATGTATGTTCAGAATTTAGTTTTCAGCAGTATTTTGAGAAAATGATTATTTTCTCATTTGCTAATGTTGTGTACTGTCCATACAGATAGCCTTTTGGCTTAACAGGCATTGTGGGTAATGAGGTCATCAAACACAATGTTTGCACAGCTCACGCGGAAACCATCCGCGTCTGGACTGTGTGTGGGGGGCGGCCTCTCAGATGGCTGTGGAGAACGCCAGACCCTGGCACATAAGCTCCTCCCCTCGGCTGTGGGTGAAATCGGGAATATGATGGGGTCCCACCCTGTTAGGTTACTAGTGAGTTGACCTTGAATTAATTGAGGAAATTGCCTGAGGGGGCCTGAGTTCATCAAGAGACTCCTTAAAAGGGACTGAACCTTCCTGACGTCTGATGCAGAAGCCGAGGGGGTGGGAAGGGGGCTGTGGAGTGGCTGAGGGGCAGGGGTGCCGTCTGGGGGCTGAGAGCGGCCAGCGAGGCAGTGGGGCTCTTCTGCAACCACAGGAAATGAGTTCTGGTGGCAGCCTGGGGTTTGAAAGCAGTGAAGCCTCCAGTGAGAATGAGGCGGGCCAGCCTTGGATGAGCCCTTGGGAGGTCAGGCTGCGACTTGCCAGACTCCTGGCCCTCAGACACCTGGGAGCAGCGGTCTGTCTTGTTTCAAGCTCTTACACGTGTTGCAGAAAAACAGACAGAATATGCGTGCTGCAGTTTCCGTTTCCTGGGGAGCAGATTCTGGAATGGGGATGAGCAGGCAGGGAACTTACCGGGAAGCTGTGGCATCAACACCAGCGGAGAGAAGCGAGCAGGGTTGAAGAGGGGGGAGCCAGGCTGTGCCATAGTGACTGACCCTTGCCGTATTTCAGTGGGAGCTCCGATACCGGGAGGTCCTTCGGACTTGCCCTCAGCTGCGTGGTCTGTCCTTGGCCAGTCACTGGACGCAGGCTGCTCCCGGAGAGGGACGTGACCTTGGGCAAGGTAACTTTCTTCAGCTGAACACAACTCCTGGACAGCCCTGCCCACGAGAGCTTCCTGGTTCCGTATTCCCTCAGCTAACGCAGGGCCTGGCAGGGGAGGGTGAGGGTACCTACTTCAGGAAACACACCTGGTTACACCCCTAGTTTGTTAATGATGGTACCGTAGTGCTGCAGTATTTGTTTATGGTTTAGTTACTGTGTTGCTAACTATGAAACAATGAGCACTTACTACCCACCTGGTTCTCTTTCAGGTGGTTTGTATACAGAACAGCAAAGCCTCCTGCTTTCCCGGGACGTGTGCAACAGGGAAAAGAAACCACATGGCTGGACAGCACACAGCAACTGTTGGGGGTGTGGGGGCTGGGCTGTGGTTGTCAATAGCGTGGTGCAGGCGAGCCAGCCAGGCCTGGACAGGTGTGGGGGGTGGTCGCCCAGGACGGGGAACACCAGAGCAAAAGTCAGGGAGGACTGAGCCAGCGTGCTCACAGCACCGAGAGCCGAGTGCGGCAGAAACGGCAAGTGGGGTGGGGGGCGAGGGCGAGAAGCAGCGGGAGGCTCGTTCCCAAGGCCTGTGGGCCTTGAGGGTTTGGTTTCATCCAAAGGACTAGTGGGTTTATGGCTGAATGGTGACTGAATGTTCACTCTCTGTGCACTGTGTCGGCCTTTATCTGTGTATGTGTTCTCAGTCCTCTCAAGGACTGTGTGTAAGACAGTATTACTGGTGTCCCAGAGTCATTAACGAGCACACTTGGGCCTAAGGAAGCTGATGAACACCCCCAGGGTCACACAGACGATGAGCTGTGACACGCGTGCGCAGGCTGTCTGCCTCCTGGGTGGTGTCTACAGCATCAGGTCCCCACTGAATGGCTTCTGATAGATTTTGTAACCTGCAAACTTTATGAAAAGACCTAGACAGACAACCCAGAGCCCCGCCACACCCACTGGTAACTGGGGGGAAGCTTCACGCCCCCCCATCACTGGAACATGCTGTCACTCAGCTGAGGACATCTCTGTAAGTCATCATTTCCCACATCATCTCCGTCCTGGGAGCAAGACTGCTTCCCCAGGGGCCCGGGTGTGGAGGAAGGGAGGCGGGCTGAGGAGAAGCCAGCAGTCAGGCCCCATGAGAGCGGGCCGATCCAGGATGCTGGGACGCAGACGGGCACCCACATGGCCGGTCTTCCTTCTCTGACCTCAACCACATGGGTGAGCCTGCTCAGGGCAGCTAGAGCAGAACTCCTCACCGTGTCCACCACGCTGGCAAGGCCCGAGGGACATGCTGGTGGCTGAGCCGTCCTGGCTGCTGAAAGGGAGAAGCAGGCAGCTGCCCCAGCCTGTTCTAGAGAGGCTGGAGGAGGGGCTTGGTCCTCGAGGAGGAGCCAGGGTGACACCCGATCACTGGTGCGGCCCCACTGCAGAGACACGCTCGGATCCAGGGGTCCATGGCTCCTGTGGCTGACCGTCCTGCGGACGCCCTGACTTTCCCACAACCTGAGAAGGCTCACAAAGCTCCTTTTGTGGGAGGAATGGCCTAGAACTGGGAGTCACACATATGGGGGATTGCTTAGTTTTCACTTTTCTTTTTGATTTTGTTGTTAAAGAGGAGTAGAGACAGGAGATGTGTGAGAGAAGGTCACAACCCCCAGGAGCCCCTCACCCATGCTCACCACTCCGCTCCCTTCATGCTGCTGACGCCCCCCCAGTCACTCTCTGCAGGGAGGGCAAACGCCCCTGTCACAGGTGTCTCGCTGCAGCTGAGCGGCTGCTGACGGCGAGGCTGAGATGTTCCTGTGGGCGCAAAGCATGGGGCCCAGCTTAGAGGCCTTCCCGTGCCCTGCATTTTCTTTGAAGCGATGTGAGTTCTGTCGTTTAGATTCTGTGCATTCACTTCTGAAGCTCCCAGTAAACTAGTCTCAAAACACAAAGGGTCAAAGTTGTCTGCTTCCTCACTTTCCACCGTTTGGAAGCCAAGAATGTGGAACATGCTTCACTGCCACAACCCGTGCCTTCACCTGAGAAAGTCGCCAGGAGCTCCCACTCCGTCTGTAACAAGGAAACAACCCCATCATCCATGGACCCGCAGATCAGTGTGCATGATCACGCACACCTGCAAAGAGGCGCTCTTCGCAAGATCGTGTTTCCTGAGAAAGCAGGGACTTGGGTTTTCATACAAACACTTTGTGATTTTTACCCACGTTTTGGAAAATATTCAGTGGCTATTTCCAGGATCCTGAAACCCAGCGGACCCACATGCCCTCCTGCCCTGCGACCTCCCTGATCTGAGAGCTGCCCCCTGAATGTCTGGTGGGACGCCTCCCATCAACCATCGAATACGCAGAGATGGCCCTGACGCTCAGCTGTATTGGGAGTTTGAAAACTGGCTTACTTTGTCTTTGACACATGAATCCCTTAAAATATTTTAAAACAAAGACATACAATTTAACTTCTAACAGAAGGCAGTGTGATTCTCTAGGCTCTGAGACTGTTAGAAGATACGGGCTTCCAGGAGCTGTCGCCCAGTCACAGCACTGTAGAGCTTATCGGTCAAAATCGTTGATGGGCATGTTTTCCACTCACATGGCGTCAGCTCTCAGGAAGCAGAGAGAACTGCAGTGGACACAGAATCTCTAGATGGCTCACCACTAACCAGGAAAAATTATCTGGATAGATAGGTAAAAAGCACCTTGGGAGGAGTTTATTATATTTGTTTGACCATTAACTGAAGTGTTAATTTATCTATTCAATAATCACCCTTTATTGAATGCCTATTGGGATCCATGAATTAAGGATACAGAAATTAAAAACTCAGACGTTCCCTGGCAGTAGAGGTGTACAAAAAAATAAAATAATTTCTTATGCAGTAGCATGAGGGCTTCCCTGAAGTACACTCAATGAGACAGGGACAGTACAGGCTGGAATCCTGTCCCAGGCACTTTTTCCCAGGCACTCATACGCATGAGTATGAGTATCCAGGAGCCCAGGAGTGGTCGTCCTGGGGTGGCTGCGGAGGTTGTCTGCACAATGTAGGGAGCAGCATGCCCGGAGCCAGCAGGCGGCTGGGTTGGAAACAGCGGAAATTCACAAGGGTGGGAATGGACGCGAAGCAGCAGGAACAGTGGTGGGTCGGGATGGGGGGCTGGCCCAGTCACTAGGTCTGGGCCCTGCCTGGAAGTCTGCACTTTACCCTGAAGACACGAGGGGCCACTCGGGAAGGACAGGGAAGTCCCGTGGACATTTCTGCTTTGGGATGGGGCTGCACACAGAGGTCATGAGAGCAGGTTAGACACTCTAGACTGGCACGGTTTCTTCATGAAATAGAACCCAGTGGATGGAAAATAAAATTTTAAAAGAAGCCAGGACTGGGACTGTCTCGTTCACTATCTTCAGGCCTAGAAGAGGGCCTGACATCCAGGAGAGGTTGGATAAAAAGTCTGAGTGAAGTGACAAGAGAATGAATCTCTTACTAACCTGAAGCAACTAGAGGGGAAGCGGTGCTGGTGGGGACCCGCCGCCCACACACCTGTGCCAGCCGTGGCCTCGGCCCCAGGGCCCTCCTTCCCGCTGCTCAGACTGGCACCGGGAGCCAGCAACAGTGAGAGTCAATGTTAACTAGATTCCATTAGAAACTTTATTTTGATTAGAAATAATTAAAATAACGTTTTTATTTTCTGCTAAATGTTTATGTACATGACAGATATCTCACCTGCATTAGAGAAACAGAACATCAGTGTCTTTTATTCTGTGACTTTAGGAAAATTTCACACATGAATTCAACCTGCCCTTGTCTGCGGAGGGGACGGAGAAGCACACGCCCATCCTGGAGCTCCCCCACTGGGCACTGTTGGTGGCCACGCCAGGAGCCCCATCTGTGGTCTAGGTCAGTGGCCTTCGGGAGGTCTGCAGCCCCCGTCCAGGTTTTTCTTTCTTGTTTACTTTTAGGGAGCAAGCCAACAGGAGGAAATGCTAAGCAGAGAACATTTAATTATAGGCTGTTGTTTTCTTTTGAATTAAAATCTTAGTAATACATTACCATTTTACGAAATGCCTCACGATGCTCTCATTTCTAAGTCTGACAGCACTTTCTGATTTAAAGTCAAACAAACCTAGCATTTATCCAGTGATTAAACAGCTCTGCTGCTTAACCCTCGGTGCTGTCCCTGTGGACAGATCGTGGACTTGGCATTAGGGGAAGGTCCACGTTATCTTCCACCTGGCTCAACAAGACATTGACAAAGTGAAGGAACCCCCAAGCTATCTAATTAATGCTTGTTAAAACAGACCTTCAGTGGTAAGATACAAGTATCTAGAGTGTGGTGCCCACGCTAGTGGCAGGTGGAAGAATTTAAATAAGTGCCATAACCTGATGTGTACAATTATCTGGAGCTCGGTTTTGCTGGATGACTTATATGTGGTGTCATAATGTGGCGAGGAAAAGTGGAAACGGATTACAGAAGCCAGGAGACCTGAGTGCTGTACTGGCTCACGGCAAACGAGCTGTGCACCCGCTGGAGGATCCCAAAACAAAACAAAGCAAAGCAGGGCCATTGTCACCTGCACTGGAGGAATCACAGATGCGTCGGGGACTCAGTCTCGTTTTCACTGCTTATCCTCTTTGTGATGTTGTGCAAAGTCCGGCCTTCCAGGGCCTCAGTTTTCTCACCTGTGAGGAAAGGAGGAGAAACTCTGGGTCACAAGTATTACGAAGAAGATGAAGCCCCGCATGGGGTCGCTTCCACCGGGGCCTTGCCAGCAGCCGGGACTGGACGCCTCACCTCGCTGCAGACGGGGCCCCGCAGGCGTGACCTTCCCCCGGTTGGCACCCGGAAGTTTGCCGGCGGACCCTGTGCGCTCCTCTTGGGAGGGCGGCCCTGCCTCAAACAGTGGACCCCGTGCTAATGGTCCCCTTTCCTCCACCCCCTTTCTGGTTAAATCCCTTCCTTTCCACAGCTCAAGGGGCTCCTGTCCATTTGCTGGATGGAATGCTGTCTCATTCGTCAATCGCTCAATAAAGCCAACTTGATATTTTAAATTGCTGTTTTATTTTTGCTACTTAATAGGAGATTGTAGAATTCCCTGAGATTTGTTATGCAAAACAGCTCTGGAAAACACTGATTCCATTTTTTTTTTTTTTTTGTATGAATGAACTCAGGTGAGCTGAACACAAGCGGGGCGCATCGGGAAGAGCTGCCTGGGATCCTGGGAAGGAGGCAGCCTGGAGCCGCGGACCCCCGGGGGGAGACCGCAGCGGGGCAGGGAGCTGGGGGGAGGCGCGCCCCCGGCCCGCAGATCCCCGGCCCGTCCGCCCGCAGCGCCCGGGCCCCCAGCGGAGCAGGGCCGGCCTGCCGGGACCTGGTTTCTCTCCATCTAACGAATGCGGATCTGGGGTGGGTGACCCTGGGGCCTCTGTCCACGCGGACAGCGATCTGGATCGAAGCGCGAGCTGAGTTGCTCTTTGGGGGCTTTGGAGACGTGGACAGACCGCGGGAGGAGCGACTCGGCCTCGGGGCCTGGAGCGCAGGACCGGCTGGGGGCGTCACAGCGGAAACGGAACGCACTTGACACTTAAAGAGAGAAAGAGGCCCCCAGACAGTTACGATTAAGAGAAGTTCACTGTCTTCAAAGCTGCCAAGCGGCTTTGCCACCCGACTGCTCCGACCACAGAACAGGAACGTGGCCCTGAGGGGTGACGGGGCGCCGCCGCCTGGACCGTGACCGCGTAGACGTGCCGGCCCACCGTCCCCTTCGCCCTGTGCAGGGCTGCCTGTCACTCAGAGCTCAGGTAAAAACAACGTGAAAACTGCCTGCCTCACCAGTACGCCCCGCATGACCGGCATTACCTCATCCGTTAATTAACTCACCACCTCTTGGGGGAAACCTCCCCGGTCCCTCCCTCTGGAGGCGTCGCCTCCTGCCCGCGGTCCTTTGGGCTCCTCTGCGTGTAGGGGCCGATCTTGGGACAATGATAAAATTGCACCGTTAATGTATCATGATAAGAAATTGGAACTTCTCCACATAGGGGATACTGAAAAAATCATGGAATATCCATGTGAAGAGATACCTCTCAGCCATTCAGTATTTTATCCACGAACATATTTCTTTTAAGAGGCAAAATCTTGTTTTATAATGTTACCAGAAAGGGTACAAAGCTGTACATATAAATATGTTAGACCATTTTTAATGTGCTTGCAAATTCCTGAAGAGAAGGGTATACGTTAAAATATTAATTCTTTAGAAGTGGGTAAATATGGGTAAACATTTATTTTTTTCTTCGCAATTTTCTATGTTTCCATGTTTTCTAGAATGAATATGTTTACTTTTATAGTCGGAAAAACTGTTAAAATGGAAAAACCAAATACAAAAAAATTAAACTTTGCAATCGTGAACGTAATCGATACTCGTGTTATTCTGGACATCTGGGGCATTGCCGCATCTCTGGGACGCGACACGTCAATGTAACGTGACAGCCTGGATGGGGCCCCAGGAGTCTGAGCCGAGCGGGGCCGACCTCGGATGGTGGGAGTGCGGGGACGCTCAGGGCGCCAAGGGCTCTGGACCGACCTAAGGCGTTAACGGCAGGGGAAAGCGGGTGTGGGGAGGAATGTGGACACCCCACCGGCTCTGCAGTGTTTCTGTAAATCTAATTACTCTTAGAAACATACGGTATAAGGTCAGTGTATCCTAGGTGCTACGAAGCAAAACAAAGCAGGTACGGGGTAAGAAGAATTGGGGAGAGAAGACATTTCGGGAAGGGATGGTAAGAGAGGCCCCGGGAGCAGGTGGTATTTGAAAAGAAGCTGCAGTGAAAAGGGACCCAGCATGTCAGTTAATGTGGGACAAGCCGCCAGTTGGTGGCAGAGTGGGTCCGAAGGAACTGAGCTCACGTGCTTAAGGGACAGAAAACGGGCAAGCATGCAGAGAGCAGTGAGCCAGGGGGATGTCACCTGAGGAGGCTGGGGAGGAAGCTGAGGCTAGAGCTGGTGACAGTGTGGGGGCCGCCGGGGGGCCTTTGGATCTTACGTGGCGGGGGACTGAACAGTGTCACACGACCTGCCTTACAGATGCCTGTTTCCCGGCTGTCGCACGGGCGATGCAGAGCAGGGGCCAAGGGGAGACAGAGGCGCATCTGGACCTTGTCACAGTGGGGCAGGGGAGTGGCGGCGGTTACCCGTGGGGCACCGGGAAGAAGTCGTCAGGATCTGGATGACCAGCGATGGAATGTTGATGCATCAGACAGAGCGACCTCGGTCTGCTCCCAAAGTACAGCACAGGGGAAGGAAAGAAAGAGTGCCCGCAGGGACCCTCCCGGACCCCTCCTTTTTGTTCCTGGCCTTCATTTGCACTCTGGTGGTTTCCATGTTTGCATCTAGGACATGAGGAGGCCTCTCTCAGTCTGGTTCTACGGGATGGAGGTCACTGATGTCTGGCCCCACATGTTCCTCCCCACCTGGTGCAGCTCCAGTTTCCCGGTGTCAGCTGGTGTTGCCCACCTGGCAGATGCTTCCTGCGGCTCCTCCATCCTGGTGAGGGAGAGCTGCATTGTCCATTTGCACATCCATTTGACAAGTATGTGACCTGCAGTTACTCACCAGCACATTGCTTTAGATTCAGATGACAAGGAAAACGCTTCGTAAAGCATCGTCTAGTGGATGAGAAGGACAACATGTAAATGCATCCATGCAATTTTAGAAAATAAAGCGAAGTAAGGGAAGACCTAGGGGATGTTATTTTTGGTAGGGTTGACGTGAGAGCATGAACATATGTGCTCATGTCATGTATGTGTGTGGGAAGAACATTCTGGACAGAAAGAAGAGCAAGTGAGAAGCCCTTTGACAGGATTAACCTGCCACGTCTGAGCAACAGCAGGAACATGAGTGGATGCTCTTTGCTGAGCTGGGGCAGAGATGAGATTGGAGACTGGGTTTGCTCCATGTGTATGGCTTTGAAAGGGGTGGAATGGTGAGGAGGCCCCATAAACTGACTTAATTTTTCCAAGTTTCATACTGGCTGCATGGTAGGGAAGAAACAGTAGGAACTGAGGGTGGACTCTGGGGAGCATTCCAGGAGGCTTCTCAACAGGTGACGATGTGGGGCCAGGGGGGTAACAGAGGATGTGCAGGAAAGTGAATCAATTCAGGGATCATTTGAGAACTGTCAGCAGAATGTGCTGACAGACTAGAAAATAGGATGTGAAAGAAGGCAGAAGTCCAGAGTAGTTCCTGGGCTTCTGATGGAACAATTAGGTGAATATTGGTGGTATTTATTGAGATGAGGAAGGCTGGGGAAGATCATGTTGAGAGAGGAGGCTGGAAACAAAGAGTTTGTTTGTAGGTATTAAAGTTTGCAATGTAGTTCAGATGCTCAGAGGAGATGTTTAGGCAGAAAGAAATATGAATCTGGTGCTCAGGGAGAGATGGAAGCCAGACTAAAAATACGGTGTTTAAAGCCACAAACAAGAAAGAGCTCAATCAGGGAGTGAGTGGAGGTGAAATTTCTGGGTGACATAGACAGATAACAAAACGGACTGAGAAACCTTCAATCCTCAAAGTAAAACAAGTTTTGCTGTGACCCCAAGTCCCCTTTAAATAAAAGGGGTGGACACAGCTCCCCTGGGGGGAGGCCAGAGGCCACCAGACCTTCATCAGCGGGGACCTGAAACTGTCTTTTGCTTCTCTTCCGGGCACCTGGCGGCCCAGGGTCAGCTCACCAATCTGCAGTGGCTTGTGCGTGTGTCTGTGTTAACACAAGTGTGTGAACTCTTTGAATCTGCATGACTGAAACATACTGCAGAAGTTAAGAAATTATTAAAGAATGAATTAATCATGAATAGAAATAAAGAAAAACCAGCTGCATCTCAGTATTTTGAATAAATACCTAAGAAGTAAATACAAGGGGGGGAGTGATGAGAAAAGACTCTAGAGAGTGGATTTGGGCTAATTTCCACATTATTCGGGGAAGTGTGGCTTTCTGACCTTTGAATAATTCCATGTTTCTTAGAGACCCTTCAAGTAGCGTCATCTTTACGAACAGCATCTGTAAACTTCCCAGAATGTCAGGGTTCTGCTTGAGCAGGATTGGACCCCGAATGGCTGCGGTCGTCGTTTCAGAGCCCCAGCTTATGTTATTTATGACCTGCTCCGATGAACACAATTCCCCACCTGGAGTCTGATGTGAGTTTTGGTCAGCGGTCACTCTTCAACGCGTGGCCCCTCGGCTCCTCTGCTCCCGCGGGACTAACGAGGACTCGCTCATCCAGGAACTACTGGGCTCTTGCTGCCTGGCTGAAGGTGCCAGGGGCCAGCAGCCTGTGTCTCCCCACCTCTTCTACTCATTTCCTCTCTCTGAACATTAATGTCGCCCTTTCCCTTAATGTCAATTGAAATTTCAAAATTTTCTTAAATCAAAAAATGATTTTTATAGAATAAACATATTTGCAGAATAAATTTTCTTGGGTGGTACAAGGGCCTTGTTGGCTCATATAATGACAACAGGAAGGCAAGGAGGAATCTGCTTGCTTGTTAAAAATGTTCTGCCCCAAAATTATGTATTTACTGAACAAATATTTATTGAGGATCAAGTGTATGCTGAGTGCTGACCGTACTGGGGACATGTTGACAAGTGCAACAGATTAAAACTGAAATGGAGTTTATGTTCTATGAGGTTCAGGCAGTAATATACACAAACACAGTGTGTGATACACCCTAGGGTGATACGGACTACAGAAAAAATGAAGGAGACCCAGGAGCTGGGAGGGCAGGGGGCGGGGCTGCGGTTCTAAGGAGGAGATCAGCATTCCTTTCACTGAGAAGGTAACATTGAGCGGGGACTTGAAAGAGGTCAAGGAGGGGTCTGTGAGGACATCAAGGCAGATTTTCCAGGGTGCATCAGCAGCCCAGTGGAGAGCCCTGGGGGTGAGCCTGGTGAGTGTCCCATAAACCTGGAGCTGCAGGGCAGGCACCAGCCAGAGGGGAGGGAGGGACGTGTCAGGAGTAAGGGAGCTCATGTAACAGACAGGGAGAGAGGGGGACAAGGGGAGGGATGGGGGTGCAGCAAAGAGGGAGAGAGAGAGGGGCAGAGGGGAAGAGAGAGGGACAGAGGGAGGGATGGGGGGAGGGACAGGGGTGGAGAGAGGGACAGAGGGAAGGACAAGGGGGAGGGACAGAGGGCGGGATGGGGGAGGGACAGGTGGAGAGAGGGGGATTTGGTTAGTTAGCAAAGATTACTTCCCTGTTCCTACTGCTTAGAGTCATCATCAGTGCAAATAATGACTCAAAGCTGTGTGTGGAAGAACATGGCACAGTGGGATCAAATCTTCCAAAAAGGCCCTTGAGTTCTTCCAAAGTCTGAGCAGTGGTTAATCGAGCGCAGAGGTGGGCGCAGAGCGCCCTGGAATTGGACTAACTCGGCTCCACCATTTCTCAGCTGACTGCTTTCCGGCAGGTTCCCTAACCTGTCGTGTCTCCTTTCCTCTCATTTAAAAAGTAACACTGGTCTTTCCACCATCGTGAGGCTCTGGGAATTAAATGAGATGATTCACGCAGGGCAGGTGGAGGTTTGGAGGTCAAGGTGGCTGAGGGCAGGTGCACGAGTCTGGCACACAGTGAGCTCCCCGTTGGTGCCCCCTGGTGGTGTCGTTGGGAAGAGCGTGTCATTCACGCATTTGGTAGAAGGTTTTAGCTCCAATGTCAGGCAAGTGTCTCCTGCAGACAGAGTAGATGAGGTTTGATACTTCCCTTCAAATCATTTTAAAGAGTTTTGTCCTTGGAAGTCTTATCAGTGTGAGATGAAGAGATGTTTTACTACCAATTCTCAAAGTCCACAGATGTATTGTGGCTATAAATGGTTGAAATATATCATGATAAGCGAAGGCATTGGTATTCGTCCCCAGGGCTTTTACATTCAGTGTATCAAACCTTTGTATTGATTGTTTCCCAAATGCTGAACACAGCTGCAAAAGACTACTCTGGGAAGTGTGGGGCAAAGGACCGTTTTCACAGTTTGCCCAAATAGCTTACTTTGCTGTGACTACCGATGGCCCTGTAATGGAGGAACTTCGGGAGAGGTCTCTGGATCTGCCCAAGAAGGCCAAGGGTCTCACCTCCGATATGCCCGTCCTCAGGTCAGGGACGGGAGGCTGCAGCAGGGCTGAGGGCTCCTGTGGGTCAGTGCAGGCTTCCAGTTGTCATGCTGATGCTCACAGTGGAGAATGGAGGGGAGACACCATAAAATGGACTGTGAGTGAGTGTTTAAAGGGGTTTGGTTCTCTTTTCCTTGCTTTTCTCTTTCCTTTTGGAAATGAGGGCCATTCTGCTAACGCATGCCTGACACAGTCAGAGCATCGCTAACTTCAACTCAACTCATTCACTCCAGGACACTTGGCATAGCTTAAAAAAAATGTCAGCTTTTTAAAAGTAGGATCCAAGGCTACAGAAAACATCAGTTCTTCTGCACACAGATGAGCACAGTTCCTGTCACCAGTAGAGGCATTCAGCTAAAACAAAAAGAGAGCCACAAGCCCGTGTTTGGAAAACATTGTTGCTCTCTTTGGCTCTGTTACCAACTTGGCATTTCACTGAAATTTCTTTTAAATTTATAATCCAAGCTACACTTTCCAAAGCAATCAGTCTGGAAATCTTAAAAGTTCACCAATGTTATGCTTTAAGTTAAAAAAAAATTCCTATTATGTAAGAACTTTTTTTAGTCTGTGGAATCTTGACAGTATCGCCTAGCTTCACATGTAGGGAAAATGCTTTGTTAAAAAACAAACTAATCAAAACTAAAAAACAAAAATACTTTTATTTAAAATATATAATGCAAACCTTTTTTCACTCAAATCATTTTCAGCACAAGAGCTTGCCTCAGGTTTAAGATGTACAACATGCAGAATTTCTGCGCTATTCTTTGCAAGGCATATGAACATACAAGCCAGGCACGCACTGAAGCTTAGCGCTGGCCTCGATGTTCAACAGGGATGCCACACTATTTGTTTAGGTCTTCTTTAATTTGTTTCAGCAATGTTTCACAATTTTTAGCATGGAAGTCTTGTGCCTACTTATTAAACTTACTTATTAGGTTAAACTAATTCCTAGGTATTCTTTAATTTCCTAAATTACAGCAAAATGTACATGACATAAAATTGGCCATTTTAACCATATATGCTGTACAATTTAGTGGCATTAAGAGCATTCTCATTTTTATGCAGCAATCACCATTATCCACATCTTGAGCTTTCTCATAGTGTCAGTCCTAAACCCTGACCTGTGAGCGGTAGCTCCCTGTCCTCTCCCCCTTCCCCGTTAAGTCTCGGCACTTGCATCAGTTTGCTAGAACTGAGGCGACCAAGTGACGTGGACTGGGTGGTTCAACAACAGTAATTTATCTTTTCACGGTCCTGTAGGCCGGAAGTCTAAGTGCAAGGTGTTTGCAAGCCTGGTTTCTTCTGACGCCTCGTGTCCTGGCTTGTGGATGGCCATCTTTTACGGTGTGTTCACACGGTCTTCCCCCCGTGCCTGTCTATTTTCAAAGTGTCTCTTGTTAAGGATGCAGGTCTTGGTGGATTAAGGCCCACCCCAATAACCTCACTGTAACTTAATTAACCTTTAAAGACTATCTCCAAATACAGTGGCAGTCTGTGGCCCTGGTGGTTAGGACTTTAGCTTTTGAATTCTGGGGGGATGCAATCTGGGGAAAGCAGCACTCTTGTCAAAAATAACAGTCAATATATACAAAGGTTTTTTTCTGGGCTATTTGTTGCCACTGGCCGCTGGTCTGTCCTCTTAACAGGACCAGGCTGTTCTGATTGCTATAGTTTTATACTGAGTTTTAAAACCAGGAAAAGGGAGTTCTCAACTTTCTTTTTCTTTTTCAATATTTTGGCTATTCAAAGTGCCTTGTTACTCCATGTAAACTTTAGACTAGGTTTTTCTGCTTCTGAAGAAACACATCACTAAGATTTTGAAAGAGATCACATGGAATCTGTACATCACTTTGGTAATATTGCTTTGTGAAATATTTAGTCTTCCAGTCCATGAATACAGGTGTTTTCCATTTATTTATGGAAATAAATGATCTCCTTTAATATCTTCTACAATGCTTTTAGTTTCCATGGTTCGACTCTTTCACCTCTTTGATTAATTGCATTCCTAGAAATTTTTATCCTTTTTTATGCTATTATAAGTTACTTGTTTTCTCAATTTACCTTTCATACTGTTCACTGTTAGTCGCTTTTTAAGCAACTGAATTTTGCATGTTGATTTTTGTATCATGAAATCTTGCTGAATTCATTTATTCTAACATATACTTTGTGGAATCCTCAGTTTTCTATGTCTTCTATGGAGGTCACTTCTTCCTTTACAGTTTGGCTGACTTTGATGACCTTTTCTTGCCTAATTACTCTGGGTGGAGCTTCCCGTACTATGTGGACCACATGTGACAAAGGCAGGCAACTTGTTTTTCCTGATCTGATTTACCATTCAGATCATGTTAGTTTAGTTTTTTTAAAAAATATGACCTTTATTAAGCTGAAGAAGTTTCCTTTTATTTTGGGTATATAGAGTGTATTTATCATGAATGGATGTTTGATTTTGTCAAATTTTCCTACATCAATTGATATAATCCTATTTTCCTACATCAATTGATATAATCCAGTGCCTTTTCACTTCATTTTATTGGTTTATCATTTCATAAGGTGTATGATCAGTGCCCATTGAATTGATTGATTTTCGTATTTTGAATCATCCTTGAATTCCAAGGATAACTCTCACTTGCTTACAGTATATATTCCTTGCAATATGGTGCTGAGTTAAGTTGGCTAATATTTTGCTGAAGTTTTTACAACTACATTCGTAAGATAAATTTTTTCTGCAATTTCTTTTCTTGTGATGTCTTCCTGTGGCTGTGGCATGAGGTTGAGGCCACTGCTGGCCTTAGAGTGATTTATGAAGTGTTCCTTCCTCTTCTATTTTTTGGAAGAATTTGAAAAGTATTGGTTTTACTTCTTTGTATTTTTGTTAGAATTCATCCATGGAGCCAGACGGTGCAAAGCTTTTCTTTGTTGGGTGGCTTATAATTACTGATTCAATCTCTTTGCTTACAGATCTATTTGGATTTTCTATTTATTCTTGAATCAGTTTTGGTATTTACATATTGCCAGCATTTTTTCCATTTGATCTATACTTTCTAGTTTGTTGGCATAAAATTATTATTTTCCTATCCATTTAATTCCTGTAAGGCTGGTTGTAATGTCCCTACCTACACTGACTACCTATCTGTGCCTGTGTTCTCTCCCTCTTTCTCTTATGCAAAGGTAGGTTAGTCCTTGTGCTCTATGAAGGGCCAATGTTCGGTTTCCTTGAGTGTCTCTATTGTTTATTATTCTTTATTTTGAACATGATTTTCTAAATTTAGCAGTGTACACAGTTACTTCTACATGCTCTAATTTCCCAAATAAATTCATTCCTGGGTTTTCCTCTAGGACTTTAGGCAGCCACTGAAAACAGAACTCCCAGAACAGACAATTCAGGAATTTGCAAATGAGGTCGGCTAAGCTCCTCCTGGAATCAGGCCCCAGCCGGAATGCAGGTGCCCAGCTTATGGGGCACCAAGGGTGAGTGAAGACATGGCAAAGCTTTCCAGCACTTGTTAAATTGCCTTTTTTTTAATGCAGAATTCACTCATTTGCTGTAAACCGTTTCTTGTTTTCCAGAGTCTGACAGTGATTTCTGACAATTACTGTTTACTTTCTGATGGTTGTGTGGAGGGATGGAATCTGGAGCTGCCTCCTCATTCATTTGCTGCCCTCCCTCCAGATTTATTCTTAATCTCAAACGTTAATTCCGTGATAGTGGTAATCAGTTTTAGCCTCAAGGTTCAGCTAGTTTTAAAAAACTAGACCTTTTGATATTTGGAAAAATATGTATTCACTGCACCTTACTATGAACTTGGCAAAATGTTCATTCCTGCCATGAAGTTTATTCAACTCCTACTTCTTCCACTACTGGAGTATGAGCAGTATTTATGAGATTCTCCAATTAATCTTTTGCAGTAATGAATGGGACTACTCTTGGCTTGTCTGTCCACAGTATTTGCTCACCTCTGAACCCTGGGAAGCCAAAAAAAAAAAAAAAAGTTATATAATTAGGATCTGCTACTTCACACCTGAATCAATTTAATGTCCAAAGGCAAATTAAAATTCTCCTAATTTGATAAAAATCCTCATTTTTAACATAGAAATTTCAACGCGAACATTTAAAAAATTTAAGAGGTAACAAAAATAACCTCCTGAATTCAAAACCAATATAGTTGTATAGACCAACGAACAAGAAAGTTTGTCTTTTAACTTAGTTACACTTAAAATCAGAAATCTTACCTATATTTATAATACAAAGCATCATTCTAAACCTGGGCCAGAGTTAACAGGCCGTCCTGACCTCGCTGACAGCAGATATTACCTGGATTGACCCCTCACCCACCCTATTTCTTCACTGATGTGCACGAGTTTATGATATTTGCTCTTCAAACAAAGAGGGAACTCTTAATATTCTTAATATAAGTAGAGCTGACCCTTAAACAACAGGTTTGAATTGCACAGGTCCACTTATTTGCAGATTTTTTTCAATAAACATATTGGAAAAATTTATAGAGATTTCTGACAATTTGGAAAAAAAATTCTTTTCTCTAAATCACTTTATTGTAAGATATGGCCTACATTTAGGGGAAAATAAAAATACAAAAACAATAAAAAACTCTTCAAAAGCAAGTGCCTTGTGTGGCTCTACCACTGAGGCAGGTGATTAATGACTGAGGACACCCCTGCCACCGACTAACTTCTATGACACTTCAATTTGTCTCCATTTTGAACCATTTCAACCTTATAAAAAAAAGACAGTAATCTATAAGTGTCCAAATTCACCACTCCGATTTATGGAATGTTATCCGTTTTGCTGCATTTGTTTCATGTTATTTTTGTTTATAGGAAAAAAATCTTCAGGTACAATTGAAGGTCCTTCTCTTTCCATCCCTGTCCTTCCTCCCCGACCGTTGTACTGAGACTGGTGTGTGTCCTACTGTGCGCTGAATACACTAACGTGTACATCTGGACATGCTCCTGGTTAGGTGACCTCATCGACTGACGCTGAAGCTGAGGGTTTACCCAGTGACAGTCCTACATTCACTGTAGCTGATTCACTGAAAAGTCAAACTCATCTTGTGTGGTGTGGAGGCAGTTTGCTGTGGAAATGTTTCCCCACGGTTGCCAAACTGGACTTGAGGCCCTCAGACTTTGATGCTATCCTGGTGGGCATCCTAACTGCCGGCCGGGAAGCCAGGAATTCCCACATCCCACCTGGGCTCCGAACCTTCCTCTTCCCTTCCTGCCACAGGTGGTTGCAAACCGTTCTGCTAACATTTTGGCCTCGATAGCAGTAATGGCCACTGAGGTAATATATTAAGCACCTGTTTTGAGTTTTCTGTCCTTCAATGAACTGGTAAGTCCCCAGGGAGGCCCCTTTCAGACCCTGCGTGTCAGCTCTATCTATTCAGCATTTCAGCAGAGTTCCGCATGAAGTTGTGCAGATACTAATATTTTAGGGAGATTTTTGCTTTTATTTCTTTTAATAACTTCTTATCAAAAACTTGTAAGAATGTATGGGTGATTTGAGGTTAGATTTGGGGAAATCACTTGGTTTTCTGGTAATACCACTGCAGTGCTATACCATCCAGGTAGGATATGGGAATTGCTGGCTTCCGGCAGTTAGGATGCCCACCAGGAAGCGTCAAAGTCTGATAGTGTCAAATGCCTCAACATGAGGACAAGTCGCGGGTTTTAGATTTGTAGTTAAAATATCGTACAAGCCATTGTTGGCAGTTTTGACCTAGACAATTTTCAAAAACAAAAACAGACCTGACCGAGCAGAATCATGGTGAAGAAGCAGCGTGTGGATGTATGTATGTAGGAGTCTGCATTTAATTTGGCCACAGAAACCAATACTCTTGTAATCACTTCAATATTTATAAAAGACTTAATAGGAATTTAGTTTAAAAGCAACAGCCCTTGAGGACATTTTTATAAGATGCACAAATTTGGCCTTGAAGCTTATCTGAAACCTGATTAAAGAAATGTGATGAATAAGGTCATAAAAAGCTTTCAATTGGGAAAATAAGAGATGAAGGTCCTCATGTGCACCTGAGGAAGGCGAGTCAGCTGCAGGGAAGGGCCAGGAAGGGGCCCTCAGCCACAGAGAAGGCAGCGTAACCTCGAGGACAGCGGGGTGTTGCCACCTCATGTGGAAGCGAGCAGCAACCTGCGAGGAGGAAAAACATCAGAACCAGCAACTGTTGAAAACAAAGGTTGCAGTAATTTGCAAAGCAAGTTTTATTTTAAGACAAATTGCATTTGGTGCAAAAAGAACGTTGTAATGTTAGTAACTGTTGGGGCCTATTTTCCCTCTTCCCTGGTTCAGGCCGTAGTAGCTGCCAAGCATGGGAGCTTTTGACAACACGGTGGGAGCTGGAGGCAGAAAATACACCCAGACCAGGAAGAACAGAGCCCAGGCTTCTGACTTCATAGAAGAGCCAGCCTTCAAAGTGGACGGTCAGTGGTTTGGAAACAGTATTATGCAAAGTTGGGCGGTAAGCTGGGTTGTGACTCACGGCCGCTAGCTGTGTGTGGAGGTCAGGTCCCACAGACTCACCAGGCGAGCGTGCACCAGGCATGCGGGCAGAGCACGCCTCTCTGCTCTTCTCAGAGGCTACGTGTTTCACGAATGGAAGGTGTAGCAACCTTGCTTTGAGCAAATCTGTCAGCACCTTTTTCCAAAAGCATTGATACTTTGTGTCTCTGTGTCACATTTTGGTAATTCTCACAATATTTTGAACGTTTTCATTATTATTGTATTTGTTATGGTGTCTGTGATCAATGACCTTTGATGTTACTATTGTAATTGTTTGGGGGTTCCGTGAACCACACCCATGTAAGATTGTGAACTTGATCCATAAATGTGCTGCCCTGACCAGCCGTTCCCATCTCCCTCCCCCTCCTCAGGTCTCCCTGTTCCCTGAGACACTGCAGTGTCGAGCTTGGGCCAATTAGTACCCTACAGAGGCCTCTGACCATTCAAGAGAAAGGAAGAACCTCATTCCCTCACTTTAAATCAAGACAGAAATGATTAAGCTCAGTGAGGAAGGCAGGTTGAAGGCTGAGACAGGTTGAATGCTAAGCCGCCTGCACCAGTTGGCCAAGTTGTGGATGCAAAGGAAATGTTCTTGAAGGAAATTAAAAGTACCACACCAGTGAGCACATGAATGATAGAAAGTGAAACAGCCTCATTGCTGATATGGAGAAAGTTACAGGGGTCTGGATAGAAGAGCGAACCAGCCAAACAGTCTCAAAGCCTCATTTGGAGAAGGGCCCTGACTCTCTTCAATTCCATGAGGGCTGAGACAGGGGAGGAGGCTGCAGAAAAGGAGTTGGAAGCTGGCAGAGGCTGACTTATGAGGTTTAAGGGAAGAAGCGCATCTCCATGACATAAAACTGCAAGGTGAGCAGCAGGTGCTGATGCAGAAGCTGCAGCAAGTCACCCAGAAGATTCAGCTGAGATCCTTCATGAAGGTGCTGCACTAGGTAACAGCTTCTCATTGTAGAGGAAATAGCCTCTGTTGGAAGAAGATGCCATCCAGGACTTCCATAGCTGGAGAGGAGAAGTCAGTGCCTGGCTTCAAAGCTTCAAAGGACAGGCTGACTCTCTTGGTAGGAGCTAAGGCAGCTGGGGAGGTTAAGTTGAAGCAATGCTCACTGACAATTTTGAAAATCCTGGGCCCTGAACAATTATGCTGAATATGCTCTGCCAGTGGAACAACAAAGCCTGGGTGACAGCACCTCTGTTTACAACACGGTTGACCCAGTGGTGAGACCTGCTGCTCAGAAAGGAAAGATTCCTTCCATAGTATTCCTGCTCATTGACTGTTATGCACCTGGCCACTCACAGGCTCTGGTGGAGATGGACAAGGGGATTCATGTTGTTTTATGCAGCCGTGGACCAAGGAGTGATTTCAACTTTCAAGTCTTATTGTTTAAGAACACATTTCACGAGGTTACAGCTGCCTTAGTCATTCCTCTGATGGATCTGGACAAAGTGTATCGAAAAACCTTCTGTGAGGATTTGCTTTTAAGACCATTCATGGTTCATGGGAAGAGGCTGGGTATCAACATTAACAGGAGTTTGGAAGAAGCTGCTTCCTGCCTCCCGGATGACTCTGAGGGTCCGAGACCTCAGTGGAGGACGTCCCTGCAGGTGTGGTGGGAATAGTAAGAGAACTGGAATTACTAGACCGCTGCATCTCATGACAACGTGAATGTATGAGGAGCTGTTCCTTAGGGATGAGCAGAGAAAGTGTTTTTTCTGACATAGAATCTCCTCCTGGTGAAGATGCTATGAAAACTGTTGAAATGACAGCAAAGTATTTAGGATATTCCATAAACTTAGTTGATGAAGCAGAGGCGGATATAAGAGGACTGACTCCAGTTTGGAAAGAAGCTCTACTGTGGGTAAAATGCTATCAAACAGCATCTCCTGCTACAGAGAAATTGTTCAGCAAGGAAGAGTCCATTCATGCAGCCAGCTTCTCTGTTGTCTTATTTAGAAAATTCCCATGGCACATCAGCAGCCATCACATGGAGCTCATTCACCAGCAAAAAGCCTAGGATTGGTTCAAAGTTCAGCTGATGGTCAGTATTTTTAGCAATAAAGTATTTATTAATTGAGGTACGTACAGTGCTTTATTAGACTGTTGCACACCTTACAGACCACAAAATAGGGCAAACCTAACTTTAATGTGCCCTGGGAAACCAAAAGAATCCCTTGACTGCATTATGATACTGACTATTGTGGTGATCCCGGGACCAGGCCTGTGACACTGAGAGGCATGCCAAGTCCGTGTGAGCCGGGAGTGGGGCCCTGGTGATGGGAGCCTCTGACAGTGCAGAGAAGCGGGTTCCATCACCCAAAAGGATAGTCTGCTAGATTTGGGTACGGAGATGTGCTTTCAGCAGTGTGGAGTGGCACCAGCCACAACCCTTCCCAGGGAGCCCTGAGGCCTGTGGGAGTGGCAGGTGGGAGTCTGTGGCTCAGACCAAGGCCCAGAGATCCGGCCACAGCAGGGGCAGTGAGCAGCCTTACGACTCACGGGCACGTGTGCAGCCAGAGCTCCCCGACCAAGGCAGATACTTCGTTGTCTCTCCAGCCGCCTGGCAAGTTCCAGAACCGACCCATGAGTGGGGTGAGATTCGAGCTTTTGTAGCTGATCTCGTGCAAGTCCTTCAGTCCAGTGCTTTCCAAACTGAGCTCTAGGTCCCTGTGGTGGTCAGATAAGCTGGGAAACAATGAGTGCAATATTTCCATCTGATGGGTTCATAAAACACATCCTATAGAAACGTTTTTAAAAAAGAACTTAGTTTATTTCAGCATTTTTTAGCTCCGCCTAGAAAGGACAGGTGGCAGGAACTCTGGGAAGCCCCCCTTCAGTCCATCCGACTTACCGGCAGAGGCCCTGCAGTCCGTCCAAGAGTTTCCAGCCCCGTCTTTCCAGCTGATAACCACACCCTGTGCCGCCGGCCCAGCCTGCACGAGGCCCCAGCAGCCGACCCACCAAGCCTGTGGCAGCCTGTCCTTTGCCATAGAAGGAGATGGCCGGACTCAGTTGTCCCTCACGCCCTTGTCACGCCCACCCTGCTTCTCTGCTTTCCCAGTATTTCTCCCTCTCAGAAGCCTTTACACCCCTTCCCCACACACCCAGCACAAATCTGCACGCCGTGTCCCTCCTGGACGCTCCCTGGCTCTTTTGCATTCACTTAGTACCTACTGAATACCTATTTTGTGCCAGGTCATAGGTATTTGGGTTGATCCATGGACAAAGCAACATTTCGGGCCTTTGTGCCCATCTCCGTAGACACCTGCCTGTCCCACATCTCAGTGGACTGTAAAGCGTCCGCCTGCTGCGTGTCTATCTTGTGCTCACTCGAGCTGTGCTAGACCAGGATCCGTCCGGCCGTTTCAAAGCTTTATCCCCAAAGGCCAGAACAATTCTTGTCATGTTTTGGTCATTAGGTAAATCCTTGTCAATGACTATTAAAAGCATCACATCATGTCTTATTCATTTATCTTTTGTTTGCCGTAGTTTAAATATCAAGATCCTATCTGGGAAGCTGTGTTTCACAGGTCGCAGTAATCTATACTGCGAATTTCTCTGTCCTGTCTCAGCGTGCAGGGGGCAGCTCCAGGGCGGGGCCGCTTCCCGCCGCCCAGCCCCGCGTTCCAGCGCCGGGCCCCCCTCCGCCTCACGCTGATATGTCCCAGATGGGAAGCCTGCAGCTTTGCCAATTTCCGGACAACCTTCTGCACAATGTATAATGTTAGTAAGTTAAGGAAGAGTGAATGAATTGCATGTGGAGCTTTTATGTAATATGTTCAAATAGCCTCTGTACCCTTAAGCTGTCAGTCACCTTGGCCTGGGACAGAAGGTAGCAAGACAGCATCTAGACTTTGACCAGCTGGAATTAGATGCCCATTTGCCCTGTCGGGTTGTGACTTTGGAGAGCTTACTTAACATTCCGAGCCTCCGTCTCCTCATTTTCAAAACAGGAATGACCACGCGGTTGCTGACCTCACAGAAGGAGGGGACACTCAGAGAATGAGGGTGACATGCCTCTCATACTGGTTGGACACACAGCAGAAACTGAGAATGTAGCTCTCTCTCTCTCTCCCAAAGGTTTGGCTTCCCTTTTTTGGAAGGGACTGAGGAATGAGATATGAGAATGTCAAATCTGGTGAGAGTATTAAATGTAGACATCTTAATATACAGATTTCAGGTCTCCCTGAATGCAACTTTAATTATTCAAAGGTCTAGCTAGAGTAACTTGAGGAAAATGCATCATTTAAAAAAAAAATCACCTGCTTAATCTACACAGGCTCCCTTACTTGCTCCAGGCCTGTAATCAAGACTTGTCTGCATAAGCACTAGTGTTTTGATGGAGGCCTAAGAGGGTGAAGATGAAATGCAGGGGGGATGGGCTCCCAGCTTCCTTCTGGGTGAAAGATTGCTAGCTTTAGAGAACAGAGTGAGCCTCCAGAAAGTGCTTACAATGAGAGAATTTTAACATTTTCTTTTAACTGCACAAGTAGCATCAATGTGCTAATTATTCTGAAATGAGCTCAGAATTTGCTGTATGGTTCTGCTTTATGAAATGCTTGAGCTCCATTACACCAAGAAATAAAATGCTGCAAATTCATTTCTGTTAGTTCATGCGTAACGGACGTGGGGGGCTGGTGAGAAGTTTCTAGAATATGCACATTTTGGTGCCTTTGTTCTCACTGTTTGTACTTACAGGTTTACAATCACAAAAAGGGGTAAATACATCAGACTCATAACTTTTATGAACCGTCTAAATGCGTAATGAAGATGATGCACAAAAGTCTCTCATTGCAGAAGTATATCACTAGATATGGATTGTGAAGTATCTTGTTTACTTTTTATATAAACCCACCACAGATAAAACAATATTGCAAGAATAACAGCATTTTATGTAAATCAGAGACTGGATCTAATTTTCACTTAAGAAAAGTGGCCCTCATCCCTGGGGCTGAGTCCTCTCCAATTGCCTTTTAACCCAAATCAGGAAAATCATTCTGGTAACATCTCGGAGAACGTGTGAGGACCTTGGCTGGGTGGCTGCTGTTCTTGGGTGAAACTTCAAGTGAGCCAAACCTCTTAAAAGAAATTATTCCTCTGAAAATCTTGTTCAGATGTTTAAATCAGGTGCCCATTGCTGTCCGCCCACCCGTGGGTAATGCAGCCCGGCCACTGTGACTAGGTCCTTCTTGGTCTTACTGGGTTTTGTTTGGTCTGAGGTCAGAGAGCCGTCACCTGATGCTCCAGGGTAGGACCACATGTGTTTGCGGTTGTCCATCCCCTGCGGCTGGTCACCCAGCTCCCCAAGTCCCGGGCCTTCAGAGGGCGACCCAGGAATGAAGGGATATGTGTACATATTTAACTCCATGGTGTGACTCAGGAGCTGGGTGATGAGCCCAGGGGGCGTCTCTGAATGGGATGGTTTCCTTGCACCCCCACAGTTACAGCTGAGTGCAAACCACAGCAGCAGAAATGGAAACAGTAGGAGCAGAGGCCCGCAGCCTAGCCCGCTGTTCCCCAGGCTCTGGAATATTGCTTTAAGCCACTTTGGATTGAAAAGGGTAGATATGACATCCCAGTGCCCTAAGCATATTGTTATTTGAATGATTTTTTTAAGGTTCAAGCACCTCTGATTTTCAGCCAGTGAATGCATTGGCTTATCATTCAGAGGACAGTACAGACGTGTGTGTATGGTAAGAAATCTCCAGAAGCTTTCTCCCATGTTGTCAGTGGTTTTGAACATACAAAGAACTATGCAAAAGTGCCCACACCTCCTGCCTCTGTTTCGGACCTATGTTGTAATAATACCCTGACACTTAACAACTATAAACCAAGTACATCCTCCCCGAATGTATATGGAGAAATGTATGCACACACATATGCAGGGACACATCATTCTCGATGTATTTTTCCGTCACTTGAATTTTGCTCAGTAATACATGTGGACAAATTGATACATAAGTTCCTTTTCATTCCTTTTAATGGTTCCATTGTATTCTTTGTGTGGACACATCATGGATCAGTTAAACTACCCTTTTGTTGATGTGCGGGCAGACCTGTCTGTGTTTGGTTTTTGGCTGTCTCAACTCCTGCAATGGATGTTTGGTAGATATAGTTTTATGCATTTT
This sequence comes from Manis pentadactyla, assembly GCF_030020395.1. Classification (NCBI taxonomy): domain Eukaryota; kingdom Metazoa; phylum Chordata; class Mammalia; order Pholidota; family Manidae; genus Manis; species Manis pentadactyla. The sequence continues at coordinate 480,873 of NC_080026.1, forward strand.
CTTGAGAAATTCTGTGGGAAAATTCCTTGGAACTGTTACTGATTAGAGGGCGTGTACAAACTGCCTTCCAAATGTGCATTCCCAAAATCAGAGCATGAACATGCCCGTGTGCCCTCATCCTGGCTCTGAGTGCTTTGTCCAAATCGAGAGTCTGACAAGTCAAAATAGCATCTCATTTTATGAAGATGATGCTCCCCTAGCTTCTGATGACCTTGAGTGTATTTTTAATATCTTTCTGGCCAGAAATGCATCTACTGCACAGGAAGGTTTCCTGTGATCCCTGCCTGTGCCCAGACAGATGTGCGGAAAGTCAGTGTCCCCATTCACACAGATCTGGGGCGCCTTGTGCAAGACAAGGCAAGTACATGTGTGCATGTGAGCATGTGTGTGTCACACCACCTCAGACCAGCAATGCTACATGGACACATTCCTGCTCTTTGCTCTGGGTTCTCATCTCTGCAAAAGCATAGATTTGCCTGAATGAAATCAAATGAATCCTAGTTTCTTAATTTTTCTTTTACTCATTTGAGAAACTTATATTTGAGAATTTCTTAATTCTTAAAGTTAATTAAGATACAAATCAAAAAATAATTGAGACACTTTAAAGAATGTGGATGAAGGATTATTAAAATATGAGAGCATGGAGTCTCTGCTTTAGAGAAATTTTTTACTATGAAGTTATATCCAGTTCCAAATTCTAAAAAACAGCCCTGGACTAAGTCGGCATACAGCCCAGAGTTATTAAGCATTTGTGACATGCCACAGCTAGGCTGGTGCTGGGATAAAGAGATGAAGGTTTTGTTCTCTACTTTCCAGGAACTCACAGTCAAGGCGAGGAGGAGATGAAAAGTAAATGTATGAACATAATGCAGTGAACTGCATCGTTAGGACTGGTAACTATCAAGTGCCGGGAGGAACCAGGCTCTGGGGATGCCTGGGGTCTGCCGCCTCCTTCACTGTCTCAGAAGAGCTGTCAAATCCTCTCTGGAAAGAGATTTGCTGTGTGTGTGCGTGTGTGTGTGTGTGCACACACACACACACATGCGCACATTCGAAGCCTCTACTGAATTCACTGATCTACACAATATGGCCATCTCCTACCCCAGAACTTTAACGATTGCACCGTGCTGAGAGGCAGAGAATGCAGAGGCAGATTAGAGACAGTGCTGTAATGCCATCACAGAACGGCAGGAAAGTGAGCCGCTAATAAAGGCCCAAGTTCCACATTTGCAGATGAGTTGATGAAATGGGCAGAAAAATCAAGTCTGTCTCAGATGTCAGTGCGTATAGATGTGAAGGTGCAGAAAACAGCACGCAGAGTTTGTTGGGAGCAAAGCAGGAGAGCAGACCCGAGGCAGAACGAATCATCAAAGCCGCAGCCTGCACAGCCCCTGCTCTGGACGCGGAAGGCTCCTGGCCTGGTACAGAAGGACCATTGTTCCTTACTGTGTCCATGTTTTCATGCCGCCTAGCTCTCTCAGATTCAAGGAGTGCAGCTACAATATTAAAAGGGAAAATGCTTTCTTGCAGCATTTTGCAAAAGCTCAGAGGTGAAAAGTGCTGAAAAATTTTCAAAAACTTGTCCTTGATCAGTTTTGCAAACCAAAGGGTCCCACATAATTCGAGTAAATAAGGAAAATAGTCTTTGCCGGCATGTGTAGCTCCTCCACAGCTCCCTGAAGGCATGTCCTGGCCCTTGCATCCCTAAAAATCTTCCCTGGAATCCACTGGTGCTTTTTCTTACTGATCTATTCCTCTGCTTTATAAACTTTGTAAAGGACCTTTGCAGCCTCTGAGGGTCTGTGCGATGCATCTCAGGGGAAAGATGCAGACAAAATTGACTGCTGCAGATGGTCTGTGCAGAAAAGCAATGTTTGGAGAAGTAGATTGGGGTCTCAGTATGGGGGCCTGGAATGTTTGGCTGTGAAATTTGGAGCTTATTGAATAGGCCCTGGGGCTGCACATAAAAATTGTGATGGTTTGGTGAGATTAATCAGATGCAGACCCAGAGCATGGGTGGTACAGAGGAACAGGAAGGGATGCTAAGGGCACAAAGACCATTACAGAAGCACAGCTGGGAGACATAAACTCATACTTGAGCTAATTTTGCAGAAATGGAAGATTAGAAGCATATATGGATTCATCCTTCATTCAATCACCAAATTTTGGTGGGACATTGTGAAGATCCAAATATGTATTAGGCAACCTTCAGCCTCTCACACTTGCAATGAATTACTTATTTGTTTTTCAGACTCTCTCCAAGATGACCTGCTGAGAGAGGGTCATGGAGACCCTTAGAGGGGGTGCCGAGCCCTGGGCTCCAACAGCCCTGGCTTCAGAGGTGGAGTGCCCCTCACATGGCTGTGATTGCCCCATTCCGTGCACAGCACCCCTTGTATGTGAGGCCCGAGAAGGCAGTGCTATGCCCTCTCATCTTGCCGTCCCCCCAAAAATAGTGCTGCACAGAGGGGTTTCTGCATCCCTGGGGAGTCAGGCCTCAGGACAGAGGGGACGTGACCAGTGTTGACTCTGACTGTGGGCTTTCTAGGAAGGAACTGAGCTCTGGTGACACATGTTGCTTGTGAGCAGGCACTAGGAGTCCAGGTTTTAGGTCCTTTCTGTCTGCTGCATAGGATTCTGCCTGATTCATGAATCTTTGAATAGAGACAGTACAATCTTTAAAATGGACTCAGTTGAGTTTTGTCTTTTGACTATGTCCATACAGTGGGTTTGATTGCCAGAGAAGGGAGACTTCTCCAGCTGGAATGCTATTTTTACTTTAAATGACATAATAAGCTGGCTTATAAAAAAAAAAAAACTGATTTTTCCTTGAAGTGTGGACAGTTTGTTCTACTATTGCTCTTCAGAAATGGTGTAAAATCCTCATTCACCACCAGTGGCCACGTGGCCACATGGCCAAGGGCCACCATGACTGCAGCCCAGGACATGGTAGCTTCCAGCCATGACCTCTGCTCCGGGACCCCCAAAGCCTTTGCTCCTTAGGGTCACAGATGATCACACGGGGCCCTGGGATGTGTGTCTGGCTGTGTCTGGTTCCAGGGACCTCGAGGTGGTGTCCAGGGACATGCTCGCTGCCTTTAGCTGAAGGTTGAAGCTCATAGGGAGCTAGACCCCACCCGTGGCCAGTGGACACATCTTAAGCGTGTGGCACGTTTGCTCTTCACCTTTGTTCCCTCGGCTTCTAGCATAAGCCTGCAGAGCAGTGCCCAGGTGAGTGGGCACGTCAGTGTGGCGGCTAAGCCTTTGGCTCAGGCCACTCACAGGTTCTTTCTCTTCTTTATGAGGTTTGAGCCACTTCTGATGACAAAGTCAGAGGTTTCATTTATGTTTCTAAGGCCCAACAGAATCAGATGAGTCTTTGGCTCTCTCCAGATCATCCTGGGACCTGGGGGCCCCTGAGGTGCTTGGAGGGAAACCTGAGAATTGAGTGCACCCAGAAAAGCACTTCTCGTCCAGGGCATGAAGCCCCCGGCAGGGAGAGGGTTTTCTTGGTGCCAGAGTCCTGACAGCAACCCGTTTCCAGACTGTGCTCGGAGATGGACACGCAAGCTCGTTGAATCCATACCTTCCAGTAAACTTTTCGTAACAGAGGATTATGCTGCTCTGCAAAAGTCACTGAGGTGTAGTGCCCCTCACATGGCTGTGATTGCCCCATCACAGGCTCAGGGGGTCCGCTCAGGGAGAAAAGGATGGTGTCCATTAGAGCCCCACCCTTCAGGAGGCTTGGCTCGTGGATGGCTCATTATTCAGAGCAGACACCTAATCAGGGGGAGACGCCTAATCACCTGTCAAGGTCAGACTCCTTGAGAAGAGCCCATGTGAGGAGATCCTTCTACTTTTCAAGCTAATTTTACATGTGCCATAAATCTTAGAAAGTTAAAGAGGGTGGGACTTGCTCGGTGTTGAGCTCAGCAACATTTCCTTTACAGCTGCTAAGACAGTTTTCCTTCCTTGCCATTAGAAAACTCTTCAGGACATTTAGGAATCTGTCTACCATGCATACAGCCCAGAAGAAATTAATATTAAAATACAAACAAAGGCCATGAAACATGAAGTTTGAAAAATGAAACTAGTGCAGTTTACATTTGTAAACAATACTAACAAGATACTGCCTTCCTGGGATACACATTCCTTTCCCCACCTCCTGGGTATAACAAACACCAGCCCACAGACATGTACAGACATACATGTGAACACACATCAGACGCACGGACCACATGCAGAGGGACAGCAGGAAAGAGAATCCACATTTATGGGGCATCTACAATGGCGATAGAGAGGTGCCTTTACTTACTTTCTCATTTATTAAGCAAAGTTGGCAGGTATGTATTGAAATTACTATTTAAAAAAAATTATACAGGTCATATAGCTGAGCCTCAAAGAAGTTACATGAATTTCTCAAGCCAGTATAGATAATCCATGTCAGAGCCAAGATCTGAACCAGTCCCTTGGATCAGAGGCCACTACTGGTCCCATTAAGCCCCTTGTGCCAGCTTGCAGGGTCTCTGCCACAGAGCATCCAGGCATTCGGTGATATTACCCTCCTGTCACAGTCACCCTCACCCAACTGGGAGGGGCAGTGTTGCATTTTTCTTCAGAATTTATTTTCTATAGAGTCTAGACAGTGTCCTTGACAGAGGAGACCTTACTGTCCCTAATCATCTTCTACGTTGGGATGCTGGGCCTCCTGGGATGTCCTCTGTGCTTGACGAGCTTTGCTGGACTGCTGCCCCCAAGGCTGGGATCTACATGAGGTGTGCTGTTCAGTGACAGACAAATTCCTTAACTTTTCATTCTCTCTTTTCATCTCGTTTCAATTTTAGACTCTCCACCAATTCCAAATTGCTTTAATCTCCTCCTGGAAAACCTCCCCACCTTCTGTTATTTCAAAGCAGCATGTTGCAGCTTCTTGGCAAAGTACAGAAACTCATCTGCCACTGTTGGTTTCCAAGATATCTGGATCTGAATAATGAGCCAAGGAGACTTCAAACCTCTGAGCCCACTCTGTAGAAAAAATCAGAAGGGTTTCTTCAATACCTGGCCCAGAAGTCAAGTCCATTGATAAGCTACTGCTATAGTCCAGATAGGAGATGTTAGTGGCTAAGATTAAGTTTTTAGCCCAAGAAATGGCAATTCATTAAACAACTGAAAATGTTCTTTGTGGGTAGAATTAAAGGGATTTGCCTACAGACTGAATGTTTCACCCTGTGGGCAGGGATGAGGGCTACAGGGAGAGGGGCCTCAGGGGCCAAAGTTTTCTCCTTCTAGGGAATGTAGGGGAAAGGCTTTGCCACCAACCGTGATGACAAAGAATAGGGAGTTTGTGTAAAGCAGAGAAATGTAGTGTTCTTTTACTACATTAAAATTGAAATGTTTGTTAGACACCCAAGAGAAAGTATTGATTAGGCCACTAATGTATTAATCTCATGCTCACAATAGGTTGAACTGGAAACACAGGTTGAGAGTAATTGGTGACGTCAATAGGAAATATTTTGTACACGTATGTCTTACTATGAGGACTAATAATAGTGTATTTGTATGTATGTATTAGCACTGCTACCCATGTGGTCCATCAGCGTAAGTGCCCTTCGGAGATTATAGTCCATATTCACAGCAATTCTTTTAATTAAAACATTAAAAAGGACTTTCATTTCCATTAGTGTGCCTACCTGGATACTTTGAAGAGCTCTCCTGTTAAGAAAACAACAGGATCCTTGATAAAATGTACTTTTAAAGTACATCACTAGACTTCAGGAGGAGACATTGCCAATTTCTATTTAAAATATGCTGAACTGAAATCTAAGTGCAGAGCAGGGAGCAGTAAACGAATTCCAAAGCAGAGATTGTCCTGAGGGCACGTAATGATGCGCTACAGGAATCAAGACATACAGCCTGGGCTCTCAAGTGATGTGTGGAAGCCAAGCGTCCTCTGAGCATTTTCACTGGGATCCTTAAAGGAGCTGGTCCCCATCTCCCCACCACATTCAGATCGCCCAGAAACAAATGCATTTCCTTCCTGAAAGGCAGCATCCCCAGGGTACCCTAAGGAGCTGACAAGTTAAGATCAGCCGTGTACAGTCCCATAGTCAGTTTTACCACATCCACATGAAAACAAGCTGGAGTGAGGAACCAAGAAGCACACGCAACAGACAGGTCCCCGAGACACCAGACGATGGAATCTCACAGACAAACACGAAATATTCACATAGCAGGTGATTCGAGACGTTAAAACCAGGATGGCTAAATGTGTAAAAGACAATCAACAATGACTAAATTAATAAAGAAAATAAATCACTGGCTTGAAATCGTTACACGAATTAAACTGTAGGTTCTCATGATTTGGCAAGTGAGCCATACCCAACTTAGAAGAACACACGACCTCATCGCTTCAACATCGTTCAGATATCAAGAAAATAGGAAACAGCTCCAACTCATTCTATGCAGACGATATAAATTTGGAAAGAGAAACAGGCAAAAGCGATATAAGAAAAGAAAAAGTGATGTGAGCTCACCCAAAAAATATAAACAAATGTTAACCAAACAAAGGCTGCTGATTTTAAATGATAACATATGATGAGAAGTTTTTTTTTAATCTCAGGAATGCAAGTATGGATCAGTATTGGGAAATCTCTGGAAATTATATTTCATAGTTATAAATTCAAATATAAAATACTTAATATGCAGAAAAATGATCTGATAAGGTTTAAGATTATTCATGATGCCTTAGTATCTTAGAAATATAAAAGTACTTCTTCACCTCATAAAGTGTGTCTACCTAAAACCAAGATCAAATATTATTCTTTTTAGTTAAGCACATTAGAGGTATTCATTTCCATTGGCTTAGCCTGTACAGTAAAAGGAGAGAAAGTGATTGAGATGTATAAGGAATAGAAAGGAAAAAAATTGTGATTAAGTATATTTCAAAAACCTCAAAATCTCTATAGGTCAGTAATTAGTACTGATACATGAGGTTTTCAAGTAAGACCATAAATATAAATTAATTTTCATATACACAAATGAAGCAAAATATAAAGGAAATACAAAAACAAAGAGAAAGTGTCTTGTAAACAAAGGCAAGTGGACAAACCAGGCTCATACCAGGTGTGCTGAAGCCATGATTTTGGGGGAATTGCTCACAAAGACCATGAGGTACAGGTGTGTGGCTCCCTGCTTCCATCCCCCTCGGAGCCCTGCTCTTCAGACAGCGCAGTGACACTGGGAGAGACCCTTTTGTGAGCTCTGAAGGTTGGCAAGCGTGCTTGCTGAACCTGATGACTAGGAGGTCCCAGTCCCCCCGTGGCTCCATCAGCAGCCAGGGGACGACTGGGGTATGATGTAGCTCTTGATCTATTTTTGCCAGTTCCGTGTTCACAGATAACGAGTCACTTGACATGACCAGAAGTCGGGGCCAAGATTTATTTAGTGGGTGATCAGGATGGATTAGGTTGAGCCAGTGGTTGTCAAAATTGAGCATCCATCAGAATCATCTATAGGGTTTATTAAATCACAGACTTCTGAGTTCACTCCAGAGTTTCTGACTTCTTAGGTCTGTGGTGGGGCCTGAGAATTTGTATTCCAAATAAATTTCCAGGTGATATGGAAGCTGCTGGCTCTAGGAACACACTTTAAAAATGACTGCCTTTCACATTTGGTCATGGACAGTTTTGACGTACCTTGTAGGAGGGGCAAGCATTGCTGAAGTGAGAGTGTGCACAACTGGGCAGTGCGATCATCAGGGAACATATGTATATGTATCTATGTGTGCATACATAATAATATAATGCATCATAGAAGTGGCATTTCAGGTCATTGGGAGATAGATATCTATTAAATGCAGTGAGGAAAACTGTTACCAATACGGGAGAAAAATAAAAAAAGAAAGTGAATGCCTATATGATGTAATGCTGTATCATATCATACACAAAATAAAGACATGAAAGACAAAGGTTTAAGCTGTGTAAATGTGGAGAATGTCTTGGTGAGCTCATGGTAGGGAAATATTTCTTAATCAAAATAAAAATATTAATCATAAATAAAAAGATTGATAAATTTGGTTACATTGTAATTAGAAATCCCTGATTATCAAACACTCCACTATAAAATGAAAAGAGAAGCCAAGAAGTGGGAGAAGATATCTAAACTATACATATTAAGAAACTAAAACAAATATTTTCTACAAATTAATTAAAAAATGAGGAACAAAATCCTTTACATCTTAAAGCCTCATCCACAATTGAACCTGAATTAGGTTTGAGATGTAAATTAAATTTTGGGCTTTGAATTGATGTAATGTTGAAATTCAGATTTAAATGATGGAAGTTTTTACTTTGAGTTGATTCCATAAGGAAATAAGACTAAGGAACCCGGGGAGGAGTGACTGTATTGTACGATTGGGAGGCTGTGGCTCACTGGCACCAGAGGCCGATGGTAGAAGGAAGACTCCAGTGTGGCCCCGTCGATTCTCCTGCCCTCATCACTGTACCTGCTTCACGAGTCCTCTCCCTTGGGTGTAGATGGGGCTTGTGGATATGATCCCAGTCCTTTGAATAGGTCATATTATAAGGCTTGATCCCATGATTATATTACATTATACAAGTTATAAGAGACTCAGTCTTACCCAGTTGAGTGAGAGTCTCCTGCTGGTTTTGAAAAGGAATTAGCCAGTGAAATAAGGCAAGAAAAGGCAATTAGTAGCATAAGGGTTAAACACAAAACTAGAAGAAACACCATCTCAATTTCTAGATGATACAATACTATATCTGGCAAATCCTACACAAACAATAATAAAAGCAACTAAAGAAGATAAAACTTTTCAGTGAGGTAGCTTGATATAAAATTGATGCACAGAAATATGAGAAGAATACCTAGAAGATAGACTGGAAAGAGCTGCATTTTCAATGGCAACAAGGAATATAAAATATTTTGCTGCATGGTTAATAAGAAATGGGCAACAGCTTTATGCAAAAAATTCAAAACTTCCCAGAAAGACAAGTAAATAGGAACTAATGGGTGGTTTTGGGATAGGATGACTCAGTATAATAAAGATGGATTTTTTCATAAAGTAAGTGAGGTACTTAATGTAATCCCAATAAAAATTCCACTGTGTTTGCTTATGGATCTTTAAATGTTGATACATATGGAAAGCAGACATGCAAAGGAGCAGGAAAATGCTAAAAAAGCAAGCTGTGGGTGTAGCTGGCCTACAAGGAATACTATCAAGCTTTTGTAGAATACTGGAGAGCTTTACTAATTAAACCAGTGCAGCACTGGGTCATGACCAGATAAACAGACCAGTGGCGTAGAACACAAAGCTCACATACATGAAACTTTAGTACATAATAAAAATTGGCATTGAAAATATTGTTAACAACATGAACTTACTAAGAAATTGTGCTGGGACGAATAGTCAGTATTTTTTTTTTTATTTTAAATAATTATTTTTTATTGAAGGGTAGTTGATGCACAGTATTACATTACATTAGTTTCAAGTGTACAACACAGTGGTAGAACATTTATATACATAATTCGAGGTTCCAGCTATCACCCTACCAAGCTGTTACAATATCTTGACTATATTCCTTATGCTATACATTACATCCCGGTTACTTATTTATTTTACCATTGGAAGTCTGTCCTTTTTTTTTTTTTTTGTGAGGGCATCTCTCATATTTATTGATCAAATGGTTGCTAACGACAACAAAATTCTGTATAGGGGAGTCAATGCTCAATGCACAATCATTAATCCACCCCAAGCCCAATTTTCGTCAGTCTCCAATCTTCTGAGGCATAACAAACAAGTTCTTACATGTAGAACAAATTCTTACATAATGAATAAGTTACATAGTGAACAGTACAAGGGCAGTCATCACAGAAACTTTCGGTTTTGCTCATGCATTATGAACTCTAAACAGTCAGTTCAAATATGAATACTCATTTGGTTTTTATACTTGATTTATATGTGGATACCACATTTCTCTCTTTATTATTATTATTTTTAATAAAATGCTGAAGTGGTAGGCAGATACAAGATAAAGGTAGAAAACATAGTTTAGTGTTGTAAGAGAGCAAATGTAGATGATCAGGTGTGTGCCCGTAGACTATGTGTTAATCCAAGCTAGACCAGGGCAATAAAACATCCACGTATGCAGAAGATTTCTCTCAGAACAGGGGGGGTGAGGTTCTAAGCCTCACCTCTGTTGATCCCCAATTTCTCACCTGATGGTCCCCCTGCGACTGTGCCTGTCTTAGGTTGTTCCTCCCTTGAGGAATCTTACCCGTCTCTGGCTAACCAGTCATCTTCCGGGGCCATACAGGGAAATGTGAAGTTGGTAAGTGAGAGGGAAGCCTTATTGTTTGAAAAGGTTAGCTTTTTACTTCTTTGCATATTTATGCCCTGTGGCTTCTATGCCCAGCATTTGTCTTGAGGTATCTTTACCACTTGGAGGAGTTATGATACTCGGTAAATTTGATACGAGGCACAAATTCTATTTAAGGGTTGTAATTAGGAAGGAAGAAGAAAAGCTATAGAAGTAGCAGGCGGAAGAAAACATGGGAAGATTGATTATTTCTTTGACATATCTTCTTGTAGAGTAACTTCAGCATATATAGGTTTTAAGCTACTACTTAAATTGCGCACACACATTAACATAATAGGAGTATAGTTACATAACCAAAGCATATCTGTAATTACCAGCCATCTCGAGTGAAACCAAGAAAACCAGTTAGGCACCTTAGGCATTTGTGAAAACTTATCTATGATATGGTGGGTATTGTCCAACTGAACTTGAACAGTCTGAGAGAAATCAGACAAATTAAAACAACCCATTCCTGGGGACTGTTCACATGCCATATGTTCTTTTAACAGTAAATAGTCTGTAGTTGTAAGATTTTGGAGCGCTACAATTTGCACTTCTCCAAATTCTTGGTTGAGTTCCAACAGTATAGATCCAGTCAAATTTGTTGTTTTACTGTATGCACAGGCCAGCTTAGATATCTCCTTCCTCATTCCCATGGCAAGTCCAGGAACGGGTGGGATGAGTGCATCTACAGCTGTAGCAGTGCGTGGATCTTTGTTGGGGTTTTTTGATGATCATCTTCTGGCATGAGTCTTCCAGAGAGTGCTGATGTTGGAAGTTCTTTTTCATATCGTATCTTAGTTCATTTTCGGGGTAGCCCAATTAGGCTTTGATCCTCTGTATAAACACAAACAGACCCTTTGCCTAGACTTTTATATGCCCTTTATACCCTTGTGTAGAACTCGTTGGAGGTTACCACACAGGAACTGCCCTTTTTTTTTTTCTTTGTTTTTGGTATCACTAATCTACACTTACATGACGAATATTATGCTTACTAGGCTCTCCCCTATACCAGGTCTCCCCTATAAACCCCTTTACAGTCATTGTCCATCAGCATAGCAAAATGTTGCAGAATCACTACTTGCCTTCTGTGTTGTACAGCCCTCCCTTTTCTCCTACCCCCCCATGCATGTTAATCTTAATACCCCCCTACTTCTCCCCCCCTTATCCCTCCCTACCCACCCATCCTCCCCAGTCCCTTTCCCTTTGGTACCTGTTAGTCCATTCTTGAGTTCTGTGATTCTGCTGCTGTTTTGTTCCTTCAGTTTTTCCTTTGTTCTTATATTCCACAGATAAGTGAAATCATTTGGCATTTCTCTTTCTCCGCTTGGCTTGTTTCACTGAGCATAATACCCTCCAGCTCCATCCATGTTGCTGCAAATGATTGGATTTGCCCTTTTCTTATGGCTGAGTATTATTCCATTGTGTATATGTACCACATCTTCTTTATCCAGTCATCTATTGATGGACATTTAGGTTGCTTCCAATTCTTGGCTATTGTAAATAGTGCTGCAATAAACATAGGGGTGCATCTGTCTTTCTCAAACTTGATTGCTGCGTTCTTAGGGTAAATTCCTAGGAGTGCAATTCCTGGGTCAAATGTTAAGTCTGTTTTGAGCATTTTGATGTACCTCCATACTGCTTTCCACAATGGTTGAACTAACTTACATTCCCACCAGCAGTGTAGGAGGGTTCCCCTTTCTCCACAGCCTCGCCAACATTTGTTGTTGTTTGTCTTTTGGATGGCAGCCATCCTTACAGGTGTGAGGTGATACCTCATTGTAGTTTTAATTTGCATTTCTCTGATAATTAGCGATGTGGAGCATCTTTTCATGTGTCTGTTGGCCATCTGTATTTCTTTTTTGGAGAACTGTCTGTTCAGTTCCTCTGCCCATTTTTTAATTGGGTTATTTGTTGTTTGTTTGTTGAGGCGTGTGAGCTCTTTATATATTCTGGACGTCAAGCCTTTATCGGATGTGTCATTTTCAAATATATTCTCCCATACTGTTGGGATCCTTCTTGTTCTATTGATGGTGTCTTTTGCTGTACAGAAGCTTTTCAGCTTAATATAGTCCCACTTACTCATTTTTGCTGTTGTTTTCCTTGCTCGGGGAGATATGTTCAAGAAGAGGTCACTCATGTTTATGTCTAAGAGGTTTTTGCCTATGTTTTCTTCCAAGAGTTTAATGGTTTCATGACTTACATTCAGGTCTTTGATCCATTTTGAGTTTACTTTTGTATATGGGGTTAGACAATGGTCCAGTTTCATTCTCCTACATGTAGCTGTCCGGTTTTGCCAGCACCATCTGTTGAAGAGACTGTCATTTTGCATTGTATGTCCATGGCTCCTTTATCAAATATTAATTGACCATATATGTCTGGGTTAATGTCTGGATTCTCTAGTCTGTTCCATTGGTCTGTGGCTCTGTTCTTGTGCCAGTACCAAATTGTCTTGATTACTATGGCTTTATAGTAGAGCTTGAAGTTGGGGAGTGAGATCCCCCCTACTTTATTCTTCTTTCTCAGGATTGCTTTGGCTATTCGGGGTCTTTGGTGTTTCCATATGAATTTTTGAATTATTTGTTCCAGTTCATTGAAGAATGTTTCTGGTAGTTTCATAGGGATTGCATCAAATCTGTATATTGCTTTGGGCAGGATGGCCATTTTGACGATATTAATTCTTCCTAGCCACAAGCATGGGATGAGTTTCCATCTGTTAGTGTCCCCTTTAATTTCTCTTAAGAGTGACTTGTAGTTTTCAGGGTATAAGTCTTTTACTTCTTTGGTTCGGTTTATTCCTAGGTATTTTATTTTTTTTGATGCAATTGTGAATGGAGTTGTTTTCCTGATTTCTCTTTCTGTTGGTTCATTGTTAGTATATAGGAAAGCCACAGATTTCTGTGTGTTGATTTTGTATCCTGCAACTTTGCTGTATTCCGATATCAGTTCTAGTAGTTTTGGGGTGGAGTCTTTAGGGTTTTTTATGTACAGTATCATGTCATCTGCAAATAGTGACAGTTTAACTTCTTCTTTACCAATCTGGATTCCTTGTATTTTTTTGTTTTGTCTGATTGCCGTGGCTAGGACCTCCAGTACTATGTTAAATAACAGTGGAGAGAGTGGGCATCCCTGTCTAGTTCCCGATCTCAGAGGAAATGCTTTCAGCTTCTCGCTGTTCAATATAATGTTGGCTGTGGGTTTATCATAGATGGCCTTTATTATGTTGAGGTACTTGCCCTCTATTCCCATTTTGCTGAGAGTTTTTAACATGAATGGATGTTGAACTTTGTCAAATGCTTTTTCAGCATCTATGGAGATGATCATGTGGTTTTTGTCTTTCTTTTTGTTGATGTGGTGGATGATGTTGATGGACTTTCGAATGTTGTGCCATCCTTGCATCCCTGGGATGAATCCCACTTGGTCATGGTGTATGATCCTTTTGATGTATTTTTGAATTCGGTTTGCTAATATTTTGTTGAGTATTTTTGCATCTACGTTCATCAGGGATATTGGTCTGTAGTTTTCTTTTTTTGTGGGGTCTTTACCTGGTTTTGGTATTAGGGTGATGTTAGCTTCATAGAATGAGTTTGGGAGTATCCCCTCCTCCTCTATTTTTTGGAAAACTCTAAGGAGAATGGGTATTATGTCTTCCCTGTATGTCTGATAAAATTCCGAGGTAAATCCATCTGGCCCGGGGGTTTTGTTCTTTGGTAGTTTTTTGATTACCGCTTCAATTTCGTTGCTGGTAATTGGTCTGTTTAGATTTTCTGTTTCTTCCTGGGTCAATCTTGGAAGGTTATATTTTTCTAGGAAGTTGTCCATTTCTCCTAGGTTTCCCAACTTGTTAGCATATAGGTTTTCGTAGTATTCTCCAATAATTCTTTGCATTTCCGTGGGGTCCGTCGTGATTTTTCCTTTCTCGTTTCTGATACTGTTGATTTGTGTTGACTCTCTTTTCTTCTTAATAAGTCTGGCTAGAGGCTTATCGATTTTGTTTATTTTCTCAAAGAACCAGCTCTTGGTTTCATTGATTTTTGCTATTGTTTTATTCTTCTCAATTTTATTTATTTCTTCTCTGATCTTTATTATGTCCCTCCTTCTGCTGACCTTAGGCCTCATCTGTTCTTCTTTTTCCAATTTCGATAATTGTGACATTCGACCATTCATTTGGGATTGCTCTTCCTTTTTTAAATATGCTTGGATTGCTATATACTTTCCTCTTAAGACTGCTTTTGCTGCGTCCCACAGAAGTTGGGGCTTAGTGTTGTTGTTGTCATTTGTTTCCATATATTGCTGGATCTCCATTTTGATTTGGTCATTGATCCATTGATTATTTAGGAGCGTGTTGTTAAGCCTCCATGTGTTCGTGAGCCTCTTTGCTTTCTTTGTACAGTTTATTTCTAGTTTTATGCCTTTGTGGTCTGAAAAGTTGGTTGGTAGGATTTCAATCTTTTGGAATTTTCTGAGGCTCTTTTTGTGGCCTAGTATGTGGTCTATTCTGGAGAATGTTCCATGTGCACTTGAGAAGAATGTATATCCCGCTGCTTTTGGATGTAGAGTTCTGTAGATGTCTATTAGGTCCATCTGCTCTACTGTGTTGTTCAGTGCTTCCGTGTCCTTACTTATTTTCTGCCCAGTGGATCTATCCTTTGGGGTGAGTGGTGTGTTGAAGTCTCCTAGAATGAATGCATTGCAGTCTATATCCCCCTTTAGTTCTGTTAGTATTTGTTTCACATATGCTGGTGCTCCTGTGTTGGGTGCATATATATTCAGAATGGTTAAATCCTCTTGTTTGACTGAGCCCTTTATCATTATGTAGTGTCCTTCTTTATCTCTTGTTACTTTCTTTGTTTTGAAGTCTATTTTGTCTGATATTAGTACTGCAACCCCTGCTTTCTTCTCACTGTTGTTTGCTTGAAATATGTTTTTCCATCCCTTGACTTTTAGTCTGTACATGTCTTTGGGTTTGAGGTGAGTTTCTTGTAAGCAGCATATAGATGGGTCTTGCTTTTTTATCCATTCTGTTACTCTGTGTCTTTTGATTGGTGCATTCAGCCCATTAACATTTAGGGTGACTATTGAAAGATATGTACTTATTGCCATTGCAGGCTTTAAATTCGTGGTTACCAAAGGTTCAAGGTTAGCCTCTTTAGTCTCTTACTGCCTAACTTAGCTCGCTTATTGAGCTGTTATATACACTGTCTGGAGATTCTTTTCTTCTCTCCCTTCTTGTTCCTCCTCCTCGATTCTTCATATGTTGGGTGTTTTGTGCTGTGCTCTTTCTAGGAGTGCTCCCATCTAGAGCAGTCCCTGTAAGATGTTCTGTAGAGGTGGTTTGTGGAACCAAATTCCCTCAGCTTTTGTTTGTCTGGGAATTGTTTAATCCCACCGTCATATTTGAATGATAGTCGTGCTGGATACAGTATCCTTGGTTCAAGGCCCTTCTGTTTCATTGTATTAAATATATCATGCCATTCTCTTCTGGCCTGTAGGGTTTCTGTTGAGAAATCTGACGTTAGCCTGATGGGTTTCCCTTTATAGGTGACCTTTTTCTCTCTAGCTGCCTTTAACACTCTTTCCTTGTCCTTGATCTTTGCCATTTTAATTATTATGTGTCTTGGTGTTGCCCTTCTTGGATCCTTTCTGTTGGGGGTTCTGTGTATTTCCGTGGTCTGTTCGATTACTTCCTCCCCCAGTGTGGGGAAGTTTTCAGCAATTATTTCTTCTAAGATACTTTCCATCTCTTTTCCTCTCTCTTCTTCTTCTGGGACCCCTATAATACGGATATTGTTCCTTTTGGATTGGTCACACAGTTCTCTTAATATTGTTTCATTCCTGGAGATCCTTTTGTCTCTCTCTATGTCAGCTTCTATGCGTTCCTGTTCTCTGATTTCAATTCCATCAATGGCCTCTTGCATCCTATCCACTCTGCTTATAAACCCTTCCAGAGTTTGTTTCATTTCTGCGATCTCCTTTCTGGCATCTGTGATCTCCCTCCGGATTTCATGCCATTTCTCTTGCGTATTTCTCTGCATCTCTGTCAGCATGTTTATGATTCTTATTTTGAATTCTTTTTCAGGGAGACTGGTTAGGTCTGTCTCCTTCTCTGGTGTTGTCTCTGTGATCTTTGTCTGCCTGTAGCTTTGCCTTTTCATGGTGATAGGAATAGTCTGCAGAACTGGGACGAGTGACGGCTGGAAGGACTTCCCTTCTTGTTGGTCTGTGGCCCTCCTCTCCTGGGAGAACAGCGGCCTCTAGTGGCTTGTGCTGCGCAGCTGCGCGCAGACAGGTTTTCTGCTTCCTGCCCGGCTGCTATGGAGTTAATCTCCGCTGTTGCTGTGGGCGTGGCCTGGCTCGGGCAGCTGCTCCAAAGTGGTGGAGTCGCGTTGGAGCAGGAGCTGCTGGGAGGCTATTTATCTCCGTAAGGGGCCTCCCTGCTCCCTGCAGCCCAGGGGTTAGGGTGCCCAGAGATCCCGGATTCCCTACCTCTGGATTAAGTGACCCGCCCTGCCCCTTTAAGACTTCCAAAAAGCACCCGCCAAAACAAAACAGCAAAAAAGCAAAAAAAAAAAAAAATGGTCGTGCGCTTTTCTTATGTCCTCTGTCGCCCAGCCTCCAGTGCCTGCTCATTGTTCTTGCTGCCCTGTTTTCCCAGTATCGAGCGCCCTGCGCTCTGGCCCGGATGGCGGGGGCTGGGTGTTCGGCAGCCCTGGGCTCCGTCTCCCTCCTGCTCTGCCTGCTCTTCTCCCGCCAGGAGCTGGGGGGAGGGGCGCTCGGCTCCCGCGGGGCCGGGGCTTGTATCTCACCCCCTTCGCGAGGCGCTGGGTTCTCTCAGGTGCGGATGTGGGCTGGATATTGTCCTGTGTCCTCTGGTCTTTATTCTAGGAAGGGTTGTCTTTGTTATATTTTCATAGATATATGTTGTTTTGGGAGGAGATTTCCGCTGCTCTACTCACGCCGCCATCTTCCGCCCCTTCATCGAATAGTCAGTATTTTGAATGAGCAAATCAGAGAACAAACAAACAAAAAAGATATTAAACCATAAATCATACAAGCACTTGAAAAAAAATGAGTCATTTAACTTATAAATTGGGTGTAAAGTTCCCTAAGTGTGATCTGAAATCATAGGAGTAGGTTTGAGGGGGCGGGGCGGGAAGATTCTGAACTCGCTTCTCCCAGGGGCACGATTTGGGTGCCTGTGGGGGAGATTTCTGTCTGCAAGGAAATCAGAGCAAGAGAAACACTTCCACAGGGAGACACAAGAGCTGCCTCCAGTGGAGGAGAGGCTGAGGCCCAGCCTGGCCCAGGACCCCCTCCAGGTGCTGGGTCCCCTACTGGGAGGGACCCAGAACTGTGCCACGCACCCTGGAGGAGTGAAAGACCATGTCTCATGCCAGGCACCCTGACCCTGGGGACTGGCAGCTGAAAGATCCCCAAGGTCTGGTTTGAAAACCCACAGGGTTAGGACCAGGAGGGTCATAGACGGATAGGGGAGGGAGGGGCCTCCAACCTCCCCACCCCAAAATCCAGCATCAATGCTGCAGATTGAAAACACCTGGGCCATGAGCAGGGGAGACCCACTTACTAATTCAAGGGGCCTGCTGGAGCGGCAGGACCCTGCAGGGACTTCATGCAGGGACCGAGCTGGCAGGTGCTATTTCTGCAACCTCACCCTGGCTTGCTCTATAGCTGGGCTGGGCCAGCGTCCACACCTGGCGCAGCAGACACAACACCCGAGCTGCGCCCAGGGCCAGAGGCAGTGGCCTGACATGTTCATGGGCCAGATATTTTTCTCTATGACAGGCCAAATGACAGGATTTGAATAAAGACCATATATTAGATTCCAAATACAAATTAGTATTCTGTAAATATTAAGGTCCTGAATTTGACAGAAAATGGGTAGATACCTTAGCATGCCTGTTTTTAGGAAATAAACATTCAAGTATTCAGGAGTAAAAGGGCATTGTGTCTTCAACTTACCTTCAAATGTTTCAGAAAAAGAAAGAAATAATCCAAGGTTTAGAGAATAATCAAGTATGTGTAGGATTAAATTAGTAATATTAGAAAATCTGGGTATACTGTATATGGAAATCTTAGTATTCTTTTCACATCTTTTCTTTAAGTATGAAATTATTTCAAAGGAGAAAGTATAAAAAATATTTCCTGAGGCACACTTCAGACTTAGCAAATCAGGTTCTGTTGAAATGAGGCCAAAGAAATTTCATTTTGACAAGTTTCCCAGTTTGTTTTAATAAACAGTTAAAATGTGTACATCATTACTGTAAAAACCAAAACTAAAACAGACAGAAAAGAACAAAAAACCCTAGCAGGTGTCTGATCTTTTTGCATTCATGTTTCTGGTAACCACATTAAAATATTTTTCTGGATAGAATTCTCATTTATACCTCTTATCCCTCAATTTGACGGCAACTCGTTGAGGCCATCACTTGGATGGGAAGGATACACTCACGTCACAGATTCCTTGTAGGGCTGGATCTTTGTGTCTCTACAGTGCAAAGGCTTGTGCAATACTATTTCCTTCCACTGCAGCCCCCAAACAGCTTTTCTAACCTCTTAGCACCCTCACTCTTTGCACTTCTATATCCATTTGCACCCCCAGAGCAACTCCTGCTTGCTTTCTCTCAATTCACTGTCCTGGAAACGACAGCCCCCCTACTGCCAACATCCTGCTTTTGGACCTTTCTGCTTCGAGCCACAGGACAGGAGCTCCCTGGGCCACCTTCCATAATGCTGTGAGTTCCCAGGGCTGAAAGGATCCTGGTGTTGGCAACAGATGTCTTCAGATGGGACTTCCTGGGCATGGGTACCCTGCCAGCAATAGGCAAGAGGAGGGCCCTGTAGCTGGCTGCGATTTCGGGGCAACACGGGCAGTAGCCATATGGTGCACCGGCCTGCTTTCCCTCTGCCTGAACTCAGCCACGTTCTAACCGAGCTGCAAGGCTGCCTGTACGGGGAAGAGATGCTTGTGCTTCTGCGGGAAGGAAATCGTCCTGGTGATCAGCCAGCCAGTGTGTAGCTTAGGACAGATGTGTAAGATTTTCTCACTTTGCTTCCTACATTTACATATTCTCATAACCAGCTCTCTTTTGGATAGCATGTAGGTGATTAAAAATATTTCTTATAATCAATTTTTTATAGTAAAATATATATAACAGAAGTTACCATTTTAACTGTTTTTAAGTGTATACTAAGTGACATTAAGTACATCACATTGCAGTGCATCTTTGCATCCATTCCAGAACATGTTTAGCTTTCCAAACTGAAACTTTGTACTTGTTAGCCTAGAATTCCTAATTTCCTTCCACCAGCCCCCAGAAACCACTGTTTTCCTTTCTGTCTCTCTGAATTTGACAGTACCAGATATCTCATGTAATGGGAATCATACAGTACTTGTCCTTCTGTGCCTGGCTTACGTCATCATCTAGCATAAGTTCTTCAAGGTTCAGCCGTGTTATAGTATGGGTCAAAATTTAATTCCTTTTTAAGGCTAAGTAATATTCCATTTTAGGGGTAGACCACATTTTTTTTACCCATCATTGGACATTGGGTTCCTTCTGTCCTTCGTGTTTTATGAACACCGCTATAAATGAAAAGTAATGTACAAGTATCTACTTGTGAGTCCATCCTTTCAGTTATGTGGGTGGAGTTGCTGGTGATTCGTATGGTGATTCTGAGTTTCATTTTTTTGAGGAACCACCGTGCTGTTTTACACAGTGGCTGCATAAGATTTCCAAGCAGTAATGCCTATGTTTTCCCATTTAGTCACATCCTCGCCAGCACTTGCTGTATCGGTTTTGTTTTGCTTTTATTTTTGGTTCATAGCGAAACCCACGTGTGTGAGAACTGGGCAGTGGCTTCTATTTCTCTAGTGACTGGCGATGAGCTGCCACCAGCCAGCTGTGCGTGGTCTCTGGACAAATGACTCTTCAAATCCGCTGCCCATTTTTCAATGGGGTTGCTTGTTTTTGTTTTTAATTGTAGGGGTTCTTTCTATGTGATCTTTGAGGGACAGCTTTGAGTGGCTCCGCTTTGAATATGGTGTTTGTGTGGGCTTGTTGCATGAGCCTTATTATGCTTATGCTTCTTCCATTCCCAGTTTGTTCTGAGTTTTTGTCATGAAAGGATGTTGAATTTTGTCGAATGCGTTCTCTGAACCTACACAGATGATCGTATAATGCTTATCCTTCATTTGGTTAACATGGCTGATCGCATTTATTGACTTGCCTATATTGAAGCATCTTTGCATCCCAGGAATAAATCCCACTTGATCATGTTGTGTGACCCTTTTAATGACCGTTGAATTCACTTTGCTACTGTTTTGTTGAGAATTTTTATATCTATATTCGTCATGGATGCTGGCCTTTAATTTTCTCGACTTGTCGTGTTCTTGACTGGCTTTGGCATCAAGGCAATGTTGGCCTCATGAGTTCATAAAATGAGTTCCATATTTTGGAAGAGTTTGAGAAGGACTTGTATTAGTTTTGAAAATATTTGGAAGAATTGACCAGTGAAGCCATATGATCCTGGACTTTTGGACCTTGGTTCTTCATGACTGATTCAGTCTCCTTATCAGCAACTGGTCTGTTCAGGTTTTCTATTTGTTCTTGATCCAGTCTTGGTAGAGTTTCTTAGAACTTATCTACTTCCTGGGTTATCTAACTTGTTGGTGTGTAATTATTCATAGTAATCTCTTATTATCCTTAGTATTTCTGTTACCAGTTTTAATGCCTCCTCTTTCATTTCTGATTTTATATATTTGAGTTTTCTCTACTTTTTCTTAACTAGTTTAGCTAAAAGTTTGTCAGTTCTTTTATCTTTTTAAACATAACCAGTTTTTCATTACACTGACCTTTTCTGTTGTCTTTTGAGTTTGTTTTATTTATTCCCACTGTGATCTCTATTTCTTTTCTTCTACTGACTTTGTGCTTAGTTTGCTCTTTTTTTTTAGTTCCTTATGATGTAAAATTAGGTTGTATATTTGAGATCTTTCTTTTTTTCTTGATGAAACTTCCTTCTCTGAACTGTTTTTGCTACATCCCTTTTGTTTTGGTATGTTATGTTTACATTTCCATTTTTCTCAAGACATTTTTAAATTTCCTTTTTGATTTCTTCTTTGACCCACTGATTGTTCAGGAGCATGTTGTTTAATCTCCATGTATTTTTGAATTTTTCAGTTTTCTTCTTGTAACTGAGTTCTAGTTTCATACTGTAGTGGTCAGAAAAGATGCTTGGTAAGGTTTCAATATTAAATTTACTGACATTTTTTCTTGTGGCCTAACATGTGGTCTCTCTTGGAGAACATTTCGTGGGCACTTGAGAAGAATGTGCTTTGCTACTGTTGGATGAAATGGTCTTCGTCTGGGCTCACATGTAGCAATCTTGATTTTTTGCCTGAATGATCTACCCATTGCTGAAATTAGGGAATCCCCTACCATTATTGTATTGCTCTCTATTTCTGCCTTCAGATCCGATATTTGTTGTATATATTTAGAAGCACCAATGTTCATGAATAAATATTTACAATTATTTTATCTTATTGATGAATTGACTCCTTTACTGTTATATAATGACCTCATTCATCTTTTATTTCAGTTCTTGCCTTAGGGTGTACTTTTTAATATAATTACAGCTACTTCTGCTTTCTTTTACTTTCCTCTGCATGGAATATATTTTTCTACCCCTTCACTTTGAGCCTATGTGTGTTCTTAAAGATGAAGTGAGTCTCTTGCAGGAAGCATATATTTAGATCTTGTGTTTTTTAAATCCATTCAGGCACTTTATTTCTTTTAATTAAATAATTTAGTCCATTTACATTTAAAGTGATTATTGATCATTATGAACTTACCATTTCTTTAACTGTGTTCTGACTTTTTGTAGTTACTTTGTGCCTTCCTTCCTCTTTTCCTATGATCTGATGACTTTATATAGTTGTACCCTTTGATCTCTTTACCCTTATCTTATGTGTATTTACTGTAGGTTTTTGCTTTGTGGTTACCATGATGCTTACATAAAACATCTTATAGTTATAAAAGTCTATTTTAAGTTGATAACAACTTAACTTCAAATGCATAAAAGAGCTCTACATTTTTACATTCTTCCATTTTTGTTTTTGATGTCACAAGTGACATCACCCATGGGAAAGACTTCAGTAAGCACCCAGATGCAGGCTGATTAGAAGCTAGACCTTGAAGCAGCAGTTGTGATGGTACAGATGCAAACCTCTTCAGGGAGAAAGCATGAGGTGCGCATCTTTGCCAACACCCCCTCTGCTGAGCCTCAGTGTGTAGCCAGTGGGGTACCACATGCATGGGAAACTGCTTCATTGCTCCAGTACTGGGTTTTGTGAATGCAGTTGCTGTTGGTTACCAGAGGTGGGTGACTCAGGCCCATCCCTCACATGGCAGCCCTACAAGTTGTGGCACTGGATGTGTAGACATGCTCCTTCCAGGTAGGACTGGTGTCTTGGTTTTATTGTTGGAGCAAGCCAGAGGGAAGGTGGGAAAATGTCCACCAGCTCTTCCACACTCTCAGAACCTAGGCGAATGCTAATTGGAAGCTGGATCCTCAGAAGCAACTCATGCAGTATGTAGGTAAACCCTTTCTAGAGGGTGACTGGAAGCTGGGTGACTGTGCCCACCCCTCTGTTCTGAGTCCTGGGGAGTAGCTATGGTGAATGTTTATGTGTCCAGTAAGAATTGTATGGCATCAGAGCCCAGTATTTTGGGGGCCTATTCCTTGAGCAAGTGTCTTAAAAACTGGGGCACTAGATGTGCGGTCCCAATCCTTTGCTTATGAGGGAGCAGCTGGGAGTTGAGGATTCCTTCCTGATTTAAAGGCGTTATGTGTGGGTGGAGGGCATATGGTGAGAGTATGCCTCAGTCTCTCCTGTTTTAATCTGGGTATTTTATCAGTCACCTGATGTATAGGAGTCACTGCCAGTATCTCAAATCTCTCAAGCAGATGGTATGTAGCTGTGCATTCAGTAAGTCTGTGGGAGGAAGGAAATCAAAGCGCCTCTTATGTCACCATCCTGGTACATAATCTCTCACGAATGTTTTTGTTTTGACATAGTCTAATTTATCTATTTTTTTCTTCTGTTCCAATGATGTTGGTGTCATATCCAAGAAATTATTGCAAAAAAATATCATAAGGATTTCTCCTAGTTTTCTTCTTAGAGTTTATAATTTCATTTCTTACATTTAGATAATCTATCCTTTTTTAGTTAAATTTTAGGTGAGGGTCCAGGTTCATCTTTTTTGTTTGTGAATATCAAGTTTTCCCAGGACCATCTGTTAGAAAGTCTTTTCCTGATTGAACTGTCTTGGCATCCTTGTCAAAGCCACTTAACCATATGTGAGGGTTTATTTCTGGGTCCCTATTTTATTCCATTGGTCTATATGTTTCTCTTTATGCCAGTAACACATTCTTGATTACTGTAGCTTATAGTACATTTTGAAATCAGGTAATATGAGACCTCTAACTTTGTTCTTCTTTTTCAAGATTGTTTTGAAATTCAGAGGGAGTCCTTTGAGATTCCATATGAATTTTTTAATGGATTTTTCTGCTTCTGCAAAAAAACACCACTGGGAATTTGATAAGAATTACATTGAATCTGCAGATCTCTTTGGGTAATACTAACATTTAACTATATTAAGTTTGAAATCCATGAATATAATATGTTTTCCATCTATTTTGCCTCTAATTTCTTTCATCAAAGTTTTTTAGTTTTCATTTACAATCTTTCACCTCTGTAGTTAATTCTATTTTAACGTATTTTATTCTTTCTGATGTTATTGTATATGGAATTGTTTTCTTAATTTCCTGTTCATTTTAGTGTATGGAAATGCAACTAATCATTCATTTGTCCTAACAATTTTTGTTGCATGTATATTGCTAAGGGTTTTTTGGTGGAGTCTTTAGGGTTTTCTATATATAAGGTCACGCCATCGACAAACACTAACAACTTTATGTCCTTTCCAGTTTGGATGCCCTTTATTTTTTTTCTTGCCTAATTGCTCTGGCTAGGACCTCCAGTACTATGTTGCACAGATGTACCAAAGACAACATCCATGCCATTTCTAATCTTAGTGGAAAAGTTCCAGTCATTCCAAGAAATTATTCCAAAAAAATGTCATAAGGATTTCTCCTAGTTTTCTTCTTAGAGTTTATAATTTCATTTCTTTGATTTTCTAGTCTGTAGACTGGCAAAAAGTGTGACTTGTGGGCTTTTCACAGATGGTCTTTATTATGTCAAAGTATTTCCTTCTATTCCTAGTTTGTTGAATGTAGCTATCATGCAAGGGTATTGAATTTTGTCCTTTTATTTTCTGAATCAGCTGTGAACAGTTTTTTTCCTTCATATGTCAATACGACATATTAAGTTTACTGGGTTCACAAGTTAAATATCCTTACATTTCAGGCATAAATCCCACAGGCTCATGGACATATATATTGATTCATGATTTTTATCAAATTTGGGAAGCCTTCTTTTATTCTCCAAATAACCTCTCTATTCCTTTTTCTCTCCTTTCCTTCTATACTTCCATAATGCATTTTGTCTGCTATACAGTGTCCCATAAATTTCCTTGGGCTCTATTAACTTTTCTTCATTCATTTTTTTCCTTCTTGCTTCTCAGATTTGATAATTTCAAATGTTCTTCCTTTAGGCTTACAGATTATTTTTTCTGTCTAGAGTGTGTTGTTAACCCCTCTATTAAATATTTCAATTCAGTTATTCTATTTTTCAGCTCCAGAGTTAATTTTATCTCTGTTAATATTCTCATCCTATTCATGTCTCATTTCCCTGATTTCCTTATGTTCTTTTTCTATGTTTTTTCCCCATTAACTCTTAGAAGGTATTTAAGAATGCTGTTTGAGTTCTTTTGACCATTGTAGCATGTCAGACATTTGTGTCCCTCTAGTTTGCCACTTTATTTTCTTTATATTAATGGTTCATATTTTCCTGTATCTTTGTATACCTTGATTTTGTTGTTATTGCTAAAAACTGGGAATTGAAGAAAAATTGATCTTTTCTAGTCTGTAGACTGGCAATGTGCTGGGGAAGACCTTCAATGATTATTAGGGCATATTCTCATAATGTGTCTTACCTGGACCTGTGTGTGCTTTTCAACACCTTTATATTCACAGTTGCTATTAAATACATTAATTTCCCAAATTTTATCATTACTACTTTGCAGTGGGGCCTCAGATCCTCAGACAGTCTGTTGCATGTCTCCGCTTGCAGTCTCTCGTCCCATGGTCTGCAAGGCTGTTGTCCCTGGGGAGCTTTCATGAGCTGTGCTCACTGCTTTGTTTTCATAGCTTTTCCCAGCCTGAGAACCGAGCTGGGTCACTGTCCCCTACCTGAGGTTTGAGTCACAAGCAACAGAGACCAGTCCTTCAGGGAAGCCCTAGACAAGCTGGAACACTACGAACGAGATCTGTTGTATTCCTTCTGGTGATGGGGGGAGCTGGTTGCTGGGATTTCTTCCTTCAGCCCATGCTGTGACAGGCTATGTCACACGTGGGAAAGTTGAGGAGAAACGCCACTGAATTTTTGTGAATGTGACTTTTCCTTGATAGGGCATTTCTTTGCTTGCTGTATACCTTTGACCATGTTCTAGAGCCCCTATAAAGTTATTTTAGTTAGTCTCCAGTGTTTCTTTTTAATTTTTTTTGTGGGGAAACTAGTGTGTGGAACTTCTTGTCAACTGTATTGCTCATTTCATCCTCTAGCAGTCATGTTTAATGGACTGTCTTACTCCATTTTCCATTTGAAATACTTCTGGCACGTTTTCTTGTGCTTTAATATCTTATTTCGTATTTATTAAATAATTATATTTATTTAATTTTTAAATATTTCTTCTCAAGTCTATATGTCTGCTTTCATTTCTACTTTCACTTTAGCATAGTGCAGGCACACCTCAGATGTATTGTAAGTTCAGTCCAGACAACTGCAATAAAACAAATAAATCGAGTCAAGTGGTATTTTGGTTCCCCAGTGCACAAGAAAGTCATGTTTACGCTCTACTGTAGTGTGAGTGCACAATGGTATCATGTCTAGAAATAAACAACGTACATACCTGAATTAAAAAATACATTACTGCTAAAAAATGCTAACCATCATCTGAGTTTTTAGTGAGTTGTAATCATGGATCACCATAACAAGTGTATTAATAATGAAAAAGTTTTAAATATCGTGAGAATTACCAAAATGCGAAGCAGAGACACAAAGTGAACAAACGCTCTTGAGAAAGTGGTGCCAACAGATTTAGTGGGCGCAGGGCTGCCACAAACCTTCAGCTGTAAAAATCACATCTGTGAAGCTCAATACCATCAAGTGCAATAAAATGAGGTGTGCCTGTATTTTAGCTGAATTGTGCTGTTTTTGGCCTTACATTTAAATGCTTGTTTGCCTCTATAGATAATTCTAGGTTGACAGGTATTTTCTCTAAGCACTTTGATTCAATTGTTCCATTTTCTTTTGACATTTAATGCTGGGGAGAAGACATCTACTTGTGTTGATGATAATGCATTCTAATTGTCAGTCACTGGTAAGTAACCTGTCTTTTCTGTCTGGAACATTAAAGACATTTTTGTAGGCTTTTTCTATCTGTGATGTTCTGCAGTTATATTAGTATGTTTTATTTTAGATTTATTTAGATTTATCCTCTTTAATATTAGACATGTGTCAGAGTCTCTTCACCTATCTTTCTGTTTTTGAACTTCTTTTCATATTTTTCATCTTCTTAGCATTCTGATGTTGTTTTGCCCTGCCCCCAGATCACTATTCATATGCTCTAGATTTTACATCAGCCTTTGAGGCTTTTCACTTCATTTCTGTGTTTTTTTCCCAGGTTTCTGTTTTACTGGCTTCCTTCCTTCACTCTGGTGTTTCTCCCATCACTGTCTCACGGAGAGCTTTTCTCACCGCCTCATGGAACGACACTCGCTTGTCTCTTATCACCTCTTTTTGCGTTATTTCCCATCCCAGCCCTTCCTGCTACCTGAAATGCTTG
Source organism: Manis pentadactyla (assembly GCF_030020395.1). NCBI lineage: Eukaryota > Metazoa > Chordata > Mammalia > Pholidota > Manidae > Manis > Manis pentadactyla. The sequence goes on from NC_080026.1 coordinate 508,288, forward strand.
TTCTTGGTTCCTTCCTTCCTCCTCACCATCCCTGCCTTCACCCTTGACTGCCGCCCTCTCTACAGGTCAGTGGTGTCAACTTCTCTGTTTGATCACACTTCTACTTCTATCGCCAGGAATGCTGCCTGATTGCAGATGCTCAATAATATTTGATGAACAGATGCTTCTCTTTTATTTTCCCTTCTGTTGAATCTAATCTGTCATTCAAGAAGAAAACTACTGTTGTTCAAAATAGTGTTACTGATTTTTTTAACTTTTGAGAATCTTTAAACAAATAATTACTGTTTGGATCTTTTTTGGTGGGTTAAGTTAATGTCCTGGCTGTGTGGGTCAGTTGGCTGTCTTGCTTGCCCCGACTGTATCCAGGTGACGTGGCATCTCCGCTTGTATGATCCCTTTTCCTGCATTCCCTTGGGCTCCCCTCTTTCTCTGCTTAGCACCTTAACGATTCCATGCTGATTCCAGAATCAGGTTTCACATGGTGCTCTGAGACCCACTCCTCATGCTCCTGCAGTTCACCCCCTAGCCCTGGGGGCGCGCTGGTGGGATGGTTTCCTGGCTTTCTGTGTTATCCTGCACCGACCTCGTCATGTAGGTTGGCCTGAAGTGGCTCTGATGGTGCTAATTTTCCCCACTTTTCTTGGGTGGGAGCTTGGCTCTGGCCCTTTAGGCACTGAGTCCAGACCTGTTCTCCTTCATGATGGAGAGAAGTCTTCCCTTGTTATGTTCAGAAGGCAAACTCCCAATTACCTCCACCTACTTTGGGATTGGAAGCTCAGATGCCCGTTTGTGGCTTCAACTTGTTTACTGACGGGCATTTTAAGAGTAACTAAGTCTTTTAATAAAAACATTAAAAATACTACCTATCAAAGTTATGTGCTCAGAGCAGAAGGGAATTTAAAGCAAGAATTTATGCAAAGTTTAAAAACGTTAACTATGATACAAACTTATAACCACATGCAATATTACATATAGATTACATAATTTACATATAATAATATATAATAATAAGAGAGTATAAGATAAGTCTACAAATTAGCTAATTGTGATAGAAAGTCCAGATGAAGGACTAGCAAGTCAGGAGGCAGCGCTGGCACCCAAAGCCCCTCCCGTATCCATGCAGCTCTCGTTGGCTCGCACGGCGGTGAGATACGTCACGGCAAACTATGGTTTGTGGGTTAAGTCTAGCCCGTCATTTGCTTTTTGAATGAATTTCTATTAGAACACAGCCATGCCTTTTCATTTACATATTTTTTATGACAATTTTGTACTAAAGTGTCAGTTTTGGCTTCTTATGAAGCAAATCAGATGGCTCAGGAAACTGAAAATATTTAGTTGAGAATCCTTATTAGAGAAAGTTTGTCAACCTCTTCATTACATGATTGATTACATTACGATACGTTATCCATTCAAATACTGAAGAGGAATGACTTGTTACTAATGTCTTCAAGTAATTCCATTACTTCAAGTCATGCAGCCATAAACATTCATCTGTACTTTCCCAGATCAAATACACCTGCGTCTCTGTGGGTGTAGGTTTAGGAGGGGAATGACCAAGCTTTGGGTACACTTGCTCCCAATGTAAGGGGACAGTGCGTTTGCCAGAGTGATTTCCCCGGTGGCATGTGTACTATCTATGTGTTGGGGTTCCTGTTGTTCTGCATGCTTGACAACACTTGATACTATCAGACCTTTAGATTTTAGTCATATTGGTGGGTATGCAGCTTTAATTTGCATTTTCCTGATGGCTAATGAGACTGATTGTTTTCCAGAGGTTTATTGGCCACTGGGACATTCTCTTTCCCAAAGTTCATATTCAAGATTCTTGTCCACTTCTTATCTGGACTGTCCTTTTGTTTCCAAGGGTTGAGTGTACAGCTGGTGTGTTAGTTATGTGCTCAACCGATGTTGTATTCTGCTTTTCATCTTTAATTCTTTTGATGACAAGAAATTCATGATTTTAATATTGTCCAATTGATCAATATTTAAGATTATTACCAGTCACTTCTCAGTGTCTATGAGACCACAGCTATTTTATTCATTTTGTTTTGTTTTGTTTTTAATTCCACATATAAGTGGAATCATATGGCATTTGTCTTTCTCTGCCTGGCTTATTTCACTGAGCATAATACCCTCTAGCTCCATCCATGTTGTTGCAAATAACAGGATTTCTTTCTTTTTATAGATGAATAATATTCCATTGTATATATGTACCACATCTTCTGTATCCATTCATTTATTGATGGACACTTTGGTTGTTTCCATATCTTGGCTGTTGAAAATAATGTGGCAATAAATATAGGGGTGCATAAATCTCAGTCATAATATACATTAGCCACAGTCATGAAAGTGCAGGATGGAGGATGTAGCCAATGATCCTGTAACATCTTCCTACGCTGACAGATAGTAACTGCACTAGTTGGGGTGAGGATTTAATAACACATATAATTGTTGAGTCATTATGTTCTATACTTGAAACCAATAAAATATTGTATATCAAGTATACTTCAATAAAAAATAAGAGATTTAAGATTATTGCGTTCTATTTATTTCTTGTTTCAAAAATATTTATGAATTATGAAATAGTCTCCATATTACTTCACATCAAAACTCTCCTCCACTGCTCTGAAGTGTCACAATTGTAAAAAGCTGAAATGAACATAAATTCATGGGCTCATTTCTGGGGCATATTTTGTTCCAATATTACATCATCTTAAGTCTAGATATCCAGGGAGCAAGACTCCCTGACTTGTTCTTCTTGAAGAGTATCTTCATGTTCTTGAATCTTTACCTTTCTGTCTTAATCTTAGAATTAGCTTTTCAGTTTACACACTTGTATGCACATGAAACCTGCTATGATTCTGACATAGGTCTGTCTCTGTCTGGGGAACATTTTTAATGACCTTTCTGTTTAGCTTCCTGGAATCTCTGAAAAAAATTGTTTGCTTTAACATGGATCTGCATATTTGTTTGAACATTCTCTATGTTCTTGACCTTTTATTCCATTTTTGCATGTGTCTTTAAAGTTGCTTCAAATTGTGTTCCAGGTGAAGCAAGGTGTATGTGTAGTAAAGATCGGAAAAGGGGTTGGTGTAACTCAATACCTCCCGTGCTTATCTGGTTAGGAAAAGAGTACTGAAACCTGTGTTATTTTAGAAAACACAGATGTAACCTTTGGATTCAAGGATTAGAGATCCTAATTTTTGTAGGCCTGAGATCTGACTCAGCTGTCAATGTTTTCATGAGCCTCAGAGGCATTTCCGGTGGAAGTCAAGGCTGAGCATCAGTCGTTCAGGATGTTGTGCAGAGGACATGGCCTCTTTAAATGCTAATAGCATCACCCTCTCCAGCCTGGAATAATGTATTGAGACTTTTTGTTTGGAGTCACAGTTAATTAATTTCCAAATAAATTAATCATGAGCATATCTTCCTAAATCTTTGTATACCATCATAAAGTCCTGCCACCCTGTGGAGACAGATTGATGGGAACGTGGCGGTTTAAACTTGGTTTATTCTTGTTTGTGTGTGTGAATGTAGTTCTCACAAATATATTCAGACCTCACTGAACAGTTTCCTAGGTATGTGCCTGTCTCATTGAATAGGCACAGAAGAAATCTGTCAGGATGAATTAATGAAGCAAAAAGGCAACATATTTGGTAACCCCATGAATTTCCAAACATGGATTAAAAATCTTAGTTCTCTCTCTTATCTTCAGATGCGTAGTAAGAGAAAAACCCCTCCAAACAGGAAGTTTCAAAGGCACTTCTAAATTAAAGTAATATTTGCTGGGTCCGTGTATCCCATGTATCATGATGGGCATGTTATCTTGTATAATTTAATCCCTTTAAGCAGTCTATGAATTAAGAGCTATTTCTATTTTTAAAAATGGAGCGCTTGAAATCAGCAAGCGAATATAAAACTTAAGTTCCCTGAGCATTGAAATCACAGAGCCTGGGTCTGTGCTGCAGTTGAGTCCCTGGTGCGCGGCCCTCACCCTCCGTCTGTCCCGCACCCATCCTGACAAAGGACCTGGAAGAAGACGCAGAGACAGGAAGGTTTCCACCGCCTTAGAGAACCGCTCAAGTGCTGCGTGGAACAGATGATAATTATTTCTGCTCTCTCCACTGGAATGTTAGGGCTTAATTAGCATTTGTAAAGATGTTATGGATGAAATCACTGTAATCTCGAAAGGACATTATGCCCAACAGTCTCTTTGGGCTTTTTGCCTTGTATCTTCTGACCGGCTGTCACCACGGCCCTCACGGGATTTATGGGCACGCCTCGGCTTCTCGTCCCCTCTGCTTTGAGAACAGCTGCGCGGAACCTGTCTTCTTGCTGAACGAGGTCTGACTCCTTGTGGTAGAAAGGATGTGGATTAATGAGTCAGACACCCCTGGTGGCGCCGGGGTGGGGAAGCACAGACCAGCTTAGGTAAATTAAGAGCTGGCATCCTGGGGTCCCACCCGCAGCCAGAGATCTGACAGAGTCAATACCAGCAGGGCGTCATTTTAAAAAGCTCCATCTTCTACAAAACAGCATTATTTTCAGTGATAGCCATTCAGTTACCAGTAAAGGACATTTTTTGTTTCATTATTTAGTTGCACATAACAAATAAAAGAGTAAAATAATAATATTCATATAAAAATAATATTCAAGGAAAATATTGCATGCAGAATTGAAGGTTCAAAACTGAGAACAGTGGAATGAAAGATGCTGCATTTTATTTCTTCCTTTTCACTGTTCCTAGGATAGCCAGTTTATTTTTATTCTGTTGTTTAAACACAGCAAAATTCAGGGCTTCAGGCAGGGAAATTGAACTGCAACCCAAGTGGAAAGTGTGCAGGGTGAGCTCAGTGACCCCGAGTCCTACCGGCTCACTCAAAACAGACACCTGCACCCGAGGCACGTCGGGGGCCGACCGCGTTAGCGCGGCTTCTTAAATCCACTCCTGCATAGACCGCAATGCTTACTGAAAGTAAGTAATGAATATTTGCTCATTTGATTCATACATATAATAATATCAAAACTCAGTAGCAACTGCAACAAATGTTTAGAATTCACACACGAAGAAACTGTTTTCTTCAAGAAGGGTTAGTCTCTCTTGGAAGTTGTTTGTAGCTGACGAAGCGTGGTGACAGTGAAAGGCGGCTGACTGCCACCAGCACTATTATGTTTCTGATCATCTAAGACAGGGCACTCCCCTGACACTTGAGGCAGATCCCCCCTTGGTGGACCTCTGAGTAGCATTTTTTCTGTAACTGTTCTGCCACCTCAATCCTGGAGATCTTGGTAAGAACAGACATTTCCCTATGTCAAGTTTGCAAAGGAAACAGGTGCAGACATTAAGTGTGCATGGCGCATGGCAAGGTCAGGCAGAAACGGGTCCAGTTTCCTCGGTGAATCAGGAAGATACAACGTGTGCCTGCAAAGAGTCTGTGAGTGAATATAGGACTAAAAGCAACTGGTGGTGGCCCCTGTGTTCAGGAATGTCCTCTCTGAAATAAGCTATCCACAGAGGACAAGACAGCAGGGGAAGCCCGAGGTTGCCCTCTCCACAGAGGCCCTGGGGGTAACCCAGCTGGATGTTGGCTAAGTGAGCAAAGTTGAGGTTCAGAGGTTCCTGTGCAAGGACGCACAGGACGTGGCTACCAAAGGCATGGTCGGGGGGAGAACAGCAGACATGGAGGGCAGGGCACTCTGGAGCCCTGGCAGAGGGGCAGCCAGCCTCGGTGAAGGACCATAGAATCGGGTTTGCATTCTCGCTCTGCCGCCTAGAAGCTGGTGCACTGTGTCCCCTTAGCCGGTTTCCTTAACCCCCCTGCCCATCAGTCTTCACCTACACACTGAATAATGACACCTGATGTTCCTGGATCATCACACATAGAGTGATACACGCAGACCTCCTGCCGCAGCAGTGTAGGCAGTGTAGGCAGATGATGCTCACATCTGTCTGTGGAAGGAACAAAAATCAGCCCAGAGCTGGGTGGAGGGGCCACAGGGTCATGACTACAGAGTGGGGCAATGGAGGCCTGTAGACGGGGTCCCTGAATGATGTTCTTTTCTGCTGAAGAATGGGGACTGTGTCGAGAGAATGGATTCCAGGCCCATCTCCGCCTCTGGCTGGCAGTGTGGCCACAGTTAAGCCGCTCCCTCCTCTGGGCCCCAATCTTCTCCACAGCAAGGCCAGTGTCCCCAGGCCTCCCTGAACCAGACATTTTTTTTTTTACCAGGAATCCAGATGACTTAGCTGATAACCATCCCCATGTTTAAGCTCTGATAATAAAAACAGACTTTCTTAGTATTTTGTTTGTGTGCCTGCATCACAACCCCACCTCTGGCCGTGTGCAGCCTCCTGGCCCCACCCCTCTACACCCCGCACGGCCCTCCCCTCCCCACCCTCTCACCCCTCCATCCGTAGGGGGTTGGGCCGTCTCCTGGGCACAGCAGCTAGTAATGGGGAAAAATGGTGCCAGGGATTCATTCCCTAGGCTGTAGGGTCCTTGAGGGGGCCCTTAGGGGTGGAGGAGGCTCAGGAGGCGGTTCACTGGGGGTAGACGGCTCCCGTGCTCAGGGTCCCAAAGTGGTGGGTTGTTGAAGTTCCCCCTGTTCGGATTCTCCATCCACCCCCTTAATTGTCACTTAGCAAATATTCATTCAGGGCCTGTCAGGCTTGGGCGCTGTGATGGGGGCTAGTCAGGAGGCAACAAGTGAGTGCAGAAGGAGAGTTAGAAGAGGGTGAGTCTCTCAGCACCTGCGGGACATGAGTATCTGGAATAAACAACCAGGGTGAGCGGCTACCGAGGCCACGATGAGGCTGCGTGCGTGGCACCTTGGCATGCGGGACCGACGACAGACACACGGTTTCCCAGCTCACGGCCCGCAGCTGGCTGTGATAAGTCAGTTCAAGCTGATTTCTAGGTTCATATCTGCCAACTGAGTGTCACCCCCTGTACTAGTGGCCTCCCAGAGCACATTCTCCTCTTGGCGAATGGTGGGAGCACAGAAGGGTGGTTGGAAGCTCAGCACGGATCTGGCTTGGGCCCATGATTTACTGGCCAAATCCATCCCGTGATCCCAGGGGAGGAGGGGGTACAGTCAGCCCACAGTGGGGCCCTGTGGCCACCGTGTGATGTATTATTCTAGTAACAGAAGGGGTAAGCAACTGGAGACAACCCCACAATCTGCCCCTCGGGAAGGGAGCTGAGGGTGTCCGGGCAGCGAGCACATCCCTTGGTGGCCGTCAGGGAGCCCTGCCTGACACACGGCATCTGAGCAGATTCCTGGGGAAGTGAGCCGGGCACACATGTGGGGGCAGAGTATTCCTGGCGGTGGTCTGGCTGGTGCCCTGAGGCAGGGGGCTGCCCCTGAGGGGCCAGCGTGGCTGGAGCAGTGGGGTGAGGAGGCCGAGTGCAGACATCCTGGGTGGGGGGAGAGCTGGGGGCTGGGGCAGAAGGCACAGGTTCCCTCTGAGCGAGGAGGGGGGCCTCAGAGGAGAGGAGAGGTCCGGTGTGGGTGAGGGAAGAGGCCAAGCAGGGTGGGTGCTTCCAGGGACGTGCGGGGGGCAGGGCGCTGACCGGACGGTCCCGCATCATCCCGAGGCGCTGCAGCCTGTCCCTTGGCTGCGGAAGGGGGTCAGATCCTGGGGGTACATGTCGGTGGAGCCTATAGGATGTGCGGATGGGGTCAGACGGGCGTCTGAGGGCAAGAAAGGAGTCATGGGTCACTCCCGAGATCTGGGCCTGAGGCCAGAAAGCTCCCTCCTGGTGGGGAGGGACTGTCGGGCCAGACAGGTGCTCAGGCTGCCCTGGCCGGTGGGGCCGCCCTTCCCCGACTGTCTTTACCAGAACCGGTGACCCTGGAATAAACTGCCACTGAGGGTGTGTGTGTCTGTCCTGCTTAAACCAAATCCTGAGTCATGTCAGCTGGGATTATGTCCACACTGACTTTTAATGTACTTTGAGTTTAAAAGTCATGAGATAAGAATCCCAGAAATAAATAATTCACGGCAACTGTATTATAACGTTAATTCTAGCCTATAGTGTGCATTTAAATTTGAATGGGCAATAGCTCGATTTTATTTTTTTGATTAAGTCTTCAGAAGTAATGGCTGACAATCGCCCTCGATGGGGTCAAAAGCTCTATTTAAGTGCCTGACATCTTTATGGTGGAAATCCGCGGGAGCGACTTCCTGGGCGTATTGCTCACTCCCAGCCCCCGGGTCCGTTTTCAGCGAGGACCAGGCCGTGAGCACAGCGTCCAAAGCCCCCCGGCTGGGCCGCCTACCTTCCCCAGCAGATCCGCACAGCCGCCCGGCCCTGCCGTCGCCCCGCGTCACCCTGTCCGCTGGCCTTTCTCGCTGCCTGTATTCCACCTGACCTTTCAAGGGTCACTTCGAACCCCACTTCCTATGGTCAGTGACCCTGCCCAGAGCCCACACTAATCTCACACACTTCAATGTGCTATATTATGTGTAAATCATATTTTTCACATGGTACAGAAATGCCTTTGAAAGAAACGGTTTGTGAGAGACCGCCCCACGAGAGCGGGGGTGCCGTCTCTGTGCGCCCTGTCCTTCGTGTCCCTCCCGGCTATTCTGGGGACTGGCCACCTGGAGCAGAAGCGTGATGCGCGTGACTCCCGCGGCCCTGCCCTCGTGGTCACTTGCTGAAATGTCCCGAGCCCCGTGGCCCTCACTCGGAATGCCTGGTCCTGCGCCTGGAGGCGGGTGGGCCCGGGGTTACCGCGGGAGGGTCGGGCAGGCGCCCGTGTCCCACCGTCTGGCGTGGTCCTGGCGGCCGCGGAGGGAGCTGGCCTTGCGGGTGACCGCCGGGCATCGCTGTGCGCACCTCTCAGCAGTGTCGGCGGCAGGAGGAGGGAGGGCGAGCCCAAGCAGGACCCCCTTGCCCGGGTGTGGCGAGGATGACGATGCGGGCCCACGGGCTGCAAGGCGGGCAGCCACTGCAGGGGGAGGGGCCGTTTGCCAGCACCACGGTCCTCGGCGTCGAGGTCTGTCCCCCCCTCGTGCCTCTGCCCCTCAACAGGGTGATGGGGTGTGAGGAGCAGAGGGCGCATGGAAGCCAGACCCTGCCTCCGTCCGCGCCAGCGATACACGGCTAGTCACGCGTGGGGATTTTGAGTGGGAGCCGCGATTGCAGTTTTAGGGAAGCAATGTTGTGCCTTGCAAAGCAAAAGCTCTTCTGATAATAGGGGAAGTTCCAACTCAGGGCTCAGGATGGATTTTTGTCAGGACGACCCACTACTCCCAGTTGGCAGGAAAGTTGGGCATGATTGGTTAGTGGGATTTATGGGGACAAATAAAAAGCACTTGATGCTATAACCTGATAACTTGCATTTCCTCCTTGTGGCTATTTTCTGAGCCTGGTTTCCTTCTTCAGAAAAGGTGAGAATAACATCAACCTCACAGAGCTGCCCAAATGTACTCACGCCAGGGCTGCCAGCAGAGGCTGGGAAATGCCTTCCTGTGCCTGTGGCTTCAAGGGCGCACGGCTGACGGGAGTTGGCCTGGGGTTGGTGGGGGAAACGCCCTTTCTGTGCAGTTCCTATAAGCACCCACCCCACGAGTGCCACACCTGGTCTGAGGTTAAAGGAAAACTTACCCCCATTTTCCCGGGGGTTCCTTTTTCTGAACCGCTGGACCCACACCCACCCCTACTGCTGTGCATCCTCAAAGGCCAGGGCTCGGGACCCTTCGCCCTTAGCCCTGATTTCTATTCCCAGCCATCACACAGGCTCTCTGATCTCAGGCTGCCTTGACTTCTGTTCAGCAAGACACACCGGCCATGCCTTTTCAGGCTGGTCAGAGGTTAACTGGCCACAAATGGGTTTTAGTGCATTATCTGTGTGTATGAAACATCCTATCACCATTACTGAGAAAGGAGTTTGACCTCAACACTCACAGTGAAGAGGCTGCTGCCTGCCTGCTCTTTATTTTGTCTGGAAGCTTTCCATATCGATTTTAAACGTGTAACAGAAGGATCCACACCAGCTTTCTAACAACATGCATGGAACGAGGAACAGGGACATAAGTCTTGTCATAAGTACATTCAAAGAAAACCATGGAAAAGCCTATTGTCTTCTGCCTTCAAGGTTCTTTCTGCTCAACTCTTGTTGGACATCACTGTTCATAATTTCTCAGGTTCAGAAACGGCTGCCCTCCGGTTACTTTAATGTAAGTGGCTTTTCTATATCCCTTTGTCTCTTCTTAGGCAGTTTTTCTTTTTAGGAAGGAACACCAGGATGCATGGGGGCAGTCCTCATCTATTCACTCATTTATGGCCCAAACCCCAAACCCACAGGATCAGGCTCAGTGATGAGTGTACACTTTGCTGCTTTTTCAATTTGGCCTGCTGGGGGGAACACTGTTTTATTTATGAATTTATTTTGCTTGATTCTTTCAGCTAAACTTTATAAATTAAAAAGAAAGGCACTTAATGGAGATAAAATTCAGTTCCTTTGGCACGAAGGAAAGTTCTCTTACAAGTCAGTAGAAAGGAATCGAATCAGCGCTTACAAACAACATTGTTTTGACTGATTCTCTGGGATCATTTTCACCCACAGGGTGAGCCAATAGGTGTTTTTTGTCCCTGACTGATATCAGTCTATTGCCTCAGGAATGAGGCAGACAAGCCTTTCCTGAGATGTTTTAAGAGGCACCATGGCTGGTGAACACCTCCAGTCTTTGGCATTGGCTAAATCTGACTTGAGTTGGTATTTTTAACATGTCATCATTGAGTGTTTTTTCCTGGGAAGTTTCTGAATCTCTGTTGCCTATTGTTCAAATGGGGCTGATAATGGCCAGTCTTCAATAGACACTGTCTCCTGAGCAACTGGCCTAGGGAATTTATAGCTACGGAACCACTGGGAATGTCCTTTGGAATAACTATTGAACATACACTCCCAGTGGATGTCATATTTTGTCATCACCATTTTGAAGGAGCTGATTTGATGGAAGGCATTTCAGTGTAACTGATGTTAACCAGCTGTTAAACATTAGCCTGATGTAGGGGGCAAGTAAAGCTTAGAGAAGTAGGAGGGAGACTTGCTCAAGGTCACACACCGGAGGACAGAGAGAGGTAAGGGCAGACACTTGGTCTCATGGGTACAGACCTTCTGTATCTGGACCCAAGGCATGTTTAAAGCAGGTTATGTCTGAAAATAGCACAGAATTTAGGGACTGTTAAGTCTTGGTCACAGTTAGATGTGTGATTAATTATGTGGACTAGCTCTTTGCTTTGGATACAATTAACAAACCCTTTTTTCCAAAAGAAGATATTGAAAGAAAAAGTCAGAAAACTAAGTTACATGAATAGAGTAATGTTTATGATTTGATTCACCATCTACACATTATATTTAATATATTTGACATTTTATTAAATCTTTAGGTAATCACAGTAAGCAACACAGTACCAAAGTTCATGTGTAGCTATTTCCTCTTTCAGGTCCGTTTCCCTGTTATGTGGAAGGGGAGTTGGGGCTATTTGATCTCTAAGGATGTTTGTAATTTTGCCACTCTTGACTGATATTTGGGGCATCTGCCTCTGGGGGAAAATCTCTATCTATTATTGACTGTCCAGAATGCCCCTTTCTTAGAAATTTCTTCTGCCCCACCTGGCCTTGCAGGCCTGCTACACTTGTACCACATAACCCGATCCCTCAGGTCTGCTGCAGGACGGGAAGCTGACAGCCAGCAGAACCAGCCCCTGCATGCATAGGGCCCCCCAGACCACCTCCCCTGAGAAATTGAATTGCATTCGTTCACTGGGCTGCAGTGTCCTCTTGAACCAAGTGGATATAGTTGACAGGAGCGTGAATAAAAGCTAACAATACAGGCAGGTTATGGGAGGGTAGTTCAGAGACCCAGGGAGAGCCGTTTGGAACTGCAGTTGGGTCAAATGTGACAAGAAACGCACAGATCAAGAGGAACCCTGTCCCTCCAGGGAGGGGGGTCAAGAAGGGGCGGGGGGCAGGACGAATCCTATTCTCACCAAATGCAGTTGAAAGTTCATGACCTGTCAGTAGATCTTTCCAAATAAATCCTTATTTGGGGCTCCATAGGAATCAGTTTTGATCTTTGCAAACTAAGGATCATGATTCAAAGAAAATCTTTTGACTGTCAATTAAACATAAGGCCGTCTTTTAATATCAGAAATGGAGAGAAAAGTTTCCACATACTTCTACAAGTTTCTCCATTTTTGTCACAGAACCTCGGCCTGAGTTGATTTCCAACAAATATTTCATCTGAATCATGAACATTGTCAGAAATGCATTCTGAGATGATGCAGAGTTTTGCATGGGGCAGCCGTCTTTCTAGGTTGATTTCTTTGCAACACACAACAGAGGGATTTCCTAGGACCTTAGCTGGTAAGAATCCTTATCATAATTAGAATAGATACAGTGAGATGAGGAAGAGGGTTTTTGTTTGTATTTTTTTTAAACCAGTTTCAAGGGAATTAGATTTCTTGTTGAGTACAGAACAGAGCAATTCAAACCTAAATGCCTGTAAAAAGGTTGTTTATTAGGGAACATTTTTTAAAATCTTTTTTTTTATTTGAAAAATGTTTAGCAGATACTAAAACATCTGGTTAAAAAGTGAAATCTTCAGTGACACATCTGGATGTTTGCTCCATAAGATGTCAAACACGAGGATAATTAAAAATATAAAGCTAAATTACTTAAATGTTAAGCTTTCCTCCAGATGTTTGATGCTATCTCAGACCAAAAAATCATTATGTGCTAGACATTAAGGTAATCAAGAATATCTAAATGCCACTATAAATAAAATAACATTCCTAATATGGTTCATCAGAGAGACAGTATTAACCAATGATTAGAGACAGCACAAGACATTTGCTTGTTAGTTAAGTTAGTTAAAAGAGTTTTCATCTGATCAGGAGTAGCTAGTGAGACCTAGGAATAGAGCATGATTACCCCTGGAGGAACACTGGCCAGGCTGACAAACGAGAGTATTTCATTGCCAGGCTGATATTTTGTTGTTTTGATACATCGGTGGGTCAGCAAGCTGGAGTTTTTGGCCATTTATTAAAGAATAAAGGAGTTGAATTTTGGAAATGTATTAGAGAAATGGGGCATACCTTTGAATTTCAATCCTTTGGCAATATTTGTGAAGAGTAATGTCCATGCAGATGTCACTTGCAGCTTACTTCAGCTTTAAGAAGGACCAGAGGACATAGCCAGGGTCGGCCCCTGGTCACATCCGCAGAGAGAATGGGAGTTGGGGTGAGATCCACGGAGGTGAGGAGGTGAGGACAGCAGAGGAACGTGGCTGACCCTGAGGTTTACGCACAAGGTGCTAATCTGGGTGAGCGAGTGCGTACAGAGGGAGGGACTGTGCGTGCGTCTTGGGGCAGGAAGCAGTTTAGGGCGCAGACCAGAGGAAGTTGAAGGCACCACCAGGCCATGCACGTGGACAGGCCAGATGCTCCCCAGGAACTCAAGACTATTTCTCTGCTTGATTGGTTTTGTTGGTGGTGTTGACTTTATATATTTAGGCTGAGTTAAAATGTCTCCTCTCAAAACAGCTCTATCAAAACGTTGGTATCAAATCATAATACATTCACGTTGAGTGTCCACTTAATGAAGAGGAAGCATTTTAAGTCTCGTGTACAGAATAGGAAACGGGGCCTCAGAGATGCCCAGTGACGTGTCCAGGAAGAGCGCTCCATCACGAAGCAGGAGAATATAAACACGAACCCAGGTCTGGTTTACTCCAAAGACATTTTTATGCATTACCATAAGGCCTCTTATAAAGCGTTAAGATATCAGTTGCTTTTCTCTGCACTGAGATGACAGCTGCTGCACTGAACCTGGTTATGGGTCAGTGTAGATACAGGGACCACAGACGCACCTCACAGACGGAACTGGGAAGCAGATGTGATGCCGGAGAGACTGAACACGAACAAATGCGGCACCTGCGTGAGTGGGAAGCGTGGGTGGTGCAGCGATGGTGGATCTCCTGGGCACAGAGATGCGGGCTTCAGGTTGAGTCGCAACATTCCAATTTTAGGTGGACAAGTTAAACATTTACTTATAAAAAGGTGACATTAATACTATTTTTCTGTAGGTTGTCATCCACTTAGAGTTTAGAAAGATGTGTAACTTCATAAACCTGACTCCGAGTTTGCGCATAGAACTCAATAAATATGGCAGGAATGCCTACCTGAGGAAATGAGTTTTATACCTATATATGTGCATCCATGTCTTCACAGTATTTACCTCAAGGTCGAGGGCAGGATTGTGGGTGGGGTACTAGGGTCCACATAGGTGCATTTCATTCAGAAAAGCATTTCAGGCGTAGGTCAAGTGGTAAGCACCTCGCCGTCAAGGCACGGTCCTGGGGTCCCTTTCCTAGCTCGCAGGCCTCGGGCTGTCTCGTCGGGGCCTCGGATCCTGGGCCAGGGCCTTTAGCTCCGTCGGAGGTGCAGGAACTGAAGTTGCATCTGCCTGGTTCAGACCCAGATGACGTCTGGAGCCTCTCAGCCCTTGAGTGATACCTGAGTATCCTAACATTCAGTAGTCTATGAGCCCTTCCCACGCTTTGTTTTCTTGGTTGAGGGTTTTTAATAGCAACAGAAGTGTGTGTTTAGTGGGGTGGGGTGAGGAGGGAATTGAGTTGTTATGGTGAACTTTGGATCAGAATCTGGCTTCTGTCAATCTCTCTTGATTGGTTTTTCTCCTCGGGATGCCTGCGTTTTGTGCCAGTACGGCCGGCTGTGCAATTCAGCCTGTTCTGTAAATTGGCAACATGTCCTCACTCCCAGGCCTTTGTGTCTACTAGAGACACAGTAGGAGAGGGGGAGGAGGTGGTGTTCACGCAGGGACAGCCCAGATCCTGCCGAGGGCGGTGGGTGCTGCCCGGGAAGTCCTCGGCCGGCCCGCGGGGACCCCTTCTGCGGGGGCCCCGTCCACGGCTCAGAACACGTCCGGGCTCTGCTCTCAACCTCTCACCTCGCCCTCCCTCCCTCTGCTCCCTTCTTCTCCTTTTCTCTCACGTGGTGCTTAATCCATCTTTTGTGCTCTCTTGGCTGCTGTTTTGAGGGTTTTAACTTTTACGGCAAGATGATTAGCAATTATTTTCTTGAAGAAAGATCCTCCTAAGTAGATTATGGTTGAAGCTATTTTTTCATTATTTTATTGCTGCTTTAGTGTCAATGATCCCATTCTGATTCTCACCCAGATACTTTCAAATATCTCATACATCCAGCCAGTGACTTTTAGATCTTATTTCTTAAAGTTGAGTGGTTTAATATATATTGTCGCAATGTGAATATTTAATCACAGCCAGACCACATGGCTTCAGTAAAGTTAGGCAGAGCAATTTGTGTAATTCTCTTATGATGCTATTCTTCCCGTTGTAATGCTTAAATGTTTTCATCAAACAAGTTAGCCATAGATAGGAATGTGGTTTCCTTTTCTCTCTCCTTTGAAGTGCAAGTGTGAAAATCCCAGCTAGACTCAGTAATTGGCTGTCACACACTGTTTAGAATCCTGCTTTGAAGAAGAACCACTTCTCTTCCACTGTGTGCTGTTTGCACCAAAAATATTCAAAATGGACATATCAAAGTGGAATGTTCATTTTTATTGCTTATTTCTAATTTCCAACACTTGTTCTAACTTTTCTTAAAATTAAGACTAAAGATTTGGGGATTTGAAACACAAAATGCTATTTGAACTGAGATGGATTGGATCTGTTAGTTGACTAGGAGGCTGGAGCAGAACCCAAGAGAGTCAAGAGCTGTAATATGCGAGCATATTGTGAAACTCCTAACGCTGTCTTTATAGAGCTGAAAACAGGAATCTGTCATGTGGGAGAAAGAAGTGATAAGTCTAGGGAGGAAAAAAGGGAGACAGAGTCTGGTGAATTTGTTTCCTTAACACTTGGCGAAGTTATTGATAACATGCCTAGGGGCCAAAATGGAGCTCCACCTCCGAGAGGAGGCCTGCACTTGAGTCCTGAGCACAGCTGCCTCTGAAGGCGGGGTGCGCATGTAAGGACACTGTCCGCACTCTGCAGGTGCAGGAAGGAGCTCTGTGAGTCAGCTCACACCCTGACCTTCTCCTGAGCTAATGCTCCCAATGCTGTACTTCCACGGAACTCGCTTTGTGGGGCAGGGGCATGCGCTGGCTGCCCTCCTGAACGGGGTCAGTTGGTGAAAAGTGTCCTTCCTCTCTCTCTGTCCCCCAAGCTCCTCCTTGGAGAAGGCATGCCTGCAGAAACATGAGGATTTCATGATGAAAAAGAAATAGTTTCAAAACAAAAATGGCTGATCTCCAGATTCCCTATCTAGACAATAAACAGGGAAGGAAAATATAGACAGTTGTTAGTGAGATTAAGTAAGAGAATGTATGACTCTGTGGCATATTATATATAATAGCTCCATAAGTACTTGTCCTTCTAAATTTCCGCTTCCTTTTATTATGTAACAGTATATAAGGCCAATTTAGAACACCTTTCTAGATACACCGCAAGAAAATAAACAGAAAAAATTAGAGTAAAAATGATTCGCAGTTCACTTTTCTCCCTTACTGCGTTCCATCTAATACTGCTGGACCATGTGACTCACAGCATTTTTGAGAAAAGATGCTGAGAAAAATCTCACAAGGTGAGCTGAATAGGATTGATATAAATGAAGATGTGGAAGGCATGAGTAGTTGCTCTCAGACATTAGTGGACCTGTGAAATTATCTGGGGAAGCTTGCTAAGATTTCATATGTTCAAATTCCCCCAAATTCAGCCTTGGTGGGTTCCAGTGTCAGACCTTGAGAAACCCAGCTCTGAAGTGTGTTCTCAAGATGCACAGGTAGGGCCATGGTGCCTCCTTAGACCGGTCCCTCGAGTGGTAGACGCTCTGGTTTGGGAACATACGTGCAGGGACTTCCTGTGAGGGGCATTCTGGGACCCTCGCACCTACCGCACGGGCAGACAGTCGCTGGGAGTGGAGCACCGGCGTGTGCGAGCTCCTGTGTGCGTAGCTTGTGTTTCACAGCTGCCGGAATAGGCTTATCAACACTGTTGTGAAGAAGCATTCTTAACTCTGCCAAAGTCAGTTAGCCTTTTGGAGAAGGTGAAGGGATAGCTTTGGGTGGTGTACTACATCATAAAATGCTGAATAAAACTTTCAACAGTTCAGTGTCAGTCTTATTCTGGGGAATGTAACTGTCTGTAATGCTGGGCTGTTCTCCGCCTGAAGCACCCCACTTGTTCTCGCTGATCGCCCCTGCAGCCCCCCGCTTCTCCCTCGTGATAACGCGCGTCCCCAGCACACAGGTTGCTCCAGGTGTGGGTCTGAAGTCAGGGGCCACGGCTAACTCAGAGGGCATCAGCAGTCCAAGCAGTAGTTTTTAAATAAAGCGCTGTCAAAGTTCTGTGCTTCCTTTCCACTCATTGTTTGGCTCGGAAAACAGATGAAATCTCTGACTCGTCTTAGCTGCCTCCTTCCAGTGTGTTCTGGTTCTGTCACGAGGCAGCAGGCACCGGGGTGACCGGCCCACGTCCAGGGTGGAGACTGTGTCCCACGGCCACCGACTTTGCTGTCGGCTCTCTGACTAATGGCTTCGTTTTTAATGGATGAAATGTAGTATGATTAACTCTCAGGAGATTAATTGGTGGTGTTTCTGAGAGCTAAATAATGAAGAAGCAATTAAACAAACCCGGTCTGTTGTCCTTACCGCAAATCAAATGATGCTCTTTCTTCCTGTTCTTGGGTTGTGGCTTGGAGGGAAGAAGGCCCTGCTCAGGCAGGGGGCAGAGACTTTGGCGATGGTTCTGGGAGGAGGGTATGAAGCATGGTGGACACCCTCCCTGGCGTCAGGCCTGCCTGGGTCTGAGCTCTTACAGTGTGTTATTTGAAAAATAGAGAAGTTGTTTAATTCATAAGCCCAGTTTTTTCATCTCTAAAACAGGAATAATACATAATTTGTAGGCTTAAATGGAGATTAATGAAGATTAAATGACACAGTATATTTGAAGCATCTTGCAAAATGCCAAGAACATAATTTTCAGTCAATATATTCTGCTTTCAAATCCCTTCCCGCCATCCTACTGTCATGCTCAACATTTTCCTGGGAGCGGAAGACTTTAGGGGAAGACTCAGGGATTGTAGGAAGGTTTCTGTCTCTCTGTGACCTTCAGAAATATAGAAAGGAAAGAGATTGATCCCCAATCTCCCACTCCGTATCAAAATAATTGCCATTTGCAGCCATATCACCCTCATAAGCCCTTATTTAAAAAAAAACATAAGCCATTGAATGTTGTATTTCCAGCTTCTAATATCGATGGTAGAGTCCCTATTGCTTGGGTGAGAGGTGAAGTCTCCCATACAGAGTGGATCTGAGTCGATGGGGCTCAGGGAGGAACTTTGGCCACGGCAGCTAGAAAGGGTCCATCAGTTTCATGATGCCGCTGGTTTGCTCTAAAGGCCGAAGGATGGCGGACGACAGGGACAGTGAAGTGTCGTGCTTTGGGCCAGATGTGACAAGTAGCTCGTAGTATTTGTCCAGTGGGATGGGTTCCTCAGCCACTGGGAGGTTCTGAGGGTATCCCCTGTTTGGAATAATTTTCTCCGATAGTGTTTTTCCTGTGACTGAGTCCACGTCCCTGACATGGAAAGGCTTCTGCCCAGTGGGAAAGAGGCAAAGACCATCGCCAACACATACCTGTTCTATGTATAAATACAGAAGTGTGGCAGCCGGATAGAATCCAACTGCCATATCTCAAAATTTCCTGAAGATGAGGAACAAGGCCCTATCCAGTGGTAGGCAGGGCTCTCTGGATTGTGTTTGGGCAAATCTGGCATTTCTCCCAAGTTTGAGAGGCTGTCTTAGGGGATGGTTTCCAATAGTATTGTTCTCCCCAAAGGACCATCCATGGGTGTCCTGGCGGATGAGTCTTCACTTGGCAAAGGATTTGTTCCTGTTTGAGCTGTACCAGAGGCTCCTTTTAGGGTTGAATTGGTAGCCATATGCCAACCAGTTCCTTCTCTCTTGCCCTGGGGCTATTGCTTACGCCTCCCTGCACGTTCCCTGAAGGTCTTTTGTACTTTCTGTTGGTGATGGTGGGAAGGGCGATTCCAAGATCTGCTTTTCTTTTCGGAGGGCTGCCTGTTCAGTGGCCCAACCGCTTCCTTTGCTTCTGTGTCCACCACCAAATGACCAGGAATTGTCATCATAACTAAAGATTTACGCTTTTGAATGGCATCTAGACATTCTAAAATGTGCATTGTTTTTAACCTTTGAAGTTGCCATGCTGGATTTCACACTTGCTTAGGATCCATGACCTTTATTTTTTTCAGTTCACGCATCTGGAATGGATTGTATAGCCTACAGCTGTCCTACCATTACTCACTGTGGAGGGAGGGTTACCTTCCTTTGCCTAGTTCACACATCCACAGATGGGAAGGAATTCTGTCCCCAAATAAACCATGCCCTTGTGAATCTCCTGGATATGTATATTTCCACTAAAAATGTCTTCAGGGTAACTTAGCTTTCTCTATCATATACCTCAAAATTCCTACAGCCTCTACCCGTTGCTCCACGCCAAGACCACTTCCATAGTATTAGGTACTTATTGCAGCAGGACCCCACTTCTTGGCCCCAAATCTGTGTTAGTTTCCTGGGGCTGCCATAGTAAATTCCTAGCAAAGAGGGGCTTAGAACAACAGAAATGCATCCTCCCACAGTTCTGGAGGTCTGAAGTCCAAAACTGAGGTTCAGGAAGGCAACTCCCCCACAATGGCTCAGAAGGAAGCTGTCCTTCATCTTCCTGCTCCTGGCGCTTGCTGGACAGCCTTGCTGCCCCTCAGCCGCCTTGGTTTGGCGTCTGCCCCACCTCTGCAGGCCCGTCTGTCCTCTGTGTCTGTCTGTGTCTTTGCACAGCCTTCTTACCAGAACACCAGTCACTGGATTTAGGACTCTGGTCTAATATGTCCCCCTCTTAATTTAATTACTTTGGCAAAGATCCTGTTTCTAAACAGGGCCCCATTCACAGGACACGGGGGTGAGGACCTTTACCCTCTCTGTGGGAGGGGGCACAATTTAACCCACTACAGCAGTGTATTTGGGGTCTGCATCTTTACCCAGCCTGACCGTCTCTGCCTTTTGATAGGAGCGCTGGGGTTGTTTGTTCTGGTTTAAATCCATCATCTTGTTATTTGTTCCACAAACTTTCTGTTCACTTTTTCCTCTTTTCTGTCTTCTTTTTGATGGACTGAGTATTTTTAATGATGCCATTTTATCTTTTATTAATTTATTAGTGGAAATTCTTTTTGTTTGTGATTTTGGGGATGTTTTGGTTTTATAGTAGATTTTTACTTCTCCAGTCTGCACTCACATCATGTTATACTGCTTCTGATAATAGTCTACTTCCATCTGTCTGCTCTTAACCTTTATGCAAATAGTGTCATATGTTTTACTCTAATGTAGCTTATGAGCCCACAGTACATCATTATTATTTTTGGTAAATAGTCAATTTGTTTTTAAAAATAGTACTTAATCACCCATGATGTTACCAGCTTTGGGAACAGCCCTGAGGCAAGACCCTTTTGAATACTCTGCCCCATGGTCCCTTAATTACGAGGTTTTCCAGTCTGACTGGTGGAAACAGGCGTTTTTTCTGTCCAGTGTGGGTGACTGGCAGTCAGAGCGGATCCTCCCCCCTTCCTGGTAAGGCTTCCCCACACGTAGGTGCTGCTGAGTGAGTGGCTGAGTTCTTTTCTTGTGTGTATGTGTTTCTTTTAAAAAAGAAGTAATTCTCGCCAAAATAACACCTGATATTCTCTTTTTGTAATTTTTTTAGCTCTTTAAAAATTGAATTATACTTGACATATAGTTTTATGTCAGTTTCAGGTGGACAGCCGTGATTCAGCACCGACGTGTCCCCGTGAGCCCCCACAGCAGGTGGAGCCCCATCTGCCCCCCACACAGTTACTCCGACGGTATCGACTGTCCCCTGTGCTGTGCTTTTCATCCCTGTGAGGAGTCATTTCACAGTGGATGTTTGTGCCTCTTTCCCCTTCGCCTCTGGCACCAGCAGTTGGTTTCCTGTGTTTGTGAGTCTGCTTCTGCTGTGCTCGGTGCTTCAGATTCCACCCTGGGGTAAAACGATTTGGCATCTGTCTTTCTCTGCCTGGCTTATTCCACTTGGCATAATAACTCTAGATGCCTCCTTGTTGTATCAAATGGCAGGATTTCACCCGTTTTCATGGCTGAGTCTGAGTAGTGTTCTACGTGCACACGCAGCCAGGTGTGTGCTGACGTAGTCATCAGCCCAAGGTGGGAGTTTAGTCGTCTCAGGTGGACGCCGAGCACGTGTCTTGCCCCGGACATGCAGGTGGCTTTCGAAATTCCCCAGTGCATGTGGCTACTTCTGAAGGCTTTGGTTTCTTAAAGAAGCCCTCTCCAGCTTTTGCTCCGGACGCTGTGAGCCTGTTGTATACTCTAATCTTTTGCCACAGGCCTCCAAGGGCCGTGCGTTCTGCTCACGGTATTTTCAACCAATGCTTGCTGTGTTTGCAGCGAGTTCTGAGTTAGAAACGGAGATGAATGCCCAGACGGGCCCAGGTTAGAACAGACATGATGCTTCTTGTACATGGTGTCTTTCCTTGCCCTCCAGACCACAGGAAGGGTCCTGGGGGCTCCAGGCTCCCACCGTCTCTGGACCAAGGTCACTGCTGTCCAGTGTGGGGTGGGGCAGGACAGGCGAATACAATGTCCCAGAACTTACCGGCCATTTCAAAGTGCTCTTTCTTTATTCCGTGTTTGGTTACCATATGCTTTTGGCTGTTTTCTGGAGTTCTGACATCTTTTTCTTGTTCCTCAATGTTTCTGCGGGGGGAAGGAGGTTAGAATGGCCCAGTCCTCTGTCCTGATCACTTCTAGATCATGAAGCTCTTGGCTGCTGTCTTCCCCAGTGTGCCTACTGCCCCATCCTCTCTCCACTCTTCCTCTGGGCATCCAACTGCACATGTGTCAGATACCTAATGCTAAACCCCAGCTCTCTGTTGCTTATTTCATATCGTTCTTTCTTGCCCTGTGCTTCAGTTTGGATAGTTTCTGGAACTGGGTTTCCAAGTCCGTTGAACTTCCCTCTGCGCTATACGCTCTGCTGTTAAGCCCATCAAATGAGTTCTTCATTATTATATTTTTCACTTTCAGTATTTTCATCTGGCGCTTTTTATTGTTTCTGTCTCTCCACTAAGATTCTACACTTCTTCTCCTATGCGTCCACATTTCCTTCCAGATCTTTTAGCATTTCCCTTGTATTATTTCATAACAGTGATTCTGACAGGATATTTGTTCCTCTAAATTTATAGCTGGCATCTGCCCTTTGTCTGTGGCAACTGAAATTGTGTTCCCTGATCTTGACTTCTGGTATTTTAAGGACTCGGGTTTAACTTGCGCTGTGTGGCTGGCAGGCACTCTGGCCTTGGACCTCACACCCATGTTTAGTCCCAGTGACGGTGTGCATCATTGTAGATGCGCACAGCAAGCCCTCTCTGAGCTGTATCCCCCCAGCACGCGGCCCCTTCGGGCTGGCACAGCGTCAGTCTGTAGTGACACCTCCCTGCGGTGTGACTGCTCTGCACCGCAGCGCTCAGCGAGGTGAGCCTTAGAACAGGCGGGCCTGGCCTACATCCCACCGGTACCTTCTGGCAGCTGTTTGATTTGGGGAAACTTCAGTTCTCCCAGCATCACCTTCTTCATCTGCAGAGTAGAAATAAGACGTAAGAACCTTACAGAATCATTGTAAAGACTGGATACAGAGCAAAGGAACACAGCACCTGGCATGCTCAGGGTCATTAACCTGCACTCACTACACTCGCTTTGTGACTCTGACCTCACTGAGTTTCATCTCTTCCTGTGAAAAATGTTGTACATTATGTTATCATGTGAACATAGTAACATCACATCATGTGCCTTTCTACATAAAATACAGTGACGATTTGAATGACTGAATTTATAACATAATTTACAAGTTACAAAGTATCCTTGCATAGATGACTTCCCATGCAAACCTGAGGTGGTGTAGCTTTCCCATCCTATAGCTGAAGAAACTGATGCCACCACTGGCGAGCAGTGAAGAACAGGTCACAGGCCAGCATCCGTGGTCCTGAACCTCTAATCAGGTCCTGCACTTTTTATACCATATGTTGCTAAGTACGACAGGAGCAGGCCTAGAGCGTCACCATCTATATTCTTTAGGCCAATATACACAGACGGTCTCATGATTTCCTTTCATTTCCCTTAATGCATTGTAAACATTGCCTATTTGCTGTTTTATGCCGTCCTAGGCTGCGTTTCTGAGCGTTTTTCACGCTGCATTTCATTTCATCATCTCGTGTCTCTGTTTCCAAATGTAGCTATTTGTTCAGCCTGGTTTTGCTCTGTGAGGTGTTATTTACAATACCTACTAATTTAATCTCTGTTCAGGGAAAACTGAGGAGCAATTTGCATAGTTTTGCAGGTCATTAAGAATTCAAGCCTGGAAGAATTCACTTAGAACTAGAATCTTGCTCTTTACTTAATTAGCACCGTATATGTGTATGCATACCTCTGTCCAAAACACAAAAAATGTGTAAATACCATTCACAAAATTGTGATTGCAAGCGCTGTTTACCAAAATGTAATACAGAACATATTCTCTGCTCACAGAATCTGGATAGAAACTCAGAAGCCAGTAATGTTTGACACTGAGGATTTGAGGGTGTCAAAGCAGAAGGGGAATCATTCAGCCAGTCTGTCCCTCTGGACACAGCAGGTGAACTGACCCCCTGAGGTGCAGGGAGTTGCTCATCACATGGGGCAGGTGGGCCAAACCAGAAGCTTCCACAGCAGAATTCATAGTCATCTGACCCCCGTCCCCAACCTTCAAGGAAAATATCCTCTTTGGCAGGTAGGTTTTGACGTCATTCTTACCTGCCCGAATCTTCGTCCAGGTGGGACTGGAGGCTTTGCTAAAGAGTAAGTCTCTGCTAATACTGATTTTAACTGCTTCATTTGGCGATGCATCTTTAGGACCAGTTCCATTAGAAACTCTAAACTGATAAAAACTTCAGGTGGGTCGCAGGATTTAACATCTGATTCAAGTGTATATTTATTTAATTGCAAATAGCATACATTTATAGTAAGAGCCCACCCTTTAGAAAGATTCTGAATTTCTGACTTCTGGTATTGGCCACTACTAATGCCAATAGTTGCTACCATCTTCTGCATACTGAGTATCAGGCACTGGGCTAAATACTTCATATGAATCAAACCAGCAAATTTTCAGGGTAAACCCGTAAGTTGTGGTTTCAGACGAGTCATTTGACTTCTCTCTCTCTCTCTCTCTCTCTCTCTCTCTCGTTGCCTCATGTTAATACCTGCCGTTGTTCAGTCGGCTCTGGTGAGGACAAAATGCAATTATTTCTGTAGAAGACAACTGAGTGGTGTTTGAGTGTTCAAATGAGATGTTATTATTATTTTCTTACTTCTGTTGTATATGTCTTATACCCGGAGCTGACAGGCTGAGTCAGTATGTCCCGTTCATTCAGTATGTTTTCCAGTCTTTAGAACTTTGATCATGTTAGATTTCCCACCTGGAATATCCATCCACCTTTTCTCTCAAGATGTTGGCAAATCTGTTCAATGCTCCAAAGATTTTCAAATGTGCCTGTTCTTGAAGATTTTCTCATTTTCCAAACAAGGTAATTTCTTTCTCCTCTGAACATTCATAGCTTTTTAATCTCTGCTGAAGCAATTGTTTTCACTTTGAATCACCATTATTTGCATCCCCTTTTATTTGTTCTTGCAGACTGTGGGTCCCTTGCGGCCAGAACTTATACCAAGTATACATATTTTTTCTCTCTCTGGAGTAGAAAACAGTACATTACGATTCTAATAAATGCTTCACGGGCATTGCTGAATTAATTTCAACTTTCTCTAGGATCAGGAAAGGGTTATAGGACTCATGGAAGATTATTTTCTGACTGCTCATTTTGAGATAAAGTAAAATGGATGAGGTCTTCAACAGGGCTGCATCTGAGGTCTGTTGAAACTCTGTCTTTCGGCAATTGCCTAGGGGACAGAGGGATGTATGTTTTGGGAATATATCTTCCCTTGGTCCTGAGAAGGGCGGCGTTAGGGAGTCACTTGAGTTATGCAAGTGTGTGGGAGAAGCGCTTGGGGCTGAGAGGTTAAGTATTTTCATTAGTCATGCAAATTGAGTTTATTAGCAAGACAGTGCCCCTGCTGAGTGAGGTAAATTCTTGGAGAGTGTTTTTCTCCCCTAAATGTGGATTTAAAGTGTAGTCTCTAAAGTGTTGTTCCTTTTTGGGAAATGTTTCTGCTCGGTCCCCAGAAATCACCCAGGGAGGTGATGGTTTGGGAGGCAGCAGAAGACGGGGGCCCCTTTTACCCGGGGCTCTGGAGCCACGGGGTCGGTAGGCGGTTCGCTCCCCACCGGGTTTGCTCTGCCAACAACCCGCAGGGGAGGCTTTTCAGTGAAAAATCCCTGATGCAGAGGGAAAAGCAATCTCCTAATATTCTGTTTTCCTTGTTTGGGCCAGAAGGGCACCCGGGCAGGGTGCAGTGCTGGCCTTGGGGATGCGAGGTCTGCTTTGCATCGAAGGGAAGCACTGCTCCTGAGGCGGAGGCACTTGGGTTGAAAAAGTGACTTCAACAAAATGAGGGTTATTTTAGCTTTTTCCTGAAAAATAGCAAAGTAGAATGCCACATCCTTTGTGGGGCTAAGCACAGAGAAGGTCCAGGGGGTTTGGGACTCTTCCAGGGTGCATAAGCCCCTTCCAAATGGGAGTGGCCTTTGGCAACAACTGGGCCTGGGGATGAAGCTGAGGTTCTCTCCGCAGGAGCCCCAGGGAGGAAAGTCAGGGAGCAGATTTCCAGGAACGTGTGGCTTTGAGCTCCCAGCTGCAGCCGTCGCTGCCTCTGCATCTGGACCTTTGGTTTTTCAACTACGGCCATGTTTCCTGGTGCTGTGGCTGTGATCCTCCGAGAGTTCCTCCTACAATGCAAAGGAAATCTTAAATATTCTTAGATCAGATATATAAACTTTTTATACAACAAAAAAGAACAATAACAAAACAAACAAAATAAGCAAATAAACAAACAATCCCAACCCACCAGCCACAAAACCCACCAGTGGGATAAAAATCTTGTGAGAGAAACAGACTGTTTCATATCCATGGAGAGTGTCTCTGGTATTTAAGGTTAACATTTATTTTCTATTCAGTTTTTGTTAAATATCTTTTAACTTTAGTTTTCCAATAAATGCATTACTTTTCTGGAAAATACCGTGCCACACTGCTACCAAGCCGCACTGCCTCTGAGGTTCACCCCATCGCCCTTGGACAAGTACCACGCTAAAGGTAAGGAGTGGGGGGGACTCAGTTGTAGCTCTGCTCTTGTGCCAAGCATTTTGTATCCACTTTTTAATTTATGTCCCTAACATCCCTGTGAGGTGGTGGTGTTAGCTTAATGGCGTCAGGTAACTTGTGCAGAGAGAGCTCATAAACGGCTGAGTGGTGCGGAGTCCACGTCTGCTGGCTTCTGCTGTGCGTGTGCTTAACCCCTTTGCACCAAGTTAGAGTGCTCCTCACGTGGCCTCTGTGATTCTGTGACCAACAGAACATCTAGGACTGAGGGGCTTTCGACTCTCAACCCTAACTTTATTTCATGTCCTTGTAGCTTTCTTTAACCAATTATGAGTGTTTTGATTGTTAAAAAGTCACTCATAGTTTTGATGTTGAGAAAATTGTTTTTGGGTACACACATCTTGTGGGTGATGATTATCATATGAGTAGATCTAAGAAACTAAAATATCTAAGTCTTTGTACGCTAAAAACATACGTAAATATTTTCGGGAAAATGAAGTCATATATTTGGGAAAATCCATATACATCATTAATGTTTTCTTTACACTTAGGTATTTATTATTGTGTAGACACCATTGTGTTTTAGTTTTCTGAAGATCAACTTTGAGAAATTTAATAGCATTTCGAACTAATAGCATTTTGCCCAAGAGGCATGAATCAGAGGTCTGCATCATTTACCTCCAGTGGAAAAAAATAAAATCTTGTTTTTTGCTAGATATTTTAAAAATATGACTGTTTATTCAACACAGGCTTTGCAGTATTTGATAATAAAAACAAAACAACAATAATACAATAATAATGGTAATAATAACAATAATAAACATTCTTTGAAGGCTTATGATGTGTCAAGCTCTATACTGAATAGTTTATATGCATTATTTAATTTTATTTTTATAGCATCTCCAAGACATAGGGATCATTAAAACCATTTCATGGTTAGACCAAATTTTGAATGATTATTAACTTGCAAATTCATTCTCACCTTGTGAGTTTTGGTTTCCTCAGAGCAGAGAAAGTGAAAATACTAATAAAAGATAGTGTGACACCTGTGTGATTCAGCTGCCATGTTGAAATTAAATTATAAATAAAAACTTTGACTTGGGCATACTTAAAATACATTGAAATAAACCTAGAGTGTGTTAACATCATTGGTCATGCACTGAGACTATCGTAAATGTCTGTGACATGAGTTATGAGAAAAATGGGAAAGGGCTTTTTCTGCAATTTGAGAAGTGAAGCAAAACCGAAGGGGAGGAAGGGGAGGGAGGGGTAAAGAAAATATTTCCCCTTGTATATTGTGGGCAATGGCATCTACGGTCAGTTCTCGCAAGGTTACATCTCATCTTCAGCTTGTGTATGCTGTGATCATGTGGGAAGCCTGTTCACTGAAATTAGCATACGAAGCATACCTCCTACTTTGACACCAAGGATAAGGATTGTAATGGTGGGTGGGAAATAAGAATGGCCCTGGTGCATCCTTAACATTGTTTCCCCTTGTCCAGGCTCCCACCAGGCCGCTAAGCCTGGCCCTGTCTGACAGATGAGGTTAGTAATTTGAAGAAGTACCCAGTACAAATGAGAACTGGCATTAACCTGCGGTTTCACGGAGCTGAAAGACAGCCTAGCCTCTTACCACACAACCATCACGGGAAAGGCCAGCTCCACGCCTGGCAGGGTGCAGAAATCTAAGAGCACCCAGGTCTTTTTGAACAATGTGTTAATAATCCAGCAATTCACACTTTTCCAAATTGTCGGACTTGACTTGGATGCCATCAAAGCTTTTAGGAGGCTGTGGCCTGCTGCCGATCACAGAGCTCCAGCCCCCCTGGGCTCAGCCCCTGCAAGAGGCGTCCCGCCCCCTGGCCATGCCTGCCCCAGGCCAGCGGGAGGCCCGCCAGCCGGCTGCGGCATCTGCCCTCCCCGGCCCTTCTTTGGGAGCACATGCCGAGTTCCCCTTGTGTTTTTAAAACATTTATGAAGAGAATGATTCCTTTTTTAGTACAACAAAATGTGTCGATTTGGCATTCTTTGGAAATTAAAAATCTCCTTTTTTTCCCCTCAGAGAAAATGACCCTTTAGAGAGGCAAAGGCCTCACTGCCCAGCCTTTGTTGACTCCAACAAAGTTAGGAGACAAAGGAGAACTGCAACCAAAATCTGAGAAATTCAGACATGTATTCAATACATTTTTATTATGCACCAGGCGTTATTCTAAGTGACAGAAGCATACTGACTAAACACAGCAGATGGAGAGTTAATCTCCGCGGAGAGTGTATCTAATGGGAGAAGCATCGGATAAGCTCACAAGCAAATGAATTTACAATGTGGAGTGAGACAGCGCTAAGTGCTGTGAAGGAAAATGCGCCAGAGTGAGAGGCGGACAGAGGGCGGAGGGGCTGGAGAAGGAAGGCCTCTGTTGTGACCGGTAGTTTCAGCCATCAAGACTCAGATCTGAACAGGTTGCTTTCCAAGTGTCAGGTTAAGGCACTTACAAAATGGGGGAAGAAAGAGTATCTCTCATCTCTGAACAGTTCTGTTGTTTCTGACATGATTCTGAGGGCTTTTCAGAGGCTCGCGTTTCTGCTTGTCCTGCATCGGGCCTGTCTTCTGCTGCTTCAGTCAGAACAGCTGGGATTTGTTACACATGCAGGGCCTTCCCATAGATCTTTCTGTGGAGGTGGGTTCCATATATAAAAATGCCCCCTCAGATCAAACATTCATTTAACACAGGCGGAAACGGAGCTATCAAGGGGAGCAGGAGCTCGGCCAGGGATGCCCTGTGCTCTTGGGTTCCAGGAGAGGCCCAGGCGGAGGCCCTCTGCGTGCGGTCCCTGGCCCTGGGGTGAGGGGCCCCGGCGCAGAGAGGGACACAGTGCGCCTGGGAGGCCGTCTAGCCTCTCCCAACGGGCGGCTGGGCCCCAGGCAGAGGTAGGCAACCAGTGGCTTTATGGAGTTCGTCCCCCGGTCTCAGGGTCTGCGCCTCCCTGGCTGCAGTGCGGACACCAATGTCACACCTCCAGCCGGGACATCAGCCCAACTGGACAAAAGTCTGGTGCAGGTCAAAGGCCTGTCAAAGGTGGAGGCAGTGCCCTGTTCAGTGGCGCAAGTGGCTGCAGCCGGGCGCACAGGGGCCCCGGGGCGCACCGCGTGGGCTGCGGCCTTGGCCAGCCCTCTCCCCAGGCGCGCCGGGGCAGCTGCGGTTTGTGGCAGCCTTGGGTCTGGCTGAATTATCAGCGGATTCCTCCCTGACTGCAGGGGCGGCTTGGCAGAGGCCCGGCGCCCCTGGTCCTTGCGCCCTCCTTCATCCCTGTGCCCCCCTCCTCTCCCTGCACCCTCCCCAGGGGTGCCCTGCCACCCCAGGGCCCCGCCCCTCCAGCACAGGTGCCTGCAGTGGGCGTCCAGACCTGCCGCGCGGTTCTCGGGCCCCGCCCCTTTCTGTCCCTCAGCGCCCCTCGTCCGTCCCGGTGAGGACGCGGCACAGCGCCATCCCGCGCGTCCCGGTAGGAATCAGCGGGGCCGTCAGTAAGAAGAAATGCCGTCTGGGGGAGAAGCTTTTCTTTGTGGTGTGTGAGCCCCTGACATGCACGCGGGGCAGCCCCTGGGACTGGGTCTGGGCCCCGTGTGGTCCGAGGCGGCTGCGTCCTTATGAAGAACCGCGGGGCTAGTGTGATCTTTGTCTCCTACAGTTTGTTTGGTTTTGCTGAGGCTCATGCAATGAAAAGGGCACGTCTTACCGCACAGCTGGATGACGACGCTCGTGGGCACAATGTCACCATCACCCAGTTCCACGAATTGGCCTTTTTTTTACCAGTACCCTTAGGTTTTCAAGCTCCACCATCAATTATATTTTAAAAAGTCACATTTTAGGGTGGTGGCCAGGAGGTGACATCTTAAATCTAGACCTACGAACTTGGTGTGCTCTGACAATCCCAGAAATCATTCTACCCTTTAAAGTATAGACGTGTGTGTATTCGTGTACATACATGTACACACACGTATGTATAATGATGAAAGTCCATCATTATAGCCAGGTGTGTATCCAATTCTAAGGGCTTTGAGCTGTGGCCTTGGCATTGTTTAATCTCTGGAACTCTTTTTCTTTATTTCTTCACGGTGGGAATAAATATTGTTTACTTTGCAACTTTGCTATGGGGTTTGAGTGAGAAAACTTGTCTAATACTAGTCCCAGCCTCGCCGGGGTTCGAGAGCAGGGTGATGGGCAGTCCCGCCACCTCCCTGAAGTCGTTAGAAGCATGAAGGTCTGTTCCAACTGCTTGCCCCGCACCTGTGCTGGCTGGGCCAGGAACAGGGACTCCTCAGCAGTGCGTCCCTGCCCGCCTTCTGCCGTCCCTCCTGGATGCCTCCATCCACCTGGAAATGCCTGCTGCTTGCCAGCAGGGGCAGGTCCAGGCCCTGGTGCCGCTGCACTGCGGGGGGACCTTCCTGCTCCTCCCCCCTGCCAATCTCCCCAGGCAATGGGCTGGGGTGTAACCACCAGGAAATGGGACTTCTTGTTTGTTCCTTCAGAATTTATTTTCTGCACTGAGTGTCCGTGACCAAGATTGTCCTGACTTTCTGGAACTTGGAGGCAGGAGGTGCAGAATTTGGGGTGCACTGTGACGCAGGCAGAGATTTTACACAGTCTTCCAGATGCAGAGTCCTGAGCCTGTTACCGGAGCCTCAGTTTATAGCCAGGCAGGGCTTATGCTTCAAGCAGACGCTCCACCGCGGATGCCAGCAGGCCATGGATCTTGGCAAGGGACACGTGGACTCATGTGGAGATGGGGCAGGCTGTGAGTGGAGGCCCGGGCCAGGGCCAGTCATTCCCTTCCTGTGTGGGCTTGGGCAAGGCCCATACTCGGTGTACTCTCAGCTTCCTTCAGGAATCTGGAGACAGTGTCTCCTCTGCTTGGTGTAGAGTGTCAGTAACAGGGAAGACTCTGTGGAACGCACCTAGCACGGGGTCTGTACCTACGAATGAACCGCATATTCCCAGTGCTTTGTGCCCACTACCTCCTGCTGAGTGGAATTTGGCCGCATGGCCACACATAAGCATGGAGTGTCTGCCGGGATAACAGTGTCTCCTGCAGTTCAGGAACTAGGAAAATGCTCCCCGTGATGTTTCTTCCTTCTGTTTCTTTCTCTCAAGGAAGAGGACATTTGTGGGTGGTTCGAATGCCTTCGTGCTGTCACACTGACTCCAGGATCTTGTGTGCAAACATCAGTTAACCAAGTGTCCAAATGGACCAGATCAGCAGATCTGGAGCAGGGAGAGTTGCCTCCCTCTTAATGAACTGCCTGGACTCAGGCAGAGCCACAGGACACAGGAATGGTTACTGTCTGTGGCATTTCTAGGCTTGGCCCTCTTTGTTAAAGCCACCCGAGTGCTCAGGGGGAGGTGGTGATGGTGACTCATTCGCTCGCTGTGATGATCTGTCCTAATTATCATAATTACTGCTTTGTCTCCTCAGACCGCTGGTGCCTGAAAGCAGAGGGTAAGTCATCAGCTATGAACACAGCAGTGGCCGCAGCTTGCTGGGCGCTGGATCTGCAGGAGTCAGGGACGTGGTGACAAGCCGGCCTCCCTCCGCTGTCCACGGGAGCTGGGAGAGGGTGACGGCAGGAGAGGACCTGTAGTCTCAGGGCAGCCATCAGCACCCACGCGCAGTGAACGCTCCCAGGCGACCTTGGACTGAACCGCTGACCGGGTGACCACAGCCTGATTGCTGTATCTAAGATTTGGGCTACACCTGGACCTGTTATAGTTCAAAGAGGCTAGAAGACTCAAATGCCAGCACCACCAAGAGGAACCTCCTAGCATGGGGCTCTGCTCAGTTGTACTTCATTCTGCGGACGGACCCTCGTGTGCCGGCTGTTTGCTCTGTGCAGTCACAAGCCTGATGCTAATAAGATCCTGGCTGACCTTATGTGCGACTCAAACCTCCAGCCTGGACTGAGAAGCATGCTGGGCCATGCTCAAGAGGACACAGGGCCTACATTTAAGCACAAATTTTAAAGGAAAACAAAGATAAAATGAAACACTTTGAATATTTGATAAAAAGCCTGATATTTATTAATAATGATATCAAATTTAATGGAATTCAGTTGAACTATTAAACTGTCCACTGCATAGAAATTAATGTCAGTTCTTGGATCTTCTCATACAGTTACAGTAATGGTTTTGATTTTTCTAGGCTGCAGCTTTGGACAGAAACATTGATAGGAAAGAATAAACCTGAGGGTGTCATTGGGCAAGTCTGAAAAATGAGGGCTCTCCACAGCAGTTTGAACAGAAACAGAAGCCCTGCGCATGCTGAGGCGGCCGTGCCTGCACCGGGGTTTCCTGCTCTCTGCTCTGGGGCCCCACACTCAGTCCCAGCCGACGCAAGGCAGTTAACTTCCTGAAGGGGCAGATGCATCCCAGCCCTGCAGGGTGCAGCAAGAGGGTGCCACGCAGGGACTCAGGGGATGTCTCCTAGCAAAAGGGTGACGACAGAGTCGGCCCAGGTCCTTGTGGAGATGGGGGTGGGGGGTGTTGCTTAGTTGCTTAGAGGATGCTTGGTCCTCGTGTTGACTGAACCGCCTGTGGCAAATCGAGGTCCTTGTTCCGGCCCGAGACTGTCCCTTGGTTGCCCTCTGATCTCATGGAACCACAGCCTCCTCCTCCTGATTCCTGCCTGGGAGCCCGCAGCTGTGCTCTGAGAACTGGGGGACGGGGTGGGGGGTGTCTGCCTGAGCTGGGTGGGGCAGGTGTGTCTGCGGAAATCCTGGTCGTGGGGGCACGTGTGAGGGGGGTCGGGGTGACTCTCCTAGAAACCCCTCATTTCTTCTCTACAGAACAGAAGAATGAGATGGAATTGAGATAAACACTTAAGGTATTAGGTGGCATTATGTGACCGCAAATTCTAGGTGTTCAAACCTTAGGTTTGCATGGATTGTTTACCTTTTGGCACCAACTTCCTCTATTATTTCCCCTCCAGAATTTTCCTGACTTAAGCATCATGACAGCTTTCAAGAATGAGAAATTAACTTTATTTATCAAAAGCGCATACGATGGCCAGCCCAGAACTTAAAGCAGCCTGAACATCCGCGATGCCCGTCATTCCAGCAGAATGCAAAGGAAGCTAACTCTTATGTGGCATTATTTGGTGGCAAATTATCATTTGTTTTGGGCCATTGCTGAATCCTGAGAGGCCAAGGACCAGGATCCCTCTCCCCCTTGTGTTTTCTACGGGCCTGGCCCAACAGGCTGTGGTAGCCTGACATCAGAACCAGCTTTTTGAGGGACCTGTGGCCAAGGGACACTTCGTAATGTGTCAAAGCGCTAACTAGGAAAGGACCAGAGATGTGAATCAGGTCACTCACATCTACTCTCTCCTCTGACTCAATGGTCAAAGCCCAATCTGACAGAAAAGCAGGGAAAAGCTCAAAGATCAACCACTTTTCAAATTGATGCAAGACAAGACTTTCCTAAAATGTTATTTTTTGAACATTTGATAAAAATGTCTGATATTAGGGTCCTGTGAGTATCAAAAATTAATAAATTCTTAATATGTTGAAGTGTGCTTGTAACCAGGACAAAATACAGGTATGAGACAATTAAGAAAACCATTGTAAGCAAGGGCTTGATTGATAATTAAAATGTTAACTATCTGAACTTTTGCCATACCCATCAGAATTGGTTTAGCTTTAAAGAATTGGATAGCTAAACATGACTTTTTGTTTTAATTATCTCTAAAGTAAAACAGATGTAATGTTATGTGCCTTTGAGTATGTTTCACAGGCTGATTCTGTACAGATCATCAATAACTAAGTAGGCAGATAATGGGTTGGAGAACATGCGCAAAAGAGAATAATATCAGTATTATCTTGCAGATCAAATTATTTTCACTTTTAAATAGTTCATTGCAATACTTTCAGACCTGAAGTGAGCCAGTTCATTTTACATATGCAAACCAGAGAAAGGTGAAGTTTGTAGCCTCACCTTGCAAACAGCTTATGAGGGTGACCATCGCCTAGAAGAACCCAGGAGGCTGGAAAGCTCCTGGCAGGGCTCATCTGAGCTGAGATGCTTGCTGGAGGATATGGCTGTTCTTCAGTCAGTAGGAGGCCAGTGTGCCTGTCTGGGGGAGTGGAGGGTGACGATGCCAGCAGACAGACGAGGGCACTGCCTCAGGAAAGGGTACCAGCCACAGCCAGGCAGCTCTCAGGTGACCAGCACACTGCCAAGGAGGGACCTGTGAGGGGGTGAAGGAGAGGCCGTGGACCGATCTGTGAGTGCTGGAAAACCATGTGCGGCAGGGTCAGCTGGGAGCTTGCTGTAAGCCACATGCCTGAACCTATGTTCCTTGCCTCCTCTTTACTGCAGCATTAACAAGTTGGCACTTTCTATAAAGGAGGAATTCAGAAGTCTCGGAAATAAGTTGTGAATACATTGCTTGCCCAGGTTACAGTTAAACTGATAAAGGCAAGCTTTGTCCACATGTATGTGATGTCATATTCTGAACTGTTAACCACACCAGAAAGATCAATGTTTTATAACTCAGAGGATTCTGGGATTGTGATGGTTACTGGGGGAAGAGATGAAGGGCGAAGGGGCAGCCTTTTCTGAGCACTCATTCTAAGCTGGGGAAATTCATAAATGTATTAGGCAATTTAATAACTGCTTATGCATTTTCCTGAAATGATGACACAAAGGCTCTGAAATATTAAACAACTTCTTAATGTCACTCAGCTGATACAAACACGAGAGGGATTTCGCACTTCTGATTGTAAGGCTGATATCCTCTGCACTGCTCCCTGCTGTTCCGACATGACCCTCTGCGAAACAATGAAACGGGAAATGCTGGCCCGCGTGGCTCCTGGCGGGACTGGGGCGCTGGCTGGAGCACCAGCACTCCAGCACGCTTCTCCGAGCCCAACTCTAAGGGCCCCTGCTTTGGTGACCTTCCGGCTCTGCTCTCTCAAAGGGTCTGCAGACCTCCCCACCTGACCATCACTGTGTACCCGTGCTGGGCCACCATCCCTCAGATGTTCCTAGAGGACATGCCGTCTAATGTGCAGACGTGCTGGCTCTGTGTGTTGTGCTGTGTCTGGGGCAGTGGCTTTCCATGATGTCTCATGAGAGAAAATGGCTTATTTGCAATGGAGTGGGCGAGGTGTCAGCAACGAGTGCTTCCCTGTGGCATTTCTATGCCATGGGCTCCTCAGGGGGACAATTAGTGGTTCACTGCTCGGGTGTTTCTGCATAGGGAGAGGATGGCTCTTTTTCCTGTGGAATCACCTCTCCCTACTGCACAGCTTCCGTACAGTCGGATCCCCCACGCCTGCCCTCGTGGCTTCCCACACGTACCTCTGAGGCATAATGGGGAGAAGGGAGTCTGACCCTCCCTGCCACCTGGGAGCTGAAGGTCACTTCCCTGTGCCCTCTGACTGACAGTTTCTTCATTAACAGAATAACAGAATGTGGCTGCTAATGTCTACACTTTGATTTCCTAGGGTTTCTATAAAGGTTCAGGATAGCAGATGAGAAGCACTGAAATTATGGAAAAGGATTGGGACACATCTGTTTAATGTGTAGATCAAGTCCCCTGTGCCATGGCCCTAGAAACCCTTTTAGATCTGACTTGTTTACCTGGGCATTTTGACATGTGTAGTGTCAAAAATACACACCTTCCTCTAGAAAACAGACAAGAAAATATGTATTTTGTCAGTGACGTTTCCCACCAGGATGGCAAACTGATGCTGGGAAACGACTTCCCACCACTCTCTCTTTGCGTCTGGTTCCGTCGTTGGTAAGAACGCTCAGTAACGGTGCAGCCGATGTGGCAGAGAAACTGGTGGTGCAACATTCAGGAGGAAGCTAATGAGGGCGTGTGAGGAAGGGAAGAGGTTGGACTGATGCTGAAACTAATTTATTTCATTAGCTCGCACTAGATGTAAATTGCAGTGTAATGGAATTAATCATTTAAAATGGGTTGTTCACTTAGAAATTGTAGAATACCAACATTCCACTTGGTGCCATTTTATTCCTCTGCTGAATCAATTTGGTTTTAAAGGATTTGTTTGTATTTAAAGTATAAAAGGATTCAGAAGGTTCACACAGCTTTGCTTGGGAACAGGAATAGATGGTGAAATAGCTGGGGTGCAGGGTATCAATAAGCCAGAATCTGAGCAGATTGGCAAAGGCAGCCAGTGATTTCCACTGGGAGAAAGTGAACATGCAAAATAAACACCCTTAGGAAAAGGCTCCTAAAGACTTAGTCTGTTCAGAGGTGAGCTTAAAACTACAATTTTTAACCCTGGATGTATACATCATATTCTCCTGGGAAACTTTTAAGAGATACCAACATACTGGCCTCACCTTAATTTAATTAAACCAGAATTGCTGAGAGCTAGTTCTGTAGAGCAAATATAATGACACATTTTTTTTTCTAAAAAAATTCACATGGGGTTTGAACAGAAAGGTATATTAATCAAAAGAATAAATATTTACATATTTATAAATGATAACAATAAATCTGAGCTGCATACGGTAATTAGTTAAGAACTCTGGGTCTAAAGAGGCACTGTATTTTCTTAAACAAGTGATTACCACCAGATTAGGGACATAAAAATATACTCATGTGCTCCGATGCGTAAGTTGTCTGTTAAATGATGGAGTGAATGCTGCATGCCATAGACGTTCAGAAGGAGAAAGGGCTTTGGGCCAGGAGAGTTAGGGAAATCTGAGTATCAGCAAATGGATGAGAACTTAAAGAACAGTGTGTCAGTAAGCTGTGGCTGCATAAGGAATCATCCCAGTCTTAAACACACAAAAAAGCCATTCTGTAAGCATCTAGATCCATCTGCTGACCCAGCTGCTCTGGGCTGACCTTGGCTGACCTTGGCTGGATCCTCACGAGCTCATGGTCACGAACTGTTGTGTGAACATTTCACAAGCAAGGCTGCTCAGAAGTCCCGTGGCAAATGTGGGCAAAATAATTTTGCAAATTTTACTATGATCTAAAGGGTTTTTCCCTGGCAGACTTACCTAAAGGATAATTAAATATTTGTGAGGAAAAGAATCCCTATTTGCACGTTTGCACAGCCACTCAATGATTTCACCTGAGACAGCGTTTGCTCAGTTTAAGGCTCCAGCCCAAGTGCCCTGGGCTCAGATGCAGAGCTCTTTCTGCCCTGCACATACAGGTGGTCACCACCGAGGGGCTGAGCGAAGTGCCAGGACAGTTGTGTGGACTTGCAGCCCCCCCACCCCACCCCACCCCATCTAGGGTGAAGTGGGAAAGCCTTGCACGTGGCCTGTGGGCATCTGGCGGACGGGAGGCCAACAGCCCTCGGATGTGGCTGACGAGCCCAGAGTAGCATTCAGGAGGCAGGCGCAACAAGGAGGAAGGTGGCTCTCGTGCGGTGCTGACTGTATTGAGCCAGATTTTAAAGGGCTGAAAAACTGTGTATATGGGAATCAAGAACATAAAGACCTTTCAGTGAAATCTGTTACCCTTCCTAAGATAAACTGTTTTCTAATTTTTGTCCACTGTATGGGGTTGCATTGGAAAAATATCCCCAGGAAACATAATTCAATATTCTTTCATGGAAAACATTTCCCTCCAGTTGTAAACATCTAAATAATCCATTGTGAACATCAGAAGTTATTGAAATCTCCAATGTGACTGTAATATATTCCTTCCTGTAGAATACAGGCCTGTTTTCTGAAACTTTATTGAAAAATGAAAGTCTCATATAAAATGGATTTCAGATCATTTAACTTTCCTATCTTCTTTTATGATCCAATGAATTTTATTCGTTTTAACAACTCATGCTGAACCTAAGTACTTGAGGATTGAGATTAAAATACTGAGTATGTGAATTAGGGTTAATAAAAAAAATCCAATACATTTTTGCATATGCGGCTTCAGAGGTGGAGTGTGGGGAAACCATGTGATTTTTCTTTTTAATTTGATGTCCACAGAAATTAGATCCAGGTGGTTCTATTGCTATAGATTAAGGTTTATCAAAGTGACACTGCTCCCCAGGGAATCTTCTTGAGACAGATCGGGTCCCATACTCATCTTTCTGCAGCGGTATCCCATAGTGTGATCAGGGAGAAAGATTAATATTGATCTCTAGGCAATAGCAAATGTGTCTCAGATTGACTTGCATTTCCCCTGGCTGGGTCAGCCCGGGAACAGAGGGCCGAGGGGCACGTGTCTGCCATGAGCTGTGCACGCGTTAGGTCACGTGAGCGGCACACGTGGGCTGGGCCGGTCAGGAGGAAGCTCCGGGGCCCCGCAGCCCGCCTGCGCCGTCCGAGTTAGGATGCCGGGTGCACAGTGTGTCCTGCGTGTGCCCGGCTGTCCCCTGTGTCTCCCAGGTAATGAAGTCGCAGAGCCGCCATGCGCCGCATCCTCGCAGGAAGCAGCGGAACAGCCCAGAGAAGCACGGCTGGGTCCTTGGAAAGCAGCCCTGAGGTCGTCGGGAAGGACCGCAAATCGGAGGCCCGGGGAGGGCGGCTGCTGCTGGGACCGTTCGGACGGAGGCCACACCCGGGCTGGGCTGTGACTGGCAGACCCAAAGGGCAGAGAGGTAAAGAGGCTGAGAGGCCTGCGGCTGTGGAGGCGCATGATTTCCCAGTGACGTGGACGGGGGCTGGGACCCAAGGACATTCGGGGACAGGGTGTTTCATGACGTTACTCAGGAGGACACGGGAGAAAGGCAGGGGGCTCCGAAAGGCGGCGGGTCCCACGTGGGGCCTCCCGCCCCCGAGCCGGCCCTTGGGCGTCTGCAGCTCGGCGCCCGCCCAGAAGGAGCCTCCGAGCCCGGGAGCGGCCCGTGGAGTAAAGGGCGCCCCCTGCCGCGGTTCGGTGACGCCCAGACGCCGGGGCCTGAGCAGCGGCTCTGACCGCGTCCCGCCCGGTGCTCTCGGCCGGGAGTCCAGGAGCGCACGCGGAGCCGGGCGGCGGTTGGCACAGGGCGGCCGTGCCTCCGGGTGGCCCCGTCCCCCAGCGGAGCTCTGTTGGCCGGCCTGGGCCCGCCGTCGCCTGGTGGCTCGTGCTGGTCTTGCCGCCGCCCTGGGAGGAAGGGCAACGCCGCAGCGTCGTTCATCTTCTTGCCTGAAGACCAGAGGTGCAGGTGCGGCACATCCCGTGGCCACCGACAAGCCTCAAGCGCGCCGGGGCTCGAGGGGAGGGGCAGGGCGAGGCCGGAGACAGAGGGTGCGGGGCCGGGTGTCTGGGAGCCGGAGGCAGCAAGCCTGCGGCCGCCACGCGGGAGGCGCTGCGGGGACGCCGAGGAGCCCCCCACCATCAATCCGGGACGCGGGGCGAAGATCCTCCCCAGATGCTCGGGTCCGGGGCAGAAGGAAGAGGTCTGGTTCTGGGGCTCGTGGAGCAGGGCGGCGGTGCGGAGGCACCGACAGGGTCGTCCAGAAAGGCTGAGAGCGGCCTGGGGCGACGACGAGTGGGCGCCGGCCACGTCCCTGTGGTTGGGACGGTCTCCGGCTGAGCCGCGGGACGCTGGGCTTCGTGCCTCCCTTCCGGGCGTTTCTCTGCCTGGGAGCATCTGCCCTCGCCCGGCCTCCCCTGCTCCTATTACTGCGGCCGCTTTGGACTCTGCAGTTTGTTTCCTGATTATATAGCTTTTCTTTCCCTGGAGAGGGGGCGACACACTCATTCCCCCACTGGCCCTGCCGTCTCAGGTCTTCTGATGATAGGGCAGCGAAGGAAAGGCCCCTCTGCCCCAGTGCTGGACACTCCACCGATGGCCGGACACTCAGAAGAAAAAGAAGGGGAAAAATCTGAGCAGGGGAAGTGCATGCGGGATAGTTGGGCAATTAGAAGGCTTATCCTAGAACAGTTTAACTAATAACTCTGTGTGAAGTCCACATTTTAAAGTTTTAGGAAATTATTTTAAGAAGGAAGATTGTGGCATGTGTTTTATAATGGGGACTGGAGGAGGAGGCAACTTTTATAATGGGAGACAACTTTTTAAAACTGTTTTATAATGGGGACTGGAGGCCGATGTTAGAACTTAAGGAAGTCTTATTCCAAACTCAGTGAGCGTTTGCTGAGCCAGCCAGGGGCAGGTGCCACTTGTGGCAAACCTAAACCACTCTAAAGGAAACAGATTATTAATAAAAAAACTGTTGAAACATTTTATGCTTTTTCATCAAATCTTTGAAATTCAAACTGCTTTACCCTCACAGCACATCTCAGTGTGCACGAACCCCATGTCCACGCTACGGCTACCTTCCTATGAGGCGGGGCTGCTCCCGGCATGTGACTGCAGGCTTCTAATCGGTCCATTGAGAATCCTTTTCCATGGAAATCATGGTCTTCAGACTTGAGCTTCAGAATCACCTGCAAAGTTTGTTAAAATACAAACTGCTGGACCTCACACCGAACACTTGACTGCACACATGGAGGTTCTGGTTTGTAGGTCTGGACCGGGGCCTCCAGCTTCCCTCCAGACAAGGGGGCAGACAGCGCCATTGCTGCCCTTTGAGACCCGTTCTTCGAGAGCCACGGGTGAGAGGGAGGCTTAGGAAGTTGGCTCCTTACTTTCTAGGAGACCAAAGGGACAAGCACTGTGTAAATGGGACACGGACCTCTTCCACATTGCAGAAACCATACGTCAGCACCACAGTGGAGAAGATGGGTGATCGACTTGTGCTATTTCAATTCCATTCCTAAGTGGAGAGACACATAATATACTTTTTGGACGTGTTAATCGTTTGTAAGTGAATATAGGGGGTATGTGAGTCTTATCTACACACAGCAGCACATTTAAGTCAGCATAACCTGGGCATTGGAAGATGACTGCCTCCTGTTTATATTTCGCTGAAGGAAACATCTAGGTGTAATTTGAATAAACAATCACCTAAAACTAGACAATTACAGCATGAGTACAATTCAATTTCTTTTAAATTGATTGTAATGCCCCATTAGTCTCTAAATCCTTCTTAAGGTACATTGTTTCTCATATTTACTATTGTGTTTCAGTTTCAAACATCTTCGAACATAGCAGGTACCTAACAAATAGACAAGTGAGTGAATATTTTCACGTGCTGCTCAAATTCTTGGGAGTCTGTTCTGGCTCTTCTGAACGTCTCAGTGTGGTGCTGACGTGGTGTTATCAAGGTGAGGAGATGCCCCTCCTGGGCCTGCGCTCAGGTCCGTAAGTGCTGGAGTATGAGGTGGTTCGGAGCAACAGTCCAAGGCTATCGGGGCTTTTGGCCTTGTGAGTGTGGGTGGCCTGGTCATAAACTGTCCATTCCCAAACCCTGGGTGGCCCGGTCATAAACTGTCCATTCCCAAACCTCTTTTCACTCAAGAGGCACCTAGGGCTGGATTACCAATTACCTGATGGTTTTGATTCACATTTCACAGTGTGATGCTGTGACACACTGTGAGAGAATATGCTACACGTGGGTTTTTAAATGATTAAAAGGATATCTCTAGGGATGTGAGAAAGGAACTGTTTTTTTCCCCTAATATTTTCTCAAAACTGGGCTCACAGATGGAGATCTAAACACTTCTTCAGTCAGATGGAAACTAATCAAGAGTTATTGCTGTCTAGGGTTCATACCTTAGGGTTCTGATTTCCTAGGTCAGCTGTGCAGCCACGACATTACTGGGCCGCCGTGTAACCAAGGCAACAATCCATGTGTGGTGGTCCCATAATGCTGGCCTTCGGAGGCCGACACTGAGGCGCTCACACAGACTGGGCCCCGCCTCTGTGCCAGGAACTATTTTTTTTAAAATTTATTTTCCCCCAGCTTTATGGAGATATAACAGACATCTAACACTGTGTAAATTTAAGGTGTACAATGTGTTGATTTGATGCATTTATATGTTGCAGATTGCCACCCCCATATTAGCTAACACCTCCATCCCTTCATATTATCACCATTTCTTTTTCTAAGTCCTACTCTGTTTGCTACATTCAGGTAGTTAATACAATATTATTGACTGTATTCACCACGTTGTACATTAGACTCCCCAGAACATATTCGTATAATTGGAAGTTTGTACCCTTTGTCCAACTTGCCCTCCCCTCCCCCCACCCCCATCCCCCAGTCATCACCACTCTACTCCTCTCCCATTTTTGGCTTTTCTAGATTCCACATGCAAGCAAGATCATACAGTATTTGTGTGCCTGTCTGACTTACATCACTTAGCGTAGTTTCCCCCAGGTCCATCCACACCAGTCTATCTACCACATACTAATGGCAAGATTCCCCTCTTTTTCATGGCTGACTAATATTCCATTGTGTATATAAA
The DNA here is from genome assembly GCF_030020395.1 of Manis pentadactyla. NCBI lineage: Eukaryota > Metazoa > Chordata > Mammalia > Pholidota > Manidae > Manis > Manis pentadactyla. The sequence continues at coordinate 550,971 of NC_080026.1, forward strand.
CCACCTCCCCTTATCCATTCATCTGTTGATGGACACTTAGCTTATTTCTACATTTTGGCTACTATGGATAATGCTGCAGTAAACATAGGCATGCATATATCTTTTCAAGATGCTTTTTCATTCCTTTTGGATATATGCCCAGAAGTGGAGTTACTGAGTTGTGTGGTATTTCTATTTTTGGTTTTTTGAGGAACCTCCATACTGCTTTGCACAGCAGTTGCACCAATTTACAGTCTCACCAACAGTGTAGAAGGGCTCCTTTTTCTCCACATCCTCCCCAATACTTGTTATTTCTTGTCTTTTGGGCAGTGGCCAGTCTGACAGGTGTGAGGTGATACCTCATTGTTGTTTTGATTTGCATTTCCCTGATGATTAGCAATGGGAAGCATCTCTTCACGGGCCTGTTGGTCAACTGTATGTCTTCTTTGGAAAATGTCTGCTCAGCTCCTCTGCCCATTTTTTAATCAGATTTCTTGACTTTTGTAATTCAGCTCTAGGATTTCTTTATATATTTGGATATTAATCCCATATCAGATTGGTGATTTGCAAATGGTTTCTCCATTTATTGAAGAGACCATCCTTTCCCCTCCAAGTGCTCTTGACCCCCTTTTCAAATGTTAGTTGAACCAGGAACTTTTTGGTTACTCAAATACTTGTCACAGCCACCTTATGAAGTAGAAAGTGTCAGTTCCTCCTGTTTTATATGGAGGATGCCGAAGGCCAGTGAGCCCAGGTAACTTTCCCAAAGTGGTAAAGATACTCACTGGTCAAATGGCTTTGGGAGGTTCCTCAGGCCCGTGAGCTGAGCTGCTCTGCTCAGACAGGAGACAGAAGGCCCACCTATGAGGCGGGGCGGCTCCGGGCATGTGAATGCAGGCCTCTGATCAGTCCAACGGGAATCATTTTTGATGGAAATCATGGTCTTCAGACTTGAGCTTCAGAATCACATGAAGGTCAGTGCCTTTCAACAGGGAAAAGAATTCTTACAGAAAACACACCTACTTCGTGTCGGCGTACAGCTACCTGGGCCCTAGAGCGAGGAAACCCTTAATGACAATAGCAGAACACCGCTCTTCCCTTAAACTGTTTCGCTGACAAGGGTGCTTTTGGATTTAAGGACTTTGAGGGCCGGGTCCAGCCCGAAGGAGCTGACACCTCAGATCTGTGCTGCCAAAGCTGAGTGGCTGCTCCCTAGAGGGCCTCATGATTTCTTCCCTTGAAAAGCTGTAGAAGGTGAGTTCTAAGACATTGTCGCCGCCGTGACAGAGGACGAGGAGTCCCAGCGGCTGGACCGGCTCAGTTCTGCGATCTGAGTACAATTCTTGCTTCATCTTAAGGCTCTGGCAGGAGGCTTGTCATGTGTGCTGATGAAGCAGTTAGGTTGTCTTAGTTTTGATAAGGTAAGAGACCAAGGAGTAGAAATCTGTGCCCGGGAAATGAATTTGCTATTTTCTTTTCCTGCTTTTGACAAGAAACCTACATGGTGATCTTTGGCTGTGACATATGCTCTCAAAACACAATCCCTGCAGAGCTGGAGCCTCAGGGGACGGCGGCCACTCTGCCTCGCACCTGTCATTGTTGGACGCGTTTCCGAAAAACACAGGTAGCTGTTTTGATCTCCACTGAACTGTATTTCTTAAAAACATTCGTGAGCTCCTCAGAGAAAATCTTTCTTCTGCCTGGGAGTCATGCATCAAGGTGTCGTCTCTGCCCCAGACAGACTGGCCTCTGTCATCACGACGATCTGCTCATACTTAACCTGCTGGCAGGCCACAGACTTATGAGGCTGGCTGAGGTGTGGCTCCACAACCTGCTCTTTATTTTCTTTGGGGAAGATAATATGAAACCATGTAAAGTCGAAATTTTTGGAGCAATAAGTGACTCAATTTGAAATTAACTTCAGGAAAAGACATATAGATGCAAAAACTCTGAACATAATATTAGCAATTTAAGTCCAGAGATATATTAATAGGATTGTAAATCATAAATAATTTATGCCAGGAACACAAAGTTGGTGTAACATAAAAAAATAAAGCAATATAATTCATATTAGCAAAATAAATGAGGAGATTCCCTTAATCACTTCAACAACTGCAGAAAGTTCATTTGATGTAACTTTGCCCCCATTTTTGATGGGATTGTGTACTTAGAAAATCCAAGAGAATTGACAAATTGTTAGAATTACTGAGTGAATTAAGACCACTGGATTTGCATGTATTTTGCCACAGATAACTAGAAGACGAAATATCAAAAGAGACATCACTTATAATACCAAAAACTTACTCTAGGAATAAATCTAGAAAATATTTGTAAAACATTGTCAGTGCTCCCTACATCAACTTATTGATTTATTACAATCGCAGATAAAATCTTAACGGCATTTTTTTTGTTTGTTCTGATTTAGAATCATGGTGATTCTAAAATGTATATGGAAGTGCAGAAGACCAAGGATAGTCAAATTACTCTTGTAGAGAGCAAGTTAGACAACTTACACTTGTAGGTGTGAAAATTTATGTACCACCATGGTAAGGAAAACAGTGTGGTATTAATATAAAAATACACAAATAGAACAACAAAGAAAAATAATACATTTGTCTAATAAATATTATAGCAATTAAATATCTACATAGAAAAAATGAATTCTAATGTCTTTTTCACACTATACAGGGAAATCAGTTTGATGTGGATTGTAGACATAATATGATAGTAAAATAATAATGCTTGTAAAAGATTATATGTGATAATTTTTTAATTGTCTTGAGGTCGGCAAAGTTTTCTTAAATCGGCATAAAAAGACTTAACTGTTAAGAAAATAATTGGAGGATTGGGTTACACATAAATTAAGACTTTCTTCTCATCAGAATATACTCATAAGGGTGTGAGAATCAAAGCAATACAGAAATATTTCTGAATTTCTAGCAACCACCAAGAAAAGGGCAAACAACACAATTTTAAAATTGAAGAATAGTCTTAAAAGCCCTTTACAAAAGTCCATCAAAATTGCTAGTAAACAGGAAAATCTGCTTTACATAACTAGCTATTACAGAAATGGAAATTATACTTCAGGCTGAAGCTATTACTTACCTACCAGAATGACTGCAATTGAAAACAAAGCAGAGCCAAAATAATCCTTCAATGCTGAAATTCTCATCCACGGCTCTAGGGGCTAACGGTGCAGCCCTTTGGGAATCTGATCGCATTATCTGCTAAAGCTCAGCACTTATGCCCGGTGCTTCCATTGCCAGGTGCGTGCACAGAAGCGTGGTGCATGGATTCCTGAGAAGATGTCCTTGGACTCTTGAACAACATAGGGGTCGGGCACTGACTCCCCACAGTCTAAAATCTGCATAGACCTTTGACTCCCCAAAACTTAACTGTGAATAGCCTGTGTTGAGTGGGAGCCTTACTGATAATATAAACAGTCGATTATATTGTATGTTATGTGTATTATATACTGTATTTTTACAAAAAAATAAGCTAGAGAAAAGGAAATATTTTTTCAAATTGTTGCAAATGTCCAAAAATATTTCCACTATATATATATATATATATATATATATATATATATATATACACATACACATATATTTTATTTTGGTATCACTAATCTACAATTACATGAAGAACATTATGTTTACTAGGTTCCCCCCTTCACCAAGTCCCCCCCACATACCCCTTCACAGTCACTGTCCATCTGCGTAGTAAGATGCTGTGAAATCACTACTTGTCTTCTCTGTGTTGTGCAGCCCTCCCCGTGTCCCCCACGCACTATACATGCTAATAGTAAGGCCCCCTTTTCTTTTTCCCTGCCCTTATCCCTCCCCTCCCTCCCATCCTCCCCAGTCCCTTTCCCTTTGGTAACTGTTAGTCCATTCTTGGGTTCTGTGATTCTGCTGCTGTTTTGTTCCTTCAGTTTTCCTTTGTTCTTATACTCCACATATGAGTGAAATCATTTGGTACTTGTCTTTCTCTGCCTGGCTTATTTCACTGAGCATAATACCCTCTAGCTCCATCCATGTTGTTGCGAATGGTAGGATCTGTTTTTTTCTTATGGCTGAGTAGTATTCCATTGTGTATATGTACCACATCTTTATCCATTCATCTACTGATGGACATTTAGGTTGCTTCCATATCTTGGCTATTGTAAACAGTGCAGCGATAAACATAGGGGTGCATCTGTCTTTTTCAAACTGGAGTGCTGCATCCTTAGGGTAAATTCCTAGAAGGGGAATTTCTGGGTCAAATGGTAAGTCTATTTTGAGCATTCTGAGTAAGTGGTTTATTTTTTATATTAAAAAATATATTTAAAACTTTATATAAATGTATATGTAATAAAAGTAATATATAATGTAAATATAAAATAAATTTTAATGAGAATTCAAGGATTTAAGGACACCCCCAGCATCTGTGGTTTGAGAGGTGTCATATTGTAATTCTAAATGAAACTATTTACCCAACCTATATTATAAATAAAAAAACAAAGATGGATTTAAAGGCAAAATATGGTAAAAGAAGCATCAAAATTACTGGAAGGAATAAAGAATGTGTGTATGGCATTAGGATAAGGAAAAAAATTAAGAATAAAGTGAAAAAAATCCCTAATTAAGGAAAAAAAATAATGTAATCTGACTTTATTAAAAAGTAGCCTCTTATAAGAAGAAAAACAACCAAAAGATACCATAGCAAAGTTCAGGAAATATGATCAATTAGGAAAATAAATGTAGAATGAATATAATAAATGCATAGAATTTTTGGTGGGAATGTAAATGACTATAAAATTTGTAGAACACATTCTGATATCTATTAAAATAGAATATGCCCTGGAAAGGAGAATATGAAGAATATATACATATAAGGAATATCTATATGCATGCATATATATTCCTTGAATATAGACTGGTGTGGTTATACCACAATGTTTGTTGCAGTAATACTTGTAATCAGAAAGAAATATATACATTTCTCTAAAATATTCTTTAAAAAGGCAAATTTAACATAGTTAGATGGAATGTTGTTAGATGGGAGAGAGTTTTCTGTATAGCAGCTGAAATCACGTCCTGTGGAGCAGAGACTGTCCTGTGAAACCCAAAACAAGCTGTGAATGAGGGTGAGGTCTGGTTGCCAAGCCTTGTGTACTGTCCCCTGATTTCATGGTGACAGGAAGCCATTTGAGCATCTCCGGACTGGGACTGACTTTTCAAATTACCATTTTGGAAGGAGAATCCAGTCAGCTGGGCAGAGGACCTTCCCAGGGGAATGGACACCAGGGAGACAAATTCTGCTGCTGGGGAAAACCAGAGACCACGAGGGAGGGGCTGTGGGGCAGGGCAGTGGGGGGATTAGAGAGGAGCCTGGGACAGTAGGGCAGTTTGATGGCTATTTGGAATTGAGAAGGGGGGCGGGGTGTTCATGACTGAATTTTAATGGCTTTGGGTGAGCAGTGAACGTCCCCCAAGGATGTCCAGCGGCCGGTGGAGTTGGGACACCAGCTGTGAGCCTCCTGCTCATGGATTCGAGGAAGGCCCCGTGCAGCCGGCGTCCCTTCTGCTGAGGACGCCCCTTTAGGCTAATAGCCACTTCCTTCTCCCCGTCATGGTTTGGCTGGCTGGGGAAGGTTTATTTCTTGAACTGGAAGTTATTGTCCTAAAGTTTAGTCCCTACAGATGCACATTTGAGAGGAATCTTCTTTTGAAAGCAGACCATGAATTGAAAATTTCATCCAGAACTGCAGGAATATTAATGCGTGATGACACTGAGGAAGGATACTGATTGTTCTTCTGAATGGTTTGGTTCAAATGGACCCCTAATCATGGAGACAGTCCTGATCATGGTCACCTGCTCTGCTCACAGACTGCCACGTACTGAGATACCCCATGGAGAGCAATCAGCCCGACACCCAAGGTTTACGAGAGGGAAGAAGGGAACCCCAACCCTCTGACACCGGGAGCAAGATCTTAAACAGCTCAGGGGATCACCACCACGAAGGAAGAGAAGTCAGACTGGGGCCCATGGCTCAGTCATTAATTTCCCCCGTTTTCGGAAGCTGGACGGTCTCACTGAGTGAGTGCTGGTCACTTGTTTATGTCAAGAAATCTATTTCAGCTTTTTGCATGAAGTGAAAGAGCTCTGAGGGGACTTTGTCAGGATCTGGATGTTTTAAAAACAGTTGTCGTGATCTCAGAAGTGCCTTAACATGAACTCATCAGTCATGCTCTTATGCAGACCAAAGGCACAGATTTTGAACAATAAAATCCCAATGTCAATTTAAAAAATGCTCATGCCACAATTTCTTGAGCATGCGGTTAGATTGCTCATCCCGGAGTTATGCTTTCCCTGGCAGAAGGGGTGCTCATTTTCTGCAGCCCAGTGACACTTTCTTTATCCACCTATAAGATGCCTCATTTAGGGAAACAATGCGAATGTAGGCATTGGTGTATTTTGTAGTGGTTCACACGGCTGGGTCACTGATCTGGGTGACAGTGGGATTCATCAGCAGGAAGTGGATCTTCCCCATGTCCGTGGTTGTACAAAGAAACACCTTGAGCACGAGGTGCCAAGAAGCTGGACTGGCCATGGTTAGGAGGAGTGTGAGCAGACGGACCATGCACACCCCGTCCCCTGCCTGTCCCGCCAGCACCGACGCCCGTGGTCTGAGGCTGGCTGACATCGTCTGGAGGAGATGTTTGGTCAGCAGCAGCTCAGCGGCTCTTCCATGGCGGGTTCTCCCTGTTGGGCATTAACACATATGCAGAGATCTTCATACTCTGTGCCCACTCCTGTATGTGTCCACCCCGACCTTGTCCTCATCTTCTAATCTTCATCCAGACCCTTGGCCAGCTGGCCAGCCCATCAGCCAGTGCCCATGAATTCACACGTATTCTACACTCAGGCTCTTTCTCTTTCTTCACATGAAATATGACCGGTTGTACCGCCTGAGGCTCTGCTCAGGGGAGGACTTTCCCTCACCACTATGGAAGCCACCCCAAGTGAAGGTCTGATGCAATCACAGTCTGTTTTTATCTCGCACCCACATGGCTAACCAAACCTCATACACGCTGAGCTGGGCTTTTCCTTCCTGCTGTTTAGTCGCAGGGCTCTCACAGGGCCCCGTGTGGGGGCTGAAGGTCGGTGCCGTTGCGAGAGTGGTGAGGGGCTGGGGCTCAGGATTCTTGCTCCTGCAGCACGAGCAGCTTGCTTGCAGCCTCCGTCTTGTGCATGCTTAGCTACTGATGTCCTCCATTCGCCATAGATCGTGCACTACACCGAGCCTGCTCCATTTCAGGGCTCGGTCTGTGTAGAACCCAGCTCAGCTCACGATCAGGTCCTGATTTGAGATCACTTGGCACACCATGGCTTGGCACTCTGGGTCTATGGGGCCAGTAACACAAAAGGAGTGTTCTTCAAAAGGTGTCTACTGCTTCCCTGACTGCAATCTGGCCTTTTTCCAGGAGACTGGACCTTGGATTGCCATTCTTCCATTGGGGTGTGGCAGAAAGTCTATAGAGCAGCTTGTCCCACCTCTGGCACCTGGGATATCATAGTAGTGAGGGGGTAGGACTACTTGCCCCTGGGCTGGACTGCCACAGCCATTTCCTGTCCTGGACCACCCTCAGATAGGGCATCATGTTATACGGCCTGGCTCTAGACCACAACAGCGTTCTCAGGGTGGAAAAGGGTGTCTTTAGAGCGTGGAGAGGCTAATTAAGTATTGTAATAGATGGTGAACCTCCTTCTGAATTCATGTATTGAGACCCCAGCTCCTACTGTGATGTTTTATGGAGATGGGGCCATTGGGAGGTGACTACAGTTAGATAAGGTCATGTGGATGCCCCGTCATGATTTCCTTATAAGAAGAGGGCTTTTGCATGCATGCACTCTCCCTGTATCCCTTTCCCCTTGCAGACACAAAGAAGAGGTCATGTGGGCACACAGTGAGAAAGGTGGTCATCTACATCCCCAGGAAGGAGCCGTCACCAGAAATGGACCATGCTGGCACCCTGATCTCAGAATTCCATCCTCCAGAACTGTCAGAAAGAAACCCCTGGAGTTTAAGCAATTCAGTCTGTTTTTGTTAAGGCAGCCTGAGCAGACTAGGAAAGGTATCATTCCTGCTCCATGGTGGCAGGTGGGAGATGTAATCATTTTTGTTTTACACTGGATGAGATGTCTCAGCATGTGCCTGACATATGGATCCCTAAAAGCTTTACTGACAGGAAAGGGTCTTGAATCTTTGCAGGATTTATCTCCTCCACTCAGAAGGGCACTACGGTCTCTGGAGTGGTAGCTATTTCTTTTCACACCAGTTGGCATGCCATCATGGATATTGGGGAGCATTTAAATTGGCTGAGATGTATAGATGATGGAGACCTCTTTGGACTATGCTGTGACAGAAGTGGGGTGGTTCACAGCCTGGAGGCAAATCTTCGCAATGTATACTGGTGCTCATTCCTTGTCTTGTTTCTGAATATATGTTCTGATAAGAATGGAAGAGAGAGTGGTCACCAATCAATGGCTATATACATCACCTCTCTCATTTTCTAATTCTCTTTCATTTATCTCCACTTAAATATTTATTATTTTTCCTTTTGATACTTTTGAATTTAGTTTGATCTTTTTCAGCACTGTAATGTGTAAAGTCAAGTGGCTAATTTGAAACTTTTCTTTTTTAACGAAAGTGTTTATAGCTGTAAATTGTCTTCTTTGTACTTCTTTCAGTGCATCTCAGAAACAGAAATGTTTTTGTTTTTATTTTCTAATTTCTTTCTTGTCTCACTCATTTGAATGTTCTGCTTAATTTCCACATATTTTGTAACTTTCCACTTTTCCTTCTTCTATTGATTTCTAGTTTCATTTCATTATAATCAGAGAGGATACTTTGTATGATTAAAGTCTTTCAAAATTCATTAAGACCTGTTCTGTGGCAAAACAAATGTTATATCCTGGAGAATGATCCATGGCCCCTTGAGAAAAATGTCTTTTTTTGCTCTTGTTTGGTAGAATGTTCATTTGTATCTGTTAGAACCAGTTGGTCTATCGTTTGTTCATGCCTCAGTTTCCTTATTAAGCTCTTTTCTATCTATTATGGAAAGTGGAGTACTGAAGTCTGGCTTTGGTAGACTGGCAGCTATTTTTGTACAACCATTTATTACTCTTTTCAATTGTCTCACAGTTTCCTTCTGATGATGATTTGGAGCTCTCATACTTGATACAAAGTATCCGTAAGTTATATCTTTCTTGGAAATCGATCCTTTTGGTATTATTTATTGTCATTCTTGTCTAATAACAGATTTTGACTCATATCTATTTTGTCTGGTATTGTTAAAGCTGTTTCTGTTTTCTTTTCGTTAACATTCGCATGGAATATCTTTTTCTACCCTTTCACTTTCAACCTATGTGTTCCCATAAATGTAAAATGAGTCACTTTTACACAGAATATGGTTAGATCCTGTTTAGTTAGTTTGTTTATTGTCATTTAAATCCATTATGCCATTCTATGGCTTTTGATTGGGGAGTTTAGTCCATTTACATTTAAGGTAATTGCAAATATGAAAGGACTTACTATTGTAATTTTTGTTGTTTTCTGTATGCTTTATAGCTTTTTTATTTCTTATTTTTCCCTGTACGGCCTTTTATGTTTAGTTGATATTTTTATAGTCACACCTCTTTTTGATTCCCTTTTCATTTCCTTTTGTTTATATTCTATAGGTATTTTCTTTGTGGTTACAATGGTGATTATATATAATATTCAATTTTTACAATAACCTGTTTTAAAGTGAAAACATTTTGCTTCCATTACACACAAAATTTCTAATCCTTTTATGTCACAAATCGCATTTTAGATATTGTATACCTACTGATTTACATTTATACATATTTTTGTTTTCATCTTTTAAAAGCTGCTAAAGAATAAAAAGTAGAGTTATAAATCAAAACAAAATAATAGTTATTTGTATATTTGTCTGTATTTTTACCTGTACCCATGAAGTTTATATATTTTTAACGTCTTTGAGTTACAGTTTTGGGTCCTTTTATTTCCACTTGGAGGACTCCCTTTAGCATTTGTGGTAGGGGGTCTGGTAATGATGAGCTTCTTCAGCTTTGCTTATTGGAAATATGTTAAGTTTACCTTTATTTTTGAAGAATAGTTTACCAGACACAGTATTCTCTGTTGGCAGCTTTTTCTTTTTAGAAATATCTATCACCCTACTGACTTCTGGCATGAATTTCTCAGTTTCAGCTGAAAAATGTGCTGTTGATCTCACTGAGTTTCTCTTTTATGTGATGAGTCACTTTTCTCTTGATGCCTCCAAAATCCTCTTTGTTGTTTACTCTTAATGGTTTTATTATGACATGTTTTGGTGTGGATTCTTTAGGTTACCTAAGCTAGAGTTGTTGAGTTTCTTTGATTTGTATATCCATGTGTTTCATCTAATTTGTGAAGTTTTCAGCCATTATTTCTCCCAAAAATCTATGTGACCCCTTTTCAGTTCCCTTCTGAGATTCCTGCAATGTGTGCACTGGCTGTTTTAGAATATCCCCTAAGTCCCTTAGGGCCTGTGCACTTCCCTTCATTCTTACCTTTCTGCTCCTCAGATGTGATAATTTCAAATGATCTTCTTCAGGTTTGTTTATTCTAGCTTCATATTGCCTTATTACCTCCTCTAAAGTCTTCTTCAAAAGGCAGATATTACTATGTTTGCACTCCCGATTTAGAATACAAAGCAAGGTCAGTGTGAACAGGAAAACTTTTTTAAAAATTGAGGTATAATTCACAGATAAGATTTTATTATTTTAGGTGTGCAATATCATAATTTGATATTTGTGTATGGTATGGCATTTGTACATGACATTTGTTCTGCTTCTTCAGTTATGCTATTAACTCCTCTAGTGAATTTTTAATTGAGCTATTGTATTTTTTGAAGATAAACATTTACATTTTTTTCTTTATAATTTCTATCTCTTTATTTATATTGCTGTTTGGTGATATGATTTGATTTAATTTTTTGTATTTTCCTTGACTTTGCATATTGGAGACAGTCATTTCAAAATCTTTGTTTACAAATTTTGATCCATGTGTTTCTTCAGGGATGGTTTCTGGAGATCAATTTTGTTGTTTAGAATAGGTTGTATTTCCCTCTTCTTTCCATGCCTTGTCATGATTTGCTGATAGTTGAACATGTGAAAAATCACTTACCTCTCTCAATCTTTGAAGACTAACTTGGAAAACTTTTACTAAAAGTGAGCTCCTAAGTTATGGTGTTATGCATGGTTAAGTTATCCTCAAATGTTTTCTAAGCATGTGTCCTATGTGTCCTGTCTGGGCCTCTGTGTGTTCTTGCTTTGTAAAAAAATACAGTTTAACTTTTATTTTCATTCTTAGCTGTGTATTGGGCTAAAATAAAACCAAGAAACTACATTTTCCTAAGATATTGGCATAATGGAACAAAGATAAATATTAGATTCAGCTTTACGTGTTTTTACACATTGTGTTTCAATAGTTTTAAATGAATATCTACTGCTTTTTCCATAAGCCTGCATATTAGGGTTTTATTAGTATTATTATTTGCATAATACTACAAATTGTATAAACCACTATTTGTGTATTTCTTCATATTTCATCAGACACACATACATTACAATTTTATTTACTTTTTATAGAAGTATAGGCTTTTTATTTCTGTTTTGTTTTTGATTTGTTTTTATACTTCTTAAATAGTGTTAAAATGAACATCTTATTTGTATTATTATAACTAAATAAGACATTATTATTTATTTAATTATAAGTACATAAGCTTTAAGAAAGTTCTATAGAGGAATATTGTCCAGTCACTTTCTCTAATACTATTACTGTGTTTGCTGTCCTGCTTTAGAACACAAAGCGAGGTCAGTATGAACAGGAAGGCTTTCTCTGTATTGATGTATCACTAAAAGATAGCATTTTACTATTTCAGGTGCACAACATAAAATTTTGGTATTTGTGTATATTGCAGAATGGTCACCTTCATACATTTACTTACTCTTTTTAAAGAAAAGCATTACAAGGACAGTGGGAGGCGCTTTGTGGCTGTAGCTCCATCCTTCCCCAGCAGAATGTCCATAGGTCACTGTTTCTCTTCCAGTCCTGCAGAGATCAGACTTCCTTCCATCCTCACTCCTCATCCTTACCCCCCCACCACATGTCACAGGTCAGTGCTTCTCCGTCCTTAGTCTTCAGTGACCACACTTTGCCGTGTGGACTCCTCCCTCTTCAAAGCCAGCATCAGAGGGTCTTCCTTTTGCTAGATTCCACTTGTGCTTCGAATTTCTCTGTCGCAGAGCCTGATGCATTTAGGGCTCATCTGGCTGTTAGGTCCACAGGAGGGCAATCTCTCTATCTTAAAGTCAACTGACTTGGGATCTTAACCACATCTGCACAATTCCTTCACCCCAGTAGCTGCCTTAGTGTTCTGCTGAGCAGCCGCGAGATGTGTGCACACCAGGTGCTCAGCAATGCCGGGTGCCTGGTTCTGTCCCGGACTTTGGAGGAACTGCCACACGGGAAGAAGTGCACAGGCCTGGATTCAAATCCTGTGTGCTCCACCCCTCCCAGATCCCGGGCCGCTGAGCACATCACCGAGCCTCCGTGAGCCTCAGCACCAGGTACTTAGAGCCACAGGCAGGAAGAAGTGCAACGAGGTGAGGCAGGCAGTGTCTAATGTACCTCCTGGCACATAAATACCCTCAATACATGGTGGCTGGGATTTTAGCTGTGCTCCCACTGGAATCTGTAGCATGATTTTATTAGTAACAGTAACACCTAATTTTCAATGTTTTATATATGCATTCATAAGCATTACTCACTGTATATTCACAATGCAGATGAATATGTAGTATTCTTGAGACAAGGCAGGTTGCAGCTCCATTTCATCAACAGCAACAGGTTCCTACAGATTTAGCACCATATAAATCATGTACATACCCTTGAATATTTTGCATAAAGGACCTCGAAGCAATTGGCTCTGGAGTGTGCATAGTTCACAGCTCTCCTTATAATATAGGCAAAGTAATCATGAAGTCTGTATTATTTTCTTCCACTAACAACATAGATTTGAGATTATTGTACAAATAATTTTTAATAACATTAAATAAAGTAAATAATAAAAATATAATTTATGCAAAGACCATTAAGTCTTAAAATTAATAATAACAATACCTTGCCTTTTAATGAGGTTGTAAACTGTCCAAAGTGTTTTTAGACATATTCTTTCACCAGGTAATGGGAGTCCAAGCCAACATGTCATAAAAGGAAGATGACCTCATGAAGAATGTTCTATTTTTATAGAAAAACGTACAAAAGATCTATTTATAAGGTGCCCTCTTGGAGGTACCTAATTTGTAGGAAAGCAAGGTAATGTCTTTAAAGGTCCTGACTGTGGACTTGGTCGAACTTGAGTCCTGTGAGACCTTGTGTGAGCCAGTAACTCCCTGGACCTGCAGTTTCCAGTCAGCTAGAAGGGCTGGGGCAGGTGTTACTCATCTTCAGGCATCAAACAGACTGAATTACATCTCTATGGAACCATGGTTAGTTTATTATACAAATATTGCATGAGAGGTGAATTCTTATTTATTTTAGTCTCCCATCCTGTTGCTAGACTGGGGTTCAGAAGTACACAGGTCTTAGGGAGAGAGTGCCTGTGAGTCTGCTCCAACCTGGGGTGGGGTGGAGGGGCTCCGGGTGACCCCACAGGCAGGTCTGACTACTGACTACTGGTGGGGGTGGGTGCTAGTCTCTGAGTGGAAGATGACTCCTGGCAGTTCTCATGAAGAGCTGTTATTGATGCCAGTTATCTGCAGGGAAGCAGATGAAAGCCAGCCCTGTGCTTGGGGTAAAGCGAGACATGGACAAAGTGATGCCCTTCTCTAATGCCGAGCAGCTGCAACAGGTGGTCCTCACTGGGGCGTGTCCAACAGAGCGTCGTGAGGCCCTCAGCAACAGCCAACGCTCTGGGGAGGCGCCCGTGGGCTGGACAGGGAGACCTGGGGGCCTTTCCTGCTGGGCACTGTGAGTCAGTCCACTCTCTCCCTCTGGGAATTTTGGGTAGAGATGGGGACACTTCAAGAGGAAGTTGATTTCTGATAACAACATCACAGGCTTGTGCTAAACTGGCTGAGTCACAAATGTAAGGCAACTGGCAAAATTTTTCGCACACAGGTTGTCCCATGTACCATTTGCTTTGTCCTCTTATATAAGCAGTATTTTCACCCAAATATGAAAGTAAATTGATTGGACATCTCTGCTCTGGATTCTGTATTCAGCTACAGTCTCTACTCTCAGCTCCGTCTGTCAGCCTGGCAACATGCCTTGGCTAATGCTGTAGAGCGCTGGCCATAGGGATGGATCGCCCAGGACGGAGGCCAGCTGGGTCCACAGGCCTGGGGCTCTGCTGGCTGTCCGGCTGTTCCACAGACCCACGGCGGGTCTCTGTCCCGACACCCAAAGACCTGCCACAGTCCCTTACAGGGCGAAGCCCCCTGTGCCTGGATCACAAGGCTTACCCCAAACAATCCCCCCTTGGCTTCAAGTATTTTTTTCTCCCAAAACTAAAGTGCACAGCAATAAAAAGACAAAAATCACACAAAAATGATCAAGCATCCCAGAAGTCCTTTCAACATTGACATAAATGATTCAGTGAAATGGCAGCACCGGTGGTACTTTCCATTGAGTACTCTGTATTCTGGGGCTTGAGTTTAGTGTGTCCACTTCCATAACAAGCAACCCTGTGGTGACTAAAAATTAACTACTTTTCATTGTTCCATAGGCATTGTTCAGGGCATTGCATGGAAAGGCACCCACCAGGATGTGGAGCCAACCCTGTCAGTGGCGGAGAGCGTGGGCTCATTTCCGTTTTTTCTGCGCGTGTCGCAGTGTCACGGGAGAGGATCTGAGCCGGAAGCAGCTCAGGTCCACTCCTGGGGTTTATGCACACAGTTTCCACATGAGTTGCCTTTGTAAACAGGACTCAAAATTATCTTTACATGTATTCAGCAGTCTTTTCTCATCTCCTTCTAGTGGGAATGAACCTTAGGGACTGAAAGTATCTTCTGTGGGTTTCATTTTGCTGGGAAAATTTGAAGTGATTTTCCAGTACCAGAGCTTGTAAAAACAAGATGATTTGTTTTTTATTGTCTGAGAAATGATATCCTTAGAAGTGATTCCTGTGTATTACATCTATATGATATGAATTCCAGGGAGAGAACACGAGGTTTGCAGTTAGATGTGACAGTGCTTGCACTCTGCTGCTTACTGCCTCAGGGACACGGGGCAAATTATTTAAACACTGGACTTAAGTTTCCTCATACATAAAATGGGGATGGATGTATTTCCTGAATTCTGCTTCTAGGCAATATGGCATGCTAACCTGGAAGTTGAGATGCATGATGCAAAGGGAAAAAGGAAATGACAGGAAGAGGAATTAGTGTAATTCTGAGAAAATATTATGGAGCTGGAAGGTGAAGAGTCCCATTGAGGTAAAAGGAACAGCTTTGAGGTAAGAAAGATCCTGACGGTGGTCAGAGAATGTGCCAGGATGCCATTTTACAGTGACTTCCCCCCAGGGTCTCCCAGAAGAGGTTGCTGTCCATCCTCTCACTTGACACAGTGAATTAGGAATACAGCACCCTCCGCCTGCTGTTCAGGGGTGGCAGGGGGGCCAGCAGAGCAGCCTGAGGGTGGGTGGTGGAAAATGAGTCTCAATACATGTATTTAGGAGAGCTGGTGTATGGGAAATAGCTTGCCCACCCACATAGCACGAAACTCCCTGGGTTAGTGGTTACACGAAATAGCACAGACTGGGGAAGAGGGACAGGCCAGCCCCTCAAGGGGATGTGTATCCATACTTAGGTTGGGTCCTTCTCCCAACACAGACAACCTCCCCATGCCCAGGCCTGTCCCGCAGCCCAGGTGTGGTGTATGCCAAAGCTCCAGGTCTGCTGCTTTTCCCCAGGAATCCAGACGTATATGAACTGAGACAGTAATAAGCTGAGGTATTATTTCACACTATTAGAACATGCCTTTTAGAAAATCATAGAGGCTTGACTCATACCAAATGTTGGTGTGGACAGGGGCATGTGGGTGTGGGCAGTGTGGATGTGAGCTGGTACGGTTCACCTGGAGAGCAACTGGCAGTTATCCTGTTGCCTGTGTATGTTCACTATTTCCAGGAACACCATTCCTGGGTGTATGTCCCAAAGAAGTTCATAAAAGGACAGGGGTGGGGCTAATTCGGTGTTCAACATTGTGGCAGCTGTTGTGGTAGTTGTCTCCTGTGTTCCTCTGTCAGTAAGTAAGCAGATGAAACACACACCCAGGAGCAGCGCGTTAGGGGTGCAGACAGTGGTGTGAAGGAGACTTACAGTCAGAGCATTACACATGCAACAGTCTCCATAACACAGTGCCATTCATGTGACGGGAAAACACTGCAGGATCCCTGTGTCTTCATAAGGTCACATCCACGTCCAAGGAACACTCGCTACTCCTTCAGCTGCGCTTCGTCTGGGTGAACTGGACGACCGCCCCGCCCGCTCCCATCCAGTGGCCACGGCGCCTCTCAAGGGACCTGCCTCTGAGAAGCTCAGCTGCTGAGACACATCAGGATGGTTTGCTGGTGGTCACACTGAACTGGCCAACGTGTGTGGCCTGAATGTTGCTAGTGAACAGTGCTGTGCTTGCCTGATGGTCTCCTTGAAGGAGGGAATTGAACCAAGAGAAGGACTTAGGACTCTTTTAAACAGCAGCTTATTAAACAAAGCGTAAGTACACTCGGGAAACCAGAAGCAGCTGCTTTTAGGGTTCGTCCAGCTTTCTTTTCTCCTAGGATGGCAGGAAGTCCTGCCCTGCGTCTTGTATTGTTTGATTGACAGGATGACTGACAGCTCTCGGCTGTATAACCTTTTCTCAGTAAGCAGGCACCTTACCCGTAAGGACCAGAGTGAGACCACAGGGGGCCGAACCACAGTGCCCATCAGAGTTAGATGTTACTGGAATGAGGTGGGGTTCCTTGCGGGCAAGGTCTTGGGGCCCTGCACAGGCGCTGTGATCAGGGAGGCCCCTGTGGTCCTGGGCCTCCTGGGAAGCCAGGCGGCCCTGCCTGGGGGCCTGGGAGCTGAGGGCTCAGGGTGGCCGGGGAGCAGTCCTCCCGGAGACGGGTGGGCCCTTCTGCTCGTGTCTGACCAGCTACCTGCTCTAACCTGAGCACACAGCTAAACAGCTTAAAGTCAAGGATTCCTCTTTGAAAACTAACTGCTAAGTAGTTTTCATAATAAATCTCAGCCAACCAAGCTGCATGAAAAACAACACATATGCTCACGCTCACACATGTGGACAGAGCAAAAGGAATGTGTGTTAAATGGAGGTGGAAGCCTTTTACTTCATCCAATTATAAATATTACTATATTGACAACTAAAAAAAGAAACCCTCCATGGTTTAGTACTTCAATTAAAAGGAACTCCAATGAGAATATTCCTCTGAAGTTTAAAAAATGATTCTCCAATTATCTGTAAGAAAAAACATGTTAGAATAGCTGATATCTCCCCTTTGAACTGGGTGGGGGATCAGCTCAGTTTGGCATGGAATGGACCCAAGGGCGCTGACCCGGAGGTGGCTTCTGACCTTCCAAGTCCCTGCTGTGCTAGGATTTCTTCCAGCCCCTTGAATGAGGCATGTTCGGCCCACCCCGGCACCTTTGAGCAGGTATTATTTCTTCTTTAAAGCTGTTTTTCTGTCCACACCCCCATGCAGGTTTTAGTACATTTAACCTTTCCCCAGTCCCCAAACTTTGGCTATTCTCCATGGTTTTCTATAAATATTTTTGCTAAGAATTCATTTAATAGTTGTTTTTCTTACTGCAACATAAGCTCTATGAGGAAAGTAATTTTGTCCTTTTCTGTCATTATTATATTCTCAGTGGCTGGCATTAGGGGTGTTCAGTGAAGAATCTCTATTCGGCACAAAAAAAGTGAAATCATTAATTTATGATGGGATAGTGAGTGAATTGTTGAATAAATTCCATACCTTCACACAACCCTAAAATAAGTGTCATATGCTAAAATATTTAAATGTAAATTCTGAAATTACAAAATATTTAAACAACATACCTACAAGTTAGTTGTGTGGTTGGAGAGGACTTAAAAACACAAAACCAAAATAGAAGCCATAAAGAAAAACATTAATAGCTTTAATTGCATAAAATTGAAATGAGCTTAAATAACAGAAAATGTTTTAAAATGTTAAGAGTCAATACTGAGAAATACATGTGGACACATCCTTATCAATAAATAAGAAATAAATGAGAAAAATAAAAAATCCTATTGAAAAAGGACAAAACATATACATCAGGTTACAATTTCTAAAATAAGTTCACATAATTTATGATACACAAATATATAAAAACATTGGATACTGTTTGAAAATAAGGAAATTAAATCATACAGCATTGTGATTTTGCATTTTTTCCTACCAGCCATAAAGAAAATAAAATAGAAATACTTAATGTGTCCAGAAGTATGTAGAAATAGGCACCCATTTGTACTTTAGCACACAAGCGAAGGAACATTTATAATAAAATATTGTGAAATGTGTACATTTATCAGTGTGCTCATTGCGACAATATTTGTAATAATAAACTGGAGACAAATTAAGTGTCCAACAATTGAGGCTTTTAACAATGTATTACAGTGCACAAAACAGGAATGAGCGGTTAAGGATGAGGTCACAAAACATCTTTATTAATGGGGAAAGGTGTCACCATACATGTGTGAATCAAGCCCAAAGAGAAGGTCAAAAATTATTCCTTGTTTATTATTCATGCTGTGTGTATATGTGTATGTAAATATATGTCCATTTACATTTATATACATTGAAAAATACTGTATTTTTAGCATGAACTTAATGGAACGATATGTTCTTTATGTATGACTTATGTTAATTTTACTAGTATTTCTTCAATAACCCAGTCTTCTTTAAATTAAATAAAAGTGACCTTTCATTGGGAGAATTTGGAATAACTTCAAACATGTATTCGTGGGTGCCCAGCCCAAACCTGCTTGGGCTACATTTATTTTCTTGAAAGAGTAAAACAATTTATTTCAAATCCCTTAGCTTTCTTTGCATTTTTTGTTATAACAAAGCCTAGGCTGATTGTCCATTCTTATTTAAAGTCTAATTCTCAGAGGACTTTATGTGCACTGCATTTATGTTACTTTCTACACGATATTATCATTATTTATGAACATGCTTTTCTTCTACTGGGTAGTAAATTTCATAAGCCCTGTGTTCTGATTAGCTTATCTAATTTATTTCCCATGGTGTCAGAATTAGGTATGCGTTGTACATAATAGATTCTTAACATATTTGAGGAAAGAAATGACCTTTTCCTTTCCCTACATTTTTTAATATGGAGCCTGCAATAAGTTCCTCTTTTGGGTAAACCTGTTCCTGTCACTCAAGCCCTCTTTTTTCTCTGTTAGAGCCTTTTCCAGATCCCTTACTATGTCTGAAGGAACACATCTTCGATGGCTAAGATATGTAGGGTACACCGCCAACATGGCCACCGGTCTGTTTTTTATGGCACAAAACCCATACTTTTGTGAGCCAGCCCATCCCGTTCCCAGGCTGCCAGGGCTATGAAACTGCATTTCCAATAGGAGAACTCCACTCACTTCCTCTGCACCTAGCGGCTATTCCAGCTCTGCCGTTGGAGGAATAGGGTGGGAGTAAAGCCCTTTGTCTAGATGGCAGCCCCTCCCGTCAGGACAGTCACCCAGGCGGTGTGATGATCGCTCCGAGTGCTCCGTCGGTTGGCTGCGGCCCTCCCGGGACAGGCCATGTGTTCTCAGCGGAACCAGCCCCTTGCTCAGCGGGACGGGCATCACCTTGTTCTGCCCACAGTCACTGGATCCCTTGGCCTCTGTGTTTTCATGGAGGACAGACCGTGGTGACACCACACAGGTCTGCAGCCCTTTGCTCCGGTTCCTTGGTGTCTGTCTTTATTGTGTGTCTTCTCTAGTCCTGTGTTTGTGCCACTGGCCGGTTAATAGTTCCAAGGCTTTTGCTTTTTTTCATCCATTTAATTTTTTCATCCAAGCTATCGCTGTAAATGAGAATGGGTTATGCCTCTTGACAGTTAATACTCACCTCCACTCTGACACTTCCGAGTCACGGCGACCTTAGGACAGAGCCCGTGAGATTCCTGGGGTCCGGAGGTCCATGCACTAGTCTCAGGGGTGCACGCTGGAAGACATCACAGGGCCAAGAGGCCAAATTCAAAACCGGTGTTTACACAATGGCACAACTTAGCAGAAGGGCCCAACGCTGCTTAGAGGCCCTGGTTTGAGGCAGAGCCATATGCTGCCACAACACCCACATTTACTAAATTCATGTCAAGGTTGTTCAGTAAATTATCTCACTGAACCATCTCAACTCTATAAGAAATTCCTTAGCTTTCCCCATTTTACATCTCAGGAAAATAAGTCTTGGAAAAGCTACATACTTGCCCAAAAGAAGCTCTCAGGTTCTGGCAAAGGGGTGTCTCTCCTCTTCACAGTCCTGCTGAATCCTTAGGGAAAGAAACACTAAGAAACTCTGCCTTTGCAGTTTTCCCTTAACTGTCTCTCCCTAGAAAGAGCCCTGGGCCGGGAGCAGCCTGAGATGCAGGACGCCGTGCGCGGGTGTGGACATGCCCTGTGCGAGCAGCCCTCAGCACAGGCTGACCTCCAGTCCCCTTCCTTCTTTATCCCACTTGCAGTCCTCGGCTCTGTGAGAAAAGCCAGTCCCTGGGGTCTGTCTGTGGGAGCCCAGCAAACATGCGCCATCTGCTACAGCCTCTTGATGTGCAGGAATGAGGCACCTCGTTAGCCTGTTCACTGGCCATTTGTCTGGGAGCTGGTCCCCTGCTGCGTCTGACTTTTCGTGATTTGAGGGCAGGGAGAGTAGGAAGCTGTCCACAGGTTCCAGAAACTAAGAAATCCTGGGAAAAAAACCTAGCAGTGTTTACAGTGTAGTGACCATGGGCTGACTCAGCTACTAAGCAGACGTGTTTGGTTTGATTCAATTCCTATTTGGCCATTGTCCTTGAGTTTATGCATATATAGCATCCATGCAAAATAATCTCCTCCATATGAAACTAAAAAGGAGCGAGAGGAATTCACACACCGAACACCCTGCCTTATCCTTCTGACACTGGCCTGGTGGGCTCCTCCTGTCCTGGGCATGGAGGCACGGGCACAGTACAGCAGATTCATTTGGGAAGAATGTTAGGTAACCTCTTGGAAAGCACTCAGCTTGAAACTACCATGAGGGAGACCTTCATGGGTGGTAAAGGCCTTCCCCATCCTCCCTGGTAGGACACAGGTTCATGACTTGGGGTCTGACCAGCGTGTCCCCTGCCATACCCCAGCCTTGCTCCCCTCCCCTCTGCAGTGCTCCGTGCCTTTCTCCCCACGCGTCCCCAGGTGGGATGGCACTGCGTCCTCAGGTGGGTCAGCAGAGGTGGCCCTGGGCGTCTCTCCTCACTGTCCTCTGGCTGCAGTCCCCCCTGTAAAATGACCGTGCCCTCCTGCGTTTGGTGTGCATAACATTGCCCGCTGGGGCAGGAGCCTGTCTGAGCCTGGAGGGAGTGGCTTCCCTGGGTATCTGGCAGAAGGACCATGTGGTGGGGGGCTCCTGATGCTATGACTGGGCCTTCCCCACGTGGGGACTTGTCACCCTGTGTTCTGCCACTTCATTCCCCATCCCCACCACTGGGCTATGATTTCCTTAATTATCTATCCCTTCCTGCCTGTGTTCATTCAACACGCCCAACTTTGAGCTTGCCCCGTGGGTTAGAGAGCCGTAAGCAGGTCCCAAGGCAAAAGAAACAGATCCAATTAAAGAATAAGATTCGGTTACAATCACTGCCCACACATCATCCCCGACAACCCAGACGTACACAGAGGATGGGCGGCTCCTGGGGTTGGCTGTGGCGGAGCTGTCCTCCTGGGGAGGTGCAGCCATGAGCCTGTTCCTGCAGAGGGGGTGGTGTGGATGCAGGGGAGGGCTGGGCCCAGGGCCGCATCTGCACAGCCCCTCTCTGACTCCACAGGGTGTAGCAGCTGTCTGCCCTTCTCTCTCCCTATTTATCACCTGTCTTATCTACCTGCCCACCCATCTTTCATCCATCCATCTCATCTGCCTAATCTCTGTATCTATCTATATCCATCCATCCATCCATCCACCCAATCTCTATATCTATCTGACGTACAAATTGATCTCTCTCTATACCTAATCTTTATATCTATTTATCTATCTGATCAAGATATCTATCTGTCCATCTATCTAATCTGTCTGCCTAATCTCTCTATCTATATCCATTCATCCAGTCTCTGTATCTATCTAATATACAAATTGATCTATCGATTCGCTATTCCGTCTAATCTTTATATCTATCTCTCTCTGTGATCGCAAAGTCCATCCATCCATCCATCTAATCTCTATATCTAATGTACAAATTTATTTATCTAGTCTCTGTACCTATCTAATCTTTATATCTATTTATTTATCTAATCTCTATATCTATCTATCCATCCATCCATCTTTCATCCATTTATCTAATTTACCTGCCTAATCTCTACATCTTCCTATCTATATCCATCTGTCTAATCTCTGTATGTCTATCCACCCACCCATCCACTTTTCATCTATGTGCTCTCATTACCTGAAGAATAAATGAATGAAGCACAAAGTAGTCATCCCAACGCTATCTCCTAAATATCATGTAAATATGTATGAATAACAGCTATTGATATTGCAAAAAATAGAGAATATCCCTGGTTAAGTCTCATTATTCCCTGTGTGCCATGTGTGTGTTTGCTTAATTACCGTAAAGGGAAGCATATTTTCGAATTGCTGCAACATCTCCTACAGAATAAATGAGCTACGAGAGAGACTCAAACCGTGGGCCACAAATTGCCTTTTCACCATGTGAAGCTAATACCAGCCCTTGTTCACTGATTACTTGGGGGATTTATTTCCATTTGGAACATTTTACCACCGGTAGTTTATTCTATGCCCAGCGTTCCGGGAAGGCACCCCATTCCTGCGCTCAGCTGCCTGTGTCCTGGGCTCACAGGCGCCCAAGAGATTCTAGAAAAATATATATATTTCTCAGCATTGTAGTTCTGTACTATATACTTTACTAAATTGCTATTATTCATCTTTCCATAACAACATAATGACTCTCAGGGAGGAAAAAAATATTTCGGTGGAACTAAAACAAACTTTGGGTGGGTGGGGGAGGATTAGAATCCTCTGAAGAGTGGAGATAAACCTTGGCCGCCAGCTGAGTGGAAACATTATGGGGTTTGTAGCTGGCAGTGACTGTGAATTCTAGACTAGCAACTTCACCCTTTATAAAAGAGGAAGCGTGTATGCAACTTTCATGGTTTCCACTAAGACTGACTACATAACATATGCAAAGTGACAGGTAAATTATTGTCATTGCAACCAATGTTACTGCTATTATTTTAGGCATATTTTTATTTTATCTGTTCTTTCCAATGAGTTCTTGGGAAAGGTCACATAGTAGGTGACAGAGGAGCTGGAGTCAGTTCCTCTGATGATCGTCAAATGCTTTCCACAAAGTCACAAGGCTGCTCAGTTCCCTGTGGCCCTACCTGGGGCTCAGGACGTCTTCTCGGCCCCCCTCTCCTCCACTCGGTGGGACAACTTCATGCTGGCTGCAGGGAGAAGCCCCCACCCCTGGGAGGGTGGCCTGAGGTCTCCAGGGGGCGCGTCACCTCCACAGACCACGGTCCTTTGGTGCCCCCGAGGCCCGGACCTCCCTGTGGAC
Organism: Manis pentadactyla; assembly: GCF_030020395.1. Lineage (NCBI taxonomy): Eukaryota > Metazoa > Chordata > Mammalia > Pholidota > Manidae > Manis > Manis pentadactyla. The sequence continues at coordinate 574,833 of NC_080026.1, forward strand.
GACTCTGTGCTCCGATCCCGTGGTGCCCGCCTCCTCCGTCTGGGCGGTTGTTTCCAGCCATGAATCAGGAGCACCGGTCCGGCCATCAGCACCTGAGGCAGACGTTTGGAATTGCTTCAGGTGCCTGTGTCACTGGGAAGTTGCTCTCCTTTGGGGAACATTGTGATATTTTCATAGGTTCACATTAAAGTAGGTAAATAAACGAGAAGCCATTTATTCTAGGCCCTACTGTGAAAAAAAATGTTCCAGTGAAAGGGACAAAATGGAAATGACGTCTCCCAAGCTTTACGCATCCTCTGGCTGGGATGACCGGAGGCTCGCTTTACCCCCACGCACTCGCTTGCAGGACAGAGGCAACAGGCTTGTCCAGGATCCCTCTGGAATAAGAGCGAATGGGGAGGTGCTGGCACATGGCGCTGGCACAAACGTCAGGACCGAATGTGATCTGAGTAGCCGAGGGAGTTGGGTCTTCGGTTAAGGGCGTGGACTTTCAGCCAAGTGCAGCATGATTGTGGAAACTTACCTGGATATTTGGATGCCTAGATTTAATGTAGTCAAGGAAGTGTCTCTTAAAAGTTTATGTTCCAGTGAGCCTTTTATTTGTATTTTTGAGTGTGCTACATTTTACTTCAGGATTAGTTACAGGAAAATAGACTCAACAGCTAAAAATCAGGGAAAAGTATCCCAACAGCTACTGTGAAAATATTTTTAGTATTTTACAGTTCAGTGTGTTCAGAGCCTGTACATTTTTAAAGGAGAGTTACAAAGGAAGGAACAGGGAACAAACTTAGAAATAGGAAGGAGATATGCTCTCACGTTGCTACGTGCCCCACGTCTTATTTCCGCACTATTTGGGGACAGAGGTGCCATTTAGACTCCATGCGACCGCTGTTACTGGGAATCCCGTCCGCCAGCCCCACGTGGGCTGTTCTTTCTCTTCAGCTTTTATCCAGGAGTTGTCCATCCCTCGGCTTCGATCTGTACTTGGACCTGTGTGGTGGACCCGGAGCACGAGAGTTGAGACGTTAAAACCTTTTGAATAAATAGTGTTAGGGTATTATTTGCACAGGAACCCTTAAAAATAGATGTATCCAATTACTGTAATTCTAATTTTTGAAATGTTAGTGCTTTTGACAATTTGCTGCTTTGTTTACCTGTTCCTGTAGAAGCCTCATGGTTTCCCCCAAAAGAGCAGCATGAGGCTGGGATTTTCAGTTTATCAAAGAAAATTGCATGCATTTTCTGGAGGCAAATTGCAGACCAAAGGCATCTGTGGATGAATAGAAAACCGTGTGGAAGGGAAGTTCTGCTGGGTCTGCCTACTCGCAACTCCCCCATTTCCACCCCAATTACATTTTGAAGTGGTATTTGGAAATCTAAAGAATTTCAAAAGACACCATTAATGGGTATATTGAAAATAGAACCAACTTCCTCAGCTCCAGAGCTTGGCTATTCAGCAATTTAACTCCAGCTGAGTCTTTTTAAGTTTCCTGAAGTATGTTCACATTTAAGTTCACCGAGTTAGGCTCAAAATACACCAGGGTTCACTTTGCACTTCATTGTCACACACGCCAAGACCGTCAAGGCCTGGGTCTACACCGTGTCCTGCCCGAGAGAAGCACAGCTCACCGCGGCTCGTGTCGCACGTGCCCACAAAGCCTTTTATTCAGAAGGAGCGAGTGGAGATGCCGTGGACGGCAGACGGGGGATTTAAGGGGCTGCGTCGGGGGCTTTCAGCAGACCACGGGCTGACCTGGAGCGCTGGCCGGGTCTCCGCTCGTCTTCAGCAGGAAAAGGCTGCCCTTATGTTTTCTGTATGCTATCTGGTGGGATCAGGGGGGACCCCAACCTGTCGGTCTCTCAGCGTTTACCCCCTTCTCTTCTCCGACTCCCCTGCTCCTGTCTGTGCCTCCTGGAGGCTCCCCGCCACACAGGCCCCCAGGGGAGGCCTTGCTCTTGGCCTCAGGCCGCTGGGCAGGCGGAAAGGGGTGGTGGGGTGGGGGGAGAGGTCGGGGCACGTGTTCCTGCCGCTCCCTCGCTGCCACAGCCGGGGCCTGGCGGTGGGCACATGGAACCACGGCCCAGAGGCGCCCCTGCGTCCTGTCCAGCTCTTACCCAGCGGCAGGCCCGCCACACCCTCTCTCTGCCCCACCAGGCGGAGCGGTGGAGAGGGCTTCCCGCCGCTGCCAGTCCCCGTGTCCGCACTCCTGTGGGTTCCCTGACTGCCCCAAAGGGATGGTGTGGTAAGTGTTCACTCCATTAACAAGTTTCTTTGAAAAGTCCCAACAGCACATGTCATGCATGATGCCGGGGCCCTGCTGTGCCACGAACACAGCGTGTGTCGCACAAGTACCAAGTGCTTTGCAGGCCCTGCTCCCGCCCCGGGGGTGGCGCGCAGCCCGTGCAGGTGCAGGAGGGACGGCCACCGACAGGCAGGACGCCCTGAGACGCGGAACAGTTTCCGGGCCGAGCGAGTCCCTTCGCCCCGGGGGGCGAGTCTGCGCGCACGTGGGAGCTCCCCTGGGCGCGTCTTACCGTGCGGACAGCTCGCCGCCCCCTGCGCGGCGGCTTCTGTCTTGTTCACTGTCCTGCCCTCTGTCATCATACCCCCGCCGGGCTCTCCCAGGCTGGGTGAAGGGTCAGGGACGACAGCGCGTGGGTTTGTCCCACACAATAAGAGGGGATCTCTGGCAGCCAGAAGAGATGATTCTTTACTTTTGCTTTTGGGGTATGTTGGCATTTATTGATTAACAGGCATGTATTATATCCTAGGAACTATGAAAACGTTTCTTGTAAAGACGTGTAAGTCTAACTTCTCCGTTGAATGCACCTCATCTGCTGTCTCAACCTGCCTACACTGAATTACTCTGCTCCGAAAATGGCCAGCTATCTCCAAAATTAGCACAATACTGCATCAATGCAGTTCTCTCTCTCAATTTTTTTCTACTTCACCTTTTAGTTCTCTGGTCCAGTATATGTCAGAGATCTAACCCATTGTTTTACTGTAAAAGACCTTCCCTTGCCACTCAAGCTGTATTCCATAAAATACATGAGAAGAAATTTTTAAGAAAAATAATCAATGGTTTGATTGAATTAGACTTTATTCATAGTAAATGATCAATTGAAACAATTTATTGGGGTTTTCCGTATATAAACTATGATACCTAAGCTCAAAATAATAAAAAGAATGGAGTTACAGCATGTAAAAAATGTCAATAATAATCGTATTGTGGAGTGATCAGCCTTGGGGTGATTGATAATTGCCTGTACTTACGTGCTTTGCCATCTATCAGTTACTCCCTTATTCAACCAATATTTTCTAACAGCTCCTATAATATACAAAGCATTTTTGGAGTGATATTAAAATTTGTTCTCTACCCTGAAAAAGACATAACATTTATTTCAGAAGAAAGCACAAGTCTTTTTAAATGAAAGTGGGGGGCAGGTGAGCATTGCTCACATATGTGCATAATGCAGCCTCCCCTGGGCAGTGGGCATGGGGGATCTCAGCTGCCAACCAACAAGAAATGCTGTTGACAGAGACCCTGAGCCAGGTACAACTGGATGACGTGTGCTGCTCTAGTTATTGATCTCATCCTCAAAAAGGATGTGATAAACAGGTGCTAGAGGAGTGACTGATTGTGTGTGTATGGATAGAACATGCTGGTGCTTTACTCTGTGAGGATAGGTCAAAACACCTCCACTCCCTCCTTCAATCTGAGAAGATGGAACACGGGAGACAACAGAGAAGTGGGGACACAGACTATGAACCGATTGTCGAGATCCACTCCCTGAGTCTGGTGGGTTAGGATGAGGCTCAAGTCTACAAGAAACAGTGCACACCCAATAAAATAGAATTCTAGTTCATCTATCAGTTGCCAAACTCTTACTCAACTGGTTGGTAACTCAGCAGGTGGGGCGTTCAGGCTGCACTGCTAGCAGGCCGGAGTTACCTGCAGAAGCCCTGTGTGACAGTCCTGGCATGGACGAAGCCTACTATCGGCACTGGGGCACTCGGCTTCCCACTTAGCCTCCCTCTGGTGGGGCACAGCCAGCCTTTCTGCCCCTTCGTGCTTTCCAGGGTTGGTGTCTGGGAGCCTGGGCCATGAGAGACAGACCGAGGGAAGCACCCTCAATGAGTCTCTGCGCCTTCTGCGTTGGTCAGGACAGGCCCACTGAGGCTCCTGGGGGCTGGGGGGGGCATGACAGGTGCTAGGAAGATAGAACGCCGGCCACCGTTACGCCGTGCTGCAGCAGGGAGATCAGGGACCGCTCCAGGGAAGGCGTCTGTAGAGGACAGACCGGGGGACAGGCCTGCTGATGGGAGTTGCGGAGTGGGTACAAGGAGGCTCTCCCCGTCCCTCCAAGCAGGCGGGCGGCCACCCCAGGGGGCCTGCACTCCCCTGGGGCTGCGACCTGCAGAAGGAGGGAAGGTCGCCTGCGCTCCCTGTGACCACGGCTTTCCCTGCTTCCCGCGCCGTGGGACGCTCGCGGCCGCCCTGGGAGAACCCCCTGGACACTGCCGTCGGGCGCCAGCGCAATCGTCAGCCAAGACAAACTTCTCATTGGGAAATTTGGTCAACCATTCTTTTTAGGGGTTACAGAGGCACACCTCCACTTCTCATCAGCTTAAATGATATCTCCAAAGGAAACGGACTCGTCCACATCAGCTGCCCTCCGCCTGCCCTTCCTTCGCTCCCCGGGTGCGTGCCCGGCACCCACAGCAGACGTCGCATGTGAGAACTGAGAAGCATCTCATGCATCGTAGGCACACGACTGCTGCAAAGGGGGGTTTGGGGGGGAAGTGTTTTTTTCACGTGGAAATTCTGTCAAAGTCTCATTTGTTTTCTTCATTCTCAAAATATCGTTTTTCTCTCTGTGCTTACCGAGGGTTCATTCATGCTCTAGAGCCTATTTCAAGGGGCTGTCCTGTCACCCTGCTTGGAAAGGGTCAGCCCCCCACCTCTCCTCCTCGTCCCACAGACAAGGCAGATATTACAGATTATTCCCTCGGTCAAAAGCCTGACCAGGTAGAGAATTAATCCCTTGTACCAGCAAGTAAGGACAGAAAAAGAAAGAGAGGAAAAAAAAATGTTTCCATTTCCACTAATCTGAAGGAGAAACACACTATTGAATGGTAGCTCTTCATTGTTATTATCTGCAACAGTTACTTTATTTAAATTTCTCCTTTATTTCCAATAAACACCTAAGTCTCACTTTCTGCCTGGGACATTTTGAGCAATGACTACTGGCTGTCAGTGACAACAAGCGTATTTAATTGTCTGCCCGACACGCGCCAGCACCCCGTCAGCCACGGCTCATCTGGACTGAATGACGAACAGCCAGGACGCTGGCCCAGAGCTCCGAGTACACGAGCACAGGGGTGCGTTCCGGGGGGCGGCCAGCGCGGGCCACGAGCCTCGGAGGGTCTCAGGTGGTCCGTTTCTGCCCGAGCTCTCAGACACCAAGTGTCACGTCCACTGTGCCTTCTGAGGGGGAAGATGAAGATCAGATTCCTTGACTGGATGTTATTTAGCTATTTTAATATATCTCCCAAAGTTATAGTTCGGAAACGGATGAAATATATCTTGTTCCTTATATGAATTTTTAAAAAGGTACATGGTAGATGGTCTTTTTAACTGCGTTTTAGTTCGATTTTACTTTCATTTTGATTTATTATTATTATTTTATTAAGGAAGATGCCTAAATGATACCTTTCCATCAGTTACCACAGCACCATTGTAATATAAATGAGATTTAGCACAGTGACTGCCTGGGGATAACATTATGGAATCTCTTTTTCATGCACATACAGTTTTATAAAAATGCCTTTTCTTTGATTTAAACCTATATTGAACTTTTCTGAAAATTCTGGGAAGAACATGCTTTTCTGACTACCATTAAGCCATTGACGAGTCATGGTATAGCTGTGTTTTCCTTTGAAATGATACAGGTGAAAATGGTAAGTTGTTAAATCAGTCATGCCTCTGACCCGGATGTATGCGGGTCCCTTCGGCCCTAGAAGGAGGGGCTTTGTACCAGAGCAGGAATTCAGTATCAGGCCCTGTATTGGGCTCAACACTAATTACAAAATCATCATGTGGAATTATTATTTTACAAGTGGGTGGTGACGTTGAGCATGTGTTATCAATAAAAAACTGGTTCCTTTTTGGAAATGTGCCATAAATATTTTCTCCATACACAAACATGACAGTAAATGACTCTGAATGGTCTACTCACTGACAATATGATTTCACAGTATTTGATAATTATTATTTTAGTTATTTCATTTTCTTAGGTTTACTGTTTTACAACTATTTATATAAAAGTGCATGTATGATTCTATGAACAGAAAAGCAGGAAATGGACATTTTAAGACTTTAAGAGATTTTTCCAAATTGTCCTTCAGAAAGATTGTAACAATGTGACATGGTCCAGTGATGGGCTGTGGTCTATCATCACACTGAATGTCTGTTTTCTTTTCATGCTTGACAGTGTTATAGGAAATGGATCTAATTTTGAATCTCTATTATAAATGGGATTGCTTATCTCCACATGTTCATTGACCATTTGTAGTTTCTTTGGTAAATTTCTTGGCCTTGTTAGTATTAATTAGACTTGTGTGCCATTCATGTTGCAAATATTTCTCAGTAGGTCAGCTTCCTTTTTTCATTATATTAAATATAAAAATTTGATATGATTGTTACAGAGATAGAAACAAAGTGTCTCTGGCACCAGTTTACAGGGGGTACAAATGAAGAATAGAGGTGAGTGGTTTTAAGTCTGCAGGTTGGCTGGGAGTGGGTAGGACGCTGTCTGTGCAGCACGGTGCACGGGATCGTGTGCCTGTGTCTCAGCACAGAACTCCTGCACCCACACCTCCGAGGTGTCGGAAATCTCATCTTGAGATGAGCAGTCACTGCTCTATGGTGCTATTTTGTTTATGTTGTATTACAAAGGGATTTCTTGAAATGTAAATGATGAGAGTGGGTTTCCTTCGCCTTAAATTTAGGTGATGGTTTTATTTCCATACAGTATGGTCCATAATCCTGCATAATGGCCATCGGATGACAGTAACGAGTCAGCCATGCACACTTGGAGCTCAGCTCCTGAACTTTAAATGTACCTCTCGTAGGAGATAGGAGAGAGCTTGTCCTGCTGCCTCTGCCTGCCCAGGAGGACACCTGCCCTTTAATAAAGCTAATGAAATGCTTTCTTTATTTATTTTATCTTTATGTTGAGGGGCACAGATCTTAGTGTATGAAATGTTTTTATGAATTATCATTTCCCTGTTAGACGTTCACAAAGTAGCTGTATTGAGCTCTGTATTCAGCTCTGATGGATTGAACATCATCTACCCATCTATTCTCTATCACCCTTCATCTGTGGAGACACAAATATACACACACAGATACAGTTTTTACTCTCAGAAACTCCAGCATTAAATGAGGATCTCAGCTGAGTGGGGGCAATAAAGGGTGAAAAGTGTGGAGTCTCATTCCAGTGGTTCAGGGAAGGCTTCGTGGAGGAGGGAACCACTGCAATGGAACTTGAAGAGCTGTGAAGGACTAAGGAGGAAGGGGCAGGACTTAACATGGTCATTTAAAAGCTGTACTATGAAAATAAAGAATATAAGAAACAAGAAATTACTATAAGTCAGTCTTTCTCAAGCCTGCCCGTACAAAGGACTAATTCTCAGGAACTTTGAAAAGCTCAGATGTGCAGAACTTTCCCAGGCCTACTCATAAGAGCCTTCACAAGACTGAAGCAGCTATTTCAACTAGTGGCTATCTTGAAAACTGCAAAGAGAGAGATGGATGGAGCTAAGGCAGTAATCATAATTCCAAGCACAGGAAAGTAAGAAGATAGTTATTCTTAACTTAAAACCAAAAACATGCCTAATATACAGAAACATAGAAATATTTGAAGTGAAGGCAACATACCTACAAAGCTGACTTTATGCCTGTGAATTAATTTAGAGAAGCTAAAACTTGTTTTCAATAGTACCTTAGAGAAAAACATTGGGATTTAGACAAAGAGGACAAGAAAGTTGAATTCAGTTAATGACTGATTAGAAATACTGGGTTCCTTGATTCAATCATTTTACTTCCTTTACTAAATTAGTGAGAGGCTCAGGAAACAGCTGTCTCAGAAAATTCTTATCAAGACTTCATCAGAAGGTCTCTCTGCAATTAAGGAATCTTTCTCTCTACGTCTTACATGCATGCATATACATACACACATATGCTTACAAATACCAGCAGATTTTAAACACAAAATCAACATATAGGTTATCCAGTATTAGATGTTTTAATATTTAATATAAAAATACCAAGATCAATAAATGTTATTCAGACATAAGGACTTGTAATCGTTTGCAGTATCTGCTCCATATTTCTGGAGAAATAAGCTATAGTTGGAGCCTCTTTTGTGTTACCACTCTTGGTCTGACTCACTTCTTCCCTTTGTGGAGGATGTCTGCTCATAGAGCGCCGAACGATCACATCCAAGTCACCCCACTGAATGTGACAGAGTGTGAACCTGCCGTAGTTTATGTACCCATGGCTGTATCAACAGGCATTTAAAATCCTTCCTAATTTTCTGTATTATAGAATGTTGCAATAAACATCAGTATCACTCTCTCTTTATGCTTTTAAACTTAGAACTGGACAGGACAGGGTCTGCAAAGGGAAGGAGGGGCCCCAGGCCCCCTGGCCTGCTCCCCACCTGCTGCGCCTGCAGCTGGGCTGGCCGAGGCTCTGCTCTGGGGCCGCAGTGCTGGGGGCACCGGACAGCACCCAGGCCTCTGCCCATTGCGGCCAGTGCACTCCACACGACAACCAAAGAAGCAAAAAAAAAAAAAAAAAATCCCACAAATATGCAAATGGATTAAACTCATGATTTCTTTTCTTTTTGAAGTATGATTGATATACGATCTTACATTAGTTTCAAGTATGCAAGTGGTTCATCAGTTATAAACTCGTGATTTAAATATCTTTCAATTTGGATATTTCTATAATAATTCTGTAATGCATTCATTATTAAGTAGCAGGTTCTTCAAAGTTTAACTAATATTGACTAGCTACCATTATCAGGACTGCGTGCATGCTAAAGAAAAAGGGCTTAAAAATGTGTAAACTGGGTGCCCTGAAATAAGAGCTCCGGAAATTGTAACTAAGTTTTTTGGTGAGGTCATATGTGCCAGGGCTTAATATGCATTAGAGTTATGCTTGAACAAGTTTCTTGTTCTTATTTCATAGGTGATAAAAGTGAAGAAGAAACATACATAAATCCCCTGAGAATAGACAGGGTTTCAACACTCTGAGTAAATTACCGCCTCTGCTGTTTTCCACTGTAAGGCATGCTTTTCCACAATGCTTTGAGCTTATAAAAATTTATACAATTTATATCATTTATACAATTCCATTCCATCTATAAATTTTTTATTCTTATGATGACCCTGAAAAAATAGATTTCCCAACTGCATACATGTGGAAAACAAAAGGGAAACAGTGAGAAGTTTTCCCAAAGTCACAGTTGGCTGACTACAGAGTCAGAATACAAATACTGGGTTTGCAGAGGACATTCTGGGTTGAGTGTAGGCACCAACTAGACGTTTTGTGGTGAAACCCAGGGATGTGGTGTGCAAGCAAGCAGCACCCAGTTTTGCATGCACACCATAAGGACACGGAAAGTGTGTGAGGGGCTGAGGAAGAGGTGGATGAAGTCCCAGTACAGGACCTTGTGCCACACCAAGGAGACTGACTTTCATCCTGTGGGGCATGAGAAAAATACTGTTCAAGTGCGATGTGTCCCCTAGAGCACACACAGGCGCACACAGAACGTACAAGACCACTCCTCAGCTGGACTCTTAACGTGCATTTGCTAAACTGTTCAACAGCAAACTTGCAAGCAGGGTTGGCACAAAAGTTTGGACAGTGGTGCAAAATCTGCTGGAATTCCCCTCGAGTGTGTGCGAGGCCCTCAGGGCTGCTGGACAGAACCAGACTATTGCTGCGTGACTTGCTGTCTCTCCAGTCAAAAGAGTGTGACTTGGTTTTGGTGAATGTTTGATTTCATTTCCTTAAATAATTTTAGTTGTGGCAAAACATACGTACATAAGAAGTTTGACATTTTCAGTGTGTCCTTTCTGTGGCACTGGGACATTGGCATGTCACGTCCCCATCACCATGATTCACCACAGCGACATTGTCATCCTCCTGAACTGAAACTCAAATCCTTGGCCTGGTGACTCCTCATGCTGCCTCCTCTGAGACCCCATGTCCACCATCCACGTTATGTCTATGGGGGTCCGACTCCTTGAGGTCCCTCCTGTGAGCAGAATCATGTGATATTTGCTCTTGTGTGTCCGGCTCATTTCCCTGTGCAGCAGGTCTTCAAGGTGTATCTGCGCTGTACCATGTATCAGAATTCCCTTCCTTTTCAAGGCTGAATAATATTACATAGTACACACACACACATAGTCATACACTCAGGTGTGTGTGTGTGTGTATGTGTGTGTGATATGTGATATATGTATCTTTATTTATTATATATTTTATTATATAAAATATTATATTACATGTTTATTTATTTATTTATTTTACTAATTCATCCACCCAAAGATATTTTGCTTGTTTTCTGCTTGGCCAGTATGAATGATGTCGCTATAAAAATTGGTGTACAGATATTGTTTGCGTCCTGGCTTTCAATCATTCTGGGTATATATTCAGTGGCAGAATTGCTGGATCATGTGATAATTCTATGCACAGTTTCTTGGGGGAATTGCCATTCTATTTTCCACAGCAGCCGTATCATTTTACATCCACAACAGCAATGCACAGGAGTTCCAATTTCTCCACATCCTTCCCAGAACTGTTTTTTTCCTGTTGTATTTATTTATTTGATAATTGTCATCATAACGTGTGTGAAGTGGCACCTCATTGTGTTTGATGACTACTTTGCATTGCCCTGATGACTACTGATATCAAGCATCTTTTCATGCACTTACTGACCTTTGTATATCTTCTTTGGAGAAACATCTATTCAAGTTCTTTGACCGTTTTTAAAAATTGGGTCGTCTATTTATTTTATTGCTGAGTTGTAGGAGTTCTATATATTCTTGGTAGTAATCCCATGTCAGATATGGGCAAACATTTTTTGCAAATGTGTTTTGCAAATATTTTCTCCCATTATTTAAGTTGTGTTTTGTTTTATGCTCTATTGATGATGTTATATCGATGTACAAATTTTTCATTTTGATAAAATCTAATTTGTCTATTTGTTCTTTTGTTTCCTGTGATGTTGACATCACATACAAGGAATAATTGTCAAATCCAATGCTACGAAGCTTTTTCCCTGTTTCTTCTAAGAGTTTTATAATTTTAGCTCTTATTTGTAGGTGCTGAATCCATTTTGAGTTAATTTTGTTTATGGTGTAAAGGTTCCACTTCATCCTTTGCATGAGGAGCACCCCGTTTCCTGGTAGCACTTGTTAAAGGGACTGTCCCTCCCCATTGTGTAGCTTTGGGACCTCATCCATAAGACCAGCTGGTCATATACACTGGAGTTTATTACAGAGCTCTTTATTCACTTCCATTGTTCAAGATATAAATGTCTTTAAAGTAGAGTGTCAAATTGTTTTGATTGCTCTAGTTTTGTAAGATGTTTGAAATCAGGAACTGCCAGACCGCAGTGTAACTTTCTTATCTCAGGATAAGCCATTTCTTTCCTGACGACATGGATGGACCTAAAGGGTATTATGCTCAGTGGAATAAGCCAGGAGGAGAAACACAGATACCATATGACTTCACTTAGATGTGGAATCTAAAAACAAAACAAAACTAAACTAAATGAACAAAACAGTAGGCTCACAGACACTGAGAAGAGACTGGGGGTCACCATGGGGGAGGGGCTGGGGCTGGTGGGGAGGGGGAGGGGGTAAAGGGGCCCAGAAATTCTCGATCATAATATAAGTGGGTCATGGGGATGGTAGTGCAGCAGGGAGAATACAGCTAATGCTTCTTCAACATCTTCCTGTGTTGACAGACAGTAACTGCACTAGTGGGGGTGAGGATTTAACAATACAGGTAACTGTTGAGTTATCCTGTTGTGTACTTGATACCAATATAAGATTATATATAAAAAAAAACATTGGCTATTTGTTGTCCATTGAGAATCTAAAATTCATACGGATTTTCTGCAAAAAAAGAATGCCATTAGACTTTTAATAGAGATTGCATTGAATCTCTGGATCACATTGGGTTGTGTGAGCATTTTAACGATATTAAGTCTTCCGATTTATGAACATGAGATTTGCTCCCATTTATTTGTTTTCTGTAATTTATTTCACCAATGTTTTGTAGTTTTCAGTGTATAAGTCTTTCACCTCTTCAGATAAGTTTATTTCTTAGTATTTCATTCTTTTGAGTGCTATTATAAATTAGGTTGCTTTCTTAATTTACTTTCCCACCATGCGCAACATAGAGATCATCTGCGATTTTTAGTTCCAAGTAGCTTTTAATTTTATCTCTTATATTACATCAGTAATTACTGCTTTCCACAATTCTACAGCTTCCTCTTTATTAAACATATTATTTAATTTAAATATTATTTTGATAAAGGGAATCCAATGGCAGTATTTTTAAATCTGCATATATTTGAAAGCATGTTTTGTCTTTTTTACTGCTTATAATTTCATTAACTTGTATACTTTGGCATAAATGTTTATCATTTAGTGTTATTAATCAACAGTTTGGCACCGGTCTATTCTAGTTCATTTAAAATAACATTTATTTTACCCATTTCTTTTTTCTCTGCAATTAAAAAAAATTGCCTTTTCAGTTCTAAAATTTTATCACATTGTGCCTAGAAGTTAGTATTTTCTTTTCATTAATTTTTGCCTTGATTTTGTTAATATAATTATTCTGCTCTGGGAATTTTTGTCATTATTTCTTTGATTACCCCCTGCTTTGTTTTTCTTTTTCCTTGGTCTGGAATTGCTATTAGATGTATTTATGACTTGTGAGTTATTGAGTTTCTACTCTTCATGATTCTCGACCTCCATGAGCCACTTTCCTGAAAGAAAAACACCATCAGCTCCACTTTCAGCACACTGAGTCGGTCATGGAAATTCTGGTACCTAGAATATCTTAGTGCCTTTAAAAAAATAAATTTCACATTTAAAACTACTGAACTGTTTATTTTTTGGGGGGTGCTTTGATTTTATTTTTTGCTATGTTCTCTCTAGTCTCTGGGAATATGGATTTCAAATACTTAATACTTTTTTCTTCTTTTTCTTTGAATCTTATTTTCCTTTTCTTTAAATAGTGTTTGCTCCCTTTGGGTAATTTTTGAAGAAAATCAAATCCTGTTCTTGGATATATTTATTCAACCTCTCTTTCGATGTAGCTCTGATCATGGGAGATACTGGTCCAAATTACTAGAAGCGATTTGAGTGCCCACTCTTAAGCCAGGGCATCTTCCAGGAAGCCCTGTTCTCCCCCTGAGCATCTTGTCTTGTTGCCCCCCTCATGCTCCCCACTCTGCAGTCTGTCTCTGCTGCTGTTTGAGTCTGGTTTCCCCATCAACTGATCACCTTCCCTGAATTCCACAAATTGTTAATTGTGTGTGTGTGTGTGTGTGTGTGTGTGTGTGTGTGTGTGTGTGTGTACATATGCTGTTATGGATAAGATAGTTTTGAACATACTTTCATATTTGTTCTAGGGCTTTGAGGCAGGAGGGCCTGTAGACACATTCATTCCCTTATGTGTTTATTCATCTTTTTGTATTGACTATAAGTAATATTAGATAAAAAATATGACATGCTAGTCTATAATTTCTGGGGCAAAATACTTACTCTGGTTCTTGAAAACTGGATATAATTTTATCAAGCAAAATGTTCATTGTCACAATCTGAAATCTTGAGGCTGTTTAGTCTATTGATATTGACAGATATTGGCTACATTACTCAATGTCCTGGAATTCCTCTAGCATTTGAGGAAGAGGAATTAATTCAGGAATTTGGACACAAAGTATAAGAAGGTTGATGCCGCTCTCCAGAAATCAGTACTTACACAAAGCTGCTCCCACCTATAGGGCTGGAGGAGAAGGGAAAATGGTGTTACCCAGAGCTCTTGAGAATTTTACTGACCAAGCGCCCAGAGTCAGAGGGGTCCCCTGAAAACACTCTCTGATATGGGCATGAGACTGCATTTTGCTCAGAGCTAGAGCAAGTAAATTTTCAAAGAGAGTTATTGATGATTGTATTTTGGTTATAACAATCATCATTGCATTTTTCATGGACTGAATTTGTATTTCCCTTTTATTAGCATATTTTATTAGAAGTGTTGGAATTCCAAATACACTTCCAGATGAATGTTTTCCCTTGATCATACAATGTAACTCAATATGTAGCACCTTTGCAAGACAAGAAGCTGATGGTGTTTATCTGAAGTCAAAATGGAAGACAATTTTAGGGAGCCTTATTGAAAATAATTTGGGGAAAATGTAAAAGGCATTTAGATGAATAAATGGAAAAGTTAATGTTCCCAGGAAACAAATTGAACTCCCACATCCACACCACACATCAATTAAAATACAGGAAACTAAAAGAAGTAGTTGGAGCTACTATTTCTATCTTCGGTGAATTTTGTAACTATTCAGTCATTACTGGTATTTCAGGATGATTATGGCTTTCACATTAAGCCCTTGCTACATAAAGATAATTACACAAAGAATTGGAATTGAAAACACATTTTATGCCTTAATATATACACTTGTCAGGCACAAAGAGAAAATTAATAGGGAAAGGTGTTTTCCCTGAGAAAAATATCAGACACAGCTGTGTCCCAGCATGTGTGGGCAGCTTAGACAGGGAAATTCTCTGGGGGAATAGGGCTCTAGAGAACTTTCTGAATTTGCTTTTTGACCCACCCCTTCTTTGCTCAGATCAACACTCACCTGCATTTTCTACCTGGTTGGGGGGGGGGTCTTTGAGTCAGCTTCACATGGTTCCACTTCTCTTTGGAGCTGCAGCTTCTTGGGCCTGCTTTGGGATCACCGATGGCCGAGGGGCAACCCCAGGGTTTGCCTCCCCAGGTCCAGGGATGCCCCACCGTGAAGAAGAGTCGGGGTGGCGAGGACAGATGCTCGCCAGGAAACCGTGCCGGTGCCCTGAATGTAACTTTTTTAAAGAAGTAAATTGCCTGGGCTGTTTTAATCTCCCATTGTCTACACACTTAATCAAAGCTGTGTGGTCATCTGCACGCTTGGCACACCCTCCCTCCTTCCACAAGGCGCCCCAAAGCCTCACCCACTCGTGGCATCAGGCCTGCGGCCCATGGTTCAGGATCTGCGTCCCATCCTGACTTGGCTCCCCTAGATCTGGAGTCCGGGAGCCCAAAGGGCCAGTTCCCTTCCTTCAGTCAGTCAACCTTCCCCTCAGAAAAACCACGAACAACACATGGGACGTAACAGAAACGGGGCAACCACGCCATTAGGTGTGGAGACACGGTGGTTGAAACAAGTAACTCGGGACGGACAGAGACCCGTTTGGACGAATCCAGGGCTGAAGGGGGGGGCCTGAGGGTCACGGGAGAGCTCCCCTGCAGCACCAGAGGGGCTGGCGGGGGGAAGGCAGGCAGAACCCCGAGATGAGGAGTGCGGGATCAGAAGCGTCAACATCTGTGAAACAGGACTTTCAGTCAGGCACTGAGAAAAGAATAAATGGAGGGGAATATATTAAATATATCATCATTGAGAATTTTACAATTGTTTAAAAGTATAGAGCCCTCATTTGACAGAGATTATAGAGATTATAGGTAAGTAAGCACTGATTTATATTCGTACCTGACACACTGAGTTTAAACTGTGAAAGATTAAACACTGAGCCGTTCTGATGTCCTGAGACAGAAGATGCAGGTTCTCTGTAAGGAATGGGATTCAGGCTGAGCTGACCGTAGAGTCCCTCAGAGGGGTTCCTGGGTGCAAAGGACAGGAAAGCAATACTTTCAGAGGTGGTGGGGGGCCTGCAGATCCGGAATTTCAGATCATGCTAAGGTATTACTTTAAAGTGAAAAAAAAAAAAGAGATTGTAAGCATTAATTCACAAAAGGATTTACTTTGAATAGTCTTACAGAGGCAGACCAGGAACAGGAAGAAAACAAAACTGAGGTGGCAAATATTTATGACATTTATTGTTGTATATGTTATTTAAAATGAAACTTACCTCAAGGTGCCAAGAAGGAGGTAACATTAAAAGGGAGACAAATAGCATGGAAGTCAATAAAACTTTGAAAGGAAAATAAGTATGGATTTAGTTAATTAGCAAAACCAACAGAGAAATAAAAATAGAACGATTTTCAAAGCTGTAGAGGAAATTTGATATGTACACTGGGTGCAAAATATCGGGGAAGTAAAAGAAAAAAAGCATAAAAACAGAATAAAATGGCAATTTAAATAACACTATTCGATACTTACACTTCTTATAAATGACACGGATTGAAGAGGACCCAGCAGAAAGGGTGCACTGGTGTCCCACAGAGCCCCCTGCTATCATGGAGCCTTAGAGGCAGAGGGTCTGGGGAGTGTTCAAGAGGCAGACCAGGGGGTCCATCTACCATATGGCTGCACCAGGGGCTGGTGGCCCCCTGACCACACCTGGGGAGGTGCTGGCATGCACTGGGCTGGCAGACTGAGGCTGGTCAGTGGCAGGCATGCTGGTGACCCCAGCACCTCCCAATCCTGGTGTGTGCTCTGGGCCCCTGCACCACCCCACAGGCAAGCCCACCTGGCCTCTACACTTGCATCTCTGTGTTTCTGAAACCCCAACAAATGTCACTCAAGACCTGGTCTTACACCTGGAGTGCCCCAGTGGCACCTCTAAAAGAAATCTGTATGGTTAAAAGGATAGAAAAGGGGATTGACCTGTCAGTGAGATGACGATCTAGGGGTCCTGAATGGCCCTTTGCCCGTGGGAAGCTTGTCCGAGTGGACAATCAGCACAGTTGTGGTTTTGACTGGCTCGTTGGATTCACGGGAAGGTATGATCATCTCTAAGGGCTAGAGGGGAAACTTGGAGAATAAGCTGAAACTTAAGAGGCAGGTGAACATGAATCACAAGAAAATGCCCCCTTAGGCACCCACAGTGGGAGCTAAACCAGGTTGTCTGTTAGAGGAACAAGTCCAAAAACAAGAGAAGAAATCTGGAAGCAAGCAAAATTCAGGGGGCAGACAGTTTACTGTTTTTATTGTTGTCCTGTCCACTTTGGGCAGATATGGCCACTCTCTCTTTCGTCTCTGCCATTTCCGTGTGGAGAATGTGGCCCGGCTCACCTGCTCTCTGAAGGAGACGGGGGCACAAGGAACAGCCTAGACGGATCTGCAGCCCAGCTAAGCCCCGTGCACCCGGCGAGGCTGGGGCCGGCCTCCCCAACTCAGTCTCGCCTTCCTTGTTGTTCTGTCAGCGTCTCCCTCCGCCTCGGTCGGCCTTCCTCACTCACCTGCGAGTTTGTCTCTCCAGAGCGGTCCTCAGTACACTCTGTCTCGGTCTGTTGACAGGTGACCCAAAGGCGGGACTGCCCGTTGTCTTCTGGCTATGCCTCTGTTGTATCGCCTCACTCAACATCATAGGAGGCTGGCTGCCTGGCTGCCCAGGGTGGGGGCACTCCCCACATTTGATTGACATCTGTGTGAAGGGAAATGAGAGCCTGGCAAGCCTGTGCCCCAGGAGGGCTGAGGTGGGTGCATGGGACAGATGGGCATCTGGGGTTTCTCTGTGAGACATGGCACCGTTTAGGGGCAGCCCCACGCCTGGGGAGCCAGCAGGGTGAAATGCAAGGACTCTTTGAGAAGCAGCAGTAAGCACCACACCATTCTAGTGGGGCATAAAGGAAGTTATGGCCTTGAAAGTCAGGGAATCATGACACACAGAAGATATTTATTGATATACATTAGCAAAACTGAGGTTATTCTGCATATACAATTTTATGTCCTGTTTTATTTCAGTTTTTTGAAAGTTTAGGTCATATATCAATAAAATAATTTTCAAAAGCATGACTTTTGATCTCTGCATAATTTCACATAGTAGCTATTCACCATAATGTACTTATGCATTTCTGTATTTTTGGACACATATCCTTTTTTCTCTTCTGAATAATACTGAGAAAACTATCATTGCACGGAAATCCTAGTGTATATTTCTGATTATTTTCAGGGGATAAGTGTAGAAGTGCGATTACTGAGTCCAAAAGGGAGACTATTTTGGGAGTTTTTGATGTGTACTGCCGAGCTGTGATCCTTAGATGTGGCGTCTGCACCCCTCCCAGCTTTCCAATCCGTGGGTTTGCTGGGCTGTCAAGTCAATGGGGACTCTTTCTAGGGGTTGGGGGAGAAAGACAAGAGGGCATTGTTCTCATATCGGTGGGATGGTCAGAGAACTCAGAAGGGGCGACTCTGAATGGCCTGAAATGCTTGGGAGGCAGGACAGTGTGTCTCAGTGAGCTTTTTTTCCCTCTCTGACAGGAGCATGGGAGGTCGTTGCTCTTGACCCCCCTTCCCTGTATTTCTAGTGACTTGTGCACCACATTCTGCAGTCACGCTCCCTTCACTTGGGGATCAGTTATGTCAGCTGCAGCTCAGATGTCACATCCTGATGCTTCCTCCAGAATCTTCTCACAGATCGCTTTCCGGTTCTTGTGATTTACATGTGCCCTCCAGGTTTGCGCCTCATAAAAAGGCAAAGAGCAAAGAAACCCTTTTGTTTTTCCCATGTGAGGAGCTGAGCTCTGGCGGTTCTCCTGCAAGCACAGGACTGGTGAACACTGGGCAGCCGGTGCACAAATGGATCAAAACTGCATCTTTTCCCCTAATAGCTGCTACCCAGAGAAGAAGCCACCGCACCCGGCGTTTGCTCCAGCAGCTCCTGTCAGCCTGGCGCAGCTCCCCCACCCTGTTGTTCAGCGCCCTTGTGAATGAGGGCACGTAGCCTGATCTACCTTTTCTGTAGGTAGCCTGGGTAACATACCTGAGTCACATGCACCGTAGGAGTAAAATGTAATTGTCCCCTCCTTTCTGGTGTTCTTGTTTCTTGGAGCAATAAAGGAGGAGGAAGGAAGGAAAACATGTGCAAGAGCCGAAGAGCTGTTCCAGTTCATGAGAAAACCTACATTTACAGGTGGGACCTGTGTGTCGGCTTTAGAGGCCTTCAGCCCCGGAGGAAGCCCCAGCCCCATAAACGGGGCACTGTGACAGGCCAGCAGACCTGTCTGGGCACCTGCGTCCTCCTGTATGGAATGCACAAGAAGTTGTGTGAAATTAACTCATTCTATGCATATACCACTTCTGGGCGAATGCCTGGTGTTGCTCATTAAAAATGTAGCAGGAATAGCCAAACATGGTTTGATTTTCTGTTTGCAAGGGAAGTTCATATACAAAAGTACCTACTTTGATTTTTACGGTAATTAAATTTTTCTCTGAAAAAAATCCATACCATTCCAGTACGTTCGCATCCTTATTCCTGATCCTTTTGAACACTGGGGACCTCGGGCGAGGAGCTGTGACTATGTCATAGGCGCTGCGGCGCCAGCACGCAGCACCTGCTCCCGGCCTTCCTCCGTGTGCGGGCCGTGTGTGGGGTGTGCTTTTCTGGCAGAGGCGTCCAGGTTCCCCTGGTCTCTCACTGAGGAACGCCATTTTTACATTTTTGTTTCTGGGGTGTAATTGATGCACATTATATTAGTTTCAGGTGGACAACATAATGGATTCAATATTTAGAGCCACTGCAAAGCGATCCTCACAGAAAGTCTAGTTAACATCCCTCACCAAGTGTAGGCAATGTTTTTCTTGTGATGAGAACTTTTAAGGTTTACACTCTTAGCAACTTTCAAATATGCAACACCGTGTTATTAATATAGTCACCATGGACATTACATCCCATGATGTGTTTATTTTATAACTGGACGTTTATAACTTTTGACGACCTTCACTCCTTTGCCCATGCCCCATGCCCCACCTCTGGCAGCTAACCACCCATCTGTTCTCTGTATCTGTGGGTTCAGTTTTATTTTATTTTTAGATTCTACATATAAGTGAGATTATAAAGTATTTGCCTTCTCTGTCTGACTTACATCCCTTAGCATAATGTCTTCTAGTACCATCCATGTTGTTACAAATGGCAGGATTTCATTCTTTTTCATGGCTACATAATAAACTCTGTGTGTGTGTGTGTGTGTGTGTAATTTTCCTTTCCATTCATCTGTTGATGGACGTTTAAATTGCTGCCATATGTTGGCTATTATAAATAATGACAAGATGAACATAGTAGGGGAGACATCTTTTTGTTAGTAAATTAATTTTCTTCAGTTAAACTCCTGGAAGTGGAATTGCTGGATCATATGGTATTCCTAATTTTAAGTTTCTGAGGAACCTTCATACTGCTTTCCACAGTGGCTGCCCCAGTTAACATTCCCCCCAACACTGCAGGAGGGCTCCCATTCTCCACGTCCTCCCCAACCCTTGTCATTTCCTGTCGTTTGGATGTTGGCCATTCTGACTGGTGTGAGGTGATATCTCACTGTGGTTTTGATTTGCATTTCCCTGATAATTAGTGATGTGGAGCATCTTTCCATGTGCCTGTTGGCATCCGTATGTCTTCTTTGGAAAAAATGTCTATTCAGACCCTTGGCCCATTTTTAATTGCCTTTTTTTTTTTTTTTTGGTATTGAGTTGTATGAGTCCCCTTGTCAGATATATGGTTTACAAATATTTCCTCCCATTTAGTAGGGTGTCTTTTCATTTTGCTGATGATTTTATTTGCTGTGCAGAAGCTTTTTGGAATGAGAGATGAAGTCTCGCATAAAGTCCACTTTTAGAGGGGCTTATGTGTCCCTTCATCAGCTGCCCCCACAAGATTGGTCACCTTCTCTCAGGAAGGAGCCACTGGGGCTATGCGGCCCCTTCCCTTTGTGGGGCCTCGCGGCTCGGGGATGGGCCATGCATGCTTTCCCTGTTGGCTGGGACTACTGTTCAAACCTCTCATGTTCAGGTGTCACCTTGCCTGGAAGAACCAGGCCACCTTTGTTTACACTCAATGGCGCACACAGTGAGCTCCTAAGCAGTGTGCCCTGGAAGCACTGGGACAGCCCTGCAGATGTTTCATGCTGTGAGCATCACCTGTGGGTGAAACGCCAATCTCTCCCTTGCACACGTACCCAACCTCTGAGGACAGTTTGCATAGAGCTCTTGGTGTTGATTTGCACATCTCTTGGTGTTAGGCGTGTGGAGGCCGGAGGTTCACAGGGCAACGAAAGAGTGATTTATCTTGTACGGTGAATGTTTTATCCTCTAGAATTCTGAAGACAAAAAAATAACTTTCTCTGTTTCTCCTCTGCCCCTCCTCAAGTCATCGTTATATATCCTGGGACGACAAAGTACCCAATAATGACTGTCCCAGAAATATTTCCATCCCAGCTTTTTAAACCTTGGCCGAGGGTATATCTGGCCCTGTTTGTTGACGGCTCTCTCTCGAATACAGGCCTTCATTGTCAACTACAGAGCGACTGGCAGAATGGAAGAATTTCCCTCTGTGTCTTTTCACAGTAGCTGTTATTATTATCAGCTCCTTTGTTCATACCAAACTGTCAGCCTTCCGTTTTTCACCTTTATGATTGTTGTATAATGTATAGTTTCTAGTTGGTGGCATATTGGGGCATAAATACTGTAACTTTCTCCTATACAGATTTCCAACAGAGGCTCCTTTACAATCATTTTATGGTTTTAAAAATAGCTCTGTGCTTCCTTCAAGATCATTTCCTGTTTCACCAAGAGTTATTGGTCTTCTTCATGCTGAGAAAATAATACCCAGGGAACAGAACACAGCATGATCTGGGGCCCACTCTCCATGGGGCTGCATGGGGAGGTCAGCCCAGGCACTGAACCGCAGGACCCTGTTCTCCTGAGCACCACTGTCTGCATGGGCTGACCCCCAGGCTGGAATTCTGCCCCCTCAGAAGCCCAGGGGCTCACCCACCTGAGTGTCATTTTCACATATTCACAGGATGAGGTGATAGTGGCTTGTAGGGCTTTATGAAGATGTAGGGATGGTGCTTCTAGGGCACATGAAAGGTGCTGACCCAGAATATGTAATGACTGGTTGCTGTTACTGGTAAGGACACACCTCCTGGACTCCTGGCAGAAACAGGTCTGAACTCGACTCATTCACATTCCCTGTCTTCAGGACTGGATGAAGAGATGGGTTCCTCCACTTTCTGGAGCAAGATCCAACTCCTTCCTGTACTTAGCCAGGGGCCGTGTGGTCTGGCCCCAGGCCAGCGCCCTCACCTCGCTCCCCGTCCTCCTGGGCCACACGTGTGCCCCGCCGTCCTGGTCCTGCGTGCTCTCCCGTTCACAAGGGAGCCCCTTCCACACTCGGCCAAGCCCGCACTTGCTTTCCCTCGGCGTGGCTGCTCCCCAGCTGTGTGCGTCTGACACCTTCCTGACCGTCGGGTCTCCCCAGCCCTCCCTCCTCAGGAAGCCTTTTTCTGACTATTGCACTCAGGTTTCCCTTCCTTCTCAGGCTCTCTGCTTTAAATGCCATCACCTCCTTTTAGCTCTTGTCTCCATCTGAAACTCTCTTTGTCATTATTTCTTGATTATCTTCTCTTTCCTCCAGCTGGAATGAAAGTCCCATGAGAGCAGTGATCTTGCTGGCCTTCGTTCCCACTGTATCTTCAGCTTCTTACAGAAGTGTGTGTGGGCAGCTGATGCACAATCATTACTGGGTGGATGGGAATTGGAGAAGAATAAACGAAGTTACTCTGGTTTAAGGAAAAATGTACTTTTTCAGTGGGAGTGGTTGGTATAAAGGACTGCTTCCAGATGAAATCATTTCTGAATGAGGCTTTCACGGATAAGTGACTGGGGGGAGGCGGAAGACAGAATTCCGGATGGAGAGCAGAGCGTGCTCCCGGGGACCGGGGCCCCTCCCGCCGTGTGGGGTGAACTCAGACTCGGACTGCGTCCCAAACGGCTTCCTCCTGCAGCCCCTCCTGTCTGCATTTTCTAATTCTGAACCCGGAAAGCTTCGACCCCCCTTGACTTTTCTCTTTTTCTCACAGGCCACGTCCCATCTGCTGGGAAGCCCAACAGGCTGCACCTCAGGTCGCCCCCCGACACTGACCGTTTGGAGCACCGACTCTCAGGGCGCAGCCCCAGCCCGACAGCAAACCTGCTTCTCTGCCTGCCCCTCCTGCAGGCCCCTCTCCACGGGGCGGCCAGGCTGAGCCTCCAGAGGGAGGTCACAGTAGCTCCTGAACTGCCTCCCGCACCGGCGCCCCATGTATCCAGAGCAGAGGCCACACCCACAGGACCCCCTCGGTCTGGCTGGGGTGGCCCCTCTGACTTCCTTTCCTGCATCTCCCTTTGCCTCCCTCTGCTCATCCGCACTGGCCTCGGGGTGCCCCACACCCCCAGGTTCACAGCAGTCCTAGGCTTAGATCCCTCCCCAGCCTGGAGGGTTCTTCCTCCACAGCCTGTTTGGAGACGCTCACCTCAGAGTCATTTTCCTGATGAGGTGATGCTGGTTAATCTTGTCGTCTGCCCCCTGCAACCCTGACATGCTAGCCCTGTGCCTCGGTTTTCTTTTCTGTTTGGCCCACGTAGGACCCTCCAAAGCACCATGTATTTTACTTGTTTATGAAGTTTATTTATTTGTTTACATACATCCATCACCACAAGGCCAGCTCCATGAGGGCAGAGATGACCTTCCATCACCCAGTGTATTGAAGGTCCTCAAATAATGTTTGTTGAATGAATACACGAACAAGAGGTGACACTTGGCTCTATTTGGCCCCCATGCAGGAGGGACAGACAGAGAAAGCAAGAGATTCACCCAGAAAGGTAGCCTGGGGGCAACCAAAGGCAGCCTTCAGACTCCAGGTGGGTGGTTTTGCGCTTTATTCTGTACATGCTGGAGACTGATGAGAATTATTCTGGAAATCCGCATCGCTGATGCCCTTTTAAAATAGCCCCATCTTGAGTCTTTAGCTTTCTTACTCTTACAGATTTCATTGACTTAATACTTGCCCGAGAAGAGGAATCTTTCTGATGGGGAACAGATGGTGACTGTGCTCCTCAGTCCAGGACACACTGGTCTGTGCAAGGTCTCTGGTTTGTTATTTACTTTCTCCTCCATTTTCTCACCATAGGCAAATATTCTAACAAACTTGTATGTTCCCATGTGAAGAAGGTAACATTGGACACGTCTTTGGTGACACAGAGGTGTGTGCTCACACTGGCCTGGGTGGTTGGTTCTGCGACCCTGCTACCCATGTGCTCCCCTAGTGACAGGCAGCTGGCTGGGCTCCCTACCGTCCCAGATTCCCAGGCAGTGCGGCCGTGAACTTGAGTGGAAGGATGTCCCCTCTCAGGCAGCTGCAGTACCGTGCGGGGCACCAGCATTTCCCAACGCTTCTCCCGGTGGCAGCTCAAGTCCAGGCTTCAGGCTTTGACCATCCCTGTGGCTTGAGGACCTCATGTGCACATTCTTAGAAGGGTGAGGCCTGCTTACTTCAATATACTAAAATGTATACATACAAATACATACACACACACATACATATGTAATACATACATACACACATATACAACACAACATATATACACAACATACATAAACACACATACACACATGCATGCATATAGACATACATGTGTATAGACACACATGCATATATACACATATACCGACAACAACAGAATTTGGAAGGAATTCTTGTTGGTTTTTAGGGGCACTGAAAAAACACTTCTTGTCCTTTGCACGTGGTCTGAGCTACCTGATTATAAGAAGACCCATTTCATGGATTGTCTTTACAAGCCACTTCCAGACCCTGAGAAGAAAATGTAAATATTGACTGTTCAGAGACAGATAGAGTGAAAGGCACCAACTGGTTACCTTTATTAATCACATAAATGAATTAACCCCAGATTCTTAATAATTTCCAGCACCATGTCTATATCCCCACATAACTAGATTAAAGTATTTAGTGGGTGCATTTTGTGGCTCTGTGCTGAGTCCCGGAGACGTGCAGAGAAGAGGCAGGTTCACAGTGACAGCCCTGCTGTCCGCTGATGCTGGCGGGTCCCTGGAGGTGGGGGGGCTCCTCCTGTCCCCCCGCACTGGGAATCTGGTTTCGTGACGTGGATGGAGGGCACCGTGGCACAGAGACGGGCTCTTCTGTGACCATCCTGGAGCTGTTCTCCCTCCTCCCAGCCCTTCCCTCTGGCAGGGCCTGTGTCCCACCAAATGATTAAATGATTCAATCATTAAAATGATTAGGTCCCTGCCTCATAAATGACTGGCTGACCCGTTTGTGCCCCTGACCCATCTGGACAAAGTTTTTGCCTACTTGGCTTGGCCAAACTTTACAGAAGCCTCTCCCCTGCCCTGGCCCTGGCCTCTGGTCCCGCAGCCCGAGCCTGCCAGCAGCCCTGCTGTACGGGCCCCTCCTGAGCACAGGGCAGCCTTGGGGAGAATGCTCTGGCCAGTAACCTGTCACAGCCCCGGCTCAGCCCTGCACCCCATCTCCAAGCCTTCCACCTTCTTACTCTGCCTCTGAAGGGAAAGCCGCACCCTGCTGGTTTTTGGGGTTTGTGCGTGTCCCCCGCTTATCGCTGCCATCTGTTTGAATACAGTCTCTTGGTACCTAGAGGGGGACTTGCTTTGTATGTTTCATCTCCTTAAGACAAACAGATGCATTGAGGAAAGCCCTCACTGCCTTTCACCTGGACGCTGGGTTTCTGTGGGGAGGCCTGGGAACTGCTTTGGTCATCTCGACCCAGGAACAGACCCTTTAGCTCTGTCTCCTCAGGACTTTCTGGTTGGAATACTGCGAGCAGGCTGCTCCTGGCCGAGGGCACCATCCTGCCCGAGGGGCTGAGCCAGGGTTCTGCGCTCCAGCTGAGGGGATTTTCCAGCATTCAGGCTTGTCTCTGCAGTTGCCATAGAGACACTACAGGGAAGAGGGGACATAATAGGTTTTAATGCTGTGCTTAGTATCCAAAGTGAAAGGTGTGGAGAGAAGCAAATCACTTTACAGGGTTGCCGCGGTCCTGTAGCAGCGCAGAGCAGGTCCGTGTCCGTCCTCTCTCCTCCCGGGTGTGAGACCTTCGACAGGGAGGCACGAGCCAGAAGTCCAGCCGCCCCATGCGATGCCTGGTTCCGGGATGCGAGGACTGTTCTGCCCCAGGCGCTGTGCTCAGGACGGAGCAGCAATGAAATTAGTAAACGCCTCTGCCCTCACAGACTGTCCTTTGAAAAGGAAACTCAAAAATTAAAAACAAAATGCATATGTGTATATATGACTAAACTGTATCTTTATTCTCATAGTGCTCATGGCCTATTAACAGAATTAGAATTCATGAACAAGTGATAGTAAACTGATGTGAAAACTTTGTTAATAAATGGCACGTTTTGTTGAGGGACAAATTAATTCTGGGTTTTCAAGGTAAAGCCTTACAATAATTAGACATGAAAAATGACCAGTGGTTTGCCAGATGGAGGAGGGCGAGACATCCATTCCCCAAAAAATAATGAAAGAAAGAAATGACACCTACAGATGTGTGGACGTGTCCGTGTAAGGGGACCCCACTAGGCTTCTGTGGGTCTCACTCAGCGTCTGCCCCTCCGGCCCACAGAAGGGTGGTTGTCACCTGGCCCCTGGGGGCCCCAGGGCCTCTGGGAGTTTCTCAGGCATCACCCCCTGTGGCCGGGACTTATAGGACCAGCGGCAAAGAACATGGGCTCTTCCATGTTGTTGGCTGTGTGACTTTGGGTAAGCATCCTGACCTCTCTGTACCTCGGTTTCTACATGTGTATAACGGGGGGAATCGTAGTAACTGTATCATAGGATTGTTGTGAAGATGAATTGTGTGTATGAATGTAGTTTCCAGAACAAAGCCTGGCACATAGCAAGTGCTGTGAGCCCCCAGCTGGGGTGGAGACCACACTTCACCACAAGATCATGCTTTTACTGACCTTCTTAACCGTTCATATGTTCGGCTTCCATTCAAGATACCTTTGGAGAAATGTTTGCCCCAAATCTTTTTTTAAACCTGAAATAACTCCTATAGATCCATTCCTTCAACAGATATGCAGCGAGTGTCCCAGGCATGGTGCTCAGGATAGAAGAGCAACAAAATCAGCAAATAACCTTTGCCCTAGTAGGCATGCCTTTGAACAGGTAAACTCAAAAAAATATACATATGTTTTTATGAGTAAAAGGTGTTAAATCCTATTAAATGCTCTGATAGAAATAATAAAGCTGAGCACTGGAAAAGAATGCTCTTGGTGGGGGGTGGGCAGGAAAGGCCTGGTGGCAGGGGGTAGCAGGTGAGGGGCAGGCCAGCAGATTCCTGGGGCAGCAGCAGCAAGGAGCTGGGAGGAGACAGAGACTGGAGAAGACAGGGCAGAAGGGAAAGGGTCAGGAGGGGCTGGTGGCCCACAGGGGGGCTCGAAGGACTGGGGTATTGTCAAGAGCCCAGCATCTTGGGGGGCTTGGAGCAGAAGAATGACACGATCTGGTTTATGTTTTATCTGACCGCTCCGCTAAGAGGACGGTGAGTCACGAAGGACAGTTGAAAGTCACTCAGCAATCCGTGGGCTGGGGGTGGTTCCCGCCGGGTGGGGGCAGTGGGGGTGGGGAGAGATGGCGGACTTCTGGGCAAACTTGCAAAGGCTATGCAGGGAAAGGCTGGCAGAGAGTGTCCACTGGGGTCATTTGTACCTGATGTCTTTGGCATTCCTGTTTCTGAGAAGTTGTTTAGGGGTTCCTGAGTATCTGGAAAATAAGGGGTTACGAGAAGCAGGGGCAGGATCTGGCTCCCACCCAGGCACAGGTGCAGCCGACGTTTTCCATCTTCAGACAAGAATGGTTTTCGATCCCCATGCTTCAATTGTCCTCTTGCCTCTACATAGAACAGGGTCTGACCCTGGGTAATGTGACTTGATGAGGGCAGTTTAGCTGTGCACACAAAGGATGACTAAATGTATATTTATTTTATATTTAGTCTCAACCATGATGCATAATTATATTTGGAAGGGCACTGGATGGATAAGCCATAAGCCGCAACAGGTGTGTTGGAGAAACACACAGAAGGCACGTACAATTCAGGAGAGAGAACAGATTGCACAAACCTCCCATTAGGGCAGGAATACGCCGCATGCTTGAGCGCCGAAGTCAGGAGCCTGCGGCTAAGTCACTCCTGGCAGCGCGCCCGGGGCGGGGGATGCGGGGGCCTGAGCGGGCCGCCCGTGGCTCCCTCCTCCTCTCGGCGCCCTGGGAAATGCCCCGCCAGGAGGAGGGGACGGGGGTGCGCCCGAGCCGCAGTCACACCCACGGTGGGAGGCAGGCGCGGGGGGAGCCGCTGCCCGAGGTCAACGCAGGTGGGCTGCACGGTCAGCTCCCCGCCGCCGGTTCCTGCGCGTCCGAGACGCACTCAGGTGTCACCACATCACCAGGCACCCTGTTCAGGACGACTGACGGGGAGGGAAGAAAGGACCGCAGGTCCCTGAGAACCCGGGGGAGGGGTCCTCCCACGCGGGGAGGGAACAGCACCCGCACTGACCAGGGACTTCATCCCCGGCTCGCAGCAGCCCCCCGCAAGCGGCTGCCTCGCTGATTCTTTGTCTTCCCAGTGGAGAGACAGACAGACAGACTTAAGGACAGCAGGTCATCAGGCAAAGCCAGGGTGCGCGGTCGGGAAGGGCGGGCAGGGCTGCTAGGAAACCAGCAGCGGCCCGGCCATCAGGGTCAGGGTGGCCCTTAGGAAGGAGGGACGCCCCTCCCCGCCTCTCACGTCATTTAATGGACACGGTGACTGACAGTTTCAGGTTCTGTAAGCTTCCTAGGTTGCAGCCGCTTACCCGTAAGTACCCAGGCGACGCCCACGGGGTCCCCAAACCGCCATGTGCATTTAGTATAATTACGGTATAATGAATCCGAGGAGGCTCCGCTCACCTTCTGGGCCTCCGTGCGCCTAAGGCCGGCCCGAGTTGGGGCCCGGAAGACCCTCTAGGCTTTTTGTACCTTGTTTGGGCTGATAAGGCAGGGGGCTGAACCACAGGCCGGCGGGGTCCCGGCGAGTTCTGCCGCCCGTGACGGGTGGGGGGCTGCGGGGGGACCTTGTCCCCAAGTGGCCGGAACCCGCCACGTCTGCCTGGCTACCTACCAGTTACATTTTCTAGAATCAAAGGTAACTCTGCAAACATCACGTCCAAGTTGTTTCTGCATCATCTGCCCTTTTGGGGTGCAGTGCGTGACAAGCATCACGCATGGTTTGGCCACAGACTGTCCTGGTACCTGGGTCCCCCCTGCTCTTCATGTGGCCTCAGCCGGCTTCCAGGTGATCAGCCCACAGCCCCGGGGCCTGGGGCACTTTCTTCAGGGTCTAGGTAAGCAGGTGCGAGCATCCCCCCATCCCTGAGGCGTGCGGTGGAGGAGGGCTGGGGGCATGAAGCGGACGCCCCCGTTTGTGACCATCGTTCTGCGGTGGAGCCTCAAACGCCTGAGGAGGCCGAGCCCCTCTCTGTGCTGGGGAAAGAGGCCCTTTCCCAGGTGTCTACCGCTTTTCCATTAAACCACTTTGGTCTCCACTGCGGATGTCCTTCAGGGCTGGCCCTGGGCAAAGCTGTGCGCTCAGCCTCTGTTCCCAGAACTTCTCCCTGCTTGCCCTCTCCTCACTTTGTGGAACTCCCGACCTCTCTGGGGCTTGTGAAATTTCCCTCCTACAAGCTCAAAAAGAGGATCCGAATAATTATATGTATGAAGACACGCCTCCATTTTGCGATGCAAAGGGCAGCCTGACTTGGCTCCTAACCCTCAGGCACTGGGAATCCCTGTGAAGATGGTTAGTAAGTGGTTCAAACTGAGGCATAGCAAGTTCTAAACTCGGCAGAGGATGGCTCGTGGGGCCTCAACAATGTGCCCTTGCTTCTTTAAGGCTGTGCTATTAAGTCTTCATTCTCAAGTCACCATCTGTTTTCAAAATAGATTCTAAAAAGAAGCACACAAGCTTCTAGTCGCCTGGCTGAACAGGTTTAGACACTAGCTGAGTGTTGCTTTATGCATCCCGTGGAAGGGGTGTTCATCACCTACTGATCTAGTAAGATTTCCCCCAGGAAGACCATTAGGAACAAAGAAACAAAACCTGAGATTCAGTCAAGGTGGGAGGCTAAATAGCGGCCCCTCCACAGGTGTCTCCAACTTAAGTTCAAAAGCTGTGAATTTTTGTGAACCAAAGAAAAGCAGACCACCACTCCAGGGACCACCAAAACATTTCTAAGGCCAAAATAGTGAAGGTGTCATTAACTATGGGGGCCTTCACGGGCCACCCTAGAAATCATAAACTCTCTAACTCCATAATACCACTTGTTAATTAGGTTAACAGCTAAATAATTGCATCATATTCCTGCTCCAAGGTGAGCAAGAATGTTCCATCCATCTCTTAATTTCCTTCAGCTCCAGGATGGATAGCTGGCCCCCTACCATTCTCTCTGCATCACATCTCTTATTTATGTGACATGTACCCCTTTGAAGTCCTGTCCCTCTTGCCGGTCTCCTTGAGGATTTAAAACCTTTGTGTGACTTGGGCCCTTGGGAACATATCCCCATTAGGTACTGTTCCCTCTTTCTCTTTTTAGAGGTTTGTTTCTGGAACATGGAGCTGCGCATCTGAAGCTGAGCATGACCTCTGCCAGCCTTGGGGTGAGCAGTCATTCCTACAGGCATCAGGCCTCCCTACCGTGGGGGGCACATCAACCTGTAACAGAAAAAGAGGGGCATTTGGGGGAGAGTTTAACATGCTTTCTCCATATGTGGAACTTCCCCAGGCTTATGACAGGTGTGAGGAAAGTGAAGGTTCCTGTGGCCAGGATTCTCACCTGACCCTGGTGGGCTTGCTCACTACACACGTGTGGGCAGGACGGCTTATTGACTCTATGTAGAGAGCTCCACCCAAGGCGTCCCGGCTGCATGGCTGCAGGAGAGCAGAGGCTGGGGTGGCGGCAGCACCATGGACAGAGACCGAGACGGCTGCCGGGCAGAGACGGACGGGCTTGCTGCGTGCAGACTCGCTCTGAGCAGACGGGATTTTAGTGATGGACTTGCCCCTGTGGGAATAAAGTTGGGTATAAACCCTTTCACCCCAGAACGTTCCATTATCACATTTTTGATCTCATTGAATCCATAGTGAACTTGTTTGGGGCTGAAACGCACTGGCAAAACACCATGGAAGAGAATAAATAAATCAGAGGGTTTTGTTTGTCCATTTATTTGTACGGCTCCTGAAAGCTTTAGAGAAAATCTACTGTCAAACACTCTTAGTCCACTTTTGTTTTTCTTTCTTATCTTGTTCTTTGATGGAGACGTCTGTTCAGAACTCAGTGTCTTTATTGTTTTTAATTGATTTTATTATTTGTTTCTTTAGGTTCCCTGTCTGTTCCATGGTCTGTTTTTGTGGTTTACATAATCCATAATGTGCACACATTTTGTCTTTTCTACTTCCTGAAGTTTGTAATCTTCAGGTTTTATATTGAAGTCATAACACTGCCTGTGTTTTAGCATTTGGTCTATAATTACATGGAGTCAACGCTCACACCAACCCTTCGCCAGAGGGTCTCCGTCCACCTCTTGTTTGGTTCAAGTTCATCTGCCTTAGTGTCCTTAAGAAGGCCTTATTGGAAATCTTTATTTTGTTCTTGGAAATTCTAAAGAATGAGTGTCTACTGCCTGCATTCTCCAACCCCTTTATGTCCGGTATGAAATTCTTGACAGCTTTTTGTTCATTCAGGAATCTGAGCATTGCTGTCCTGTTTTCTAGCAGTGCTAGAAATGGTAGCTTAAAAGATTCTTTATTTAATTTACTGTTCTGTAACTCTATCAGGATATGTTCCAGGTAATTGTTATGTGCCAATTCTTTCCCGGGACTCAATGTGCTGGTTGATATCTGAAATCAAGTTGCTTTTATATCTGGGAAACATATCAAACTATATTTTCTTTGTTTTTTGTCCTCTTCAGAAACAACTATTGCAGGAATCTGTCCTCTGTAGCTATTATTTTATTTCCATTTTATATTATCATTTCAATCCTTTTTTAACTCATTTATTCTTTTGCTTATTTTCTTAATTCTCTGCTCCCTCTAGCAGCCTGTTTTGTTCTGTAATATTCATTTGCCCCCTATATACTGCTTCCAAAATTGTTTTTATGTTGCTTTGATTTTTTCATTTCACTTTTTTTTTTCCAGTACAGCTGCTCCTGCCCTTTGTTACTCAGGCTTCCTCTTCAAATGATGCTGGTCAGCTTTTAGTCTTGTTTTTCTAGGTGGTTACTTCATAAAGTTTTTCTTTTCTTTTTATTTCATAGTAATGGCAACATTTTTCTTCCACTCCATGGCAGCGTTTTGTTTTTTACTTTTTTCTGGCACGTGTGGATGTATGGTGGTAGTTTGTACAGATACAGTGTGCATCTTTATTAATGTTCACCTGGAACTGGGTGAGCCATCCGAGGCACATCAGCAGGGGCCGTGGAAGCCCAGGGCCGAGGCTGCTGGGCTGCAGCTGCCAGGCACGAGAGCCCTTCGTCCTTGGGGCAGCGGAGGGTGTCTGCATGGCCCACATGCCGTGCACGCCCAGCCACCCCCTGCGAAGGCCACCAGCCACGTGAGGACAGCAGGCCAGACGCCGCCTCCTCATTCCCACCTCCTGGGCCTCCTGGAGGCCCTGGGGAGCCTCCGCTTGTCCCAAGGTGGGCCTGTAGGGGCGCCTCATGGGCCCCGGGCAGCCAGGACAGCATGTCTGCTTCTGCTTTCATGGAAAAGTGACTCTGCTGTTATTTTTCCTTCTCCCTGTAGTTTTTGTATCTATCTGTGAAGAGAATTAGGGACAGCTGATTTTACTGTTTCAAAATCAATAGGCTGTTTATTTATGGTATCATTTTACTGTAATCATACTTCAGGCATTTTGCATCCCCCAAAGGAAGTTAATAAACAGAAGTCCCTAGGTTTTGTGACTTTATAAACCCATAGAAACATGCTAACTTCGGGGGAACGGACCATGCACACTGTTAATTGTCACGTGCCTATCTTCACAAGAATGGAAAACAACAGTACGCCCTAAAGAAATCAATAAAATAGAAATAAACTATCGGGGTTGCTGTGCTGAAAGGATTAGAACTTGTTAGATTTACTCTTATAGCAACTTTCATATATAAAACATAGTATTAATATAGTCACCAAGGTGCACATTATATCCCATGACTTATTTATTTTATGACTGGAAGTTTGTACCTTTTGATTCCCTCCACTCATTGATAAAGAAAAAAATATCTTACAATGCAATCAGATGCCCTTGGCTCACATTCACCATTTGAATGGCGTATTGTGCATGAACATACAGGCCCTCTTAATTCACTGGGGGATGATAAAAAGACTTCTCCACACAGGGAACTGTGAAATTTGACGCACAATTGAAAACAGATGCCCCTGACCTCATGCACATTCTTCCATCTAGAAGAACTTGAATTGGAAATGAGGGACCTTCACAGAGCCCTGGGGGTGCCTTGAGCAGACTCCCTCACAAAGGCAGGGGTGCAGGTGCATCACCGGGGACTCTCTGGCCAGATGCCTGCCCCCTGAGGCTGGTGTCACAGGCTCTGGTTTAATTTTCACAGCAACCCTTTTGAAACAGGTATCAACCACTTCCATTTTACAGTTGGAGGAGGAGCACACACCTGGGATGCGAGGATATGTCGGTGGCTGCCGGCTGGCGTGTGATGGGCCCACGGAGGAGCACAGCCCTTCTCCCCACCAGCCCAGGCCCCACACTTGCCCCCATGTGAGGCTGGGGATGGAGGGAACAAGGGGGCAGGAAGCGCCCTCTTACCTTTGGGAATGGCTCCTCCATTAGCTGCCCTTTCTGAGAAGGATGCCAGAGGCCTGTCCTGTGAAACCCCCTGTTATCTGTGTCCGAGAGCAGGCTGTCTCGTGTGGCCGTGCAGCCGGAGCAGCCAGAGCTGATGGCTCCTGAGCTGGGCCATGCTTGCCAGAGGCTGGTGGGGGGATGACCTGTGGCAGATCAGGGCCCAGAGCAGAGATCACAGGGGAAATTCCCAGGTAAGTCGAGGATGGGGAGCTGGGCAAACCCCGTTCCACTGTCTGAAACAGTGCTGTAAGAAGTGCACTGAGAACTCTGGGGCGAAGACCTGCTTACGGAGGGCGCCTTGGAGAGCATTTCTTCTTCTTCCTTTGCTCTCTGGGACGTGAGCTCCAACCCAGCTCAGTTTTGAAAATGGAATCTCTTCTGTCTGGAGCAAGATTTACTTAAGGTGAATTTGGTGTTTCCTTCAGAGAGGGCCAGTGTCTTAGACACAGGCCAGTGGGACTATCGCGGACCCTCCTGTGTCATGGTTCTCATTCTGCATTTCTGCCCATTTGGCAAATTGGTGGTGGAGGTATAGAGTTTTCAGAGATTCAAGTGGGGCTTTTCCTTTCTTTCCAAATGCCGAACACATTTAGCAGTTCTGTAATGGAGACACAGGCAGAAAACGTACTTTGAACAGACTTAACTCAATGTGAAGTCAGTGCCCACCAGGTGCCAAGCTGTCGGGCAGGCACCGAAGTTCAAAGAGGGATGGGAGGCCTGCCCGGCCTTCCCTGCCCGCCTCCACCCAGCAGACGGGTGCGCAGCAGAGCAGGCCTGCTTTGAAGTCGTGCCCACCTGAGAAGAAAGCAGTTCATGAGAGGGAAACGCTGAAAGACACAAGTGACGCGGAGCACAGGCGGTCCCATATTTATCATTAGTGACTGAATTACGATCTCTGTACATGGAAAGGATATACCCAAAGACGGAAGAGGGACCTGTCCTCAATGTAATCTGGGGGACGCAGTCTGCTGTGGCTTCTTCAGCCACCCCACACGGGACCCCAGTCTTCTTGCTGTGGTGGTGCTGTGGTCCACCCCCGCACACGGTTGTCCTCCGTGTCTGCCAATGACTGCCAAGGTTGCTGGCGGAAGGTGGCAGTGAGACAGGTCCAAGGCACATAAAGGGGGTATGAGACCATTTTTACATCAGTTTGTTAGCAAAGAGGTAAGGCTGTTGGCTAAGGGTAAGACCCTGCAGGTGCATGGAAGGGCCACGCACAGGTGCAGGGGTGAGAGGTGAGGAGCAGTGTGGAGACAGAGACAAGGGGCGTGAGATGCTAGATACACAAGCAGTGGTTCTTGTGCTGACCACAAAGAACGGCAGGCTGGAGAAGGGGTCCCAGTTATTATCCCTAAGGTGGTAATTTGATGTATAGAAAGATTGAAGGAATAACTTTAAAATAAGAAAGGATCACAGAGGGGATCCAGAGAGCTCACTGCAGGCCAAGCAGGGGACGTCTGGCCTGTGAAGGAGGCTCAGGGGAACAAGCCTGTCCTTCTCGCCGACATGCGAGGGCCCTGAAGCTGGCACAGAGCCCAAACCGGGGAGGCAGATGGGAACATGCCGGTTAATAAGCAAATAAGTGAGCGTGTGGGCAATGCAATTTTTTGAGCTCTGCTCATTTAATCAATGAGGAAACTGAGTCACACCAGCCCTGGTCCATGTCGGCTCCACGAGAAGGGGCAGCCCAGTGCAGAGCCCCTGGCTACTATTTGAGTCCCGGCTTGGCAGTAAGAGGCAACCCCTCCCTGTCCCCTGCTGGGTTTCAGCCTGGCCAGCACGACTGCCTGGACAGCTACTGTTAACTAAGTTATCAGCATGCAGGTAACAGCCCCTCAAGTCAGTCTGTTTTGACTGAACTGAGTTATCCATGAGTTATCAAATGAGTTATCCATGCAGAGCTTTCCCTACCAGGATTTATGAGACAGGAAGGGATGAATGAGAACAAGAGCACCCCGACTGTGAGAGACATGGCCTCTGTCTAACGTGGAAACAGCTTTTATTGGGTGGGATGGCCACTGAAGGTTGGGACAGCTCTCGAAGGAAACCAAAATATACTACTTCATTCCTGCAATTGAGGCATACAAATTTTGAAGTTTTTACGGAAAAGAAGGGAAGAACATGAACAGGGAGTCAGAAGCCCTTTGCAGGAAGTGTGTGAGGCAGCTCTCATTCGACACAATTGGATTTTCCTTTATCTCTTGCCTCAGTTTTGTTTGATCCACAGAAGTATCTTCAATGGCACTTGAGAGAAATTCCCTATTTTTTCAAACACTGTGTCAAGAAGCCATCTGGCCCAAATTGTACATATTTGCATTCTTAAACAAAAATACATGTGTTCAAAATGTGTTCGTTCCCTGCGTGACACTGTGTTCTTACTTAGGAACACCCTTCCCCAGCCTTCTCTCAGACAGACAGACAGACAAATGTCCCACCTGTTAGACAAGGCTGCCTGATTAATCCTGATTAATGCTGCCCTTTGGAATGGCTGGCAAGCCTCAGTCTTATTTACATGACATCCTACCACGTTTTGGCGCCTGCCACCTGCAGTGTGGACATTAGCCCCGAGCTTTAACCACCGTAGTGTGCGCTGTGCGTCACCCTGGCACCCGGTGTCCTCATCAGCCTGGCTGGGGACCTGGGGTGGGTCTGCACATTAAAGGGCCCGTCTGTCTGCGGGCTGGACAACCGCGGTCTCCTTCCTTCCTCCAGCTCTGCCCTGAGCACAGGGGTGCTGGCTGCGCGCCCGACCCTCCGGCTCCGTGACTTCCCAGGCGAGGGGCTGTCCCAGGTCTTGGTCGCCTGACCCCAAGTTCTCCAGAGAAGTCTGCGTCCTGCGCTCTCCTTCTGTGCCCGCAGAACCGTAGTCCAGTCAGCAGTCCAGAACCAGCACAGGTCCTGCTGTTTAGTTTAGTGATGTGAGAAATTCAATCTCAAAGCACAGCTCCAGTGTTAATTGCTAATATTTAGCGATTTCTGAATTTCTAACGAATACCTAATTAGAGCCGATGTTCTCGCACTAATGAGTAATTACAGCCTTCCAAATGCGTGGGCTCTAATTAAACGCAGCAGTTTGACTGATGACAATGGCCAGGCGGGACGCCCCGGATTTCCATTTGCAGATGTTCCCTCACATACACCCCTTGGGGAGAGAAACTTCCTCCCGGGCCTCAGGCTCCCTGGGGGGGCAGCCGCCGCCGGAGACCCGAGGCGCCCTTCGCAGGAGGGACTCTCCGGGGTCCCCGGCCCAGCCTCGAGCGGGACCGGCTGCAGCGGAGCGCGCGGGGCCGGGGGCGCCTGGAGCAGCCCGAACGCTTTGCGCTCGGGGTCAGGTTTTACAATCATACCCGCGTCGCATTAGGCGCTGTGGCAAATCTGCCTCCACGTCGATAGAAGGAACAGTCGCTTCCCTCGCCGCCGGGACGGCCCCGCGTTAACCCCCCACCGCCGGGCCTTCCCGGGGCCCCTCCGCCCCGCCCGAGCCGGGGTTCCCGCGGTGCCTGCGGACAGGTGGGCCCGTCCCCGCGGGGAGTCGCTGAGCCGGCGGCCATCACCGGGCCGGGCGGGGCGGGTCTCCGGGGCTGAGCCAGGCCCCGGCGGCGCGGGGGCCGCGGAGGGTGCCGAGGGTTCCGCGGAGGGTGCCGAGGGCCGCCCCCCTGCTCAGGGCGCCTCCGGGAGGGCCGGGCCCGCGGGGTCCCGCTGCGCGGTGGGGGTGGCGGGCTTCTCGGGGCCCCGGGCGGGGAAGGGCAGGCCTGGAGGGCGCCCGGGGAGCGCCGGCCCAGGGCTGAAGCCGCCGGGGCGCGGCAGGGGCGGGGGCGACGCCATCACGGCCCCCCTCGGGCCCCCCGCGTCCCCGGTGGCCGCTCTCCCCGACCTGCCCGCAGGCCGCCCGCGGCTGAGCAAGGGCCGAGCGCCCCCGAGAGAAGCGCGGACGGGGGCGGGAGGCCCAGCCGGCCTGGGCCGCGCCTCCCCTGCCGGCTCTGACCGCGACCGCTCGGGCGGCCGGCGGCTCCCGGCCCGGCGCAGGGCTTCCCGGGGCGCGCAGGGCCCGCCCGCGGGCGGGGAGCGAGGGGCCCGGGCGGCGTCCACCTGCGGGCTGATGCCAGGGACGCATTCTACTGTTGTTATTTGGTCTTAGTTTTTGTTGTTACTGATCAAAGATTATTTTTTTCGTGAGGCTCATGCAACAAAACGCACGAATCGCTGAGCTTTGACGTGTTTGCACGCCCAGGACACCCCCCCCCCAGAGCAGGATAGCGACGCCCGCGCGGACGCCCCGCAGCCCGACCCTGACGAGCCCCGCAGCGCCTGCCCCGCCGACGCCCCGGGAGGCGCTCCTCACCTGCCTGCAGGGAAGGTTCTCCCCACTCGGGACCCACGAATACTCGTCTAACCATCGTTTCACACTGACGCTTCCCTGTGACCCATGGGGGTTTTATATTTTAACATAAATTTTAGAGTAATCAATAAATATTTGTAAGAGAATGAGTGACCCTATCCAACAAAGAAAGCTCCTAGATCGTCCCAGATTCCAATTTCATTCATTTATTTATTTTTCATTTCTCCACAATTTAGGTCATTTTCTCATTTCCTGAAATAATAGAACGAAATTAATTTCCTTCTTGGGCTAGTCTTGCTTTAAAGACAAAACTACAGAACTCATACTTGGGTATTTTGTGGTTAAGTATTTCGGTATAACTTTCTTTATGTAGACAGGGACTGGGCAAATCTTTGAAGTTTTTCTGTGGCCCCCTCCCAGGTCGCCTTTGTGGTTCTCTTGTGTGTCCTGACATTTGCTGTTTGACCGGCAGGGCTTCCGCACTGGTATCTGCGCCGGACCCGCCTTTCCTAAAGGCCTTGTGCTCAGTCCCCTTTAAAGAGCCCACTTCAGGAGGTTTATTAGTATTTTAACCGAACAGATAAATTTATACTAAAGTGTGAATAGATGCCCATTTCATCTTCATCTTGTCATTATTATTAAAGTGGTTTTCTTAAAGAGACATCTGGTAACAAGGCTTGGACTTTTGCTAACAGGGCTATTCTCTAGCTGCAGGCAGTGTTTCTGCCCGATGCCTTATAAAATTCAAAGGGAATCGGCATCTGATACTTTACTTAAATCAATGCAAACCCGTGAGTCCTTTCATAGACCCAACCTCAGAGGACACTGCCTAATGCTCATTAAAACTTCAGCCTCTGTGTAGGTGGCCTATTAGCCATGTTGGCATGTAATGATTTTGTCCTCTAAGTTCAAAGGTTGGACCATTCATCTCATGTAGTCAAGATTTGAAAGACAAGCTCATAAAAAGTAAACACAAGGACATTACTCTCCTTTTGTTTTTACCTCCTGATGTGACATCATTTGCTCATCAGAATCCAGTCCCCTGCATGGCGGAATAAATTAGAATGTAACAGGGCAAATGTTAAATAAAGGGTATTCATTGTAAGGAGTAGATTTCAAGTGGTGTAAAAACAGGTAAGTTCTAACCACTACCTTCAGTACAATCAGAGAGAGAAAAATGAAATTTACTTTAACACTATTTTATTTGAGGGCGAATTTCAGCTCAGCGCAACAACTCTGATGCCTTGAAATTTGTCAAACTGTCTTAGGTGAACTAATTACTAGAATGGCCTTAGGCAAACATCTTCCTCACGTCATGCCCCAGTTTTCCACACTGTAAAAGAACACTGGTCTGTGAATCTTGAAGACACTTTTCAGTTTGGCACATGGGTAAGTAAGATTTCCTCAGCTGGCATGCCAGCAAATGCTACATTTCTATTTGCCTTCTGATTTCCCTGCTTTCATTTAATAAAGAAGAGTTCATGAATCATCTTGTTCTGTCTATTTGATATTGGGAAATTAGGGGCATTTGGAACTAGTTTTAAATTTAAATTATATTTACTTTTTGCTTTCACTCCAGCAGGACCATGTGCATCTGAAATGTTTGCCACATCCATCTGTGCTCTCCTCATTCATTGGGGAAAATGCGAGGACATGCTCCTTCTCCTCTTAGGTCTCCTTAATAATAACAGGACCGAACATACATAGAAGAAACTGTCTTCCAAGCATTTTACATGCAGTAGAATATTATGTTCCCTATTGTAGTATGATGTAGGAAGTATCATCACCCATTTTACAAATGAGAAGGTGGTGCTACAGAACAGGAGTTTGAGCTACTCCACAAACTGCTTAAAAATACTGATGGTGTTACAGGGACAGCCATGGTCCTATGCCATCCCCACAGTCACCTTCATGCAGTCAGTGTGCACACTCACACACATGCACATATACACACATACAGCCAAGGAATAAGGTCCCCATATTTATGTGAGTCCTTGCTTTTAGAATAACTGTAAAAATTACAGCTGCCTATGTAATGTGATGGCAAACATCCTACTAGGTTTGAAGGCCCTCTAGGGAAGGGGTGTCTGTAATGCTGGAAGTGGGCAGAGCATCCTGCGTGTATTGGCGGTTTGGTGACTGACAGGGGTTCCTATTGAAAAAGGTCTTCATTGTGTGTTGTTCTTTTGTTGCTCGTCTGCAATAGGTCTGTTCACGGGTCTGGCACTCTGCTCCAGGGATGGACACATAGAAGCTGAGGAACTTCCCAGAGTGTATTACACACACTTCCTGCTTAGTAGGCTTGGTTCAGTTCTGTCATTGAATGAACATGCATGCACTGAATCACCTTTAAGCTTTAGGGACAGGTGAGGTTCTGAGGGTCCAGTGATGAGGAACACTTGAACTACTTCCAAAGATCTCACTGTCAACTGCAGAAACAGATCATCTTAAGAAGACAGTGTAATTGGCACTTTAATAATTGTAAATACACAGAACCAAGAAGGAAGTGTGGTTCTTTCTGGAAGGCTCAGATGAAAGGGTCTCAGGATGTGCTTTTGACCCAACCTCCAGGTGTGAGGTTGAGTTGGCAGGGTGCTAAAAGCTGAGGATGCAATCTGCTTTCCAGGTATGAACAGGATCAAGTCTCTCTCATCCTGAAAAGCGAAGATCAAGGATGAGATGCTGGGGTGAGAGCTGGAAAGAGTGCAAGGAACTGTGTTGTCTTTAATTAATCCATAATAAAGGGTTTGATTTTACAATTTGATTCTGTGCTTTAAAAAGACAGAAAGGAATGAATTCTCTAACTTTATACTTTTTGATACCAAGCCATAAATTTACATAGCTTCAACATGTTTTGAATGATAATTCTAAAAATCAACAACAAAACTCTATCAATTCTCTTGTTACTGATTGGCTCTAGAGTTATAATGTAGACTTTGCATATTTGTGGTTCAGTTCTTTATTATATTATTTCTCAGGCAATTACATTTTTACAGCCAATTTGGAGAATTTACTTGACATAATCGTTGAGTACAAGCATAGTATTAAGTATTTAAATGAGAATCTTATCAAATGAGTCTAATTTTTCTTGTCCTGTTGTAACCAGATCATTTTTAATATGAGATTTATTAAAACATATTTCCAATTATGCTGGGAAATTTAAATCAGCAAGAATTCCACACATAATATTACATCCCAATAAGGTTGACATTTACAACATGGTGAACAATATTTTGTGCGCTTATTTCTTAAGTACTTTTGATTTTGTCAATACAAGATAAATTAGCTAAGATCAGGCAACTATGTTTAGATATTTGGGTTAATCATGTGCTCCATCTTTGCAATATTGATAGGGATGTTTAGCAACTGTACCAAGTAGACTGAGTGGTAAAAATGCATATAGATTTTGTTATAAATTGCAAATATGAACAAAATTAATCTGGTTGACTTAATCAGGAATACAGAATAACATTAGCATTTTAAATAATTTTATTTTGATTTTCAGAATTCATTGGCAATGTAAAATAGCAATTTTATAAATCCTTGCTTAGGAAAAAAGGGCAAAGAGAATTTATTTTTGTTGCATAGTGCATTTCATATATTGCCTATTTGGTGTTATTGTTCAGGGAAAAATTGAACATTCTAATTAAAAATAATGGCTTATCATCACAAGAGGGTCTTAAGACATACTTCCTGACTGAATGGCTGATATAGATTCAGATGTCGGATAATGCATTGAAAAGTCATTGGTGTATGTGAGCGGCTTGGCCAAGTTGTTTCTAGTTATATACAACTCATTACTCCATAAACCTCCTAGCATTTTTAGTTGAGATTCCTCACAATCAGCCTCAGTGGCAGCAGAAAAATACCTTGTGGAGAAACATCTCCAGAGTGAGCTTTCAACACATGCCTTTTATTTTTGTGACTAAATGCTCTATGTAAATATTCAGTTTTCATTTATTCCAATTTTCTCAATTACTTTCTCTAATTAGCTGGTGACTATTATTGAGCTGATTTAGAACTAATCAGTTTTTCTGAACACATTTTTAAGAAGGGACAGATTTAATCATTTTGTATTTCATACTCCAAAATTTTCCAGAAAACTCATTCATCTTCAGGATAGAACAGTATGTAGCTTCAGTCCACTTACTTGAGTGAGCACACATGTGGGTAAATCTATTTTGAGTAAACTAACCCAATTGATAGTAGGATATGTGGACAGCACTAGATTCCCTCTGTCCCCAGCCTAGACCTAAGGAGATAAACCTATTAGAACTCCAAGAGAAAGAGTCACTTCTAAAATTTCTGCATCTCTTGTACCAAGTAAGGTGATTAATATGCAGTAGACACTAAACCTTAGCACTTAACGAGGTTTATTGATTGGTACTATATGAAAGGCTTTGTTCCTTTCTTGGGGGTTGTGTCCTGTTAGAGAGATGGAAGCCTGTAAAAGACCATCACCAAGCCCTTATATGATATTTTAGATGGAGGTGAGTGGCATGAAGATAAAGAAAACATCTGTGCTGTGTGGAGGTTTCCTCTTTCATACACTGCGGGGAGGAAAGGTGTTGTCTTTAAGGTGACATTTGAATGGACACCAGAGGGCAGCAGTTATGTCCAGGGAAGAATATCCAACACAGAAAAAAACAACAAATACCAAGAATTGTGCCTGGCTAGTTTCAGGGAAAAGAAGGTCATTGTAGACAGGGAGAGGCTGATGAGAGACAGAGCAGAGAGGTCCTCACAGACCATGACAGAAAGAATGAAAAAGAGTAAAGAAATTCTGTAGGAATTATGAGGCACAGTGGAAAGAAACAATATTCACATTATGTGGATTCCAGAAGGAGGAGAGAAAAAGAGAGAATATATTTAACATAATAATGCTGAAAACTTCCCAAACCCAGGAGAAAGATGAACATTCAGAATCATGAGACTGAAAGGATCCCAAATAGGCTGGAACCAAGTACAGCTACAAGGAGACACATTATAGTTAAAGTTCAAAAGACAAAGACAAAGAAAAGTGCAAAAGAGAGGTTACCTACAAGGAAACCACCATAAGACCATGGGTGGATTTCTCAACAGAAACATTGAAGGCAAAGAGAATAGGATAACATCTTCAAAGTGTTAAAAGAAAAAAAAACCCAACCAAGCATACCATACCTGACAAAGCTTTCCTTCAGCAATAAACAAGGAATAAAGAACCTTCCCAGATAAGCCAGAGCTGAGGGACCTCATCACACAGACCTGCCTTACAAGAGGTGCTAATGGGAGTCCTTTGAGTGGAAGTAAAATGATACTAACGTCATAAAAGCCTAAAAAGGTGTGTAAAACCACTGGTAATGTTAACTATGCAATCAGGTTTTATAATTTAGTAGTGGAGGGGCAGGCATAACTCAATTAGAACTCCAGTTTCCAAATTAAAAAATGGTGAGGAAAATTAAGGAGTGCAAATCCCATTTGTAGAATAAATAAGTCACAGTGACATAAAGTAGAGCACAGGGGATCTTTATTAGTATTGTAATAACTGTCTGGTGACAGATGTAACTATACTTATTATGGTGAGCATTTTATAATGTATGGAAATATTGAATTGTTATTTGTATACCTGAAAGTAATATAATACTGTCTGTCAACTACACTTCAATTAAAAAGTTAAAATAATAGACTAGTGAAAATAACCATAATACAATAATCTGTTATTAGTTACACAATATACAAAATATGTAAATTGTAAGACCAATAACCTATGTGAGTGGGAGAAGTAAAAAGGTAAAGCTTAGGAATTC
Source organism: Manis pentadactyla (assembly GCF_030020395.1). Classification (NCBI taxonomy): domain Eukaryota; kingdom Metazoa; phylum Chordata; class Mammalia; order Pholidota; family Manidae; genus Manis; species Manis pentadactyla. The sequence goes on from NC_080026.1 coordinate 618,928, forward strand.
TGTTGAAGTTAAATTGTAGGGTGTTATAATTTCAAGATATTTTATGTAAGCCTCATGGTAATCACAAGGGAAAAACCTGTAGCAATTATAAAGAACAAGATAAATAAATCAGAAGATACTAATACCAAAAGAAATCAGACAAAAAAAGACAGCAGGTTAAGAAACAAGGAACAATGGCCTACAAAATAATTTTGTAGAAATTAACAGAGAACAATGAACAAAATGGCAAAAGTAAGTCCTTACTTATCAGTGATTAAATTTAAATGGGTTAAATTTTCTAACCAAAAGACACAGAATGGCTGGATGGATAAACAAATAAGATCTAACAATATGCTGCCTGCAAGAGACTCCCTTAAGCCTAACAGACACACAGACACTGAGTATGAAGGCAAGGAAAGAAACATTTCAAGCAAACGGTAAGAAAAAATATAAAAAGCAGGTATAGCTGTATTTACATCAGACAAAATAGATTTTAAATTAAAAGTGGTATAAAGAGACAAAAAGTTTATTATATAATGATAAAGGTGTCAATCCATCAAGAAGATATGACATTCTGTATATTTATGTGTCCAACATGGAACACCTAAATATGTGAAGCATAAACTGACACAACCAAAAGGAGAAATACACAGCAATGCAATAATAACTGGGAACTTTAATACCACACTCTCAACCTGAATAGATTATTCAGACAGAAAAATCAATCAAGAAACAGTGTATTTGAACAACATTTATAGACCAATGGATCTAATGGTATATACAAATTAGGCATAGAAGGAACATATCAACATTAAAAGGTCATGTATGACTAACCCACAGCTCACATCATACTTAATGGTGAAAGGGTGAAAATTTTTCTCTCATATTAGGAACAAGACAAGGGTGCACACTCTCACCACTCCTATTCAACATAGTTCTGGATATCCTAACTAGATTATTTGGGCAATCTAGGCAAAAATAAATAAATGAAAGTTTTCAGAATTGGAAAGGAAGAAGAAAAATTTTCTCTATTTAGACATGACATGATTTTATATATAGAAAATCCTGCAGACTCAACCAAAAACCTATTAGAGTTAATCAGTGAATTCAGTAAAGTTGCAGGATATTAAATTAACATACAAAAATTGCTACTGTTTTTGTACACTAACAATGAAATTTCTGAAAAGGAAATAAATTATTCCCATTTACAATAGCATCAAAAACAATAAAATGCTTATGAATAAATTTAAAGATTTTAAAGATTTCTATTCTGAAAACTATAATATATTGATGAAACAAATCAAAGAACACACAAATAAATGGAAAGGTTTCCCATGTTTATGGATTGAAAGAATTAATATTTTTAAAATGCCAATGTTAATAAAAGCCATCTATAGATTCCGTGCAATCTCTATCAAAATGCCAATGACAGTTTTTACAAAAGTAGAAAAACACTTTTCAAATTTCTATGGAACCACAAAAGACCCTGAATAGGCAAAGAAAGTCTAAGAAAGAAAACAATGAAGAAGGTATCACACATACTGATTTCAGGCTACATGGTAAAGCTTTAGTTGTCAAAACAGTATGGTTCCAGAGTAAAAACAGACAACTAGAACAATGGAACAGAACTGAGAGCCCAGAAATCAGCCGAAGCTCATATGGTCGAGTAATACTTGACAAGGGAGCCAAGAATACTCAATAGAGAAGAGAAAGTCTTTTCAATAAATGGTGCTGGATAATTGGATTTTCAAATATAAAAGAACAAACAACTTATAGCTTACACCAATCACAAAAATTAACTCAAAATTGAATTAAAGACTTAAATGTCATAGCTGAGACCATGAAACTCCTAAAAGAAAACAAAGGGACAAAGATATTCGACATGCATCTTGGTGATGATTTTTTGGGTGTGACACCTAAAGCCCAAGCAAGAAAATAAAAAAATAAGTGGGATGACATCAAACTAAAAAGCTCTGTGCAGAGAAAGGAGCCATCAAGAAAGTGAAAAGACAACCTGTGGAATGGGAAAAGTATTTGCAAACCATGTATCTGAAAAGGAATGAATATCCAAAACGTGTAAAGAACTCATACAACTAAATAGCAAAAAAACAAATAACTCAATTAAAAAATGGGAAAGGACCTGAATAGACATTTCTCCACAGAAGATATATGAAAGACCAGCAATGCATGAAAATATGCTCAACGTCACTAGTCATTAGGTACATGCAAACTGAAACCACAATGAGATATAACCTCATAGCTGTTGGAATGGTCATTATCAAAAAGATAAGAGATAATAAAGTCTGGCATGGATGTGGAACAAAGGGATCCTTTGGGCCCTATTGGTGGGATTGTAAATTGGTATAGAAATAATGAAAAACAGCATAAAGGAGGCTTAAAAACTTAAAAATAGAAATACCATATGATCCAGCAATTTCACTTCTGGGAATACATCCAAAGATAAAGAAAACACTAAATTACAAAGATATCTGTACCCCATGTTCATTGCAGCATTATTTTTAATAGCCAAGACATGGAAACAACCTTAGTGTCCATCAATGGATGAATGGATAAAGAAGTTGTGGTGTGTATACAACAGAACATTGTTTAGCCACAAAAAATGAGGAAATCATACCATTTGCTTCAACATAAATGGGACCTTGAATGCATTATGCTAAGTGAAATAAGTAAGACAGAGAAAGACATATACTGCATGACCTCACTTATATGTGGAATCCAAAAGAAAATTTAAATTAAAAGAATTAAAATAAATAAACCCCATAACTCATAGAAAAGGAGACTGAGACCAGAGATGAGAGGGGAGGGGAATTTGGAGGAAGCTGGTCAAAAGATGCAAACTTCTAGTTATAATGTAAATAGGTATGAAAGAAGGAATGTATAGCAAGGTGTCTATAGTCAACTGTTGTATGATGTACAGGAAAACTGTTCAGAGAGTAGGTTCTGAAAGTTTCAGCAGAAGGATATGCTTTTTCTTTTATTTTTATTGCATCTGTATAAAGAGATGATGGATGTTAGCTGAACCTACTATAATAATTTCATAATATATGTAAACCAAACCATCATGCTGTACATAAATGTACAACAGTGTATATCAATTATTTCTCAAGGTAGAAAAAGCAGAGGAGAAGGGACAGAGTCTCTGAGATTGAGCAAGTGTCTGCAAAAAGACATTACCTAAAGGGATCATTTGAATTATTGGATGGCTGATGTTTTAAATCAGATTAACCTAATAAAATTATACCAAACAGAGGATCATGAAGAAACACATCAGTTTAGGCAAATGGATTTTGCGCACTGAGCGATGGTACTGACACATAGAAACAACCCCACTTACATGTGTGTGTGTGCATGCTCGTGTAAACGTGTGAACCCACATATTCACACATCTCACTGACAGCTATTCAATGGTTTTCATCATGCTGGAGAACAGATAAATCATTTGCTCAGGAATCTAGCTGGCCAATACCTAGAGCTGCATTACACATAGATTTTATTGTTTCATATCCTTCATGATTCACATTGAGCGGGTAGTGTCTTTGAAATATTGCTGAAATACTGATTGTAGCATATCCTCATTTTTTTTGCAGTTCTCCCCAATTTACTCTCCATTAACACTCTTGATATTGCACTAGCTGTCTTTTTTCTCACCATTTTTTTTCACTGCAGAATTAAGACTGGAGTTGTAATTATTTTATAATATGTGTATACATACAGTCTCTATTTAATTATCTGGAAAATGCTTTCTTCTCTCTGTGTTATATAGAAAGGGTTCTATATGTCTGTCTTTAAAAAATAGGTCATTCACTGTCTATTTTCTGAAATATTTTTTCTATTTTTCAAAGGCTTATAACTCTTACTTTTTTAGTTGAATGACCACATGTTTAACAATTTGGTTAGAATGGATCATTTCTCATTTTTAGAGTATATATGTGTATATCTGGGTGTGTGTATATGTGTACAAATATGTATTTATATATAGATATGTAGATATTAAATATAAAATATGATGTATAGAAATATATTATGTAATATGCAATGCGTTTATTATATATGTGTGTATATATGTATGCATGTGTATACATCATACCTAGGCATACACATTTTATACATATATCTTATTTACACATACACATATTTAATCTAATATCTTGTGTTAAGCCATGTGCAGTTTTGTGAGTGACATTAGCAAGACTATTTCTCTAAACAAATTCTCTTGCAAAAATTCCCACTGTAAATTTCTTGAATACCTCTCCTTTCACTTAAAAACAAAATTAAATTTTCTAAAGACTACCAAACACAATCATAAAAGAGAAGAGAAAAGCTCAGAGAATTAGGGTGACAGCACAATTGTTTTTATTAAACTAGGATATTCTGAGATTGAAAAAGAAAGTACTTTTTAAAATTACGCCATGGCAACAGGCATAAAATGCTTTCTAAGAAAAGATATAAGTCCATTATCTTTTGATGTGTTTTCCTCTCTACATTTTCATTCTAAAACCCTTCCATCTTTATTTGGTGTCATATATCCAGAAGTTTCTATCTGGGGAAAGATGTCTTTTTCTGATCATATTTCTTAGAAAAAATCATATTCTTTAATAACTCAGTCTCAGCACTATTTTTACAAGTACTAATTTGCTTGAGGAAAAAACTGGTGGGAATGTTGGTGTTTCCTTTTTCATGGGCAAATAAAAAGAAAAGTTAACTTTAATATTATAATTTATTTTAGATTCACATAGTCAAGAGAATACGTATAGTATAGAGTCTAGTATGCCCCAAACTCTCCAAAATTAAATTCTCCTGGACTGTTTAAACTTGACCTAATAGCTATTAAATTCTTTTTTTTAAAATCTCTTCTCAGCAGTTTCAGACTCTATATTCCTCATCTCATATCAGTAGGACCCTGTGGTTCAGATGCCTGAAAAGCTCAAAAAATGCTGTGATCTCCAAAATCCTGATTTTAATTACATCATCTTAAGGAACCAAAAGGTGACTTGTAATGAACCACAAATAATATCAATAAACCATCAAAAATTGGGTCCCAAGACAGCTTTTCAGCAAACTAATTTTCTCCGTCCCCCTCCAAGGAACTGCTGATAAACTCCTAGGTCTCATCCACGAGGGCTACATCTGACCAGCAATGCAGATAATCGCCGTTTCCAGAATGGCACTCGGGTTCACAGACGTAAAGGTTGGGATATAAAATCAATCATTCATTCCCAAGGGAGGAAGTCCCCTTACTGCAGCAGTCTAATTAGGGCCATCTGTTCCGACTGCGTGGCGCTGAGGACCGACCCAGCCCGCCAGGAGGGTGTGGGCTCCAGGGGTGCCTGCAGTTTTTGGAATTCACCACCTGGAAGGTTCCACCTCATGTCGGATCCGCATCGCTCCTCACTTCCTTTATTTCTGCCTGTGGTTGGGCCGTGGCTGCACGTACGGCCTCCTCGCCCCTCACAGTCCAGCGCACCTCGTCCCCATCCCCATCATCTTCATTATCCCTCTGACTTTTGCGCAAGGCACTTTTGGACAAAATTGCTCAGAGTGACCGCTTCTTTTGTTTCTCTGTTCCTTGAGCTCTTGAAATGTTTTCTATATTCCAAAGGTCAAGAGCGGGTGGGCCTCGGCAGAATCCAGCCATTGGCACGTATTCTGTACCCACACACGGGGGAGGCAGGTTTCAATTTGAATTACTTGGAATCTGGCCCATTCGGAGCCCGGCCTCCATGGGCCTCACCATCTCCTGCAGCGCTACATGCTTCTTTGTTTACACAGCACCTCGCATGCTCTGTTCTCAGATCATGGAAATGCGAACATCAACTAAAATAGAGTAAAATAGTACAATGAAACTCCATGCATTTCTTACCCAGACTGACAGATTCTCAAAACATAGGAAGAATGTACACAGCCGTTCCTGTTTCATTTTCACTCTCTTATATAGACTATTTTGAGCCTAATTCCAGACAACATATAATTTTATTTGTAAATAGTTCATACTTATAAAAAGGTAGGAGACTTTTACTTTTGAAATCACACCTGCTGGATATTATCATACCATATAAAATAGTTAATAGATTTGAGCATCAAGTAAGCGTTCGTTTTCACCATGTTTTTTTTCCTCCCTCTTTTTCTCTATCTTCTTCTCTCCCCATGACACTATTGCTCCTAATTTAATGAATTCAAGTAAAAAATCCAGAGAAGCTGATAAATAACATTTGGCTGATGTTGCCAACGTTTCTTGCAATCTATCATTCTCCCCCTTTTTTATCTCATAGTTTGTTCTTCAAGACTTTGAGTTCATCAACCATGTCCTTTTCCCTTGCGTGCAGCACCGTCTTCTTCCAGCCGAGTCCCTGCAGGACTCACACTCGCCTTATATGTAGGTACCGCACCCCACTGACTCCACGAGGAGACGGGATTCCCTGAGAACGCTTTGCCCAAGGATTTACTTGCTAATATTTGCAAGGATGTCCCGTATCTTAAGAATAGAGCTTCATTGTGTCTGAGATCTCAAAGGATCTCAGACAAAGCAAATTTTGGGAAAGGGCACATGCAGATGACTTCAAACAGAGAAGAATAGGCCTGAGTTATTTACACAGTCAGGAAGGTAGGAAAGTTTACCAAACTCTCCCTTCTTATTCCCAGATGACCTAATTTCCTGTATTAGCATTATAATTTTACAACAAGACTTCAACCTTAAAGTTCAAAAATCTCCTCTGAGGGAACATACTTTAAGCCATTACTTTTCTTGCATACTTTATTATGAAGAAAGGGTTCAACCACTCAAAATCTGGATTTCTATTTATTTTTCTAACTACACCTTAAAAACAACCACCAGTGAGGTGATGGGGGGCAAATCTTGTGGGGCTTTATTTTGGTGATTGGGGATTTGGGCTTCTTGTTAAGAGGAATGATAAACAGAGAATCCTCAGTTGTGGTGTGACATGATCTCATTTACATTTTAAAGGGACAGCTCTGGCCACTCTAAGAGGAGAGATGTAGGGAGATGTCAGGGAGGCCATTTCAGTAGTCGAGGTGAATCACAGTATCTGGAATTTAGGGGACCTTGGAGATCACAGTTCTAGCTTTATCATTCTTGGAAAGAAAATGAGGCCTGTTGCAGGAAAGTGCTTGGACAAGGTCTGCACCAACATTTTTAAGAGCCCATAATATACAAAATTTCAAAAATCTCTGTCCTCAGTGGATGAAATAACAATTTAAAAATTCTTTCAGAAGAAAACCATGCCATTCATTTTCTACTGAAATGCCATATGAAGTTGTCTTTTTAGATTTCAAATCTCCAGCCCATGCATGAGGTGTAAGTTCCTCATTGGAAAATTGATAATTGGTGAGAACTGTCAATAACATTTACCATTTAAGGTGATATTAAAGAGGTGAATGGAGAAGTAAATGGGTCATCCTCTTTGGGTTCCTCTTCACCTAATCCAATTCTTTACAAATCATTTCCCAGTAATGAACCATCTACATGGGCTCAAGAGGGTTCATATTCTAATTAAACTCTTATAAAACCTATTGTATATGCTACCATATACACCATATGTAGATCTTGCTTAAATATTTGTATTTCACAGTTTTGCCAAGCCCATTGAAATATAAAACATGGTGAAAATAATAAGATAGTCTTGTTTTCCCTTAATGATAATAAAACAAGTTCAGGAAGGTGGAGAATTTGCTAATAGATAATGGCACACAATTTGCCGGACATCTTTTGTATAAATATTAAGGTAAGCCCATTGAAGCTGCAAATATCCAAAATCTTTTGACTGCATTATACTTTTGCTCTTAACTTCACTAGCTCAAATAAGAACCCAGATGAGACTGACACATTGCATTTAATTATACATTACAAAAGTCTCTTATGATCTATTATTTTCCCCTTTTTTGTCCTGTGATTTATTCTTGAAGGCTTTGAGTTTATTACCCTTGCTATTTTCTCCTAGAAGAGTTTAGTATGATTCTACCTACTACAAACCTCAATCTCTTTCCCCTCCACCTTGGTAACTTACTGGAAGATACCCGATAACTTAAATGTCTTTAAAAAAACAAATCTATTTAAACAAAAACAATTCACTCACTGCTCTCACCCACTAACCCCAACTTCTGGTAACCAGCCCTCTGTTCTCTGTAACCAGGAGCTTGGTTATCTATTTATTTGTTTAGTTTTAGATTCTACATATAAGAAAGATAATAAAGTTGGTCTTTCTCATTTCACTTGGCATAATGCCTTTAAATTCCATCTATGTTGTTGCAAATGGCAGGATTTCCTTATTTTTTATGGTTATTGTTGAATAATATTCCACTTTGTGTATATGTGTTGTGTTTGTGTACATATATTTGTATAGACCTAAATGTGTATATGTAATATTTATGCCTATGTATTCATCCATTGATGGACAAGGGCTGTTTCCATTTCTTTGTTATTATAAATAATGCTACAATCAACATCTTTTCAAGTTAGTCTTTTCATTTTCTTCAGATAAATACCCACAAGTGGAATTACAGGATCATATGGTATTTCTGTCTGCAGCTTTTTGAGGAACCTCTGTATTGCTTCACAGCAGCCACGCCAACTTAAATCCCCACCAAGGCACAAGGCTTCCCTTCTCTCCATATTCTTGTCTGCAGTGGTAACTTCTTGTCTTTTTGATAATAGCTTTTCTGCTTGGTGTGAGGTGATAACTCATGGTTTGATTTGCATTTCCCCGATAATTAGCAATGCTAAACATCTTTTCATGTGTCTGTTGGCATGTGTATGTTTTCTTTGGAAAACTGTCTGTTCAGATATTCTGCCCATTTTTAAATCAGATTTGGTTTGGTTTTGCTATTAAGTTGTATGAGTTCTTTATATATTTTGGATATCAGCCCCTTATCAGATATAATTTGCAATTATTTCCTTCATTCAGTAAGCCGCCACTTATTGATGGTTTCCTGTGCTGGATGGAAGATTTTGTTTGATGTTTCCCACTTGCTCATTTTTGTTTTTTATTGCTTTTGCTTCTGGTGTTAGATTTTAAAAAGTCATCATCAAAACCCATGTCAAGGAGCTTACTAAGTTTTCTTATATAAGTTTTACGGTTTCTTGTATTCAAGTCTTTAATCCATTCGAGTTCATTTTTGTATATGTTGTAAGAGAGTGGTCTGGTTTAATTATTTTGCATGTAGCTGTTCAATATTTCTAGTATTATTTATTAAAGAGACACTTCTTACACCCATTGTATATTCTTGGCTCCCTTGTCATAAATTAATTGACATGTATGCATGTGGGTTTATTTCCAGGCTCTCTATTCTGTTCCATTGATCTCTGTGTCTGCTTTTATGCTAGCACCATACAGTTTTAAATTGCTATAGCTTTGTAATGTAGTTTGAAATCAGGCCATGTACTGCCTCCAACTTTGGTCCTCTTTGTTAAAATTCCTTTGGCTATTCAGGGTCTTTTATGATTACATATAAATTTTAGGATTGTTTGTTCTATTTCTGTGAAAAATGCCATTGGAATTTTGACAGGGTTTGTATTGAATCTGTATATTGCTTTGGGTAGTATGACATTTTAACAATACTAATTCTTCTAATCCATGAGCATGGTATATTTTTCCATTTATTTGTGTCTTTTTCAATTTCTTTCATTAATGTCCTGCAGTTTTCAACACATGAGTCTTTCACATCCTTGTTCTGATGCAATTGTAAATGGGATTTTTTTCTTAATTTCTCTTTCTGATATATCACAATTAGTGTATAGAAACATAACAGATTTTTGTATATTGATTGTTGCACCTTGAAACTCTACTGAATTATTTTATTAGTTCCAACAGTTTTTTAAATTAAATCTTTTGGATAGTCTCTATATAATATCATGTCAACAATAGTGACAATTTTATTTCTTCCTTTCAATCTGGATGTCTTTTATTTCTTTTTCTTGCCTAATGGCTCTGGCTAGGACTTCCAATACTATGCTGAATAACAATGGCAAGAGTGGGCATCCTTGTCTTTTCCAGATCTTAGAGGAAAAGTTGTCAGCTCTTCACCATTAAATATGATGTTAGTTTTTTTCTTGTCATATATGGTCTTTATTATGTTAAGTTTTCTGTATACATTCTTTGTTGAGGATTTTTGTCATAAATGAATGTTAAATTTTGTTAAATGCTTTTTCTGAATCCACTGAGATGATCATACGATTTCTATCCTTCCTTGTGTTCATGTGGGGTATCATACTGACTGATTTACACATGTTCAATCATCCTTGCATCCCTGGAATAAATCTCACTTGATCATAGCATGATAACCATTTTAGGTATTATTGAATTTGGTTCGATAATATTTTCTTGAGGACTTTTGCATCTATGTTCATCAGAAATATGGTCTGATAATTATCTTTTCTTTTCAATGTTTTATTTATTGAATAACAAGTTCTTAGTTTCATTGATCTCTCCTATTGTCTTTTTAGTCTCTATTTCATTTATCTTCTCTAATCTTTCTTATTTTCTTCCTTCTACCAAATTTGGGCTTTGTTTGTTCTTGGTCTAGTTTCTTAAGGAGTTAAATTAGGTTGTTTATTTGAGATTTTTCTTGTTTCTTGAGGTAGGCATTTATCTCTGTGAACTGTTTTTATAACTGTTTTTTGCTGCATTCCATAAATACCTTTCTGTTCCGTCATAACATCCATCATGCTATTGTCATGAAGTGATTCATCGTTGTCACTGTGCAGCCTTTTGTGATCTATTGTAGCCTTTCTTATAATGTCAATAATAGCCTTTATAAGGTTATATTATGTTACATATTATTACTATTTGTTTTCAATTATTAGTGTATATTATCTATTTATATGTATTATAATGTAATTAGAATATGATATCTTTTGACATATATATTTATTGTCAGTTAGTCTCTAGATACCCTAAAGGCAGAAAAAAATCTCTTATTTCACCTAAATTTTTAGCAACCAGCAGAGGGACTAGTCAGAGTAGATGTTCTACTTATCTTTGTTCAGAATAATAGGAATTTAGAAATTATGCATCATATTCTCTTCATAATTACCTGAAGAACAGTGATGAATGCAATTTGACAATAGGCTCTGAAGTTAGACTTTCTGAGCTTAAATCTAGATCTAACATTTACTTTCTATGGAAATTGGGAGAAACTATTTAAATTTACAGTGACTCAGCTTCCTCATATGTGAAAAGGGCAGTTCTTACCTAAAGAGAATGTGGTGGGAATTCAATAAATCATTGCCTGGAACAGTGGCTGCTGTGTAAAATTGTCATATGTGTTGCACGTTATTCTCAATAATGACTTGATGGTGTGTGTGTCTAACCTTCTAGTGGGAGGGTCGTGGTGGTCATGTGATTGGAGGGCCTCTTTCACTGCCCGAGTTCTTCAGCATTAACGTCCCAGCCTGTTTTGTTGTGAGCATGACCTCTGGTTGGCTGAAGGCATCATCATCTTTATGACTTTCATTTTTGCTACCTTATCTAATTTTTTAAACATCCACAGTGAGTCCCACCAAATGTTGCATTTGGAAATGAATAATAGTTCTAATCTAACTGAAATAATTATGCTGAAGAAAGGCAGAAAGGATAACCATTATCCTTGAGACTCCATCCAGGGACAGTGAAATCCTGTGCTCAGTCTTTGCAGAGCCTAAAAACAAAGTAGGGGTCCTGTGCAGCCGTGGTATGATCCATGGAGACCCCAGGGCCTGGGCCTTGCAGTAGGAGCAAGAGTGGCCTTCTGGTGGACCCCGGTCCTGAGCACTGGCACAGAAAGAGCCCAAGCCCTTAGCATGACATGAAGCCCTTCCTTGATACCAGCCTGGAGCCTGGGTATTTGCTCCTGCACAGAGGGGTTCTAGGCCTGGAAGACCTTCGCCAGGAGTTGAGATGATGTGTGTTCTGTGCCAGTTTTAAGACAGTGCAGATGACATCCCAGGTGTGGGAAACAAGTCAGTCCTTAAGGAGCGACATCAGACCACAGTTGCAGTTATACGGGCAATCGTGGGTAATAAGGCAGAAGGTGATAACCAGAAAAACTGCAACAAGTAGGACATGGACATCATTGGGAGGCTGGGTACAATAAGGACAGTGACCACTGCAGGGGGTCTTGCCACTTTCAATCACAACCGTCTTGTTTACTGTTGTAGCCTCAGTGCCTGGTGCAGATATCATAAACACTCACTGAACATTCAAATGAATACATGATACAGGGATGAATTGCTGAAGGGAAATGAGACTGTCCAACCAAATTAAATGTATAAATCTTGCCACATTGGTGCAATATTACAGATACTTTATCAAATACAGTGGAGAATCTAGAGGACACGAGCAGTTGTCAGATTGCTCTATTCCTGAAATAATCTCGAACAAGATGAAAAAATCATTTATCTTATTTCATTATCATACTTCATAAAGATTAAGGGATACAATAGCTAGCCCCGTCCTAATATTCAAGGAGTCTCTGATTTGATAAATGGAGCAAACATCACATGGTGAGGCTGTGACATGGCTCAGGACACCCTGGGCAGAGTGGACAGCTGGCAGAGTTGGGATGGTGGGGGTCAAGCTCCTCTTGTGAACACGCACACGCCTATCAGACATGGCTTGTGTCCACCAGCAAGAATGCTGTCTCCACCCGGATCCCAGGGTAGAAGATAAGCCATAACACACAAATGCACCACCCGTGTCCGAATACTTTATTTTACAGTAAATAGTGCTTTACTCAGTTTGGGCGGTTCTAACAGAACACCACAGATGAGGCCGGGGGTAAGACAGACGCTTGCTTTCCACAGCCTGGAAGCTGGAAGTATGAGATCAGGTGCCAGCCTGGTGGCTTCCGGGCAGAGGCCCTCTTCATTACGTTCATGTGGTGGGAGCTGAACAAGGAGCTCTCTGGGGTCTTCCTTACAAGGGCCCCAATCCAGAGGCCTCACCCCCAAGGTCATCACACTAATGGTTCACATTTCGGCATATGAGTCTTGGGGAGACACCAACCCCAGCCCACGGCAGATTCGCTAATAGTGAAGAGAAGTGGGATCCTAATGGTGAGGCCGTAGATCCCCCACCTGACCCCTTCCTGAGAGAAGCCAGCACTCTTTACCTTCAGGATGAAACAGGACAAAACTCGGATCCAAGTGAATGAACCTTATGAACCTCAGCTTTCTCACTGTGGAAGCAAAGTGCTTCTGCCTATCTGAAATGCTGAAAGAAAACGTGGTTTTGATTCCCCACTTCTTCCAGGCTTGAGGGGTCTCTGAAAAGGGTGCTGTCACCGCGATGGCTGTGACAACAGGCCCCGCTTGGCTCAGCACGACCTCTGTCTCATGGGAGGCTGCAAAGTTTAGTGAGCAATCACCACTTGGCTTTAGAATTTTCCTCTTTACTTCCCTCTAGAAGTGTGCAAAGATTTCTCGGTAATTAGTATGTTTCCCCTTTCAGAAGTGACAGGCTGAGGTTCTAATTACCCAGATGGAAGCAAACTGTTTTTTGGCTTTTCTCCTCAAGCAGCAGCCAATGTAACCCTAGGTTTCTGGTTGAAATTCCAGTGCAGAGATTCCCAAACCACCAGCTGGAAGGTAAAACACTCAGCATCTATTCTATTTGTGCCAATCGGGAAGGGGGATTAAGAGACATAAAAATATAAGTCTATACATTTGCATATTTCCAGATGAGCTGAAAGAACATATTTTATGGGGACTACAATTATAAAAATGTTATACTGTATTAAATAAATCTCCCTTCATACACACACACACACACACACACACACACACACACACACACATACATAATATATCAGATGATAAGAGTATCTCTGAATAATAAAGTCAAGTGTACCTGAATGGTAAGAAAAGAAAACATCTTCTGGCTTACAAAATTATTCTAGTTATTAGTCATAATTAGTCCTAATTGAGAATAGTATAAGGATTTTCTCTTGCATAAAAGTTTACATTTGTCTTAAAAATTATAGAGAGGAGGATTTTGACCTAAGAGAAATATGGAAATAAATATTTTTCACACCCAGAGAGTATGATTCTGTAAATGTCTCTGAGATAAACTTCATAATGCAGAAATTACCTGTGCATTAGGCTGTCCAGTGCAGAGAGCATGGTTGTTCTTAGTTGAGGGCCATCTTTGCAGAAGGTGAAAAGAATAGCAAGGGGGCTGCATCTGGGGTGGAAATCACTCTGTGGTTCACTGCAAAACACAAGTCATCCTGAAATACAAACTTATGGGTAGTTCGAATAGCAGGAAGTAAAAGCCAGAGAGCATATATCTGAGAAGAACTGGGCAGGAGTATAGAGATGACCCACAGAATAGGACTAGCACTGAAGGGCTGAGGGAAGAACACAGGTTTTAGGGGAAAGGCAGAGGAAGGCAGTGGTTTTTAACAAGTGTACAGTGTGCTTAACCAACACGACCTCATTTTAACCCCCACGATAGCCTTTTGCTGTATTATCACCCACAGATTACGCATGTGGGGATAGAATGAGGTTAAATAAATTGTCTGTGGCCACACAACTAGGAAAGGCTGGGGCAGGAATTCAAACCTAGCCTGCCATCTCAATCCAGTGATTTCTCAAGTTTGGAGAAGGGCCTCTGAATTTCACCTAGATAAATAGAATGATGCTCTGAAAAGAAAAGGTTAAGTAATGTGCAGAATAGAGATGTCATCATATCTGAACAACCCCTTTCAATGCATTTAGATTCTTTGCAAAGAGAAACATGGTGTTTTTTTTCCTCTGCATCTTAAAGAGTAAATGCAAATGTGTTTACTAACATTTACCGTATTTGAAGTCAGTAGTTCTTGAAGAATTAATTATTATACGCTAGAATGTCTTAGAAATTTAAATTACATAATTTGCTTTTTATAAATATATGTCTAAATGACATTGGTTTTTGTGAATCTATGCATGTGTAGGCAATACTTTTTGCCCAATGCAGGCATGGTAGATGGCAATTCATTGACTTTCCCTCCAATTCTTTTCTATACTGTGTTCGCTTTGATTAATTACAAAGTTTAGGGAAATGTTCTTTTGAAGACAATACACTTTTCTCCAGCCAGCTTTTCTGGGAAGTCCTGATATTAAAACATACAAAAGAAAACAACAAGAAAGCCTGGGTATCCTGAAAAGCGGGAGCCTTTGCAGGCCTGCACGATGCAGGCTGTCCCTGAGCTCGTTGCCATCGTTGTTTGTCGAGCAGTTTCTAAGGAGTCGGGCTCTGGCCCCTGGGAGCTAGCTTGGAAGTGCACCCCGAAGCCAGGGGGCCTTCTGTAAATGAAGAGGCCCCGCCCATTGTGGACGCTAAGGTCATGGAGACACGCTGGAGCTCGGTCAGGATGCTGAGAAATCACAGAGCACAGAAATGAGGCACTCACAGAGCTGGAACAAACAGGTGGAGGCCGTGGACGGGCAGCTGGGAGGACGGGGCTCCACGGCGCCAGAGTGGGGCCCCATCCAGCCGACGCCAGAGCTGATGGACACTGGGGCGGACAGTGTTCCGGGGTTGACCCCGAGTGGTGTTTTATCTGCCATCCCCACGTATGGATCTGGCTAAAGACTCTCTGCTAAAGACATGCTTCTATTTCAAAACTAGCTGCATATTACGTGGCTCTGACCCTCTTCCTGATCCCTGTCCTCGATTTCCGAGAGCTAATTAGGTTGAGGTCATTTTCAGCTGCTAGTTTGGAAGCTGAGGAGCCTGCCCATGTGTTGTACACACACTGCTGTGCACATGTGTGCTCCATATCATGTGCACGTCTGCGCTCCGTATCAGTCTACAGGGTCTTTGGAAACGAGTCTCCCTTTAAAGGCAAAACGGAGTTATAATCAAAGCCATGTATTGCTAATTGACCTTTAGTCTTGCAGATAAAGGCTGGACTACAATTGAAAATGTAACAGAATCAAGGCCTATATAGGTATTTGTTTTGGGGAATACTCCCCTCCTGTACAGACATATACATTGTTGGAAAAGAAACTACATCTTAAAAGGAGAATGTGCTTAAAAAATAATAAAGTCCATTTTTAAAAGATGCACCATGTCAGTAGAAAAATGGAGATCCATTTATATTACCAAGAAAATGGGTGAGTAGAATCATCCAGGAATTTTTAATTTTGAGATAACAAAGAACAATGAATCTTGATTGGAGTTATGATCTCTGAAGGTTTTAAAGCAGAAGAAACAAACCAGTTTCTCCCTATCAGACACAGAAGTTTTCTTTTTTTAGTTGGTTGGTTTGTTTTCTTACCACTTTCTATTTTATATTGTCGATTTTAGGCCCCTGGAATCTGAGAACATCTGTGCCTAGGGGGAAAAGTGCCTTGAAGAAACATGTGTTTGTGAGGAGTCTTATCAGAGCATAAATGATACAACTGTTTCCTCAGGAAGAAAGGATCCACTAACACACCATCAGAGGGAGCTGGAGGGGTGAAGGAATTGCCAGGTTGTATTATTTGTTCAAATGGAGCTTTACTGCTTCTAAGATAGAAATAAAAGGAGCAAGATAGGTAGCAAGAAACAGCCAGAGAAGCAAGCTACAGTGAGCGCCACGGTGTGTTTGCAGGTCTGGTGCCCGGAGGGCTCATGGAGAAGAGGAAGGACACGATGTAAGAATGGAAACCTTCCCCTCTTCAGGGACCTCTGTGTGCCCTCTGCTTTCTCAACTTTGTTTAATTTCATCAGCTGTCATAAATATGGCATAGACAGAAATCAAGACAATAAGATAAATGAGTGAAAAGTAAGGTGAAAATGAATTAGAAGGTCAGAGGAAGCAGCCTGTGATCCTACTAGATCTGAGACCTTAGGACAGAGTTCGGCAAACATTTCCTGTAAAGAACAAGGTGGTAAATGTGGCCTCAGCAGCTGCCTGATGCCCACTGTCTCGGGAAAGCTGCCATAGTCAGTGGGCCTGGTGTTCCAACCACAGTTTGGTTATAGAGACTTGAATCTGTATTTTATATGCTTTCCATATGTCACAGACAGTTGTCTTCCATTTCTTCCCAATTATTAAGACATATGAAGACTACTTTGGACTCGTGGGCCATATAAAGATAGGCACTGGGCTGGATTTGGCCCATGGCCCATGGTCTGAGGGCCACTGACTTGCAGCTTTGGGTTTACGACGTGACCTCACTTCCCATGTCTGTGGCTGGAGGCCAACCCAGACACCCTCACATTCTCTCTGAGGACTATGATTTTTAAAGCACGCTCCCTGTGAATGGATTTTCTCATCTTGAAGATATGACTGCAAATTTAGAAACACAGACATGAGAAGATCTGGCAAATGAAAGAGAATCATAGATTTTTCTTCCATTGAATGCTTTAAAAATAAATAAAAACAACTTTGATTGGCATCATTGAAACTACCCAGGCTGACTTCTGGCAGATTAAAAAACCAAGTGCATTTTTCTACAAAATAATAAGACTGACACATTTTGTCAGACTCACTTGACATTTCTGATATGGAAAAAAAAATCATGAAACAAAAATGAAGACTTCAATAAGACCAATTAATTGATTTCTCTTTAGCTTTGTGGCAAGTCACCAAACTCTTCTGTCTGTGTGCAGTGTGCAGACAAATATGTGCTCCATTGTTCTGCACTAGGACGCTATTAAACGTTGCCACCTTCCTGTTACTCTTCATCACACTGACAGGGAGAACAAAGCCACATGAAGGCCAAGTAAGAGCCATTTTCCAAGGGAAACTTACAAGGGGGGTTTGTTTACAGTTTAGTGGTCTTGAAAATAAAGGACTATTTTGTATTTTTCATCTGGCTTGTTAGGGAAGCTTTTTTTCAGTATTAGTAATATAAATGAAAGACACATCTAAGTAAGAGTGGTCGTAGATCACATGGTGTCTCTTCAGCCAAGCTGAACAATGAGAAACAACCTTGTCGCCTATAATACCCTTTAAATAAGAAGAGGGGAAATGAGTAGCTCCGCCCTGAGGGTTCACTGCTTTGCTACATGGAGTAGGAAGGCGTCTGAGATGTGGGCTGGAATTCCCGGACCTGCATCTGCACCTGGAGATGCCAGGGAGGCCACGGCCCTCCCCACACTGCTATATGCCCACCTTATTCAACTGCCATCTTACTCTTCAAACTGTTTTTGCTGGAATCCCAGGGTTTCTGGGGAGCTTCCTCAACATGTCCCACAAACAGAGAGAATTGCAGGCACAAATCCAGATGTTTCAAAAAAAGGCAGCTTTGTTTTGAACTGTTCCCTGTCTATTAAGCATCTGCATAACATCTTATCTGAAAGAATATTTCTGTGGCTTAAGAAGTGAGAGATGGCATGAGGAAGTTTGGATAGATTATTATTTCCAGATTACTTGCATGTGTAAACAATTATATTGATCCCCATTGTCTTCTCTCTTCAATGCTAATATGTGCGAAGACCTTAAGATTTAGAGTACTGACATTCAAATTCTGGTTCCTAGTTCACTGGGTGAGCTCAACGAGAACGGTGGGGCAAGCTTCTCTAAAAATCCAAAAAATAATCCACTCCTCCTGAAAAGCAATGAGGATCCCAGCTGAAATTGTCAAAATCAACTCTTTTTAGCACTCTGTAAATTATCCAAGGGCTTGATAAAAGTCTGAGGAGCACTTATTCGAGGAAAATAGCCAATTTCAGTAGGAACAGAAAGCTTTCCAGCATTTCACCTGCTTGTTTCTCATCATACTTCCTCAACTCCACGGTAGCCTAGAAAACCAATATTCCTACAATCATTCTTAATGCCGCCCCCCTGGTAGGCATGGGAGCAGACAGAGTGGGTTTGGAAACCCCTTAAAGCACCATTCCTAAAGAGTCATCATTGACAGACTATAACCAAAATGACTACACTAACAAAGATCACAAATTAATAACTGAACCTCTTGGTCTTACCAACTAGGAAAGGAGGGAAAGTATCCCAAAGAATGCAGACAAAATGGGAATAATAAAGATTAGAGTGAAAATAAGAGAAATAGAAAATAGAAAAACACTAACAAAATCTCAGTTGATTCTTTGAGAAGATTAAGAGCGTTAACAAACATTTAGCTAGAATGCAGAAGAAAAGAAAGAAGACTCAGGTTACTAAAATAATAAGTTAAAGGGGGGACATTACAGAAATTTAAAAAATGACCATAGAGGATCTATACACAATCGCAGGCCAAAAAATCCTCAGCAGAATGTTAGCAGAGTGAATCTAGCAACAGATAAAAAGAAAATCCAGATGAAATGGACAAATTCTTAGAAAGGCACAGACTACTGAAACAGACTCAAGAAAAGATAAAAACCTGAATAGACAAACAGTAGAATAGTCAAACAAGAAGGAATTAGTAGTCAAGGTCACCAGTCAAAGTCACTATTACTAACAAAAATAGTAAAGGCTCACATGTGTCAGCTGTCACTTCTACCAAACATTTGCAGAATTAACACCCATCTTTCACAAATTCTTTCAAAACATAGAGGAGAAAGGAACATTTTCCAGCTTATCTTATGAAGCCAGTAATACCCAGACACCAAAACCAAAACAAGACATTATAAGAAAAGAAAATCACAGCCCAATCTCTCTCTGAATATGGATGAAAAGATCCTCAACAGAATGTTAACAGAGTGAATCTAGCAACAGATAAAAAGGATTGTATTGTAAACCACGTATCTGAAAGTATTAACATCAAACTGTACAAGCAATTCATGCAACTCAATAGCAAAACAACCTAGCTTAAATGGTATCATTACTGTTGTGACAGATTCGTGGTAAAATCCTATGCACCTCACTCTTCTCATTTTCCACTTCTCTGGCTGTTCCTCTTCTCTCTGTGTCTTCTTCCCCATCTTTGACGTGCCAAGTTCGGATGGCCAAGAAAGAGCTCAGACCTCAGACCAGGGGTGCTAAAAACCAAGTCCTGGGTGGGACAGCAGCAGAGTAACAGAGGCAGCTGC
Organism: Manis pentadactyla; assembly: GCF_030020395.1. Classification (NCBI taxonomy): domain Eukaryota; kingdom Metazoa; phylum Chordata; class Mammalia; order Pholidota; family Manidae; genus Manis; species Manis pentadactyla. The sequence continues at coordinate 638,856 of NC_080026.1, forward strand.
ACACACAGTCCCCAGAAGTCTCTTACCCTGGGGTCAGGGAAGGAATGGAATCCTGAGGTCTGGGGTGGGAGTACCTGGGGGATGTGCTTGACAACCAGGTGCATCCAGGCCTCTGAACCCTCTGAGAAGACAGAAAGGGTCCCCTCCTCTTTGCTCCAAGGCAGCAGCTTCCTCTTGCCTGGAGCTCACCAAGTCCTGACCTGGCGCATTCCTCATCACACCGTGCCTCCCCTCATCAAGACTTCACCCTTTGTACTGGTTTATGAGCCGTAAAGAAGGTCGAGAGAGAGTATGTCTCCAACTGGAAGTCCTGTGTTTGCTACAGTAGGAAAGACAGAGGAAGTGGTGAACAGGGATGGGCAGACCTACAATAGCCTGGGAATTCTTCTGAAGTCCGCTGAACCCTGGAGGTGGAGAGATTGTATGGACTGATGAAGGAGATCTGACTGATATGGGGGCACGCTTCTGTAATGGGGGTTTGACGTCCTGGCAGGAATTGCTAGAGTGAGTCCTGGTCCATGGATGAAAGGATCATTACAGCTTAAAAATGATGGCTTATGGAAAATGAGGTAGAGAGGATAGCACTTCTTTGCAAGAATATTGATGAGTGGATACAAATAGATCTATTACAGAAAACAGAATCCACCAGATGACCAATTCCCTGGGGAGGCCACGGAGTCTCCCCTCAGCCCATATGGGGAACCTCAATGTCAGCCTCTGTAGGACCAGGTGGACAGGGACACATCTGCTGCAGAAAAAGGTACTTTTGTGTCATTGGGAATGATAGGATTCCAGAATAACAGAGGCTCTTAGGGGCCAGGTGAACCAAAGAAATGTAAAGTGCCAAAAAGACTGAATATTGAAATACCCTGACTCATGGGGTCATTGGAATTGCTCTGCTTGTATAACTGGCAGATCAGGAGAAAACTGGTCACCCACTACAGAGGAAAGGGGTTTGGCTGTGCTGAGTTCCTATATCTGAGCTCGTTCTCAGATCCAGAGGTCCACAGCAAGCTCCTCGAATAGAAATCCCCTCAAATTTTAATCAAGGAACCTACAGTTTTGTGCCAGAATAGGTGTACAGTGGAGAAGGTATCTGTTCCCGTAGCCAAGATGGTAAATCAAAAAAGCATGGGTGGGGTGGCAAGTCAATGCCATCCTAAAAAGCTAAATAGTGCAAGAATGGAAGTCCCTGTCACACCCCTGTGTAAGCTTCTAGCTCAGTGCCTGAAGGATGAGGGGGCAGCTGCGAATCAGACCAAGTGGACCCCCTCTGTACCTAAGCCTGCCAAGCCTAGCCAAGTGGTTCTGTGGAATGTGGGGTCGTCTTTAGGAGAGGTCAGAGCACCGCTGCAACTTGACATGCAGCTACCTACCTTGCTTATTTGATGAAATTATCCTCCTTAAAACATCCTTCAAGAAGAAGGTTCAGAGGCACTTCATCTTCACCCAGGGGAGCCACGGCACAGAGTCGTGTTCTTGCCGCAAGGCCATATGTCCCGTCACAACACAGTCTGACGGGACCCTGGCCGTCTGGAAGTTTCTCAGCACGTCACACTGGTCTGCTATTTGACGGCATCAGGCTAACTGGGCCTGGCGACTTAGACACGGTGGTACCCTGTAACCGCTGAATGCACCAAGACTGGAGTAAGTCCCCCAGAGCTCTCCGGGCTGTCACATCAGTAGGTATCTCAGCATCTAATGGCACAGATGCCTGGACTGCCTGTCCACGTGACAGGACAAGAGTTCACACTCTGTGCTCCTCATCACTAAAGAGGTATCCCGCTCACTAGGATCTGGATTTGAATTTGAATTCTGGATGTGGCTTGTGTTAAATGTAGGGATGTGAGTTTGATGTATTTATTGAGAGCTTGGGAAATTTTGGTGGAAATAGTGGTAAATCCATCATAAGTTGGAGACTGAACATTCAGGAATGAAGCTGAGCAAATCTAGAGGTGTTTTATTTGGATGGTGGGGTTTTACTTTGTGAAGGTAACAGAGTGAGAACATGGACAGTCCATGTGACTTTGGGCTGTCGGAGTGGTTTCCGGTCATCTGGCCTTGACTGACTCAGGGCCATGGAAATGAGACACATGTGTGGCGTGCAAGTTAGATAGGAAGATGGCAGGGAAATATGGCCTTGGGATTGATTGGTTTGTGTATGAAAAGCCTGTTTGTAGGCAGGTTGTTATCTTTGGGGATTAGCTAGCCCTGGAGGAGGGGGCAGTCTGTCTCCAGATCATCCCTGAAATGTAAAAATGTAAGACACAGAAAATTTAAAAAATTTGATTAATACGAGGGCACAAATGAATTGCCCCAGGTATCTCAGGCCCCCACCCTCCCTCAGCCCAGGCAGGTGCACTCGGAGGGCCTGTCTAGACTAGGTATCGGACTAACAAACCCGATGGCTCGTTCCTGCGAGGGCTTGTTAGACGTCACCTGACAACATGCTGCTGAAAATTGCCGTTCCAGCCCAGGTTGGCCCTGGAGGACATTGAGGGGCCGTTCTGCCCACACACAGAGATTCTAAAAATATACAAGGTCCAAGGTCAGCCAATGTTTCCTTAAGGAGCCGACAGAAAGTGTTTTAGGCCTGTGGGTCACTTGATCTCTTCTGTGACTTAGCTGTGCCCTTGTGATGGAAGCAGCTATAGACATAAACAAATGGGATCGGCTGTGTTCCAGTGGAATTTTATTTACAAAGACACGTGGCCGTCGGAGCTCTGACCTTGCGCTAGCTTATCAACTTGTTGCAGCGAGACACTGGCCTGAAGTAAGAACACATAGATTCTGGGGCCTTGGCCGATGGGGTCTCGGCCCTCTGGGAGGGGCAAAGGGCTGCGGGATTGGAGCTTCCGAGGTGGGAGGTCCTAGGGGCCTGTGAGCATGAAGTCACCGACCCGGGGAGCAGACATCGAAGCTCGTGTCGAGGAGGGACCCAGCGGCACGGTGAGTCGGGGAGCTCCCCGCGGAGGAGGGCCGGCGGCCTGAGAGCGGAGCGGCCGTGCGGGTCGGAGCGCGGGGCGGGCCTGGGGCCCAGCGCGTGAGTCCCTCCGAAGGAAACAGCCGCCCCTGGCGCCCGCCGCCCAGCCCCTTAGCAGCAGCGGCGCGAACGTGGAGCCCTGGTAACGCTCCGGCCTCAAGGGGACCAGCAGGGGCGTGGAGATGACTGAGGCCCCGTCCCCTTCGGTACCTGAGCCCATTTGGGATCCTTGCTGTGGGAATTAGTGGGCAAGGGAGAGACTTACGGGGCTGGAAAGGAGAGGCTTAGCCCATGGAGGGGTGGAGTTTGGATCCAACGCTCAGAAACGAAGGTCAGGCTCGCCCCGCTGAGACCCCTGTCCTGGAACTTAAGCTGCTGCAGCTAAAACCCCTTTTCAGGATCTGCTTCTGGGGGAATTCAAACTAAGACGGGGCTCTGATAGGCTGGGCAAGCCGGGACCGGACTTGCATTTTGAGGGAACCACTGCCCTTGGGGTACAGAATCCCCGAGGTCACAGCCGGATGAGATCCCAGACTCCTTCAGTTTGCAAATCTAAAAAACGTAGACCAGTTTCTCCCATTTTATAGGTAAAAAAAGCCATGGTGTGCATTAATTAGCAGATAAACCACAACTATTTTCCTAATGTCTAGTTAGCTGCATTAGCCTGCCCATCTAACTCTCGTTCTTAACTCACTGAGGCCCCCAAAAGCAACTGTGGGATATCTAAAGAAGCCACAGTTATTTTCGATAAAATAGAAAAGGGATAACTGAAGTTCTCATAATTTGATGAATTGTATAATATAAGGAATTATTCAGAGGCTGTCGGAGCATGAAATTTTGCTCATTAGTGGGTATAAATACATTCATCATAACAGCCTATGATGTATTTATCAGTAAGGATAATAACTACCTGCCTATTTTGTCTCCTTGCTTGTAAGGCCCTCATTTTTTTTCCACAAAAGAAATACACAGTCTTTACAAAGAATATCAAGGTCCAGACCATATAAAGCACAAAGTGCACGTGCCCTTTACCCTTTTCCCAGGCTTTCACTTAATTTCCTTGCAGTAGGCCTCTGCTCCCTGCTTCTTGACTATCTTTCCTGATACTTTTCTGCAGGTGCACACACACACACACACACACACACACACACACACACACACACACACACACACACACACCTACATATTTACATAAATGAGATAATAATGCCCAGAGTACTCAGCAACTTACATTATTGAGGAAATGGATCTTAGAGATGATTTATGCCAATGTGTCTGGAGCCACCTATTATTTTATTTATCATTTTCATTGTATTTTATCATATGTTTATACTCCAACTTTTCATTTTTTATATGTTGATGGATTTTAAGTTTCTTTCTGATTTCTTTCCTATTACAAACAGTAACACTAACCTCAACATCCTCATATGCTTATCTTGCAATATTTCAAAGGACAGATTATTAGAAATGGGGTTTTGAAGTCTAATACAAGAGTCATTTTAAACTTAGATAATGAGAAATTGCTTTCCTAAAGTTTATATATTGTGACATTCTATAAATACCACTACTGCTATGTTTGAGAATTCCTGCTTGTCTGTACCCAGTTAACACTGTCATTGTCCTGTTACACTAGGCAGAAGTGCTATTGTTAATAGTGTCAGTCATTTTTTAAATATATTTGTTGGTTGTTTGTCTTTCTTCTACCACAAATTGTGTATTCATACATTTTGTGCTTTTTGCTATTGTTTTATTATATTTAAATTTGTGATTCATAAAAGCATTCCCGTGTCATAGATGCTAACTTTGGTTTAAATATTGTGCACATCTCCCTCACCTTTCTCTTAAACACTTCTCTCCTTATTTTTGTAATGTTTTCTTCTCTGATAGGATGTCCTATTTTCATATACTGAAATCACTCACTTCCAAAATCAAATCACAACTATTTGGAGCATTTACCTATTAACTGAATTTAAGTTTGCTTGTCAAGCTCCTTTGAAAAATACCTTTGATGACGGTGATATGACTTCTGGGAGGCACACAGCGTTTCAACTTATATTTGCATTCTGAAGTCATTCTAAAACTGTCATTCGGTCCATTCATACCTACTTACCATTTGTAGAGAACTTAAGCCATTGGGGATATATAGCCATAAACAAATTATTGACAGTTCATTTTCTTCAGGTAATATTTTAACACTTAAAGGTCAGCATATGTGAAAAAGTGCCCTCACCATCCAAAATCAGTCACTTCTCTGTATCTTCCTATTAATGGCACTTTTACATTCTCAAGTTTTTAGACCAAATTCTTGGCGCCACCTTTTAATTGTTATTTCCTTTTCCTCTCCCTCCTCTGGGCACAGATACCTTGCCAGTGCTTGCTGGGCCTGTGTTGTGTGCCCCCACTTCGTCTGCCCCCCACCTTCTCTGCCATCTGCCCAGGGTCCTGCCGCCCCCCTTGCCTCACGGCCCCATTCTGTTTGATCCCTGACACCGACCCAAAGATCCTAAACCATAGCTCTGACCAGACCACATCCCTTCATGTCTTCTTTTCAAACTTTCAAGAATTAAAGCTTGGCCTGGCATTCTGGGGAGGCAGTGGCAAAATATGATTTGCTTCTGAAAATTGGTACAATACTTTCAAAAAAGTACAGGAAGCATGTACTAGAAAGGATCACGGCATCAGCAGATAATGCCAAATGGAGAGTAGGTGAGGGGAGCAAAGGTCACTAGACTAAAAGCTCCAGGAAAACAGCTGTGTATGTGTTCTTTCTGTTCTGGCCCATTTCACCCATATCCACAGCGTCTAGTACCTCATGTATCGTGTGCCCTCAGCAACATATCTTTACTGGGAGCCAAAGGCAGACACTGAGCTGATAGGGATTATTTGTTTGGGGGTTGCCGACAGAGAGTAGGGACTCAGGCCTTCCTATTGGAGCGGTGAGCCATTGATCAGAATGGCCGAGGGATGAACCCTGTATGTGACGGTGACTTGCAATAGGTCCTCAGTGCTTCACAGGAACAGGCATTGCTCAATGCTTTACGTTCATGATACCATTTAATTCCTCAACAGCTGTACAATATAATTGCATCATTTCTTATCATTTTAAAGATAAAGGAACTGAGCCTTAAAGGGGCTGATAAATATGTCATATGCCAAAGTGAAACGTATGATAGAACCAGCGTTTGAGACTTAGGTAGACTTTATGAGGAGCTTTAGACTTCTAGGATCTAAGATAACTTTTGTTTACAAAACAAATAGAGAAAATGATTATAAGAAGTAGAAAACTTAAATACATAACCATGTACCAGAAGCTTAAAACTATCAAAAAATTTAAAATAAAAATAATTAATTCCTTATTATTCTATGGTGAATTCTTTCTTACTTTTGGAGTTAACACATTCTAATGCTGCAAAAGTTCTTCTAGAGAAGAGGAAATTATGGAAAGGTTTATAATTTAATTTGAAAATTAGTTATTTTTTTCAAAAGAAAAAATGCGGAATGAGCACATATAAGTACAGATGTTATAATCTTACATAAATTGCCATATTATAACCTGATAGTATATTAACTTAGAACTTACTTTGTCAAAACAGAGTACTCAGGTTAATTCAATGTTAGAAAATCTGTTTCTGTAATTAGATCATTATGTAGAAAAATAAAGTATGCTCATGTTTTAGTCAGGCAGTACATGAAAAAGCATAACCATTTCTTGTAAAGGTTGAAAACTAGTATTGTAAGAAATGTCTTTGATGTAGTAAAGATTGCATACCTGGAACCAACAGTTAACTTCATAATTAAAAACAGAAAAGCAAAGAAGTGCCCATTATTTAGGACATCAAGAAGTGTGATTATTACAGAGTTACTCAGTATCATTCCGGAAGCTCTAGTTAAGGGACAGAAGCAAAATGTGTGTATGTTATAATAAAGAATTAGTTATACTTCCATTTGTTGTGTTTATTATGCTGGCGTTTGGAATGGAGAGAGTTACTTGAAGAGACAATCCATATGGGAAAGTGATTTTACATCTGACTCCTCAATTTATTTTGAAGAAACCAGTGGCCACACAGATGGGCTCATGGGTGAAAGATGGAGAAAAACAACCATTTGTGGTTCAGTGACAGCAGCACCTGCTGCAGTTATTCTCTGCAGAACCTTCATGAAGCCTGGGGTGTCCATCGAGGTAACAGACTCACCATCATTTGTGAGTCTTCGAGTGCAGCTTCTGTCTTTCATGGAGATATTTTCTAGATTCACCTCTTCTAAAGGCCTCTGATAAAAGTGAGACCCAGATTTTGACACAGCAATATTGTCAAGCCATTAACCAATCAAAGTGTAGTACATAATAGGAATTTGAAACATGTTCTATTTATCCCATGTCAGACTCATAAAACTTGTACTCATTTCCACTTCCCTCATTGGCGTGAAGACAAATAGAAGGTAGAGAAGAGGTACGTGGTAATCCGGGGACTTACCTCTCATGTGACCTTACAGATTGTTAAGGCCTCACATAAATAATTTGAGGTATAGGCACCTTTGCAAGCCTCAGACTTTTCTATAATGCTATAGAATTCTGTATCTTCTGATTCTTCTGCTTTTCCAAATCCATATCCCAAAAATCCTAGAACAGTGAGCTGAATACTGAAGTACAAATCATAGGAGAAGTAATTCAGAAAGTAACAAATATAAATACACAAGCACATATGCTAAAGTTTTAAGCAAGGGAAAAATGGTAAATTTAGAACATTTTAGACCATTTGAGTTCAGGTATCCAAAAACAATACCTTGATTTTGAATGAAAATTTAGTTTCCTAAGGAAGTCAACACATCAGGAAATTGTCCAGCATTGACACCACCCACATACATCCAGAACTGGAATCCCCAAACTGCAAATCACCAGGATAGTACTAGAAGCAAGTGCAAACATGTACACAGTTGAAAAAGTAAAATAAAAAACAGAAAAATGATTTCTACTGAATCATTTTCCCTGAAACTAGATAGCACACAGCTAGGTCTGAAAAATGCACATGCAGACTACCTGTTCTGGCTAAGAAAAATTAGCTTGTAGAATAAAAATTACCTGATGACAACAATTAAGAAAGCTAGATGAAATATCAGAAACCCCTCTTTGAAGGCATAGAGGAACTACCAAGAGGCAGAACTTGAGGAGACATCCTCTGTAAAGAAAGAATGGACAGTAGTTCTACACTGAGATGAGCACAGTATTTCGCACTGCTTCAGAAGCAACATAAGGCAAGAGGCAGAGGAGAGAGGGGATGAATAGGGCTTCTGGCAGTGCCACAGGGTGGGAGGTGGAGACAGGGGATCAGGGCTGGCCAAGAAAGAAGGCACCTGGTGTAAGTCCCAGGAGTAAGGGAATGAGCTACCGCACAGCCCGTGTAGAGACTGATGAGCTTCACCCGCCTGACTCAGGCCCTATTTAGACTGATGTGCTCTGCCTCAAGCTACCTGCCTGGAGCCGAGGAAGTATCAGAACCCCTACACATTTTTAGTCCAAATGTCCAGAATTCACTAAGCAAACAAAGGAAATAAATGAACAAAAAGGAAATGCAGACGCAGACACAGGGCCGCAGGTGATCTAGGTGTTGGGACTATCGCGCGTGACTTCAAAGCAACCTCAGTTAACATGAGAAAATAGAGGGAACACTGGACATTTTAAACAGAGTCGTATTCTGCACAAAGGGAACAAATGAAAGTCCCAGGACTGAATAAGCCAGTACTTTAGGACTTCCAACACAGAGGACTGGATGCTATGGAATAGAGGGTTAGCAAGTAAAAGAGAATGTCAAGGCTGAAACACCAAGAGAAAAACAGGAAACTTAGACAGGAGAGGATGAAAAATCTGCAAGGTGTGTTACTGGGGCCTCAGAAAGGGGCGTGGCAAAGAAGGATCAGGGCAGAAACAGTATTTGAAGACATAATGGCCACAGATTTTCACAAGCTGAGGGCGGATATCAAGAAGTTACCTCACCAAACAAGACAGACGCCCAGAGAAAGAATCGATAAATAGGCACCTTTATATAAAACCGAAGAAAGCCAACTAGAAAGTGGGAATCTTAAAAGCATGCAGGGAAAAAAACACCTTCCTTTTAAAAAGCAACAATGAAATGGCTACTAACTCCTCAGAAGAAAGGCAGAAACTTGAACATGATGGAACGGCATTTAAAATGTTCGGCTTTTCCACATTTTGAAGGTTTTCTTTGAGTCCCTCAAAAGCTAGTTATGTAATAACTGGATAATGATTATACATAGAGGGAAGTGTGCCTTATGTGGTGAGAGTTCATTGACCAATCCTTAAAAGCTAATAGATTTCTGAGAAAATAATTCACAGAGTAGACCCCTACTCAGGCCAGGCAGTAACCAGGAGGGGACAAACATCTGGGGCTGAGCCTGGATCCTGAGGAAACATTTGACATCAGCAATCCCATCCCGAATGAGTACACGCGACAGGTCCCGTAAAGACACGTGGCTGACACACTCTGCCATCTTCTATTCCATTTTATTCCAACATATTCCACACATTTCACTTCTTTGTTCTTAGCTGTTACTGTTTATAATGACAAGGAGTGAGTTTTCCTCGGTCACAGCGAGCCTTCACGGACGTTTTCCTCGAGCACACCTTGCGTGACGTTAACCCCCTGCTCTGGTTCACGTCCCTGACTTCGGATAGTGGCTCTGGGCCTTGCTCTCCCCCGTCACACTGCCTCGTCCGTGCTTTCTTTGTGAGCTGCTGCTCTCAGAGGACAAGTGAAGTGTGAGATGTGGTGAGAGGGAGGCACTTGTACCCCTTCCCCCTGGACGAGTCCCCTGTGGATTCAAATCTGGACCAGAAGTTCACCCCCCACGTCCCTTGCTGGCTGCTTCTGGGGTGAAACATCAAGCTCTGCCCCACAGAGCTGCCCACAATCACCACCATCTAATGCGATGTGCTTCACACCCACCTTCAGACTGGGGAGGGGCGTAACGGGAGGAAGGCATGAGAGAAGGTCCTGAAACATGGGGGGCAGAGGGCCTGGCAACTGTATTTTATGGATGCCGACCCATTGCGAATGTTACTGGCCAGCCATTGCATAAGGGGAAGGGGAACTGTTCTAATATTCACAAACCATCTGTGAAGTAGGTATTTATTTACTCTAGTTTCTCATTGTCTTACCTGACCAGCCAGTGAATTTGATGGAATTCAGAGGATTATTTGAATTCCATTTAATATTAAAAGGACATAACGCAAAGTTTCCATTTTTTTCTTTCCCTCCAGTTCACTAAATATAGGGCTGTATCCTATTCTAATAGACACATATTTATCATTAAGGCATTAGAGACTCAGTTTCTTAAACAACTTATTCAAAGATGAAACCTAACATCAGCATATTTGCCTTCAAAAGGGTAAAATTGACTCCATGTTGAATTAGGTAAGTGCCCACCTTTTGTTTTATTTAAATCTTCTGTGCTCACAGCATAGGTAGGTCATGATTTTATTTCATTCTTCCTAATTCCATAAAATTATATTTAAGACAGTTGTATGTACCAAAGCTTGGCTGTTATGATTGTACCTGCCCTACTTGCCAAGTATCTCACTGCATTTTGCATAGATGATCAATGCCCTAAATTTTTATTTTTTAACCTGGTACACATACTCATCAAACCAGTACAGTCCTTAAAATTTCTCACATAACTGAACAGAGCTCCAGGGGGATAGATGCTGCCTCTCCAAGGTCAGCATGTTGTCTAATACCTAGAAAGGATCCAGCCAATCGTGTTGGTTACTTTCATTTATTTACCAATCTCTGTCTGTGCATATCTGGACCAGACTGTGGGCTCACCGAAGGAGTCCGGCACAGAGCTTGGCCTAGAAACACCCTCAAACAACCTCGTATTTCCTGAACTGAAGGCTGGGGGTGTGCTCAGCATGGAGGAGTGAGGTGCATTAGCCCCCTATTTTTTTCATCTCCAGGTATGTTGGATATTAGTATGCTCATGGAAACAACTTTTGTTGAGTGTCAGAGGGCAAATTGAGAAGCTAGCTGACAGCAGAGGGGCGCTGAGCAGCAGGCGGCGTGGTCCCCCGACAGAAATGCAAATGGTTAGGACGGAAACATTTTTACACAGAACAATTCTCCTGTGCTTATTTTCATTAGCAATGGTCTCAAGTATTTTCTTCAGACTCATCTTTTTTTTTCTCTCTTGACTTTCCTTTCCCTGAGTCTTTGAAATATTAGCCAACGCTTTTGATGGGCACAGGCATTACCAGCTTTATCAAGCATGGCCTCTCCTTGGGCCTAATATTCCTCACAGATGGTGTTTCTCAACATGAACCACTTTGTCAAACATGACATGTACATGCAAGATTTCTGAGGGGTGGATTAGAGACTTCCTCATAATTTTTACTGCCAGAGGTCATTTTCTCATAATTCCTGTTGATGATTCATTAGTTACACCACCTTCTTCTTTGTAAGTCCCCTGTAAAGCAGTTTGAAATGCACACTTCACAGATTAGTTTGAATAAACCACTTCTGCTTTGATTTCATTGTTCATTACCATATACAAAGGGATCTTCTTGACAGTTCCTAAAAGTCAAGCAAAAGAACCAATTCTTTCTCAGCATGTGTGTGTGTGTGTTAGTGCACATATATGTGCTTGCATGTCTGTCCAATCACATGCTTTCAGTGTTTAGTTCTCAGCCTGTGTGACTGCTATATTGAGCAAAGTCCATGGTTATGGGAATTGAAAAGTTAGAAAAACAGACCAGATGTTTTATGTGTGTTTTTTGTGTGCCTTAACAAAACTGAGACAAATAGGAAAAGGATCATTTTGTGTGCATTTTATTAACTCTGAAGTTATTTGGAACCATCGATTTAAAAGGTTACTTTAATTTTTAAGCAGATGTTCAATGTCCTGTGGAGACAGCTTCTGGCCAAGTTAAAGATCTCAAGCAGCCTTGGTCGGTGGAGCACTAAATCCTCAATCTTTTCTGTGCTAAATTCTGACTCATTTCCATATGGGAGAGGTTCTTCTGCTTTGGGTTTTAGGTCTGATTTCTTTGCATTTCTCACTGGGGAGCAGCGGGCCCTGCCCCTGGCCTTGCAGACCTCCCCTCACTGTCACTTGGAAAGGCACTAAACGCCACCTTCTGCACCTCCCAGAGCTGCTGAGAAGTCATCTGGACATTGTCCTTGATTCATTAAGGTCACACGTGGATGAATTAGCACTTAAGGAAATACTTTTCGGGGAGAAAAAGTAATTGCAAGGATAGAAAAGAAATAAAAGGCTTTGTGCACAACCAATGATCCTTCAAACAGTGGATATTAAGATTCAACACATACTTTGACTGTCCTTGCAAATCTTCAGAGAAAGAGAAAGTGTGCCTGGCAAAACAGGACATGGGATGAAAAGAGTTCAAAATACTATGAAATAAACTCATAAAACATCTGAAACACTAACTCCAGTAACCCTTATGAAAACCAGAGCACATTTCTTCATCAAAAGGAAAGTATGAAAAACAAATTGAAAGGGTATTAATAACTCAGGCCGCATAAAAGGAAAATGTAATAACAATTTTAGAAATTGTGTTAGTCATTTAATTGCAATTTTGAAGACTCACACTGACCATGGTGTGAGAAGTTAGGCATTAACTAGAAGTCACTGCAAATGGGTTGAATAGGATTGGTTGGAATAGGCCCGTTCCAGGGCTGGATGTTAACTGTTCTAATCATTTAATTCCATGACTTCTCCTCTGTCTGTAATTCTCATTTTTATGCTCCTCATCCACAAAAACCTAGAGTGTGTATGTTCATCAAAAAGCACCACAAGCTTTGTTTTCTTCACTCTGTCTGGGTCTTGTAGCACATTGAGGTAGAAAGAGCTTTGCATTTTGAGGTGAGTTTAATTACCTGAGTGCTGTCGGGTTGGCATCTGTGGGACAGAAAGTCACTCGCTTATTTCCTGAGCCTCAGCATCATCACTTTCCTGGTAAGATGGGGGGGCCACCCGAGAGCCAGGGTCTCAGTCCCCGTGCACTGCATCCTGTCCCCAGGCTCCTTTGTCCCCACCCCAAACAAAAGGAAACGAGGGAGAGGTGGCAGGTGCCTGGTTGACTGGATTAATTGGTCATTTATTTCTGTTTATATCAATATTTTTATACTCATTTTTTGTTTCCATGATGATTGATAGTGTGTTATTTTAAACTATCCTTCTTTAACTTTTGGAATATTCTGTTAACTTCCAATTTCCCTGAATATAGTCTCTCCTATACAAAAATCAAAACTGCACACTTTCATCAGGTTGATTCTGCTATGCACTCATTATGTTTATATGTTTTTAATAACATTCTACCAGTTCTCCACTGTCTAATGTGAGGACCAGCCCCTAACTTACCTTCTATACCTTGTTTCCAAATACTCTCCCTTGGCAAGATACTTCTCCAAAATAGGTCAGCAGAGTTGCTAGCTGGAAAACACCATGTGAGTCTGCATAGGCCGCTGCAGGTGACCTTTAGAGAGGCGATACGTAGGAAAGTGCCGGCTATCCAAGGGGGTGTCCAACATCTAAAGACCAAATCCTCAGGAAAAAAATTTGATTCTATCTATATTAACTCTTCAGAAGGTTGAAGGAAAGTGTGCTGAGGACGGATGTGAGGGATTTGCTGTCTCAACTCCAGCCCTGAGTGGATGACAGCGTTTGAATGAGGTCGTGTGTGGAGGAAGATGCAGGCCAAGAGGAACCCAGACCCCTGAGGTTTGGGTGCTGACAGGCAATCACCCTGAAGTCAGGCACACTACGTGCTCATTCTTGTTCAGTGAGTTTGTGATACATTATGCTCATTAGAGATTGAATGCATAAATGAATGCTTCATACATCATAATGTGCGTGTTCTTGCCAGTTGCCTGAGACATCAGGGGGACTTTTCTTGCACCCAAGACATCCAGGCACCACAAACAGATGATGAATTATTTGGAAAAAGGTGGACCTGGTGGCAGTCTGACAATGATGTTCAGAGTAGTTAGAATATGGTACGGCCGAGGCCTGTAAGGCAAGTAATTCTCTGATTGTAATGTCATCTAAAGGCAAACATAAGTCACTGAAAGGGGGAGGGTTATCAAGAAAATGTAAATGTAACCAAAAAGAGCTTAAGAAGCAATCTGATCATTTCTGTCAATTACCAGGCAGGACAGAGAAACAAAAAAGTTTAGTGAATAAAAAACTCACAGCCTTGTTTATATGTCTTTCAAGACTACTTACCTCCCTGTGCTCAGATTTTAGGCTTGACCAAAATTACTCATGACCAAAATGCCAGGGAGGCAATGCTGCCCGGAGGAGGGTGCCCTGTGGGAGAGGCATATGCACACACACCGTAGCTGGGGTGGCAGCGCCTCTCCTGTCAGGCTGGGTGTGGATAGCTGGCTGTGCTCCGCTGATCTACTAGTGAAATTCATTTGTTTATCCTTGATTTAATTCTGAATCTGCAGGTTTCATTTGAAGACACCTGCCACGTCATGGTGAGGCCCAGGCCATGTGCAACCCTCTGGACGCCTGCCTTGGAGGGTCTCAGAGGAACGACGACTCATTTCAGAGTCACCAGATGGGCCCAGGGCCTGGCTGCAGCATCCCACGACCAGCCCACCTGACGTTCTGTTGTGTGGGCTCTGCTAGCAGAATGACTTCAGGGGCCTGGGCTAAAACTATAGGAGGCATTGGTCCCCTGTTATAATGGCTTGGTTTGCATCTCATGGCCTGCTTTATTAAAGGTAGTTCCTTGAGTTGCTGCCCTCTAAGGGGCTTGTTACAGTTTAATGCTAGTCTTGGACATATTCCTACTGCCTTTGGATGTTTTATGCCATCATAGATGCGGATCCAGTAATTGTGGAGCTGCAGAGATGAGCTGGGGCCACTACAAAGCACCGGCAGATGTCACAGCTGCAGCCCTGCAGGGACGTCCTGACATCCAGACAGCCACCCATCATGGACCGTGTTACCCTGAGCTACCTGCTGAATTTTGTAACTTGAGAAAATTACTACTGATATGTGTTTGGGTCAGTTAGGGTTCATGTAGACTGATGTTGGCAGAGGACAGAGAATTTCGGCTGGGTCAGTAGGTAATGAGCTCTCCGTGGAGATGACAGAGCTTCACGTCAGGGTACTTTGGGATTGTTTACGGTCTCTCTGCCCTAAGCAATGTATGGGACCAGATGCATTTTGCTGCATTTTGCTCACTGTATTCTCGTTATAACTAATACTGGAAGATTTGAATGTAAGCCAGGGCGGGGAAGGGCCTGCTGCTGGTGGCTGGGGAAACAGAAAAACATGAAGCAATCATGCAGGAAGGACCAGGGCCAGGAATGCTATAGCTCCATGAAAAATGTCATGGGTCCTTATAGCTGGGAAATCTGTAGATTCCATGCAATCCTAATCAAAATCCTGGCAGGCTTTTTTCTAGCTATCAAAAGTCTAATTTTTGAATTTACGTGGGAAGGAAAACCTTCTAATGAAAAAATAAAGTTGGAGGACTCAACACTATCGCATTTTCAATCTTGTTATAAAGTTGTAGTCATCAGGGTGGTCTGGAATTAGAGAAAGGACAGACATGAGGACCGATGGAAAACAACAGATTCCAGTAACATGTCCACATTTACATAGCCTATTTTTGACAAAACTGCAAAAACCATTCAGTGAAAAAGCAAGAGTCTTTTCAACAAATGGTGCTGGAAATACTAGGCATCCATTTGGAAAAAAAAACAGAACTTCAACCTGTTCCTTACTTCTTATATAAAATTAACTCAAAATGGATCATACACATTCAGATAAACTATAAAACTATGAAAATACTGGAAAGATAAAAGGATAAAATGTGACATGCATTAAAATAGTTCTGTATAACTCTAAAGCATGATCCATAAAACTTTAAAAAGTAATAAATTGGACTTTACCAGATTTTAAATTATTTGCTATGCAAACAACTATGTTCAGAGAATAAAAAGAACTACATACTGGGAGAAAATACTAGCAAAACAAAAGAAAATACTTGCAAATTATAGTTGAGAAAGGACTTGTATGTGGAATATGTAGAGAACTTTTAAAAACTCAGATACCAAGTCCAATTTGAAAATGGCCAAAAGACTTCACCAGACACTTTACTGAGAAAGATTCAGGCATGGCAAGTGGGCACATGGAAAGCTCAACATTATCAGTCAATGCAAATTAAAGCCGTGATGCGGTCACACCAGATACCTGCGAGCACGGCTGCGTCACATCGCATACCACGGGCCTGGGGAGGCTACACGTGGGGCGGCCACTTTGGTAGATGACTTGGCAATTTGGTATGAAGTTAAACAAACATTGCGCCTATGAACCAGCAACACCCCTAAGTATTTTTCCAAGACAAATCATGGTCACAAGGATTCGGGACTGGAAAGCGCTTCTGAGCACAGGGCCAGCAGCAGGGACTCCTTGAGGGCGACGAGCTTCCCGCTACCCTGGCTGCGGCAGCAGGTGCAGGACTCCGTGACTTATCAAAGTGTAAACTGAAAAATGACACAATTATACAAACAGGCAGGTTTGGCAAAAGGCAATGTCTATTTTATTTGGGTTAACCATGGATGCTTATAACTATCATGTCCGGGTCAGCTGGTGGTCCTGCAGGCAGAAGTGCTCCCGAAGGCTTACGGGGTCCATGTAATTAATGGGAGCGAGGAAATGAGATTGGAAATAGTGTTGATCTAGTGTGACCTGGATTTTTCTGGGCTCCGAGCATTCATATTTATCTTCATGGTGATAAATATCACTACTCTCATTTAATGGATAATGAAGTGATAGCTGGTCCAGAGAAAAACAGAAGCTTTTCTGAAGACACACTGCTTCTGTGTACAGAATACACAGCTCTAACCGAGCCTACTGATCGGGGGCACATGGACGAAGGAACATGTCAAGAAGGCATTGAATGAAATTCTGTGGAAGGTTTAACATTTCCTTTGTTTTCCAGTGATGACTCTGAAAAGTCCTGGGACATGATGGAGAAACACTGCCTTGGGGATAACGCCCCACGCAGGTCTCAAAACAGCCGTGCCCGGGGAATGCATCTCTTTCTAACGGGAAAGAGTGGCCACAGGCTCTGTGCTGTCCTTAATTTTAAACGTAACTGGAGTGAAGGTGTATCTTGCATGATTATCAAATTTACAGGGAATACAGAGGCAGATACATGTTTCATGTATTGGGTGGAATATTAAAAATATCACACCAGGCTAGAAATACGAGAAGAAGTAAATGCTTGAAATTTATCAGGGATCAATAATAAAGATGTATGTTTCTGTTAAAAAAAAGTACTTGTAAAAACTGAGTGTGTTGCTAGCATTTTGTGAGAATAGACAAATGCATAGGACGTGTTTCTCTCGGTGCTTGTCTGTACTTTTTAAATTTCAGAAAATTAAAAAGACAACAAATAGGATAAAAATCTTGTTTCTTAGCAAATTTTGGGCACACAGATCTGAGTATGTTTGTTAGTCGGACTGTACTCAGATTGGCTTGGCTGTAAGTAGGTGCCCCACCTCAAACTGCATCAACAGGAGTGTATAGTATTGACACCAATGGGGGGCTGGGGTCAGTTTCTCTGCTCTAATCTGATCATGCTGTTGAGGCCGGCTTTTGATTTTACTGCATGTGTATGTGTGTGCATGTGTGTGCATGTATGTGTGTGTGATAGTGTGCAAATAGCAGCATTCCTGATTGAAATGAAGAATTCAGTGAGATAGTGAACTTCAGTTTTCTTATCTGTTAAGTTAAATGATTAATTCTACTAACCTGTAATCAGGATGTACCATGTATGCAAGACCCCATTTCCAGGGTCCGGGGACAGCGGCGAGTGAAAGGAGATGGAGGTGGTGAGATCCGCCGTCTGCGCACCAGCGTCAGGACGCAGGATGGCCGATCAGTGCAGGCATTGTTACTACCTGACCGTTGCCAGGTGGGACACGTGCTGACAAGTGAACACACAGGGATAAATGCACATTTCACATCTTGATGACTCAAACTGGATAATGACAGTGGGAAGTCCTAGAAGATCTTTTCAGACATTAAATCAGAACTGACCCTCTGAGGACAGGTGCGTCCTACCCAGGTGAGTGAGGACGGAGGGAGACAGGGAGTAGGGAATGCTGCAGGGAAGCAGTATGGGATTGCCGGAAGCTTCCAGGATGTTACCTGAGAGATCTGGGAAATGGGTCTAGAGTCAGGCAGCAGCAGAAAGGGCAGGGGTGTCGGCACGAGGGAGGGAGCTTCGTCCGGAAGGCAGGCACAGTCTCCAGTGAACCAGGGTGTTCCCTCCTCCGCAGTGTGGTTGGGCAGAGGGAATTCAGGGCACCTGGTGGGGTTGCACAGAGACCCCTGTTCAGGCATGTGCTGAGTAATCGAGAGCACACGGCAGCAGGAGCGGTGGTGGGACGGACACGAGAGACGTCCAGGGAGCGCTGCCCCTAAGGAGTCTGTGTGGGGACTGTTCAAAACGAAGAACCTAAGACTCACTAAGGGAACAGGGTTTTCCCTTTACTGCCACTTTCACACCAACCAGGCTTCAAGAGTTGACCATGTTAAAAAGTTAAGAAGCTCTTTAAAATTGGCCATAAAGGAATGTTTCAGGATAACTATGACACAAGTGATTGAATCATACCAATTTCTCTGACGTTAGTAATTCTCAGAAGAGGTCTGCCTCTTAAATCAGAGGCCTTCGGGCCAGTGTGTCACCTGTAGACCTTGCCTGGATTCCGGGGGCTGCGGGTGAAGCCTCTGGGGTTGCGGGTTCCAAGGAGCAGAATAGAGATCTCTGGGAGCAGAGGGCTCACGTTGCTGGAAAACTTCTCATGTTTGTAAGTAGAAGTCAGTGGAGGCCCGAGCCCTCCACCCTGGGGGGCAAAGGGGCTTACGAACCATGCCTGGCCCTTTGGAGAAGCCGGCTGCCCGTCCTCCAGTCTCCATGGCTGCCTGTCCCCCGCTGTTCCCCCATCCCTGGAACCCGGCCCCAGGGACCTGCTTTGGCTTGCGGGGCACAGCCCTGGCTGACGGATGCAGGCACAGGGTGCGGCTGGGGGCTTCCCTGGTCTCGGTCTGACTTCGGTTTGTCTCCAAAGGCCATTGTGTCTTTGAGGAACTCCTCTGCCTTAGGTTGTCCTCATGAGAAAATGAAGGATTTCAGTCAAAGTTTGCTCTGAGATTTTGCACAGTCCTGCATGTAACAGCCTTGTCTGACTGGAGGGAAGCAGAGCGGTGGTGGCACTTGATTTTGATCTGAAATCTCCTGGGCTTTGTTACCACAGAGCGTCTAACGTGGGTGCAAGCTCGTGGCATGGCGATTCGTGGTCAGGTCCTGGAGTGACGGTGGCCAGAGTCAGCAGTGATCCCCACTTCCAGCAGGCGGGACTGGATCCCAACCTGATTTAACATTCTCTTATTTTGTAGCCCTGCAGAGATCTGCCCTACGGCTCTCCTGGAAGCAGGCTGCCCCTGAGCAGAGCTGAGCTCTCGGGATCAGGCCCCTGGGGGACTCCTCACTCTGAAATGCATCTCTTTGACCCTACAGATGGAAACCAAGTCAGGCCAGGGCCTCCCAGGTTCTGGTTGTTACTGTACCATTATCACAGTATTTGGCACTTGAGCTGATCTTAGTTCACGTGTTTTCCTTTTTCCTTCTTACTTCTCAAATTAATACATTTATTAAAAGAGAAATGTCTTCACATTACTAAATAAAAAATAAATGGCATCATAGGACATGGGTGACATATTTTTCCAAATAAATATAAGGAAATCCAACATTTAAAACAAATCAAATCCATCTATGTAAAACTCTAAATCATGTCACAAACGCTGAGCATAGCTAGCTGTATTTAATCCCATGCATTGTGCCAGGAGCCAGGGGTATGATAATAAATAGATGTAATTCCTATTGTCAAGGGATTCAGAAATAAGGGAGAAAGACACATAAATAGATCACCATAACCTGGTGTCAGCATTTGGGGATAAAGATAAACCCAGAGTGTGACACAGGCACAAAAGAAGAGCATTCAGCCACACAAGCTTGGGTCAGGCCCTGGCCGGTGGGCGACACCAAAGGCAGTGTCTCCCGGGAAGAGACGGGCTGCGTGGGCATTCCAGAGAGGCTGGAAGGGGGGAAGTTGGCACCTCTGCCAGGGGGTGGAGGGAGGGGGTCTAGGTGGAAGCTGGGTGGGCAGCTTGCACTGCGTTTGTCAGCAATGGGGTGAGAGGGACGCGCTTCACCCTCTAGGCAGATGTTTTTAAAAGAATGTTAGAATTGCAGTCTAGCAGGCACATGCTGCTAACTGAACCAGGAGCACAAAGGGGCGAGGGGGGTGGCGAGAGCCCTGTAAGCAGGGCCACACAGAGACCCTTGCAAAACAGGCCGAGCGGGCAGGAGCCCCACTGTGCAGGGGGAAGAGCATCAGGGGGCTCTCCTCCTGGTCCAGATGCCCTGTTCAGGGCTCTGGGGGTGGCGAGGATTGCCAGGCCCTGCTGGGCCTGTGACCGTGGACAGCAGACCTCGGTGGTCGGCCTTCCTGAGGATCCGTTCTTCCTCCTCAATGACCCTTTTTAAAGACTCCTGAAATATTTCTTAGTCTTCAGCAAATACGTCTCCCAGGGCTGGGCCACACCTGCACGCGGGTGTGGCTGGAGGGGGGCCCCTTCCACCCCTTGAGCTCATTTTTCTCGTCTCTCAGATGGGACCCTTCAAAGTCCCTGTGGAAGGTTGTTCGGGGATCGCTTCCTGGAAAGCATGTGAAACCCCTTCACCCTGGGTTTGCCCGCTCGGCACGCACTCCGTACCAGCTGATTTTCTGTTTCATCTGCTACACAACAGTTCGCATGCCACGGATGCTTGACAATGCTCATGACTTCAGGGAGCATCGGTCAGCTCCTGCTTTTATGGACTGGAAATGGGATTAAGGAAACGAAATGGACTTCAGACTTTTATTTGGGTGACAGCATCAAATAGTTTTGTGTCAGGAGGCTTGCTGTACTTGAAGCCGTCGTACCAAGCTCTGAGCTTTAGTGCAACAAAGTGACAAAGGGAACCCAGGGTCGGAGCATCACCCGCCCTCCCTTAGCCCTGATCTGGCCCAAATCTCTCCTGCTAAGAGACACTATTAGTCCATTTGCCAGCACGCCTGTTCTGAGGGGCTAGGACGCAAATCAAAATCTTCATTTACTTTGGACTCATTGCAGGAAAATCTGCTGTGGAACCACTGAGCCTGCGTCTGGCTGGACTCAGAAGATGCATCTTCAGATCAATTTTGGGGGAAAACAAGCAGTTAGGGAAGAGCTTAGGTTTAAGATAGCTCGTTTTCCTTGTGAGTGGCTTCCGTGTACCATTGTGATGGAGAAATCCCACCGTGGCGAGGATTCATTACAGGATGACATGTGAATAAACACCACCCAGAAATGATTCTGCTGGTCGGGGCAGCCACGGTGGCCTTCCATTCACCACAGTTGTGCGCATGTCGGCAGCGGCACTAAGCGCTTTGTTACACGTGCGGTGTTCCAGCACACGCCCCAGCAGGCCCCTGCTCTCATGGCTGTCATCTGCCTCCAGAGATCAAACAAACCGGGCCTGGGAGAAGTGAGGCTGCTGAGGCTCGTGCTGCCAGGCAAGAAGCCCGCTGGGTACCCAGTTCCTGGTCTGCCTGCAGCCCGCCCTCTGGGTTATCGCCGTGCCAAATGATGAGAAAGACATTTCCACTGACATGAAGCTCACAGGGAGGCATGGATACCAGCAAGTGAATGCCTGTGAATATTCTCTTTTAAATCTCGGTGGCTGATCATGAGAACAGAGTGAATGTGTCCCTACCCGACCCTCAGAGAATATCATACACAGCAGGTGTCAGAGAGCCGAGTGCATGAGGGCCTGGGACGGTGAAATCAGAGTCCAGGGGAGAACAAACAAGCAGGCTAAAGGGGTTGTGGGGTGGGGGACACGCAGGCTTCTGACAGATGCAGTGCTCTGGCCTGGGGAGCTGCCCTGGCCTCTGTGTGCACTGCCCGCTCCCCACACCTGGTGGGCAGGAGTCCCTTCCCACCCCGTCCACGTCCTGAGCAGACAGCATCTCACCTCAGTCAGCCCTGCAGTGTCTGGTCTCCTCCCACTTTCAGGCTCTCTGACATTTTCCTGGGTTCCCCGGGTCAGATGCCACTTCTTTCTTTGAGGAGCAAAGCAATCAGTTCCATGGCTTTAGAAGACATCGTATCTGACCCCTTTGTTTCCAACATATTTTCTGGGGTTTGTATATATTCCTTATAGTCACAGCGCTTAGCTGATAGCAAACACCATTTGTTTTTCACTGAATTTAATTAAATTGCTACAAATTCCAGCTCCATTTCTCTCATAGAGATGCATAAATGCTCACTGAATGTAAACTAGCATTGACACCTTGCTGTTTTCCATGGCACAACATCACCTGGCCTCTGCGCCTTTAGTAGCCAGCTCACCTGCGCTCAGCATCATTGCCCAACTGGAATCAAATTTCCATCCAGAAATGGCTAACTAGGTATGAGTTCATGCACATGCACTCTGAAAAGAAGAAACACTGGTGGTCGTGCAGACTTGCCGAATTTGGTGAACAAGATTCATTTGGCAGAGGAGTTCCTGGCCACTGGGAATGACTGAGTCCCCGAGCCCAAAACTGCCCACTTCCTGGGTGGGGGATGCCCCTGGCAAGGGAGGAGATACATTGTGGAGCATGGAGCTCATAAAATTTTCTATTCCTCCTTAGGAAAAATAATGCAGGATGACACAAGAAAGTTAGGTCCACGGACCCGTAGAGATGAGGACAGAGATGATGGCCTCTCCCACCTTGGGAGATGTTTTGAAAGAGAGGCATGAAAGAGGAACTGTTTATGCCTTAGACATTTTCGTGAAGTGTTCAGTTCTTTAGATTTTATTTCCATCCCCTGCCGTTGTCATCCAAGGCCTCAGACTCGACCTGAGCCCAACAGGGACGGAGCCGAGATGCCGACACGGGAGTCAGAAAACGTCCTGTGATCAGACTCCATTCCCCCGCCAGGCCCTCTGTGCTTGGCTCCTGGCTCCTACCCGGGGAACTGTGAAAAAGGTGCTCACCGAATGTGCTGCACACGGGGTCATGTGAGTGAGTGTGTCCACAGGACAGGTTCTGGCCAAGGGTTTGCGAGTGGAATTGATGCGTGTCACTTCTGAGTGTGAGCACGGAGCTGATATCCCAGGAGGGCAAGATCTGCCCCAGTGCACTTTCCCTCTGCCACGCAGAACCAGGAAGCCATAAGGCAGCCCCCCTCTGTTGCCTGGCTGGGGGGAGCTGCTAGCAGGGTCCAGAGGCCAACCTCCATGGCCAACAGGCGTCGGGATATGCGTCTCGTTTCTGAGGTCGGTATTGCTGCAGAATAGCCTCGTCCTGCTCATGTCTGACATACACCTGGGAGCTGCCCCAGCCCCATGAAAACAGACTTGGCAGGCCAACCGCGTCAGGCCACGCGCGTACTGGACAGGGAATTCATTGAATGCTAGTTTGAGACAGACGCTCTGGGCAGCATTGCACATGGCAGCATCTTTGTGCCGCGTATACCTAGCCTGGGGGGGCTGGTCTGCAAGATTCTCCCACACGTGACGGGGCCTCATGGGTGGGCGCACTGGGCGCACAGTACAGTCTTCACCAGGTTGACGGATGTGGGCAAGAGTCAGGCCGCTTCAGTCATCCTGCAAGCTGCATCCCATCGCCAGCCTGTGACGAGACCAGAACTCACACCTGTAGGACATGTGAAGCCAGCGCTCCTCGGTGGGGATTTTAAAGGTGAGCAGGAGGGTTGGGTCCCTGTTCTTTCATTTCTCTTCATATGCAAGGCTGAGGATGTCATGTCTTCTGGACAGCTTTGGGTTGGGAGAACTGAGAATCTGGAACATGGCAAGGAGTGGGAGGGGAGGGGTGTTTACATGGGCTCAGCTTTTGGGGAGAGAGGTTAAGGAGGCTGAGCTTGGTTTAGGGTACAGCCATGCTCACCACATGAAGATGCAGCATAGGAAGTTAGGAACCTAAAACGCTCAACTGACTAAGCGTCCCCAGCATCCTGTCTTTTAGAAACGCAGCTAAATGGGTCCTGGTTCAGGGCAGGGGACTGAACCCCAACAAAGACAGGGATATGTGGAGTAACAGGATTTCCTGGGGGAAGCTCTTGGTTCTATGAAATGACTAGAAGTGGTGATTTATACAAATGCTTTTCAATTGCAGCATAGATTTTTTTTTCTGGCAATTCACAAAACCCCTAAATAGAAGGATGTACCTTTACTTTTGTGGAACACTTCAAAATTTTCTCTGAATTTACACCGACCTATGCTAGCTGGTACCAAGAAATGAACTCTTTCCTTTGAATTCCTTCCTTGTGACCGTTATTCCTGGATTCGGACGTAAGCTTCCACAGGATGGCAATGCCTGCCCCAGACTGGGAGGTGGCTCTCGGCCCCTTTTGTTTCTTTCTCCTATAAAGCCTTTTTCACTCATCACATCTGGGAGATTCTCTCTAAAATATTGTTCCTATCACAACAGCCTGAATAAAAGTGCCTGTTGCTTTGCAGTCTGGGTACAGGAGAAGTTTTTTGACACTTGACAGTTTCTAAGAAACATAAACTCCTAGTAGTCTTGAGACATGGTCAGGCTGAGAGGGATTTTGACTGGTAATAACATGGGAGGGGGAATCTTAGAGAATAGCTGAGTGACTCATTACTCAGAAAAGTTTCTGTTAAATTATAATGAAGTCACACCTTTTATACATCTAGAAGTATTCGCTGGAGTTCAGCCAATTAAAGAGATATGAAAGTAGGTTTTCTGCTTATCTTTAGAACGTGACAATAATTTTAGCTTCTACCTACTGAGCGCCTACTATATGGCTGTATGTATTCCACAGATCACCTAATTATGCACAAACACGGGGTTTTCTGTTGCTGTGTAACAGACACCCACAAACTTAACAGCTGATGAGAATGTGCAGGTTGGGAGTCCCGGGGAGCGGACTGGTCTCTGCTCCCCTTTGCAAAACTGGGGTCAAGGTGTGAGCCAGACTGCAGAACCTGGGGGAGTCCGGCTCCCAGCTCCAGGGGCTGTTGACAGAAGGCGTCTCTCTTTGGTTGCAGAACCGAGGTCCCCATGTTGGCTGGCTGTGGGGTCACACCTGCTCCCTGGATGCACAGGAGCTGCTCTCTGTCTTCAGAGCAGCAGCAGCTCTGAGATTTGAGCACCTCTCATGCCCGGATCTCCCCGGCTTCTCTGTCTGCTGCTTCTGGGCTTTAAGAGGCTTATGTAATGATCAGGCCCCCCCCTGGACAGACTCCAAACGGTATGGTCAATGGTTTGGAGTCTTTAATTACTAGTGCAAGTCCCTCCACAGCAATGCCTAGACTAGTGTGTGAGTGAATGACCAGTGGACGGGGTTGAGGGGAAGACAGGAAAACCCTCAGAAAGCTGCCTGTCGCTGCACTTTCAAAGCCTGAATTTCTTGCACTGAAGTCATGCTCATCTACCTAATTCCTACGCTGACCATTTTTCCATCCTCTGTGACAACTTCAATCTATCCATGAATCTAAGAAGCCACTTGTTAAAGAGAGCTTTTTCATTTTTAAGTTAATGACATCCCCCAATACTCCTCCACCACCAGCACATGCACACACACTGAGCACCCCCACTTTAAGTTCTAGAGTAAGTCAGAATGTTGACTTTTACTTGTCTAGTGAAGGAAAATTTACAACAGACCCCATTAACCTGCAAGATCACCCACAACAGAATAGACCAGTAGGGAAATGACACAGCACTAATTTGGGGTCATAACTGATTAGCAAGGGGAAGTGGCGACGTGAATGCTTGCAAACATGGCATAGACACACTACCACACCCCTGTTTGGACTCCCAGAATCAGCTCCGGTCCTGACAGCCTCCCAGCGCCCCACTGTGCCGAATCCTACAGCAAAGGGCTCTTTGTAAGCCGACTGCTTCGTGCCTTTACCCGCCCGTGGTGTCTGTCCCGGGGAAGCTCAGATGTCACAGCTTGTGAGCAAACGGTTTTCTTCTCTCTCTCTTGTCAGATGGCCCAAAGCTGGCAATTGGCGGAACTGGTTCTGCTGGGTCTGCCCTCCTGAGGGAAGTGTGAAGTGCCCCCGGCCTATCATTCTAGGGCTCAGTGGGGAGGAAGTCCCACCGGACCTTCTGCAGCGTGGACGTCTTCTCGGTGCCCCGATCAGGCAGCACTTACGCCTTTCCTGTTCGCGCTCGGATCGCCATCTGCAGATCTTCATTCATGCTCGTCTCCCACCTGAACACTTCCTGCTCCCTTTCTGCTTATTTAGAAGGTCATAAATTCCTGATTCAACTTCTCTAACAGATACAAGCCTGCTCAGATGATCTGTTTCCTCTCGCGCAGGCTGGGTAGTCTGCATCTTCCAAAGCACTGGTCCGTGTCATCTGTTACCAGATTTGAGGGCAGTGGTTGTTCATGGATTCTTTCATTATCTTTTGTGATTGTTTTAACGTCCACAGGATTGCTTAGCTTTCTGATAATGGTAAGTGGTGTCTTTGTTTTCTTGGGGCCAAATAAAAACAAATCCAGACTTATTTAAGGAGAGATTTTTGGAAAAGCCTGTTGCAATAGGGAGATCATTCCACTCACAGGCCCTACGAGCCTCTGAAAATCAGGCAGGAAACAAGCTTTGCTCTTACAGGGTTGGACGTCGGTAGGACCCGCAGGAACTCCGAGGGGAAACCGAGCGGGGACGGGCGGACCACTGAGGCGGCCTGGCAGGAGGGGGCTCTGTCTCTCGCTGTGGCCGGCTGGTTCTCAGGGGGCCCTCGGGTGGGTCCTCTGTGCTATGGATCGCTCAGACCGGGAACAGGCTGAGGTCCGGGGGGCCGCGGGGAGGCCAGAGGCCGCGGCAGAGGGTGGGCTTGGGCTGATGTGAGTGCGCAGCCGCTGCTCAGCCTGGTTGGAGGTTGGTCGGTTCCACTGTTATTTTCAAAGAACCAGTTTTTCTTCAATGATTCTATTCCCTGTTTTCAATATCACTCATTTCTGCTCTTTTTTTCTTCTACTTGCTTTAGGCTCAGTCGTTCTCCTTCCTCTGTTTTCTTACACAGAAGCTTATTTTGTTCTAATGTAAGATCTTTTCTCTGTTTTAATGTACACACATAGTACTATAAATTTACATCTGAGTTACTTTTGATGCATCCATACATTTTGATAAGTTGCATTTAAATTTTCATTTAGTTCACTTTTTTATTGAAGTATAGTTGGCATACAATATTATATTAATTTCAGGTGTATAATATAGTGATTTGACTCTTATGTAAATTATACTACACAATGATCACCATAGTAAGTGTAGTTACCATCTGTCACCATATAGAGATCCTGCTGTGTTATTGACTATATTTCCTATGCTGGACTTCTCATCCCTGTGACTTGTTTTATGAGTGGAAATTCATACCCCTTTATCCCCTTCATCTATTTTTCTCCCCACCACCCTCCCCTATGGAAACCACCAGTTTGTTCTCTTTTATGAGCCTATTTCTGTTTTGTTCATTCATTTGTTTTGTTTTTTAGATTTCACATATGAGTGAAATCATACGGTGTTTGCCTTTATCTGACTTATTTCACTTCGTATAATACTCTCTAAGTCCATCTATTTTTGTCAGGAATGGCAAGTTCATTCACTTTATTTATGGCTGAATAATATTCCTACACACACACACACACACACACACACACACACACACACAGCCTGCTTCTTCTTTATCTATTCATTTATCGATGGACACTCAGGTTGCTTCCATCTCTTGGCTACTGTAAATGATGCTGCAGTGAACAGGGGCGCATATGCCTTTTCCAATTAGTGTTTTGTGTACTTTACATAAATTTCAGGACGTGGAATTACTGGATCATATTCTTACTTTCAGTTCTTTGAGGAACCTCCATACTGCTTTCCACAGTGGCTACACCAAGTTACATTCCTACCAAGAGGGTAGGAGGGCTGCCTTTTCTCCATGTCTTTGCCAACACTTGTTATTTCCTGTCTTTTGGACTGTGGCCCTTCTGACTGGTGTGAGGTGTTATTTCACTGTGGTTTTGGGTTGCATTTCCCGGATGATTAGTGTTGTGGAGAGTCTTTTCACATGCTTGGTGGCATCTGTATTTCTTCTCTAGAAAACAACCCCTACTGGGGGTCCTCTGCCCATTGCTTAAGAAGACTGTTGGTTTGTTTTGGTGTTGAGTTGCCTGAGTTCTTTATATATTGTATGTATTAGCCCTTATCTGATAAATCATTTGCAATTATCTCCTCCCATTCAGAGGGCTGGCTTTTTGTTTTGTCGGTGGTGTCTTTTGCTGGGCACAGGCTTTTTAGTTTGACGCAGTCCCACTTTTTTATTTCTGCTTTTTTTCTCTTGCCTGGGAGACAGATCCAGAAAAAACTGCTAAGGCCAATGTCCAAGAATTTAGTGCCTCTGTTTTCTCTTAGGAGTTTTATGGTTTCAGGTCTTATATACAGGTCTTTAATCCAACTTGAGTTTATTTTTGTGTGTGGTGTAAGAAGTGACCCAGTTTCATTCTCTTGCGTGCAGATGGTCACTTTTCCTAGCACCTTTATTGAAGAGACTGTTTTCCTCATTGTATATTCTTATATCTTTTGTGGTAGATTAATTGACCACATCAGTATAGTTCAAAATATTTTTAAAACATTTTCTTGACATGTCTTTGAGCTGTATTATTTAAAAGTTTATGTTTAATCACCAAATATTGGGGATTTTTCCAACTATATTTCTGTTGTTGGTTTCTGGTTTAATGCCACTGTGGTCTGATAACATACTTTATATCTATTTTTTAAAAAAATAAGGTTTATTTTATAGCTTAGAATGCTATCTGTCTTGGTCAATGTTCCATGTGAGCTTGAGAAGAATGTATTCTGCTATTATTGAAAGGAATATTCTATAAATATCAATTTTTTAGATCAAGCGAGCTGAGAGTGCTATTCAGGTCAACTGTATCTGTAGTGATTTTCTTCCTGCTCAAACCATCAAATGCTGATAGAGCACATAAAGGTCTCCAACTGCAGCAGTGGGTTTGTCTCTGTCTCCTTCCAGGTCTGAAGTCTTTGCCTCATGCGTTTTCATGCTCTATTAGAGATAATACATGTGTAAGTGTGTAAATCTTCTTGGACCAGACCTCAAGTTTCCTCATCTACAAAATGCAAATAGAAATACCTACCCCAGGAATATTTGTAAGGATTAAGGGCAGAAGCCTGTAAGTTTTTTGCCACTAAGTAGGTGTTTAGATATTAGGTATTCTTGATACTTTGTTTTCTTAATAGAAAAAAATTAACAAGGTAATTATGAGCATGAAATTTTCCCTTCTGATACTCTATTTAAAAAATTGCAGTGGGAGACGAGGAGCAAGTCTCTAGTTCACATTTTCTTGAGTGATTACACCCAAAGATACTGTAATTCTTGAGGTTCAACAGTCCTATTACATCATCTAATGTTCAATCCAGTTATGTGTAAGTAAATGTAACACTTGTGTTTACTTTGCTCATTCCCATGGCCTGAAGGAAAACAATTAGATTGTTTTCCCTTCATTTAGCTCGTACTCATTAGCTAATTGGACTTGCATTACATTATTTCAAAATCCAATGTTGTCGACAAAAGCAGGCACTTCACATGATCGTTTTCATTTTAATGTATTTCTGGACTGCTAGGCATGTGACGTTTTACTGAAATGGATTTTGTTTTCATAGCACACAGAAAATGTTTTATTAAATTGAGTGCTGTGGGCTTTTGAAAATAATTAGATATAATTGGTATAATTGCTACTTAACAATACTAGGAACAGAAGCACAGAGAAGACTCAGAAGGGAGTTTAAAAATCACCAGCATATATTCAAATCCAATCATTCCCTTCATATATATCATATATATCATACATATGTATATGTATGTATATACACATATGCTATCTGATATATATGTGGTATATATGACACATATGTATATAATATCTAGATATGTTCATATATAAAATATATATCACACATGATCATATGCACATTTTATATATATATATAGTATAAATATATATATTTATAGGTGCTTTAAATTTATAAATAAGCTTGTTTTAAATTTCCCAAATGTTGTGTAGTTGAAGAAAAGTGGTTACTCTGTCTTTCTGTCTCCTGGTAGGCTATGTTGGAGAAAATTCTCCAAGGGTCTATCATGTTTTTGCACATCTGGTGAACAGAGGCACTGAGGGCTTTTTTTATTTTCAAGGATATTTATAATCCAAACAGCCTTGGAAGATAGAGATTTTATATTCCTCCAGAGCAAAGGGAAGGCTACTTCACCATATAGTCTAATAACTAATGTTTCCTCCATGGCAAATTTTTGCAAGTGTACTTGTGTATCATAAAATATTTGGGTCCCTCAAAGCTGGAGTTACTCTCCTGTAACCCCACTTTGCAAACGCAGGCATCCCCTGGCCCTCCTTGTGTTGCCTTATGGGAATTGAGGCTTCAGAAAACTGAGCAAAAATGATGATAATCTGTCTACTCTTATTTCCATGAATAATGATCTGTCCTTTGACTGATCCAGGACCCATGTTTTTCTGCCAGCTTCTATAAAACTGTACTAACTGTTAATTTTTAAGTAGAGTAAAATCTCAGAACCACTATCATTCTTGACATAATGAAATATTAGTAGATATTACAAAAGAAGTGCTTCATGGTAAAAAAATAAATTATATGTATGTTCATTTTCAAGAAGTCTAGAAACGTGACTTCACATGTATGCAGAGTGGTTTAAAGTACTGGGATTGTGGGGAAGATACTGGATCCTATTCTAGCTTCTCCTTTCTGTAGTCTGGGAATTGAACAAATTTGCTCTTGTTCAATATGATTCACATATATTAGCTCACTGTTCACAAATGCAAAAGTCAGTAGGTTTTTAATTGCATGCTTCTTTATAAAAGAACATTTCCCATTTCCCCTAGTTTGCATTTATAATTTGTGTAATTTTAGTGTTATCTGATATATTTTTTCTGGTAATGGGAGTGTGGAGGATATAGGGTGTTGGATTGGACAGCATACAATTCTTGTTCCATGATTGTAAGGATATAGCTGACCCTTGAACAATGTGACCCCCCTACATAGTCAAAAATCCAAGTATAAATTCTTTCCTGTCCCATAATGTAAGCACTAATAGCCTACTGTTTACTGGAGTCTTAATAATAACATAAACACATATTTTTATGTTGATTAACACATATTTTATATGTTATATGTGCTATATACTGAATTCTTACAATAAAATAAGCTAAAGAAAAGAAAATGTTTTTTTCAATTGTTGCAAATCTCCCCCAAAATTTCGAATATATTTATTGAAAAAAATCCACATATAAGTGGACGTGTGCAGTTCAAACCCATATTGTTCAAGGGCCAAATGCCTGCACTTCAGATATTACTGGAAACTTTTTAGTATTTATGGGTATTGTCTGTGTACCATGAGATTCCAAGGATTCACTAGAAAAGATATGACAACTTTTAGGTCAAATGGGAACAAAGGTAACACTGACCTGCATCCGTCTCCTGAAATGACCCTCCAGTGACATAGGGAATATAATAAAGTTAGTTTTGAAGGTTGGACCACAAAGCAAAGTGATTGTTTAATGTCGCAATTGATGAAGAAATTTTGTATTGTGAGCTTTAAAAATTGAGCAACAAAGGTTACCAGAGCAAAACCATGTTTATTTGGGGCTCACAGAGGGATTGCAGTTCAGGGTCTCCAGGGCTCACACAGGACCAGCCCTCAGGGGGAGCCTCCTTTAGTTGGGAGAGTGAATCCAAGGCACAATTTACCCTGATTATTTACGTAAGTGTAACAAGAACAGTTATTGACCATATAAGCTCTTTCAAGACTACTTTGCTGAAACTCTTTATTAGGAACCTCAGCCTTAACATGTAAAAGCTTCTAAGGCCAGGAATTTATTGCCTCCATGAAAGTCGATCTTAATCCCTTAAGACTGTCCGGTCATATTTAAGTCTATACACATCTCTCTTATATATGACAATTCAGTTAAAGTTTTGGTAATGCAGCCAATCTTTGTAATTATGTTCTGCTTCAAAGAGAAAAGATTTTCATTGAATTTATGCAAATAACAAATTACATTGCCATGAGAAAAAACACTCAAAAATTTTCAAGTTCTGGAAGGATCAGGTAGAAAGAAAAAGGTAAATGCTTCATCTTTGTTCACAAAGGTGCATTTTACTAAATTTAGTATATTTACTAAATAGTATATTTACTAATTTTAAATTTAGTATATTTACTAAATAGCTTAAGAGAAGAGGTTTCATCATATCTGGAAAACAAAGAACCAGAAGTGTTTCAAACAACAAAAAAAATCATAAAATCATAGAAATTGTAATCATTCTCATTACTTCATTTAATCCCATGTTACTAATTTAATTCTCTTGAATCCACTTTTTCCATTAGTTCTGGAAATTCT
The DNA here is from genome assembly GCF_030020395.1 of Manis pentadactyla. Classification (NCBI taxonomy): domain Eukaryota; kingdom Metazoa; phylum Chordata; class Mammalia; order Pholidota; family Manidae; genus Manis; species Manis pentadactyla. Next base: position 671,404 of record NC_080026.1, read on the forward strand.
TACCTGTTGAAACTTTATGACCTCACAGTTATCAGGAACTCGTGCTTTTGTCATATCTTCTTTCATGAATCTCTTTGGAGATGAATCACTTTGGCAGGTACACTTTTGCAAAAATTATCAAACAAAATCAGTAACTGTAAATGACAGAAGACTTAAAAATGTCCTTACTAAAAAAAAAAAAAAAAAAAAAAAAGAAGATGGCGGCGTGAGTAGAGCAGCGGAAATCTCCTCCCAAAACAACATATATCTATGAAAATATAACAAAGACAACCCTTCCTAGAATAAAGACCAGAGGACACAGGACAATATCCAGACCACATCCGCACCTGAGAGAACCCAGCGCCTCGCGAAGGGGGTAAGATACAAGCCCCAGCCCCGCGGGAGCCGAGCGCCCCTCCCCCCAGCTCCCGGCGGGAGAAGAGCAGGCAGAGCGGGAGGGAGACGGAGCCCAGGGCTGCCGAACACCCAGCCCCAGCCATCCGGGCCAGAGTGCAGGGCCCTCGATACTAGGAAAACAGGGCAGCAAGAACAGTGAGCAGGCACTGGAGGCTGGGCGACTGAGGGCATAAGAAAAGCGCGCGACCATTTTTTTTTGCTGTTTTGCTGTTTTGTTTTGGCGAGCGCTTTTTGGGAGTTTTAAAGGGATAGGGACCCCAATACTAGGGAAACAGGGCAGAAAGACCGGTGAGCAGAGGCCTGAGGCTGGCACCGGAGAATAAAGAAAAACGAGCGACCACTTTTTTTTTTTTTTAATTTAATTTTTTTTTCTTTTTTTCTTTTTTTTGTGGTCGTTGTTTTCTTTTGGCGGGTGCTTTTTGGAAGTCTTAAAGGGGCAGGGCGGGTCACTTAATCCAGAGGAAGGGAATCCGGGATCTCTGGGCACCCTAACCCCTGGGCTGCAGGGAGCAGGGAGGCCCCTTAGGGAGATAAATAGCCTCCCAGCCGCTCCTGCTCCAACGCGACTCCACCATTTTGGAGCAGCTGCCCGAGCCAGGCCACGCCCACAGCAACAGCGGAGATTAACTCCATAGCAGCCGGGCAGGAAGCAGAAGCCCTGTCTGCGCGCAGCTGTGCAGCACAAGCCACTAGAGGCCGCTGTTCTCCCAGGAGAGGAGGGCCACAAACCAACAAGAAGGGAAGTCCTTCCAGCCGTCACTCGTCCCAGCTCTGCAGACTATTCCTATCACCATGAAAAGGCAAAGCTACAGGCAGACAAAGATCACAGAGACAACACCAGAGAAGGAGACAGACCTAACCAGTCTCCCTGAAAAAGAATTCAAAATAAGAATCATAAACATGCTGACAGAGATGCAGAGAAATACGCAAGAGAAATGGGATGAAGTCCGGAAGGAGATCACAGATGCCAGAAAGGAGATCGCAGAAATGAAACAAACTCTGGAAGGGTTTATAAGCAGAATGGATAGAATGCAAGAGGCCATTGATGGAATTGAAATCAGAGAACAGGAACGCATAGAAGCTGACATAGAGAGAGACCAAAGGATCTCCAGGAATGAAACAATATTAAGAGAACTGTGTGACCAATCCAAAAGGAACAATATCCGTATTATAGGGGTCCCAGAAGAAGAAGAGAGAGGAAAAGAGATGGAAAGTATCTTAGAAGAAATAATTGCTGAAAACTTCCCCACACTGGGGGAGGAAGTAATCGAACAGACCACGGAAATACACAGAACCCCCAACAGAAAGGATCCAAGAAGGACAACACCAAGACACATAATACTTAAAATGGCAAAGATCAAGGACAAGGAAAGAGTGTTAAAGGCAGCTAGAGAGAAAAAGGTCACCTATAAAGGGAAACCCATCAGGCTAACGTCAGATTTCTCAACAGAAACCCTACAGGCCAGAAGAGAATGGCATGATATATTTAATACAATGAAACAGAAGGGCCTTGAACCAAGGATACTGTATCCAGCACGACTATCATTCAAATATGACGGTGGGATTAAACAATTCCCAGACAAACAAAAGCTGAGGGAATTTGCTTTCCACAAACCACCTCTACAGAACATCTTACAGGGACTGCTCTAGATGGGAGCACTCCTAGAAAGAGCACAGCACAAAACACCCAACATATGAAGAATCAAGGAGGAGGAACAAGAAGGGAGAGAAGAAAAGAATCTCCAGACAGTTTATATAACAGCTCAATAAGCGAGCTAAGTTAGGCAGTAAGATACTAAAGAGGCTAACCTTGAACCTTTGGTAACCACGAATTTAAAGCCTGCAATGGCAATAAGTACATATCTTTCAATAGTCACCCTAAATGTTAATGGGTTGAATGCACCAATCAAAAGACACAGAGTAACAGAATGGATAAAAAAGCAAGACCCATCTATATGCTGCTTACAAGAAACTCACCTCAAACCCAAAGACATGTACAGACTAAAAGTCAAGGGATGGAAAAACATATTTCAAGCAAACAACAGTGAGAAGAAAGCAGGGGTTGCAGTACTAATATCAGACAAAATAGACTTCAAAACAAAGAAAGTAACAAGAGATAAAGAAGGACACTACATAATGATAAAGGGCTCAGTCAAACAAGAGGATATAACCATTCTAAATATATATGCACCCAACACAGGAGCACCAGCATATGTGAAACAAATACTAACAGAACTAAAGTGGGATATAGACTGCAATGCATTCATTCTAGGAGACTTCAACACACCACTCACCCCAAAGGATAGATCCATTGGGCAGAAAATAAGTAAGGACACGGAAGCACTGAACAACACAGTAGAGCAGATGGACCTAATAGACATCTATAGAACTCTACATCCAAAAGCAGCGGGATATACATTCTTCTCAAGTGCACATGGAACATTCTCCAGAATAGACCACATACTAGGCCACAAAAAGAGCCTCAGAAAATTCCAAAAGATTGAAATCCTACCAACCAACTTTTCAGACCACAAAGGCATAAAACTAGAAATAAACTGTACAAAGAAAGCAAAGAGGCTCACAAACACATGGAGGCTTAACAACACGCTCCTAAATAATCAATGGATCAATGACCAAATCAAAATGGAGATCCAGCAATATATGGAAACAAATGACAACAACAACACTAAGCCCCAACTTCTGTGGGACGCAGCAAAAGCAGTCTTAAGAGGAAAGTATATAGCAATCCAAGCATATTTAAAAAAGGAAGAGCAATCCCAAATGAATGGTCTAATGTCACAATTATCGAAATTGGAAAAAGAAGAACAGATGAGGCCTAAGGTCAGCAGAAGGAGGGACATAATAAAGATCAGAGAAGAAATAAATAAAATTGAGAAGAATAAAACAATAGCAAAAATCAATGAAACCAAGAGCTGGTTCTTCGAGAAAATAAACAAAATAGATAAGCCTCTAGCCAGACTTATTAAGAAGAAAAGAGAGTCAACACAAATCAACAGTATCAGAAACGAGAAAGGAAAAATCACGACGGACCCCGCAGAAATGCAAAGAATTATTAGAGACTACTATGAAAACCTATATGCTAACAAGCTGGGAAACCTAGGAGAAATGGACAACTTCCTAGAAAAATATAACCTTCCAAGATTGACCCAGGAAGAAACAGAAAATCTAAACAGACCAATTACCAGCAACGAAATTGAAGCGGTAATCAAAAAACTACCAAAGAACAAAACCCCCGGGCCAGATGGATTTACCTCGGAATTTTATCAGACATACAGGGAAGACATAATACCCATTCTCCTTAGAGTTTTCCAAAAAATAGAGGAGGAGGGGATACTCCCAAACTCATTCTATGAAGCTAACATCACCCTAATACCAAAACCAGGCAAAGACCCCACCAAAAAAGAAAACTACAGACCAATATCCCTGATGAACGTAGATGCAAAAATACTCAACAAAATATTAGCAAACCGAATTCAAAAATACATCAAAAGGATCATACACCATGACCAAGTGGGATTCATCCCAGGGATGCAAGGATGGTACAACATTCGAAAGTCCATCAACATCATCCACCACATCAACAAAAAGAAAGACAAAAACCACATGATCATCTCCATAGATGGTGAAAAAGCATTTGACAAAGTTCAACATCCATTCATGTTAAAAACTCTCAGCAAAATGGGAATAGAGGGCAAGTACCTCAACATAATAAAGGCCATCTATGATAAACCCACAGCCAACATTATATTGAACAGCGAGAAGCTGAAAGCATTTCCTCTGAGATCAGGAACTAGACAGGGATGCCCACTCTCTCCACTGTTATTTAACATAGTACTGGAGGTCCTAGCCACGGCAATCAGACAAAATAAAGAAATACAAGGAATCCAGATTGGTAAAGAAGAAGTTAAACTGTCACTATTTAAAGATGACATGATACTGTACATAAAAAACCCTAAAGACTCCACCCCAAAACTACTAGAACTGATATCGGAATACAGCAAAGTTGCAGGATACAAAATCAACACACAGAAATCTGTGGCTTTCCTATATACTAACAATGAACCAACAGAAAGAGAAATCAGGAAAACAACTCCATTCACAATTGCATCAAAAAAAATAAAATACCTAGGAATAAACCTAACCAAAGAAGTGAAAGACTTATACTCTGAAAACTACAAGTCACTCTTAAGAGAAATTAAAGGGGACACTAACAGATGGAAACTCATCCCATGCTCGTGGCTAGGAAGAATTAATATCGTCAAAATGGCCATCCTGCCCAAAGCAATATACAGATTTGATGCAATCCCTATGAAACTACCAGCAACATTCTTCAATGAACTGGAACAAATAATTCAAATATTCATATGGAAACACCAAAGACCCCGAATAGCCAAAGCAATCCTGAGAAAGAAGAATAAAGTAGGGGGGATCTCACTCCCCAACTTCAAGCTCTACTATAAAGCCATAGTAATCAAGACAATTTGGTACTGGCACAAGAGCAGAGCCACAGACCAATGGAACAGACTAGAGAATCCAGACATTAACCCAGACATATATGGTCAATTAATATTTGATAAAGGAGCCATGGACATACAATGGCGAAATGACAGTCTCTTCAACAGGTGGTGCTGGCAAAACTGGACAGCTACATGTAGGAGAATGAAACTGGACCATTGTCTAACCCCATATACAAAAGTAAACTCAAAATGGATCAAAGACCTGAATGTAAGCCATGAAACCATTAAACTCTTGGAAGAAAACATAGGCAAAAACCTCTTAGACATAAACATGAGTGACCTCTTCTTGAACATATCTCCCCGGGCAAGGAAAACAGCAAAAATGAGTAAGTGGGACTATATTAAGCTGAAAAGCTTCTGTACAGCAAAAGACACCATCAATAGAACAAGAAGGATCCCTACAGTATGGGAGAATATATTTGAAAATGACACATCCGATAAAGGCTTGACGTCCAGAATATATAAGGAGCTCACACGCCTCAACAAACAAAAAACAAATAACACAATTAAAAAATGGGCAGAGGAACTGAACACACAGTTCTCCAAAAAAGAAATACAGATGGCCAACAGACACATGAAAAGATGCTCCACATCGCTAATTATCAGAGAAATGCAAATTAAAACTACAATGAGGTATCACCTCACACCAGTAAGGATGGCTGCCATCCAAAAGACAAACAACAACAAATGTTGGCGAGGCTGTGGAGAAAGGGGAACCCTCCTACACTGCTGGTGGGAATGTAAGTTAGTTCAACCATTGTGGAAAGCAGTATGGAGGCACATCAAAATGCTCAAAACAGACTTACCATTTGACCCAGGAATTCCACTCCTAGGAATTTACCCTAAGAACGCAGCAATCAAGTATGAGAAAGACAGATGCACCCCTATGTTTATTGCAGCACTATTTACAATAGCCAAGAATTGGAAGCAACCTAAATGTCCATCGATAGATGAATGGATAAAGAAGATGTGGTACATATACACAATGGAATACTACTCAGCCATAAGAAAAGGGCAAATCCAATCATTTGCAGCAACATGGATGGAGCTGGAGGGTATTATGCTCAGTGAAACAAGCCAAGCGGAGAAAGAGAAATACCAAATGATTTCACTTATCTGTGGAATATAAGAACAAAGGAAAAACTGAAGGAACAAAACAGCAGCAGAATCACAGAACTCAAGAATGGACTAACAGGTACCAAAGGGAAAGGGACTGGGGAGGATGGGTGGGTAGGGAGGGATAAGGGGGGGAGAAGTAGGGGGGTATTAAGATTAACATGCAAGGGGGGGTAGGAGAAAAGGGAGGGCTGTACAACACAGAGAAGGCAAGTAGTGATTCTACAACATTTTGCTATGCTGATGGACAATGACTGTAAAGGGGTTTATAGGGGAGACCTGGTATAGGGGAGAGCCTAGTAAGCATAATATTCGTCATGTAAGTGTAGATTAGTGATACCAAAAACAAAGAAAAAAAAAAAAAAGGGCAGTTCCTGTGTGGTAACCTCCAACGAGTTCTACACAAGGGTATAAAGGGCATATAAAAGTGTAGGCAAAGGGTCTGTTTGTGTTTATACAGAGGATCAAAGCCTAATTGGGCTACCCCGAAAATGAACTAAGATACGATATGAAAAAGAACTTCCAACATCAGCACTCTCTGGAAGACTCATACCAGAAGATGATCATCAAAAAACCCCAACAAAGATCCACGCACTGCTACAGCTGTAGATGCACTCATCCCACCAGCTCCTGGACTTGCCATGGGAATGAGGAAGGAGATATCTAAGCTGGCCTGTGCGTACAGTAAAACAACAAATTTGACTGGATCTATACTGTTGGAACTCAACCAAGAATTAGGAGAAGTGCAAATTGTAGCGCTCCAAAGTCTTACAACTACAGACTATTTACTGTTAAAAGAACATAAGGGATGTGAACATTCCCCAGGAATGGATTGTTTTAATTTGTCTGATTTCTCTCAGACTGTTCAAGTTCAGTTGGACAATATCCACCACATCATAGATAAGTTTTCACAAATGCCTAAGGTGCCTAACTGGTTTTCTTGGTTTCACTGGAGATGGCTGGTAATTACAGATATGCTTTGGTTATGTAACTATACTCCTATTATGTTAATGTGTGTGTGCAATTTAAGTAGTAGCTTAAAACCTATCCATGCTGAAGTTACTCTACAAGAAGATATGTCAAAGAAATAATCAATCTTCCCATGTTTTCTTCCATCTGCTACTTCTATAGCTTTTCTTCTTCCTTCCTAATTACAACCCTTAAATAGAATTCGTGCCTCATATCAAATTTATCGAGTATCATAATTCTTCCAAGTGGTAAAGATACCTCAAGACAAATGCTGGGCATAGAAGCCACAGGGCATAAATATGCAAAAAAGTAAAAAGCTAACCTTTTCAAACAATAAGGCTTCTCTCTCACTTACCAACTTCACATTTCCCTGTATGGCCCCGGAAGATGACTGGTTAGCCAGAGACAGGTAAGATTCCTCAAGGGAGGAACAACCTAAGACAGGCACAGTCGCAGGGGGGCCATCAGGTGAGAAATTGGGGATCAACAGAGGTGAGGCTTAGAACCTCACCCCCCCTGTTCTGAGAGAAATCTTCTGCATCCGTGGATGTTTTATTGCCCTGGTCTAGCTTGGATTAACACATAGTCTACAGGCACACACCTGATCATCTACATTTGCTCTCTTACAACACTAAACTATGTTTTCTACCTTTATCTTGTATCTACCTACCACTTCAGCATTTTATTAAAAATAATAATAATAAAGAGAGAAATGTGGTATCCACATATAAATGAAGTATAAAAATCAAACGAATATTCATATTTGAACTGATTGTTTATAGTTCATAATGCATGAGCAAAACCGAAAGTTTCTGTGATGACTGCCCTTGTACTGTTCACTATGTAACTTATTCATTATGTAAGAATTTGTTCTCCATGTAAGAACTTGTTTGTTATGCCTCAGAAGATTGGAGACTGACGAAAATTAGGCTTGGGGTGGATTAATGATTGTGCATTGAGCATTGACTCCCCTATACAGAATTTTATTGTCGTTAACAATCATTTGATCAATAAATATGAGAGATGCCCTCACAAAAAAAAAAAAAAAAAAAAAAAAAGGACAGACTTCCAATGGTAAAATAAATAAGTAACCGGGATGTAATGTATAGCATAAGGAATATAGTCAAGATAATGTAACAGCTTGGTAGGGTGATAGCTGGAACCTCGAATTATGTATATAAATGTTCTACCACTGTGTTGTACACTTGAAACTAATGTAATGTAATACTGTGCGTCAACTACCCTTCAATAAAAAAATAATTATTAAAAAAAAAAAAAATGTCCTTACTAAAGATCTGAGGATAGTTCATTACAATGGAATTGACAAAGAAATTTGATTATTTCTATAACAAAAACACTTTAAGGTAATAACTGGGATTAGGACTGGTAACAGCATACCAAGACATTTCAGATTTCCAGTATTTCATATAATTTCTAGAATGTTTATATTAATATCATTCATCCATATGGTATAAGCTAAGAAAGTTATCATCACTTACTTGACAATGCTTCCCATCTAATTCAACATATTGAAAAAGCCTAATTAGTTTAGCATCTCCCCTTTTATAAGGAGAGAGAACAAATCCTTTGAGATGTTTCAAAGACACTCTGAAAAACCCAAAGTCATTCTGGGTCAAAAAGAGCTTATTTAGAATATTATTTTGGGAAGTTTGTCAAAAACATCAAAAGGTTTTTAAACACTAGGTCAAATAGGATAGTAAGTCATTATGAAACAATACTTCATAATCCACATAACCATGGTAACAGTAGATTTTAGAGACAAATACAGAAAGCCACATGATTCCAAGCAAAAATAGATCTTTTAATATCAAGAAGACTCAGTAATCAGTCCAGATACAAACAGCAAACAGGAATTACTTTGATAAAACACAAAATCCTTGTTTCTTCTTTTTTTAAAGATGATTAATTTAAAGAGCAAATAAAAAACTTTACAATTACCTCTCAAAACAGACCAATAGTCCAAGAAAACTCTGTCCTCTCAGCAGATGAAAGAAAATTTCTAGTGAAACTCATCAGTTGTGAATCAATCAGCATTTTTAGGTTGACGACTTTTAGGAAGACACCGTGTAATTTCTAAAGACATAATTTCCAGAGACTTTTTGTATACAGTTTTGCAATGTGGCATGAAACATGTTTACTGATAAATCCAATTATCTTAGTTCATCTGTAATAAGAACCAAAAGTGGATAAACCTATGTTCAGTAAATGCTTCATCATTCTTATTTGGAAATGATCTAAATAGTGAATTTAACTTCACTTATCTTTAAACTTACCAAAACTTTAAGTTTTCAGATTACTAAAAAGATTTAGGGAAACTATTTTAAAAGTTCAGTAAAATCCTTTTATCCTAATTACATTGATTTTATTTATTTGTTTGAATAGTTATGTTTAGATTACCCACAAAACTTCATGAGACATTAGACAACCAACCATCATCCCAAGCTGTTCTCTTGCTGACAAATATTGTAACAGAGATAACATTATCTTATTGGACTTTTAGTATAGCTATGTAGAATAAAAGTTTTATATTTAATGCTGATAACTCTAAAGATGTACTTATTTTACAACAACCTTTAACTTGCTTTTGTACTGAATATATTCCCAGATCACATGAACCTGAAAAACAAGTGGGTTAGTTTCTATGATTATTTCTAAGAATTTAATTTATATAAGCACTTACTTTTCAAGTCAGTTAAATAGAGCTCTTTCTATAAATTAATTTTGGTAATACCAGCTGAAGATAGAAAAATACCTTATTTCTAATATACATGCATAGACATATGTAAACACACACAGAGACCTTAAAAAGCATTTTAAGATTACTTTTTCCCTAAGCTTTAAATGAAATTCCCCCTTTTGTTTTTCTTCTGTTAAGTACCACCTCCGTGAAGTTTGCACTTTAATACTGACGTCCCAGAGGCGCAAGGGAGCCATACAAGTTTGGAAAAGCAACAGTTCAGAAGGATAGTACAAGCTCAGGTGAGATGAAATGGGCAGAAGATGGGGCCCTGAGACATCGCCAAACCTCCTTTGCTGTCGGCATTGTGGAATGAGGTGCAGGGGTGCATCAAAGATACAGAAACACATTTCATAGGGAAAACATAAATTTTGCTAGAGACAACATACATACATACACACATACATACATATATATATGTGTGTATATATATATATCCACACACACACATATATATATATATATATATACAGTAAACAATAATAACAGTAGTTATCAGCTTTTAGTGTAGGTGCTTCTCTGCAAGGATGCTTATTATAAGTACCAATTCCAAGACTTTATTTGAGAGTATTTCTAATCCACCTATTTCAGAGGAGGGCAGAATCTTCATTTAAACACCTTAGATAGACAAATTATAGATCTAATGTTTCAAATATTAAACTCCAAATATCATGATTTTATTCTAGAATGCATTAATTTACAGTGTGATTTCAAAATATTTTTATACATTAATAGTTTAATCTGATTCTGTTTGTTGGTAAGCATCTGTCATCATCGGACAAAATGGAACAGTAAAAAGAACTCATTCGTGGAATCAGAAACATGCAAGGTAAGTCTCAGTCTCTGACGTTTATTATCATGTAAACTGTTTCAGATCAGCTTTGTCATCTTTAAAATGGGGAATAGTGGTGCTTTTCTTAGTGGGTCATTAGGAGGATTAAGCGAGAAAACGGATGCTAAGTGACCAGCAAGTGCCCAAAATAATGTGGGCATATTGCAAATGCGATTCTCCCAGCCAGGTGACATGATGCTTCTCTAAATAGTCAAAGCAACTTGTTTTGAAGAGTTGATAGTTTTTTTCTTTCTTTTACTAAGTTTTAATCTTAAACTTACAGAGTAGTTGTAGATTTAATACAAATAACCTCTTATATATGTCATCTGTTCCACTAATACTAATATATTGTGTAACCATAGTACAATTATCAAGAGCCTGAAATTAAAATTAACACTATTTTAAACCATTTTTGAATACTAACATCCATTTTTTAAAACAACCAATTATTCAAGTAATATTCTGATTCATATCTAGGATCCCTAGTGCATTTGTTATCTTGCCTTTGTCTATCCTAGTCTGTAAAAATGTCTCAGTCTTTCCTTGAAACTTTTGAATAGTACTGATTTGAATGTGTTCATGTGTTTTTGGTGAGAATATGATATCCTTCTCAGTGCATCATATCAAGGGATTAATGATGTCAGTATACATTATTATTATGCTAATAAATTGTTTGAATTGGTACATGCCAGGAAAAGTTATTTTTTCTCTCCCTTTGTAGTTAATAAACACCTCGAGGGAGGTATTTCAAGACTTCGCGAATCCTGTGTCTTCTTTCACAAACTTCCCCATCTAATTTGAGCAGCCATCCATGGGCTGCCTTCTACAGTGTTTATCTTGGTATTTACCTAATAGTGATTCTCCATTTTCTCCTTTCCTTTTACTTTGTTTTTTCATTGAATTCTACTGTAAGAAAGAGTTATATCTTCTCTCCTGTGTGTTTATTTATTTTATTATTAATTTTACATCAGTGAGGACTCATAGATACTTGATTTTCTATTGATTCAAATACAGTACTGGAGTAAAAATTCTTTTACTGGCTACTTTGATTAGACTGATTCTGCCCTAAACTGATGAAGCAAAATTTGTGACTGGAAGTCAGGCTATTGTTCTGCCCTAAATAAGATTTTCCAAAAGAGTATCTAAATATGCAGAAACAAAAAAAGCATAGAAGCCACACAGCTCCTTAAAGAAATAATACTGAAAGACCAGAACATCAGATTTATACAGTGCTAATCGTACAACTGTCTAAGGGCCACAAGGAAAAACTGCCCGCTGTCCCCGATCACCATTTCTTCGTTTCCTGGAGTACACAGTGCGGTGTCCCAGAACACAAAGCACACACGTGCAAATACATCTTGTTTATGAAATTGTTATCGCAACACACGCAGACAAGTTGTTGGTACTTTATTCGGCATATAGTGGGTACAAAATAAATTGAAACTATTCTACTCTGTGAGATGACAGATCTTTATTTCCTGAATTTCTTGACAAACAACTAGGCGTTTGGCTCATGCCCATGTCATTTTTCCCAGCTCTAAAATTGAAATAGTAGTATTTGCCTTGCCTAACTTCCACAGGAGAATTTCCAGGGGTTCAGTGGTCTATAGCACGCTGTAAAATCGTCTTCGAAGGAAGAAAAAGATGAATCCTGCCTCTAAAATGCCTGATGGTTGGTTTCAGCTCTGGCAGCAGCATGTATGACAGTTAGGCATTTCACACTAAATCTTTCAAAGGATGTCTCCAAAAGCTGCCATATTTGAATGTGGTCCAGAGCAAGAAGGGTCTTCAGCGTGATGAGGATTCAGGACATCAGTCCGCAGGCTCTGGGGACGGGATGGAGGGCTGGGCTGAGCAGAGCAGGAGGCTGACGCAGGCCTCCCCAAGGCAAGGTTTTGGCAGTGAGACACACCGAGACCGATCCTGACAGCCCAAGACTGACCTGGTGTATCTGGAGTTGCCATTTGGGGCCCAAGATGACTTTGCCATAAGAAACAGCTGTCATGAATCAGGTGGCACCTGAGCAGGACAGCACAGACCTCGGTGTGGCCAGCACAGGCAGTTTGATGCAGTTCCTCAGTTTATGATTAATCATCCCCCTTTACTCCCAAGTGTTTTGACTGGATAGTAAGTGTGGTCACTCTGTTTGTTAGGCATCAAACCGTGAAGTTGACTTTGACTCCTGTGATGTCATCAGACTGAAGAAATATGTAAAGAGTTGACCCCGACATATTCTCCAGGTGCAAACAGTATTTGAACAGCTTCCCCTGAATGTTATGAGCCTGTCGGCACATATTCTTTGTACGGTATTGTACATAACATTGCTTTGAACAAGGGATCCCACATCACATTCAAGGAGGAAAGTGAACTAATGCCCTTAGAAATCTTTGATATCAATAAAGAGCAGAAAGGGGATAGAAAAAAGGAGTGGCTAAGAGCCTGTTTTCTGGAGATTGATTACCTGGGTTCAAATCCTCAGCAGCACCAGCTCCTAGCTCTCACCTCAGTCTTACAGGCTAGCCTCTCTCTCACAGGTGTGCAGCCTGGATACCTTGTGCCACCTTTCTGTGCCCCCTTCCCCTTGTCTGCAAAAGAAAATGACCATGATACCATATGTAGGTTATTGTGGGGACTACATGAGCTGGTGAATGTAAAGTTCTTGGACCTGCGCATGGCATATAGTTGGCACTTTATTGTTTTTATCATTATCATGTTTGTGATTCTGCAGGAAAATTGAAATTGTTTATTGGAGACCTAGTTGCAGTGCCAACTGAAATCAAACTAGTGATTCCCACAGCCCAGGAAGAGGCTGTCCTCCAAACTGTACACCAGCTCTTGTTCAGTGACCCATATGTACAGCATGGATGCAGAGGTCCACGAGGAAGGTAAGGGAGTCAAGGCTGGGGAAACATCTTTCTACCACATGTGTGGACTGAATCTCAAAAAGGCTTTTCCCAGTTCCTATGCATCTGTGCTCTGTTTAGGTGACGTTTAATTAATCCAAGGGAAGAATGCTTCCACATGGACTTAATAAATTATACTATACCACCCAGAAGCTGACCTATCCCACGGCTATTTCAGGCTTTCTGTGACATTCAGAGGAGCAAGTGAAAAGGGGCTCCATGAGGAACCAAGGTCTGTAACACCCATCAGGCCAGTACACTTCTTTGAAATCCTCTGTTCAGTGTTAAAACCAAGAAGCACCGCGGCAGTGTTTTTAGGCAGAGCACTGACCTCTTAAAAAGGCAGGTTTGTTTCACTCGAATAGTGAAATACAGAACAGGTGAGGCAATGTCTAAGGGAAAAAGATGTGATAGCATTGCAGACAAAGTGACACATTTATAAAGGATTTAGGTATTGGTCAAAAATTGAACTCTACCCTTAAGTGTATTTCATAGTATAAAAATCACACCCTGTAAAACATGTCAGTATACCCATAACACACACACACATATTTGCAACACACACATATTTGCTCTACATGTTAAGCATTTTATATATATATATATATATATATATATATGTAAAAGAAATAAAGGAGAAATAGAAAAACCCACAGTTATCATAGTTGCCCCTATTTAATGCATCTTTCAGTGTAATAAACAATCTAACAATGAAGCCCACTCCTGTGTGACACGGGTAGGACATCAGGAGCAAGGGAGATTTTTTTCAGGTGTGCAAGGTGTTTTAAAAATAGAATTTAATTATCAATGCAGTTAACATTAATGAGTATTCCTAGCCAGGGCCTAGCTGGCACATAGAAAATTCAAATAATCTAAAGACAAAATAGAATCAGTATTTCTTTGGGGTGAAATTCCTATAACATCAGGTTAACCATTTTGAAGTGTAAAGTCCAGTGGCATTTAGTGCATTAACAACTTTGTAAATTCCAAAATGTTTTCATCACCCCAAAGAGAAACCTCGTGCCAAAGTTTCCCCTTAGGCACAGGTGTGCATCCCAAGACCCCCAGGGGATGTCTGAAACTGCAGATTGTACCAAACTCTTATGCATTATGTTTTTCATATACATATTCACCTATGATGAAGTTTAATTTATAAATGAGGCACAATAAGATATTAATAACAAGAACTAATACGACAATGACAAAACACTGTAATAACGTTATGTGAATGTGGTTTAGCATACCTGCTGTTTTCCCCAAATATACTCTTTTGCCACTCTTGGAAGGGGCATTTTCATTTTCCTATCGATGTTTTCTAGGAATATCTTCTGCATAGTCTATTTTTCTGTCCTGATTGAGTTCAGCATTAGGTAAAACAGAGACAACTACCCTAGTGGACCTTTCAGAGAACTGCCAGACAGCTGGAAGCAGACAGACTCAGTGCTTATGAACAAGGTCCTGTTTGCTCTCTCTAGAAAGGCACCCACGTGGGGAACGCAGACTGCTGTACGGGGTCCGGGGGCGCCCAGGCTGACGTGCCCCAAAGCTCTCATTATGTTCCAGTCATCCTCTTCTTGGAACATACAATTAGTTTCTATTGATATTTGATGCTTTCCAGGGTGCTGGCATAGTTTATTCTGACACTTTTGCTCATATTGTGGGGTTTTAGGAGAGACAAATCTTTAGGACTTCCTATCTCACTATTTTCACTGACATCATGAAATTGAGTAACTTTTCTTGTACATTGAACTATTCCAAATAAGGATTTATTTAGCATATCATTCTTCAGATTAGCTGTTGGGCTGGACGCATTTGGGGAGTTCTGCTCTGTGCTAACTCAGCTCCTCTACATGAGCCTGAGGCTCAGGACTCACATTCCTTCGGGAAAGCAAACAGTAATCCCGCCCTTGACCATGTGGAGACATAGACCCAGCCCTTAATGAGAAGAGCACCCCTCCTGGGGTGACAGAGGGGTGAGAGGGGAAACGGGACTTCCACTCCCAGCAACAGGGATCAAAGTCACAGGGGAAGCCCATTAGCCAGAGACTTTAAGTAAGATACAGAGTTTTGTAACATAATACCTAAAATGTCCGTATTTCAATTGAAAATCACTCATCATGTAAAAAACTAGGAAGATATAGAGCTGAACGAAAAAGATGATCAAAGGATGTCAATACTGAGATGAGAAAGATATTAAAATGACCAGATAAAGCTTTTCAAGGAGCTATCATAAAAATGATTCAATAAACGATGAAAACACTAGAAACAAATGGAAAAGAAAACAAAGTCATAGCAAAGACAGAGAGATATAAAAATGAACTAAATGCAAATTTTAGAACTGAAAAATCCACCAACTGAAATAAAACCTCAGCAGGGCTCAAAAGCAAAGTGAAGGAGGCCAAATGTCAACAGGACATCTGAGTCCAAGGAGGAGGAGGATTGCGTGGAAGGGGGGTGTGTAAAGGGCAGCACGTGGCACAGGTGTGTGGATGGAGTGCTTCCTGTTGGTGTAACCTGTCGATTGCATGTGATGTTGTGTTACAGTTCTGCAAGATGTTGCCATTGGGAGAAACTGCATAGAGAGTAGATGAGACCTCTGCCTTACTTATTACTGGATCTAATCTTACATCAACTGAATCTAAAATGTTTAATAAATAAACATGTATTTGAAAAAGAACTCATACATAGATAAGAAAATGACCAACAACCCATGGAAGAATGAACAAAAAATTTAGGCCAAAACTTTACAAAAGAGCTTTTCCCATTGACCAATTTACATAAACAATTTTCAACTCCATTCTTTTACAAGAAACTTTAAAATAAAATCATGCTTCTATCCTTATTCACTCATCAGAAAAACTGAGATTTAAAGGATACAGGATACCAGGTATTTTTTTTAGAATGTGGAGCAGAGCTCTCATAACTTGCTTTTAGGAATATAAATGAGTGAGTCAAGGTTTGTCGTTTTTATGAACACATTCACCCAGTGTAAATCAATAATAACTCCATTCCTGAGTATATATTCAACAGGAGTGCATCCATATGTCCACTAAAGACATGTGCAAGAGTGTTTGTGATGCACAATGAAGAGCCCCATGTTAGCAGCTATGCAAGTTGCCTCAACAATAGAGTGTGAATTGTGGTATATTCCCACCACAGAGTGCACACAGCTTTGAGCCTATGGCATCTGCAGTGACATTCAGTGACCTGCATGCAGTGCACAAGCATGGTGGTGAGCAGCAAAAGAAGCCAGAACAAAAAAGAGGTACTTTGTGGGCTGAAATGTGTCCCATCCTAGAATTCATGGGTTAAAGTCCTGACCCCCATGTCTCAGAATGTGACTATTTGGAGAGAAGGTGTTTAAAGAGGTGAATAAGTTAAATCAGGGCACTAATGTGGGCCCTAATCCAGGAGGACTGATGTCTTTTAAGAGGAAATTAGGACACGGCCCTGAAGGAAGGCCATGGGAGGGCACAGGGAAGATGACCATCAACAGGTTCAGGCCTCCAACACCTGGGTCTCGGATTCTAGCTCCCAGAATGGTGAGAAAATAAATTTCTTTATTTGAAGCCACCTGGCATGTAGTATGTTTTTATGGCACCTGATGTAGGTATATGCTATATATCCACACTTTTGGAAACCACAAAAGCTGGTTAAACTACCCTATATTGTTATTGGTCAGATTAATGATTATCCTTAGAGAATAATGCCTTGGAAGGGAATATGACAAGGGTCTTCTGGGAAACTGCTAAGTGTTCTATTTCTTGAGTGCCAGGTGCTCGTTAAGCGGGTATATTTGGTTGGTGAAATTCATAAAGTGTATTGTATGTTGGGCATTTTTCAGTGTGTAGATTATATTTCAAAATATTTTTTAAAAGACTATACAGATAGATATCAGTGTGAATCTTGAAGTGAGAGATGTCATTCACAGGCATTGGGTTTTGGGAATGCTGGCTGTCTATCGTCAATTTTGTGTGAAGATATGACTTTGCATCCTCTCCCATGAGAATGAGAAGTAAGGGCTGGTGTGGTGATAATAGTTGATCTTTCCTTAGTTGTATGATATCACTGGATATATGGGAAGAAAGATGTATGCGTGGTCAGTGAAGGGGGTAGAAGATAAATGTGCCTGGGCAGCCAAGAACTTGTCGGAGTCTGCCTTCCCCATGGACAGTCCCTGCAAACACGGACCAGCCCCTAGTCGCATGGCCCCATAGCTGACGGTTCTCCATAGAACTGATTAGTCTGAGACTCATACGGGATGATGACCCCTCCTTGCCCCTCCCCCACCCCTCCTTTCCCCTCTTCCTCTTCTTCCTTAAATTCCAGGAACCTGAACTGTTGTATGGAAGGGTGCAAATATTATATCACTCTTTTGGACTCCATAAACTATTAATATCCCAATCAATTGGCTCTTTTGCTTATTTGAACCAAAATCTCTGTTTTAATTATAAGTTAAAGAACTACAAGTAGTAAGTAGATGTTGTAAAGTGGTTTTGAGAAGTAAAATAAATGTGTATAAATGGCTTGATAAAATTCTGAGCACATAGTAGGTATGGTATAAAGTGTACCTGTTCTGGTGACAAAACTTTGCTCATCCCCATCATTTACAGTATTACTAAAATAAGCCACAAAGAATATACAGGACTTTTAGGTGAGTGAAAGTATTCTGTATAATAGTATAATATTGGATATATGTCATTGCACATTTTTCAGAACCCATAGGATGTACAGCAGAAGGATTGACCCAAAAGTAAACTATGGACTTTAGATGGTAATTGGTGCCATTGTAGAGTCATTACTTGTGATAATGTACCACCTGGTGCAGAAAGTTGATAGGTTGGGACAAGGTGGTTGGTGAGGACAGGGGTTATATGAGGACTCTCTAGTTATGTTGTTCTTATTTTTGTAAACTCCCTTGCTATTCTTTGACTCATTAGAATTAAGTGGTATTGATTTGACTCCTTTCGTCTTCACAGATTTTATGTGACTATATATATATATAATTATACATAATTTAATATGTAAGTAGAAGCAAAAAATGTAATATACTTAAACATTTATGGTATGAGAAGACATGGAGTTCTATTATTGTTGTTTAATTTTTGGTTACTTCATATAGTTTTTCTTACACTTTCACCTACAAAAATATTTTCATGTTTCTAAAGTGTTGTATGTTACATATTGTATAGCATACATGTACATATTGTATAGTATATTGTTTTGTAGTAAAAACCATTATAAAATAATATTGTATTCATTTAATTATAATCAGTATAAATTATTTTATTTAAGAAAATAAAATTCTATTTTAAATATCTAATTATACATTTAATTTTAGAATAAATATGTAATTTAATTTATAATATATTTTTGGCTGATTTTATATCTAATATTAGTGCAGTAATATTTAGGAAAAGTGTATTGCCATGTTATACTGAGCTCTGTGATAAAGCAAACAAGATAAAACCTAATAAGACATGTTCCTTTGACAATCCAAGTATTATATTTTATAACTGAAAGTATACAAAATGCTAGGTGAGCCCTGAAAAGTAGTAAATACACATGCCAGGAGGAGAGAAATGCTTCATGGCAGTGATGACATTTAAACTAACTCTTGATGAATTCCAAGAATCCATTGGTGAAAAAGCTAAACAAAGTCTTTTCAAGAGGACGACCATAGCTGGGAAAACCACGTGGATTTGCCAAGCTGTGCTTTTGAGGCAGTGAGTAATTAAGTGTGCCTGGAATTCTGTTGCATTGTTCACAGTAGCAGAAATGGAACAAGATGAGGTGTGTAGAGAAATGATCATCAGGGACTGGTGTGGCCCATCTTAATACATGTGGCAATGCCCATATGGAGCCATTGCTTATTTTAAGGTCAGATGTGACATGTCCTACATGGCAATAATAATGGTATCATGATTTTCTAGGAAATAAAGGATAAGGGCCTGAACTAGTCACAAAATCTAAGAGAATAAATTGGAGTTAGAACAAACTCAGACAATGACATTTATGTAAAAGTTTGACCAATTATTTGTTTGGTAAGGGAGGATGTCATTAATATCACCTAGATTTTTGCTGCATATAAGTTGATGATATTACTTGAATATTGAAAAGTAGAAGAGAAAATGGTACCAAACTGGTATTTAGGGACACACAGAGGTATCCATGAAATGTGCCTAAGGGAATAGCCAATAGGTAGGACTGGCTGCATAATCATGAGGCCCAGTAGAAAATGAAAATGCAGGCCCCTTGTTGCAGAATACATAACATTTTAAAGGCAGGGCAGCAGAGGATTTTTCTGCATGTGGACAGCTCTTCCAGCTGGCAATGTAAAAATGGCAGCGAGTCCAGCGGAGTGTGTGGAACCGATGAAATAGGTTAAGATCACTGGGGTTGTAGGTGATAATTGAAGTAATGGGACAGCTTGGGGCTCATACAGAGGAAGGAACCCAGAATGGGGCCTGGAAAGTTGCATTTTCAAGGGAACTGAAAACAGGGAGGAGATTAAAAAGCAATGGTCTGATCATGAGAGTGTCAGGAATGTTAGGTAGGGAGGTAGACATTAGCAGCTGGAAAAGGGGAAGATAAGGTTCAAGGAAAACGCTGCCCAAACCTTGCCTAGGCAGGGGGTCCCTGTGAAGACAGTAAAGGCTCTGCAGGGAGAGAACTTCCTCCCCAACCAAATGCCAACATGGCCACAACTGAACAGAGCTAGAACTGCCCAAATCACACCTCAGCATGAAGAAGGGGCGTGCTCACTGAGAGGGATGGCTGTGTAGATGGACCTGTCAGTCAAATAACCCCTTTGTCAATCAAAGAGGCACCTCCTGGCCAGAATGCAACACATAAGCCTCCTGCTTATGAACGTTCAGCGTCTTCGTCTCCCTTGACTCTGGCTGGCTCCTCCCCTTGGAGTGCATTCAAATAAAACTTCCCCCTACTTTGCTACTGTGTCTCTGCTTTTCAATTCTTTGTTGCAGTGAAAAGAGAAATAAATATATTGGGATGTGGCCGTCAAGAAGGAGAAAGCAACCTGCACTGTAAAGTATCAGAAGAAAGTGGGCTGAAATGCAAATTCAGAAGCAAGCTGGAGTAGAAAATGAGAATCCATCACTTCTCGTTGAAATTAGAGGATTGAAATTAAAGGACAGTGGAAGAAATGCCCCAGAGGACCCAGGTTGGTGCAGCTGAGAAACGGGAGTAGCAAGCACTCTTGGGTGGTTGATTCTGCAAGTGTGTTGGTGTGATGTTCACAGACAATGGAGAAACAAAGCTGGCCTGATCCACTAGTCCTGGAAACTTCTTGACACACCTTTTCCTAGACTCAGAAAACATTTCTGCTTCTTTGGAAATCCCTAAATTCTGATTATTTGTTGAGCGTATCTCCCAAAGTTTAAAAGCTTTACCTTCCTGAATAGAATCCAACAGCGATTGTGACTTCGGGGCGTAAAATATATTCTCAGATCAGGGCAAATAACCTCTGAAGCCGAAATCAGTTAAAGGGAGAAATAAAGTGTGAGAGACACTTTTATTGCATACAAGAAGTCGTCCACTTCTGCTCATCTGTGTCTCTCACCACCCAGCTGCATAAAGGGGCTCCCCTACACCTCTCTGGTCCAGATATGCCCTCACTGCTCCCCCACTGTAATCACCGATTGATATGGAGATGCACTAAGGCCAGGTGAGAGATTCTGTAAATATTGCAATTTTACCCACAACAACCTACTGGCAGGATGAGCCAGGCTCCCAATCGCTTGCAGAGCTCTGTCGCTCCAGTTACCAACATTGGCAGTCAGGAAGCCTTACTTCTCTGAGCATCTCTTGCACTTGGGAAAAATGTCCTTATGTAGCCTGACAGCCACGTCATTTCCACATTCAGAGATCTGAGGGTCTGGAAAAGAGATCTGAGGGTTTTATGCCCCCAAATGCCACTGGCTTCTTGTCATATATTTTCTTTTGGGTACACGTATTTTCCTTTCTTGTTTTTCAATATTGAAGAATTTGTGAGAATCGTAAGATGGAAGGCTATGCATTTTTTTTAACCAAGCATCTGATATTAAGAACAATATCAGGCCTGCTACTTCTGTTACATCTCAAATGAGAAGAAAAATACCAAGGTCTGAATGCCAGTAAATGTAGGGATGTTTCTGTTTAGGGTATAGCAGACACGTTCCTTTCAAGGGAAAGGGAATGATTGCTACGTGAAAAGTCAACTCTTCGGTGTGCATCTTGATGATGTTTTACATGTGCATGAACTCATGTGACCCCCAACCAGCTTCAGGTCAAGGTACAGAGATCTGAAGGGACTCCTTGCCGCCCCCAGTCAGTCTCCCTACCCCACCGCATCCTCCCAACCTCTCACCTCCCTGCCCCGCTGGGGAATTACTGTTTGGGCTTCTGTTATCCTCAACTACTTTTACTGCTTCTGTTCTTGATCATCATTTAAATAAAAGCATATTGCAAGTGAAAAATAAACAAACAAATAAAAAGGAAACAAAAAGAACTGGAATTTAAAGCTAATCTTTCATGTTATTTACAGTTGTACATTTTATTTAAACCAGTGCTTTGTCACATAAAATCTTAGGCAAGCTTACTGTTTTTCAATATTGTATACTGGGATTTTATTTATTCAAATCCTACATGTCCTACATGGCAATACTAGATAAAGCAAACAAGATAAAACCGGGAAGACTAGACGTGGCTTATTATTTTAATTTTATAAAAGAAGAGGTGAGGTACAGTGTCAAAATGCCAAGGGGCATGTGAATAATGTCAAGAATTGAAGTCTCCAACTCTTGGTTAAAGGGTACGTCATCTATAGAATGTTCCCTCTGGCACTCATTTTAACATTCTCCCTAATCATCTTTTTTAGCAGAATAATCTCCTTTCTTCCCTTAACTTACTGCCTGAAGAAAATAATGCAGCACTAAGGAAAAAATAAAGAGAAATGAGACTTGATAATTTTCCAACTTAATGACCGATGTTTTGATTTTAAAGTGGTAACTAAATTAAGGATTCTAATAATGTAGTTGCACCTGTTCCATTTTGCTTTCACTAACTGGACTATGTGATAGCAAAGAATGAACCCAGTTTTTGATTCATTATTTGCTATACAATAGGAGCCTGATGTTCTTGAAGGAGGTGAGTGAGATCTTAATAATTTGCCAAATCCAAGAAAGTCATTAGCTGAGATGCAGACACTTAGTCTCAATGAGGCTTTCTTATTAGCTAAGCGATTCCCATTTGAAACACAGCCCAGCGATAAGCATGATGAGCATGGTAGGCACCTAATGATGTAGATCAAGGGACAGTTCTGGTCAGCTTGCCCTGCGTATCCAGAAGAGCCAGATTCACACTTCTATTCCATTATATACAGTCTATAACTCTTTTCTCTCCAATATTTTTCTTCTGTTTCCAGGACATTTGCTTTCTATGATTGCTAATGTCTTTAATCTATTATTTACACTTAATGACTTTCAAAATAATGCCACCACTCAGCGGTTGCTCCTCTCTTGCAGTACATTGGCTGAGCTATGTGTTCCTTACTAACAAATGAATTAAAGTCACAGATAGTTTTGTTCACAGACTCCAGGGGAGGCAGTAAAAAATGTAGAGCTTTATGTCACTGTGAGACAAATACTACCAAACAGACTAGACACGAGCATTTTTAGAGATTTTGCCAGTTTTGCCAGTTTTGTTTTTTTCCTGCTGGATTGGAGTATAACTTATGACTAAAACTCCAATTTATGACTAAAACTAATACTGAAATATATTTAAGTATACAAGGTAGTAGAAATATTGTCACCACTGAGTTAGTGAACACATCAACCCTAACACAGTTAACTTTTTAATTTTTTTGGTAAGAACACTTGAAAACTATTCTCAAAAGAAATTTCAGTTATGCAAAATGCAGTATTATCAACCATAACACTAGATCCCCAGAATTTATTCATCTTATAACTAAAAGTTTATACCCTTTTATCATCCTCTCCTTGTTTCCCCTACTGTCCAGCCCCCAGCAAACATTTTCTACTCCATTACTATAAGCTCAACTTTTTCTTCTTTAAGATTCCACATATGAGTGATACCATGCAATATCTGTCTTTCTCTGCTTGGATTTTTTTTACATAGTATGCCCTTCAGGTTCATCTATGTTTTGACAAATGGCAACAGTATATATTATCCATTCATCTGTTGAGGGACAGTTAGGTTGTTTCCATGTCTTGGTTATTGTAAATAATACTGCAAAAACATGGAAGACTGTGTATCTCTTTGAGGTAAGTTTTTTAAAAATTTCTTTGGATGTATAACCAGAAGTGGGATTGCTGGATCATACGGTAGTTCTACATTCAATTCCTTAGGAACTTCCACACTATTTCCACAGTGGCTCTTGTAGTTCAGTTTCCCACCAGCAATGTACAAGATTTTCTTTCCCTCACACATCCTTACCAGAATTTATCAGCTCTTCTCTTTAGCCATCCTAACAGGTGTAAAGTGATATCTCATTGTGCTTTCAATTTGCATTTGCATTTCCCTGATGACTTTAATATTGAGCATCTTTTCATATACCTATTAACCATTTATATGTCTTTGCAAAAATATCTATTCAAGTTAATTGCCCAGTTTCTAGTCAATATTTTATATATATATAAATATATATAGAAATACTAAGGGTAATAACAAACTACTATGAAAAATATATACCAACAAATTGGACAACTAGATGAAATGGGTAACTTCCTAGAAACCTACAACTTATCAAAATTTAAATCATGAGGAAACAGAAAATGTGAATGGATCAGTGATAAGTAAGGAGACTGAATCAGCATTCAAAACCTCCAAAGAGAATTCGAGTACCAGGTAATTTCACTGGTGAATTCTACCAAACATTGAAAGAAGAACTAATAGCAATCCTTCTTAAACTGTTACACAAAATAGACAAGAGAGAACACTTTCAAACACATTTTACAAGGTCAGCATCACTCCAGTTCCAGAGCTAGAGAGTAACATCATGAGAAAAGAAAAGTATAAGCCAATGTCTCTGATGAGCATAAATGCAAAAATCCTTAGCACAATATCAGAAAAACAAATTCAACAACACATTAAAAGTCCATATGCTAATATCAAGTACAATTGATTCCTGGGATTCAAGGAAAGTTAAACATACACAAGTTTAATAAATATGATATACCATATTAACAAAATTCAACATCTTTTCATGATAAAATCTCAATTAAGTGAATATAGAGGAAATGTACCTCAACTTAATAAAGATCATATATCACAAGTCCACAACTAAAATCATACACAAGTGTGAAAAACTGAAAGCATTTCCTCTAAGATCAGAGACAAGAGAAGGATGCCCACTCTTGCCACTTTTATTTAACATAGTACTGGAAGTCTTAGCCACAGCAATTAGTCAAGAAAAAGAAATAGGCATCCAAATCAAAAAGGAAGAAATGAAACTCACTATTTATAGATCATCTGATACAATATATAGAAAACACTAAAGACTCCACCAAGAAACTATTAATTCTCATAAATTAATTCTCAAAGGTTGTAGGATACAAAATCAATACACAAAATTCTGCACATTTCTATACACTAATAGCAACCCATAAGAAAGGGAAGTAAGAAAACAATCCTATTTACAATTGCATCAGAAAGAATAAAATAGCTTTGAATAAACTTATCCAAAGAGGTGAAAGACCTGTAGACTGAAAACTGTTTAAAACACTGATGAACAAAATTGAAGACACAAATAAATTGAAAGATATTCCATGCTCATGGATTAGAAACATTCATATTATTAAAATGGCCATATTACCCAAGTCAATCTATATAGTCAATCAAAATTCCAGTGGCATTTTTTTCAGAATTGGAAATATCTATCCTAAAATTTGTATGGAACCACAAAAGTACCCAAATAGCCAAAGTAATCTTGAGAAAGAACAAGTCTAGTGGTATTACATATTCTCACTTCAAACTATACTGCAAAGGTATAGTGGTCAAAAGAATGTGATATTAGCATTAAAAGAACACATAGATCAATGGAACAGAACAGAAAGCCCAGGAGCCAAGTATATACAATAAGGAAAGGATGGTCTCTTCAATAAATGGGGTTGGGGAGCCTGGACAGCCACATACATGAGAACGATCTGGACCCCTACCTTATGCGATACACAAAACCCAACTCAGTATGGATTTAAGACTTAAACATAAGAACTGAAACCATAAAATTCCTAGAAGAAAACTGTGGAGTAAGTTCCTTGATTTCAGTTTTGGAAAGGATTTTTTAGATTTGATATTAAAAAGAGAGGCAACAAAACTGAAAAAAAGCAGTAATACATCAATATAAAAAAGTATTCTGTACATCAAAAAAAAAGAAAAACCTGTCAGCAAAATGAAATATCTGTCTGTGGAATGGGACAAAACATTTATGAGTAATATATCTGATAAGGGGTTAATATCTAAAATATATAAAGAACTCATATTACTCAATAGAAAAAAAGCTCCATTAAAAATGGACAGAGTATCTGAACAGACATTTTTTCCAAAGAAGATGCAAAAATTGCCCACAGATACATGAAAAGGTGTTCATCATCAGAAATCATCAGGAAAATGCAAATCAAAACCCAGTGAGATGTGACCTCACGCCTGTTAGAAAGGCTATTACCAAAAAAGAGAAACGACCCATCCTCCCCAGTGAGGATATGGAGAAAAGGAAGCCCTTTTTGGGGATGTCAATTGGTTCAGCAACTATGGAAAACAGCATGGAATTTCTTCAAAAAATTAAAAACAGAATTACTATATGGTTCAGGAATTGTACTTCTGGGTATTTATTCAAAGAAAATGAAAACACTATGTCAAAAGATGTATGTATCCTGATGATCATTGAAGCATTATTTACAATAGCTAAATGTGAAAGCAATCTAAGTGTCCAGTGATGCATGAATAAAGAAAATGTGGTTTATATCTACAATGGAATATGGAATATTATTCAGCCATAAAAAGGGAGTCCAGCCATTTACAACAACATGAGTGGGTCTTGAGGTCATTATGTGAAGTGAAATAAGTCAGACAGAGAAAAATACTGCATGAACCCTGGTATGTGTAGAACCTAAGAAATAAACAAATAGAGGAGCACATAGATACAGAACACAGATTGGTAGTTTCCCAAAATGGATGAATATAACATGGGTATATGTAGTTGAAAGGCACAAACTTCCAGTTACAAGATAAATAAGCCCTCAGGATTTAATTTACGATGTGGTAAACCAAAGCTAATAACATTGAACCATGTATTTGAAACTACATCTAAGAGAGTAGATCTTAGATGTTCTCAGCACAAGAAAGTGTAGCTATGAATGGTGATAGAGGTTGATTAAACTTTTTGTGGCAATTGCTTTACAATACACACATACATCAAATCATTTGTTTACACCTAAAACCAATACAATGTTATATGCCAATTATATCTCTATTTAAATACTAAAAATACACTAAAATAACTTCCTAAGCATGTCTAACTTCTATTTTTTGCTGTTAATTGTATCCCAGGTACTGTGTTAAATTCTATTCGTCTTATTTGTAAAAGTCCTTAGCTTACTTTAAACAAAAGAAAATTTCTTCTGTACTTCAGAATTTTTTCGACTTCCCACCCTTCAGCACTACAGAATTCCATGGCTTTATTTCTCCCTATGATTATCCCTCTAATTCCCTATTATATTCTCCCTAATAATATAATCAGGTGCACACTGAGACAGCTGAGCTTTCTAACCTGGTTCCATCTGCCCATCCCCTGCCTCAGAGAGACCCTCAACCTGAAAGGTAGTGAGTCCTAAGGTTGTATTTTTAACCTCCTTTTCTCAGTTTTGTGTATGTACGATCACCCTCTTTCTTATCTTCTTGACCATGTGCAATCAATCTTTTGATGTTGTAATATTCCTTTTCTTTTTAAAACTTG
This sequence comes from Manis pentadactyla, assembly GCF_030020395.1. Taxonomy (NCBI): domain Eukaryota; kingdom Metazoa; phylum Chordata; class Mammalia; order Pholidota; family Manidae; genus Manis; species Manis pentadactyla. Next base: position 698,888 of record NC_080026.1, read on the forward strand.
TCACCAGGTTCTTTACCCCTTCATCCTGATTTTTTTTTTCATTTGTTGGGACTACATTTGTTAGTAATTAATTTGTACAATGTATGTAAGCAATAATGTTTCTAAGCTCTTTTCCTACCGAAATGCTGTTGGTTTGCTCTCTCACAGGAGGCCAAGTTTGCATTGCTATAGAATTCCAGCTTCAAAGCAGATTCCTGCAGAAACTCAGGGGCAACATCCCTCCAGGACATCTTTTATCTCTGAGTTTGAGGCACCTGGGGACCAAATCAAACCTTTCATAGCAGCAGACCTTCCCTGGCTGCCCCGTTTTCATGATGTATAATATTCCTACGTATTTTCCATGTGCAGGTGAGATGCACTCTTCTTTTCCATAGATATTATGATGTTCTGTTTTTCATGTCACATTTTCTGTAATTTCTGAAAATTTTAGTGAGGTTTTGGGATGGATACCTGTTTCTGTTCAGTTTTCTGCTTTTGTCCAGTTCCCTTTGGGGAACTTCTCACTATCAAAGCCAGGCAGTAACACCTCCCAATTATCCCTGCTTTTCTTTTTTAGTCAGCAATGGAATTGACTACTTCTTAGAAATTTGAGGCACAAATGTAGATCTTCCAAGAACTTTACAGATGTTTCCAATCTTATGTGGTAGTGTGTCCCCTAGAAATCAGGACATTACAAATTATTTAGAAGTTTCTAGGCTTAAGAAGACAAAGTGTGTGTACCATCAACCAGCTGCAGTCAGACACTGATCCCTCTGCAGACCTTTATTCCAGGGGGTGGGTGAATAGCACCCTAACAATGGCTGGTAAGGAATATTTGCAGATTCAAAAGAATCTCTAGTCAGTATACTGAACACCATGGGCATTTAATATTTCAACTACAAGGAGATTCTTTGTCACAGTAATAACAACTGAGATTCGCTGTCTCTGAGGGGAAGTATGTCATGTATATTGTCCATTTAACCATCACTGCCCCTCTGTTAGTCCTTCCGCCTGTTTCACAGAGAAGCCTGGGGCTCTGAGGTTGGTGGAAGCATTTGAATGCAGGTCCACCTGACTTCCAAGTGCATGCTTTGATCTCTGTGCTGTATGGCTCTAGTAAATGTTCTTTCATTTCAATGGTAAGTTGTTATATTGCTGATCCCATCTCAACCTGAAATGGCAGAAGCAGCTAACGCATTCGAAGAGAAAGAATGAGGTGGTCTATTCAAAACACTAGGATAGGAGCCCACGGATAATGCCTGTTTCACAGTTCTTGGGTAACTGCTCTGCTGCGAAAGGCCCAGTTCCAACTATTAATAAATTACAAATTGATGCTCATCTTTTAGTTGAGTTGAACTTATGATGAAAGATCAATCTCTGAACTCACCCAAAGTATGATCTTTAGTGGTGAAATCTTTTTGTGAGTTTTTCACTTTGTTGTCTCCTAACATAGAGAAATGAAAAATTAGAACTGAAATTTCTGGGATAAACATTTGCCTATTTTTCCATAACTTTGGCCTGTTCACAATGCTAAGATGTGCATACAGTGGGATACACATGGCTTACTGCGCATTTTAGTGGATAAGTGTGTGTGTGTGTGTGTGTGTGTGTGTGCGTGTGTGTGCGTGTGTGTGCGCACACTGAGTTGTTTTAAGAAGAAGCTGAATGTAACACGCACTTTGCTTTAATTGTTTAAAATACCTTCAGGCACATTTTGCTGTGTTCATTGTGAAGGAGGGACAGTTAGACAGAGGCAGTGATCGGGTGAATGTCTAGCACCGACTCTGTGGTCCTTGCCCGCCCACCACGTTGCTGCTTTGACGAGGCAGCGGTCTCTTCTCTGCTTTGTCTCTCCTTCCCTTTGCCTCCACTCAGTGTGCCTGGAGAGGGAGAGACACAGAGACGGCAGACTTAGATCATGATATGACACTCACAGCAACATCCATGATTTCCCTAAGTGTAAATTTCCCTAAATCTTTAGATGCTTCTTCAGTCGTGTTATTATGGGTTTATGTGGTACCCTTTACGTCTCTATTCACGTGGATGGCGATTCCCAACTGCTGGCCCCTCGCTCCTAAAACTGAGCTGTGAAGCCAGTCGGAGGCCAATGTGAGTTTGACTATCACTGTAGCCATGTTAGCTATTTATATGCATGCATGTGGCATGTGCCAACAGCTGCTTTGGATTTAAGCATGTCTGACAGGACTTAATATCAACACAGAGGTAGTCTTAAAGGCAGAATGAGAAACATGTCGATTACACAGCTTACTTCCCAGCCTCAAAATTTTGCATATGACATAAAAAGGATATGTTATATGCAATATGTATTTGGTGTCAAAGTTACAAAGTGGAGTACAGTTAGTAAAACGTTTCCCTCATGTGATGCTATTGTCACACATGGTGGCTCAGGAATGCTGACTTTCCTGGGGGGACTCAGAGGCCAAAGACGAGGAGCATCATGATATTGCTTTAATACTAAATGCTCTCGTTGAGCTATTCTGAACATTTCCTTAGTAATTCATTGTTATTAATAAATACAATTTAGCTTTTCTGAATTTTCTTCTTTTATACCTGCCTCCCATAGGGTCATGATTTTTTGAAACCCAAATCTTAAAGAAAAAACATATATATGTATGTGATTCAGTCAGGCTTAGTGGCCCTTCCTTGGCTGAAACCAGTTGGTTTACTAGTTTGCTTGGTTTTTGTTTATCTGGCAGTTTTTCTGCTCCTAATTTATTTTGAGTTCTGGATATGCTTTAAGTTTTGTATTTGGAGAAAGAAGAAGAAAATTATGACCTTTTCAAAACAAGCACAAATGAAAGAGTAGAAGAGAAAGAATATCAGAACTCATATTTACCAGCCCCTGCACCTCGTTCCCTGGCAGAAGAACCCCACCAAGTCCCGAGATACTTACCAGGGCGTCCATCCTGTGGCAAAACTGCTGGTCACGAATATCAGTTTTTCCATGTGATGGTGGTTCCTTTTATTGTTTTAATATTAATTATTTTTCAAGCATACTTTCTTATATCGGTTGTCTCTGTTTCTCCAATGCCATCTTTGTAAAATGGGTAGAGAAATGAAGCTGAGGATCAAGGAGGACTGTCAGAGGCGGCAGCTCTGTCTGATCTACAAGCTCGGCAGAGGCAGCGGCTGGTCCCCGTGGTTGATGACAGTGGGCCTGGCCGGGAACATAGTACCTGAGACACAGCTGCTGTCTTTGAAATAAACGTAAACGGGTGACTGTGTGAAGGGTGCCTAATTTTGAGACCACATCTCCACACCTCTCCACCTCAAACCACAGCTTTTCACCCAAGCACGCAGCTGGGAAGACCCACCCCTCGACTCTCCTGGGCCCCCATTTAACCTTTGTTATCCTGTCATCTTGCAAGAGATGTTGCGGTGGACCTGACATTGGAGGATGTGAATAGACTCACCAGCGGATAATAGTTCATAATCATGGCCTTTTCCTTCTAGACTTAAAAGCTAACTCCGATTACAGCCAGTGTCGCCATAATCAGTATCTCCTAACATTTATGCTGCACTTAATATTTTCAAAGTACTTCAGTTACTTAGTGAATAGGCCAACATTCCCATGAGGGATGGCCTTGCTATTATCTACAGGTTCTGTGGACAAAGGTCCTGCTTAAGTGCAGAAACTTGCCTAAGGCTTTTGAAGAGAAGGAAATTCGTCCAGCCCTGTGGCTGGACAAGGGCTCCCATAGCAATGGACAGAGGCTCCCGGCTGAAAGTGAGGGGCTTCCCCTCTGGTTTGTTCCTCCCCTGCATGCTTGCATCTTGGGCCACGCCTCCACTGGGAAGGCCTCTCTTTCTCTTCCCTAGCTGACTCTGAGAGCCCCGCCTCTGAGTGTGTGGAGGCCGGGGCCTGCAGGAGGGCAGGAGAAAGGTGAGCAGCTGCAGGGCCGCCCCAGGCCTCCTCTGGGTCTATTCTGACATCTCCTCGCCTACTGCTGCTCGGAGAGCTGGGAAGGCATTTGTTTGATTTGATAGTTGGGGTGTCCAGGGCTGGGGAATGGGAGGTGCACCAAGCTGGGGACGACTCCAGAGGGCCCGTCGCCCCCACTGCCCTCGGCTGGCCCCGGGGTCATGCTCCCCAGACTCCAGGGTCCCCTCCCCTGATGAATCTTCCATGTGCCCTTGGCCAAACTTCAGTGCTGGGAGATTATTACTGAGAATGTTTCACCTTATCTGTAATTAGAAAGCTGCCTCTACAATTATTTATTGAACTTCTGTGTGCTGTGCTGGGCTCCTTAGTCCTGGGAATGGCTCAACAAGCAGGAGGGCCACTCTCACCTTTGACCCGAGCCTAATTAGTTACTTTATTGTAAGAATTTGGAAAATTGAAAATTTATAGCAATGAAAAGAAAAATGCACCCCTACAGCAAATGAGAATATCTTTCCTTACTTATTTGAAAGATAGAAAACATCTCTTTAGAATTGCAAAGGCACCAATGGATTTTCTTGTCAAAAATCCTTTCTAATTGGGTCTGAGAGATCCACTGTTACTCTTTATTGACACGATGGTAAATCAGCTTATGGTTCAATTTAAAACAAGAGAAAAATTGCCCTTTCTGTCACAATCCTAAGAGGGAAGCGTTTCTTTCTTCACAGAGCCTAGTTCTGATTCCCATGCATGTGTGTTGTTGTGTAGACAGTGTGTACAGCCTTTAGGGCCATTTTGTTTTTCACTGATTATTGCATCTTAGATGTTTTCCATACTTCTGTAATGAAGACACATACTTATTTTTTTATTTGACCCCGTCTCACCTCAACATCATGTGGGAAGCCTCTGAAATGTGCTTATAAGGCAATGAGATTCCACGTGTGCAGAGCGTAGGGCTGAGGGCAGAGGGTTCAGATGGCCTGAGTTCAATTCCCAAATCCACCTAATAAATGTAAGCCATTGCCCAAGTTATTTAAGGCCCGTGACCTCCATGAGCATTCGGTAGGGCGATGGATTCAAACTCTTGGTCACTGCCTGGTAAAAAGGAAGGACTCACCAAATGGTGTTGTTAAAAAAGAAATAATTCTTAAACAATTTACCTGATAAGGGGTTAACATCCAAAATATATAAAGGACTCATGCACCTCAACACCAAAACACCTAACAACCAAATTAAAAAATGGGCAGAGGACAGGAACAGACATTTTTCCAAAGGAGACATACAGATGCCAACAGGTCCATGAGAAGATTCTACACATTGATAATCCACAGGGAAATGCAAATAAAACCACAAAGAGATGTCACCTCACGCCAGTCAGAATGGCCACTACCCAAAAGACAAGAGATAACAAGTGTTGGTGAAAATATGGAGAAATGGAAACTTTCCTACACTGTTGGTGGGACCACAAATTGGTGCAACCACTGTGGAAAGCAGTATGGAGGTTCCTCTAAAAACCAAAAATAGAAATACCTCATGACCCAGTGATTCTACTCCTAGGAATTTACCCAAATAAAACAAAATCCCTGATTCAAAAAGATATATGCAGCCCTATATTTATTGCCATATTATTTCCAACAGTCAAGATATGAAAGCAACCTAAGTGTCCATCAGTAGATGAATGGATAAAGGAGATGTGGTACATATACACAATGGAATATTATTCAGCCATAAAAAGAAAGAAATACTGCCATTTGCAACAACATGAATGGAGCTAGAGGGTATTATGCTAAGTGAAATAAGCAAGGTGGAGAAACACAAGTAACATATAATTTCATTTATTTGTGGAGTATATAAACAAAACAAAATAACAATAGACTCATAGATACTGAGAAGTGACTAGTGGTTACCAAGGGGGAGAGGTTGTGGTGGGTGGGTGGTAAGGGTGAGGGGAAGAAATGGGCACAAAATCTTCAGTCATATTATAAGCTGGTCACAGCGATTCTAATGCAGCATGGCGAATGCAACCAATGATACTGTAACATCTTTCTGTGTTGACATATAGTAACTGCCCTAGTTGGGGTGAGGATTTAATAATATGGGTAACTGTTGTACCACTAGTTGTATAGTTAAAACCAATATAATACTGTATATCAACTATAATCAATAAAAAATAAAATAATTCATGACAATGGAATTACATAGTGGCAGAATATGAAAATGAAATCAGAAGAGTCTTTAGTATAAAATATTGCACCCCAGAATGTCTTCCATTTACTGCAATGGCACACTGTGGTGGCCTTCAAGGTTTTACATGTTTTATATGTTTTATATATTGACATATCATATCATTTATTAAATTGGAATGATTTTGATATTGTTTTCTGTATTCAATTATTCTATATGCTCTTGTAATGATATTTCCAAGATATTTTCTTTATAGGTGTATTTCTCTGACATAAGGGACTCAAAAGGTATCAATATTACTGCATAAAACAGACACTGGGAATGTATGTTCAGAATAAGATTAAACTGGTTAATTCATCACACCTTATCAAACACTGGATTTAATGTTCGTCAGCATTTAAGTTTATATGGAACAGAAAACACAAACAATGTAAGGGAAAGGTGACATGGCTGTCATGATACATAACATGCCTGGTGCTTACCATGCGATCCAGTGACTTTGCTCCTGGGTATTTACTGGAAATTTATGTCCATCAAAAGCCTGTACATGGATGCTTACTGAGGTTTTTGATCATGATTGCCAAAACTTGGAAGCAACCAAGACGTCCTTCAATAGGTGATGGGTAAACTGAGATCCATCCAGGTGATGGAATATTACCCAGTGCCGAAGGAAGGGGTGATTGAGCCATGAAAAATGTGGAGGAAAGATGAATGCATCATGTTCTAAAAAAGACACTCTAAAAGGCTGCATCTGTGATTCCAACTCCATGGTTCTGGAAAAGACAGAGCTATGAAGACAGTCAGAGGGTCAGTGGTCACCAGGGTTGGTGGTGAGGGAGGGATGGGTAGGTGGAGCCCCGACTGTATGGCAGTGCGGTCACTCTGTGTGCTACTACGGTAGTGACTGGAGCCGCTATGCATTTCTGGAAACCTGCAGAATGTGCACACTGAGCGTGAACCCTTATGTGAGTGGTGGCCTTTGGGTGACAGTCGATGCAGTCGTAACAAGTGTCCAGCTCCGGGGCAGGATGCGGATGGTGGGGGAGGCTGTGTTTACGGGGGCAGGAGGCATGTGGGGTCTCTATACCTTCCTCTCGGTTTTGCTGTGAACCTAAACTGCTCTAAAATAATTATGTCTATTTTTTAAAAAATGCATGATGAAGGGATGCCAAAGCTTCAGAGTGTTTCAACTGTGACCTGTCTAGATGGTGAAGACTGACACTTCAGAACAGATGATTTCAAGTCCTTTATGCACCTTCTTTTAAATTGGCTCTGCTAAGTGAAAGAGATGATGCACATCAAATCTGAGACATCAAAGCCACCCCATAGCACATTCATATTCCAGAGCTCTACACACTCTCACACATGTGTTCATGTATGTATATGTACATATATGTATCTCTTTTAAGAAAATCATATACACATACGAATGTTCGGAAACTTATTGCTCTCAAGAAAGAATGGATAGTGGCAATGTGAGCAGAGATGCGCTGATCATGTGATAACATACAAAGCACTGCTCTCTCCGTGGGAGACAGGGACACAGAGGAGGCTGCTCTCAGGAAGCTCAGCCCTGGTGGGAGGGACAATGTGACGTGGACGGTTTGTACCCAGCAGTGGGGAGGGGCGGCAGCAGTGGTAGGGAAAGGTGGGGTAGCCCCCCATTCCCCAGAACCACCGTTCCAGAAGACGTGGTGAAGGTGGGGTTTTCATGATCAAAAGTGATGGATTTTAGCTACTCTTCCCTCTGTCTAGGAATTTACCTCCCCTGCAGGGTGGTACAATCTCATTCCGATCTTGTTTTCCATCCCATTATCATATTACTCAGAGCATGTCCGTCGCTCTGTTCCGTGTGCGCCTCATTTGTAAACGACATTGTCAAGCTCTTACCGCAGCTGTTTGCAGAGCGTCAGAAAGCTGTCAAAGCCGCAGTCAAACTGTGCACAGCGGACAGAATGAGACACACTCGTCAATGATTAAAGGCACCTCGTAAGTGATCCTCACTGAGGAAGTGAAAATGTCAGCCCGAGCCTGCAACTGCTTCTCACCTGGGATCAAGCCGCGGCCAGGGCTGCTGACAACCAGGGGGACACCTCCCGGGAGGGCGGGGGCTCTGGGAAAGCGCCTTTCAGCTTACCTGTGGCGTTGTCACAAGTGGGGCTGTGCCCCTTTTTTCGTATTTATTACAGGACCAGGATCTTTTCCACAGCAGGCCGGCCTTGGGAATGGCATGTGCTGGTTTTACGGGAACTAGAAAGCTCTGTTTCATAAAAATCAGGCTTCGTCACCATGTAGCATTAGCAGGAAGCCTGTGACCTTGAAGGAGAGGTCGTGTCAGACTGTCTCCCACAGGACATGCATCTAAGGACTCTAAGCTGACTTGGTAGCTGCCAGCATTTGGGGAGCATATTAGTGGTAAGATTTGCTATTGCAGGAATCTAGAGAAAAAAAGGATATGCCATTTTTTTCTGCTCTATTATCCATATACATAAAATCTGCACTTCCTTCTCGAAGGAAACACCTGAGTAGAATAGACTAAATCCCCAAGTTTCGTTTATGTCTTGGGATTATAAAGTCCAAATATTGCAAGAGACATTGACATCATCTGGATTAATCTCTGCTGTCTCAATGCCATCTATAAAATACTTCCCAGGTGGTCGCCCTGGCTGTATTTAAGTAGTTCCAATGAAAGAAGTTCACCATTCTCCAAAAAGCCCAGTCGATGCTCAGGACATCTGACTGCCAGGAGTTTCCATCAGACTAAGGTGTGTCTTTATCTATGAATTTAAAATGTGTACCATTTGATTTATTTTGAGCTAGGCATTGTACCAGATGCATAAATAGTCACTGATCCTGATCCTTAGAGCAAATCTAAGGTGGTGTTATCCCATTTCAGCGGATGAGAATCGGTGCCCAGAGCGTAAGTACTTTGCCCAATGGCCCAAAAGTTTGCCTCTCTTAAACATCAATAGAGGAATTCAAACCCAGATTGCAGAACTTCAAACTACCCTCTCCCCTGTTTTTCTTTATTTCTTTTTTTAAAGTTTAACTCTGAAACCACCCAGCAGCTCAAATTCTTCATTCTGGGGATAATATGGGAAATTGGTAGTATTTAGTAAGAAGTCAGTATTGCTGTGTTTCAGAGTGGTGACATTAGGATGTTTAAACTTTTAGTTTTGTAGGTAATATGATTGCTGTCATGGAATCCTTGACTAAGCCTTAGTTTTTACAAAGGGACTTGATCATGGGTCAGTTATAGTCCTCTTTTGAAACGTATGTCAGACATCAGAATTTTGGAAAACAGAATCTACTCTAACAAGTTTAAGCAAGACAAGGTTATTAAGGGATATTGGACAGATTTCAGAATCCTCATGCGAGTCAGAGGTGGAGCTCTGCGTCTCTGCCCGCAGGGAACCAGGGACGACACTGTCCCCACGGGGCTCCCGTACCACAGGCTCCGTGTCTGCTGCCCTTTGGTGCGCCCCTCACTTCAGTGTCCTGGAAGCCCTCCACTGCTGCCCCTCCGGAACGCTCGCCCTCACCCACCACCCTGCTGGGAGACAGACTCCGTGCGGCGTGTGTCCTTACTGTGCCCTTCAAGTAACACCGAGCAGGTGCGGCCCAGAGCTGCGGCCTCGTTGGTGTGACCGGGCCCTCCAGGAGAGGGACAGGCGAGACCAGAGGTGGGACTCTCTGCTGGAGGTGGGGAGGGCGAGCAGGCTCCCAGTCCCCCTCCAAAGGGCGAGAGCGTTGCTGCTAAGGACAGGCAGGAGCCTCACTTCGTCCCTGGGGGACATGCAGTGTGTGGAGAAGTAGATTCTGTGATGAGGAGAGAAAGAACCGCTCCCACGTTTGCTCAGCCACCGGACGTAGCTGTGTTTCTATTCGTGCTGTGTGAATATCCCCTGGTCTCAAAGCCGTTTGTTCCCACCCTGGGGAAGCTTGGAGTGACCGGATTCACCACCTTCTCTACTTCCTCACGTGGAAGGGCCCTGGCCTCGCCATGCTGGACCTGGGCCCTTTCAGACTTACTGGGGACAACTTCCACAGCCTTTTCCCCATTTTTCTCCCCTTCCTATGAAATTCCATAGCTTGTATCATGTTTAGCATATATATACCCTCTGAGAAGGTATTTTAAATGCATGAAAGAATAAATTAGTCATAAGACCTTACTCTTTGCTATTCACTTTTGTATTTAAATTTGGGGAAGTCAGATCTTGTAATGAAACATGGTTTCCTTTATTTTTCGAGTGGGAAAGATCATTGTTTTCTTCTTATTGGAAACCCTTGGACCATGGAAGGCCGAGCTTAATTTCTACTTTTTCAACAGCCATTCTGACCAACTTAACTTGAAGTGACAATTCTCATTGCTCTGAATTTCTAGAGAAAGGGTTACTTACGGCATTTATTTAGCCATTAGCAACATGTTCTTTGGTGACATTAAAAAAAAATGTCTGTAAGCCTGCAGAGCAAGCCTGTGGCCAGGGACAAAGAGTGTCAGGAATTGGCAGGAAAGGCAAGTTGTCCCTTTGTGATTAGTTTTGTATGATATACTGCTAGTCCCTATACTGTACTATTTTATTTGCTATGATTTTTTTCTATTTGTATTTCCTCTCTGGAGATAGGTTGTCATGCTTCGGAGAAATACCGTTATGACTTAGATGGGAATTTTGGCAGCACAGGAGTCAGTTGTTGCGAGAAGACCTCAGATCCCTTCTGAGGAAATCCTACATTTCTCTCTCCATTCTTCTATGCACACACCCACGTGGTGAACTTGTTCAAAGGATATCTGAAAACATTCACCTCCGGCCCCTATACTCTGACCCCTCTGCCTCCCTGCTTCTTCCTAAGGTGGGGGTAGGCAGCGTGACCCCCACTCCCCGGGCTCGGTGCTGGGCGAGCATTGATCGCTGTCTGCTGGAATCGCATCCTCCCAGGCAGGGGGACCCCGCGGGCCGTGCGCAGACCGCGGGCAGCGGGGAGAAGAGAGGGCGGCAGCGGAGGGGTGCACCCCGCCCGGCAGGCCACCCCCCCCGCCCCCCGGTGCCGCCTATCACGCCGCCTCCCGGCCCTTCCTGGGGCTGGTCCCCGGCCTGCCGCCCGAAGCGGGGCCAGCACGAGGCCCGGGCCATCCCGAGAAGCTGGCTCGTGGTTGTTCGGGGCCCCCGGGATGTCCCTTCTGCTGCTCCCGGACAAACACTTACCTGGCAGCTCTCGCAGGCTCTCCCTTCCACCTTCACCTCCCTGAAATTTCCCCCGAATTTCTAATCACTCCTGCATGCCCAGCTCACCTCCATATAAGGGCATGGTTTTCCGGCTTTAAGATCCAAGCCGGCCTGCGAAGAATGTAGGGGGAGGGCAGAATTCATGCACCTTCACTCTTCTGAAGGCCGTGGGGTCTGAAACGCTGCAGAACAGTGAGATCTCGGGCTTGAACGGCCCGTTCCCTTTGTGAAGACTGCAGATCCTGGTCCCCACAGAACCTGGGCCCATTGCTCATTCCCAGGCCTGGGAACAGCCAAATGATAAATTGCATTGATCTGTAAGTACAATAAGGACAATGTGTGTGGTACACTTAATGAATGTTTTTAAAATACATAATTGAGAGTAGGTTTCGTGCCCACTTCATTCCTGAAAGTATTCATGACTGGGCAACAACCTGCGTGATCCCTTCTTCGCCCTGTTGCCGTGGGAACACATCTTATGCAGTGAAGCTGTTCTTGCCAAGGGACAGTGACTGCGCTGCTGAACCACAGGTGCTTTCCTGTCCCCACCTGCCGGCACCTTGAGGCATTTGGAACTGCTGGGAATTGCATCGGGTTTGACATACACCCTCTGCTTTAGGTTTGCATCATATCACGCTTGTTTGGTTTTATATCTGCCCCCCTGGTGGCCCTTACGACATGCAATACTTAACCATGTTAGTCTGTTGTTCTTAATTGTGGTAAAAAAAACACACAGCAAAATTTACCATTTTACTCATTTTCAGGTGTGCAGGACAGTAGTGTCATACATACAAGTCGCTATGCAACAGATGTCTAGGATCACTCACCTGGCAAAACCAAAACTCTATATGCAGAGCTGCTCCCCTCCCACCCCTCCTCTGACCCCAACATTCTACTTGCTGTTTCTCAGAGTTTTTGGCTTTATACACACCTTGTGTGATTGGAGCCGTACAGCATTTGGGTTTTTTGTGACTGACGTATTTCACTTAGAGTGATGTCCTCAAAGTGCATCCATGTTGTTGCATAAGACAGTATGTCCATCTTTTTAAAGGCAGAATAATATTACATTGCATGCCTATACCACATTTCGTTTCACCACTTTCCCATCAAAGGATATTTAGATTGCCTCTACCTCCTGGCCATTGTGAATCAATGCTGCGATTAGCATGGGTGTGCAAAAACCTCTGAGGACTCTGTTTCTCTTCCTTTGGATATACACCCAGGTGTGAGATTGCTGGGCTATATGGTATTTCTACTTTTAATTTTTTTGAGGAACCTCCATATTATTTTCCATAATGGCTACACCACCAAACACTCTCACCAACACCACGCAGGGGTCTGATTTCTCCACATCCTCACCAGTTTGTTATTTTCTGTTTCTCTGATAGTGGCCATGTTAAAGGATGTGAGGCAGCATCTCGCTGTGGCTTTGACCTGGGTTTCTCTGATGATTAGAGTGCACTTCCAGCTGTGTTCTTTTTTCAAGAGGTTTTTTCCTGTTTGGAATTTTCTGAGATTCCATGTAAATTTTAGCATTTTTTTTCTCTTCCCGAAAAAAAAAATACCATTAGGATTTTTATAGGGATTACACTGAATCTGTATATCACTTTAGGTAGTATGAGCATTTCCACAATATTAAGTTTTCCAGTCCATGACTGAAGGTATCTTTCCACTTAATTGTTTCTTATTTAATTTCGTTCAGCAAGATTTTATAGTGTCCAGAATACAAGTCTTTGGCCAACTTGCTTATTCCTAAATATTTTATTCTTTTGACACTATTGTACATTGAATTGTTTTCTTAATACCCTTTTTGGATTCTTCATTGCTACTGTATAAAAATACAACTGATTTTTGGATACTGATTTTGTATCCTGAAGCATTTTTTAGTTCTAACATTAAAAAAAAATTATTTCTTAAAGTTTTATTGTGGAGCTTTTAGGGTTTTCTATATATAAAGCCACATCATCTGTAGAGATAATTGTTACTTGTTCCTTTTCTGTTTGTATGCCCTTTATTTCATTTTTCTTTCCTAATCTCTCTGGCTGGGATTTCTAATACTATATTCAATAGAAGTAACAAGATAGGGTATCTGTGCCTTGTTCCAGATCTTAGATGACAAGCTTTCAGTTTTTCACTGTTAAGTATGATGTTAGCTGTTGGTTTTCATGTATGGACTTCATTATGTTGAGATAATTACCTTCTATTCCTACTTTTTTGAATATTTTCATCATGAAAGTGTGTTGAATTATGTCAAATGCTTTTACTACATCAACTGAGATGGCTATATGGTTTTTCTCCTTCATTCTATTACTGTGGTGTATTATACTGACTAATCTTTGTATGTTGAACCACCCTTATAGGCTTGTAGGGATAAATCTCACTTGGTCATGCATTCTTTTAATATGCAGCTAAATTTAGTTTTCTAGTGTTTTGTTGAGGATCTCTGTGTCTATATTCATAAGAGTATTGTTCTGAAAGTTTGTTTTCCTTTAGTATCAAGGTCTGGTTTTGGTACTAAGACTGTGCTTTCTTCATTAAATGGAATACTTCCAAACTTCACTAAATGAGTTTAAAAGTGTTCCATCCTCTTCAATTTTTTGGACAAGTTTAAGAAGGATTGGTGTTAGTTATTTTTTTAAATGCTTGGTAGAATTCACCAATGAAGCCAACCAGTCCTGGAATTTTCTTTGTTTAGAAGTTTTTATCCACTGATTCAATTCCCTTGCTAGTTATAGGTCTATTCAGATATTTTACTTCTTCATAACTCAATCTTAGTAGGTTATATAGGTTGTATAATGATAGGAATTTATCCATTTCTTCTATGTATGTGTCCCTATAGGTATTTTCTTTGTGCTAAACATGAAGATTCATATAGCATCTTACAGTTGTAATTGTAACAATATACTTTAAATGGATAACTTAACCTCAATTGCATGTAAAAGCCCTGCTCCCTTCCACTTTATGTTATCATTGTCACAAATTACATCTTTTATATTTTCATCCACTAAAAGTATTGTAAGTTATTTTAATCTTTTTATCTTTTAAATTCTAAACCAGAATTAAAAGATATTTAATACCACCATTACAGGATTTCAGATTTCTCTATTTTTCTATATATTTATCTTTACAGAAATCTGTATATTTTAATATGCTTTTGTGTTGCTGTCTAGCGCCCTTTCAGTTCAACTTCAAGTCTTCCATTGACATTTCTTGCAAAGCAGCAGATCTGGTAGTGGTGAACTCCCTCTGCTTTTGTTTATCCAGGAAGGTCTTTATTCCCTCATCATTTTGGAAAGAGTTTTTGCTGGATATAGTTCTCTTGGTTGGAAGACATTTTTTTTTCTTTCAGCACTTCAAATATGGCATCCTACTCTCTGCTGGCCCTGAAACATTTCTGGAGACAATTGTTGATAATCTTATGGGTGCTCACTCGCACCTGATAAGCTCTTTTCTCTTGCTACTATCAAGATTCTCTGTCTCTGACATTTATCAGTTGATTACAATGTGTCCCTGTGTAGGCCTCTATGTGTTCATCCTAGTTAAAGGTCTTTGAGCTTCTCATTTCCATTTTCTTCCTCATATTTTAGATACTCTGGCCCTGATTTCTTTAAATAAGCTCCTCACTCTCCTTTCCCCTCCTGACACTCACATACAACCCGCACCAGCCTCCTGACCTGCCCACAAGTCCTCGGGCTTTCCTCACTTGTCCTCATTCTGTCTTCTCTTTGTTCCTCTGACTCAATAATTTTAAATGACATGTTTTTTGGTTTACTGACTTTTTCTTCTGCTTTATCAGATCTGTTACTGAGTTCCTTCAGTGAAGTTTTTAATTAAGTTGTATTCTGCAGCTCCAGGATTTTTGTTTGGTTATTTTGTACAGTTTCCATCTTTTTGTTTATACTCCACTTTTGTACATGCATCTTTTTCCTTGTTTGGTCTCATCTACCTGTATTCTCTCGAGCTCCCTGAGCTCCTTTGCAATGCTTATTTTGAGTTGTCTGGTAGTTCAGGTTGGTTCATTTTGTCTTGTAATTGGGCTGTGTTTTTCTATTTCTTCACATGGCTTGCTGTGTGTGTGTGTGTGTGTGTGTGTGTGTGTGTGTGGCATTTGGCCACTTGACGAATGGTCGCCTCCTCCACCTATGAACCAGCACGACCGTTGCCCCCCACCCACATGCTCAGCTCCCTTGACTCTTCCCTTTGTCACACTTAATAGAATCAAGCCCACTGAATGTGACACAGTGACTGATCCACTTTTACACAAACTTAGTTGGATGGCAGACAGGCTTATCTTATATACACGCACGTATATTGTGTGTGGTCTATTGTGTAATCCTGTCAGAGTTTCTAACCAGTATAATTAAGTCCATGATAAATGTCACATGTACCTTTGCCACTGCCCGGGGACATCTCTGTATTTTCCTGCTTCTTCCCATCTGCAGTGGCCTGAGACGACTGCCTTACACGCTCCTGTTT
Organism: Manis pentadactyla; assembly: GCF_030020395.1. NCBI lineage: Eukaryota > Metazoa > Chordata > Mammalia > Pholidota > Manidae > Manis > Manis pentadactyla. Next base: position 714,653 of record NC_080026.1, read on the forward strand.
CTGCTCAGAACCTGGGTGCACCTCCCCTGAGCCACTCCAGCTGAAGCTTCACTGTTAGGTCACTGAAAGAGGGAAGCCATCAGGTGCACACATGTTATCTTCTCACCACAAGTTACACCAACATATTGCATGCACATGCATGCCCACAAACACACCACATGCATGTGCACACACATGCACATGCATGCACACAAACACATGGCACACATGCACAGACGTGTGCACACACTTGCACACACATATACATGCACGCACACACACATGCACACACATGCACACTGAATCATTTAGAATGTAAACAAAGAGACAAAGAAGGAAAAACAAAAGAGGAGACTAAAATTCTTGGGGTTAAGAATAGAAAGTTTGGGATAAGACAAGCCCAGAGAAGAAGTACTAGAAAAAGAGGGAGAGGAAAACTAAAAGGAAACAGTGGCCGGGAATGTTCCAGATTCAAAGAAGGAAGAAACGGTTGTCAGATTAAGAAATAAAACATTCATACAGAAAAAATAAAAAAAAACCCATGTCTAAGTATGTTGCAGTAAAACGAAAAATGAGAGATGATACAATTTTAAATCAGCCAAAGATAAAGCAGATTATAAAATCAGATGAAAGTACCCCTTCTATCAAGCAAAAATGGAAGCCACAAGACCCCAAAACAATAAATTCCCTCAAAGTACTGAGAAAAATGATTCTCAAGCCAAAATTAATTAACTAACTAAACATTTAAGAATTAGCTAAACATATTTTCACACACACACACAAAAATACCAACAAATGATTGACTCCAACGTATCTTCCTACATGACATGATCTAGAAACAGGAAATCTCGGGAGAAAAGGCTTTTACTTACCCAGCGACGCCAGGGATCAGGCACCTCTGAGTCCAGGGTGGTGGCCAGGCTGCTATGGCATCTGCCCGGAGAGCTTGCAGGATGCAGGCAGAAGCGAAGGAGACATGTGAGCATCTACAATAAACACACCTGCTAAATCATCACCACTAAATCCTGTTCAGAAATACATTTTAATTTTTAGCAGCACTTTTATTTTTAGCAGTGTTACACAGGTGCATAGTTTAAAATGCACCATTCGTGGGAAGTTTACGAGGGAGTTCGTCATCCTGTGCCCGACTTCAGTCCCTCTCTGATTACATGCCTTTTACTCTTATAAACTTTCCTACATCTCCACCTACATTATTGAAACACTTCCTATCACAGTATTTGTACAAATAAGTCACTGTTTACATTGTGCATCGATGTAACTATTCCACATTGATAAGTATATACTATTGTCATGTTTCTTCCATTTAAATTTTTCCTAGAATTAATGATTTCTCATATTTTCTTTTTTTCAGTGGAATCTGAATCTCCATAAAGGTAATTTATCCAAATTCACAGAGATGTGAGGGAATTAATAAAAATTCAGACCAGGTATTTTATTGTGAAGATCTTGCACATCTACAATGCACTGAGGGTCTGGAGCTACCAACCCTGTAGGTGCATAAGACAAATGCAGTTTTCAGCCCCATTCTTCTGTATCCTGTAGCCGTGAGATGCCAGTGTATGGGAGAAGGGCGAGGGTTGAGCCATAAATGGGCCTTTCCTCGAGAAGCACCACAAATGAAGTATTGCTTCTCAAGAGTCTAATCATCATAAATGGATTCAATTACTCATATTTTTATAATTAATGAGCAAACAGGAAAATCATAACCAGAGAGTCAAGTGATTCTACTTTTCTTTCTGTGCTGAGTTTAAAACTATGCAAAAAAGTTTAAAACTTGACTAAAATTCTTAAAAAATGTTACTGATAATGTGAGAACAAATTGTGTGGCCATGTTCAGGTATGACCACAGGCTGGGCACAGCTGCAGGCTAAGGAGTGGTGACGGTGTCCTTTCCTTGCCACCTACTGTGTGTCAGGCACGGTGGTACACACACATTTATGTGCCTGATCTTTTCATCAGTCCATCCAAATAGATACATTCAGTCTATATGAGGAAAATTATATAACAAAGTTAGATGAATTTCCTAAAGTATAATTCATGGAGTGCAGAGCAGATCTGCCAAGTACGAGACCCACTCAGTTCTAACGCTGCCTTCTCCACCCGTACCCCACGTAAATGCACAAGGGTGAGCAAAGCCTCATGCGTACAGGGAACTTGAGGCAAAAAGGTCTTTGCGTTATTTATTTATTTGTTTATTTTTATTTTGGTATCGTTAATGTGCAATTACTTGAACAACATTATGTTTACTAGACTCCCCCCATCATCAAGGCCTCCCCACAAACCCCATTAGTGTCACTGTCCATCAACATAGTAAGATGCTGTAGAATCACTCCTTGTCTTCTCTGTGCTATACTGCCTTCCCCGTGTCCCCCACCCCGCTATGTTATGTGTGCTAATCGTAGGTCTTTGTGTTTTTACTACACAGAGGATCCTAGACATGTTCCAGGTCGTTCAAAGAGGGATACACAGTTCTGGTTGCTTCCAAGAGGCCATGGAGAAAAGTGACAAAGGAATTTCCACAACAATATAAAGCCTCATGTGAAGACAGGCACCAGGCATTCTGCAATTTATTGCCAATAATTAATTGTTAGTCACATTTTTAATTACTTTTTAAAATGGTACTACAAATGAAAATATATGAAGATTCAATGACCCCGTACATTTATAAGGAACCTTTTTTACCTCTGAATAAAAAGCCACCCGGGACCACATGCTGTCTGCATTAATTTAAAAACACTATACAACACACAATGACATGCATGTGGTCCTATTTTATTTTATTTCATAGTCTGGTTTTCAAAATCATGGAGCACTAGTATTGCTGGACTTCACGCAGTCCCCTCTCCTTTACCCTACGCTCTGTGCACACTCAGCTCACCGGCTTCCCCCAAACAGCCACGCCTGCTTCCAGAAACACCTCCCGCCTGTTTTTGTTGCCCAACAACCCGTCCTTTACTGGCCTCTATTACCACCAAAATCCACGCGGCCAGCGGCAGCTTCTAGTGCCGATGAAGGGCTTAGAAGTAGGACGGAAACGTGCCTCATGTCTGTTACTCATTTTTGTTCCCTGAGGTGTGTTTTCTAGAACCAGCAGGTTTGCACTGGGATGTCCCCAGAAGGAACGACGGCCGAGCCGAGAGCGGCCCGCGGGCCTGGGAAGATCTGCATCCCTCGCCTCCCAAGGGTGGCGGCTGCGCGTGAACCGCCTGCCGGGACCTTGGTGGCCCTGTGCGCTGCCCGGGGTGACCGCGCTGGCTCCGCCTGTCCCGTGACGCCCAGAGCCACCGGCAGGGCCAGGTGCGGGCCAGGGAATCTGCAAACTTGGACACAAACCAAATCAGGCAGCTTAAAAGAAAGACAAAATTTTTTCAATGTTCTCTTCTTTAGAAGGTGATGGAAACATTACAGATTTGGAGTCAAATAAAGCTAGGAGAAAATCACCACTTCTTAAAGCTTTGTTACCTTAGACTTAGTTACTTTGTTTAATCTTACTCTCTTTACCTATAAAATGTAAGAGAATAGTGTGTATGTAAAGCCTGATGTTTAACGCGACCTTTCTTTAGCATCTCCAGGACAGTCCTGGCTGGGAAAATAGGGAGCTTATTTTGTGGCAAATATTTTATGTAACTTCTTCCTCTCTAGGAAGGGGCCACGTTTCCTCTTCCACGTAAGAGTGGTGCTGAGGGACTTCCTTCCGAGAGAACAGCATGGAAAGGGAGAAGCCGGGGAGAGGCCCTGGGGTGGGGGACCCAACAGGCATCACCTCTGACCAGTGGGAAGGGGCCTGGGCAGCACGCGCTTGTGATAGGATGTGTCGCAAATGGCACTTTACCTCTGTTCTCTTGTCCTTCAAAACTCATAAGAGAAACAGCAGACTTAGTCAAATTAAGGAACAGTCTATAAAATACCCCTCAAAACTGTGGAAGTCATCAAAACCAAGGAAAATCTGAGAAACTGCCACTGTTTAGAACAGTATAAGCCTGGGGTTCTGGATAGGATATTGGAACAGAAAAAAGTCATTATGTGGAAATGAAGGGACTCTGAAGGCATGAAAAGTAGTCGGTCATAATGTACCACCAGTAACATAGATGTTCACAATAAAGTACATGCCATACGGTGTGCACATGAACACTTCATGCCGTCTTTTGCAATTACTCTATAAATCTAAGGCTATTATCAACTGAAAAGCTTATTTAAAAAAGCCAAATGTATCTGAATTCGCAGTAACAGAAATCGGTATGTGGCATGTCTCCATTTTCCTTCCCTTTCTTACCTTCTTGGTAGATCAAAAAGTACATATTTAGAAATTCACTATATGCACACAATCATTTTTGCTGAAGATGCTTTAATAAAATTCTTTTTTAAAAACTGAAACACTTTTGAAAATGTTAACTACCAAAACTCCTTTTCTGTTGAAGCTGACTTTGTGTAGGCAACATTTACAATTGTTTTTGGGAAAATAAAAAACTTATGGATACTTTGTGTACATTCTTGGTTGAATTTGGATTCTGCTTCATGCAAAATTCAGTGAGCTTCTTACATGGAGGGATAATAGGAGTCATAAAATCACACTGACAGGTAATTTATAGTGATGAATTTTTCTCCATGAAATTTCATAACAAAAAAATTTAAACCTGGGTAAAGTTTGCCAAAGCAAATATGTATTGTATCTGACTGCAGGATAAAAAAAGGTCTGTGAGCCAAATGAATTCCGGCCAAAGGAATTTGGGGGAAAGATGGGAGAAATATGATTGTCTAGTTTGTCCAATGTACTAATAATTACTCCCTGGATTTGTAAGAGAAAACTGACTCCAAATATGAAATAAAATTTACTTTCCTCCTCATTAAGGCTGTACTTGGACCACAGAGTGGCTCTATCTCATTGCCTCTGAGTCAGATTGTTCATGTACCACAGGTGCAGTTTATACCCATCTGGATGGCAGAGCAGGTCAGATGTTAGGAGTGAGAAATACCTGGATTTAAAGTCAAGCTCTCATATCCAAATAACATTGACAATTTGTCCAACTTTGAAAAATCTCATTTTTCCTCGATGCAAATAATGATAACTACTTCAGGTACCAGACACCTGGTGATTGTGAAACAAATAATAGTTTCTTTCCTTTCTATTTCCACTTTCTATAACCCTCCTGCCCATCTTTCCAAAATAATGAGAAAAGCAAGTGAAAATCTATTCATTTCTTGCCAGGTAAAGCCCAGTTCATTCACAAAATGTTTACCAGTTTTTAATTATTTGGACCAGAGTTTCCACTCATAAGAAAAATATTTGCTACAACATGAACATTTTTTTGAATTATGATAGGTTTTGTCTCTCTTAATTAAAATGTTACTCTGTATTCAGACTTATAGGGCAAGTTGTTATAAGGGGTGGAACTAGGAGTCAGATTGATTATACTTATTAATATGGTGGTACAAGGGACCACATTCAATACATATTTGCCATTGCTAATGAGTCTAGCTTGAGATTGTTATATTTAATTCCATTTTAATATTTTAACTGGAAAAGAAATGACAATTAATTCTCAAAAAGGGTCCAATATGACCCAGATTAAATAATTTCCCTTTATGGTATCATCTGTTAATCCCCCACAATAACTATTTATAGACGAAACATGCTCCCTTTATTTCAACATGACATCCAAAATAGTTGGTGAGTCTCCCCCACAAAAATATTCCCTCTCATATTCTCTTCCCTCAGATTCTTTGTTAGCTCTCCATGGTCCTTACAAGGTAAGTTCAAGACCTACCAGGTCTTCTGTAACCCACTTTCCTCCCAAATGTCACCTCTGGCCGCTCACCTCTTTGCAATTCATGCTCTCACAGTGGTGAAGTACATAAATGCTCCATGTACTCTGTGCTGTTTCATGATTCTAGTTACAGGTTTATTTCTAATTTGCTTGTTTTTAATGAACCTTTTTCCTGTTCAATGAGCCCTTATCACCTGTTAATTCAGGTGTCTTCTTCAGAAAATCTGAAACCTCAAAATTTAGATTGATACACTTTTTTTCTGTGCCCACACAGCATTTTTCCTTTATGCTAACATACTCTTAAATTACTGGCTGGAAATTATGTTTAACTGCCTGTTCTAAACAATTATTAATTGAGGACAGGAATTTTTTCCTTTTCATCCTTTTATTTGCAATGACTTTCAATATATGTTTATAATTGACACACGGTCCAATTTTTTTCAATTGGACAGTTTACCATTCATCTCAGTACTTGGGTTAATCATCCATAACAGTTATTACACATTTGATTAATTATCACAATAATACTGAAACTATCATAATTACCATTTTACAGAAAGAGGAAAATGAGGCTCAGGAATATTAATTATTTAGCATGAGAAAACATTGTTTTAACAATGATTATAACAATTATTGTTATAAAAACTATTTAGCTTCAAATCTATGTTCTTTCAGTTAGGTCACTTAACTACTATTCCTGCCTGCCCATCTTTCAAGTAACAACACAATTTTTTTTCTGTTTTTAAGAGTTTTCTCTGCTTGCTGTGGGAATAAAATTATGGGTGTTTGAATACAGAGGGGAAAGAGTTAATTATTGCTCCAGGAGTTGACAAAGAAGGTCTGAGGTAAGAAAAGAGAACTTGAGATTGACTTTGGGATAGGACAGTAAAAATCAGGTATGTTAACAAACTTGGTGTCCAGGCTAGGTGGGGGTAGATGGTTTCAGTTCTCAGAGTATTTAAGTTCTGGAGGCAAGTGAGAAGAGGGAAATATTGTCCCAGCAAAGCACAGATCACTAGTTACACAAGCCAGTGTTTGGTGAAGTGCTCCACTGTATCTTTAACTCGTTTCAATCTTGGATTCACTCTTTAAGATGATGGAATAAAGACACTGATGCCACCTTTTCTTCTAAGAAATCATCTAAAGTTAAAAGGAGAACAAGGAACAGAAACATAGTTTATGTTTAATGCATCTAAGATATGTTTGTGGAAACAATTTAATAACAGAATAAATTATTGCTAATAAATCAGTCAAAAGTGGTATTAATTTCCATGAAATAATAAAGCATAATGAAGCAATTAACTTTTTCAAAGAAGATCCCAAAGCAGCTACACAAGAGCTCAAGGAAGACATTAAGGATCAAATAAAGAAGTAAAATCAAGTGCATAAATTAAAAATGTAAGACATAATCAGAAACATGATTAAATGAATTATAATATTTTGTTGTATTCTAACAAAATAAAATTGAGAACATGGGATTAAAAGAAATAGATTGTATAGAAATATAGGTTAGCAAAGCAAGTAAAGAGATATAGTAAATGGTGCAATTACCGGATTGAAAAAGAAAGCTTTCAAAATCCAACCCTCAAAAAGTCCCATGCTCAGAAGAGTCACAGGTGTATTCTTTCAAATGTTCAGAAATAGATGGTTCCAAAGTCTATTACACTTTTCAATAGTGGAAAAAGGAATCAATTTTTCTTCTATATCTTCTGATGCTGGCGTGATATCAATTCCAAAATGCAACAAAATGAACAAAGGAGAAAACTCCTTGTATTTTTACATAATGAAAATGCCCTAAAGAAAATATTAGTAAGTGTAATTTACTGGCATATCTAGAGCATTATATGTCTTTCCAGAGGGGGTTGATCACATTTTACCATGGAAGTTGGACAGTAGCAAAAAAAATTAATCATAGGCTCATCTCCATACATATTAAAAGTTATTAATATGTTATTACCTAAATCCTTGATATAGAAACTCTCAATAATATATGAATATTATAAAATAGAAATAAATATTAAATGTGATTTAATATGTACCTGCCAAACATTTCTCGGACTCCGTATTCCGAAAGAATGATCTTTAGGTGTAACCCAGCTCTGCTGGGGGACCTGCCGAGCTTGGATGCCCGGAGCAGGGACGGGGTGATGAGTCACGCCTCCCGGGAGCATGTCCGCAGAACACCGCCCATGAAATGACACTGGTGACCGAGTGACCCCCCCCACTGGCTGTACTAGAAGCCAACCTGAGCAGCCAAGAGAGGCCAATCAACCGTCCTCCCTGCCTATCAGCTGCCCAAGTATGTTACGCCCAGATGGACAGCCATCCCTGCTTGCTCCCTTTCCCCCTTTGAAAAGTTACATATAAAGCATTTTTTGAATTCATTCCTTATGAAACACAGAAATCTACCCATAAATGTCTCCTTGCAAAGCAGTGACTCACCTTCACGGCCTTGAAGAAAACGCTTCGGCCGACATGGGAGCTGTGACCCTCCGGTGGTGGCAGTCGGGCGTGACCCGGGAGGAGGGGCCTGGCTGCTCCCTCACTCTCTGGTGCCAAAGCCCTGGAGCCCAGTAATATCTGCCTCCAGGCAAAGCGTTTCTGAGCAATAAACTATGGTGCTGGGTCAAATGTGGCCTGGCCAAAAGTGAGTGAAGCTTTGGGAAACTATTGCCCTAACAGTAAGTACAATTTTTAAGGTATCATACCAACCGTGCTGGAGGAAAGACTGATTACAATTATCTTATTTCTGTAGAAAATATTGCAAAGTTATTTTCATGTGTAAAGACATTTAAACAATAATTAGCCAGGAACAACTTCTCCCTGGAAGATGAATAAAAATAATTTCCCTGTCTTTTCTGCTAACAACAATTAGAACCCCAGGACATTATATTAAAATTAAACAAAAGAAATAGCAAAAGAAAGCCAAAGAGGACTCGGAAAGATGGAGAGGAGATGGCAGACAGCCTAGAAACCAAGAAATGATACGGTGTGGGATCCCCAGGTTTTCTTTTTGCCCAAAATATCCCAGACTTGGAGCTTAAAGACTCTGTCACCCAATAACATCGAAGGGCAGAGACAGCATAAGTCCCCCACCCCAAATCCTGCCATCTCTGGACAAAAGAACAAAAAAGTTACAGCCTAGTAAGACCTGAACCTGCTCAGACAATAGCCACTCTCTCAATGGCACATCATAGAGAAGACCTGAGACCTACCCCACCATGTCACTAACGCCGCTGGGGAGCCTGGATTCTCTCCTTGGCCTGACTGATGAGGTGCCCCACGTGCCCGTATGTAGTGGCTGAGTAGAAGCCAGGACTGTGACTCCCACCGGGGAGAAACGAGGAGCCTCCTGAACCCTGTGTGTCAGAGGATGCCACGCAGGCAGTGTAGCGAGGCAAGTCCACCCCGCCCTCCAGAGAGGTCCCCGTGACAGCGGGTGGGGAGCTGGGACTGATCTCGGTGCCTGGCAGGAGCAAGAGGCTCCCCAGCTCAGGGCAACGGAGGCTGAAAGGGCTCTGAAATTCTACCTCCCCTGCCATCTACAAGGTCAGACGGGAATCCTGCATCCAGTGAGAATATCTCAGGGGGAAAAGCAATAAAAACCAAAGAGGTATCAGGTGAGGAGAACGAAGGGGATTTATTTCTAGCAGAACTAGTCTAAAAGTGAGGCTAAAGAAACTTCTCTAACGAGAAAGGAAATGATAAACAGGGGACCTTGGGGCATCAGGAAGGGGCACAGAACACACTAAGAAAAAATGGGCTAACAATGGATTTTCCTACTCTTCTTGAGTTTTCCTTGTTGAACCATGGAAACAAAAATTAAAACACGTCCGATGTGGTTCTAAATTAACATAGAGGAAATATTTAAGGCAATTACATTATGAATGAGAAAGAGGAGAAAATGGTGGTGTATAAAGGAAGCAAGAATTCTATAACTTATTTGAGCTTTTAAATAATGAGAGAAATAGACTGTGGTAATTCATATATATATATATAAGTATGTATATATGTATATATAATATACACTAAATATACCACAAAAAGTTCTGCACAAAGAGATTGACTCAAAAACCCTATTGTTGATTCAAAAATTCTAAAAATTATTCCAGTTACCCTCAGGGAAACAGGGGAAAGAGCCAGAAAACAATAACAGAAATGACAATAAACAGAAAGAGTAAATAATACATAAAATGGCAGACTTATGCCGTGACATAATGATGATTACATTAAATACTAATGCTGAAACTACACCATTAAAGTACGGAGATTGGAGGAATGGATTACAAAATGTGAACCAAAATAAAAAGTGCCTAGAAGCTCATTTTAAATATAACAATATAGATTTTCTGAAAGTAAGTAAACTGAAAGGAGAAGTTACATTGTGCAAATGTTAATCAAGAGAGCAGGAATGACAATATTAATATCAGATAAAGTAAACTTCAGAAGAAAAGAAATTGCCAGACCCAGAGGCAGACATGTTATGACAATTAAAGGGTTAATCTACCAAGAAGAAAGAGTTACCCTGGATGTGTGTGTATCGGACAGCAGAGCTACAAAGCCAAAGCTGAGAAAACGGAAATGGGTGTAAACAGCTACATGGTCCCACTTAGAGCCTCGAGGCCCCTCTGTCAGGAAGCAACCCTTCCCTGGGTGGAAAGCAGGCAGGACACAGAAGAACGCGCAGTAGGGCCGGACCGACATGTACGGCCCTTTCCACCCCAACACCGGGACACATATTTTCTCAAGTGCCCACTGACCATGTTCAAAGTTGGACCATTCCTGGGTCATAAAACTTATATGAACAAATGCAAAGGAACTGAGATCATACAGAGTATGTTCTCTGACCACAATGGAATTGAACTAAAATATCGATAATATGCAGATAACAGAAAAATCTCCAAACACTTGGGAACTAAAAAATACCTCCAAATACTCTATACATCTGAGAGGAAATCTCAAGGAAAATAAAATGATGTGATAAACTGAATAAAAAGAAATATAAAACATAACCTTTTTGAAACACAACTAAAGTAGCATTGAGAGGAAAATTTGTAACATTAAATGAATACATTATGAAAGAGGAGGGGTCTAAAATACAGTTAAGAGCATAAATTATTGAAACCAAAAACAGAAAATGAAAGTCAATGAAACAAAGAGCTGGTTTTGTTTATTTAAAAAACAATAAGATTGAGAGGTTTGTAGCAAAATGGACAAAATAAAAAAAGAGAGAAATATGAAGAATGAAATTCTAGATCTCACAGAATTCCAAAGGGTGATACGGGAATAGTATGAGCAGTCTAATAAGCATAAATTTGACAACATAAATGGAATAGACCAGTTCTTGAGAAATGTTAACTACAATTTATTCAATAAAAATGATAATTTTAGGAGCACTCTGTTTTTAAGTGAAGTATTTATTATTTAAGACTCTAAAAAAATTTTCAGGTTCAAAAGGTGTAAGTTGAATATTCTCCCACATGTTCAAAGAATAATTAATACCAATTCTACACAATCTCCTCTAAGGAATAGAAGAATCTGAAACATTTCTCAGTACATTTTAAAATAAGTTAGTATTACATAGAAAGCATACACATACAGCACGCAAAAGACAACTCTAAGCTAGTATCTCTCATTGATATAGAAACAGATAACCATAGCAAATACTAGCAAATAGAATTCAGCAATATAATGTATACACAATGCATAAGTGCAGTTTGTTTCAGGGATGCAAAGCAGAACTTTTTCAACATCTGAAAACTAATCAAACCAATCCTCTGTGTCAACATGCTCAAAAAGAAAGATCACATGGACCTTTCAGTCACTGCAGAGAATGCTTCTGATAGAATGAAGCATCCGTTTATGAAAAAAATCTCAGAAAACAGGAAATAAGAACTTCTTAAATTGATAAAGAGCATCTTCCAAAAGAGAAACCTGCAGTCAACGTTGTTCCTGATCATGAAACACTGAATCTTTTTCCCTTAAGATTAGGAATAAGGCAAGGACGTCTCCTCTCACAGACCTTATTCAACATAGGGCGAGATTGTGTAGCTGCTTCAATGGGCTGTGAAATACCAATAAAATGCAACTACATCAAAAACTGTCCCTTTTGACAGAGGATGAGAATGTCTGTGTGGGAAATCACTTGGCATGTATAAAAACCAAACACTTTTAGAATTTATAAGTCAGTTCAGCAAGGCTACAAGATACAAGACAAACACACAAATATCGACTGCAGTCCTTCTGCTTGCAGTGACCATGTGGACATCAAGATTTAAAATAAAAGGCCATTTACAAGAAGATCCCCTATAATATAAAAATATCCCAGTTAAAGGAAATATTTCTACAAGTTCATTAATCATTATTTTATGTTATTTAATGATTTATAGTACTTTGTTATATTTTATACTATTTATGTTATAATATGAGCCATATAATTATAATACTTTATCATAGTGTAATATCAATACTGTATAATTTTATAATTTTTGCATATCCATGAGTTTGCAAGAAAATGCCTGATATCACCCGAGGCTTTTTGAGAGAGTTTGAATGAATATCAGGTGTTTATCTTGTGGCATCAATCCTGTCACTTCCAAACCACATGATCTCAGATGAATTCTTTAATCTCTTTGGTCCTCTCTCAAAATTCGCAGGACCTTAAAATATGAATCCTATCTCTCATGACCTTGGGAAAGTTATATGACCTCCCTGGGCCTCAGTTTCTGCATCTGTGAAGAATCACAGTATCCACCATGGGACGGCCATACGGATCCAGTGACGATGCTTTCATAAGAGTCATACATAAACGTCAGACATAAACACATCAGGAAGGCTTCACATGACCAATGATGTACCATGCAATGAAGTCATTTTTAAAGTAAGTTTAGTTATGATCACATTCTGTTCATTTATATACTAATTTGGTTTATATTTTTTCCAAGTTATCTGGGAAATATTTATTAATACCTCCCAAGTAAGCTGGGAGATGTTTCAAGCCCTCACCTTTCTAATCAGTAGCCTAAGGCAGTTAATGCTAAGTCTTGTTATTATACACAACCTAAATGGTCGAGCTGGTGAAATAGTATCCTTGGAAATGTTTGAAAGTTTTAAATGGGCTCCTATGTATTTCATTTAAGATCTATTAACTTTGTGGTATCTCATACTTTTAGCACATTGAGCCCTTCATAACAAAACTAAGTTGAAAAAGATTTCCCTTGACAGGGAAATATTAAGACTAAAATTATTAAGGTGGCTCTTAGTTAAATAATTTTGAGAAATACTAAATGCAATTAATTCAAACAGATTTCTCAAGAAACTTAATTGACCATTCTTTTCATTAAAAATTGCCATGGTGAGGGTCAGAAAATCACAGAACTATTTTATTTATAGATAATTTGCCAAGAACTTATTAAATCATGGAATTGCATTCAGTTAATGGTGATGTAGGCAAATGTATATAAATAAAAAGAGTTGGATTCAATTCTTCATTAAGGGTGGCCTGCAGCGAGAGGTAATATTAACACCTTGGAAATAAGATTGAAAAGAGGCAGTATCAGTCCAAGTAACTAACCACTTCATGAACGTGGAAACACATACAAACACACGGTGTAATAAGATCATTTAAAAATGAATTTGAAAACCAAACTCTACTGTTGAAATAATTTAGACAGCAATTTATCCATTGCTGTTAATAATGGTGACCTGCCTTATCAAGAGAAATGAAAAGACAAGTTTCAGACAGAAGGAAATATTTATAATACACAACCAGAAAAAATAAGCATCAAGCATGTATAAATGGCCCATGTAGCAGTAACAAAAGCACAAACAACATAAGGAGAAAAATGCCTAAGGATATAGGTAAGCATTCCTCAGAAGAGAAAACACGTAAGGCCAACAAACATCTGACCATATTTAACATCACTGGTGATCAGAGAACATACATCATGACACAAAGGGATACCATGCTACAAATTAGTCTGACAATCGCTAGTATTCAAGACGACATCAATAAAAACATCAGAGATGCTGACATCTGCTCATCTTACCAACTTCATCAAAATTAATACTATTTCAGAAGAGAAAAGTTGAAGATTATTTTCTCCTAAAACTCTCCTTACCTAAGCAAAATCAAACAAAAACAAAACCCCTTTTAATGTACACTGAAATGTTCAGCTCCTTGATAAGTAGCATGAAACCAGTTTATTCCCCAACATGTTGCTCTTCTTGCCTAAATATGCTCATTTTGCTGGGTCCGGTATGCTCCTCCCCAACCCTGCTCAGTCCCCAGAGTTAAAGACCTGCCGTAAGCCGTATTCTAAAACCCCATAAATAGCTCACCTTGGTCCTCCGGGTCTAAATTACAACCAGGGTCTGTCAGGGTGGTGCTGGCTCGCCCACGGTGTATTCGTCTTCGTCCTGCTGAGTCAATTTCTTAGGTATTTTTGGAAGCCAGCACTTTACAAAGAGAATGTATATCAGTACAAAACAATTTGTCTTGCTTGTAGAACTGTAAGTTTTTACCACACGGGGGAATCTCCCTAAGATTCATGCCTGAATTCTCAGAAGAAGCAAACGGGGCAGGAAGGCCGTGTGCTAAGATACTCAGAGCGCTCAGTGGAAGAAAAAACCGTCAAGCAAGGATCCTATTTCTAGCAAAGATGTTTTTTGGAAATTAGGGGTAATAAGAGCACCATTAAAAGTAATTATAACAATAGTATAAACATATTCTTTCTTTTTTCTCTTAACTGATTTAAAAATGAATTTCATGTAATAACGTGTATATCAGAAGGTAATGAAAAAGAGAATACAAATATAATAAGAAAATCAATGAAACCAAAAGCTGGTTCTTTGGAAAGACTTATCTGTGAATTTGACAAACCTTTATCTAAGCTAAGAAAAAAGAGAAAACTCGAATCAGAAATGAAAGAGGAGGCATTACTCTGGAGTAAGGACAGCAGGGACACCCGAATGGGGGATAAAAATACAGAAGCTGCTCATGCTCCCCAGTAGTCAGGGAGGTACATTTTAAAACCCCAACAATTTACAACCATACAGGCCACATGGCCGTTCCTTTACTAGCAAAACACCGTAGGCACGCTTGCGTTCTGTTTCCTTGCATGCTTTATATTTCAAGGTGAGAAGTAGAAATGCATGCATGCAAACATGCATACATGCATCCATAAATAAAAGCACCTTGTGAGGCCCACGGCCCATGCTTTTCTTTGTTTAAATAGAAAATACCTGGGGAATAGAGGAACGGGAAGGCGGAGGCTTTGAGCAGCAGGGCAGGAGAAGTGGAGGTTTTCTTCCAAGGAGTCCGTAGAAGAGGGCAAGTCCGACGGGTCAGCCTCGCCGAGGTCAGCGCAGCCGCAGGTTGGACTGGAGGCAGGTGTGGCCGGGCCTCGTGTGAAGTGCTGATCTGTATGGATGGTTGGCTTGATTTGATGAGAACGGGCCTCCTGGGGCACAGAGCGCTCCTCCCACCAAGGTACTTACAGGCTCTTGCAAACAGGCGGAACTGCCTTTGGACGCTGGAAACCTCTCCAAAATCCTTCTGCACGTAATTGAAACACATCTCCATGACTGCTCTGGGTTAATCCTGCCAAGACGGTGGTTTAACAAAAAGAATTACATAATTGTTTCTCATTTATTGGTTGCTAGAGAGGTTAAGTGCTATTCCACATGTTATTGAGAATTCATATTTCCTAATTTAAAGTAGGCCCATTTTCTAATTGGATTCTTGTTTATTGTCATGAATTCACATGACTTTTTATATAGTAAATATGTTATTTATAATAAATATATATATTTACTTGTGATTACTCATCATTTACTCCTTGCTATTCATTTAACATCTAACAAATGTTCAAACCATTATTTTTCCTCTTTATTTAACCATTTCTTTTGAAGTCTTTCTTTATTCTAAGACTGTATATCTATCCATATGCTTTGTTCCTAAGCTCTTAGTGTGATGCCATGAGATGAACTATTTATTCCTTAATTTATTATTAAATAAAATCTTTGGGTTCAACAGTTCCACCTTCTCTCTTCAAGGATAGATACACACACACACAAATGTTTTGTAAGAATATGATGCATGGCTACTTGGCTTATATATTTAAGCATTGAAGTAGTTAGTCATTGGGGAAAAACGTGAAAATTATTGGACTTTCTCAGAGTAGTTTTATAATTTACTCTTGCTTTTTATTTTTATTAAGGTATTATTGATATACACTCTTACGAAGGTTTCACATGAAAAAACAATGTGGTTATTACATTCACCCATGTTACCATGTCCCCTCCACACCCCATTACAGTCACTGCCCAACAGTACAGTAAGATTCCACAGAGTCACTATTTGCCTTCTCTGTGCTACACTGTTTTCCCTGTGACCCCCCACACCACGTGTGTCAATCATAATACCCCTCAATCCCCTTCTCCCTCCCTCCCCACCTGCCCTCCCCCACCCCTCCCCTTAGGTAACCACTATTCCCTTCTTGGAGTCTGTGAGTCTGTTGCTGTTTTGTTCCTTCAGTTTTGCTTCATTGTTTTACTACACGAATGAGGGAAATCATTTGGTACTTGTCTTTCTCCACCTGGCTTATTTTACTGAGCATAATATCCTCCAGCTCCATCCATGTTGTTGCAAATAGTAGAATTTGTTTCTTTCTAATGGCTGAATAGTATTCCATTGTGTATATGTACCACCTCTTCTTTATCTATTCATCTACTGATGGACACTTAGGTTGCTTCCATTTCTTGGCTATTGTAAATAGTGCTGCGATAAACATAGGGGTGCATCTGTCTTTTTCAAACTGGAGTGCTGCATTCTTAGGGTAAATTTCTAGAAGTGAAATTCCTGGGTCAAATGGTATTTCTATTTTGAGCTTTTTGAGGAACCTCCATACTGCTTTCCACAATGGTTGAACTAGCTTACATTCCCACCAGCAGTGTGGGAGGGTTCCCCTTTCTCCACATCCTTGCCAGTATTTGTTGTTCTTAGTCTTTTTGATGCTGGCCATCCTTACTGGTGTGAGGTGATATCTCATTGTGATTTTTATTTGCATTTCCCTGGTAATTAGTAATGTGGAGCATCTTTTCATGTGTTTGTTGGCCATCTGAATTTCTTCTTTGGAGAATTGTCTATTCATATCCTCCACCCATTTTTAAATCGGGTTATTTGCTTTTTGGGTGTTGAGGCATGTGAGTTCTTTATATATTTTGGATGTTAACCCCTTATCAGATATGTCATTTACAAATATATTCTCCCATAGTGTAGGAGGGCTTTTTGTTCTGTTGATGGTGTCCTTTGCTCTACAGAAGCTTTTTAGTTTGATGTAGTCCCATGAGTTCATTTTTTCTTTTGTTTTCCTTGCTCAAGGAGATGCATTCAGAAAAAAGTTGCTCATATTTATATTCAGGATACTTTTACCTATGTGGTCTTTGGTTTTTGGTTCCATGACTTACATTCAGGTCTTTAATCCATTTTGAGTTTACTTTTGTGTATGGGGATAGACAATAATCCAGTTTTATTCTCTTGCATGTAGCTGTCCAGTTTTTCCAACACCAGCTGTTGGAGAGGCTGTCATTTCTCCATTGCATGTCCATGGATCCTTTATTGTATATTAAAAGGCCATATTTACTTGGGTTTATATCTGGACTCTCTAGTCTGTTCCATTGTTCTATGGGTCTGTTCTTGTGCCAGTACCAAACCATCTTGATTACTGTGGCTTTGTAGTCGAACTTGAAGTTGGGGAGCATAATCCCCCTCGCTTTATTCTTCCTTCTCATGATTGCTTTGGCTATTCGGGGTATTTTGTGGTTCCATATGAATTTTAGAACTATTTGCTCTAGTTTGTTGAAGAATCCTGTTGGTATTTTGATAAGAATTGCATTGAAACTGTAGATTGCTTTAGGCACGGTGGTCATTTTGACAATATTTATTCTTCCTATCCATGAGCTGGGACGTGTTTCCATTTATTGGTATCTTCTTTAATTTCTCTCATGAGTGTCTTGTACTTTTCAGAGTATAGATCTTTCACTTCCTTGGTTAGGTTTATTCTTAGGTATTTTATTCTTTTTGATGTAATTGTGAATGGAATTGTTTTCCTGATTTCTCTTTCTGCTAGTTCTTTGTTAGTGTATAGGAATGCAATAGATTTCTGTGTATTAATTTTGTATCCTGCAATGTTGTTGAATTCAGATATTAGATCTAGTAGTTGGATTCTTTAGGGTTTTTTATGTACAATATCATGTCATCTGCAAACAGTGACAGTTTGACTTTTTCCTTACCAATCTGGATGCCTTGTATTTCTTTGTTTTGTCTGTTTGCCGTGGCTAGGACCTCCGGTGCTATGTTGAATAAAAGTGGGGAGAGTGGGCATCCCTGTCTTGTTCCCGATCTCAGAGGAAAAGCTTTCAGCCTCTCGCTGTTAAGTATGTTGGCTGTGGTTTTGTCACATATGGCCTTTATTATGTTGAGATATTTGCCCTCTATACCCATTTTGTTGAGAACTTTATTATGAATGGATGTTGAATTTTGTTGAATGCTTTTTCAGCATCTATGGAGATGATCATGTGGTTTTTGTCCTTTTTGTTGATGTAGTGGATGATGTTGATGATTTGCTAATATTGTACCATTGTTGCATCCCTGGAATAAATCCTACCTGATCATGATGGATGATCTTTTTGAAGTATTTTTGAATTTGGTTTGCTAATATTTTGTTGAGTATTTTTGCATCTATGTTCATCAGGAATATTGGTGTGTAATTTTCTTTTTTTTGTGGTGTCTTTGCCTGGTTTTGGGATTAGAGTGATGCTGGCCTCATAGAATGAATTTGGAAGTATTCCATCCTCTTCTACTTTTTGGGAAACTTTAAGGAGAATGGGTATTAGGTCTTCACTAAATGTTTGATAAAAGTCAGTGGTGAAGCCATCTGGTCCAGGAATTTTGTTCTTAGGTAGTTTTTTGATTACCAATTCAATTTCATTGCTAGTTATTGGTCTGTTTAGATTTTCTGTTTCTTTCTGGGTCAACCTTGGAAGGTTGTGTTTTTCTAGAATGTTGTCCATTTCTTCTAGGTTATCCAGTTTGTTAGCATATAATTTTTCATAGTATTCTCTAATAATTTTTTGTATTTCTGTGGTATCCATAGTGATTTTTCTCTTACTTTCATTTTGAATACCCATAAAGCACAGTTTAAACTTTTCAGACCTTCAATCTTAATCACATCTTGTTTGATATGACTAGAATGTATCTGTTTCCCCCCTTTCTCCTCCTTTCAGGGACAAATGCTTTATTTTCTTACATTCACAAACCCTCCTTACTGCATAGGAAAGGTGGAGAACTAATTTGTTCTCCTTGACCTCTGCTCATGAAGCCTCCCTTATGAACACACCACTTGAATATTCTCTGAGGAAGGGTCACCTCAAGTTGATGGAAAGTTCTACACAGTCAGCTCCCAAAGAGCCATCTAAGAATCCTTCTTAGATGGACTGTTTTATAAATAATACAGAATTCATTGCACCAGCTCTCAGTTGTCCATTTTTTTCCTCCCAGTTTATAGATGAAAAAAGATGAGGGTCATAACAAGTAAGTAAATAGCTCAAATTGATAAGCAGAGGTGTGAGGACTCAGACCCAGATCTTCTAAGAGCCAAGTCCCCACGCCCAGAGGCATCCTGAATCTAGAGGCACTGGCTCACCTGCCTCACTCTGGGTGCGATCCAGGTCCAAGATACCCAAGAACGCATGGCTGACGTCACAGCCCAGGCCCTTCTCATACAGCAGAATATGGTCTGGTGACCTCATATGGGCGTTGCTCCCCACGGCGGTGTTCCAGACCCAGCTCGGGATGCTCAGGGTCCATCCCTCTGGGAGCCTGTGCCTACAGGGAAGGGACACAGCCAGGGGCAAATGCAGATGAGTGCTAGGCTGGGGGTGATGGTATCCCCTTGAGGACACTCACACTGCCGGGTGAGCATCGAGACCTCCTTCCACAACTCCATTCTTAGTGGGGATTCTGTTTTGGGGTATGTGTATGCGTTTCATGGCGTCTTCCTCTCCACAGTGGCATGGAACTCACTTGTGTCTCCCGCCTGCCTTCCTCCTAAGCTCGCTCTCCCCGCCACAGCCATACCCCAGCTGCACCAGGAAAGTCCTTCCTTACCCACCTCTGATTCTACTGCTATGTGGCAGCTATTGATAAGGGTGGCACCATACACAGGCTTCTTTTTGTGCTGAGTGCTTTTCTATTATTTATTCAAGTCAATTCTCTCAACTACCCTATTAGGCAGGCAGTATAATGTCCAGAGAAGGAGGGAAGCGCACACAGGAGTCGGGAGAGACAGGGCTTTCACTGGGTCTGGACTCAAAGCCTAATCCCTTTATCTAGACCATATGGTGAAGTATTACCATTGCTGGGCAAAATGCCTTCCCCTGGTTAAAGTGTGTATGGCTCTTTCAGGTCTTCTAAAATATTTTACTGAAGCACACTTTACATACAGAAAAGCAATAGCAGATCTTGGTGAGATTCTACACAAATGAATACCACCGGCACCACCAACAACCTGCAGAACACAGGAAAGGAGGTCACCATCCCCGGAAGCCCCTACTTCTCCCCCAAGGCCCCTCCATAGGCAACCACTAGCTTGAGAAGGAGCTTCATAGTGAAATTAACTTCCGAGACTGAGGCAAGCTAGTGTCAAGAGGGGCTCTGATCAGAAGGACTGTCCATAGATGGCACAGCGCAGGCAGAATTGGTCCTATGCCTGCCTAGGGGAGTTCTGGGTTCTGCAGGCAGTGTGGGACCCACTGCATGCCTCCAGAGCATAGAAACACAGGTAATTTTCAGCAATGGTATTTGGAGATTTTGCAAGCTGCAAAATGTTCAAGTCAAACAGAGTCTGGCTGTGGGGCTCCAAGTTGAACTGTGTGTTGGGGTGACTCAATAGCGCTGCATGAACCCCAGGCTGCCACCAGAGCCTGACCCCCGTAGACGTGTGGACAACTTTATGTCACAGAGCAGCATGTTTAATTTCTATCCTGGGAGGTATTTAACTTGTGTAGAATCAGAATAGATGTTAGAGATCAATTGATGTTTCTGAATAAAGAGCAAAATCATGATTAGTAAAGAGGCTGGATACAACAGAGAGAGATTTCTAGGAACCCACAAAGTGTCCTCACAAGGGGATATCTTTAAGTGGAAGCATCAGCTAGATGCTCATCTCTTTGTCCTTTTTCTTTCCTTTTTTCTTTTCTTCTTATTTGTCAAGCTGCACTACACATATAACTGCATGTGCTTTGATATGATTAGATTTGACAATATGGATGTCGTGGGGTGCAGAGAGCTGGTTGTGACTATAGATTGCCTTTGGGGAGTAAAGTATAAAGATGGCTAATAAAATATATAGGATGTGGAGAAAAATGCCATGCATGTCAGTTTTCCATGTTTGGTTGGAAAACAGCAATGATCTTGTTTGCATGACTTTGTGTTCACAGTGACGGCATGAGAGAGAGAAAGGAGCACGTGCCCAGAGAGCAGTGTGGGGCTCAGTTTGGCTCAGCGTTAGGGTGTATATTCTATGCTCTTGGCCATATGCCATGCCTTGGATACAAGGTCCTTTAAATTAGTGGAAAAGACAGAAGGACATACATTTCTATACTATACATGTTCGTTATGGTGAGAGGCGATGGTATAGGGTGTGAGGACGGGGGGCACCTAAAATAGCGAGCTGCCTGGGGCTTTCCTGGCAGACCCAATGCCTTAATTAAGTCAGTTAGGGAAGAGGTAGAAATCCATTCCAGAAAGATGGATAGCCCAGGCAAGAGCTGGAAGGAAAAAGAATAAGTGCATTCACAGAGCTCTCCCTAAAGCCATGGGTGTCAGAGGGGAGGAAGGGCAGCCGCCCAGAGGTGTTGGGGACCCTTCATGCCAGGCTGATGTACACGGGCTTTATGCCATGTGGAGCCTCCGAGGGTCACCATGCTGAGATTCGAGGACTTTCATGAATATGTTTAATATTTAAGGGTTTTGATAAAGTATCTCTGGCAGCTGTGTAGACATAGGGATTAAAGGGACCAGAATTTGAGGCAGAGGGCGAGAGGTGACTGAACCTCATAAACTGGTGAGTCAATGGCTCAGTCTGTGGTAAAGAGAACTATGAAATAAATATCAATATTGATATTTTAAATGTAAAATATTAACTTAAAGTCTCATCAAGTTAATTTGTCTTGCCACATGTTTTCCAAACAAACTTGACCAGCATTATGTATTTTCTTTCCTTCTCTCTGTGTTTTCCAAGTGTACATATCAGCACAATTCTTCAAAAACGACTTTAGGTGCAAAATTAACTCAGAATGTTTTATTGACTTAAATGGAAGGTGCAAATCCATAAAACTCCTAGAAGAAAACACAGGGGAAAAGCTCTTTTACATTAACCTTGGCAATGAGTTTTTTGGATATGACATCAACAGCACAGGCAACAGAAGCAAAAATAAGTGGGATTACGTTAAATGAAACACTTCTGTACAGCAGAGGAAACAGTCAACAAAAGAAAAACAGCCTATGGAATGGGAGAAAATATTTGCAAAAGCTAATGTAATAAGGGGTTAATACCGAAATTATATAAGGAACTCATACAACTCAATAACAAACAAACAACAAGAAACCAAACACCCTGATTAAAATCGGGCAAAGGACCTGAAGAGACATATTTCCAAAGAGTGAATGACCAACGAGTGTCAGAAAAGATGCTCCACATCACTAATCATCAGGGAAATGCTACTCAGAACCACAAGGAGAAGCACCCCCACACCTGCTAGAATGGCCACCATGCAAAAGTCAAGAGCTGCCAAGGGAGGGTGCGAGTGTGGAGCAGAGGGACCTGGCGCGCTGGTGCTGGGGTGCAAATCAGTACCACCACGCAGGGAAATGGTGAGATCTTCCTTAAAACTAAAAACAGAACTCCCGTATGATCCAGCAATCCCACTTCTAGGCGTGTAACTAAGGAAATGAGACGGCCTTCCTGAAGAGATGTCCTCACCCCCACATTCACTACAGTCTCATCCACAGCAGCTGAGACCTGGAAACAGCACATGCCCAGTGGTGGATGAACTGATAAAAAAGAAAAGTGGTGCATATACACAATGGAATATTATTCAGCCAAAAAGACAAAGAAAACCCTGTCATTTGTGACAGCATGCATGGACTTTGAGAGCATTATTTTAGGTAAAACCAGTCAGAAGAGAAAGTCCAATGCTGTATGATGCCACTTAAAGTGGGATCTAAAGAAGCCAGGTACACAAGAGCTGAGAGTGGGATGGTGGACGCCAGAGGGTGGGGAAAAGGGGAGAGGTTGGTCAGCAGATGTAAACTCCTGAGAAAAATAAGTCCTGGGGATTTAGTGTGCAGCATCGTGACTACAGTTAATAATACCGTACTGTATGCTTGATGCTTGCTAAGAGAATGGGTCTGTGTTTTCACCTCACATGCAAAAAACGGTGATTTGCTTGACTGTCATGATCATTTTGCAATGCATATATCAAATCATTACATTGCACATCTCAAATATATGCAATTTCAATTTATCAATTATACCTCAATACAGCTGGTTAGAAAAGACTTTAGGAATGGGGATGTACTTGAATACGTAGAACTGAATGCCTATGAAGGGAACGCGTCAGCGTCGGCAGCATGACGGAAAAGTGCACATCCTCGCTGGGGGCCACGGTCAGGCCGAGCAGACCCGTCAGTCACAGCTCAGCCGCCGGCAGTGCTCTGACCCCGGGGAAAGCTCTCACTCCGGGCACCTTGATTCCTTTGAATGAAGAGGTGGTATAGAAAATAATTTCTGTATCTCAGGTTTTATCAATAACTAAATATCTTCTGTGTGAACCCTTAGAAGAGGACCTAGAGCTCATCCACTATTATGAAGAAATTGCCAATGGATTAAAACCCAGAAGATTTGATCTTTTCATTTAAAATGGGACTTGATGTAAGCAGCAGATACTGGTAATAATTATGTATCTCACCAATTATTTGGAAAGGATATCTGAAAATTGTGAATGGCGATGACAGGATATTTTAGATCATGACAAGCAACCCCTAATGTGGGCCTTATTGTTGCTGCCTAATATAGGCAAAAAAAAACCCCACATTTATTTACATGGTTTGATGGGAAGTATCTAAAAGAGCAGTCTTATTATGTGGTAAATTACACTTAGAGGTTAAAATCACAGCTTAGAGTATTCACTGTGTACCCAAGTGACATCTTCGGAGTGTCATTTCAACCTCTCAGCAGCCTTATGAATTACATGTCACTAGCTATACTTATAAACCTCCAAGGGAGGTTAGATAAATGGTCTAATGCCAACTAGGTAGTAAAGAGTGGAGTTAAAGTTAGAATGGTGTTTGATTTGAATCCAAATATAATTCAGTCCCACAGAATTTACAGAGGAAAAAAAAAAGGCCCAGTATTAAAATAAAAAATAAAAATAAAATTTTTTTAGAATTCCAGACCTGACTCCATATCTGACATGGAACTTAGGAGTCTGAACTTATAATAAGCATATTTTATGACCATCTAACAAGTTTTTTTACTTTATCCTCTTAACCTGATTTGATGGACCAGCAAAGAAGCTGCAAAAGGAAACTGAAAATAATATTTATTTAGAGACATTGAGATTGCTGAAGAACTTCCCGTTAAGTCATCAAAGTCAGATTTCAAGGAATCAAGTTTTCAAATACCTTTCTTATTAAATATGGTGACAAATATTTTACCTTTTCTTTGGCTTTTGGGAAGATCAAGACCAAGTTTTTGACACAGCAGAGAAATGCAATGGGATGAATGTCCCCTGATCCCAGTCTAACAGTCTAATTTTGTTTTCCTTTTTTTATATCTTCCTT
Organism: Manis pentadactyla; assembly: GCF_030020395.1. NCBI lineage: Eukaryota > Metazoa > Chordata > Mammalia > Pholidota > Manidae > Manis > Manis pentadactyla. The sequence goes on from NC_080026.1 coordinate 739,325, forward strand.
CATTTATTTTAGCCCAATCTTATTGTGCATGTATGTATATATATTTTTATAGTGTATATGTATATCAGATATGTTTGTATGATTATATTTAAATATATTTATATAATGCATTTATTGTAGACATATCTTAAAACTACCTCATTTTTTATCATAGGTTCATAAATACATGCAGACATACATCGTATAACACATGAAGCATTCATTCATGTAAAAATGTGAAAGTATCTGTGTGATTCACAGATGGAAGAGAATGGAGAGAAGCTCTTTTTCCATTGAGTAGATCAAGGAGGCAGCCAGAGGAAGGAAAGTCTGGGGAAGTGGGACGGAGAACCGAGGGGGGTGCATGTGAGCGGGTCCCGCCATGGTTACTCGGAATCCACCTAACCGACAAGTCAGATGCTCTTCGTTTGAATGTTATAATGCTGCAGAAACATCTATTCTAATACATAATAGAAGCCAATACTCTCTGGAGGATATTATATTCTGAAATGCTTGGTTTATTTCCAGCATATCAGCCAAAGGCAACTATTTCTATGTCACTGATTATTTTTTATCAAGAGAGAAAAACTATGGACAATGTATTCAACATTTACTTTTCATGAACTCTTCTTTACTGTCAAGAAACTCGTACTGCTTGGAGAATTTTTGACCGAAGTATAACATTTGTCTGGTCTTTCCCTGTGGTTACAATGGAGCTAATCCTTGTTTTAAATTGTTTTTTTTCTCCTTACAAGCAACTGTTTCTGTGGTATGCCTGGGGATATGAGGGTTTTGCTCTCCAATTCAGATTAATAAAATGATTGAATATAAATTTTTTCCAGATAAAGATCAGAAGTCCTCGGTAGAGTTTTAAAATATCTCCAATGGAAATAAAATAAAAAAGAATAAGCTTTGCACAAATAAATTTACTGCAATTAAAAGCAAAGAGATCACTATTAGTTCTCAGGGTCTTTTGTATGAACATAAAAATGGTCAAAGGACACATTATCCATCTGTAAACTCTGATGTTTTGAACCAGCAGATGTAATTCGAACGTGCATCATTCTCCCAGTTAGTTCTTGGGTCTCTGGAAAGGTCTAATCTTTAAGACGGTGGTTTAGGATTCCAGGGGAGATTGTTATTAGAACACTTACTGTGGGGTGAGACGACAAGAGTTGAAGAAATTCACTTGATGACAGTAAGCAAGCAACCAGATAAAGAGGCTATTTGTAAAGGACCAATACAGTGTCCCATCGATTGGACATTTCATTGTAAAGAGGAATATTTGTAAAATAAACAGAAATGTACGTTGCTGCTTTGGACTGATTATGTACCAGCTTCGCTGGAAGGAGACTGGCTAAGTTCAGTCACCTGGGATATTTACCAATGACAAACGTGGTTTTGATTATGTAGAGAAGATAAATTAATGTTTATTGAGAGCTTACAATGGTCTACATACTGTACTGGGTGATTCAAATGTCTTGCTTTATTTGTGATACTCTTGTGTTACAAATGCTATTAATCAATTTTCAATTCCACAAAGCTAGAAGGTTCTAGACCAGGGGCATGTGCTCCCGCGGCCTCCCCTCCCCTCTGGACAGGACGGCTGTCCCTGAGGGAAGGCAGCATCTCTCTGGTCATTAAGAGAAGGGATTTACAAGTTTTGAGATAATTGTAATTTGATTCTGTTCAATAGTAACTATTCTCCACTGGTCGAAAATTCTTACTAGCATTTGTGTTATTGCTGTCTACAAAATTCAATGAAACCTATGATCCTTTGACACCTTGTTACTAATTTGTTTAGTATTATTTCAATGGTGAAAATCTAATAATGAACACACTGACTTATTTTATTAAGTCATCCAGAAATAGTACAGGAGATAGATCTTTTCTTCTCCTCAGGTTTTATGCCCAGTTCTATCAAGTGGCAGCCGTGGGTCACTGTTCCCCTGCTGCCCAGCACAATGACTGTCTAGAGGTGCTAATGGTGTCAGAAGTATAAGCAAAAGCCGTGACCCCTTGTCTCACAGGCCAAGGTGCAAAGGCGGCTTAGCCCTTCTCCCGATAAATGCCCAAGAACTGCCCGGTTTGATCAGAAGGACGAGTTACTTTTAAGGACAAACAGTGATTTGCATGGTCGAGCTCTTACTGTGGAGGCTGCTCCGTGAGATGGAACCAGAATGGTCTTGGGGTTCAACAAACCAGACTATAAATACTGAATTTATCAGTATTTGGGGGCAGTTGAACAAATTCATTCACCATCTGAGCCTCAGTTTCTCCTATAAACTGAAAACATAATCTGAGGGAGTGATCCTGAAGATGACGTATGATAACTTGGGCAAAGCTCTCGACAAGTCTAGTGCCCAGGTGTTCACCGTCCCCTCTCTACTGACCTTCCACCTCCTCCTTCTCCATGTGTGCTAAGGTGCAGGCCGATTCCCTGCATATCTGCTGAATGTCACTTAAACAAGTGTTAAAACTGAAGCAACACAAAGGGACTTATTTCCCATAATCTGACCTTTCATTCCACCTTGTCTCGGTCTGATTGTAGGCACACAACCACTATCTCCCCTGCTCTGTTGGACCTAAAGTGAACATATGGAGCACTTTCAGACTGGTTTTCCCAGCGCAGAGTCACAGGAACGCCAGGAGGTAACGAGCACACTCCCCAGTCGGTGGCCAGAACCGAGAGCCGCGGCTACAGCCTTTCTCAAGGGACAGGACACCAGCCGAGAGGAACGGGAAGTCTGGGCTCGGTCGGCAGTGTTCACGGTTTTGCCTCCATTATAACGTGGCAGCTGACACACACTGGATCCGTTCACTAACTTGAGGTCATGAGGAAAACAGCTCGGAGCCGTGGTGCCTGAGGGGCATTTATAGGTCCTGCTCCAAAGCCTGAAAATAACCGTTGGTGATCAGGCAAGTTTCAGGGAAGACGAGTTTGAACCTGGTCCTGCTCACCTGCAGAAGCAAAACAGAAAATCCCAAGATGGCAACACAGGAATTTGACACCATCCTTGGCAGAGTGCTGGACTGGCACTTACCAAACATCTGTCTTATTTCTCAGTTTAGTGTGTCTTCCAGGTTCCTTATTTCTTGTATGATCTTTGTTAGTTTTTGACACACAGTATTGGTCATTTTTAGAGATGCAACAACACGCAGATCCTTTTCAAGGCTGGGGTGAGGGCAAACAGACACGGCACAAGGACCCGGGCACACTCCAGGGGTGTTTGCTCTGCGTCTGACTGGAGCACCCCCCACCCCCCACCCCGGCAGCATGCGTTTTGAGCTCCCGGCTGGCGTGCAACACCCTGCAGGGGCTGCAGCAGCTCCCTGAACGCCTTCCATCTTGCATTTGGGTTAATCTATTCCTCCAAAATACATTTCAAGTCTATGCTTTTCAATAAATACATCCATGAGCAAAAAGGCATTTATGAACCAGCCAAACAGAGTTTTTTCTCACATTAAACAGATGCAAAAGGCATATATTTGAAATGATCCACTTTATATATAAAATGTAACAAAATATTTTAACATAGGAACCACTTTTACAAACAATCACATTATTTTACTGCAACAGAAACATTGAGTATTACAAGGTAACAATCAATGGGAAATCAAGTATGCAAGTATGTTTTAAATCAGACCTTTAACTGTACACTTGGAATTTACACTTGAAACTCCTTTGTAACAGATTGGGGCATGGAGTACTCTTGCTGTGAATTTCCTTATAAACAAACATCTATAAAATAATTTTGCAAGTAATACTAGAATGAGAAATAAGTGTGTGGAAATACATGGAGAGCTTTTTCATTTTTTATTCAATTCCCTTAATTGTTGTCATTATAATGCTGTTTCTCATCAGGCCTAAGTCATCAGCAGAGCCTTCAAAGGCAAATGAATAAATAATGTTTAAACTCCATTGTAATTGTGCCAACCTCCACTCTTGCTGGTAAGCCAGATGGTGACTTGCAATTCAAAGTGGGAGTTCATGATGGAAAGAGCAAGTGCCTCGGAAAAAACTGACCTTGGGCCCAGTCCCAGGTCAGCACTGATTCACTGGGCAACCTGGACAAATTCCCTTGGCCCTCTGACCTCAGGGTCCTCACCGTTAAAATGACTACAGGAATGACCTCGTAAGGTTTTTGCAAGACTACAAAGGGAGAAAGTGTATGTAAAAGAAACCAATGCAGAGCCAATCCCCAAACTGGGGCTCAGACTGACCTTTCCCATAGGAAATAGAGGAGATCACGTAGCAATGGCCAGAAGGGACAGTAAACATCCTGGGACCCTCAGGCCCCCACTGCAAGCCTAGGCATCAGGCCATTGGCATTGAAGGGGGATTTCCCACTGTGATTCCTGAAGTTTTGTAACCTTTATTCCCGCTCCCGCCTCCTATGGGAAATAACAGGGTCTCTGAGCACCACCCGCATGGGCAGTAGCTTCTCATCACGCCCCTTGGGCAGGAAATAGATTTCTTTCTTGGTCCTACCTTGACGGCCACATGTGATGTCATTTATTTCCTTCTAAGATCAGTATATCGCTTTCATATTTCTGCACTCATATATCATGGCAAAGCCCTTGTCTACATCTTGTCTCTAAAATGATTTTCACCCACCTGTGTCCCTGACCACTCTAACCCACACTCATATTAGGTAGCAAGTGTTAATATGTAACAGGGGGTGTCCCCTAAGATGTCAACTACATGTTTTAAAAATGAAACCACTACTTCTCAGTCCCAATATAAGACCTAAATATCAGCTTCATGAAACCAGGGAGGCGGCCTCTCATGAGGCAGCTCTTGGGAAGCATTCACTATTGGGTGATTTTCCCAAATTCTAAGGCCTGTGTCGGCTCACATTGTGTCAGAAAGTGAGAAACGGATCACCTATGTTCTTATAAACTTCACCCAGACACAAAAAAGCAGGATGCTGGTTTATTCCCTTATAAGCACACGTGTTATCATGAAGACCCCATATTTGACATCCTCACCAGTAGGTTTTCTTCCTCTTTTCCTTCATGGTGAGGAATTACTGTCGTGTGCAAACTAAGAATAGAAATTCCCATAGTTGATGTTCTCTTCTCCAATTATCCCACGTGCTCCTGAACCACACGGACGAGAAGGCCCAGCTCCCCTGAGGGCTCTGCTGTCCACTTTTTCGCGGAATTACTGTTGCAGTAAACAGTACCATTCCTCCTCATTAAGAAAAATACCTTTACAGTTTGCAAACTGTGGCTTTTGTGAATTTTTTGAGGAATTACTTATGAACATCGTTAGTGCTTGAAGCTTTTTTTCTTGGCTCAGATTGAAGGAAATTTCATTTGTTTTGGGGCCTTGGTAGCAGCTTCAAGTAGAGAGTGGGCAAGACTCCCAAGTAGGGGCTTGAGTCCCATGAGTGCTGTGCTGTGGCTTTTAACCGTGTTTTTACTTGCTCCTTCTCATTAGGGTCTGAGAACACACACACACACACACACACACACACACACACAGCATGGTTTGCGAAGGGGAGCGACCGATGCACAAGCATGGGCACTGCTTGTGAGATGATTTGTGAGATGATGTCGGCCCAGCGGGAAGGGCACATGGCGGCGGTTCCCAGCTCCAGCTCGGGCTTGGCTCCTGCATCTGTGATCACACCCATCACCTATCGTCCCTCCTGGAATGTCTTTACAACACCTTCTGCTATTTTCATGTCAAAGATTATTTGCCTAAACAGTAAAAGGCCAGTTATAAAATGGGAGAAGAACTCAGTAACGAACTAAACAAAAACATTCATCTATCGGGCTTCTCCGGGCTTGCATGCAGCATTCAGGGGTCCTCAGGAAAGCTATTCAGAGTGGCTCCAGCATCTCAGTCAGAGTCAGAGATTCAAACGAAGGTCACCACCAGCCTGGGCAGTCCTCAGAGGTGCTCACGGTAGCCAGGGTGCAGGACTGCCCCTTCCTGAGTATATTCTTTGTTGTTGGATGTGTTCTTTGAGGTCACCTGAAGGCTGTGTGAAGGGGTGGGGACCTGGATGTTTGGTGAGGACTTGCCCTCAGTCATGCTCTCAGCAGGGAGTCAGGGCAGTGAGGACCGGAAGCTCGTGAAGGTCTGAAGCCTTTGGCTACATCCGCTCATGTTGCTTGCTGGACTGTTTATCATGGTCTCTGAGAAAAACGCATTGAGAACAGGGAGGTTCTGAGCATTTGCAGACTCCAAGGCATGGAGACAGCTCAGAAAAATGGACTCAGTGTCCAGTTTTTGCCTACAGGGTGGCCCCAAAACTCCAAGCCCCAGAGCGAGGCCAGGCTGCGCCATCCCTGCCCTTGTCCTGCGTGACTCATGCGGTTCCATGAACTCCCTCAAGCTACAATCTTCCTGCTTACTCAGCCAGTTCCTGGTCATGGTTTCCAAGTCCTGGTCTGGCTGTGCTGTGCTTACACCAGACCCCCATATCTAATACACCCCAGGGGCTTCTCACTCGGAGGTCCCCCTCTGTGGGTCACACTGGGCAGAGCAGTTGACAGGAGCATGTGGGAGAGAGGCTGTGTCCCCAGTGCTTGTGATGAGGATGACAAATGGCCCTAAGGAAATAGAACTATAGAAACCCCATGCTCTTTATTTATTTTGTCCTCACAGGAGACTCCAGAGATAAACTTCAGTTTCAGAAGATTTATTAGTATGGCAGTTTTCAAACTTCTGAAACTGCCTGACATTTTCCCATGTCAAACACGTTCCTAGGGAGAAAGTCTGAACGTTCTGGTGGTATTATTATCAGGCTGGCCCATTTTAGGAAGCCCTGGACATGTGGGGCAGAGTCTCCATCACCCAAAATGTCGCTCTAACTTCCTGACACGGATCTGCAGGTGGGGGGCCCACCAGTTTCATGTGATTAACAGTGAAATTTTCCTGGGAGGAATGTTTCCTGGCTTTTGAACACCTTTGATTCTACAAAACTTCATTCCCTGAGGAAGGAAAGGCTTCGAGGGTAGAAGGGAAAGGAAGGGATTTTGGTTTTGCTATTCCAGGACACCTATTCACATTCAAAGCACTTCCTAACCCATCTACTCTCAGAAATCTTCACATCTCCCTGAGGGGCAGGTAAGTACTTTTATCCCAATTTTACAGACAGAAAACTTGAAACCCCAGGTGAAGTGACTTACTTACAGCAGCACTGGGCGCCGGTGACAAGACTGGACTTCCAGCATCAACGCCTGATTGCTCAGACCTCTCGACCACAGTGCTAAGATGAACACTTGGAAAAAGGTCCGAACTGCTCTGAGGAACATAAATATTCTGAACTAAATTCTGGGTCAGAGCAGATGTTCCAAATGCCTGACAACCTCAGAAATGAATGATGAAGGCAGATGAAGGCTGTCATGTAATTAAGATGGTCAATACTATAAATAATGTTATAGGTTATTCCATACATCCTTTTTATTTGCATGCATTAACTCAACATATATTTAGCAACCGATAGCACCATTATGAGTTAAATTACAAAAATATGCACATGTAAATTTTATACTTGCGTAACACATTTTTGTAGCTATTATTTATACAGTGTCAGCTTCTCTGATAAATGATTCACATATATTAGCACATATAATCGAGCATATGCTATGTCGTTTAAGCTTTAAATAACCTTGCATGAAAGGTGTTATTGTCCCTATTTGAAGGGTGAGAAGGTTTACAAGCTGTAGAGCAAGTCCCTTATCAAGTCAGTATTCAGACATCGGTTGGCGTTGGAAAGAACACGGGCTTTTGTATCAGACGGGCTTGAGTTCCGATTGCGATTCCAACACTTACTAAACCGGTGATGATGGTGTTATTTAAACTCTGAGGGTTTAACTTCCCTCACTTTGAAAATGGGGAAATGCTCGTAACTAATATCATCATCCAATAATATAGGATTCTTGTGAGAATCAAAAAAATAAAAGGTATTTTCAAACCCTCTTAGGGTCTGAAACTTTTTTCCCAGAAAGTTGAGTCCTTTTCCTAAAAATAACTTAGAAGTACATGAAAAAAGCTATTTTAAAGAATCTTAAAAGTGCATGTGATTCAGTGATCCTATTCTATGAGTCCAGCATCACCCTGATACCAAAGCTAGACAAGGCCACCACACACAAAAAAAACTAAACCCCAGGAGTGATGACCCTTCCTGGTACAGATGGAAAAATCCTGACCAAAATACCAGCATAACAAACCCAAGAGCATATGCAAAGGTTTATACAGCTAAATTATACACACAGAAAATACTATAACCAAGTGGGATTTATCCCTGGAATGCAAGGTGGATTCACTGTAAGAAAATAAGTCCCATGTACCCCATTACCAGATTAAGGCAGGAAAAAACACATGATCATGTGATGCAGAACTGAAAATTCACACTTTTAAGAAATGCATCATTTACCTAATCTATCACTGACAATTATTCTTAAAGATTAAAAAAAAAGTTCTTCTGCTGTTGAGAAACTTTCAGTATAGTCGGGAATATTGCTACCCAAGGATTAGCTCATGGGTCACCCTTATCATCCATGAGCCTTGATTTATTTATTAGTAAAAAGGATTTAAATATCTTGCCTGCTTTGAGCACAGTTGCAAAAGTGTTAGTAAGTTTATGATACACTGCAAAATTAAATACATTGACTATTAATCTAATAAAGGACCAGAAGGACATTCCATTTAACTGAGGTAATAAAATTATTCATTAAATGCCATCTGGTGCCAGGCAATATGCCATCATTAGTATTAGTCTTCAAAATAAGCTTAGAAGGTAAATATTATAATATTAACCTGACAGCAACAGCAGCTATTAAGAGATGTTCGGTAGCATGTTCCCGGCAGAAAAACAAACGGAAGCGTGACTCTCAAAGTCACGTGCATGCGGCCCGAACCCCAGGCTCCCGCCCTGGGCCCTGCAGGCGGACCAGGCGCCTCGGATCCAGGCTCGTGGCGGCGCGCGGAGTCCCCGCGGCAGGCCGACCCTCTGGGAGCTTCAGCCCCACGTGTCCAGCTTCCTTTGAGCCCGGGGCCACTTTGCCGTGAAGTACCTGTCCGATGCCGGGCAAGATTCCGTAATGTAGGTACTTAGGGCGGGGATAAGATCCAAAAGTGTTTCTGGGTTCATCTCAAACCGTTTATAAAGGAACTACTTTAATGACGGCGGGTCCGAGAGAAAGCGTCAGGGTGACAGGAAGTCCTGGCTGGAAACAGGAAGTGCGTCATTTCTCACCAGGGAGCTCAGGGTTTGTGGGAGGACGTGCGGACAGGCGGTCGCAGTGTGGTAACCGCTGCCTGAGAGGGAGCGAGGACGCCGCCGGGTGCCCCGCGTTCCTGGCCTCCTCAGCCGAGGACAAGCCCGTTCCCGGGCCCCTGGATGGGGCGCAGGGCTGGGGACCCCCATCGCGTCACACGTCACCACCCCCCGGACGGGCCTGTCCGCGCTTCTCCCGGGGGTGGGTGGCCGGCGCGCCAGGCATTGGGAGGCGGAGACGAGACCCAGTGGGGCCGGGGCGGCCCTGGGGGCCGGGGTACAGCGATGTCCCGCCTCCAGGAGGGAAAGGAGGGGGGCGGGCACCCGCGGAAAACCCGGCGCCGGGACCGTTGGGCCGGACCGCGAGGGGAAGCCTGAGCGGGCGGGAACCGGCCTCCTCCCCGCTCTGCCGGGTCCCTGCTGGCGGCCCCTGGCCCACCGGCCCTGGATCTCCTTGGGGTCACCCTGTAGCGGTCCGGGGTCTACTTTTTGCAATTAAAGACCTCAAACCAAGAGGGTGTGGAAGGAAAAGCGCCACGAGGGACCCTGACAGTCACGGGGAATCGGGAAAGGCGGTCTCTGTACAAGAGTCTTAAATGACGAGCAACCGCTGGTGAAATCTCCTCCCGCCGGCGGTCGTCTCCAGAACACTGTGTTTTCTGGAAAACTGAAAACCTGGGCCGTCGTCAGGACAACTGGAAGAAGGCTCTTTGCTTCTGAGGCTCCAACTCCCATAAGAATGTGGTCCTGTGAGTTTAATTCAGTAGCAAGGAGAGCTCTTTGCAGCGTAGAAACATTATTAGGGTAAATACCTTGAAACGTGATAGGAGCAGATAGTGCAAAAAGCAAATGCCATATAAAGAGCTGTCGCCCCCTGATGCAGCACGGACAAGACCGGACGGCGTCTGCACACCCCGGCGGGGCCTCGAGAGGTCAGCGAGATGTGTGCACAGCACACGCGTGGCACCTCTGCCCAGTCCTTCCTCTCGTCTCTGCTCTACACAGCATATGTATTAGAAATTTCCAGGCTGAGCAGAAATGACCAGTCAGTGCCCAAAAAATAAAATTTTAGGAAGAACTGATAATTGGGCAGTGTGAAGAGAATCTGAATCACTTATGTAGGGGAAGCCAGGAAATATGTACAGATATCGGCTATTCCTTCTGCCTCTTCTATGGGCATCTTCTTCTGAAGGGTTGGGAAAAGCCTTTTACACACCTCGACTGAGCAGAATAATTCTTAATGATAATTTGTTTTTCTAATTAAAGATCTAACTTTGGTCCTTTCTTTCAAGTCTATATCCAGTTCCACTTGGAAACTTGAATTTCTTCAAATTTAATAACCCAGTTCATTTATCTCACTGATTGATAATGCCTTTCCTGTTCAGCAACAACTGGTTAAATCCTCCTGTATTTACTGATGTTCTTCCCCTTGGAGAGTACTAATTGGAGACCGTAGAATGCATGTGCACCCCTTTTGTGCACAAACAGCAAAACAGGCATGGGGAGCTCAAAATTTGATAGCAAACATTTTGCTTTAAAATTCTAATTTCAAACTAAGTAATATTGGCAATGTATTTTTTTCTTTTTTATGAATTATAGTGGGCATGCAATATTATATTGGTTTCAAGTATACAACATAGTAATTTAACAGTTATATACATTATTAAATGCTCATCCCAACAAGTGTAGTTATTATGTCAACATAAACAGACGTTACGGAACCACTGGTTATATGCTGGACTTCCATCCCTGTGGCTAATTTATATTATGATTGAGATTTTGTGTCTCATTGTTCCCCTCACCTATTTCACCCCCACCCCAACCATCCCTCTTGGTGACCACCAGTCACTTCTCAGTGTCTATGGGAATATTGCTGTTTTGGTTTTGGATTCCACATCTAAGTGAAATTATATTGTATTTAATATTTCTCTGCCTGGTTTATTTCAATTTTTTAGCATAATTCCCTCGATGTATGTTGTTGCAAATGGTAGCGTTTCTTCCTTTTTTTAATAGCTGAATAATATTTATGCCATTATTTTCCTAAGTCACATATAGCATTTTTTAATTTTCAATAAAGACAAAAGAAGTGTTATCTGTAACTCCTGGGTTGATCCTGAGAATATTCAAAACTATCAGGTTATCCTGAATAACTGAGTTTTTCTGCTTCTCTATTCCCCACTACACAAGAGGACTTATAATGGGCTGTGGAGTAAATAATACAGTATCTGAGGCAGTATATTGATGTGTATTTGCTCAGCTATTTCTAATTCAGCTCAAATGAATTCTTGTTCATTCTGGTAAGTTAATTTGGAGGGCAATTCTAAGTCTACTATTCATTTGCTGACTTGAACAATTTTTGAAATATTCTGAGATTTAAAGTTGCAAAGCCAAAAGAGGCTCTACTGAACTCCCGTCTGTGTTCATATGATCAAAAGCTGAAGGTAGAAAGGAGGGACATTTCAGAACTCTTGCCCAGGAAGCCAACATTTCAATATTTCCAGGCAGCTTGGGAGACTTCGGTCATCTGTAGATAAACCCGTCCTGGCCATGGTGGAGGGATAGAAGCATTTTCCTTTCCCTCTGAGGAAAAAATAGGGATCCTAGATTTCTTTTCAATAAAAGACTGTGATTCACAGTATATTGAGTTCATTATATTATTGTTTAAACTTCTATTGCTGTATTTTTAAAAATCAAAAATTTTAAAAATTACCATTATTCTCGAGAAGTCCCCTTGCCCACTCCTTATCCTCAATTCCAGAAAAGGTATGACTCGCCCATTGTATTCCATCTCCACTCACTTCCACAAGCTCCTTGAGGTCATGGATAATGACTCATCTCTCAATTGTAAGAGTAGGTGCTGACATATGTCTCACAAAAGTAGGATGACAAATAAATGCATGAATGAAAAGACACATTTAGAAGGACAGACAGAGGATTAAGAAGCAAAAAGGCTTGGAAAGAAGATAAGAATTATTTCAATCGACAATTACAAAGGACATAAATGTCCTATTACCTGAATCAACTATTAGAAAATGGACAATAAACCTGTGCTTTTGAAGTTGAATAATCCTTCCTTCTGCCTAGGATGGTGGGGAAACAAAAATGTACTAATACTGGTATGTGGGCTTCCCCAGCCTCAGGGAAGTGTCAGGAGCCCAATGGGTCTAATCCTAAAAAGCAGTAGATCAAGGAATCTATTTGACTGTATGGCAGACTGAGATGAACACTATGGAACCATTTAGAGCCTATTGCTCACTTTCAAGACTGTTTCTTAAGTCATTTATACTGGTAACCAAGGAGGGACTGGTAATCAAGGAGATGGAGCCTCACCCCAGAATGGTGTGGAGGGACCAGCATGTGAAGACTGCAGCATATAACCAGTGGTTCTGCAGGGGCCCCTTAGCTGATGACCCTCTAGCCTGAGGGGATTTGCGCCCGCTCAGCTTCATGCCTCGTGACATGAGTCGCCCAGATGGGAACGTGCACTGGATGAAGTCTGTCCCACAGGTTTGCTGGCAGCCGAGCCCAAGACCGCTGCTGCTGGTTAAGTGGAACAGGCATTGAAGACCCTTCTCAGAGTTTCACTGAAGAGCAATTATTGATCGATTTATTCCCCAAGTTGGAGATCTCAAGTAGTCTCACGCACTTAATCCTGCTCTGTGGATTCCCATCCTCTCATCTGAATCATTTTCTAATTTTTCATAAATTCAGTTTCACTGGGAGGGTAAAATTAGTTCTGTGAGATAACTGAGTGAATTAGGGTGGCAGTTTTTTTTTTTTTAATGTAAACTCAGTCGCAAACTCAAGGGAAATCACCTCTCAAATCCTCAATTCCTCCGTCTACAGAATACAAATGATAAAAGTACCCTTATACGGTTATGTATATTAAGTTAGAGAACATCAGTCAATGCCCAGTGTAATGCTCAGAATGTAACAGGCTTTTGATTGATCATTTTTTCTGCCGGTCCCCGCCCCCCCCCCCCGCCCCCCGCCATAGTCACCTAGTTAAGTCATAAGCTCTTTTTTTTTATGAAACATTCTTTTCACCTTCTGGTAATTTTCCTTCTGAAGCTATTGAATTTCTTCTTTGTATAAATAAAGAACTACCACACTTTTGGGTAATTCAAAAAATTTAAGAGGGCAGCAGGGGGACAATCTGAATTGGAGGCCCAGCTGTGACACTAACTGGGTTAATAATCACGTTTAAGTCAGCTTACAGTTCAATGCGGGGATCAATAATCCTTCACGTGCGTTCTTCAGATGTGAAATATTGTCACGTCCAACCTGTGCAGTGTTTGCAAGTGGAAAAGGGGAAGTGGCTGCTTTTCCTCTGGTTCTGGAAACTCCCTTTCCTTCGTGAAACATGCTCAGTCATGTGATAGGATCATGGGAACGCCCCTGAAATCACCTGGTTTGACTCCCTTCTTTGCAAATAAGGAAAATCACAGTAGTTAAACCATGTGCCAGAGGGAGCACAGCCGGTCTCCTCGTCTGGCTCTGGCCTCTCCAGAGCTCCCCTCTCCCAGCCCCCAGGGGGGTTTCTCTCCCCCGCACCACGTCACCCCTCTCAGCGCAACGGAGAACGTTCCAAATAGTCACAACCCAGAAATCAAGCCCATGCTGTTGGAAAAGTGGAGGCACAGTGTGTTTATTTTACATTTCTTGCTTTAAAAATCATTGTTAAATATTTCATATGTATAAGCAATTAATAGAATATGAATGTACAATTAAAATATAATAAGACTAATCTATGTAAACACTCTCCAGATAAAGAATAACGTTACCAGTGTATTTAATTCTCCGGCCTCGGGTGCTGACATCCACTGCATACATAACCACTGTCCTGAGTTTTATGTAGTTTCTTGTCACGTATCCTTAAATGACATATTTAGGTTTTTTTTTTTTTTTTTTTAGTTTTGTATGAATAGAATCACACTACATATATTTTAGTTCAACTTACATTTTCTACTCAATTACATTTTAGAAATTTATTCATGTTAATGCTAATTGCTAATGTTATTGTTTTTCATGGTGATATTGTATTCAATTGTACAAAGGTGCCATACTTTAGCTACTGTTCTCTGGGTACACATTTGAGCAGCTTCCAGGCTGTGCTCTTATGAACACTGGTCACCAAAAACATCCTTTTGCATGTCTGCCGGCTCATTTGTGGATGGGTTTTTGAAGGGTGTGGACTCGGGAATGAAGTTGTGGTGATGTAGGTCCTGCACCTACTCAAAATAGTAGTAGCAGTTTACACTGCCACCACCCCATCAGTCTACATCCTTGGAAACGTGGATATAATTCTGTTTTAAGTTTTTGTCCATCTGTTAAGTGAAAATGGTATCACATTGCAGCTTTGATATGCATCACTAAAAAGGGTGAGTGTGTTCTTCCTTGTTTACAGACCATTTAAATTCCCTCTTTTGTTAAATGCTGTCTCTTCCTTTGCACATTTTTTTCTGGTGTGCTATTTGTCTTTTCCTAATTGATTTATACAGCAGACATGGTGCATCACATGTGCGTAAGAGGGAGAGAGCTCTCATTCCGGGGGAAGGGCAGTGCTCCAGTAGTTACAGCTCCTGGTCAAGGCTCTTGTTGGGAAGTCAAGGGCCAGTACATACCTCTGTAAATGGAGCCCAGGGACGCCTTTACGACATATTTCACCTGTGAAATAATATGGTGGCCTCCATGCTATGCAACGTACATGTACCGAATCTTCTCAGACCCTTTAAGATGAAGCATGGCCACGAGATGCTCTGAGCAACGGCTCATTTGCAGAAACAAGGGGCGTTACTTCTTAGGGGAAGTTCAAGGAGGGAGTGAATGGTGAGCCAGCCCCGCCCCCGTGCTGAGGGGCAAGGGCTGACGGGTTCATTCATTCCCGTCTAGATCTCAGAGTCCCTGCAGCTACCGAATTCCCAGACCAGTCCAAACTGATTATGTGATGTGAGTAAGAATAAACTTTCTCTGTGTTTAAACCAGTAGTATTTTGGAATTGACTGACATGGTGAAATTTTCACATTTTTGACTTGATACATTGTACTTCATCAAAATTAGAAATTTTCCTGTTTGAAAAATCATTAAAAAAATGCAAGCCACATATTGGAAGAAAACATTGACAACACATAGGTAAGAAAATAATGCATCCCCAGGATATATAAATAACTCTTAGAAATAATACAAGATGAACAGCCTAATATTTTTAAAATTATAAAATATTTGAATAGATGATTCACAACAAATATGCAAATGGCCAATAAGCACATGAAAAGATTCACAATAATTAGAAAATACAAATTAAAATCATAATAAGACATCACCATACACATTAGAATGGCTAAAATTAAAAATTAAAATACCTCATGCTGACATGAACGTGAAGCAACTAGAATTCTCATAACTGCTAGTGGGAATGAAAATTCTATAACCCCTTTAAAAAATAGGTTGGCAGCTTCTTAAAAAACTAGTTATGTGCCCATCATAAGACCATATGATACAAAAGTCCACCCCTAAGCTTATATACAAAGTAAATGAATACCTTTGCACAGAAATACTTGTAATGCATGTCCATAGCAGCTCCATTTATAATAGTCCCAAAATGGAAACAACTCAAATCTCCATCAACATGTAAATGGATAGACACATTGTCTTCTATCCGTATAATAGAATATTGCAAAGCAATATAAAGGAAGAAAACTAGTAATGCATGCAACCACATGGTTGAATCTCCAAATTATTCTACTTCAGTGAAGGAAATAAGGGACATGGAGAACAAGTTAAGTGATACTGCTTATAAAATGTCTAAAAGTATGTAGTAATTTATGGTGACACAGAGTTCGTCAATGGTTTCCTGAGGATGCAAGGGAGCAATGATCGCAAAGAGGCACGGAGACCTTTTGGGGTATTTGAAATAGATGCTATTTTGATTGAGGTGATAGACTCATGGTTATACACATTTGAGAAAACATCAATGTTTACTCATCATTTTCTTTCCATTTTAAAAAAGTTTTATTGTGAAATTTATGCCACATATATGTGAAATTACGGAACAATATTGAAGCCCTCACATACTCAACACCCATATTAAGTAATTGTCAACTCATGGCCAATCATTTTTCATCTATACCTCAATTTACATAGAAGTATTATTGACATATACTATTATTTCATTTTCAGGTGTACAACATAGTGACTTGACAATTATGTACATTACTAAATGCTCATCCCAAGAAGAGTCATAGCCATCTGTCCCCATATAAAGTTACTACAATATTATCGACTATATTCCCTAGGCTGTACTTTTCAACCCCATGACTTAGTTATTTTATAATTGGAAGTTTTTACCTCTTTATCTCCTTCACCTACTTTTTCCCATCTTTTATTCCCCTCCCATCTATCAACCATGAGTTTGTTCTCTGTATTTACGAGGCTATTTCTGTGTGGGTTTTTTTTTTTTTTGGTTGTATGTTTGTTTATTATTTTCAGGTTCCACATGTAAGTGTAATCATAAAGTATTTGTCTTTTTCTATCTGACTTATTTCCCTTAGCTTATTATCCTTTAGGTCCAATGAAATGCCAATGAAATGACATGACTTCATTCATTTTTACAGCTATGTAATACTCTATTTTATATATAAACCACATCATTTTTATCAATTCATTCATCTAAATATGTTCAGTTTATTATACTTTATACCTAAAGTTATGAAAGAAATTTTTTTAATGGTTTATCAAGTTTACATAAGATTATTTGGGATATTGTTCTGAATTATTTTTAATCTTTAAATTTGAAGTGTGTTAACATCATTCATGGTATTAATTTCCCCATCCTTATACATTGTATATGTCTCCCCTTTACTTTTTTAATCTTTTAGAATTATTATAATTTTCCAATAAAATTTATTGCACACATTTGTTAAATTTTCATGTATCAAATTATTCCTATTATAAATTATATATTTATTGAAATGCTTTTTCTGTGCATTTATTACTGGCATCTATGGATACAGTTAATCTGTATATTAATCTTACACATGTTAACTTAGGTAAAATTTGCTATTATTTTAACTTTGCATATTCTTTTGGATTTTCTACATAAACAATCCTATCATCGGGAAATAATGACATCTTTATGTCATCTACCTGCCCACTTTCATAGATTATTTCTCCTCTCTTATTGTCCAGGCTAGTTCCTCTAGTACAATGTACATGGACATGTTGCCAGCAGGTGACATTGCTTGTTTTTCATTTTGATAAGAATAGTCTTAATACTGAACCATTGAGGATAATGGTTAATGCATACTTTTTGAGAGTAAACTTTATCGAATCGGGTCCTTTATATTTTTTGGTATAGGTATTTTTCATCTTTTATTTTCATCATGTGATTCTAAAATTGTATTTCTCAGTACACTTAGTGCCATGTTTCCCACCGTCTATGCTTTTCGTTGGTGGTCTCCTACCCTGTGAACTGTGAGCTGCCTGGTGCTCCTAAGCTCGGAGGCTGCCCCGTGTCTTACAGAGGAAACATGCCTGTCAGGCAGACATTGTTCGGGCTCGCCTTGCAGCACTGTTGGCAGGGAGTTCATTGCTAATTACAAAATGCATGTTAAATAAGATGTCTTTAAAAAGAGGTAGACATGAAAGAAGGTCGTGTTCATCAGTTGATGAAAGTGGTCAGAGGGTCAAAGGAACCTGACCCTGTATTTCCGCAAGGAGGAATTCTTCCACTTTCATTAACTCAGTGTGGTGAGTTCCTAGAACTTACCTACCACAAAGGGAATCAACTATACTGAAGTTCTGTATGTGTCTGAGATCATATATAATTGCCTCTGTAATGACAATTGTACTTTTATTCTACTTGACAAGTGGGTAGACATAGCTGGTTGCCTAATCCAACCCACTTCCACTTCTTTACTAGCAAAACCCTAATATTCACCCCTTTGTACTGAGCTCAACAACCCATTTCCCGAGTGGTTGATACACCTGTGGCTGCCATGCAATGCGCTTCTGTCAGGGCTCTGGGGCTGGACTTGGCACAGGTGGAAACTCCTGGAATGGCCTCTTGTAGTCCTGGACCCTCCCACTTCCAAATTCTGGTTGGCATGAAACAGATTTGGGAACAGCTGGTGCGGGGGCAGCCACCCTGCAGACAAGAAGCAGTGAGCGTCGGGCAGCACACACAGTCCCTGCTGCCGCCCCAGGTCTCCGTGTAAGACAGAAAGCTTCACACTTCACGCCTGACGCCTTTACAGTGCACAGATCTGCCTTCTGCTCTTGGTTTTCCTGGAATCAATCTTTTCCATCCTTTTTCCACTGTGTCTTCAAATGTACAAAGATATGATAAGAAGTTCAACACGGCTTTCCTTCTAGATTGCATCTAGCCCTGATCTTTGTGCGAGATAGTTTTTCATTGCCCTGGGGAAACACCTGACATTTAGGGCTGTTTTAGAATCCAATTCTGTGATAACATCTCAAAGGCTTACACTACACATAAATTTATCCTGCTTTCTGGGGACAGGACCCAAATATTCCATATCTTCTTACAAGTAGAGGTATTTTAGGAAAAATGCATTCCCCACAAATGAGGGGAAGTAATGACAACTTTCATTTTTTTGAGTACTTACTGTCATGTAGCAGGTCCTGTAGATATACTGGGATATTTAATCTTGACCAGAAACAGAACAAAATAAAACAAAACTCGTGAGTTAGATGTCACCTTGCTCACTTTGCAAATAACACTGAGCTCAAAAAGAGAAAACCACTTGTGAAGGTCCCAGAGCTGGTATTAATTATCTGATGTGTGACAAGGCACTCAGAAAAGCAGTGGTTTTAAACAACAGTACTTAACTCATTATTCCTCACAGTTTCTTTGGTTCAGAAAATCAGGAGTGGCTGGCTATCAGGCACCTAGGCACATTCCCATCCTTCATGACATTCCGGATCCAGGGACATTGGTAGGAATACGGATTTCAGGGGCTAGTTACATAACCTGACAGTAACTTGAAAGAAAACAATAAGAAAATAAATTTGAGTTTCTTAACATCCCCAAGATCTGATCCAGAATTGGACGAAAAAACCATCTCCCACCTGGGTCTGGTAGGTTATGATTTGCCCCCTCAGGCCCTGGGCACATGTCTGACTCCAGGAAAGCACTGCGTTCGGGGAGCATGCCCTCTAAGGGGTCTGGTGAAGCTCACCTCGCCCCCCACCCCCACCGGACCTCACGGTCCTCTTCTTTCCTTGTGGTGACTGAAGAATGTGATCGTGTTTAAACCATGGAAATATGGGGCAAGTAAGTTAGATCCCCTTAGATATTACTGGTTACTATAGGGGTATGTCTGTGCTTATTGGGAATTGCATTACAGTGAGGATTATAAGATGAAAAATAACAATGATGGTAATTAATAGTCATTGACATTAGCCCACAGCCACCATTTAACGGGAGTTTAAAACGTGCAACCTTCTGAGCTAAGAACATTATGTGTTTGAATCATTTATCCTCATATAAAATGTATCTTATGAATTAACTGTTATCTCTCCAATTATATAGACGACGCTTTGAAATGTTAAGGAATTTAGCCAATGCTAGAAAGTTGAAGTGCAAAGCCCAGGATTTCTACAGCTGGAACCGTCCTATTACACCCAAGTGCTTCTCTCACCCATTGTTCATGCCCATATGGTCAGAGTAATTTTCTAAAGCAATTAACTCATTTTTCTTCATCAGGTAAGCAAAGTAGTACCTTGTTCATTATGGCCTGACCGAAGACTAAAATAGTCCACATAAAAGGATTTTCCAGATGGCCGAGGCTTGAAGTGCACAGAATGTATTCCAACCGCTTTGGACAGAAGCCTTTCTCAGACGTGGTTCGCACCCTCCTGGGTCCTGGGTGAGGAAATAGAGCCCCACGTGCCCCAACAGGCAGGGGCCGGGGCGGCTCCTCCTCGTGCCCCGGGCTGTCGCGCCTGGGTGGACCCTTAGGGGTAACTCAGCTGCTTAAGATTGCTTTCCCGGTACTCAGGGCTCTGGACGGCGTCTCTCCTCCGGGCTCCAGGGGGATGAACGTGACGAATAAACTGTTGGCCCTCGAGGGTCTCGGAGCGGCAGATGTCCCCGCACCTGTTGCAGCGTCCTCGCCCGCGGGGCACCCCAGCGCTCAGCACAGGGGCCAGAACCCCGACGCAGAGGCCGCGGCGTGGCGAGTGTCCCACCTTCCGTGAGAGCGAGCGAGCCTGCGACCCTCTCCGCTAGGTGGGTGGGTTAGTGCCAGCCAGGACTTGACCGCTTCGTGCTTGATTTATCCCGGGCCGTTCGCTTGGTCTCCATTGGTCTTGGCAGTGTTTTTGGACGTGCTGGAGGTTCAAGCAACTGTTAAATAATTTGTCTGATATCGTATTTACTATCGCAACTGGACATCTACGATACAGAACGTAGCTGAATATTACACATGTTCTGGGCCTTCAAGGGACTGACTCACCTGTCCTCTGAGGAGAAGGGAGCGGAGCCCGCCCGTGACATTGTTCAGGGCTCAAAACAATGCTCCGAATCAGTTCACTAGTACCCGCAGTTTACATGTGCATTTAAGGAAAGTGTCCAAGGACACAGAGCTGGGACTCAACTAACGCTCTCTCTGATTTCAAACCTGCTCCCTTATTAATTAACTATTATTTCCACCATCAGTATGGTGGAGTAGAATATGTCGAACAGAAACAGAAGTACAAGTAGTCTTGATTCTAAAGTGTTACCCGTTATGAAGCTCATCAATAATTCAACATTTTAATGGAAGATAAATGATTCAGTAAATGTGCCCATTGACAGTAAGAGGTACCACAGATTTACAAATATACTAATGAGAAAACTACATCTCCAAATGGGAAATTCCTCATTATGGAAGCATCGCTGACATAAGACCATTGGTAGAAAAGATGTGCAATAGTTAGGGAAAAACGTGTTTTCGATGACTGGAGAGAAAGAGATCAAAGGAGTAATGAGCTCCTTTAGGGAGGGCCTCCCTCCACCCTTGAAATTAGCTTAATTAGGGATGACTACTGGGGTCGTTACTGTAGGACGACAACTTTGTCAAAGCATGATACAATAACAAATGGTTATGATGATGAAGGAGTTAGCATTGCTATCATTGATCAGAAAAGCAGACACACTTTCATGTACACGGTTTGTCTTCAAATCCTTATGTCAAAGAACAGGACATGGTCTTAGAGGCTCTAGAAAATATGTTTCGATTACCATGCCCCTGTTAACAAACTACAATGAGTTCAAAACTAACCTATGGAATGTTCCTGAGCCTCATAAGTTGACCAGTTCAAGGTGAGGATGAGCACTATTGGGAATAATTTCCTGGAGGGAATGGAGTGTGTTCACAAATGCATGCCCCCACCCTACACTGCACCCTGACACACACACACACACACACACATATGTAGGAGACCACCAGTAGGCTTCCCAGTTTGCTGTACAGATGACAGGAAATCCAGGATCAGCTAAGGTCAAAGTGCTGGCTGTCCCCAGGCTGGGATCATGGTGATGGTGCTCCAGACGGCAGCAAGGATCTCTGGATGCTCTGCAGGTACATCCTGAGTCATGGGCCTAGGAAGAATCTTTACCAAAATGGCAAAATGCACCGAGCAAACTGAAACTTAGGATCCACCGAGCAAATGGTAGCTTCTAATTATCTGATAGTTTTCAGGGTTTGAAACTAACAATTTACTATTCTTATTGGTGACTTTCTGGAAACCAGTCTTTTGGGGGCATTTTTCCTCCTGTTTAGTAGAGGTTTAGCAGCCAAGGTTTTGGACGTGCACATCAGAACATGTGTGGAGTCCATACTTTGGGATCTGAAAACAGATTTTCCGGTCCTGGAGAGAGGCGATTTAACTATTCACCCAGCAACAGACCAGATGTTCTTGTTTGTTGCGACTGGCAGATCAGGAACCACCGAATAAAAAAAAAAAAAAGCCAGAAAGAGAGAGGAAACAAAATGGTGAGTTTCTTTGTAGTTGAGTCATGCTGCAAAAACAGTCACAAAAAAGAAAGGGTAGGTGTGAAGCTTTATGGCAAAGAGTAAGCACTTTATTGTGAGATACAAAAACTCTGCCTGAGTCAGGGCAACCACTTAGAAAGGCCAAAACAATCTGATTCATTTTATGGGAGTTTTAAGCCTTTTATTGTGTGTAGGGGGAAAAAGTTAATATTTTAATTTAGAATCACTTTTACAGCTACTGCTAGCATAGATAAAAATTTATAGTTTCACAGCTGTAGAGTTTTTAGATTTAATTAGAGGAACTGTTCCCTTTATGCAACAACTTTCTCACAGAGGTAGGCTGTGCTGATTTGAATTAATGTGCTTTAAATAATTTTTACTGAGTTTCCTGCTGTGAATAGCTAACTAGAAGTTTTGTGGTGCGTGATTTTAAAAGGAGAGTTTTTCCCCTGTAACTGAGTTTGGTATTTTTTTCTGCCCTTAGCAACAAGAGTTTATAAACAAACACTTTTATAAGCAGAAGAGAGGTCAAGGTGACCTTGTCTATTAGTCAACGGTTTATTGAGAACCGTGTTAGTAAATGGAGGTGAAAAGAGAAAGACCTTACAGGGCTTCTCTTTGCTTTTACTAATTTCACAAATTAACTCTAAAGGCAAATTAGGGGAACAAAAATAGATGATGCATATCTGCAAAGAATACATAATTGCATAAGTTAGAGGCAGAAGAGATCCACATGAGGCAGAAGAGTCAAGAACTCAGAAGCCCATTTGGAAATGCCACCCAGTCTTCAAGAAACCGTCCCACCGCAGCAGACGGGGGCACCCCGGTTTCCTGTGTTTGGGAAGCAGTTAGGCTCCTTGGACTTCACAGAACCATGGATTTCAAATTCACATATTTAAATGTGAAGTGCCCCTGAGACAACCATTTGTGCCCCATTTCATTTGGTCAGACATTAAAGTGTAAAATTGAATTTCAGTCGAACAGTATGAGCAGAAAGGAATTGTCTGGTAATTTGACATTAGCATCAAGAGAGGGTTAAACGTGAATCTTTTCCATTATTCCAGTTAACAGACACACCTAAGTATGTTGTAGAAGGAGGATTTTAAAAAACTGAAAATAAGCATACCGACATCTTGTCATTGCTACCCAAGGCCATCTCCCCATTTCCCATTTCATACTCCCTCCTGTGTTCCTGATTCACCAGCACTGTTCCCCTCAACCTCTCTCTCAGCTAAAGAATCAGTTGCTGCTACTTGAGAAAACAGAAGCCGGGCAGGAGAAATTCCTCAAGCTCCGGCCTCTCCATCGTCCACCTGCGTGTGCCAGGCCAGCGTGTCTTCCCTCCAGCTCTCAGTCACCATCGTGTCTATCTTTGCATCTGCGGATAACACACGTGATGTAGTTGTTGACTTGCAGGTTTATTGATCCGGACGTGGAAATCTGTATTCTCCCTTCAGCCTCACTGTACATATAGTTGTATGTATGTGTATATATATATATATATATATAAACAGACACATTTTCTGCCTCACTATACATACAATTATAATGACACATTTTTTATATTTGCTCATATATTTGCCTTCACCAGACAGCTTTATCTTTTCTTATGGCTTTGTGCTACTTGTCTATAATCTTTTTTAAAATATGAAGGACTCTTTTAGCATTTTTATAAGGCAAATCTTATATTAAGAAACTCCCTCAGCTTTTGTTTGACAATATTTTAATTTCTACCTTATTGTGAAGGAAGTTTTTTTCCTGATATATAGTTCTCAGTTGTCACTTTTCTCTCCCCTTTCAGCAATGCTTCCTGACCTATATGGTTTCTGCCGGAAACCCAATGGCCTTATTAGGAATCCCTTGTATGTAACAAGTCATTTTTCTCTTGCTATTTTCAAGATTGTCTCTGGTTTGGTTTTCCACAGTTTGATTTTAATGTGTCTTAGTGTGGGTCTCTTTGCGTTTATCCTCATTAGATTCTTTTGAACTTTTTGGATTTTTATATCCACGTTTTTCCCCTAATTTTGGGATTTTTCAGTGATTATTCTTCAAAAACCTCTGTCCCCTTTTCTCCTTCCTCCTCCTGGGACTCCCATAATGCATGTATCCCTCTACTTAGCAGTCTCCCATACACCCACTAGGCTCTGTTCAATCTTCATTTTCTGTTCTTTTTGCCTCTCAGACTCAATGATTTCCAGTGGCCTGAGTGTTTGCTTTTTTTTCCCCTGCTTGTTAAAGTCCACTGTTGAACCCCTCCAGTATGTACATTTCAATTCAGTTACTGTGTATCTCAGCTCCAGAACGTCCACTTTTAAATTGTCTATCCCCTTGTTGACATTCTCATTTTGTTCATATATTGTTTTCCTGATTTCCTTTAGTTATTTTTCCATGTTTTCTTTTACCTCTTTGAGATGATTGTTTCAACGTGTTTGTCTAATAAGTCCGATGCTCGTGTTTCCTCAGGGATGGTAGCTGGAGATTTGTTTTGTGTTTTGAACGGGCCACATTTTCCTGTTTCTATGTATGCTTTGTGTTCTTTTGTTGACAATTGGGCATTTGTAAAGACGGTCACCTTCTCTAGCATTTGCAGACTAGTGGGGATGCCTTTAATAATTAGTGAGCATTGAGCCTTGAGGTTACCCTAGGGTAAGGTTTTAACCTCTTCTCAGGTCTTTCTGGGCATGTTTCCTGCCTAGCCTGTGTGTGTGTGTATGTGTGTGTGTGTGTGTGTGTGTGTGTGTGTGTGCGCACGCGCGCACATGTGCATTTTCCTTTCACTGCTTTTAAATGTCTTAATTTTCCAATGAGTCTGACCCGCACTCCCCTGGGGTCCTTAGATCTGTGGCTCTGTAGGCCCCCTGCCCATGTCGCTGTTTTCTGAGGCTTCCAGACTGAGATCAAAACTATGCCTCCAATTCCCAGCTGAGCCCCAAGTTAGGCAAGACAGATACAAGACTCTAAGGTGGAGCAAAGAAAGGCCAGAATGTCACAAAAAAGTTGACTTGACTCCTTCTGTCCTGAGGGAGGGAACTGAGAACGCCACCACAGCGTGGAAGGTGTGAGGCAAGGACAGGGCAAAATGCCAAAAATTCCTACCATTCAAATACATCTTTTTCTTGGTTGGGTATCTGCTTGGTTGCTGTACATCTTTGACTGGATTTCAGAGTTCCTATAACATTATTTTAATCAGTCTTCCATTGTTTATTTACTGATTCCATGGGGAAATGAGAGCCTGGAACTTCCTTGTCCACTATTTTGCTGACCTGATTTTCAATCTTCATTTTTGAAAGTAGAGTCTCTGTATTCTAATGTTTTGATGATTAAGACTATATCATTCCTGTTAAGATTCCTGGTATAATTGTTATTCAATTTTTTTTTCCTCCAAAAAGACTAACAGATTTTATCTTTGTTATCTAGCGTTATGAACTTTCAGAATGATATTCAGTGCAGTGCATCTATTAATCAACAGTGCTGACTACTTTGTACATTTTTGAATAATCTTGAATTATTTTCCTGATAATACACTCAGCTCTTTCTGGCATTCTTTTCTAGAATTCCTATTAAGTGGAATTGTGATTTCCTGGATGGTTAGTTTCTTTAGATGTGTGTTTATTGGTTTGCTTGTCTGTATTTTACCTTTTTCTTCTCTTTTATTTTCCATTTATTATTTTTAAAAATTGCCCTCATTTTCAGGGGACTTTAACATTATTTTACAATTCTCCCAGATGAGTTTTAGTTTATTTTACCATATTTTTACTTTCTAAAAACAGTTTTCCTCTTCTTTAGACAGACATTTGATTTACTTATCGATCAGTTCATATTCCATAGTTTTGTATATTTTCTTATCTTTTTGACAATAGTAATGGTGGGGTCTTTTAAGGTCTTTCTCTGAGACATAGACGATGCATTTATCTTCTTG
Source organism: Manis pentadactyla (assembly GCF_030020395.1). NCBI lineage: Eukaryota > Metazoa > Chordata > Mammalia > Pholidota > Manidae > Manis > Manis pentadactyla. The sequence continues at coordinate 765,460 of NC_080026.1, forward strand.
TTTATTTCGTTTTTCACATTAGGGGCTTCACTCTACATTTATCGAGTTATTCATGTGCAAACATGAGATAACATACTGGCATAAGTTCAGAGCTAACAGGTAGATGTTGGTTGCTTTGATCATCAGAGGAAATTTGCAGCTTCCTGCTGGGAAATGAAGGCATGTAAACTGGAAGCTAAGTGAGGGAGAGAACTGCCAGTTTCAGCAGATACCACACACGTGTGTATTTAATGCTGCTTTCAGCACGGCACCACTCCCCTCAGCCGTACATGGAGTCATACGTCTGGACACCCTCCCAGAGAACGGACCTCCTGTCCAGACGGACCTGGCTGTTATTAAGGAGCATTTAAACTAATTCCTCTTCTTTTTGACCAACTCTTTACCCTACTTCCAGCAATAAGTGGAACAGACTATTACTGCCTTTTTAGAAGAGTATGATACATACTCAGGTTATTTTGCAGCTGTCCCTTAGGGTTTAAAGCTCCATTTCTTATGTATCTGTTAATTTTTTTTACTACAAGTTCATCTGCTTTTCAGATAAACTGATGTTCTGGAACTTTGCTTCCCCTTCAGTTCTTCTTGTCTCCGTGTGGTTATGTCTCTTTAAAAATCCCTTTACTGCCACTGTTGATGTTTTGGAAGATGATGATTGTAGACACATGTGTTCTCTCTACACATATCTAAACAATAAATTTATTTCTATTTTTTCACTCACACACTCCAAGCAGGTTTTCACCCCACTACTCCACCAAACTTGTTCTCCTCAAGGTTACTGAAGATGACCTGGACAAAACCAAGAGTTAATGTAAGTCTTCAAAAACGGTAATGTGCAATTTACTACGTATTTCATAAGATGAACACATTGCAGTCAGTTGGGGTTAATTATGGGCACACAAAATTGCAAATGTCAGGTATGTGATTTTTGGTGGTGTGCAATAAAAAAAGGCAAATTAATTCAATTTTATAAACATGACATAAGAGCCCATTCTTTCAGATACATTACTCTACATTGATGTTACATAGATTAAATTTCTGGAGTTCATAGCCTCTAGAAGAAACACCTACACGGCTATAAAATTAGGTTGTCTAAAAGGGAACTGTAAATACGTCAAGAGATCATAACTCAGATGGAAATTAGAGAAAGAATCCTCAAGATGATTCTGGGGATCGGTTTTGAAGGGAAAGAAGCCAGCTGCCATGCTCACATGAAGGAAAGATAACACCCACTCACTAAAGTGAGCTTCAAGTACTGGGAGCCCTTAGTGCCGGACGGGGTGGGTCCTACAGATTCCCCCTGAAAGGTGGCACCACACGAAGTGATGTTACTACTCAACAGCGAAATTTATGATTGTCCATGACCTTCATAAATGCTCTGTCAAAACTTTATAAACTCTTTTACTGTTGGTTATAAATGTGTAGGGCAATTATTTAAAATAGTGGAACATATTTTTAGTACATTAATTTAAATCAGAAACATTGAGAACTAAAGTGTTTTATTATAGAAATGGTACTTGCCTCTTCTAGTCACATGACTCAGGATACAGAAAGAGCATCCTTTCTATGCCGTTGAGAGTTGTTATACAGTTTCTACGTTTGGATCAGCTTCCAGAATTTTACCTTTCATTTTGTAAATTTGAGAAACAGCTCTTGGAGTTCCTTCAGTGTGAAGTTTTATGGCATCACTTGCTTGGGACGTCTTCTTCCATTTCATCCCAGCCACACTCCTCATGTATGCTGACAAATGTCCTCCCTTGTCGGCTCTTGTGGAGTCCTTAGAATCTCTCGAGTGGCAGCAGAGACAACATTTCCATGGACAGCTACGTCTTCTGAGATGGATTTATTTTGATTTGAAGTTCACTCCTTGTATTCTCACATTATGTTTCTTATTTGGCTGCGTTTTCATTAATTGGCCAGTTTCCTCGTTCGGTGACCTGTTCTGTAAGGCATCGAGGGAGGTCACCCCTGAGAGACAGGAGCAGTGCCGTGGAGCACTGTTGTCCTCCATGGACCAGGTAGCAGGTGGGCAGCAGCTGAAAGGTGGTGCACGGCTGGTCCTGGGTCGTGATGTGGGTCTATTTACACAGGGACTGGAGGACTGAAAAGCAGCAAAGTTTGTACGTCGTGCAATGTCTCATGGTTAATATGTGTGGCGAGTGGGATGTGGACTGTGTGGTGGGGGCTGGTAACTGATATCATCCACATCAGTGCTATATAAACAGTACAGACAGCGTGCAGGAACCGTCAGAGGAATTCGATGTAAGAACAGTGCAGAGAAGAGCTGAGCAGGTGCACGTAAGGAAGTGTCAGCCCTCTGCTTAGACGTTGGTCCCTGTCATACGCATTTTCAGTCACACTCAGCAACTCCTGTTTATAAACATACATATACACCCTCTCATGGACCTATGTGTATCCATTTCACATGTTTTGATACATATAATCTATACTATTTCATGACTTTCCATCTGCTATTAAATTCAGGGCTACCCAACCTGCTCCTCTATGAATGACAGATGCCAATGGGCTTAACCAATAAAAACTCATAACAGGTTCTAATAGTTACAACATGAACATGCTGTCAAATATAAACATTCCATTTCACATTAGATTGCATTACTCTAAGTATCTGGCCTATCGCTCTGTCCGGGTGAAAGCGTCAGTGTGGCACTGCCTAGTTCCTTACTGGGCTCTGCCGTCCCTCCCGGTGGCTGGTTCTTAGATTCCACGGGCAGCTGGGGCTCCCTAAGAGGCTCCTCCCCACATGAGGAGTCAGTGGGCCATCTGGAGGGACGTGCCTGTCATTGGGCTTCTCCCTTCGATAGAAAATCACACATTTTTATTGTCTTTGCTGTTGATTTAGGTCTTTGAGTTGATGTTTTTGAAGAACCACAGGACGGTTACGTCCCCACCTAAGGATTCCCGTGGGCTTCGTGAACTCCCACTAAGGTAAAGCACTGGGAGGTGCGTGAGGTGAGAGCATCTCCACCAGGTCCAGAAGCCCCAGCCCAAAGCCAGCCCACAAGCGGGAGGGGGGCCTGTCAGTCGTCAGAAGCCATGGCCCCACCCAGAGAGCGAGACCTGGGCCAGAGAAAACACAGCTTGCTTTCTTCACAATTTTGAATTTAGAGTTCAGAAAAAATGATTCCATTTGCTCGTATGGTACCGACCAGGGAAGAGAATGAACTCAAGCGTCAGTTCTGTGTGATTCTAAGGAAAGGCACAGATTAGATCAATATACGATGCATTTCAGTATTTGTTCACTTATTTACATGGCTTGGAAATAGCGTCTAGAAGGAAAGCAAAAAGGAAAATGGAACAGAAAATAACCTGAAAGGGTAATGGTAAAATGAACGGTTTTGATGTGCTGTTCCCAAACAGGTGTACACTTACCATCTGCCTCAGTCACACGACTTTTCGTGCCATTTTTAGCTGCGTCCTGAAATTTAATAGCTGTGTGCTCCTCGTCTGAATCTTCAGGCAGGTGCAAAGAAGGAAAGGGGTAAAATGATGACACCTGTCTGACCGACGGCCTGGAAACCTTCGCCTTGGCCAGGCAGTTAAAATTATGGAACAGATGGTTGTGTTTTATATTTCCATTCACATGTGCAGCATCTTTTCATATTTTCTATCCCAAGTTTTTAAAATAGCGATCGGTGGCCCTCAATATATCTACTTACCTAACGAGCTTCCATCTCTTTGCATCACTTGTAAGTAGGTGGGTGTTGAATCGGCATTTCCCTCTAAATACATTGTAGCTGCGAACCGAAAGCAGTTTCTTTTCTCTCTTTCTCTTTCATTTCCTTATCGTGATAGCACCAAATAGAAACTGTCCTGTGGAAACTTTTCTGAGTCATTTTTAAGAGGTATTTTTCTATTTTTAATTAAACTTTTCTATGGCTACCACTTTATTATATACATTAAGGTGTTTCTAAAACTTAGACTGGAATCCCTTCCTATTTTTTTCTAATCTTTATCTAAGCATGCCTTTCATTTTAAAAATTGAAATCTTTCCAAGGCTCTGTGGTGAAGTGAGAGAATTGTCAGGGGATCATTAAATGTTTCAGAATTCTCCTGCCTTGAATTTTATGATTTTTCCTTTTATTGCTGTAATTAAATGAGAGGTGTTCTGTGTTTTTCCATTTTATGGCTTGCTGGAAAGTCTGCATGGTGACATGGGCGGGCCCTCCGAGATGATCCCAGGTTGATAGCGGAAGTTCATGGGGAGACAGAAGTGCAGTGACTTCTCGAGCCCTCTTCCCTGTTTGCTGAGGGAAGGGGGACATGCCAACTGGAAGTTAGTCCCTGAAAATGCTGCCCTCAAACACCAACCAGGGTTTCGGTTTGTTCCCATAAACCCGAGTTTGTCAGCAACTGCATGAGGGTCTAAGACAATACCTGGAGGCTGCAGGTGAGGCGGGGAGGTCGCAGGGACAGCCAGGTCAGATCACCGACTGTCAGTGTGGAGGCGGGTATGTGCAAAGGCACGAGGAAGCAGCCCTTCCCGCTCCACTGAAGAACTACTTCTCTCATCTTTTGTATCGCAGATCAGTTCCGTCTGTTCTAGAGCCGCATGCAGGACGGACCCTGGCGTCCAGGCGACCTGCCCGGCAGTGTGATTTCAAGGCTTCTCCTGCTGTCGTGTGTATTCGATTCGATCCCTTCGTATTGCTGATGATGTGATGTGCATCCTCGCCCTGGTGATGCTCCTTCACGTTTCTAGTCCAGAGCTGAGGAACTGCAGCCCTCTGGCGCGTTAGGACCCCATCCAAACAGCTGCTGAAGAGAAGCCCAAACTCCAGCGTGGATTCCAGCGGCACGTGCAGTGTCCCCAGACCCCAGCCTCTGCCTGAAGCACCTGCCTGGGAACGTCTGCAGCTGCCAGCATTACGGTTCCTTCTAGCCAACTCCTGGTGATGGCTCCCTGACCCCCCTTTCTTAGGAGCATTTAGTACAATTACAGTGGTAAATCCTTCCTCTGTCCCTTTGAAATGGACATGGGGCCCCTACAGCTCAAGAATGTCTTTCCTAAGGAGCTGAAAGCCATTTCTTTACTATGTAACCATCGCACAGCTGTGTGGAAGCAACCTCATCAGTGCGGGGTCATTTCTAGATCCTCCATCATGTCCCTATTTATTTATCAATCTTTAAAGCAATACCCTCCTGTGCTGATTATTGTAGCTTTATAAGCATAGATATGAGGTTGCATAATTCTTTCAAATTTGCTCCTTGTTTCCCCAAGATTAGTTTGGTAAAACTAGGTATTTTGCATTTCCATATGAATTTAAGAATTATTTTGTAATTTTCTACAAATATTCCTGCTGGTTTTTTTATTGGAATTTCACAGTGGACATAATACTGGTTCTAATCCGTGAACATGCTCCTCTCTCCATTGATTTGCGTCTTCTTTGAGTTCTCTTAACAATACGTGTCTTTTATGTTTTGTTCATTGTATCTCTAAATTTTCCTTTATGAATTTGATGCTTTTATAAGCCCTACTGACTTGAATTTAAATATTATTTTGCAATTCTTTATTGCTGGTATCTAGAAATGCAATGATTTTTATAATGATCTCCTATTAGGCAACATTGCTAAGTTCACTACTTGTAATATGTTTCTGCAGATTCTATAGGATTTTATTTAGTGGATCACATCATCTGAATAACTGTAATTTTTCTTTTTTCTTTCAATCTGTATGTTTCCAGCTTTTTTACCTCTATTTTTGTATTGGGGTGAATCTCTTGTATAATAGTGATGGGGAACCTTCTTCTTTATACTTTTTTAAAGTAAAGTATTCAGTCTTTCACCTTAAAATATGTTGGTTATAGAGTTTTGTTAGTTTTGTTTTTTTCAGATTGAGCATATTTATACATATTTCTATCTTGGGAACATTTATAATGGCAAATTAGTTCTGCATTTCATCAAATGTCTTTCTGATCTCTTGAGATGATCATATGATTGACTTTTGAATGTTCAACTAATCTAAAATTATTGAAATGAATCCCACTTAATCATGATGCCTTACCCCATTTATATATTGCTGGAGCCAATATGCTAATATTCTAAAAAAAATGAACTGAGGCTCTTTCTTTGAGACACACATCTTCCTAGTCGGCCCTGCCTCTGGGATGGTTCCACCTACTGCTTCACAGCAGATCTTTCTCCAGCCCCGGGCAGTTTCTTCCCAAAGGATACAGGCTGTCCCCTCACCACAGACCAAAGCAGATCCCTCCGCAAGCCTGCAAGCTCTCTCTGGGCAGGGCCCTCCTTTTTGCCGGTTTCCTTCTGCAAATTCCAGCTGGGATGTCCCCAGGAGCCCACACCTCACGCCCCTCCCCGCGCTGTTGCTGGGAAGCTCCGTCAGGTCAGTGAACCGGAGCCACATCAGGGCTTCCCTTTGACTCCCGCCTCCTGAACTGCACTGCCCTGCGTTGCCTGTAAACCAGTGTCTGAGAGTCATTGCTTCACAGAATATTGTCCAGTCTTCTGGTTCTGATGATGACGGGGTGAGTTCAGTCTTTGCCACTCCATCAGAGGTCACAAGGGTATGATTTTGAAATTATATATGTAGTACTATGTTAAATACTTGGCACATTAGGTGTTGCCCATTAATTCACCTGTATGTATTTGTCTTTCCAGGTTTGCAAACTCAAACACCTTTAGGGACCAGGTGGTTAAGGAAAACCATACACTTGAACAGTGGCTAAGCCACTCAGGACATCTCTCAACAAAATGATTTAAAAAATAACCCATTGTGCCCTAAGAAAAGACTGTTATCTTTAGATACCAGTTTAGGATCAAATTGCAATTAGCCGTTTCAGAAATGGGTACTTGCAAAAGTATGGTAAGAGAACGAATTTTTAATTTCATCTGGCTCCCACTAACTCCTCTAGTTTGTCGCCATAGGCAGCCCTTCCTGTCCTTGAGAAGTTCTGGCCTCTCTGGGGGTCCTGGGAGTGGCTCTCCCCTCATCCTTTCTTGCTTTGTGATAAACAGCTCTTCCTTCAAAGTGGCAACTAGCTAAATACTAACCTTTGAGGTGATTTTTTCCTAGACCTCCCATGCAGACTTAGGGCTCCTTTAAACTGCTTTACCACTGTGCCCTGCAGGTTCCCCCTTGCTACCAAATCCTATTTTGTCTTGATTCTTATCCGGAGAACAGTCTCCCGATTTGGATTCCACAGAGTCAGAGACGATGTCTTTTCTTTGAACACCAAGCTCCCGGCACATGTCTATCAGGTAAGAACTTGCGAATGTGCAGCATGAATGCGCCGGCGAGTGAGCCTGCCGTACTGCCGATCCCGTTACTAGTGGTTTCTCTGTACCTTCTGGGAAAACCAAACCAACAGGTGCTAGCACTTAAAATTTAATGAAATGTATCCCAAAAGACCTCGGGAAACTGGTGTCGTCTTGAGAACTGAGTAGAACAGAGGAGCTTTCACCTAACAGCAGACGATGCCTTGAGGAGTGCAGGCCTCCTTGCCTGCAGAGGGAAGTGCACAGTGAGAAAATCAAGGGTGGCCACCATATGTCCACAACCCTGCCCTCCAGACGAGTCACACACGGATTTCTCTCTACCCAGAAGGGTGTGAAGGGAGTTGAATGATGACTCCCCGAGAATGTGTGCAAGTCTTCAGTCCGGGAGTGGGGGAATATGACCTTATTTGGGAAAAGGATCTTTACAGGTGTAATTAAGTCAGGATCTTGGCCTGAGAGATTGTCTCGGATCATCCGGGCAGGCCCTCCATCTGGGAGCAAGTCTTCTAGGAGGGCGAAGAGGAGACACAGAGAGGAGTGGAGGCTGCATGGAAACAGACAGAGGCAGGGGTCATGTCGCCCCAAACCCAGGAATGCCAGAATCCTGGGCCTTGGGACCCATCCTCCCAGAGACTGGGAGAGGAGGGGGAGGATCTCCCTGCAGTCTTCTGAGGGTGCAGAGCTACGACAGCACACATTTCTGCTGTTTTAAGCCACCACATCAGTTGCAATTTCCTATGGCAGCCAGAGGGTATTAATGCACCATATACCCGGAAAGGCCATGGCTGCAAGATGAAGGACAGCGGGGGAGTGATTCTCTTCCTTCTCCTGCCTCGGTTTCCTCATTTGTAGAATGAGGGATATGATGAGATGATCTCGAACTTGCTCTAGCATATTCTGTAATTTCCCAACATTTCAGTTTTTCCCCAAATGTAACCAAAATAATGCTTACTACAATTTGCAGTCTTATATTTTTTCTAGTTCCGAGAATGAATGGATCCCATCTTTTGCCTTATGGTCAGTCAGTCATTTGCCTGGATGTCAGATTCCTTTCCAGCTCACCCACCTCCATGTGTATGTGGGATGTTTCCTTCCAATGAACAGGCAGCAAGAACATCTAAAATTGTAAATATTTCAGATACTTGTAATCCAGGATCAAGGCCATTTTCACAAGTAAGTTTTGCCAAGGAAATGAAATCCATTGCCAGCAAAAAAAAAAGATTTATAGAATTGAAATCACTTCTGGCGACTGTTCTTGGAGCAAACAGTCACACGGTTTTCCATAGTACAGTGCTGGACAAACACCTTTACAACTTTGTGTTTCTTGTAAAACTACTGCTAGTAACACTTGTAAACAGAAAGAGATATGGAAGTTGGGAGCTCACACGCATGCACATTCAGTCCAGCTCATGCAGAAACAGACATGCGTCCTCACATATAAATAGTTCTCATGACATGTTTTGCCTTTTTACTTGTCTTTTAATCACTACCTTTCAGAGTAGAACTATAAACTGGCCACCATTAATGAGGTGACCGGAAATCTAATGCTTGTGTGTGTGTGTGCATAAATGTGTGCACATACCTGTATATCTGAATCTGGCCTTTTGGAACTCAGCCCAAGAGGCGAGAGGTGATCCTGCAGCACCCAAGGGGCTTCGGCTCACGTTCACTGGACTTCAGTGTCTTTATTTCTGTCTGTACCAGCTGCTTAGCTGGTTCAGAGCAAACTATGGGCACAGACAGCAGTCCAACCCCAGTCCCTCAGCCCGAGGCACCAGGATCAGAGGAGACCAGTTTCCAGGCTTCACTGGGCACTGGGATCTCCCTGCCCCACCTTAGGACTTGCTGGGCTCTGAGGACAGACCCGTAATTTGTATTTCTAACAAGTTTCCAGCTGAGGTTGATGCTAATGGTCTGGGTATTACCTTTGGAGACCTTCGGACAATCAGGCAACGACCTCAGGGGAAAATGATGTACGGTCCTGAGCATGGCTGAGATCCTGGGGTCTTGGCTCGGGCAAGGTGCCCCAAATGTGAAGCGAGTGCACGGCTTCCCCATCAGACAGCTGAGCTGAGGTGGTGGGCAGGGCCGCCTCAGTCGAGTGCCAGGTGAGGGACTTGCTTGGAGCCGAATCTGTAAGCAGTGGGCGGAGAGGCATCAGTTTGAAACCCAGCTGGGAGATCTCGGGGATCTCGGGGAGTGGTGGGGTGCTTGAAGTGAGTCCCGGGACTTTAGAGCAGGAAGGAGAGTGACTTGTAACTCCTTAAAAATGCAAAAGACAGGGAAACTAACACATCAACTTGAAAACTCACTACAGCTGGAGAAAACGCTACAGAGGACGGACTGTGCAGCACATGCAGGGCAAATCTGGTTTCCGCTGTGAGAAGTGAGGGTGAGGGGCCAGGCAGGCTCTGGATTAGGGACTCCCATGACTCACGGATGGTGCCGTCCTGGCCGAGGGGCCTCGTCTCTGCAGCCTTCCAGCGACCAGGGAAAACTCCATGTAGACTATGGTTTACCGATCATAGGAAGGGCGACATGCAGTAAAGGACATGGAGATCATTTTAAAGTTCAGTAGGAATTTCTGAGATTTCATCTCGTGTAGCCACGTGGGTGTGTGGTGTGTGTGCATGTGAGAAGTGAGGGCAGGAGCTGGAGCCACTGTGGCCACAGGGGCCCTTCCCTGCTCCTGAGGAGAGAGAAGATTAAGGACAGACGCGTTGTAGTTTATTTCTCCCTATTCCCAATTTTTGCAAGGAGTCAATACCATCTTTAGTGGAGTAATAAAAAGAAATCAACATGACATTCACAATTTACTAGGCAAGCCAAAATACCTTCCTACGGGGGTTTGGGTAATGAAATATAGCCGTTCACTTCATCCATTTCAAAATCAAATTGAAGGCCTAAGGGAAAATCTCCCCGAAGAATTAACATTTTTCATGTGGCATATGCGTATAATACAATAATTCTTAAAGTGGAAGCAATGTTTTCCTGAGCATCATAAAAAGGGAAGAGGCTAAAATGGCAAATTGGAATGAGCCAGGAGACTTCAGCGTCTTCTAAGGTCTGTTTGCAAGGTTTGTAGTCCCTCCTCGAGATAATTGCCTTTTTCTTTCATTCATATGGTGTTTACTGCTTGTTCTAATGATTTCATCTTGTTAGTCATAGGTTCAAAAACAGGTGCTTTTTTCCTTTTTCCCCTCCATTTGGTTGAGATCCATCGAGTTCTACACATAGTGTTTGCCATGGGTCGGCCAAACCACAGGGCTGGCATTGGTAACAGCAGACAGCAGAGGGCTGCTCCGTGCCGCCCGTTCGTCCAGTCGCTCAGAGAAGATGAGACAAGGTGGCTCTCCCATGGCCTGTCTGCACAGTCCTCGGAGTAGAAGCGATGCCTCTGTGCCTTGGAAACACAGTCATGGCAGCCGCTGTGGGGCAGCCCGTGTCAACACAGACAGCAGGAGACGCCGCTAGTTCCTTTTTTTCTGGCTTTGTCCACACTGATGTTTGAACAAAGTCCCCATTTCTGAAATGTTAGTTGTCAGACAGCATAAGAAAAGGAAAAGCCTGGAGCCTGCCTGTGAGATGCTCAGAGACATTGCAGAATTCTCCTGGGACTGCCACGGTGACACTATGCTATCATATAATAGTGACACTCTCGTGTGATGCCATGCCTAGTGTGGAAGACACACACACACACACACACACACACACAAAAAACACAAAACCCTGGCATTTGACTGAGTGCTACTTTCCATGGTGTGGAAAGAGAGTAAGACTCATCTAAAAGAAAAATCACGATGGCCCACTTTCCCGGATAATTTGTCATGGCCATGTCCAGTCACACTGCGGTCACCATCCCTCCACGCGACTTCACTGTAACCTCCCTGAAGGAACAACACCGTGGAAAGACCCTGCCCCCTTCACCTGCGGCTTCCTACCCCTGCAGCCAGCTTGGACTCCCGCTCCTCTCCGCAGGCAGAGAGGTTCCCTCTGCACTGGAAATACTCATTCTGGCTCACATTTAGGTGGTAAAAATCAAGTGACATGAAAGGCTGACCTGAAAGCCAGTCTTTTTACATCTATTTGCCCTCCCAGTCCCACTCTGCTTCTCCAGAGGTGGCCGGTTTTTAATTTTTGAACACTCAATGAATATTTGTTAATTTCTTCATTCATTCAAGCTCTCAGATGTTGCCGGAGCCTCGGTCGTGTGGAAGCCGCCGTGCGGGTGTTGGTGACCAGCACCACTGGTGACCAACCCTGGGAAGGGTTCAGAGCCTGGAGGCTGCTGAGCACTGCAGAGCCGTGCTGCTCACGCTGCCCCTCGACCGCCGTTCACCGATCCTGTAGCACAAGAAAGATGAAGTTAAAAATGTAAGAATCACTGACAAACATCTATCACCTTCAGCAAACGTAAAATCGCTGTCCAGTTGCCATGCAAGATTCTGACCCTTCTGCTCCATTTCCTCATGGAAATTTCTATTTGGGTAAAGAAAGACGATGCCATCTGGGAAGGCTGGCGTTGGTCACAGGGCACGGTTGCAGCAGGGGCCACACCTCTCGGTCCTCCTTCCTGCTACGCAGAAGGCACTTCTCCCACCGCCCCAGGGGTGTCGGGGCCCTGCCCTCAGGGGGGAGTACCCTGATCCGTCCTTGGTCATTCACAGGGAGGATGCACTCAAGGGCGGTGTTTCAGTCGGGCTCAGCAGTGTAGGTGGCAGAGCCTGGTCTCCTTCCAGGGACACAGGGCACTGGTGGCAGACAGTTTTAACTGCAAACAATTTCTTTTAGGCCTTTATATTTATTCATATTTATTCATGCACTTCAGCAAGAGCCCATGGATTTCCTTATGGATGGTGACAGTACAACTTGCTGAAATGTCTCTCCTTTCCCTCAGTTTCCCCATGTACAGCTGGACCTCTACCTTTTTTTCTTCTAATTACCTTCCTTAGTCAACACACGCACGCACACACACACACAGACTGTACACAAATATCTATTTCCTATTCCATCAATTTTATAATATCTCCTAACTTCTTCCTTCATGAACTGACATGACAACATACTGACTTATATAAAGTCCTCATTCTCTGCCTCTGCCTGTTGACTTTTGTCATCTGCATTTTTATAAGGAAAGAATTATCTTCTTCCTTGTAGCCATAATTCAGTTTTTTGCAGTTTTTCTATATTTTGTTTGTAGCAGATGAAAATCACTACATATAATGTTTATGATCAAGCAGGTAGAGTCCTGGAATTGCATCTCCCTAGAGGGATTTTCCATTTTGGTTGTTTTACTTCTTACCGATTCTTCATTGGGTTCATTCTGCAATTTTTATCTCTGCTGCTTTTCTCCTTTTTATGAGACATCTTCACCCCCTTCACTGTTTTCTCTAATGCTTTGAACGCAGATATAAAATGGGCTTTGGCACCTTCACTGAGCCCTACGCTTGGGTGCCCCAAGGGAATCAAATTCTTATCACATTTCTCCAGTGTCTGTGGATCACTTTTCCTGTTCTTTGCATGTCTCTTTACTTTTTGTTAAAAATTGGACATCTTAGATAACAATTTGCAGCTACTCTGGCTACCACGCTCAGCCCACCCCCACCAACCACCCCCAGGAACCGTTGTCACCATTCACTTAGTAACTCGGGACAACTAGTCTGTGGAGTCTGTTTCCCCCGTGGTGTGCAGCTTTTCATGTCCCTCCAGCCAAGCTCTGCTCAGGCCTGTGCAGTCTCCCATCAGAGACGACGGTGGTCTCAGCTGCTCTGATGGTCTTTTCTGAGCTTCCCGTGAAATGCAAGCTTTCCCTGGGCTGCTTTTTGGTGTCCTACCCAGCTGTTCCCCCTCCCTAGCTGCTGGCTGATCATTCTGTTGTTTTCAACCACACTCTGGGGGCATGAATTGCTCCATGATCAATCCACAGGGGCAGCTCTGCAAGAAAAGGATGCTCTGCCTCCGAGGCTTCCTCCTGTCACAGAGGGAGCATCTCAGCATCTCCTTAGTTTTTACTAACCTTGGAACCAGTCTTTTGTTTTGCTTTCTGTTACTATTATCAGAACGACAGGCCAGCTCTTATTTGTTTACCACTAAGATGCTCCTTAGGTGCAAACTGCACATGCTGTGTTCCAAACAAAGTCGGCGTCCTGAGGGAGAGCCACAGAAATCTCTGTCCTCACCATCCACCTCGCCCTGGGAAGCACCTTTGCTGCACTGGGTCTGGGTGCAAATGCCTGCTTCCCAAGATGGCTCACCTGCTCTAAGGGAGGGCGCTTCATGGGGACAGTAGCTCCTGGTCTTCTTGGTTTGGCCCTTTCATCATGAAACCACCGATCTACAAGCCAGCTGGGCAGAGGCAGAGGGTTCCCGGTGTTCTCAGCCTCCTGCCCAGGAAAGAGCTTCTGCCTATGAATGGCCTTTGGTGGGAAAGAAACTCCCATCCTCATGGCCACACCTCCCCAAAACAGAACTTCTGCAACATAGAGCTGGGAATGGTGAGGATTCTGGCCACCTGCTACTCTTAGAGGAAAACCGTAGCTTTAGTTTGGGTGCTGGGAGAAGAAGGTATTTGTTACTGTGGCAATGCACGTCTGAATAGACTTTCTTTCATACTAACTTGGGCCTAGGGTGGACACAGGAATAGGTCATGGCTCCAGAGGCACACACACACACACACACACACACACACACACACACACACACACACACACGATTCTTCCTTTACCCACTTTCTGTGTGCTCATAGGAAAAATTCCAGCTTCTGTGGGTTTTTTCATATAATTTTTACCAGTGAAATGGCTGTTTCCCTGTGGAGAACCATTCTGGAAATGAGAAAACAGCTTTTTGACTATATAAAATTTATTCTAAGGGCAGGAAGCTTTTGGAAGAGAATGAAACAGCTATTTGCAAGCTTTGATAGAAATAAAATGCTCTCTAAAGGGCTCAGGACTGGAACAGGGCTTTGAACTGTGACTGAGACTAATATAAACACTCTTATAAGACACTACATGTGAAGGGTTATTAAAACCCTGGATATCTGAGCTCCTAAATATTTGTCTTACTGAACAACATTCATTCGGTTTATAGGAAACACCTCTAATCCATTGAGAAGTAATACTTATAGTGTCCCCAGAAATTTCAGGAAGAAATTAGCTATAATTATTTGCCTAGGGTGTGAGCAAAAAGGACATGTCATATTTTAACAATGAGAATATGTACACATTTCATTTGTGTTGGTGGCTGTTGATGGGTTATTTAAGCAAAAATAGATGTCCATGTTGGACCACAATCCTGAGGGCTTATCCACTGTGTCCAGGTCACAAACAACGGTGGGTCCCTTGGATGAAAACGAACACAGATTAATTCATTGAAGCTTCATGATAAAAGGTATGGAAGAACGCGTCATATTTTCTTTCATGTGATGGCTGCTCTTAGGATGTGATCATCTGTCATTTCAGATATGCTAGTGTTTTCACTTCAGGTCTGTAATTCCAGTTTGTTGTTTTGCATCATAATCTTTTTTAGCAGTTCATACACTCTCTTCCCAAGTTCTCTTCCTTAGTTATCACCGCTGATCTGAGCTGAGAAGCTGATCTTTCCCTGCCATCGCTGCCCCTCTGTATCCCCGGTGACCCTGCCATTGGCCCTGCCTTCTTTCTGACGTGGAGAACCGGACCAAGTCACAGGTGGCCTCTTGCAGGGAACCGGACTTGGGATCCCTGTGGCTGAGCCCTGCATTCTTGGAGCCCCCACGCCTCTTCTTCAAGCACGACCCCCTTAGGCATTCAGAGTCATTGATCCCAAAATACACCCTTCGATGGATTAAAATCAACACTTGCATCTTCATCAGAAACCCCGCCTCCCGGCTGACGCCCACCGAGGCCTTCACTGTCCCCCACCTGCCACAATTCGAACAAAGCCTTGTCTCTTGCAGCTGCCTTTGAGCACAATGAAAATTGGATAAATAAGTGCACCTTTTGTAGTTTTTTTCATTGCTCTCAATACAATTCTCTGTCATGTCCTGGCTGCACCTTGCCTGAATTTATTGAAGCTGTGAGGTCGAATATGAGCAGCTATAATCTCTCAGAGAACAATTTTCTCTAGATTCATGACAATCAGAGAAAATATTTCTTTCTGCACTGTAAGATACAGATGACAGATGGGGCTTTAGGTCCTCATAAACCCCTAATTGATCAGGAGAAAGGCTTTAAGACTAAGTGGGTCTGAAGTATATATTCTGATATGCCATGTTGAAATCCACTTCTGCATCTGGAATCTGGATGAATTTTTGTCCTACCTCAGACTGTGAGGTCAGGGCCATGACTGGATAGGTCATTTTTGCTGTATAAATGCTGTTGCTGTAAATGAAATTGGCTTTCGGAGAGCCCTCTTTAATCGCTAGTGTCCGTTCTGCCTCCTGACCTTCCCCTCGCCTGGATTCCACAGGCCCTTCGCTCCATCCGTGCCGCGGTGCAGAGTGACCGCCCTGCTCAGAGCCTTCCCAGACCTTCCAGGTTCACGTCACCTGCATTTAGTGCCAAAGGCCAAACTCAGCTCGGACGACAACACTGCTTCCCAAACAAAAGGATGATCTGGACAAGACGGAGCCGAGACACTTGTCACCAGCAAGGGTGCTTGTTTCGCAGTCACAGAAATGGGTGCACTGAAAAAAACATATATATATATATGTCTGTAGGTCCCCTAGTTAGGAGCTGTTCCCAGCATCAGTCCTGATGTTCACGAGCCTTCGGACGGCACCGAGGATTGTCAGCCAACAAACTGGAAGCCGGTCCTTAACTGAACTCGCTGGGTGAGGCCACAGACTCGCTCCTCCCCTGGGAAGGCTTCGCGGCACACGGACCATTCACGGAAACGCCAAAGGCAAACCTTCCACCAGAGGCGAGGTGTCCCCCGTTCCTGCAGGTGGGGACGAGCCGCACGCCATCCTCCCGGGCTGCCGTCTGGCCCTGGTCGGGATGCCTGCTGCAATCAGCTCTCGCCTCTCTGCGGGGACGGGTCAGCCGGCAGGCGGTCCAGCAGCGCCTCGAACGCCGTCCAGCGGCTCAGACACGGAAGCCCGCTCGGCTCGGGGCACCGGGAGCTCCACGTCGGTGTGCGGTCCGGTTGGTGTGCCCGTCTCGGGCACCTTCCTGCTGGGGGGCGGGTGGCCACTTGTGGCGCATCCTCTGTGGCCTTTCGGCTGTGCTCTGCCGTAGAGGGGGACATCTCTGGTGCCCTCCCTGCTTCTTACAGGGACGCCAGTCCCATGTTATCGGGCGCCTGTCCTTGTGACCCCCCTCAGCCTTACTCACCCCTCCAAAGGCCCTGTCTTCAAACACAGTCACGCTGGGGGCCAGGACCTCACTATTGTGGATTTGGGGGATCCCAGCTGGGTGTGGAGGACGGCTCACTCCCTCACTTCTCGAGTCTCTAGGGAGGTAGAAAAGCATTTAAATCTATTTCCACTGCTAATAAAATGACCCCTCAAACTGGCCTTGATTCCCTTTTCCTCGCCTTTGACTCCCATTGCTGGAGCTGAATAAGCACGTGAAGGGCTGGGTTAGGGTGGGGGACTCAAAAATCAAACACAGAGTGGTGACCTGTATAAAATCTATGGCCGAACTGGGTCACAAGGTTATATTTCAATCACTGTGCAGCAAAATTTCAAAATATCACAAGCAGACTGCGTAGCTGCGATTACACGTGGGGCCACAAGGCTCAACCACATTCTGTGGACAAAGCAAGACGCGGACACCGCGGCCCCACCCGGAGATCACGCCCACGCCCGCGGCAGGTGGTCGCGGACAGCTGTGGATGCGCACGGGGCTCCCACGAGCAGCTCTGAGATGAAGGAAGAAGAGCTGAAGCCCGGATGCACACAGACGGAGGCCGGCCTGACCTGGGACGGGTCAGCCTGTCATGCACTCCACTGTCTGTCAGGCACCTTGGAATCCGGTTTTATTCCACCCCCTTAATGTGCCTGTTTAGTGTACGTATAGCTGGTAATACGGCTTATCACTTGGGGTCATGTTTGCTATTCATAAATTGTTTTTCTCCTCAGGTTTATAGTTTGCTTCAGTCCCCACTAGAGTGTAGTGGTTAAGGATGAGAAGAATCACTGGTACAGATTCAAGGCACTGAAGGTGAGTGTGAGGCTGGTAATGACCGTGCGAAGCTGCCTCAAGACAGTCTAAAGATACGCTGGGCTTGTTCAGCTGATTAGTTGTTTATACCTCAGGCTGATTCTAGCCCTACAAAAACCTGAGGAAAAGAGTAAACGTATACACATGATTATGTCTAGTTTTTTTTAGTGAGAATACAATTGTCAAGCCTATAATATGCTATTTTTAAGTAACTGCTTATAAATATTAATCAGAAAAAATTTTATGATTTATATAAAGGACTCATAAGGTTAAAAGACTGGATCTGCCTAGCAAAACAGCAATTTATATTTAAATATTTCTGGACAATGTATGCTCTTAGAAAAAGAAAGTATTGTGTGTAATTAAAACCAATGCACTCCTTTTTTAAAGGGGAATATATATTTTTCCCTCATGTTAAGAATATTCACAAGACTTATTTAAGTGATCTTTCTATAAAAATCATTAGTAAAATATTTAGCTTAAATGCTATTTACTTATTATTTATTTAACTGACTATGTCACAGACACTATTCCATATGCTTTAACATTTAATAAAGTAAGATAGGTACCATTTGGTCCCCATCTCACAGTTAAAGAAAACTTTGGGTAACTTTCAAAAACAGAAGCATTTCCTTAGCATGCAGTATCAGTGATATCGTTAAATCTATGAGATGTCTTTAAATAGGATGTGTTATAGTGGTGGAGGAATTTGAGACAAATCATTGGGGAATTTGGGTCTGGATCGCCTCAAACACCCACTCATGTCAGAGAACGGCATGACTCATGGATTCTCTGAGCCTCTCGTCTCCAAATAAAAGAGTGCTGAAAAAAGTAAAGATACGGCATTCTCAGCTTTCTTCTAGAATGTCAGGTTTCAGACCGCAGGCATCCTGTTTGTAAGGAACAGCTCCCTGCCCGTTATTTCCCATGGACAAGCATGCACGGCTAGAAGGGGTACTTGAGAATGGCGGGGCAAGCAGGGGTGACCACCTGGGGCAGGAGCCACCCCCACCTGGGGCTTGCCCGTATCCCACCCCGTGTCTGCAGCCAAAGACTCTCAGAGAGGAGGTCCGAGGAGTTAAACACATAAAAGATACATGCCTCGGGCCCAGAGAAAAGCTGTCGTGTCAGTGGCTGCTAAGTAATGAAGCTGACAGTTTTAGGGGAAAAAGAATCCCATGGGGCAGATCCACGTGGGGCAAAGTACTCCCAGAAAGAATGCAAATCATGGAGTTGGTCTATGTGTTGATCTAAAGGGACTTTATTTTGTTTTTATTTTAATATAAAAATATCCTTTGTGTATGTAGTGGGTCATTAAAACAGAGTACCAAAAAAAAACCCTAACATTCAGAGGAACTCTTGAAAATAGAATACTTTCCTTCTTGATGAAAAAAAAATGAAGATAAGGGAAATGCACAAACTCACAGCTATAAATCTTATGACGTGGGGTAGGTGGGGGACCCACATGACAATGATTAGCTCACTTTCTTAATGAGTTTATCTTTAAGAGACTTTCTGATTTTCCAGTGACCCACTTCCAGAATATTTTTTCAAGTTGGGATACTGTAAAATAAGGATCTGAGACAGCCTGGTGCGCAAACAGGAGGTGGAGGATTTCCTTGTCTACAATGGGTGCAGGTTTGCAGTTCAAATGGTAATAACTGCTCAGAAAGATTTTCTTTAAATAAAGATAATGACCCTGGGGAATTTTAAAACATAAAGCTGAATCGTATTTGATCATGGGTTGTGATGGTCAATTTTATGTCAGCTTCATGGGGCCTCAGGAGGCCGCACGACCCGTCTGATGTTACTCTGGGTGCCCTGAGGGGTGTTCCTGGGTGAGAGGAATATTCCAGGCAGTTGCCTGAGAAGAGGGTGCTGCCCTCAGGTGTGGGGGCCTCGTCCAGTCAGCTGGAGGCCTGGAGGGAACCAAAGGGCTGGGTCAGATGGGGCTCCTGGTGGGACACCTGGACCTGGAGAGCCGTCGTCTCCTGCCTTTGGATTTGGCCTCAAGCCCTGGCTCGTCTCTGGTTGCGTCTCTAGCCTGTCAGCTTTCAGACAGAAGTTCTGCCCCGTCCGTTTTCCTGGTCCTCCCAGCAGATTGGGCTTCTCAGCTTCCCTGGCCACGTGAGTCAATTTCCTGTGTGATATCTCTATTTAGAATTTATACCATATTTATAGTTATTTATAGTTTGTATTATATGTATAATTTGTCTGTTTATGTATAATTATATGTATAATTGCATGCATAACTGGTTCTCCTCTGAAGAACCCTGATGATCACAGAGGTGAATCACTTAGAAATGAAATGCATGTGTTTACATGTACACGGATGTTCACTCACACCCATTCCTAGATACCATCCATTATGCATGCAGAGCCAGAGCTGCAGAGAGAGGAACGGGTGTTGAAAGGTGGTGACTGAAAAGTCATCAGCAATTACAAGTAGAGCAGGTGCTCTGGGGAGTCAAATCCCAGATTCCTCACTTAGCTGAGCATTGACTGGAACCAGAGCTCTGGTGGGTCATGAGGAAGACGAGGGCCAGCGAAGTCCCCCCTTGCAGCTCTGTATCAAAGGGACATTAAGGGAGCTGGAGCTGTCGGACAGGCCGGCAATGGGACGTGGATAGTAGGGAGCCCTGGGCGGTCTGCGTGGGTCCCCATTTTCTGTGAGTGATGGGGCCCGGGCCGTTGCAGGTGAAACCAGAGCCCAGGGCCTCCCGTCACCTGCTGAGGCCAGAGGAGGCTTCGGTCTCAGGGGAACCCGACATGGCCAGACGGCTTGTGGCTTCACCACTCCGCCCGGTAAGGGGGCCGGTCCTGAAGCCCGAGCCAGTGTCCGGCTGACTGAGAGGGTCAGACCTGCATGGCCCACTTGATTCCTGATGGGGCCGATTCCAGGCCATGATTCGGCTCTTAAATATCATCTTTTCCTTTAAGAAATCTTCCCTTCTAGGTAGAATTGACCATTTCTTTCTATTTTTATTTAAGAAATGTTTTCTTTAAAAAGACACGCTAAAGGATTTTCTTTTTAGTTAAGATAGAAATATCTTAAATTACATAAATATGGATTTTATAATATATAACAGTGCATGTTATAACAGTATGTATATATTCCAGGACACGTCTCATGACCTTGACTCTGGAAATGTTTTATTTTTATCTTGCATTTGTTTCCCTACCTTTACTGTGAGACACAAAGAACCAAAGTTACTTTATTCTTGTGAATATGTGTTACTATATACATATACATATATATATTTAAATGTGCATTATGTATATGTGTATATGTCTATATTCCCCTTTACCCTAGCAATGTGCTGCTAAAGTTTATTGCACATAAGAGTCACGTGCGTGGCCTACTGAAGAAGAGGTTGGGGTGGGACAAAGGTGGGTCAGATTGAAGAGGACGTTGAAAAAATATTTCAGTGTGAGTGTGATTATTAATCACACAAACACCTTATATTTGTGCCGCACTTTTTGTCAGTGAGCCTGCTCTCGGACCCCACTGGCGCTACCCCTGCATGTGATGAGCTAATTTTGTGATAGCCAGAGAGCTTCTCTGGTGTTTTTCTGGCATGTTAGCCCCCCTGCACCTTCTGGTTATTTACCCCTGGAAAAAAAATAATCATAGTTTCAAGCTCTAGCTGATAATGTAGTGGTGGTGATGTATGGGAAATAACGGTATTATTTAACAGTTTCTGAATTTAAATTTAGCTACAGCATTAAACAGAAAAATTCATATGCTAAAAAATTGCTGTAAAATAGAAGGAGAAAAAATTAAAATAGAATTAGGAAAGAGAAATTGCTTCGGGAAAGTGAGACTACGAAAGGAGAGTTGGGGAGAGAGAATGGGACCACTCATCAGAAGACCCTTTAAATGTCTATTTTGTGAGCATCTGCCTGCCTTGTTTTGATTATAAAAATACAAAAATTGATGTAGCCAAACACATTGGACACGTATAAATCCTTCTGCCAATTTCATCTACTTTGAGGGGGTGTTCCATGATCACTTCCTTTGTGGAAAAATTGGTATATTCTTTACCACCTATTTACCCTGTAATCTCAATTATCTTGTCAGTTTTTTTCATTGACATACATTTTTAAGATTTTATCTTCCGAACTCTTTGAGAACTTTTTATTCATTTAGAAATTCTAAAGGACAGGACAGCAAGTCCCATTTATCCCTAACCAAGATTCACCAGTTGTAGACTTCTGCCGCATTTCATCCCCCCACAGACAGCTCTCTGTGAGGTGCAGACAATTACCTTTCACCTTCTTTCTTCCACATGAGCCTTTTGAGAGTAATTTCCTACATACCCACAATAATATCATGGCACCTCAGACATTTTAATGAAATTCACCAAATATAAAATCCACATTCAAATATTCTCAATTACTCTGAAAGTGGCTTAAATTATCATTTCTTTTTAAAGTCATGAGCTGACAAAGCTTATATATTGTCTTTTATTATAGTCTTTATTATCTCTTTAAATCTAGAACATTCCCCATGCTTCTTCTCATAATACTGACTCTTTTAAGGTACTGAAGCCCATTATTTTGTATAATTATATTCTGAATTTCCTAGATGATTCACTCATGATCAGTTTCACATTAAACTTTTTTGGCAAGAGAACTATATAGATAATGTAGAGTATTTTTTCGTTGTGTCACAAGACAGTTTCAGATTGTCTTAAATTTGGCGATACTGAATTCGGTAAACTGGACAGCTCTGTTTTAAAAGTCTGCTGTCCCTTTATAAATACAATCCATAAGCAATTTGCGGGGTGATATTTTGAGACAATGTGTCTTATTCATTTACAATTTTCCCCAAATGATTTTGCATGCATGATGATTCTGGCCTAAGTATTACTTTAATGGTGACAAAATGATGGTTTTCATATTACAGCATTTTTCTTTGAGAGATGACCTTATGTCGACATTTCCAATTCAGATATACCAGTCAAAGGTTTTTCCCTCGCTTAAAAAAAAACATTTGTACCAATTTTCTCTTGCAGAGGAAATCTTGGTTCCTACTAATACTAATATATTTATTTATTTATTTTGTATTACAATATTTATAAAATTATTTGACAATCACAATACCAGTATTACTTCTGAAAATAAACCCACTGATTAAAGTTTAAGTTTTCTTTGTAGCTATGCATGCTCTTGGAATGCATCCCAGTGAGGACATGAAATCATTCTGCTATTTTAAAAATGCACCTGAGAGGAAGCTGTCACCTCGGAGATGTAGAGAAGCACAAGCAGAACCTTTATAGTATAAAAGCTGGGGGAAAAAAACACTTTCAATTATATTTATGTGGAAAATACATATGTTAAAGGGAAATGCAAATTTAAACCACAATAATATGGGAGACACATATTAAAATGGCAAAAGCAAACAACAACAAAAAACACTGAACATATCAAATGCTGGTGAGGAGGCGGAGCAATGTAAATTCTCATTTCTGATTCCAGCAAAAAATATCACTGTCATTTTAGAAAATACTTTGGCAATTCCTATAAAGTTATATGTACACTTATCATGGAACCCAGCAATACCGCATCTAGAATTCCTCCCAGGTGAACTAAAAGCTGTGTTCACACCAAGGCCCGTATGAAAATATACACAGTAGCTTTATTCATAGCAACTCAGAAATGGAAACGACTTAGATGTCCTCCAACAGCTGAATGTATAAGCGGGCTGTGCTACACCCGTACGACGGCACACGGATTGGCAGTAAAAAGAAACACGCTGATTTTGTTCAGTCTGGAGGGCCTATGAATGCATTTTGAGAGGTGGAAGGGCAAGACCCAAAGGCTGTGTATTGTGTGACTCCTTTTAGCTGGTATTCTGGAAACAGCCACAGAATAGAAACACATGTCAATTGTCACCAAGGGTCAGGTCGCTGGGAAGAGATTGGCAACAAAGAGGCCATATAAGGAGATTTCAGGGTGATTGAACACTTTTTATGATGCCGTAACAGTGGATAAATGACTCTGTGCATTTTTCAAACCCATGGAACTGTTTGTCACAAAGGATGATCTTCACTGGACGTGAATTATAAAACACAAGCAGGATGTTACGGAATCCCAGGATGGAATGTGAACTGTGAAAAGTAAGTGTACTTTTTTCCAAATGTATGTCACATCCACAGGAAAGGAAGTGAGTGAAATGGAGATGACCTAGGAGCTTTGAGAAAGTGAGTTTTGTCTGTGTTCTGTAAGGCTAACAATAAAAATAATGGTACATAAACGCTTCGTTAATTGATGACTTTGTTTCTCATGGGGATATGGGTTAGCAATTTTGAAAATATTTTACAGGTGTACTAGAGCTGAAAAAAATAAGCAAATAAACAATGCCTGGTTTTTTACCACATAGAAGGAAGTTATAACAGGCATGGGGATGGCTAGACTCAGCACCATGGTGCTGGATTGGACCTGGACCTCAGGAGGGGCTCTAGAGGATGTTATCGTACATGCAGAGGGAGGGAAGTTGGGGTGCGCCTGCATGGCATGCTCCATCTCCCAGCTCTCTGCACAGATGGCTTAGAAGCAGGGATACACGGGAATGATGAGTGAAGCTGAAGGCACAGATTTGGGTCTGAACAACAATAAAAGGAACCAGACTAATTGGGGAAATGCCTGCCTTTAGTGATAAAGTGAGTCTGATGCATCTTGTTCCAGAAAGGAAGGAAGGAAATGAAATAAACGCACAGGGCCATGTAAAAGGACACAGGTGCCAAGGTGAAGGGACTCTCAATGGCCCAAACAGGAAAAATCTGAGTCATGCTATAGCTAGTGATAGAAATTAATTTTTCTGAAAGATACAGGCCGGTGCTTAGATAAAGTTTTCATGTGCAGGTGTTACTTGGTCTGTTGTTGCTTGTTGGACGTCCATCATTTCTCCATCAAAAGGCCTTTGCTCCTTTGCCAGCATCTATTGAGTATATTCTGTGGGTCTGCTTCTGAGCTCTCCATTCTGTTCTGCTGATTGGTTTGTGGATTCTTGCACTGGTAAAGCGCTATCTTTGTTAATGTTGAGGCTTTAGATAACATGTTCCAGCATTGTTTTCTTTCAGTATTGTGCTGACTCTTCAGGGTTTATGCATTTCTATCCAGAGTTTAGAATCAGTTGGCAAGTATTCACAAAATAACTGGGATTTTGACTGGGTTGTGATGAATCTATAGTTCAAGTTGGGAAGACTGATGACCAAACTACTCTGAGTCTCCCTATCCTTGAACACGGACTATTCCTCCTCTTGTTCAGTTGATCTTTGATTTCATTACATTTTGTTAGATTCAGGCCCAAGTATTTCACTTTTTGGTGCCAATGGAAATGGATTGTGTTTTTATTTTCAATTCTTAATCGTGTATTGCTAGTATATGGTAGAACAGTTGACTTCTGTATATTCTGCTCTTTGACTTTCTGTCCTCTCCCCTTTACTGTAACTAGCACTGGGCCCAGGACGTTCTATTATTTTGATGATTTTTTGGCATTTTGTATGTGGATGACCATGGCATCTGTGAAGAGAGACCATTTTCTTTCTTTCTTCCAAATCTATATGAATTGTGTTTTTCTTTCCTTGTCTGATTATGTTAGCTAAGATTCCCAGTACAATGTAGAATAGGAGTTGTGAGAGGGATGTCTCTGCCTTCTTCCTGATCTTCTGGGGAAAAACATCCAGTTTCTCACCATTAAATGTAATGCTCGCTGTAGGGTTTTAGTGGATGTTCTTTATCATGTCGAGTAATTTCTTCTCTATTCTCAGTTTACTGAGAGTCTTTATCATGAGTGATTGTGAGATTTTGTCAATTTTTTGCATCTATTGATAGGCTCATTTGATTTTTCTTCTTTAGCCTGTTGATTTGATGTATTACATTAATTTATTTTAAAATGTTGAATCTTTGTTATCAATGTAATGTGAATGGGATCAGTAGTAATTTTGGTCTTATTTTATTTATTTACTTATTTGATTAGGCTGACTAGAGATTTATCAATTTTATTGAATGTTTTAAGGAAACTGCTTTTATTGTGATGTTTTCCTCTATTGTTTATTATTTTCCATTTTATTGATATTTTGCCTGGCATATCTTACATCCTTTCATTCTGCCTACTTTGGATGGATCTGCTATGCTTTACTTGACTTCCTAAGGTGAAAGCATAGATTGTTGAATTTAGATCTTTCTTCTTTTCTAATATATGCTATAAATTTTCCTATAACCACAGCTTTCACTGCATTCCCACAGATTTTAATAATTTCTATTTTCATTTTCTTTGAGATCTAAATATTTTAAATAATTTTTGAGATTTCTTTTTTAACCCAATGTGTTAAGTAAAAATTGTGTTATTTAATCACTAAATATTTTCGAACTTTCCAGTTATCTTTCTGTTACTGATTTTTAGTTCAATTGCATTGTGCTTTCTATTGTTTTAATTTATTAGGATTTCTTGTTGTTTTTAATGGCCAGAATGTGGGCTGTCTTGACCTGTCTGCACCCTCTGCTGCCACTCCCCCAGCTCTGCAGCCTCCTGCCCGTCCATCCACCCACTTCTGGGCAAACAGGTGGATGAATCTCTAGGTTATCCTGACAAGCGCAGGAGCATTTTTTCAGTGATAAACATCCGACTATTGTGAATGGGAGGAAGAGAAGAAAGAAACGGCTCATGCTGTTAGGATGCTGCCTGCATGTTTTTAAAAAAAAAGTCCAATGTAATTCTTTGTTCCTAGGTGAGGTGTTCTAGGGAAGGTGTTTTAACATTTCTGGCTTCTTTCCAGGCTTTTTTCTTTATCTGTGGTTTTCTGAGGTTTGAAAATTATATGCCAACGTATAGTTTTGTTTTGTTTTTTTACTTTACCCTGCTTGGTGGTCTCTGAGCTTCTTGGATATGGTTTGGTGTCTGTCATTAATTTAGAAAATTCTTAGACATTTTCCTTTCAAATATTTCTCCTGCTCTTTCTCTCCTCTTGAATTCCCACTGTGGGTCTGTTATGCCTCTTATAATTGTCCCACCTTCTTGGATGACCTTTTCCTACTTTTTCATCTTTCAGTTGGAGAAATCTCTATTGACGTATCTTCAAGTTCCCTAATTCTTCTTCTGTCCCCGTCCAACACAATGATAACCTCATCCAAGACATTATTTCTGTTACTGTTTTTTTAATTTCTAGCATTTCCTTTTGATTCTTAGAATTACCCATTTGCTTACACTACCCATATGTTTGTTCACACCATCTACTTTTTCTATTAGAATTCACAGCATGTTAATCAGCATTACTTTGAATTCCTGGCTTGACAATTCCAAAATCTGACATATCAGAGTCTAATGCTTGCTCTGTTTCTTAATACATCTTTTTTTTTTTTGCATTTTATATTACTTACAATGGTATATCAAGTAAAAGAAACAAGAGGTAAGTTAGTCTTTAGTATGAGATTTTGTGGGTTTCTCCGAAGGCTGGGTGCTCAGGAGTTTTTATCCATCAAACCACCCATGCTCGCCCCCCAGCTGCTGGTCTGCTGCCCTCTGTGTCCCCTACTGTGATCAGCAGGCCTTCTGCTCCCAGTGATATGGGGTTCCCTGTTCTGCCTCTCTGCCTCTACAGACTTTGGGGTGGTTTCCCTGCAACCTCAATTATTTGATAGATCTAAGAGCTATTGATTTTGACATTTTTTAGGCTCTTGGTATTCAGACTGGAAAGTGGAATTTGGTAGCTCATTTGAATATTATATTTTTGTGATGTTCTGCCATTTCATTGAGATGTGTTTAGATGTGCATTTGATTTTATTTATGGCATATACTTTTAATCTGAATATCTCCCTCTGTAATTCTGAATTACATGAGCCTTACCCTCTTTGCGTCCTGCATTCGCTTTACTGGTGCTCCCTAGGCAGACTTCTGGGGCCCGGATCATGTCGGCCCTGTTTCCATCATTCATGTCTCCTGACGCCTTTTCTCATAAGTGACATTTCTTTAACGCTCTGCGACTATTTCTTTGAATCACTTAGTTGGTTCTTGAATTCTTCTTCAGCTGAATATAATCAGCTGTTATCCCATTTAAAATAAATTTTATATGTTCAATTGCTAAATTTTCATTTCGTAATTGTTATAGATGATTCATTCTCAATTTGACTTTTCTTACTCAGATCATTCTCTTCCTTCCTTACAGATGCAATTTTGTTTTCCTTTTAACTATTTAATCATCTGAGCAATGATTGTAGGCTCCTCTATATAATTTCATTACTTCTCATTCTTGGCACATTAATTCCATTATTTACTACACCCACTAACTTCTAAATAGAATTACATTTCTGTTTATGATTTTAATTTGTTGTGAACTTACTTCACTAGAATTTGATCATCCTTTGGGGTGCTGAATGGCCTGGAGAGAAAACAATTTATTATAAAACAGTTTTAGCTTATTCCAACTCAAGCCTCCAGAGACCGTAATGATTCAGGGTCAGTTTTCATTTAATTCAGAGGCTGGGGATTCATGTATTATAAAATCACTCTAAGTTTGGGTTAAAGCCTCAATGAAGAAATGGTTGGGGTTTCAGTTTCTCATTGGAGACATTTTATTCTCACCATCCCTCTAGCTTTGACTTGAGAATTTTCTACTCTTGAGAACTGGGCATCCCTTTGAGGCTCCAGAATCGAGAAGGCAGCTGAGTGACGGCTCCATCAGGCCGGGGGCCCGTCCCCTGTTCCAGCCCCTTCTCTGGGCCCCCGTGGAGTCTGACGGCACCTGGGGCCTGGGCAGCGTCAGAGGGCACTTGCTTCTGCAGCCATTAGTTCCTTCTTGCGACTGTCTGGTAGAGGAAGATGTTTTCCTGCTAATCTTTAAAGCTCTGCAGTGTAATATCTCTTGTCATTTTAATTTACTCAGCATTTCAGTGCTGTGGGGCGGGAGCACGTCTGTGTAGACTCTGTCTGTCAGGCGGCCCAAGCCATGGCTCCCATTTAGACGTTGCTTTGATTGGGCTGTTTGCGAAGGCTCATCTTTGTCTCTCTGTAAGGCCCGTATTCCCACGACAGCGCCTTGGGTACAGGGTGCGAGCAGGGCCCCTGGACTAAAGCGCTTTGGCACAAATCCCCACGTGTGGTTTTGTGACCACAGGGAAACTACTTAAACGTTCTGGGTTTCACTTCAAATGGCTAAGTGGAATCCCACTTTCCCCGTTATCTCCGTAATCACCCAGAAGAAGCAAGAAAGGGCCGACAGAGTGCTAACACGGACAGACAGAGGGACAGGAGCGCCGGGAGGGCACACGCAGGGGCCCAGCGCCACGTGGGAACGCGAGGCCTCCACTGAAGACCGGAATGAGTGTCAAGGCAGAGGTGACCTCGCGCTGAGGCGAGCACCAGCCCTTCCCTGGGCCCCTGCCCTGACCCCGTGACACCAGCCCGGGTCCGGGGTGTGGGAGAGCTTCTAAATGCACGCGCGCTCAGATGGGCAGGAGGCCTGCAGCTGCGGAGCACAGGCGAAGCCCAAGTCATGGAGCCCCCTGGCTGAGTCTCACCAAGGAAATGCCAGAATAGGAAAGATGTGGGTACGCTGCCCTCTGGAACACGCGTCTCCTTTTCCTGATTTCCGTGGCTGGAAGGGTGGGATTTTAGGCGATATGTAGCTGCCAGCGTCCCCTGGCCACGGAGCCCCACGACTCGAGTTTCTCCTCAAGGTAAAACCACAGGAGAAAGAAAAAAATGAGAACTTCACCCTCATACAGGTTCGTCCTCTGAGTTTTGACTCTTTTCTATAATTTACTTTTAAGGGTCCTCAGGTAGTTGTAAGCAGGGCATATTTGGCTGAAGGGAACATAATTCTGTGTGTTTTCCTCTGGGGATAAGGAGACCTGATCAAAATTAAAAGATATGAAATCAGGTTCACAGCATATTTGATTCCATACAAGACCTTAGATTTATGCAGCGAATGAAATACACAAGCTCTGTATACACTGAGTTTAAAACATGAGATTTAAATTGAAGTGTGTTGATGGGAAAAATGAGCACCTTCTGTGAATTGATGTTATTAGAAACCAGATAAACTGGATATTGTGTGAATTTATAGAAAAAGTTTCTACTTGAACTTTCTGGTTAAATTTCATTAGTATAATATTTAACATTTATTAGGTTTTAAAGAAATTATCTGCACTAAAAAATAGCTATGAAAAATGAAAGAGCATGTTTTCAATGGAGTTTTCATGATTTGTTACTAACCGATTACAGACCTCCAACATTTTATTAATTTGTTTTCTAAGTGATGTTGGAAATACATAGAGTGTAATTCCAGAGGGATCAAGGTTTAGGATTAAAGTTCCAAAGGATAAAGATATAACATACAAAAATGTTTATCATTTATACAAAGAAGAATTGGACCTCAATAAACCTTGTTTTCATCGTATCTAAAAACAGGATAACAGCTTTGCTCTGCTGGACTTTCAGCTGGTCCTAAAGGCTAAGGTTTGCAAAGCACACAGCCATGTCTCTGGTGCACGGTGCTCCGTATGTGGTAACTGATGTCATTATCAAATTCCAAGTTTACGTCAGATGCAAAGGAGATGAACCACAGGGAAAGCCTAGTGCCGATTTCAAGGACCAGAAGGAGAGAACAGTCTGGTAGAGAAACGGTATGCAACTGCATCACAAACCTTTTTTGAAGTTATAACGCAATAACTGTAGAAATATTAATATTATATCACATGCAACTAACTGAGGGTAGAAAGGGGGAAATTTTCCTACATATGTTATCTTTTGCTATCTACATAAAGTTTTTCTTAAATATGCAAAAAAAAATGAGATCCCATTGTTTTTGTGGTAAGAAACAACCTCCAAGATACATAGTTCATGAAGTTACAGAAGTATAAATGATTATAGGCAGATTATACTTCACTTGAATAAAATGAAATACACACTCCTGCACACCTATGTGATTATTTCTGGAAAGTTATGTGAAAAATAGAACCAACGTTTACTGCTTGAGGAAGTATATAGTTACCAGAGGACAGGAATAAAGGGGAAATCTGTTTCTCAGTGTGTATCTTTTAAAATATTTTCCCCCATTTGTATGTATTGTTTGTGTGAATTTAATAACATATTTAGGGAATGGAAATATCACAAGGGAAAATGTTACTAATGGAGCATTTTGATGCAAAATATGATGCAGAGTAGCCATTCAATGAGGCTGATTTCTTTCTTCAAAACAGCCTAATTAACTGTCAGTATCACTTAGTTAAGGAGCACCTTCTAAAGATCAATTAATCTGTTTATCATCATCAGCTTCAAAATTCTTGGTGAACTTCAAAACTTCCTTAGGGTTTCAGAAACATTCATTAACCTACATATAAGGGAAATGTATCAAGTGTGGTCGAGCTCCCCAAGGTTCCTAATGGTCTTTCCATCTTCCGCACAGGGGGTCAGCTCAGAACGACCGCCCCACTGCCTGAGCGATCGCCCCACGCCTGCGGGAATGGGGTTTCAGGGCTCCAAAGGCCGACACATTCAGGCGGCCTGACCTCGCACAGAACACGGGCGTCTCTCCATCCAGCCCACGCGAGTCCAGGCAGAGTCCATCCTGTCATGCTGCTGCTGTAAGAAACGTGTACTCGGTCTCCTGCACCTTTCCAGCATTTCAGTTTAGTTTCTTCCACACTGCGACATGGCGCCGACCTGCAGTATCCATGTATTTTCTCACAAACGCATATCTTTCAAAAATGCCAACCTAAAGCTCACTGGGGCCTCCCACAGCACAACTATTTTAAAGTAAGTTGTTAAACAATAGGAATGTGTGGCAGCCACAGCAGGCTGCCTATTAAATACCCATCTCCTCGCACTTACTAAGAGAGTCCCAGCTGTAGATGGGGTGGCATCGTGTTCTGCTAAAGCGCGCTTCCTCGCAGCCCATCTGGTGCCCAGGTACGGGCGTCACACAGCTCTGGTCGGCGCCACCCCTTGCTTTGCTCAGGGCCCCAGGAAAATACTTTTCTGGGATCTCTGTATAAATTGATTTAAAATAAATCCCAGAAACTTCTGCTTCTGGTGAGATGCATTAGACCTGATTTTCCTTATTCCTCCTGGTGAGTGCAACTGAAAACTCTAGATATTATATATGAAACAAACTTAACAGAGATGCTGAATGATGAACACAGCTTGGTTAGGGACACTGGTCTCTGGGGAATGGTATTGTAGAAATTTCCCTCATTTTCTTTTTGTGTCATAAATCCCACACTAAATACTGGAGGAACCAGCAACCTAGATGTATCAATGGGCACAGATTGTTAAAAATTAAATAAAAAATAAACAACAAGAAAACTTACCCTTCTCAGACAAAGGAGCAGGACAGAGGCAGGCTTTCAGGATAGAAATGTTTGGAAATAACCACCTGACTCCAGCCAAGGCCACAGATATAACTGAGGTCTTACTCTCATTTCTATCAGCAACAACTGAATGGAAAGCCCAATTTCACCCATGTCAGAGTGTAGCTAGGCCCGCCAGCCCCACAGTCAGGGTGATGTTGGAGAGGGAACAGGGGAACAACACTGCCCTCCATGAGGTCCGGCCCTCCATCCCCATTAAGTGGATGCCACCTGGGGACCCCACACTTCATTCCCACCCGTAGGTAACCAGAAGTTTGCTCCCCTGTGTGATTGGAGAGGTGTCAGCGGAGGCCTAGTGGAGAGTCCAAACCTTCGCTAATGTTAATGAGACCAATTCTGTGTTTCCCGTGGTGTCAGTGCAGCCACACCAGGGCAGAATGAGGCATCTCCGCCCTTCCTGGCCTGAAATGACACCTTGAAAATGCTCAGGAAAAGCATCAGCCCAAATCCTTTCCTGAAACTTTATCAGAGATTGCCAGAAGTTAGAAGTAACCAAAATGATTTTGAATAGGTGAATAGATAAATGAAGTTATAAAACATACAATTTATTTAAGTATAATTCAAGATAAACTCTAAATAAAGATGTGTTCTGAAAAAAATTGCAGGCTTACCACACAGAGATCCTCCATGAAAGAATTACTACAGGATGCATTTCAGTCAGAAGTAACCTGAACCCAGGAGACAGGAGTGGGTGCAAGGAGCAACGCGCCTAATTAGAGACTCTGTGAATCAAAATTTCAATGTCTCAAGCTTGTTTTCTCAACATGAAGGCCAGAACCACTATTTTTTTTGTCCTTTCAGAGTAATAAAGCCAGTATTTTATTTAAAAAATAACAACCCCAAAATTCATATTTCTAGATTATGTTGGTCTCTGGATGTATGAATATGAAAACTTGACAAACTAGTTGTTAGTTTCCTTTATCACCAGATACTACCAAGTTTATATTACATTTCTGTGCAAAGCAGAGACTACCCAGGACATTTTCTTTGAGAAGTTTTGTGAATACCGTCCCTGGTGTCTCCTCTTGTGATAAATCCCAGTTGCATTTGATTTTATCCCAAACAGAGAGATATAATACAGGACAAAAAGCCACTCAGATGTGTGTGTTCTTTCCTGGATACGGCCGTGCCACGCCTGCAGTTTCCATCCCTGCTGGCTGAGAGTGGCAGAGCAGCTGTGGGCCCCAGCGACCGGGCATACGGATAATAGCAGACACGGTACCTGCTTGGGTCAGATGGGTAAACTGATGATTTGTTTTCTTTGGCACAAGAAGCAACTTGACAAAAATAAGCTGAAGGCAGCCATAAAGAGGCTTCTTCACAGATGTGCTTGCATATGGGCTGAGCAGCACGCATTTTAAAATCCTTTAATTATTATCTAGCACAGCAAATTAACCACTCGGCAGCCAGGAGGACGTCCTGGAGGCGGACTACACGTGGAGAGTTGTAAATGAGCTTTGCGATCCCCTCCAGCACTTCCCTAGTGAAGATGCTGCCGTAGGTGCCCTTATAAATCCCCATTTCCTGGGCGTTACTTCAAAATCAGTTGTGGTCTGTACTGTCATGTGCTCATGGGCCAGAGCTTTGTGTTTAACCTAATTCATTTTAAGCCAATTTGGCCATTGTAAGTGCACGTTACCAAGATTTATCCTCAGACTCTGAATGAGGCACCGTAAAGCATCTTTTTAAGGTCTAGGAAGAAAATAAAAAATGGGGACAAAAACATGGAGAAAGTAATAAAAGAAAAAGTGCAGGGGGGTCACAGGTAGCTGCTCGGGGACGAGATTCGTCCTGGCCCCGCTATCGGCTCCACACTCAGCGTCCCCGGCCACCTACTTGGTTGTCCACTCAGTCGTCTTCTGTGTCACGATGGGAATCAAGGCTTCTTTGGCCGCCATGCGGCACGGGGTGAGAGCCCAGTGCACACCCACGGAAAACACCGGCAGGACAAGGCATCTGGGGCTCCGTCACCGTGATTATTTGCCCGTTAGTGCGTTGGACGTGTTCAGTTCTCCAGCGGCCTGGTGGCAGTGGCAGGCGTCGGCTCCCGTGGCCTGACCTCACTGAGCACCGCCGTCTCCTGCGCGGGGGCTCACACGCCAGCACCGACACACAGCACGCCCAGGAGTGTGCACGGGGGTCTCACTCTTGCTCGCCTGCTGTGTTCTTCTCTGCTCGGCTCTCTGGAGAGAGTTGGTGTTTCCTAACTAAAATGGTAAAAAAGTTTTGACAAATCAAATGGAAAAGGTGGAATTGGAGAGTAACTGAATGAAAGCTGAGGAAGCACCACAGGAAGAGCAACGTGGGGGCTGATCGTTCCCAGTAAAGGACCACACGCCCATCACTCCACGGCCACCGAGGCCTCGGACAACAGAAGTCTGGATCCAAAAGCCATAAGAATCGTCCTGGGCAGAATCATTCCTGGCCTTGAATGGTTCAGAAAACGTGCAACTGCAGCAGGTTTGGCGAAAGCACTTGGGAGGCTGACTGTGGCCGTGGGCTATGCGGACACAGAACTTCTGTGTGGGTGAAGGTCTGGGGCAGGAGACAGAGCTGTGGGGCCCAGCTTCAGAGTAGGAGCTGAAACGGCTTTTACTTAGCATTTTGCATGAGATTTAGAAAATATAATCTATGTCAAAAAAAGATGCATCTGAAAGATGGACAATGTGGGGGGAGGCGTTCATGGGGGAGAGAGCATTGCCACTGATGAAGTCAGGGCCCTGGAAGCTCCTGGAACCATATCTGCATTCTCTATAGCTCAAGCGTGCCTTTGTTTCTCTTAAAATGATACAGAGGACAATTTAGGCAACACAAACTTTATTTAATGCTTCAGGAAGCAGAGTGTTCACTGGGAGGACAGTGAGGCACGAAGAAAGAGGCAAGATTTTATGGAGGAACAAGGCACAAAGGAGGGAAAAGTAGAGAATTAGTGAGCATAGACCCCAGGGCAGCTTTGCCTTTGGGGACTGGCACCTTGATTTCTGCCTTTCTGGTCAAGCAGCACACTTACAGAACAGGAAACTTACCTAAGCTTCAGTTTGCTGTTGTGGCCCAGCAGGAGCAGACCGTGGGCCTCGCCACTCCACTCAGCGCTTCCAAAGTCCCCGCACCCGGCTCCTCCTCGGAGGAAGACTGGGGCTCGGGTGGCCTCTCTGGTAATGGGTACGGACACCTGGAAGGAGCCGAGAGCCGTGTCCCCAGGAGCCGCCCCACCGCCGGTGACCTCTCAGCAGCCACCACGCCTTCTGTTGCTCACCATCAGGCTGGAGCTCCCCCCAACACACTGTTCCTTCTCTGCCCCACTCTCCACTCCCTAAAGTGTTTCCCCTTCAAAAGCAAGGACGCTTCTCAGGTCTGCTTCTAGCTCTCTACCTGGGACACCTTCCCCCTCCAGACCCTCTGCCTTTCCAAGCAGGCGATGTCCTCTCCAGCTCCAGGACCTGGGGCTCTGTGTGAGCTGCAGGTGCCGCTGCCACCCCGGACAGGCAGAAGGACTGGAGACGTGGAGTCCCATGAGCCAGCGGGGCTGGGCCTCAGTGTCCGGAGATGGTCAGACATTGCCCTGGATGTTTCTGAGGGTGTTTTAGGGTGAGATTAAGATGTAAATCAGGGACTTGGAGTAGAACAGACCTCTCTCCACATGTAAGTGGACCTTGTCCGATCAGTGAGAGGCCTGGGAGAGCAAAGGCTGGTGTCCCAGAACAAGAAGCGATTCTGCCAGCAGGAGGCCTGACGGGGGCTGCGTCGGCTCTTCCCTGGGCCTGCAACCCCCCAGCCTGCTGGGCAGGTAAGGACTTCCAGATGTGGGATTTCTGCTTCTCTGGAGAACTCAGACAAATACAGGGCACATATGATGATTGCTTAGTCAACTGAAGTGGGTGATGGATTCTCTCTGCAGGAAATACATTGTGAATGACTGACCAGCATACAACATGTTCTGCCAGATGATGCGATGGAACCCAACTTTCTGCCAAAAATTTGTGGTTTTTATTTTAAATATTTTGAAGAATGTTAGTAAATAAGAAGTCAGAAGCCATGAGTCTAGTTGAGGGAAATTCATCAGTCTGAAATAGGAGTTTACACCTGGTGTTCGCATCTACTTCCCAATGATGAGGCTGGGTTTCTAAATACTTTTTGAGACCTATGATCTCGTGGCTTTCTTAAATATCTTAACACCTCAGATATGTCAGAATACAGGTGTCTTCTTAGGCCTTCCCCTGAAATTATGGGAAAAATGGGGAAATCCTCCTTAGCCTTCTTGCTTCTCAGCATCTTCTAAAACTACCAGCCCTGGCAGCACAGGGCCAGACCACCCCCAGGCGCCCCCACAGGTAGGGCCCATGGGGCAGGAAATGCTGAGCTTCCATTCCTGCAAGGATGTCCTTGCCTCTTACTTGGTTTCACAGAACTGTTCATTTTAGATCATCAGAATTTATCTTAAGACAAATGCAAATAAGCATTCCAATAAGTATTAAAGCCCCTATGTGGTTTTCACTACCCTCCCCACCCACACTGTCATTCACAGTTTTTTAAAGTAGAATTCATAAAATCCTTAAATTGCAATGTTTGAAAGGCCACTAAATATCATTGTTTGACTCCTTCATTAAAAAATGAGGCACAGAGACATTCCCTGACATTTAAGAGCTACGGAGGCAAGAAGTGAGAGAGACACAGGAAAGGGTGATGAGCTAAAGCCACTCTCTTCCCCAGAACCATTCTTACTGTGTTGGTGTTCTTTTATTTCTGACTTTCTCAAGGTATAATTGACAAGTAACAGAGAATTCCACTGTCATAATCTATCAGAAAGACATCTAGCCATTGTACTGTTTTCTTCTAAATGTATTCTATTCTTCCACAAAAATATAGTTATCTTAGGTTAAAACCAAGAACATTCTAATCCCCCTATTTTTACCTGCACTCCCCAATTACAGCCATCATGAATCTTCATGCCTTGGCATGATATTTTATAATAATGTGTAGAAATAAAGTGCTTTAGATTAAAATTTCTACCATGCACTTTTCCTGATCAAATTTTTAAAAAGTCTTAACCCAGGTAAACTCTCTGGCAATTAAAAGACCTCTTAAATGCAATTAAAGAAGTGGTAAGCATGTGAAAAGTTAATTATGTGTGGATATTTGGGCAAATTGCTGCATGAGTTTCCTCCAGTTTCTAACACATGGTTGCCCACTCCGTGGACACAGAGAAGCAGTCCTGGTCGTGGCCTACGTTAATGTTTTGGCTGATCTTCTGCTTTAAAAATTTCTAGATCTCCAAAGAGCAGTGATGAATTTATCTCACTGCTTTGTTTCCCAGACCGACCCCTCTGTCTGATTCCTGAGGAGCTCACGTGACAGCCATCCGAGGAATGCACAGACGACGGCCGGCGAGAGGGAGACGGGTCCCCAGGCGGGTCAGGCAGGATCTGAGCTCAGGGCACCCAGGATGAATGCCACACATAAAAAATTCTGTATCTTTTCTTCTGGCTGGTAAAAATTGTCCGTTGAAAGACATGCAAAGATTTAAGAAGTAAAAACAAAAAGTCTTAGGATGTAGATTTATAAGAAGACAAATATTATCATGAAACTGTTTGTTAATTCTGCATTATTCTTCCATGTCCACTTAAGCTTCCTCAGAGCAACTTGACCAAACCCCACATCACCCCCCTGTTTCCCGGGTGAGGACAGGGGCCCTGTGGGCGGTGCTCAGCGGGGGAGTTGTGTTGGTCTCAGTTTTCTTTCACAGGATGGAAGTACAGGTTCAGACAGAAAGTCAGGTTATTTTGATCATCGCCAGCTGCTCCGTGGGCGTGAAGGGACCCAGCCAGACCTACCTGAGGCTCAGCCCGAAAAGCGGACCTTTTGAACTTCGAAAATCGTAACAATGACTGTTCACTGCATTTCAAAGATGATCTGCACCAGTTTGTAGCAATCAAGGGCCCCCAAGTCATCTCTCCCCAGTAAAAATTTCATCTAATTTTATCATCCAAGATCTGTTTGCAAAGAAGGTACTGAGACAAACCAGTTAACTGGTGTTATGATTACACAACTCTATTGTTTGCACATCCCACTTACTACTCATATCTCTGTTATAGGTCTAGACAGCAAAGCCACACAAAAAAAACAGGGTAACCAAGTAGTATTTCTAACCCTGCTTCGTACTGCTCCAAAGGATAAATACCACATGTCACATCTAAAAGGTGACTTTAAGGACATATTATACTAATAAGAGAAAATCACCAAACAGCTCAAGTAAGTGTTCAATTTTTTACAAGTATTTATACATTTATACATTTTGAGGCCTCTTTAATTTATCATATTCATTGAAATCCTTAAGGTTAAATATGTAAGACCTAAAACCTGAAGCAAATGTGATATTTTCCTAAGGCTTGTCATTATTAAACCAATATTTTTTTTTACTGAAGACAAATTAATTCAAATATAGAAGGCCTGGATTATTTGAGGAAGTTATTAGAGAATCATGAAACATTATAATTAATAAGTATATGCTTTTAAATTCCTACTTAATTAATAGACTTGTTCTTAAATCCTTCATATTTTTTAATGTTAATATGTATGACAACCTTTAATGTTAAGACTTTTGGTGTGGGGTCAGGACACATATTTCGCAGGCTGGGAAAACATTGCCAAATGAGGAAGAAAAGAAAAACTGACTTGGAAAAGAAGGAAGTGTTCATTCCTAAGCAGAGGATAAACATAGACCCCAGGGAAGACACATGATTCGAGCTGTGCTAGAACTTTCAGGTTACTATGCAGACAGTGATTAAGAAATGAAGAAAAATCAGAGGATATTTTCACAAATTAAGATATGGTAATGTATTTCAAATTTATTCACTTTTAAGTAAGAATGCTCAGAAATAATTATTTAATTAAAAATGCTTCCTCGAAATTCACACACTGCTATATATATACAAACACATTAAATTACATCCATGGAAAGTGTAAGTATGAAATGTTCTGTTGCTTTCCTCTGAATACACATTCATTTTTCTACAAATAACACCCTGAATGAATGTAAATAAATGATACTTTCCTCCATCTGCTAATTTAAGCATTCACAAAAAAATAAATAAATAAGGGAAATTAAATTTTACAGAACTAGTTCTGCTGAATCCCCGTTGAGTATCCCATCTCAGTGGGCGGCTGCGCTGGTTTTCGCGTGAGACATGGACTTGGCCTCCAGACACAAGCCTTTTTCGTACTGAACTGATAGGTCTTATTTGGAAATTTATTACCAAACAAGGAAAAATTTATTTCTCTATTTTGACAGCTAAAAATTCTATAAGAAGTCATGGTGTGTGGATACGATCTTTTCAACAGCCCTTACATTTGATGCTCAGCCTGTTTTGCCTGTAAATAAACAGTATTTAGCACATGAGCTGTAGCCTGGATCATGGCAAAGGAGACACATGGTGCGCCGTCATGGGCGCAGCTCCCGCGGGGCCCGACCTGCACGCAGAGCCCTCCGGGGGCGCCCTGATCACCTCTCAGCCGACACCCACCGCAATCGGCACGGTGTCACTGGCACACCCACTGCGAGCCCGCCCCTGCGGCTCCGGGACGTGGGGCACTTGCAGTGCAGGCCACGTGCCCCACATCTGTAAGGGGTGGGGCACGTGCACCTGCTCTGCCTGTGCCCCACACGCGATGCCCTCCAGGCGGGTGAGGGCTGCATGCTGCGGCCTTGCCCGTCAAACACATACACAGTGTGCGAGCCGGCTGCAGGTGAGCGGCCTGCATGGCAGGCACCTGCTGCAGGGCACCTGCCAGGGACGCCTGCTGGGATGCACCTGCTGGGGGACACCTGCTGGGGGCGTCTGCCAGGGGCGCCTGCTGGGATGCACCTGCTGGGATGCACGTGCTAGGGAGGCACTTGCTGGGGGGCACCTGCTGGGATGCAGCGCACGCCTTGGCTGGCACGTCTCCATCCCGTGCTTCTCTCGGGCACCTGCTACTCCACTCCTTAGATTTAGATGGTCTAGGTTTTTTTCTGTTAATGTGATTCTCAGCCAGAAGCAGATGAGCCTCCCCAGGGGGCGTTGGGAATTCAGGGGCGCATTGGCGGCCGTCCCAGTGACCGAGAACTGCTTCTGTCGGGAAGCACGATGCAGACCGGCTGGCGGCCTCCGGAGCTGCCCTGGGCCTTAGGAAAGCCTGCGGGTCGGGAGGACCGTCCACACAGCAGGCCGCACTGACTGCACCTCTCCGCGTCTGGGACGTCAAAATGGGTTTATGCTGGTGTGTTTCAGCTCCCAGTAGACGCTCCTGGGGTCAGCAGGTGAAGGAGGGACTTGCTGCAGCCCCACCTGTACTGCACCTGCACCAGAGGCTGAGCCTTGAACTCGACTTACTGCTTGTTAAGTATCTACAAGCATTTCTTCTCTTCTTTTTTAAACTAAGGGACATGGCAAGAGCACAAAAGACACATACTTTAATATATAACATAATACACATTACATATACTATTTGTTACATATCCCTTCGATGTGTATGTTGGTATACCTTTACATGTATATTTATATTCCATATTCATGTATGCCTTCCTCCAGATTAAAGGTCAATTTAAACAGGGGATGTGCGTGCGCTCTGAACCACCAGAAAGGGGCACTGGGCCCCAGCGCTGGGGCGGACGCCTCTCCCACGCGCCGCGGCCGGGCAGCGGCAGAGCGGCGCCCCCTTGAGATCAGTACCCGCACCGCCTCCGCCGCAGAGCTGCCCTGAGCGGGGACACCCCTCACCCGAGCCGGGCGTGAAGCCCCCTGGGTTTGCAGCGCCCCCTGCGCCTTTTCCGTCACGGAACTTGGTGCTGACCTCTGCCCAGCAGAGCGTCCACAAGGCTTCCCGTCTGATGCGGCCGGGCTCGCACCCTGCCGTGTAACCCGTCCTCGGGCCTTTGCCGCGGTGGGAGAACCGTGTTTCTACATAAGCCAGGGACACAGGGGCAGAGGTCTGGTTCCGCCCTGTGTCACCCACCGGTACCGGGCTGACGAACCCTTCACGCTCCCGAGGTCAGTGAGCACGTGGTGTTCCCTTCGTGACCCAAACTAGACTGGGTTTTGCTCAATAGACTTTTCCAAACATTCCCTGTTTTTGAAAAGAATTAATTGTAAGTTAATGGGACTGCAAGGAGATTTCTGGACTGGTACACTAAGTTTTCCCAACACATTTCCTGATTCAGTCTTTAGAATTTAGAACTTAAAGTCAAAAAGACTTGGGTGTGAATTATGATTCTGATCTTGGTGTTGCAATTTTAGACACACAATTCAACCAATGAGTTTCTGGCTTTTTTATGTATAAAAGTGAAAACAATTATCTTGTCAGTTGAAGTAAGCTGAAGTGAGTTCTCAGCTTTAGGTTACAAAGTTAAGACTCCCCAGACAATATGAATTGTGTATTAATCTCTTTAATTGTGTATTAAAGAATAAATGTCACTTTATTCTTAAGACTGTGAATAATTCATAGAAATAACTGTCAGATTCCTTGAAATGCTAAAATACATAATTGGAAAACTGTGTTAGTATTATACTTAAGCCATACAATTGAGTGACTAATGGAACAGCTGTCTAGGAACTAAATGTCCTACAGATTTGTTTTTATCAAATAGTACAACATCAGTTTCTTATATAAAAGAGAAATGTCTGATGACCATAAATGCTGGCTTTCCTGACCATTAGAGAACATATTAATAAAACATGATGAATAAAGTATCCTAGTACCTGAGTCAACTTATCTTTCATGAAAAAGGACAGTGACTGTAATTTCTAAAAAAAAAAAAAAGTCGTATATATTCTGGACCCAGTCTGGTCAAATTTGAACCATGCCTTTGTTTACTATTAGCTGTGTGGTGGTGAGCAAGTCATTCATTCTCTCTGTTACTCCATCTCCCTCTCGGTAAACTGAGGTAACACCAGTG
The DNA here is from genome assembly GCF_030020395.1 of Manis pentadactyla. Classification (NCBI taxonomy): domain Eukaryota; kingdom Metazoa; phylum Chordata; class Mammalia; order Pholidota; family Manidae; genus Manis; species Manis pentadactyla. The sequence goes on from NC_080026.1 coordinate 807,157, forward strand.
GGAGGCTAAATCCTGGTGTGTTGTGAGAAGAACATACAGAGGGCTTAGGAGGGGATCTGGCACGCAGTGAATGCTCATTAGTTCCTAGCCACACCACCTTTGTGGTCCTTCTGAGAATGTTGCCATGACCCACGGATGCATTTTGGAAACCTGTAGGCTCCGTGGACGTGCTCAGCCCTGCTCTGATTTGGTCTGGGCTGGGTGCAGGTGTCTGTCACCAAAAGTAAAAAAAGATACACTTTGCACGTGTGTTCTCAAGGTCTGATGAGGGCAGGTTATTCGAAGCACACAACACAGTACTTCACACATTAAAAGAAAGAAATACAGAAAACCAATTCCCTCTTTCTTTCCATATCTTCTCATGAGAGGAGCATGGCCTCACTGCTAAATGTCGGTCTGTTTTCTGTCACTTATTTTTTATTTCCACCCCGTTTATTCGGGAAACGAGCAGAGTACGGGACAGCGCTGTGCTCACTGGCATGGCTGTGAGGCTCTGGCTGCCCCCAGCGCCCAACCATGTTTAGGAGACGTGGTTCCCTCCACCTCCCTGCTCATCCTCCATCGTCCTCGACAGCCATGGAAAGTGGGTGGGGTGGGGTGGCAGCAGGACCCGGTGGCCAGGGCCCCTCTGGCAACAGAACCCATTTCCACACTGTGTTTGCCTTGGTCGGGTTTCAGAATTCAAGAATTAGACATTCTTGGGCCAGAGTTTTCATGGAGCCCATTAAAAAATATATATATATATATATATATCCATATTGGATAATTTCACCTCCTCACTGCCTGACTACAAGATGGATGAGGAGTGGAGTGGGCCGAGCTCAGAACTCTCCGGCAAGCACATAAAAGGCGCACCCGGGCTCGCAGTGGGGAAGCTGTGTGACTGACTCCCTCTGGAAGCTGATGCAGTGCAGCTGTGGGTTGATTTGCTGGGATGGAGTCAAATAGAACATTCATGATTTAGGGAGGCTGACTTGGCGAGGAGAAAACTAGTTTGGAGAGATTTAATTGCTGTCAGGATTGAGTGAAAGAACAGAAATGAGCAGGTGTCTCGCGGGCTTAGAAAATGCTTTAAGTCTCCCTGTCGGTACTGCCTGTGCTCTGCAGGAGTCAAGTGGGTCTCCTGGGCTGATTGACCGGCTAAAGCATCCGCAGATAATCCCTCCTCCTTCACCTTCATCTCTTTTGTGTATGTCCTGCGTTAAAGATGATTGAAGGGGACAAGGCGGGCGCGTGATGAAACTAGAAGGCAGGATTTCAAGTGCCCGAGTCAGGACTGTCCTGGTTTGCAAGTGATTGATAGAAACTCAGTGGGAACCGGAGCCACAGGGAAAGAGCCCCACTCCTCGGCTCTGTGCCGACGTCTTACTGGTGACCTGCCTCACCTGCTCCCGCCTTCTGCTACCTGCCCTGCCCTCCAGATGCTGGCCCATGTGGAGCGTGTCTGTGGGATCCCTGGTTCTCTGGCATCCTGTTTGGCACCAGCAGGAGGTGTTCCTTCTTGCCTCACTTGGTTTGGGCTGCCATCCTCTACCAAGATTGTGGCTGATGTCACAGGTTTCTCTAGGATTTTCTCTCTGCATTAGGGGCAACTTTCCTTCCCTTGCTCTTCAGGCTTAGGGGAGGCAATATCCATCCCACTGTGGCCCCCTGCTCTCATCCTCATAAACAGTCCCTGGTTAAAATCTCCTCCATCACCCGCCTTGCCGGGGGCATGTCCCACCTGTCGGGTCCTGACTGATGTTATCATCATGTAAGCCTGGGCAGCCCAGACCGTGGAAGGTGAGGATGCAGCTGTGCTTTGGAAAAACTAGAGCTGAAAGCCAAGCTTTCAAGGATGTTTCTTTGAATTATGCACATTTCTCTTACTTACTTCTTTCTCATTGAAAGTAACTTAAAGCCCAGCTTCCTCCAGAAGGTGAGAAAAATCACCAGGGCCAGCCCTGGAGCCCTGTGGCTCAGCAGCTTCTTGCACTACTGTTGTTAGAGCAGGTGATTAATTAGACACCAGCAGGAGAAGGGCCAGCCCGCCCCCAGGAGGACTGCTCCCCAGCCACCCCGAGCCCTCAGCTCCCAGGGCCCCAGGCAGGGCCGCCTGGCTTCTCAGGAGGCCCAGGACCACAGGGGCCTCCCTCATCACAGCGCCTGTGCAGGGCCCCGAGACCTTGTCTGCAAGTAACCCCACCTCATTCCAGTAACATCTAACTCTGATCGGCACTGTGGTTCGGCCCCCTGTGGTCTCACTCTGGTCCTTACGGGTAAGGTGCCTGCTTACTGAGAAAAGGTTATACAGCCGAGAGCTGTCAGTCATCCTGTCAATCAAATGATGCGAGATGCAGGGCAGGACTTGCTGCCGTCTTAGGAAAAACGGAAGCTGGCCAAACCCTAATATTAATGTTGACCATGGGATTAGAATAAAATAAATTATAATGAAATAATGTTAAGTGATACCAAATAATCTGATAAAACCAGTCACCTGACAAGGCTGACCTTCCCATGGACTGTTATTCCAGGAGCTCAGCATGTAGGTGTGGTCAGTGTTCACATATGTGACTCTTCCTGACAGTGTGTGTTGGTTGGATAAACCCCCTCTGTCGACCTCTTTTATATGAAGAATATTTGTACATTTAATCAATCAAAGAGATGAAACCACTTAGTCTCCCTAAGAAATCTCGGCAATCACAGCCTTGGTCTTTCTTTCAGTGTATATGTCAATATTTGAAGTTTCAAGTATAAGTTTATTGCTAAAACCAATCGATTGGGAAGATGAGTGAGAAGAACATAGCCTGAATTTATACCTGTAAGTAATGATGAAATATTTTAGACTCCAAGTGTTTTATGGGTATTAAGATGAGAGGGGTGATGGCCATAAGGAGATGTTTGACATAGGGGAGGCTTCTAGATTTGGGGCTTAAAACTTGGCTGTCGCTTACGCAACCTGTGTTCAGCATCCATCACTCAGACACTCCATCTTTATTTATGAACACTTATGGGGGCTGGAAACTGTGCCAGGCAAGGGCAATGCAGGGTGGATCAGACGTGGTCTCTGTAACCTTTTGGGTCATAGAGTAGAGGCAGAAGCCATGGAGTCAAGAGTTAATTACAAATTGATGTAGTCAATGAAGTGAAACAGAAACAGTGTGTTATGGGGACATGGAAAGCCACTGAATATGGGGTAGAACATGAAGAGAGGATTAGGGGAGAAAATTGGACCCCAGAGAGTGACACGTGGGCAGATCCAGGTTAGAAAAACCAGTGAAATACACCACATGGATAGAACAAACAGCAAGAAACCACACACGTGGTTGTGCAATTGGCACAGGAAAGGAATTTGACAAAATTGAACAATCAGAAACTTAGGGAAAGAATTCCTACCCACAGGTGCCTATGAGTGTGACCTTATTTGGAAATAGGGTCTTTGAAAATAGAATTAGTCAAATGATGATGAGATCCTACTATTTCAGGGTGGCCCCTAAATCCAAAGGCATGTGTCCTCACGGAATGGCCATGTGAAGACACAGACACAGAGAGGACACACGGCAGCAGAGGCACAAGTCACATGCATGCAGCCTCAGGCAAGGGACACCATGGACTGCCTGCGACCAGCAGAAACCAGAGGGGCAGGGGCATTATTGACTGGAGTCTTCAGAAGGACTTGACTGGACGATGCTGGTTTGGGGCTTCTTGTTTCCAGAACTGTGAGTGAACAAATATCTGCTGTAAGCCAGCCAGTCTGCACTCCTGTTTTGGCCACCTACGGATGCTGACACACATGCGGTGGTGAATGCTGAGCCATAAAAAAGAAGGAATTACCAATAAATGCTATAGTAAGGATGAGTCTCAAAAACATGCTAAGTAAATGAAACTACATACCAAAGGTCATATATTGCATGACTCCATTTATATGAAGTATGCACCATAGTAAATCTATGGGAACAAAAGCCTAGTTTGCTGGCTGGGAGGAGGGAGTCTTGAGGAGCAGCTGATTAATGGGAGCAAAGTTTTGTTTCCAGTGATGCAAATATTTTGAATGACAGAGGTGGTGTTTATACAATGATATGAATACAGTAATTACCGATGAATTGTTCACTTCACAATGACTTATTTCACCATGCAAACTTCATCTCAATAAAAGTGAGGGTGTTGGTTTTACACAGGATTATAAAGAGTTTAAGGTGAAAAAGCAAATTACAGAATAAAGCTGGTTTATAGACGAGTTACAGAGTACATATCATGCCACTGTTTCTGGATTCTTCCCATGTGACCATATTTTTTTCTATATTTAATATCTAAACATATTCCTCTTTTAAAATATAGTTACATGAGTGTTAAGGGAATTACAAACTATCTCTAAGCTTTAGTCAATATGTAAAGAAATAATTTACGAATTTAGAGCTGATGGAATTCTGACTCTGCTTTTTGGGTGTGTAGGTCAGATTCCGAGATAGCAAGATTCAAAGCCTGCCTCTGCTTATCCTGATAGCCTGGATCACAAATAGTTTCAGGTGAAAAGTTTTAGAAATGAATCAAGCCTAAAATAGCCACTGAGGGAAACTTCTGTTAGCTTTAGTTTAAGAACTTACACTACTGAATCTATGCTGATTATTGATAAATATTGGACACTTTAAGATTCAGTCTAGAAGAATAAACTGGCAAATCCATTATGATCTGCTTGGTTCCTATTAACAGGGGTTTTATCTCTGCTCTTATTCTGACAGCACATATTTGTAGTGGGCAAGGACCCCCCCCCTCCAGCAACTTCATCCGCACTAAGGGGAGGGGCCCTCAGAGGTGGGGCGGGCCCTCCTCGCCCCAGCAGCACATGTGGTCAGCAGCACAGGATTCTAGCCTTCTCACCATGTGCAGCTCTTCGTAAATCATGTTCTTCTAGCCATTTGATATTCCAGACACCAACCTCAACAACTGGGTATGAATCAGAAGCAGATAAAACATTAGATAATTTGATGATTTTGTCATTTTTTTCTTTCCCATAATTAAGCAAATTTCTGGGTGGGAGGGAAACTAATTCTGAATTTAAAGAAAACTTATCTCCATTATGAATGATTTTCTGTGCATTGCAATAGTAAAATAAACAGCTGAAGCCATCATATCAACCCCTCCCCTGGTTAGAAACGCATTTCACCCATGAACACCAATGTTAATATTTAGAGATCAAAGGTTTTCATCTACACACAACATCCCAGAGTTGAGACCTATTGGGAACATCTTCAAGCAACATTTTCCAGGATGAGAGCATCAATTTCCATATCAAATCAAAGCCAGGGAGCCAGAATGAACAGTCCAGGAAATCCGAGGCCTGCTTTCCCACTGCAGAGAGGGCTGTGGTTGGGAACCATGGACGGGGACCTTATTTTCCTGGCTGTTTTGTAGTGAGTCCAGTCAGGATGGATGTTGGTTTCTGCTGTCCTCAATTTTCTGGCTGTGCCCATGTTCTTTGGAAAAATGTACTTTCTGTCCCTCATTTATCCCCATGTATGGGCTTATCTGAAAATATTGAGAACTTTTAAACTATGGTCTCTTGGTTGGGGGTAGAGTTTGTTGAAATAATTCAATAAGCTAAAAAATATGAGACATTAAAAATAGTAGCAGCATAAAATACACGCTCAAGAAATGTTAGCTACTTAATGTTAACTATTGAATTATCACCCAGTGCTTCATGGTCAGTAAAAAGGTGACCCCCTGCCTGAATCCCCTATTCAAAATGTTCAAACATCTAGCCCTGTTGTTTTCCCAAATTGTTTCTCTTAGTTTAAACAGAAGAGTTCATATCATCAGCCATTATTTGTTTATGAAAAACCAGAAATGCAACGCATTCCCCTCAGCCTCGCTTTCTCCTATCAGTCCCTCATCGCTTTATTAAATCTTAGCTCTTGTCCCCAGCAGGCAATGTCCCACCTTGTCCTGTCACTTGACATCACTGTGCTTAGAGCACTTGTTATCCAGGTTAGTAAACGTCCATAATATTATGTTTTGAATTTTTTTATCTTTTTATTTTCATAAAACTAGATTTTTAGGTATTTGAGCAGAATATCGTATTTTTTCCTCATATTGAACCTTTTTCTCATACAGCAAGTTGAAAGGAGAATCGACAGCATGTGGTGGGGGGGCTTGTGCAAATGCAGAATTTCCTGCTGCGTAGATTCCCTAGGACCCTATTGCCAAAAGGTGAGAAACAGTCTCGGAGACTTAGAAGGATTTCCTCCAATACTCGGAATCCAGAACCTCTGGCCTGGCTTTAGGGATCTCCATATCGATAGGTGTTTCCAAGGGGGTCGGGAGCAAGGGCACATGGGGACCAGAGAGGTTAGGTGGGGCCCTGGCAGCTGGGTCCCGAGAGACACGGGCGAGCAGGACTGGACGATTTCTTGTAGGCAATAAACGGTTTCTCCTGCTTTATTTCTCCCTTTGACTGATTTCAGCTTCACAGGTTTATCTGCCCCACATTTTCCCCCCAGAATACACTGTTACTTGCAAATCTTCATGGAAGGCATTTCAAAGCACCTGCTTTGCACTGTGGGAAGTAGGCCTCCAGGACAAGTCCCTTTCCACAGGTGGTGTTCTGCAGCCACACCCAGCATTGCCAAGCCTTTGGAGGATATCATGATGTTTCCCCCCAGGGACCCTTTGGTCTCCAGATTTGGGCCACACTCACAAGATGGCCAATCTGAGTGTGTCACAGCAGATTTGGAGGCTTGAAACGATCTGGATATAATCTGTGACACAGTTTAAGAGTTTTCTACATTCTCACTGCCAGACAGAAATTTCTAAGTGTCACAGGCACACTTAGCCTTTTATGAAAGGTCTTAGGGAAGATGACTTCAAAGCTTTCTCAGTAGCAAATGCAGAGGCTGATAACCTTTCCAGTCAGGTTCCTCTGAAGTTAAAACTGAATTTCTGTGACAATCAAAACTCATTTCTCTTTAGCATCTCTGCTGGGACACAGCATAAACTTGCCAAGTATTATAATAGATTATCTGGCAGATGAATTTCAAAAACATCAATAGCAATACACTTATAATTTAATAATAAGACCAGGGGAAAATAAGTGCCTTAAGCAATAATAGCTTGTGAAGCCTGCTAATTGGAGCCAGTGCCCCCAGAAGGCACTTGGCAACGTGGAAGAAGTGTGGCACTGGGAAACGGGGTGGAGGTGGGGACGGGAGAGCGAAAAGTCATGCTGCAAATACCAGGAGCTCACCTGGCACCTGCTCTGGGCCACAAGAGGGTCTTGGCACCTGCAGTGTCCGAGGACCCCCTGCTCTCCAGCTGTGGACTCACATGTGCCCTTCCTAGCAAGGTGCCCAGGCGAGGCGCCCGTGGTGAGCACACTCTCAGCAACGCACAGCGAGGAGAGAACAAGAAGAGAAATGACAGCAGTGGGAAATTTGGGGTCAAATGATCGTTTCTGTGGAATAAAACCCCCAGACATGAGAGGACCGTGGCGCAGCTGGCTCGCCAGCTGGCAGCATTACTTCCCTTCTTCCTTTGAAGTCTGATTGCTTGTGAGCCCTGAGGAGAGATGCGTGTCCTTTGCTGAGGGTGTGTCGGTGCCTGGGCAGCTCCAGGAGACAAGTTGGATCAATCTACAGCCACAGTCGTGCTACCCTCCTCGGCAGGGAAGGGGCGTGGGCCGGGCTGGCTGGGGCTTGGCCCATAAGGTGGGAAGGGCAGTGCCCGCGGGTATCTTCACCCCCTGAAAAGCAAGCAGAGAGGGACTGTCTTTTCCTCCCCTGCCCCCGGGTTTAGTTTCACGAGGCTGTGATCTCCGGGGGAGTAACCACCACAGAACAACCCCGAGACCCTGGAAGCCACGGCGGCCGGCTGGGTGGGCAGGACGCAAGCGCGGGGCCATGCAGGGGGCAGTGAGCCCGCCGCCCTGGGGCTGCCAGGCGCCCAGGCTGCGCTGAATGTGGGTCTCTGACAAACAGAGCTGATGGGAAAGCTGGCCACGTGTTCTTGGCTGCGTTCTCCCTGCTTCCCTCCCTGCCTCCCTTCTCCTCAAGGGGCAGAAGGGCAAGGAATGTGGGTATTCTCCATCAGCTCCTCCGATCCAGCCGCGTTTTCTAATCAGACAGGTGAGAAAGAAAACTGGTATAATATGTGAAGCAGGGAAGACAGCGGCTGGCGGCTGAGCAGCGGTGGAAAGGGGGTCTGGCCGAGGGACTCCTGTCCTGTGGGGTTTATGTTCACTGACACAGGGATGTGGGGACCTTTGAAGAACACACAGAAACACACTCAACAGACGGAAACAGGATTCACTTATGAACCAGTTCGTTAGAAGAGAGAATGACGGCATGAAAAAGCAAACTAGAAGGAAAGGGGGACCACCCCTGCCCTGTTCCGCGCACCCAGTTGGGCCGTGTCAGGACAGGGCTTCCTCTGCACGTGGGTAGCAACGCCGTTGTCATCTCGCAGTACCAGTGATGTTGAAATATAATAATGGGGAAATGTTTTGAAGAGCAAAAATAAATAATCATCATAAAAATAACATGATTATGACAAAAGTATATTCCAATTATGGAATTCTTGCTTAGTTCATAACATTTGTGACTTACTGCAAAGAAAATATCTGGAAAAAATATATGGTTTTCACATAAGAAAACAGGCATAGATAAAATTGTTCCTTACCTAAATGCACATAGTTAATCAAGGGAGAACCATTTCTAATCCCCAATTTCATATATATACAAACTCAGTGAAGACACCATCTTTCTTTTATTCCCCTTCTCCATTTACACTGGATTTGCTCCAAATTTCCAGCTATGGTTTTCCACTTACTATAGGGTGGAGATTGGCCTATGGGGTTTATTTCCACCCATCTTTTGCTAAATTCAAGAGTGGTTGTCTCGATGGAGGTTGATCGCAGCCAACAGGCGTCTGCTCCTTCATCCCTCAGGAGGAGAGAGAGAAATCAGGACTTTCAGCCACACTGGGCGCATTTCACACTCAGCAGGCCCTGAGTGGTCCTCTCCGGGCGCTCCTCCATATGCTTGAAGGAATGCAAGTCTGTTCATTATTAATCTTATGATATGGAAAGTAGTTCATTTGTATGGAAATAACTGAATTGGGATGCGGTGTTCTTTGTTCAAAATGAAACATAGATTTCTGATTAAAAGCCAAATCATCCTTTGAAAGGTCAAAAGGGATGGCTTCAAATGAAATTATTTCAACTCTATTTTATGTGGGTCACTGATGAAATGCCCTGACAAAATATGATCTGGTTCTCTGGTGTTTCTGATTACAAATTGAGAAAATCCTTTCCACTTAAAAGTTTTAACAGTAGATAAATGTTGAATACCTAGATACACTATGAATGCATGTATTTTATGTTTTATAAATATATGCATATATATGCTATATATATAATTTAAATGCGTGAAATAATAAAATAAATAAATTACATATTAAATTGTGATCACAATCTATTCATTCTATAGACTAAGGGATTGTGTAAGTCAGGGTCTGGTGGGCATTGTATATATTAGGTAGTAAAGTTGAACATAAGTTATTTTATGACTCAGCCTTTCTTCTTCAAATATGTGGGTACATATCTATAAAATGAGTGTATATACTCTCAAAAACATGTACAAAAATGTATATAGAAGCAATACTCACAACTATGAAGACTGAAAACAATCCAAATGCCCATTGACAGTATAGTGGAAAGATAAAGGTGGATGTCACAAATATCACACTATGCAAACAGGTTGAATACAAAAGGGGTCACAGATGTGATTTAATTTGTATTTAACCAGTAGGGTTATGAGGAGCCTCATGCCTGAGCTGTGTTCCCTCAATCGATCTGTATACTGCATGTTTTGTAAAAATTCACAAAGCTGTACCGTTAGGATTTTTGTGTTACTGCATTAATTGGATACCTAATAAAACAATTCAACCTGAGGTGCTGTTTTCACAGTTCTGTATCTGAGAGAAAAATTACATGATTTCATCCTAAGTGAAGCTTTTTTTTTTTTTTTTCTAAGTAGAGCTTTTTTAAGCTGCAAATGGGCAGTCCTGAGGGGTCTGGCGCGTTTCCCATGACTAGCTCTGCAGTGCCTCCTAGAACCCGTTTCCAGCTTCCGTAAATTACAATAGTCATCAATAAATTTGAAACCAATTTTTATGCAGATTTATAATAATGAGCTCTTTTAAAATTCACTCCAATGGTTTCCTATTAAACAAAAATATGCATTCACTATTGTCTTTATTAGAAAAATACTATTGAGTTATTTCAGTTAATATAGGTCTCCTCCATCTGGAATGTGTTTCTAATCCATGATTGCACTCCAAGAATAATAATGATTAGAATAAAATTTACTTAGGCATAATTAATATTCGTTGTGGGCTGCTTTCTCATTGTACAAAAGAAAAAACATGAAATCCTTTATGACTGTTTATGAAAACATTATCTTTTATGTATGTGATTTTGGGTTCTTGTTTTTTTGTGCACACAGTTTCCTCTAAATAGCTATGCTTCAAGGGATAATGGTTTCACTTGGGAAGCTAATTTTAAATTATTCCTTTTATTTTCCCACCAATGTCCTTAACTATATTTTAATGATTTTGACTTCCAGATAATGATATTCATTCTCACAGACCAGGAAGCTCCAATTTCAACCAAATATTTTATTCATTCACCCTTTCTCAATGTATTATCATTTAATTTAGGAAAGCTATTTTGCATTGTTTTTAAGTCAAAGGACATTGACTCTTAATTATACAATGACTGTTAGCTTAGATGAGTTGATTGGAATGTGTACTAATGAAGTCAAGTTTCGAGGTTCCATACCTGAAGGAAAAATGGACTTTACCCATAAATCAGACAGGATGTCCTGTGAATGCCTCTCGCAAGCCCAGGGACCTAGATGTCTGGATTCCTTCATCTATAAAGGAATAGATGATAGAGAGATAGATGACAGATAGATACCTACACAGATAGATACATAATAACACCTACATAGATGAGTACAGAGATGACATAGTACACAGGTACATAGCTAAATGAGAGAAAATCAACTCACTTTGTCAGTTGATGGGAGGCCCAGCTGCAAGGATCTGATTTTTCATAATTTAAATGGTATTGATATGCCCTGCATTGAAATATATATTACGTACTGTTCAATTTGTCATTCCGGAAAGGAATCCCAAATTAGGTGCCTAAGACGTAGCAGGCACTGTGCACATTGCTTAACATGCTGAGACAAACGTGAGGCAGGTGGGTGCCTCACGTGTTCATGGTTGATGAGGGCTGGCAGTGTGTGAAGGGCATTCGTCAGGAATTAGCACTCAGGGTGCACGAGAGAAGAAATACCTGCACGGAGGTCGTCAGAAAGAGGATGTGAGCGACGTCACAGGACAGCCTGCGGACGGGGGTGGGGCTCAGACAGCTCGCGGAGGACGCCGATGCCGGGGCACCTGGTCTCTGCTTCTTCCGCCCTTCCTTCGGTCCCGGTAGAATAGAGCTGCTCGTGTGTCCTCCCCGCAGTCACTGGGGCCTCCTGCTTTTCCGTGCTGTACCCCGTCTGCAAGGAAATCTGAGGGCCTAATTGGCTTTATTAATCAGTTAAGAACTGGGCCGCTCGCTGTCTAGCGGGCCGAGGGGAGCTCTGAGGAGTTGTGCAAAGATGGAAAGATACAGGCAGGAGGGCGGGGCAAGCAGCTGCCAGTGAAAGAAAAGAAGGGGCTGTTTCAGGCCAGGCCACCGGGCTTTAGAGCAGGGGTCCCATCATGCGCCTCATCTTCCGGGGGATGGAAGGGCCCAGGTGGCAGATGACCTCATTGGCTAACCCCCAAATCCCTGATTAGCTGTTGAACAGTCACATTCCTGGGCTAGGTTGAAACCGTCATTAAGTCTTGGTTTGCTGGTGTGAGGGACAAAGGACTTTATTTTGGGCTTACTTTTGCTTTTTTGGCATGGTTCTTATACTTTAATCCAGAAAATTCTCAGTTCTCTCACACCTTTAAAATTACGAGAGTAGAACACGTCTCCCCTCCCGCCTTGCGCCAGCCCCTCGTTCCCTCTGAACCCCCCTCGCTGGAGAGCGCGTCTTCGGTGTCCTTGCCCGCTGCGGTTGGGGCGCTGCTCTCCTAAGGTCACCGCTGACTTCCACTTCCGAGACACCCGGACGCTCACTGCGCCCTGGGCCTCCGCGCTCTCCCAGCGGCGGGTCGTCCGTCCTCCCCAAGGAGAGCGCTTCTTCCAGCCTCCGAGCCGAGACCCTCTCCCGGCTTCCGCCTGCCTGAGAAGTCCCCCTCCTTTCCTCCTGTTTTCTCTTTCTGCTTTTTCCTGAATGTCAGTAAAACGCTTCGGTGCCGTCCCTCCTCGGCCTGTCCATCATCGGCTTACCTGCCATCCCCGGGGTTCCCAAGATCAGCGACAGCACAAGCCCCTCCCCTCGTCTCCAGACTTACCTGAAAAATGGTTTGAAATATATATATACACACACACACACATATATGCACGTGCACACACACACACACACGCGCACACACACGCGCACACACACATGCACACACACACGCACACATGCACACACACGAGCGTGCGCACGCGCACTCGATGGAGGAGGGTTGAAACCAAGTTTTGGGAGGTAAACAAGCGGGGAACTGAGACGGGGACGAAGAAGTGCCCTTGGCCGACCCAGAGCGCGTGAACACGAGGGCGGCTGGAAGGAGAACCACCGTGCTTGTTAGTGTCAAGAAAACCGCAGGGTCACAGCCAGAAAAAAAGCCATAAAGACAAGGAGAACCAGAATTAAAACAAGATAAAGGGTGTGTGCGACCCCCTAAAGCGGTTGGATCTTTTTCTTTTCACCCTGCAGGAGATCCACGTGTGAATGCAGAGTCATAGGGAGAAAAAGGCACTCACAGCGCTGGCGGCTCGGGGCACCGCAGGGCAGGCGTGTGACCGATGGAAACAGGACGATTATGAGAGTCTAGAGCCGCGGACAGGAGCCTGGCCCCCCGGTGCCGCTTGTTTCCGTCCCTCCACCACCCCGCAGGCCCACGGTGCTGTCCCCCCAGCCGTTCACACCCCTCCCACCTGATGCCCGGCCTGCTCTGAGGTTCAGTCTCAGGGCCTTTCCCCTTTCCGAGAATAGCCACTAATGCCCGAGAGAAATGATTTCCAAACTTTTGGTAGCCTGTCAGCAAACCAGCAAACACAACCTTTGACTATGCCAATAGACGCATTGATTTGTACATTATATGCATGTCTTATTGTCCTAATTTATGGTAAACCTCACAAAGCATGTACATGAATTTTACAATGATAAAGCTGAAACATTTTGAAATGATTCATGGGCTTTAATTAAAAAATCCTTTTAGCTTGAACATGTATATGTGTACACATCAATGTTATATACATAAATGTGCATATATATATGCTTACTTAATGTATATGTAACACACATACATACACATATATGATTTTTTATGCTTATTTTTGAAAATATTGGTTTAACATCTTTGATACAGCATTTCAAGTAGCTGATTCTAAGTTCAGTTAATTTTGTTTTTAATGACTTTTATATGAAAAATGCTTCTCATCAAGGAACAAGTTACACAATATCCACTTAGGCAAAGTTCTTGCTAATAATGGTAGTTATTGATTTGCATCACTATTTCAAGTAGGTTTTATGGTTTTAAATACTTTTGCTGAATTTTTGTTAAGTATGATAAGATTCTCAGTTTTTTAACCTCTGTGTTTCAGGTGAAGAATTTGCAGTTTTGGCTCTGCCATTATTTATTGTTGGTTTAACTTGCATTATTAATATGACCTTTAATGTAGTTTCCTTGCAGGTAACTCTAGAAGTTACATGATTATTTTGTGAAGAGTTATTTTAGTTGAAGTTAGACACTACAATTTACACATTCATTTAACCAGGCACATAAAAGCTGCAATATATTGCAGTATACTAAAAATAGATGAATGAAAACACCATTTGCCTCGAATCCTTTGCGTTTTGACCTTCTGACCAATAAACCCCAGACAAAACGAGAAGTTTTAAAGTATAACTTCAAAAGATTAAAAAAAGGACTCTCCAAAAATACAAAACAAACACTTGTCAAAGATGTTACTCAACCAAACTTAAGATGTAAATGGTAAAAAGGGAAAAGTGGCTCAAGGAGCTGGAAATTTAATAAAGAAGGTTAGCAGGAGGTGAGATCATTTGGGTAAAGTAAACCTCATCTCTCGGGATTACCTTCTGTGCCTGCCCCTGGCAGTTCTACCAGAAAAACAGTCCACAAACTGACATGTGACATCACTAAGTCTGGGACTGCTCATAAACAATAAACAGTGATTTGAACCAAGTGCCTTCCAGTAAATGATGATTCTCATGTGCACCTGCACCCCATGTTGATCATCTTTAGTCCAATTCCAAGTGATAAATCTTTTATCTCTCTTAATACTTCAAAATATGTTATTTTTCAACACTGGCCGTTTTATGGATAAAATGCATGGACAGAGTTGTCCTGATGGGAGATGCCAGGGCCCAGGATGGCATGACGGAGAACAGTGATGGTCGGGCTGTGCTTCCCTCGGAAGCTGTTGTCCAGAGCATTTTCTGCATCACGAATCCTTGGGACACACAGAGAAATGCCTCAGGCTTGGATTATGTCACCCATAGGATGTGACTGTATGCCCTGTGACAGCAGTGAGCTCTTACGTACAGAAATCTGACAAGAGACAACAATAAAGAAGCAATAACCCAGTGTACCTCCCTGGAAGGTGACTCAGGGCTCAACATGGAGAAAAGCTGAGGCTACGTACAGATTTCTGTTGTGTTCTCAACAGTTTGTTGTAGACCTATTTCACCCTGTTTGGGAAAGGAATATAATCTGTGCCCTTAATATGTGTCATTTATGATCTTATTTACATTAGAGAGAGAGGGAGACAGAGTGCAGACTCGGTGAGGCGTGTAGAAGTCCGACAGGCTGTGGAGTGACCACCGGCAGAATGTAGGGGAATCTACCTGAGCAGGTCACAGGAAAGGGTGCCTAGGAGAGGGGACAGTTCAGCTCCAAATCTTGAAATATTAGAAAACATTTTCCAGGGTCACAAGATGAGAAAGGCCTGCCGATTGGGCTGGGCAGTGTGGATGGGTGTGGGACCATGCAGAGCACTGTAAATTTGGGGAAATGCATGTGGTTCTGGGCATGAGTTGGAGCATCAGCGAGAGGGCGGCTGGAGAGGCTCAGAGAGGGCAGAATATGAGGGACTTCTGGATCACACATGCCAATTTGTACTTCATAAATGCCAAAGCCACCTAGCACCCTGCAGGCCCCGCCAGGGAACAGAGACACGCTGAAGTAACTGCTCCCGCTACAATCACTGGCCGCTTCCACGATTCTCCCTCATCGACCTCAGGTACCAGTTACTGTGGCACAGTTATCTTGACTCTTACCTTCCTATCAGTTCTCATCAGTAATGATTGTTCATTATTGCTGCAAGCTACTGGGCAAGTTAAAAACTGAGCTAAAAGATGTATTCATGTTATGCCCTTAGTAACTGAAAACTGGTGTTATGTGCTACCAAGGGGTTGCTGTGGGACAGCGCGGGAACAGAGGCCAAATACACCACTCAGTAAGTACACTCCGATGTGCTTGTTTCACTCTACATATCTCAATATAAAAACTTTTTAAAAATTAGAAAGGCATTGTTTTGTGAAAACTGGATGCTGTTACACACTTAATCACTTTGGATGACTGATTCCATCTCTTCTTGGAGCTGGTTTCTTCACCAGTGACATGGGAGTTGGGAGCCATATGTGGACAGTGCCATTCGCAGCCCCTCCACTAGCCCTGCTGGGCAGCCGTAACAGCCCACAGGGGCAGAGGAGAGAGTGCCTGCTCAGAGTAAGGACGTCAGGAGCAGGAGTAGCTTAAGGAAATGGTAGCTGTTTAACTAAAAGCAAAAACACTTTGGAGTAAAAGAAATGGGCAAACACAAGGGAAGTCCATCTTCAGTCACAGTCTGGTAATGCCTCCTGTCCATAGAGTCGAGGCACCCAGGGCCGCGAGAGACGTGAGCCTTCACATCCTAAAGCAGGAAAACGCTTTAAACTTACATCCACCAGCTTTCGTTCCAAAGCCCCTGTTACCTGGTTCCTTTGATGTGGAATGTAATTTCTCAGCTCTTTCTGTCCACATGGAGAGAGAATGTAGAAGCCTAAGGATAGACATTTAAATTCCCAAATAGCTGCATTTCTAATAAGGAGTGACAGGAGAGGCGGTCGGGGCTGAAACTGCCACCCCTCGTGAGCCTAGTTACAAGGGTCCCTCTCTGGGTCCACTGCTGGGAAACGATCTCATCTTGCCAGGTTAGCCTGACCAAATCCCTGTGTTAGCGAGAACTAGGTCGTTCTTGGAAAATGAGCCACATAAATTTTGCAATGAATTATCTTGGTGGCAGGCTTACCCCGAAGATGATACAGACGTTTTCTCTCATATTTCAGGAGCAATTATGTCTCTGCTCATTATTTCACATGATTGATCCGAGGGACAAGTATGTTGAAAGGGAACACATAAATGAAGGATTACTTCACTGGTTTTCAAATTTCACCTAAGACATTATAATTAGTGTAATTAATGCATTTGGAGCCTCCAACATCTAAAACACCATTATTCCCACTTTAGTAGAATGAGTGATTTTTCTACTTCTCTAATGAACACTTGCGTAGTAAAGACATCTACAAACTTGAATACTAATATTAAAATAAATAAATCTCCTCTGGTGGAATTGTTGGTGTCATATTAGTGAACTGATATGAGAAAAATAAATCCCCTGGCCAGATACTAACTTGATTGACTTAACAGTTTAACTGAGGTTACATCTAAGTTCTGCAGTCTTTCAATTTGACAGAAGAATATGCCTTTGGGAGGATTTTGACAGAAATGCGTCTGACCACCATTACTTATGAAAATTCTCAAATTTGGAAATCAGGTAGATGAATGTAGGCATACCCTTTAAAAATCAGATGATAGTGTTGCCTAGCAGAACTGAAAAAAGATTACTTAATTTTCAAGGAAAATACACTTAGGTCTGACTTTGTAATTTATTTGGTTCGAGCTCAACATTGTGAAGTTACATGCTAACTTACACATTTCTTTCCAGTAGTAAATATAAGCCTCAAAATATATTTTTATTGCCTTCTGTGGAATTATCTAGTTTTAGTCTAACATTTTGTTTAATGCTGAAAATCCTCAGTGTCTCCTCAAATGCTCTCAGAGCTAAGTCTATCATTTTTACTGGTCCCCTCACTCACGATTAGAATAATTAAATTATGACAATATATGTAAAATACTTCTAACAATGTTTGGCCCCAAAATTATTAATTATTAATGTTATCCTCTTGATAACGTAATTTAGAGACTAAAGATGTGTATTTTAGGGTGAGCATCCTAGACTGTAATCCAGCATGTGTCACACTGATTATGTGACTCAGGACAGACCCCTTCGTGTCCCCAAGCCCGGGAGACTGTAGTTCACACAGTGACAGCAGTGGCGTCCCCCCGTTATGAGGACTGAATCAACATGAAGCACTTTAATGCTCTCGGCAGGGGTCTGACGCTCACGGGCAGCTCAGGGGGCGCTGGCTGCTGTGGCCCCCCAGACAGGAGCCTGGTCGTGGAGCTGGTTGGGGTGATCAGGGGCCACAACGGTCAGGATGTTCTGTGATTGCAAAACGGTAGGGAGCACAGCGCACCCACCTCCACGTCTGTTGCTATAATAACAAGAGTAGAATTGCCTGTGTTTTACCAGAGGGTTCCCCCATCAAATGCCAGTGAAATTGGTAAAGAAACATTTCTTGTTTCCTTAATGTGCGAATTACTAAAATGGATTTTCTTAAGTGAAAGGTTTCTACTCCTAAATCCTTTTAAGTGTGTCCTACTTCCCAGAAGACAGGCTGGAAATTGCTCTGAGGCACCAGGCACACATCTCAAAGTGCAATATTCAGTGAGCCATTCAGAATCTGCTTAATAATGAGCCCTTGTGTGTTGACATGAGGCTAATATAGGTGATATATTGATTATAGTCTTGCTGAAATATGAACTTTTCCTGCATAACCAAGCATCCTCAAGTAAGAAATGTGGACTTTCTGCCTAGGCCAATTAGGAGGTGCATGAATTTGACTAGTTCTATTGCCTCCCAGAGTTAATATTAATAAAAGAACTAGAGAGGTGCATTGAATTTTCCTTTTTTTTTTTTTGCTCTGCCCCTGCACAAATATAGGATGAATGGCCAAGGGCTGGTAGGCATGCCTGTGATTAACTGGTAAGCAGTATGTAGAAGGGCTAACCAAAGTGCGGGCAGGCTTCAGATAAGTCATGTTTGACCCAGGATAGGAAAGATTACAGTCATAATAGGGGCAGCTCAGAGGGAAGGGCGGAGTCCACCATACAGACAGCCATTGCCATGGCTGGAGAATTTTAAGGTTAAAATAGTTTTCGCTTACCACCCACCACGTTCCCAGGCTTCCTCTTTTACTACCAGCCAGTGTGTGTGAGAACCGACACCTCAACTTAACCAGGCATGAGAGAAATAAGGACGGTGGCCCGGCACCAGGCGTGTCTATGTGGGACTGTGAGCACATGCTACTGAGGACACTCCGATCAGGAACGTCCATGTGGGATTCAAAAAAAAAGTTGAATGAGATTTTGGAAGAGACAGGATTTATTTTCATTTGACGCCCTTGTGCTGTCCCACGTGCTACATGCTATCTTGGGAACCCTAACCTGAAGCTATCCAGGCTCAGTGTAATGTGAACAATGCTTCCAAAAAGCACAGGGACATTATTGGGTTGAGAACTGGACGCTTTGAGATGATTCAGTGAGATAATGGGTGTGGAAGGGCAGTTCCCGGCCCTGAGAATATGGCTCGCTGACGTTAGCTTCCTTTTGTTAGCCTATGTTAGCGGTGCCTGCTAATTAACCCTAATTAATCCATGTTATCATTCCTCATAATTAGCACAGACCTTACTGCAGTCTGTTTTCTCCTTGGCAGGGGTCTCCCAGGGTGTTGGTTCTCTGAAACATATACTTCTGCCTGAGACACTGAACCAGGAAACCTTTCACATGGCAGGAACGAACATCTCTAAGTTCAGGGTAGACTTGACTTGCTGAGAACAGAAATCTTTCTGGAAGTATCACCATCAAGCTTAGAACAGCTGTAGTTTCTAAAATCCAGGATCGAGGATGGATACAATGTGAGCTTTTAAGGAACATTTGTCAGCGGAGGGTCACATGAAGGTCTGGGAATCTATGTGGAATACAGCCCATTGGAGAATGCCCCACTGAGCAAATCTTTCGGTCCTGTAATATGCAAAAAGGCAGGTCGGACTGGATGACCTAACGCATCTCTGCTCAGTAAGTCAGTAAAGGAAGGTCTTGGTCCACTTGGGGAAAGAAGTCTCCCACCTACCAAGTCCCTGCGTCTCCTTTAGTGGATGAACCCTCAGTGGGTCCCAAGTCAGTTTACTGGGACTGGTTTCAGAAGTGTGAGTTCTCTCTCATTTCCAGAAACTGTGTCTTAATCTAAAGATCTTTGTCTGCTAAATCCAGGATGAGCCACAATCCTGCAGCTGACTTTTTAGCAGTCATCACCTTCGTGGATGCAATCTTTTAAATTTGGTATTTCTGTGCTTACATGCTTTGGCTGGGTTTAGGAAATATCCTGGTTTGTGTTTTCCAGTTACCTCTTAAGAATCTAGATCTTCCTAAAGTATAACCAGTTAGTAAAATTGCCCTGACTCAGAGTTAAGAAGGTTAAGTTGTGATGCATCTCACCTGATAGCCAGGGTCCAAGAAAACAAGACTCGAGAGTGAGGTTGCTAACAAAGTATTAATGATAAATTAAATCTGAATTCACATACTTGATTTTGGATCTTTTAAGGCAGATGAACTCACCACATGACCATCCCACTGATCCATAAATCATTTTCTTTGTGCCAATGTGCTTCAATAAGATTCTTAACCTATTCACACTCTCGGCTCTTTGATCTGAGCTTCCCATTCTCAGTGGCCCCTTGGCCACCACATGTGGCGTCTTCGCAGCACGTCCGGAGTCTCTCTTCTTCCGGTTGTTTATCTCCACAGCCTTTGGTCTACCACATGGCCTCCCTTCTATTTTCCCACATAAAAATCGAAATCCATTTCCTTCTCTGAGAGCCTGATCAGACTTCCCACGGAGAGATGAAGAAACAAGGAATTTCAGCGCGAAAGAACAGGCCGCAAGCACAAGATGCTTTCTCTTCCAGTGACTCGGCCAGGTGCGATAAAGGGAACTCCACCCTTGTGCTCAGCTGCGTTTCCTAGCAGTTTTCTTGTCCACTTCAGCTTCATTTTGTGGGAATAAATATGTTACTTATTAAAAAATCCTGCATAAATGTGTAGTGTTTCCATAGAATCACAAAGAAGGTCTCACTTTGAAATTTAGCCTCCGCAGATCAATCATCCCACAGGGCTGCACATCTTGCGTACTTTCCAGTTGGCCGGCTGTCTGGTAGCTGTGAAGGGCCCCCTGCCCCGCGCCGGTGCTGCTTCCGTAGGGCCTGACGGCTGCTTCAGGAAACACGAGGGCGGCATCCCCAGGCGGCGGGCGCAGGGGCTGTGGAGGCCCCCGACTGGGCACTGTTGCCCTTCAAGTTTCCCTTCTCCCTGACGAAAAAGGAACAACACCTTTTATAAATTCCTCTGTTAGACTCACAGGATCCTGAGTAAAGCTCACAGCGTCTGCTCGGATAGGAATCAGAATCTGCCCCACGCCAGGGCTTGTGACGGAGCAGACAGAGCCTGCACTGACCTCAGGGCCCACGTGCCCCAGCCTGGCATCGCTGCACAGGGCACAGGGCGCAGATCATTCCAGGCGGCGCCTGGAGGGACCCCGATGGCTTGTTCTGCTGCACTAAGAAGTCACTGTGTTCCTCTTTCCTTTGAAGTGTATGCATCTGAAACGGGGTCCTGCATGCTCTCAGCGGCTTGGACTTCCCCGCCTGGAGCTGATTTGGGAGAGACCCCCGCTGAGCGTCTATGTTCCTAATAACAAAGGCCAGCACTGAGCCCTGACTGGTCCTGCCCTGCTAAGGAGACAAAAATGTTGACTATTTTTGTCCCTTAATTTGTGGAGAAGACATTAGTTTGTCTTTAGGAGAATACTTGTTTTGTAAGTGACTTCCGTTTCTACAGAGTGGTTTTGGATGTTATCTTGAAGTTAGAGAAGCATAGACAGCATAGAGACATCAGGAGATGTATGAAGTAATCGGAGAGAGGTCTGAAGTTTAGAGACTCATTTCTGTTGGTTTTCTTCCAAAACACAGAGTGTAATAAGCAGCTAATTCCCCACTTTTCTTGTTGGCTGTTGACACCCAATCAGGGAAAACACGCTCATCTATTCTGGTGTGAATGTGAATTCACAAAGAGCTGAGGCTCCTGCTGACACCTGCTTTCTGCAGCCCCAGTGTTCAGGAGCAATTATAATTATTATCGTTAGTTTGCATTTATATAGCTGTACTTCATTTGCGAGAGCTTTACAACTGTGTTAGTATGTGTTTTTATTTGCTATCTCTTTCAGCAGCCCTGTGAAGTGCATCAGGGTTAGTGGCCTTATTGTGTAGATTAAACATCTGAGGCAATTAAGATTTGAAGGGAGTTTCAATTTATTTTTGGCT
Source organism: Manis pentadactyla (assembly GCF_030020395.1). Classification (NCBI taxonomy): domain Eukaryota; kingdom Metazoa; phylum Chordata; class Mammalia; order Pholidota; family Manidae; genus Manis; species Manis pentadactyla. The sequence continues at coordinate 828,846 of NC_080026.1, forward strand.
TTGGAAGAACAGTTCACAGGTGACAAGAGGTCCATTTAAAAAATGCAAAGGATGGGTTTGTGGAAGGTAGCAATAAAAGAAAAGCAAATACATTTTGCTTCTAGTAAATTGAGACAAGCCCCATTTCACATTAAAAACATTTTTAAACTCTGAAGCTTCTTTTTTCCATTAATCAGGGGAATATAAGACACCTGTTTAGACCAAACGCTTCTGATGCCAAAAGACTTGTGCTCAAATTCTGCATCTGCCATTTACCAGCTATGCAGTTCTGGTAAATTCCTGAATCTCACTGAGTTTCAAAGTGTAAAACATAAATATTAATACGTTCTTAATTGGTTTTTCCTGAAAATTAACATCTAATGTACATAATGTCTAACAGGTGTACAGGACATTGTAAAGGGACAGGACACTGCAATCATCACCAAATGACCAATGCTGATTAAACATTCAGCTTTAGTGTATTTATCTGAATAATATGTGCAATTATGTACTAAAATACTCCATAACATTTTTTAAAAGATTACATGATATTCTCTTATGTAAGTTTTGTCAGTTTAAAATGTCTTAACAAAGTGGATAATATGCATGTATAATATAACTATCTCACTTTTAATTCTTGATTCAGCAAAACTTCACACCAGAATTTAATAATATACACCAAATTTTACAAATGTGAGCAACAAATACAAGAAAAATTTACTAAACTGTAATTTCTGTTTAATCAATAAAAAACCACAGATGCCTCAATTTTAGGAAAATGGTGTCATTAAACAAGCTGATGCCCAGAAGAAATGTGAATGTCAGGAACCTGAATGGTGCTGTGGGAAATACTGCATGTTTAGGGCCTTGGCACATCTGTGACCTGTGCTGCAAGGGGCGGAGGGGGAGACACGGGTGGCTGTCATCCCCTGCACCGCGGGCCAAGGCTAAAGCGCCCTTCACACCTGCCTCGCAGATCCACGGACGGGCCTGGCGGGGAAGCGAGCCTGTTTGGAAACGGAGATTAGTGGGGAGCGGGCAGCACTGTGATGTTCATGCTGCCGCATCATGTATTTAAACACGGTTACAATGGCAAAATTTTAGGTTTTATATATATATATAAACACTCAAAAAACTGCAGAAGTGACTGTGTGCTCTGAAAAGACGTCAGGAGGCCTATCTCAAAACCCAGGGCTCAGCACTTAGCAGGAAATGAGACGCACATGGCAGGCCGGCTGCACTTTCCTTGCCTTGTTATTTTGGGGGGATGCCACCAGAACTCTTTGTTAGTATACTTACAATTTATTTTTTAAATTAAAAAGAAGTTATAATCATATATGAGGTATAATTGACAGGTAAAAGTGTATGATATTGAAAACACACATCATAGTGATGACGATATATGAATACACATTGAAAGGGTTCCTTCCATGCAGTGATTTATCACACGCATGCCTCACGTAATTGTCTCGGGTGTGTGTGTGAGAGAACATTTATTGTACTCTGTTAGCAAATTTTAATTATACAACACATGCTGTTAACTATAGTCATCATGTTATATATTAGATCCTCAGAATATATTCAGTTGACACACTAATATTTGTATCTTTTACCAACCTTTCTCCATTTTCCCACCCTCCAATCCTTGATACACACTGTTCTGCTCTCTGTTTCTGTGGCTAACTTTTTATTTAGGCTTCACATATAAGTGATACCACAGTATTTCTTCTCTGTCTGGCTTCTCTCACTTAGCATAGTGCCCTCAAGGTCCATTCATATTTCACAAACAGGAGGGTTTCCTTCTTTCTCACAGAGTAATAATAGTCCATTATGTGTATATCTCATATGTTCTTTATCCATTTATCTGTTGGATGCACCTATTTGCATTCTCACCAACAGTGCATAAGGGCTCCCATTCCCCACGTCCTGACCAGCACTTGCTATTTTTTGTCTCTTGGATAGTAGTCAGCCTGGCTGATGTGAGGTGGTATCTCATTGTGGTATGATTTGCATTTCCCTGATGATCAGTGATATGGAGCATCTTCTCAGGGGTCTATTGGCAACTGTATGTCTCCTTTGAAAAAATATCTACTCAGAGCCTCTGCTCATTTTTAAATCTTATTATTTGTTTTTGTGCTATTAAGTTATGTGAGTTTTTATATATGTGGAGTATTAACCCCAAACTAGATACGTGATGTACAAATGTAGGCTGCCCTTCATTTTGCTGGTAAGCCTTCTTTGCTGTGCAGAAGCTTTAGTTTGATGTAATCCATCTGTTTACTGAAGCTACCCGTGCCTTTGCTCTTTAGTGTCAAATTCACAAAAAATAACGGAAGACGTGTTTGCACTAAAACCTGAGTGTGAATGTTTGTGTAGTTTTAGTCACAAAAGCCCCAAACAGGAAAGCACCCAGTTCTTTAAAGGATAAATGGTTAAACAAACTGTGATGAAGCCATTCCATGAAATACTGCTCAGCAATAAAAAGGGATAAACTATTGACACACACAACAATCTGACAAAGCTGGGAGTTATTTTGAGTGAAGCTAAGGACCAAAATGTGGCATACTGTATGATTCCATTTATAGAACATTCTTAAATGACAAAATTGTAGAGATGGAGAACTGATAGGTGGTTTCAAGGATTGAGGAGGAAGAGGAGGGGTGTGAAGGGAAGTGGATGAACCCACCAAAGGCAACATTGCAGACTTTTGTGGGTGACGTGACTGTTCTGTATCTTGGATGTACCAAAATCAGTATTCTGGCATTGACAGTGCCCTACAGGTTTGTGAGATGTTCTCATTGGGGTGAACTGGATAAGATACACAGGATCCCTCTGCACTACATCTTACAATTGCATGTGAATCCACAGTTACCTCAAAATGTTTCATTAACAAAAAATATTTTTAAAAAGACCAAAGGGCAAGAAATTGAAAATGCCCTGAGGGCCTGAGGAGGTGACACAACTGTTGACACAAGAGTTCTAACAAACATGTCACTAATCCAGTTACTAACTAAAGATTTATCATATTCCCATAATCTCCAACCCACATAAAGGCAAAGTAATGCAAATTTATACCAAGTTGAGCTGCAATTAATGTACCTTCACCACAAGGAGCCTGTGTTTACTATGGCAGGAGCCTAGAGCTAGCCATGTCCTTTCACTTCGCTGGTTCCCCAGCAGTATGAACAGCAAGCTGAGCGCTCACGTGACCGGCGCCATGAGCTCACATCTCCACGAGCCTCAGCAGAGAGCAGCGGGAGATGGGTAAGCGGCACGTTGACTCAACAACTACTCCAGCTCTAAAACTCTTTTGTAAAAGTTCACATGTCAAATGGGAAGCACGATACCCTTTACCGAAAAGGGAAATCACCTGTAAAGATGAAGTTACTGATGTAGATGAACTTATAAGTGTAGAGATCATTAAAACATAAAGCCATGGAATGCATTATAAACTCAATTTTTGCAACTTGCATTTCCGAATTTCTTGTATCGTTTTTTTTTTGGCTGTGTTTCTTTGGATGATGATGTTAAAATAATTGAAGAAATTAATTATCATATTTGCACCTGAACCTATTTTATTTGACATTACTGTGACAATTGAAAGAAAATTGTATTGACAAGCCTTTCTTAAACACAATTATGCAAAAAAGGACTATCCAGAATCAATTAATGTTGGATATCATATTTAATTTTATGGAAATCCAGAGCTCAGAAAAGCAGGTATCCAAGCCACCCAAAGGATAAAGCTTTGGCAGCAACTCGCGATGTTTACTTGTATGCCCATGTTTGTGGTGACAGGGTAGTGACTTTGTGAAGATCTGAAGATTGCTCACGGAGTGCTAGAGCCACAGAATATTTAATTACAACTGTGTGTGTGAGATTGATTATTAATTTTATTCAAGAATTTTATCCAAGATTTACGCTGATGCATAGGTAGGTGTTCACTCATCTACACTGTCATTTACTGTCTTAGTGCCAAGCAGGAATGTGTGGTCTCCACTCCCTCTCTCTGAGTTTTAAGAGGCACTGAGGGTGGCTTAGTTCTGTTTCCACTGCCTTTTAGTTCAGCACATGTCTCTGCCTCCAGTGTCACATTATATGAAGTCAGGAGAGTCACCTTCCTGAGCTCTGCTGTCACCGGCATCTTGTGTCCCTAGCGCTTCCCAGCCTAAGATAGAAAACAGCTTCGAATGCTGACCTAGAAATCAGTGCCACTTGTGTGTGACAATTAACTAGCCAATGTGGGGGAAATTTTTATTAATCCATAGGTTCGTATTACAATTTTAAAGAGTCTCATTTCTAAAACTGAAAGCAGATATTTTATCCTAATATTTCTGCTGAGTTAAATCTTGTTTGAACTGGAATTCAAGTTACAGTTCAAGTCAGAAATCTTCCACAAGACTTTTGTCTTGGTTTTAAACAGTCTTTGCCTTTTCCATTCTGTCATTTCTCTTCGCATCTTTATTAGCACAGTTGTTAATAGCACTGGCAGACACCTGCTAGCAAGTATCATTTCTTCCTCCCCTTTGTGTGGTCAGACTCTGGGAGGTAGGGGTTATGTATGACCTGCGAGGTGACCTGTTTGAATACCAGGGAGACAAGGGTGAATGGACTGGATTCTGCCTCACCTGGTTCAGCTCCCAAATCCTAAGTGTTCCAAAGAGATTTCAGACAATTCTCTCTTCCTTTTTTTGCAAAGAACTTGAAGAAATTCTTACTTAGAAGATTATTACATCAGCTCTAGCAAAAGAAAACAAAACTCTGTCGAGAAAAGCCACGTAGGCTGGAAAAAACTAGGGTGAGAATTGCTGGTGGCTTGTAGGCGGTGGCATCTTTCTGGCTTCACAGGTGACGTGATGACATCATCAAGAGTTGTGCTCGAATTCACCATCCCTCTCTTGCCTGCTCAGACCCTCTGTAAGTGGTAGGCTGGCTGCAGACCCCAGGCCACTTGGGGCCAAGGAGGACCAGCTCTTCATGCTGGGAGTCTCTGAACAGCAGTGTGTCACCCAGGGAGTATTTTTTCTGTAATCCTTACTGATAATCTGAAACAGTGGCTTGAACGTTATTGCACTGAACAATGTCATGGTTCCGATCTCCTTTGGAAGAGCAGCCCTGCAACCCCACTGAGTGCAGAGTCCCAGGGCTGCCAGACAACAGGTTCTCAAAAACATTAAATGCAATCAATTCCTGTTTGGATTCCCAAGATAGCAGATCAAGTGTCTATTTTTATCCCAATTTGGTATTTAGAGCGACTTTGGAAATGCACACAATGCTACAGAAATTTTGCAAAAGCAAGACCTTTTCCTCTATTAGTTATATTCCCCAAATTAATATATCATTTTTGCTTTTCAGAGTGCTTTTACCTCTATGATTTCTTACAAAGCAATTTTGAGCTAATTATTTGGGGAATGAAGTTATTATTCTCTTCTTACTCATGAAAAAGTTGGCCCATTGTCTTCTATTTTGTCTGTTGCCAGAGCAAGATTCAGTACAACTGTTTTCTCATTCTGAATTTTATCTTCTTTCTTATTCAGCTACTTTAAAATAGGCTTTAGAAGACACTCTACTATTATTCCTAAATATTACACTGTCGTCTTGGAAAATTGTCTTTATTTGAATCTTCAGTATTTTGAAAAATTAGAATCAAATATTATACAAAAATGAGTCACTGACTATTATACCACAACGTGAAAATGGGGGTTTTAGCTTTTCAAATAAAAATGCATTGAAAATTCAAATTATAAACAAAGTAGAAGAAAATGTGCTTTTCTCTAACATATATTAACTCCCCCAAAGCAAAACATATTTATAAGCATCCTGGGAAATAATGAAGTTTTCATCAAGGAAAGGATAGTAAACTGAAAGTATCTACTTTGTGCCTTTTTATTAATCAAAGATATGTAAATGTCTGTGAAATTCTCATGTCATGTTTTCTTAATTGATTGATTGAATGAATAAATACTAAACAAAAATGAAATATTCATAGTTTCCCTACTGACCAATAACCTCTCCACTCTTATTTAGCTTATAAAAATTTAAGCTTCTCATTTGTTAGAGGAACAATACATATACTTTAAGTAACAATAGCATACTTCCAAAATGTTAAAAATGCCCTGGAGAAAACAAGGAAACCTTCACAAGACCACACTCACAGTTTGGCAACATATTTGAATTTTCTTTGCTAATAATTTTGTAATTCACTAACATCCCCACAAAAACATGTGCTTTGGGGAAATGTCTGTTAGTGTGACCCGCCTTAAGGTTTATTAGTAGGTGTGTTGGTTTAATCTTTTAATTTCCTACATTTTTACATATCTTTAAAAATAATAAATACAAATCAAGAAAATAATTCCAAGAAAGTTATTGTAATGTTTACTCTTTTCTAACAAAAGCTGTTCTTATAACAAAAATAAACAAAGATTTGTATAGTTGCCATGTCTGTACATATAACAGCCCTTACGATAGTATTTGCTTGGCATTTCTTAATTCATCCTGGCAGCACAGCCTATATGATATTTTCTGAGTAGAGGACCTGGTTGTCCAGGCTGAGGGCTGAGCAGGGAGCAGCTGAGACCCGCTCAGAAAGCTGAGTGACTCACGGGGCAACAGAGCTTGCAGAGCCCAGAGCCCGAGATGCCCAGACCACCCACCAGATGCAAAACCAGGCCCCCGTGTTCACCCTAATCACGGGAAAAGCCTGTGTTTCTCAACCAAGCCAACCGGGAGGGAAAATCAGTATCACAGGCCAGTCTTCTTAAAAAGTATTTTCTTAACAAAAAGGAGAGTCATGTAGCATAAAAGGAAAAGCTCTTAAAAAGCAATAGGAGAAAGATGGCAGCGTGAGAGGAGAGACAGGCTGCCTCCTAAAACTGGATACAATTAGAAAATTTGATTGGCACAACTAATCCTGAGAGAGCAACAGGAAAGAGGACGGCGTCAGACTGCACACACCTGGAGAAAAGAGCAGACCTCAGCGAACGGGGTAACGTACCAGCTGTGGCTCCTGGGGACCCGAGCCCCAACCCCACCCCAGCTCACCGGCGGGAGAAAGAGAAACGGAGCAGGGAGGGAGTGGAAGGCCTGGGCCTGCTGAGTACCTGGCTCCGGAGATCTGCGCTGGGAGCACAAACCTACATTTCATGATGCTTTCATGAGACTCCCACGACTACCGGGTTGGAAAGTTAATACAAGCAGGGTTCCTGGGGAGACTGGGATTCCGGCTGCTTGTGGAAAGCAGGGATCCATATCCGGCTGCTCTGGGACAAAAACTTATACCTGTGAGCCCAGCCCACTGGCTCAGGCAGTGGAGACAGCACAGCAGCCAGGAGGCCGGGAACAGCTCTTTCCTACCCCCAGTACTGCTCCCCTGCGACCCCCGACATTGCTTCAGGGGCTCAGCAGCTCCAGAATAGAGCTTCTGGACACTAGAGGGCGCCACATACAAACATGAAACGCCAAAGGAACCTGGTCCAGAGTAAAATTGTTAATAAAACTCCCGAGAAAGATCTAAATGATATGGACCTCGTGACTCTTCCTGAAAGGGAGTTCAAAATAAAAATCATCAACATCCTAATGGAGGTACGGAAAGACATCCAAGAACTCAGGAATGAATTCAGGTCAGAGATCCAATTGTTGAAGAACATGATGGAGGGTGTTAAAAGCAGGTTGGATACGGTGGAGGAGAAAATAAATGAAATAGAAACTAGAGAAGAGGAATACAAAGAAGCAGAGGCAGACAGAGAAAAAGGGATCTCTAAAAATGAAAGAATATTGAGAGAACTGTGTGACCAATCCAAGTGAACAATATTCGCATTATAGGGATACCAGAAGGAAAGAGAGAGAAAAGGGGATAGAAAGTGTCTTTGAGGAGGTAGTTGCTGAAAACTCCCCCAATCTGGGGAAGGAGATAGTCTCTCAGGCCATGGAGATCCACAGATCCCCCTACACAAGGAAGACAACACCAAGACACATAGTAATTAAAATGGCAAAGATCAAAGATAAGGACAGACTGTTAAAAGCAGCCAAAGGCAGAAATAAGATCACATGCAAAGGAAAGCCCATCAGACTAACATCAGACTTCTCAGCAGAAACCTTACAGGCCAGAAGGGAGTGGCATGATGTATTTAATGCCATGAGGCAGAAGGGCCTGGAACCAAGATTACTTTATCCGGCGAGATTATCATTTAAATTTGAAGGGGGATTAAACAATTTCCAGATAAGCAAAAGCTGAGAGAGTTTACCTCCCACAAACCATCTCTGCAGTCTATTCTGGAGGGACTGCTCTAGATGGAAGTGTTCCTAGGGGTGGACAGCTGTCACCAGAGGTAGTAAAACCACAGTAGGGAGGGTGGAGCAGCTGATTGCGAGGCAAATGCAAAATTAAATTGACTATCCCCAACGCCAATCAAGGGATAGACAAAAAGTATAGAATCTGATACCTAATATATAAAGAATGTAGGAGGAAGAAAAAGGGGGAGAAATAGAAAAGAACCTTCAGATTATGTTTGTAACAGCATACTAAGTGAGTTAAGTTAGACTCTTAGATAGTAAGGAAAGTAATCTGGAAACTTTGGTAACCATGAATCTAAAGCCTGAAATGGCAATAAGTACATACCTATCGATAATCACCCTAAATGTAAATGGACTGAATGCACCAATCAAAAGACATAGAGTCACTGAATGGATAAAAAAACAAGACCCATCTATATGCTGCCTACAAGAGACTCACCTCAAACCCAAAGACATGCGCAGAGTGAAAGTCAAGAGATAGAAAAAGATATTTCATGCAAACAATAGAGAGAAAAAAGCAGGTGTTGCAGTACTAGTATCAGACAAAATAGACTTCAAAACAAAGAAAGTAACAAGAGATAAAGAAGGACATTACATAATGGTAAAGGGCTCAGTCCAACAAGAGGATATAACCATTATAAATATACATGCACCCAACACAGGAGCACCAGCATATGTGAAACAAATACTAACAGAACTAAAGGAGGAAATAGACTGCAATGCATTCATTTTAGGAGACTTCAACACACCACTCACCCCAAAGGACAGATCCACCAGACAGAAAATAAGTAGGGACACAGAGGCACTGAACAACACACTAGAACAGATGGACCTAATAGACATCTATAGAACTCTACACCCAAAAGCAACAGGATACACATTCTTCTCAAGTGCACATGGAACATTCTCCAGAATAGACCACATACTAGGCCACAAAAAGAGCCTCAGTAAATTCAAAAAGATTGAAATCTTACAAACCAACTTTTCAGACCACAAAGGTATAAAACTAGAAATAAATTGTAACAAGAAAGCAAAAAGGCTCACAAACACATGGAGGCTTAACAATACGCTTCTAAATAGTCAATGGATCAATGACCAAATTAAAATGGAGATCCAGCAATATATGGAAATAAATGACAACAACAACACAAAGCCCCAACTTCTGTGGACGCAGCGAAAGCAGTCTTAAGAGGAAAGTATATAGCAATCCAGACATATTTAAAGAAGGAAGAACAAACCCAAAATGAATAGTCTAACATCACAGTTATCAAAATTGGAAAAAGAAGAACAAATGCCTAACGTCAGCAGAAGGAGGGACATAATAAAGATCAGAGAAGAAATAAACAAAATTGAGAAGAATTAAACAATAGAAAAAAATCAATGAAACCAAGAGCTGGTTCCTTGAGAAAATAAATAAAATAGATAAGCCTCTAGCCAGACTTATTAAGAGAAAAAGAGAATCAACACAAATCAACAGAATCAGAAATGAGAAAGGAAACATCATGATGGACCCAACAGAAATACAAAGAATTATTAGAGACTACTATGAAAACCTATATGCTAAGAAGCTGGAAAACCTAGAAGAAATGGACAACTTCCTAGAAAAATACAACCTTCCAAGGCTGACCAAGGAATAAACACAAAATCTAAACAAACCAATTACCAGCAAAGAAATTGAAGTGGTAATCAAAAAACTACCCAAGAAAAAAACCCCTGGGCCAGATGAATTTACCTCAGAATTTTATCAGACATACAGAGAAGACATAATACCCATTCTCCTTAAAGTTTTCCAAAAAATAGAGGAGGAGGGGATACTCCCAAACTCATTCTATGAAGCCAACATCACCCTAATACCAAACCAGGCAAAGACCCCACCAAAAAAGAAAATTATAGACCAATATCCCTGATGAACGTAGATGCAAAAATACTCAACAAAATATTAGCAAACTGAATTCAAAAATACATCAAAAGGATCATACACCATGACCAAGTGGGATTCATCCCAGGGATGCAAGGATGGTACAACATTCAAAAATCCATCAACATCATCCACCACATCAACAAAAAGAAAGACAAAAACCACATGATCATCTCCATAGATGCTGAAAAAGCATTCGACAAAATTTAACATCCATTCATTATAAAAACTCTCAGCAAAATGGGTATAGAGGGCAAGTACCTCAACATAATAAAGGCCATATACAATAAACCCACAGCCAACATCATACTTAACAGCGAGAAGCTGAAAGCTTTTCCTCTGAGATCGGGAACAAGACAGGGATGCCCACTCTCCCCACTGTTATTCAACATAGTACTGGAGGTCCTAGCCACGGCAATCAGATAAAACAAAGAAATACAAGGAACCCAGATTGGTAAAGAAGAAGTTAAACTGTCACTATTTGTAGATGACATGATATTGTATATAAAAAACCCTAAAGACTCCACTCCAAAACTACTAGAACTGATATCAGAATACAGCAAAGTTGCAGGATACAAAATTAACACACAGAAATCTGTGGCTTTCCTATACACTAACAATGAACTAATAGAAAGAGAAATCAGGAAAACAATTCCATTCACAATAGCATCATAAAGAATAAAATACCTAGGAATAAACCTAACCAAGGAAGTGAAAGACCTATACCCTGAAAACTACAAGACACTCTTAAGAGAAATTAAAGGGGACACTAACAAATGGAAACTCATCCCATGCTCTTGGCCAGGAAGAATTAATATTGTCAAAATGGCCATCCTGCCCAAAGCAATATGCAGATTTGATGCAATCCCTATCAAATTACCAACAACAGTCTTCAACAAACTGGAACAAATAGTTCAAAAATTCTTATGGAAACACCAAAGACCCCGAATAGCCAAAGCAATCCTGAGAAAGAAGAATAAAGTGGTGAGGATCTCACTCCCCAACTTCAAGCTCTACTACAAAGCCATAGTAATCAAGACAATTTGGTACTGGCACAAGAGCAGAGCCACAGACCAGTGGAACAAATTAGAGACTCCAGACATTAACCCAAACATATGTGGTCAATTAACATTTGATAAAGGAGCCATGGACATACAATGGGTAAATGACAGCCTCTTCAACAGACGGCGCTGGCAGAACTGGACAGCTACATGTAAGAGAATGAAACTGGATCACTGTCTAACCCCATACACAAGAGTAAATTCAAAATGGATCAAAGACCTGAATGTAAGTCATGAAACCATAAAACTCCTAGAAAAAAACATAGGCAAAAATCTCTTGGATGTGAACATTAGTGACTTCTTCATGAATATATCTCCCCAGGCAAGGAAAACAAAAGCAAAAATGAACAAGTGGGACTATATCAAGCTGAAGAGCTTCTGTACAGCAAAGGACACCATGAATAGAACAAAAAGGTACCCTACAGTATGGGAGAATATATTCATAAATGACAGCTCCGATAAAGGCTTGACATTCCAAAATATATAAAGAGCTCATGTTCCTCAACAAACAAAAAACAAATAATCCAGTTAAAAAATGGGCAAAGGAGATGAACAGACAGTTCTCCAAAGAAGAAATTCAGATGGCCAACAGACACATGAAAAGATGCTCCACATTGCTAGTTATCAGAGAAATGCAAATTAAAACCAAAATGAGATATCACCTCACACCAGTAAGGATGGCCACCATGCAAAAGACAAACAACAAGAAATGTTGGCAAGGTTGCATAGAAAGGGGAACCCTCCTATACTGCTGGTGGGAATGTAAATTAGTTCAACCATCGTGGAAAGCAATATGGAGGTTCCTCAAAATGCTCAAAATAGACTTACCATTTGACCTAGGAATTCCACTTCTAGGAATTTACCCTAAGGATGCAGCACTCCAGTTTGAAAAAGACCAATGCACCCCTATGTTTATAGCAGCACTATTTACAATAGCCAAGAAATGGAAGCAACCTAAGTGTCCATCAGTAGATGAATGGATAAAAAAGAGGTGGTACATATACACAATGGGATATTATTCAGCCATAAGAAGAAAACAAATCCTACCATTTGCAACAACATGGATGGAGCTAGAGGGTATTATGCTCAGTGAAATAAGCCAAGCGGAGAAAGACAAATACCAAATGATTTCACTCATCTGTGGTGTATAAGAACAAAAAAAATACTGAAGGAACAAAACAGCATCAGAATCACAGAACCCAAGAATGGACTAACAGTTACCAAAGGGAAAGGGACTGGGGAGAATGGGAGGGTAGGGAGGGATAAGGGCAGGGAAGAAGAAAGGGGGTATTATGATTAGCATGTATAATGTGGGGGGTCGGGGAAAGGGGAGGGCTTTGCAACACAGAGAAGACAAGTAGTGATTCTACAACATCTTACTATGCTCATGGACAGTGACTGTAGTGGGGTTTGTGGGGGGGACTTGGGGTAGGGGAGGGCCTAGTAAACATAATGTTCTTCAAAAAATAAATAAATAAATAAATTAATTAATTAATTAATTTAAAAAAAAAACAATAGGAAAGAAAGACGTCTAAACACCAGGCAGGGGGTAGAAGCTATTCATTCATGAAAGAGGCAGACAAACATCCAATAAATATAGTTAAATTGTTTTCAATTTCATTGACACTTACATAAATAAAAATAACATGAGGTATTCTCATAATGCAAAGAGGATATCAGAATTTCATTGAGTCTGGAAACTAAATTTCATACGTGACTGATGGCAGTTAGAAAACATGCATCAAAGTCTGAACTTTGCATACTCTATGAATTAGTAATCATGTTTTTGATATTTATGATAAGGACGTAATCATAGATAGCATGGAGACTTACTTAAGATCATCAATATACTTTAAGATAATTACAATTTGAATAAACCCCTAAATTTCCAATGGCAGAGTATTAGTTATATAAATTGTGGTAAATACATATCATGCTGTTAAACGTGGTAAAAATAAATATTTATTAGCATGTTGAAATGTTTTCAATGTATCACTAATTCAAAAAAAGGCCACAGATGTTACGTGCTATAAGGCCTATTAAGGCTACAGTCTTAGGCCTGGGGAAGTGACTGTAGCAGAAGTCAGCTCTAGGTTTGGAAATGAAAACATAATCTTTACATAAAAATTCAGAGACTTTTAAAAATGAGCTCATTATTTTGATCAGTTTCATATTTATGGAAAAATTACAAAGATAGTATAGAGTTCAAAGATACCCTACACCCGGTTTCTCCTATTATCAATAATCTGTACGAGTAAGATACTTACTTCAATTAGTAAACCAGCATTGATAACTTGTTATTACCTTAAATCCCGAATTTATGCAGATTTCGCTGGTTTTTGCCCATCTTGTCTTCTGTGCAGATCTCATCCCAGGCGCAGCGTCCGCCCAGGGGCCACCTCTCCGCTCCGCCGGGCCAGACAGTCCCTCAGAGTCCCTGGCCTGGGCTCTCGGCAGGCATGCCGGGGGGTGTCCGGCTGGGGTCCCCTGTGCTGTTCTCGTGATCGGAACACGAGGGTCAGGGGTTCGGGAGGAAGCCCACCGGGAGCGGGAGCCCTTCTCATTGGTCACACCGGTGGCGCCCTGACCCCCGACGGCCGAGGCCGGGAAGCATGATGGGTGAGCTGCCGGCCTGCGCCCGCCGCGCCCTGGACTGAAGTGTCCGGGTGCAGCCTGCGCCCCAGGCGAGCCCGCGTCTCCGTGCCCCGTGAGCATCCGGTCACCGGCCCGGGTGAACAAGCGGGCACAGGCTTTGTGCCCCGGACGGCGGGACTGTAAGACGCCACCTGGCGCGCAGCTCGGGCCGCCCCGGTGCCCCCTCGCGGGCCCTCTGCGCCCGACACCCCCGGGACACAGGCCTTCTCCCCAGCAGCCGGCAGGCACTTCGGGAGGCCCGCGTCGTCTCGCGTTTCCCTGCCCCGGGCCCGGAACCGGCCGTTTACCCAGAGCGTTTCCCTCGGGGAAGGAGGGGACCCCAGGCCGGGCCCTCGGGGTGTGAGGCGGGACCGCTTCTGCGCGACCCCCGCGGGCCGGACAAACACCACGCATGGATCCAGGCGCACGTGTGCACCACGACCGCAGACGCTGCCGTTCCCGCCCCTTTACACCAGGGCCAGGAGGCCACGCCCCTCCCCCTGCCTGTTGGGGCCCCACGGGGGGAGACGCCCCGCACCCCGCATCCACCTGCCGGATCCCCGGGCTCCAGATCTGGGCAGAGCAGCGCCGGCATCGCCGGCTGGTGCCGTCACGACCCCTTCTCTCCTCCGCCCACGTGGCACCCACACTCCCACTTGCATTGAGGCCCAGAGTCCGGCGTTTCCAGGGCGGGCAGCACCGCTGACACACGTGCAACGCCGACGGGCTGTTCTGCCACATTCCTTGAGCCATGCGGGAATACTCTGGCCTCCTAGAGACATATATTTTTTAATTTTCCTACATTAAGATTCACTGTTTGAGCTGTAAAATTCTTTGAGTTTTGAAAAATGCATGGTGTCACGGCTCTACGATGACATTACCCCGCTTACTTCCACCACCCTATAAAGTCCCCTGCGTTTCGTCTGTTTGGTCTTCCATCTTCCACCCTGAGCCTCCGATGCCGCTGATATTTTTACCACCTCTATACTTTTGCCTCTTCCAGAGTGTCATAACCTAGTGGAATTTCTGGAAATAAAATCCATAAAAGTGTTGATGCTGCCGGGACTGCAGCTCCCAGGAGCTTCTTGCTCTCAGTTCAGGTGCTGGTAAAGTTATTCGTGGAATCACACCAATGAGGTCACACGTGGTGAGGGAGGGGCACATACACGGGAAGAACGCCCAACAGTGCCAGAAGGGACCGCTTCTGCTTGGTGCAATTAGCTGATATTTTATTGAGCAGTTTGCCCCAAACTGCCTGATCCTGACTATATGCTAGTATATAGTTAGAAGGAAGATAAATTCACAAAAATAACAGTAACAACAAAACATAAAACAACCAAGACACAGGGCTAGCTTTTCTGACTTGAAATTACATGAATTCTAATCCCACCTCCTATGTCCCTGTGGCTGACATCCTGGGGAGGAAGCAGTGACGTACACAGAAAGTCCTCGTATAAATCCAAGTACTTCCTGAGATTTGCATTTGAGACCGTGAAAACAGCCTAATGATTCAAATAAGAGAATGTTTGGCATAATTTTGGTAACCTATCCATGACAAAAGTAAGAGAATCATTTGCTTTGTTGTTATTTTGGTAAAACTCCTTATTTGTATGAATGTTCAAGGAATGTGGCCTCCTGCCTGCCTCGTCTGCTGATCTGCTCCTCAGTCATCTTCAGGGTCGATACTGACGGACAGGAGGGCCAATGAGACGCCGAACACTGTGTGTTCATTATGGTCCGAATGGAGGTTGAAGAAAGGCAGGTTTTCCAAGTCCTGCATTCACATAGGTGTTTACTCATAAGCCCCACTTGCCCACTCCTTTTTCTCTTGTTCCAAGTTCCTGTATTTAGAGCTTATGGAAAAAGACAAAGTCATGTGGCCACAGATGATATTTCCCTTGGACAGAGAGGGGAAACACACATTTGTGTCATATGGGATGATTTTAATAAACATGATTTTAACGACAAAAAAGGTTGGTACTTACTTTAAGTTCTATGTCCACTGAGATGGTAAATTATATATAAGAGCCAAACGAATGACAGTGTCCAGACATCTTGCAATTTCCTTACTTAGGGACTTAGTAATGACCATAAGTACTGTGTTTTTTCACTTTCAAACTGTTTGCTAACATATTTACATATCTGTTCTACTCACACTTTAATTGGTGGTGTGTAGAGTGTAGACAATTGGAATATAGACATATTTTCCAAACATGAATATCTTCCATTGGCAACTAAGAAACTGGTGGATTTGTTGAGATTTCTGCATGAATACTTGAAAAGACTGATGATTTGAACAAATTTCTTTCAATATGATTTCTCCTTTCCAAAAGCAGCCAGCTTCCTAGATCTTGATTAGAGATTCTTTTTAATTGAAATTTCCATCCCAGCACTGTTTATCACCAATTCCTTACATGCGATGTTAACACCAAATTGAACTCATTCTCAGGCCCTATGGGAATTATCACACATATTGTGATAATACGTTACGATTGTTGCAATTTTACTGCATAATTCAAAGAAAGCTTGAATCTCAAGATCCCAGCCACGGCAGTCTCATCTCAAAAATAACACAGAAAGACTGAGACGGAACAGGAAACTCAGACAACTTTATCAACTAACACCATCTCCGTTTAATTCATCATTAAGTGTTTCTGTTAAGTAACGTCACCTCTCTGGAGATCGTTATGGTCTTTGAGGCTTAAAACACATCTGGATAATATCTGCAATAAAATTAAGCTCACTGAGCAGTGCATATCACTGCGTTCTGGGGGCCCAGTGAGACAAAAGTTTCCAACTGTCAAATTAAGTAGAGGAAGTTAAGGGAAATTAAAAATGTGCTTCTCCAGAGAAGCAATAGATACGTCCATTGTCTTTTTCCTTTATTTCATCTCTGAAGATGGATGCTGACAGCTCGTTGTGAGCGGGCACTGAAAGGTGCCTTTGGAGTAGAAACAAATCTAAATGGAATGTGTATTCCTTTTGGTCATACATATTTCATTGAAAAATCAGTCCCCAAGCTGCTGAACTAGAGTTGACTTCATATTTTTCTTTGTATATTTCTCTTAGCTCAATAAAAGAGATTTTTACCATGTGGGCATTCACATTACGGAAATCAAAGAACTGAGTAAGTATACTTAAAGATGATACACACTCTTTTTCAAAGGTGTTGGCGTTAATTTCACTGGACTGAGCCCAGATGGCTACATGCTCTGTTAGCCTCAAAATTCACAAAATTCCCCATCAAGGAACTTTATTGGTGAGACCAGAGTTCAAATTGAGTGAAGCATTTTGTTCCTCTTCAGAACTGTAAACAAGATGCCATTTAATTATGAAAAACAAATTAATAATAATAATAATAATGCAAAAGATAAAAAGATACCAGAACATTTTTCTTTGTTTTACAATGTCATGTTGTCCTAGAAGCTGAAAGTGGGGGGCATAACCCCGAAGCAAAGGGTCTCAGGGGTCACCTGTTCTCTGGATGTTCAAGGTCCTTCTTTGTAATGAATTTCAAAAGATGGATTTAACTGCCTGCGCTATATCAGGTATCATGTTGAGAATTTTACATTCATTGTGACTCTGGGAACTGCAGAAACCGTGGCACACATCGACTCCACCCAAAGACTCCTGGAAGTGTAAGGCCATGCGCCTAGGGTGACTGCCCCCTCCCCCTCAGTGTCCGTCTGATAAAAGCCCAGCGCTGCCAGGAGACTCAGTGTTTGTTCCGGACAATACTGGGTGACAGGGCCCTGCCCTCTCCTTTATGGAGCAATTACTAAAAGGGGCTTCCCATTGTGAGAAGCCCTGGTAGAATTTAGGAGTGTCTTTCTGAAGGACCTGATGGCCAGTCCTTTGAAAAATAATCATCAGGAGAGATAGAGCCTCTGTCTTCATCCATTTGTGGGGAGATAAAATCCTAACTCCACGACAGCCAGCCAGCAGATGCCACGTGCATTCACGCTGACCACCCTTTGCAATTCCCCCTTCCCTGACCTGCTGTCCCCTGCACCAGCCCTGCACCTTCATTCTTTCCTTAAAGTGGGCGGTCACCTCTGCGAATCAGAGCCGAGCTCAGGTCTTCCCCACCTGTCGGTAGTTACCCAGTGAATCTGGGTCACACCTGGCACCTGTCCTCACGCAGCAGCTTGTAGTATTTAAAAAGATGTGTGGTGGGGGTTATCCCCACTTTGCAGATGAAAAAGCAGAGGCTGGAAGGGTTTAATTATCCCAAGACCACCATATCCAGACCTTTGCAGAGCCTTGATTTGTCTGGGTCCCAGATTTTGACTCTTAGTTTTTCATCCTCCCGTAGCACATAGTCATCAATATGGATCTTAAAGTGACAGGAAAAGACTCATTTCCTCCCACCTTTACATTTAGTGGGATCTAGAATGCCTCCTAGGTGCAGAGCCTCACTCCTGACAGGATGAACAGAAGCTAAAACGAACAGCCATTGATATTAAAGAACTTGTGTTCTGTCCAGGAGTGAACAAATAAAAATTACCAGGAGGTGTTTTCAATTATTCCACCTGACGAAACTGATTGATTAGAATTGACAAAGTCTTGGACTTAGAAATACAAAAAGAGCCATTAAAAACTTAAATTTGCTTTTACTAATTAACAAAGTAAATTAGAAGTTTAGGGTGTTCATCTTTTCTAGTCAAACTGTGGATTTGACTCTGTGGACTAAAACCAGTTTTCCTTCTGCAATCTTCCATCTGTTTAAATGTACTCAGCACATTTTCCCTCCATGAAACATAATCTTGAAAGAAACGTCACTCATTTATTCACCTTGGGGAATCACTGAGCCCCTTCCCTGGGGCACATGTTTCCCACATTGGGTATGGAACAGCTGTACCCCCACCCTGGAAGGGGTCCCAGGCCTCAGAGGAAAGGGGACTGTGCACGAGGTGAGGGCAGGTGAGGAGAGCAGGCTGACCTGAGGGGCCTGCCAGGGGGCATGTTTCCACGGATTTCCATGCAAATGAAATCCAGGCCCAGCTCTTCTCTTAAACAGAGTTTGTCTTCTCATCCCACCCACCTCTCAGTGGCACAGAAACATAAGTTAAAATTATCAGAGTGGAGTTGTATTAGCCATTTCAACGTGGCCCCAAGTCAGAGCACCCAGAACATTTCTCCTTGATTATCTTACTATTTCTCTCCTGAGATAACAATAAAGCAATCACCGAAATATTAGATGACACAGCAAGGACGTCAGTGGGACAGTGTGGGCCCTCAGGACCCACCCGGCACCGAAAACTGCCTCAGACTTAGCTCAGACCCATTTGGCTGTCTTCTCTGCTGCAGAAAAACCCACTTGTCCTCATTCTTTTGTTTTACCTGTAATGACAAATCAATATATGTATTATGATTCCCAAACATGTGCTTAATTACTTAATTAGAGAATGGAGAAGAGCAAGGAAGAGAGGAAAGTTCAGGGAAATGGCCCCACGATTCTGTCAGACTGTTGAATATCAAGCACATAGTTTGCCTCCGCCAGAGAGATCCAAACATTTGTCTCTAGTTTAAGCAGTGGATAGAAACCACACTAGATTGTAAGGCAGGAACTAATGGTGTCCAACTTCTCTGAATGTTCAGGGGAGGCGCCTGACACTCTACTCCTTGAGGGGAAGTGTAAAAGGTGACTACAGAGTAAGATTGGGGAAGGAAGGGGTAGAAAGCTGCTTCCAGTCTGGTGACGAATCCGTTTGCAGTTCCGATGCTAATAGGTGAATATTCCTCCCAGCAGAGGGTGTGGCTACGATTCCCCTCCGAGCCATCCCAGCGCAAGGGACATTCCCGGAGCTCGGAGGAGACGCCCGCTTCAGCCGCACCTGGAAGTACACGATCAAGTCCGCATTTTGACATGAGCATTTGCACGCACGCCGACACTCGAGCAGCATGTGCCCTCTCCTCTCTCCACTTTTCCTTTTTTGCATTAAGATTCAGTGCGTATTGCAAAATGGCTAAATGATTAACACTCCTGTACTGTGATATGACATGTATGTTATATAGGATGGCACTCATGACATTTAGTTTCCTTCCCATTGGGGACCTGTCCTCACAATCAAAACCAAAGAAATTCATTTTGTTATTGTAGAAGAGCAGCAAATGCTGTTGCACAAAATTACTAAATTTAATGTTCATAAACCAGGTATTTCAAAGTAGATGAAAAAGCCTAACATCAAAGGAAGCAAAAAAATAAAACACGTTGCTTTAAAGCAACTCACTTATTTAACAGCGTCTTCACTCAGACATTTCTTGCATTTGTCATCATGTGTTTTGGAGCTAATTTTTTTCCACCTCATATGGGTCTTTTAAGGAATTCTTCAGCGTATCCGTGTGAGTGACAAGCTCTCATCCTTTCTTTTCCCAAGGAGTCACTCTCACTCTTGAATGATTCGCTGGTTGAATGCATTTTCCTCAGCAGTTTAGCATTTTTTTTCCATTTTCTAGGGAGTACATGGAAGCTGTTGAATGATCAATTTATTGTGCTTTTTAGAGAAATGTATCTTTCCTTCTTTTTTAAAGATTTTTGTTTTTACTCTCTGATATTATTTTTGTAATAATGTATTCAGTTTCAGATTTAGGTCTTCAACCCTAAAACATTTTTGGTCATTATTGTATATTACTTTTAATAGTCAGTAATAGGACATGTTACCTTTTTTGTCTACAATTTATTTCAGATGAAAGGTGAAGATTTCACACTCTCTTCCCTGTTTCTGAACTGCTCTTTTACAGTTTACATCTCTTTAATTCTTAAAGTTGCATTTTGAGCTCATTTCCTCATATTTACCTTAAAGTTTACTAATCCTTTTTTGTCTAAGTCGCTTATTTATTCTATACTACCTATTAAATTATATTTTTTCCAAATATGCCTATTTTTTCATAGCCTCATGGTAAACACATCAGATTAATTGATTAATTCAAGTTGCTGTATTGTCTTCTGTTTCTGACATACTAAACATGATCCGTGATGTGGCTCTTCATTCATTCATGATGACCCATTTCTTCAAATGTTTTGCCATTTTTGAGTGTTAACTTATCTTCCGTGAAGATTAAACCCCAGCACATCTGGGAAAAGCATGTCCTGGAGTCATGGACATATCTTTTGTAGCATTTAAAAATTTTGTTTTTACCTGGCCCAGAACAATTTTATGTTAATATTTAAATTTTGAATTCTTGTAGTGTATGAATAAGGTCAGTTTGAACTTGAAGCTTCTTGCACAGTTTCCCTGATGTGAGGAAAGTATGCTTCCCCACTGAAGGACCAGGGTGGTGAGTGTCCCGCAGCCCCCACGGCGGCCAGGGTGCTCCAGAGGAACTGGGTGCATCATACGGAAACACTAGACGACCTAGTAAAGGGTCATCAGAAGATGAAGACAAGCTATGGGAAAATCAGAGGAGCATGATTCCTTAGGGATGGTGACGGGATGGCTCAGGGACCCGTGTGAAGTCTGGAGGCACGAGGGGACAGAGAAGCACCTGCGTGTGGCCAAGCCACAGATAAGCAGCCAGGGAAACACGTGCCCATCCCTTCCTACCACCCCTTCACTGTCTCAAGGTACTGCCCACGGGTGAACCCCAGCCGGCGCCTGGAGGGCGGGTGAGCCGCTGACGCAGAGCGCAGCCAGGAAGCGGCGGCTAAGAGCCCGGCACGTGTCGCGAGCGCCTCAGCAGAGGTACTGTTGCGAGTGGAGCGGAGCCCTTCTTGGGGCCGCGATTCCAGCTGCTGACGTGTCCTCTCCCATCATCGTGGGGACATTAGCGTCTGAGCGTGAGTATGTTGCTACATAATTAAAATAAAGTTATACTTTTATAAAATAAGTTTTATATTTCATAAACTTTAAAAATTAAGTCTATAAAGGATACCATTTCAGTTTCTGGAATTTGAAGCCCAGGAAACACTTGGTTTATGGGCTTGTATCGTGTTTTGCATCCAAAACCTACAAATAATTAACAGCGATACTGATTACCATTGTGTTTATCAGTGCACATCATACCGGGATTAGTTGGTGGGGGGCCAACGAAGAGAGCCTGGGTGCTTTTCAACGTGGACTTCACTCATGAATTGTGTAAGACATGCGAAATTTCCTCTCCACGCTGTTCCTCATTCCCTCGCATCTCAGAGAGAATGTAAACATCAATACAGGCAAACACACAGGTCTGGGAAGGTCCCTGAGACAAAACCAGACACAAATGTCTCTTCAGATAAACTGTTTTTCAAAAAGGCAGGTAGTTAGAACATGGCAAGTATTGGGGTGGAAAACAAATTTCTCTTGAGGTTGTGGTAAAGACTTAGTGCTTGCATGAAACTTTACTAATTTGAAGATATGAATTTTTAAAAAATCAGCAGATAATAATAAGAGTCATAACAAAAATCAGCAGTCCTAGTGGAACAGCCCAGGAAATGGAAGGGCACACAGTACACAAATCATGAACAACAAGAAAATAATGACATGGACTGGCCCAGAAAATAGAGGATGTTCAGTAGATTAAAAGACTGATGTAATTTAAAAACAGCATCTATTATAGACTGAGGTGTATAGATTTATGTAATTTGTATGCTAAGAGTATATAAAAATATATTATAATTCACTTAGACTATTTCTACTATTTATCATTTCTGAAGTTGGAAAAACTCCGAGTGTTATTTTAGATATACATGTAGTTTATATTTCAACAAAGATTGTGGTGATTAAAGGAGACAAAACCAGTTACTATCAAATGTTTCATCAAGTTACGTCAGTAGGGATTTATTACTTCCTGTGTAGGCTCATGATGTTATGAAGACATGTTTTTTCACTCACATTAGCAATATTTAGTAAATACGTGCATGGCTTAAAATGGATCTCAGTGACCCTAAGAGATCAGATAGTAGGTGAGGTATAGAGCAGAGAAGGTAATTTATTATTCAGATTTGGGTGGAAGAATTCTGAGACATTGGGGAAAACCCGTCCTGATTCCTAAAATTTTGTTACAGGCCTCAGAACACTGTCCCTCTGGGAATGAAGGGCACAGACGCAGATCCTCCCCACCGATGGCGAGACCGAGGCTGGGCCCTTGCACATGGAAGGAACCTTCAGCCAGCTTCTGCTCTGGATCGGAAACCCAGCAGGTGTGACACAACAGCAGGCTTTAGGGGCCGCACCCTCCTGGCAGTGATCCTGGGGGACCGGCTGCAGAGCCCCCTGTTCGTCTGTCCCGGGCTCTCTCCCCTGCAGTTCAGCCTCCAGGTCACTGTCGTCTGTGGCCCGCCTGGGCCTTATCTTGGTTCTTCCTGCTCAGGCCACTGCGGCATCACCTGTTTCCAGATGAAACTGGCTCTCTCTTCTGGATTTAATACTACCCGTCAAATACTTAGGATACACCGTTTGTATTGCAGAGCCTGAGCTGCATGTCAGAGATAAAACTAAGAAAAACAGTAGGTGAGACACTTCTTGGAACTTAGAGCTTAACGGGAGACAAAAGTAAGGTAACCGATCAAAAATATTGATGATCCTAAAACCTCATATTTGCTGTGGAGGAAATGCATACACTCTAAACAGAATAACAGGATGTGTTGGCAGTACTCGGCATGAGCATTTAATTAGCCTTACACTGGGGCAAGCTAGTTAAAATGTTTTCTGGTGTGAACTGTAGAGTGAGAAATAGGAAGAAAATCCAGGTAGGTAGTAAGGGAGTAGAGATAAGTGATGGTATGTGTGATTGACAAGTGTGCCCCTTCGATGACATTTGGTTAACCCACAGGACCCTGAATGCTTGTGTCCTTTGACTATGACCTAGAGATAATGGTACAATAATCTAACCGGGTTTGTGCAGCTGCATTACATGAATACCAAGGAGTTTTTTCCAGAAGATTCCAGATAAACGGCTGCTTTCAGTCATGCATGAGCGACACCCATCCCTCCAGACCAAGAATTGTCACAGACTAGAAAGCTCAGGTTGGCCACAAGGAATTAAAAGTGGGTAAAACAGGAGTAATAAAACTAACGGTACAGTGTGTAAACTTTTTAACTAAGACCTCTGCACAGTGTTCTTACTTAGATTAATGGCAAATTATCTACCAAAGGGAGACAAGCAACTAAGTGCGATTTCCACTCAAAGGTTCCCTTGAACTGTTAAATGAACATGAGCTATGCCACAAGCAGCCGGTGAATTTTCACCTTGATGCTGGGGTATCAAAGAGCTTTCAAATTTAGGGGGAGAAGGGTGCAAATAGAACTGACAATTTCACTCAGTAAAAAGTTACTACTTCTCTAAGCAGCACCCTTACCTCTGTGCTCGGTTATTAACTAATGATAGAAAAAGGCCTGCGTGTTTTCTCACTAAGGAACTGCAGGAATCGTGGTCCTTAATTATTCAGCAGCCCTCCGGGTAACCTCTAATGTTAAGATAAAAATAAACTTCTATCAACTGCATGACTGAATCCAGCAGAATGGGGGAAAAAAACTCACACCTCTTTTTACATTCATGTATTGCAAAATGTGCCTGAGAAGTGGTCTAAAGAAAGACAATTATAATCAGAACTTTGCTGCAGGTGACTTTCCATGAAGTGACTCATCATGCTTCAGTGTGTCACATGCCACTGTCCTGAGGTTAGAAAGTGAGAGTGCCTTTGAGGGCTTGGTTCTCCCGTCCCCCATCTGGAGGGAATTTCTCAGCCAGGTTCTCACTGGGAACCAACAGGATAAACCTAAGGTGGTGGTGTGCAAGTGGAAAATGACAGGTTTGGATTGGCAACTGACATGGAGTTGTATTAAGAAGAAAATGAAAAATTCGGACTTATTCAGTAAAAAGTGCAAGGATTGGCTTGTGGGGCACAATGGGAGGCACAAGGGGCATTTAACCTGCAGAGAAAAAATAATTACAAAAAAGAACACCTGTCTTCAAATAATAATTGGAACAACCTTTGCAGAGGAAAGTTAAGCCTTTCCTAGATTAACTGAAGAGACATAAAATCAAAATATGGACATTTATTTGTACATCACTTTATTCAAGAAAGATTTTGAGCACCTACTGCAAAAACTCAGTATGCTGACTGCCAGGACGCAAAGATATGAATAACTGAAAAGTAGACAGGTTGGAGGGACGGGATAGCTAACGTAGGCAATTCTTCATTGAAGAAGTTGCTTCAAAATGGACTGGAGGGTGACTTGTTGAAGTGTGAGATTGTAGATTTAAGTATAGTATAAAAATGTTCATGGTTAGCAATGACAGATTGTGCTGTTTCAAACCAATCATCTTACCAAGAAATACATGAAATGCAGAACAACTTTATAAAATGAGATATAGGATTGAAGGAATCAGAGAATTTCCAAGGCAGTCAAGACTTTTGGGTCTGAATTCAGATGCAATGAGGTAGTTAGGAGCATATTAATGTTCTTACTGAGTGTAGATCTTATAACAAAGAGAAGCAGTAATAGATTCAAAGGGAAATTTTCCTATTTCTCTGGTAATGTTTGTCTGCTTTTATTTTTTAATGTCTCTTTTATTTTTTCCTGTTTTATTGAAATACAACATAGATTAAAGTGTACAAAATAATGATTTAATATATGTCCATCCTGTAAAATGATTACCACAATCAGCTCAATCAACATCAATCACCTCACACTTCTTTTCCTTTTAATTAGAATTTTTAAGATTTACTTTCTTGCCAACTTTTCAAAATATGTAGTACAGTGGTAAATAAAGTCACCTTGCTATACATCACATTCCCGGAATTTGTTTTCCTGTAACTTGAAGGTTGTACATTTTGATGCCACCAATTTCCTCCACTTCCTACCCCCGCACCCCACCTCTGGCAACCGCTCACCTCCTCCCTGTTTCTCTGAGGTTGGTTTACTTGGATTCTACATATAAGTAAGTAACATAATACATACCTATATGTCTTTCTCTGCATGACTTACTTCTCCTTATACAGTGCCCTCAAGGTCCACCATGCTGTTGCTAATGGCGGCAGAATTTCCTTCTTCTTTGTGGCTATATTTTTGGTTGTTTCTCAAAACTTTGTAATTATCCCACTGCTCCTGTGTTTTCTCAGTGGCTCCCAGCAGCTGAGGGTGTGCCAGGACCTGTCTGTCCCTCCCGGGAGGATCTCTGTTAACTCCTAAATGTACACTGACTAAGTTAAGCTGGAGCCTCAGGCGTCGGCTTTTACATGCATGTTGGCATGTCTCAGGGAAGAACAGGGAGAGGGGTGTTTCTGTCGCTGTCTATGCTGAGACCTGGGGGCATAGCCATGGTGATTCCTCATGAGCCCATTAAGGACTGTTTCTTTGGGTTTTTTTTGCTATTGTCTTATGGGATCATGGATGCAAGCCTCATTGGCTTTCGGACCTCTTGTTTTGGGAGATTGTCCCTTAGACAGAAGTCTTAAAAGTTTGTCATTACACGTTAGATCCAACTGTTCCTACTCAGAAAGAAGCTAGGAATTCTGATTTGCTTTTAGGCTTATAAGAGCTAGGCACTTCTAAAAGGAGACTTTTCTGGGATCTTACATTAAATGTCCAGGGTGTTTGGTGAGATCCCTCTTCTCTGATCAAACGAGACCGCAGTGACTTCCAGCATTATTTGTTCCCTCTAATAGCCACGCATCTCAGAGCCTTTGGCCATCTTTCCTATGCGAAGCCTTAATGAAGCCTGACCTGGGTGTGCTCGTTTGTACGTCAGGCAAAGATTCAGGTGACCCAGCGCAGACTGCTGGGCTCCCTGAGCTCCCCTCCGTGTCACAGCTGTGCCAGCTTACCTGAACTCTCGCCCCTCTCCCTTCCACGCTGCGCGGTGCTCGGTCTGCTGATGCTCTGTGTCTCTGGGCTATGTTACCAGTGCCCCCAGGAGTGTTCCCCAGAAGAATGTGGCACTTAACCCGTAAGGTTCTCTTGTCTCAGGAGCACTCTCCTGCCGTCTTTTGAGCAGCACCTGACAAGAGTTGCTTCATCAGTTTTGTAGTTTATAACAGGAGGTGAAGTCCAGTATATTTTACTTTGTCATGGCCATGAAACCAACCATCCTTTTCACACCATTTTTCATTGCCTTATGATCTGTAGTCATGGTCTTTATCATTTTAGAAACTGACTGTTTTTTTCTCTCCCCATCCAAGATTATATGACAAGAAGACACATGAAACCCTCCTCCAAGTTTACAGAATGAAGGAAGCTGGACACATGGCCAAAGGAAAGGCCCTTCACAGATAGTGAGTCAAATATATCAGCTGCATTTGTTATGAAATGGTATAAATTTGCCATATTTATCATAAACATGGATTAAAGCATTTTGGTAGAACTCAACCAACTAGACATTAATTATACTTCCTACTACCTGTCTTATTGCACGATCTCACGTAAATAGTTGACATTTCTCAGATCTGAACCTTTGTATATCCAAATCCATATCATATCATTACTCTTTATATCATTCAATTTTTAGCCTTGTTTATTTGCAGTTTATTTCTTGGACACTAATTATGTAGTGATCCCCAACTGTCTCATTCCATTGTTTTCTTTTTCCTTTTCTTTAAACATATATTTTATCATCAATTTTTCTTTCAATAGAATTAGAAACCCTAGAAGAGATTGGCTAAGTTTTAACAGTCTCCTAGCATTAGGGAACTATTTCCTGGGGTTAGGAAAATAATTCTCGTCTCTGAATGAGTTTTAAGAGGAGCATGGAGTGTGACTCACTTCTCTCTGCCTAGATTCACCCTATCAAAAAGAAAAGATAGTAAGAAAAGCAAGTAAAATAAAATAAAATAAAATCCTATGTATTTTTATGGTTCTACTTCATCAAGAAAAATTGTTATGTTGGATAGCATCAAATTCTTTCTGAAGGCAAATAAATTTATACTATTACTTCTCCCTTTGCTGTGTTGTTTAGCCTTCTGTCATGGAAGGAAATTAAAATTGCTTATAAAATACACTTTTCACAGATGTGTGATGACTGTTTTGTATGTTATGTTTTATTACAAGGCTGTACATTGATGTATATTTTCAAAAGACACTCTACAAATATATGAACATCAGAGACATTGAATTGTAAATTTTACTGTCACTGTATTTTTCTATTATAAGATTCTTACCTTCAAAAGACTGTAATAAGCTATTATATGAATAGATTTCCAAGAGAAGCTTCAAACACTTAGTGAAGGACATGTGGGAGATGAAGATGTAGAGTGGATTTCTCTGGGTTTATGGTCTTATATCAGATAGAAGCTTTCAGAGGTTATTTCATGAATTCTTTCAATTTCATACCATAAAAGAAGAACGCTACACTGAAATGCAAGAAGTTATATGGGACACCATCTCCCAGAATTTCCTGGGTTAGTATCATTTTTATCATTGTAAAGACTAAATTTACGACCCATGATACCCTTTCATGTTCTTTGTGTTCTGGAAAATTTATTTATACTAGGTCAATAGTTAAAGCAGTTTTCATAAAGAATGCATTCTTTAAAAATTTTATTTCACCAGACTTATTCTTTTCTAAACTGGATAATCTAAGTTTCTGACAATTAGAATTTGCTTATTCACAATTCTAATAAAATCATTCCCAGCTTCAATGTTCCTAGACAAATGGCTTTTATAAAATAATAGTGTTATTGAATATCAACCTGAAAAGCCATCCCAAATGCACTATGAATACAACATTGGTATCTCACCTGCCCAAGCCTAGATAAGTACATTCAGTGCTGCATTGCCAAGTATAGATACATTTTTAAGTAAACAATTTTTAGATGATTGTAGACACACATGCAGTTAGTTGTAAGAAAGAATTCAGACATACCAGAATCCATTACTAAGTCTCCCCTAATGTTAACACCTTTTAAAACTATAATGCAATAATGTAGCTAGAATATAGATAATAATAATGTCAGTATGCAGAATACTTCCAGCACCAAAGCATCCATTCAACTGTCCACATGTAGTTAAAACTGTTGGTATTGCCGTGCACAGTCCCATTACTGCGAGCTCACTCCCAACCTCCATCCCTAAACCCAGGCAACCACTTACATGTTCTTCAATTTTTTTAATTTTTATAAACCCAAGAATATTAACTTATAGAATGATAAATTAAGTAATATTTTAAAATTAGCTTTTTCCATTCAATGTGATTCTCTGGATAGTCATTCAAGTCATGGTGTACATCAGTAATTCTTTAGTTTTTTAGATCACTGTGTGGGATTTGTTTAAACACTGCTCCAATGAAAGACATCTGGGTAGTAACCAGTTTGGGGCTGTTACAAATAAGCTGATATAAACATTCAGTAGAAATTTTGTGTGACCATGCATTTTCTTGTCTCTGGGATAAATGCCCCAGAGTAAAATTCCTGGGCCATTTAGTAGTGCATGTTCAGTTTCATAAGAACCTGGAAAATCACTCTGTGGTGTGACTTTATCATTTTAAGTTCCCACCAGCGTTACATAGGTGATCTGGTTTCTCTTCACATCTTCCACCAGTTTTTGGTGTTGGCACATTTGTAGCCATGTTGATGGGTCTGTAGTAATATCTCATTGTGGTTTTAATTGGAACTTTCTAATGGCTAATGATGTTGAACATCTTTTCATGAGCTCATCTGCTCTCTGTATGTCTTACTCAGTGAAATGTATCCTCATGTCTTTTGCTCATTTTTTCAATTAGATTGCTTGAATTATTATTGTTGAGTATTCCACTGTTAAGCTTTGAGACTATCTCATATATCCTATGTATTTGCAAGGATATGGTTTGTAAATATTTCCTTCAAGTGGATAGCTCATATTTTCATCTCCTAACAATATCTTTTGCAGAGAAAAATATTTTAATTTTTATGAGGTGCAATTCATCAGTTTTTCCTAATACAGATTATGTTTTTGGTTTCAAGTCTCAGAATTCTTTGCCTAGCCCTAGACATCAAAGATTATGTTTTTTCCCTCAAAGGTTTATAGTTTTATTTTTGGCATTTAAATGTGATCCATTTGAATTAATTTTTCTCTGAGCTGTGAGATGTAGGTTGAGGTTGACATCTTTGCTCATGTATGTCCAATTACTCTAGCACTGTTTGTTGAAAAACTATTTTTGCTCCATTGAATTGCTTTTGAAGTCTTGTAAAAAGTTATTTGAGCTTATTTGTGTGTGTCAATTTCTGGATATTCTGTTCTGTTTACTTTTATCTATGTGTCTGTATCTGTAAAAATGCACTGTCTGGATTACTGTAGCTATATAGCAAGTTAATATTGGGTGCAGCAATTCCTCCCACTTTGTTATTTTTAAAGGTAATTTTAACTGTTCTAAGTTCTCTGCATTTGCATATTAATTTCAGAGTGAGCCTTCTATGCCTGCCAGTAAAAAGTACAGAACAAAATCCTGCTGGAGTTTGACAGGAACTGCATTAAATCCAACAATCAATTTGAAATATTTACTATACTGAGTCTTTCAGTTCCTGTCTCTCCATTTTTTTAAGTCTAATTTGATTTTTTCATCAGTATTTTGCACTTTGTACCAGTTGATCCTGTATGTTGCCTTAAGCGTATATCAAAGTATCTCATTTCCTTTAGCACGATTGTGTTTTAATTTGGTTTCTGCAAAATTATTGTTAGTATATGGAAATGTAATTAATCTTTGCATACTGATCTTACATCATACAGCCTTACTGAACTCACTTGTTAGATCTAGAAATGTTTCATATGTCCCTTGGGATATTCTATGCAGCCGGTTAGGTTTTCTGCAAATAAAAGTACTTTTACTTCTTTTGTTCCACTTTGTATGCCCTTCACTCATTTTTCTCACTTTATTGCAGCGATTAGAAATTACAGCACTACATTGAGTATGAATGATGGGAGAAGATATCCCCCTTGCTTATAGTCTTAGGAGGCTAGTGTTCAGCCTTTCACATTTTAGCATATTAGCTGTAGATTTCTGTGTGTACTCACCTTACCAATTTTTTTGTAATTTCCCTCCATTCTTATGAAAAATTTTACCATGAAAAAGTGTTGGGTTTGGACACATACATTTATGAATCCATTGTTTTGGTCATATGATTTTTTTTATTAACTTTTGATATTGTGTTAATTGATTTTCAAATATTGAGCCAGTCTTGCAATAGTTAGAATAAAACCCACTAGGTATGCCATATAATTTTTATTCATTATTGGATTATTGTTAAAAATATCAATGCTATTTTTGCATGTAAATTCACAAGGTCTATTTTTCTGTCTTCTTCTTTCTTGCACTGTCTTGGTCTGATTTTGTGATCAGGAAAGTATGGCCTGACAAAATATATTGGGAAGTATTTTCTATTTTCTACTGGAGATTGTGTAAATTCAGATTTAATTCTACTTTAAATGTTTGGTACCCATCTCTAGGGAAATCATCTCAGCCTGGAGATTTTTTTTTTGAAGTTGTAAGCTAAGAATTCAATTTTATTACTTTACCTTGGTTAATTTTGGTGGGTAGGAATTTTTCAAGAATTTTTCTATTTCTTCCCAATTAAGAAATTCATGAGAATAAATGTATTTGTAGTATTCCCTTATTATCTTCTTTTTAAATGGCAGCATGATGTGTAATGACATTTCCTGCATGTCTTCTTTAGAAAATGTCCATTT
Organism: Manis pentadactyla; assembly: GCF_030020395.1. NCBI lineage: Eukaryota > Metazoa > Chordata > Mammalia > Pholidota > Manidae > Manis > Manis pentadactyla. The sequence continues at coordinate 860,309 of NC_080026.1, forward strand.
TGATCTTCTTTCCATTTGTAAACTGGATTGTTGGTGTTTTGCTATTGAGCTGTATAAGTACTTTTTATATTTTGGATATCAGTCCTTTATCAGATACATGATTTGAAATTACTGTCTCCCATTCCGTAGGCTGCCATTTTGTGGATGACATCCTTCACTGAGAAGATATTTTTTAGTTTAGTGTAGGCCCAGTTTGTTTTTGCTTTAGTTGCTGTACCAACAACTATCAATTTAAATCAAATTAATTATCAAATTAAAAAAAAATCACTGCCAAGACCTATGTCAAGGAGCTTACCACCTGTTTTCTTCTAGAAATTTTATGACCTTCTGATCTTACTTTCAACTCTTAAATCCATTTTGAGTTATTATTTGTGTATAATGTAAGATAGTGGTACAGTTTCATTCTTTTGCATATTTTAGATATTCAGTTTTTCGACATCGACAAGATGACATCACTTGTTGATGACAGTTCCTGTCCCTATTGTATGTTCTTGGCTTCTTTCACATAAGTTAATTGACCATCTATATGTGGGTTTATTTCTGAATGTTTTATTTTGTTCTATTGATCTGTTTACATACAAATACTATACTGTTTTAATTTTCTTTGCAATAGAGTAGAATTAGGAAGTGTGAGGCCCCTGGTTTGTTCTTCTTTCCCTAGTTTACTTCAGCTATTCTTTCGTGATTCCATACAGATTTTTGGGGTTGTTCATTCTATTTCTGTGAAAAGTAGTACTGGACTTTTGAAAGGGATTACATCAAATCCGTATACTGCTTTAAGAAGTATGGACATTTAACAGTATTAATTCCTTCAGCAAAGAATATTCTCCCACTTATCTGTGTCATTTAGTTTCCTCCCTTAATTTCTTGTAGCTATCAGTATACAGTCTTTCACATCCTTGGTTAAATTTATTCATAGGTATTTTATTATTTTTGATGCAATTGAAAATGGAATTTATTTCTTAATTTCTCATTCTAAGATTTCATCATTTGCATATGGAAATGCAAGATATTTTTGCATATTGATTTGAATCTTGCATATTACTGAGTTCATTTATTGCTTATACTATTGTATTGATGGAACCTTTAGGGTTTTCTCTATATAATATCCTATCATCTGCATATAATGACAGTGTTGCTTCTCCCTTTCAGTCCATTTGAATGCCTTTATTTCTTTTTCTTGCCTAATTGCTCATACTATTGCTTTCCAATACTGTGTTGAATAAAAATGGTGAGAATGGGCATTCCTGTCCCTAATCTACAACATTGTCTGTGGGCTGTCACATATGGCCTTTATTATGTTGAGACACATTCCCTCTATATACAATTTGTTGAGAGTTTTTTCATAAATGAATGTTGAACTTTTTCAGTTGATTTTTCTGAGATTATCAATTGATTTTTATTCATTTTGTTAATGTAGTGCATCACATTGACTGATTTGTGGATGTAGAACCAGCTTTGCATTCTTTTAATAAACCCCACTGATTATAGTGTATTATCCTTTCAATGTATTGTTTAATTTGTTTTATTAATATTGTACTGAGAATTTTTGCATTTATGTTCATTAAGGAGATTGGTCTATAATTTTTGTCTTGTAGTGTACTTTTCTGATTTTGGCATCAGAGTAGTGATGGTCTCATAAAATGAATTTGAAGGAGATCCGCCCTCTTCTATTCTTTGAAAGAGTTTGAGGAGGACAGGTATTAAATTCTTACTTGGATGTTTCCTGTAACTCCCTAGTGAAGCTGTCTTATCCTGGATTTTTGTGTGCTTAAAAGGTTTTGATTAATGATTCAACCTTCCTAGTAGTTGGTCTGTTCATATTTTCTATTTGTTCATGATTTAGTCTTGGTAGAGTCTGCATTTCTAGGATTTATCCATTTCTTTGAGGTTGTCCAATTTGTTGGTGTATATTGTTAACAGTAGTATCTTATGACCCTTTGCATTTCTCTGGTAAGTTATAATAACTTCTCTTTCATTTATGATTTTATTCATTCATTTGAGTCCTTTCTCTTTTTTTCTGGATAAGTTTAGCTAAAGGTTTGTTTGTCTTTTCAATTGATATTTTCTATTGTCTTTGCATTCTCTGTTTCATTTATTTCTGTCCATCTTTAGTATTTCCTTCCTTTGACTACCTTTGGACTTTGCTCTTATTTTCCTAGTTTCTTGAGTCATAAAGTTAGGTTGTTTATTTGAGACTTTTCTTGCATCCTGAAGCAGGCATTTACTATGATGAACTGCCCCCTTACAACTGCTTTTGCTACATCCCATACATTTTGCTATGTTATATTTCTATTTTGTTTGCTTCGAGGCATTTTTTTAATGTTTCTTTTGATTTCCTCCTTGAACCATTGGTTATTCTGTAGCATTTTTGTTTTTAATTTTCCACATATTTTTGAATTTCCATTGTGTGTGGGGGGGGGTTCTAATTGATTTCTAGTTTCATCCATTGTGGTCAGAAAAATATTTGATATGATTTAAATCCTCTCAAATTTAATAAGTCTTGTTTCTTGGCCTAACATTTGATCTACCCTGGAGAATATTCCATGTGCACTTGCAGAGGATTTGTATTGTGTTTCTTTTGGACGGAATGTTCTGTAGATATGTGTTAAGTCCTTCTGGTCTATGAGGCTGATGTTTCCTTATTGATTTTCTGTCTGGGTGACATATCTGTTGATATAAGTGAGGTAAGATCCTCTCTCTGTTGTCGTATTGTTACCAATTTCTCCCCTTTAGGTCTGTCAATATTTGCTTCATATATGTAAGTAACCCTGTGTCATTTCAGTCAATTTTGCCTCTGTTTTTCATATTGGGTTAATTATATTGGTCCATCCTTAAATTTACTGATTCTGTTCTCTATCTAATCTCCATTCTAATATTGAGCACATCCAATAAGGTTTTTTTTTCCTGTTATTTTATTTTTCATCTTTATAATTTGCATTTGGTTCATTTTTACAACCCTTATGTTTTGCTGAGGTTTTGGTTTTCCATTTGTTTCAAGAGACTTTGCAGTTGTCTACTGAACAATTTTTCAGGATGGCTATTTAAAAACGTTGCTGGAAGATTTGAACGAATGATTCATCTCAGTTTTCCTATGAGATGATCGTCTTTTCTATTTATGCTGCAATTTCTCAGGCTCTTTGTATGATGGGTAATTATCTATTCTGAGCTGGGCATTTTGGTTTTTACGTTAGGAACCCCCAGGTCCTATTTAAATGGCTTCTTTAAGCATGCAATCACTCGGTTTAGCTTTTGAACACAATTTTTTGGCCTATTTTTGTGGGCTGTGTTTCCAATGACAGTCACATTTCTAGAGTATTTTTCATGTGATTTCTGAACTTCATTCACCTGATGCTGCTTCCGCTCTTACTGGTCCCCGCTGACGCTGCCTGAAGGACTCCTGCCTCACGGAGAAGGGAGTCTCTGGCCCAGAGTCCCAAGGAGCGGTGGCTAGGCGGTCTTTGCGGCAGTGGGTCTCCGTTCTTGGAGCCGCGTGGCCACCTGCTGTCCGTGCGTGGGGTGGGGGGGTTAAGCCTGCGGTGTCACACGCAGGGACTGGGCGCTGGCTTTAGCATCGTCTCTACTGCGCCTTCTTCCCAACTGTGCAGTTTTCCTGGGTGAAGAAAGGGAGTCTCAGACCAGATGGTGAAGGAGAGCGCTTTCCACTTACTTCCATATTATCACCAGTGAGCTTTCCAGCTCACTGGTGTTCAATATTCTTACTTGACCATAATAATCATCTTTATATCTCCTTTTCCTCTATTTCTGAGCAAAAATATTTTTCTTCAGCTTAATTTTTATTGTAGTGTCCAATATGAGTTTAACAAAGATGCATATTATACCATTGTCAAAATGCACACATGTGCATACAAAATGAATTTTGATATTTGGCCCCAAAATCTGCATTACTCCTTCTAAATCGAAAAAAGGAACCAAATAATAAAACTAAAGGATATTGAACATTGTCCTTGATCTTTCCATGGAACTCACTTCGTGTCAGCGGGACTCCCGTTTGAGTGGGGCCGCGAAGAAGCCGTCCCGGGCCCCCTCGGCTGCTCGGTCTGCAGCCGCTGGGCCCCAGGCCTGGGCCGCCGTTCTCTGCCGGCTCACAAGCTGCAGGACACACGCTGGGTGGCTCCTTCAGTCTGAGCGTGGGCTAGAATCGCAGTATTTCCAGAATCCCTCGCCTGTTTCTTCCTGCAGCCTGCGGACACGGGGTGGAGGGAGGCCGGTCTCGCCTTCCCTCTGCTGTGCCATGGGTCTGGTGCCTGCCAGTCCCCTGAGGCTGTCTTTTGCATTAACTCCAGAGTTTATAGTTGGGGAGGAGCAAGAAGGGATGAGTCTGTCATCTTGAGTGGCCTGGAAGTACTTATGGCATATATATATATATATATATATGTATGTATTTAAGGTTTTTCCTGCATTAGTAGAAGAAGAAGATGAAGGAATTGCTCTCCCCCCAAACACTTGACATGCACGCTGACTGGGTAGCTTTATAACCACAGTCCTTTCTCCCCAGGAGAGGACTGACTGGATATATAATTTTCCTGAAAAAAAATATCATTTCTTGTTTTACATTCACCAGTTTATTCATTCTTATCTTGAACTTGCATGCATTCCAATTACCTGAACCCATTTTGATGTATTTTCTAAACTTAAGGGTGTGCATTTCTTCCACTTAGAGAGAGAAAAAAAAGTAAGTATCTGTTGTCAAAGGAGATTAATGTTTAGTTTTATTATTTGGTTCCTTTTTTCGATTTAGAAGGAGTAATGCAGAGTTTTGGGCCAAATATCAAAATTCATTTTGTATGCACATGTGTGCATTTTAACAATGGTATAATATACATATTTGTCAAATTCATATTGGACACTACAATAAACATTCAGCAGAAGAAAAATCTTTTTGCTCAGAAATAGAAGGAAAGGAGATATAAAGATGATTATTATGGTCAAGTAAGAATATTGAACACTGCAGTTATTTCATGTTCTGTCTTTAGAATGTTAATTAAGAGGAAATGGAGGACTAACAAAAATTAGAAAGTTTAAATGGTCAAAAAAGTATACTCATTTCTGGTCTAGAGAAAGAAGAAGTAGTAGCTTAATGTTTATAATGGTAGAAATTGAGAGTAGAAACCAAGTAATCCTAATTCTCATTCTAAATGTCTGAACCACTGAATACTCCAGGCATGTCACTGATATTTAAAACAAAAACAAATAGCGTCTACCTATCATGTATTTAGGATCAATAGACTTAATAAAAGTATTGAAAACCACTACACACAAAGCTTAATATAAGTAAAAGACTGAAAGAAAATAAGTACATCAACAGGTTAAATAGGCCAAAGAGATGAACAAAGAGCTGTTAACAAATTGGTGATCCAAAATGAGGAAAAATGGAATTGAATATAAAGAAATATTTAGAGAACAATTCATTTGGTTCATAAACCACTTGAGGACTGAGGAATTATATTCCACTTCCTTGAGAACCAGGTATATATATAAATTATTTGGAATTCTTTTTCAGGGGAGATTTGTATATTCTTAGCCATTTTATTTATTTATTCTATATGTTTTTATATCTTTCCAGAGTTACCAATATTTATTTTATAGCTTCGGTTACTTATTTTATTGTTCAAATTGGCCCAGACTTGGCCATTGGCAACTCTTGTGGTAGCTTCTGCACCCTTTCAACCTGCCTTATCATTGTTGTATTTTTCTTTAAAAAAAAAGCACTTGTTTACTTTCTTGAATGCCTGGCTTATGTGCCTTCTGTCTTGGTCTTAGAATCGGCCATTTTTCCTTCAGAGCTCTTGTTCCTTCTATCGAGAATGACAGTAGAAATTCAGATCAGGCTGTGTGGGGTGTATCGCTACCAGGGAATCGTTGCTTCTAGCCCACAGCTGAGGCCAGAATTGTGTGCATGTATACCAACTTGGGCATATATACATCTTTATGATATTTCTGTATGTCAGAGTAATGGTCCTTCAAAGACATGCACATGGTGATCTCTGGAACCTGTAGATATGTTACCTCACATGGATAAGGAACTTCACAGTTGTGATTAAGAACCATAAGAAGGAGTAATTAACATGGATTATCTAGGGGTCCCAGGGTAATCAGAGGGTGTACACAAAGGGAAGTTGAATGGGTCAGTGTCAGAGGAAAAGATGTGAGGATGGAAGGAAGAAGTGGAGTGAAATGTTGGCTTGTAAATGGAGGAAGGCGCTGTGAGCCGTGGGATCTAGGCAGCCTCTCTGGAAACTGAAAGACAGCAAGGGAATGGCTCTGCTCTTAAAGCCTCTGGAAGGAATTAAACTCTGTTGATGCCTTGTTTTTAGCACATTAAACCCATTTTGGAATCTCACATCCAGAACTCCAAGGCAATAAATGTGTGTTGTTTGAAGCCACTAAATTTGTGGCAGTTAGCAGCAACTAATACACAACATTTAGCTGAACGTGGCTTCCCACCGATGTTTCCGACTTTGATTTGCTGCTGCATGGATCACTCCAGCCTACTTACTCTTTTCTGTAATTTCTCATTCCGACTGTGAGAAGCTGGCTTCTTCACCTGCCATTCATTTGCTAAATTGTTCAACTCCAGTATACATACAGTAGTTTCAGAATTCTTAACCCACACATTGCGGGAATCAACTTTATTCAGTACTGATAGGGTGTGTACTTTCTTCTGACTCCAATCTCACTGACTCTTCTTATGTGCAAAGTTAATTAGCCCAATACTCCTTACCTTCAGGAGGAAGGCTGCATGCATTTGTAACACAGATTCTGTTATCATACTTGTATTCCATCCTCACATCCCTTGAGTTTCTAATGTTTTTACCTGCATACTTTAAATTTGTTCTTTGTACTGTAAGGTCTTGTGGGTTTTAACAAATGCACAATGTCATGCACTCACCATCAGGGAATCATACAGAACAGTCACCCCATGGTAAATAATCCTCTACGCTTTGTCTACTTACCACCTCCCATATACCTCTTAACCCTTAGCAAATGCTCATCCCTTTACTACTTCTGTAGAATACAGGTTTTTTAGATTTGCTTCCTCCTCCTGGTAGTAGGCACCTAACAGTCACGTGTCATTGCGTGGTGGGGGGGAGGGTGCCCCAGAGTTAATCCTCTTACCGACTGAAAGACATCGTGGTAGCCTCCCACTTTTCAAAATCATGAATAAAGCTGATGTAACTATTTTCAGGCAAGTTTTTGAGTGGAAATTGGTTTTCAAATCAGTTTGGCAAGTGATAAGGAACATGACTGCTGGACTGTATGGTGAAACAACATTCAGCTTTGGAAGAAACTTCTAAACTGCCTTCCAAGTGGCGTTCCCACAGTGAACAAGAGTTCTCAGCGTCTCATCCTCACCAGCGCTCGGTATTGTCAGATTTGGGGGGATTTAGTTCTTCTGAAAAGGGCTAGTAGTAAGCCATTATTGTATTTTGCATTTTCCTAATGACCAGTAATGTAAAGAAGGTCTTAATATACTTATTGGCATCTGTTTACCTTTGTTACGATTTGCAGACATTGCCCATGGCTCTTTGTTTTCTTATTGTTGAGACTTGAAAGTCCTTTATCAAATATCTTAATGCAAATATTTTCTCTCCTGAGGTTCGTATTTACAATCTCTTAGAAGTGCTCTTTAAAGAGAAGAGCTTTTAATTTTAATAAAGTAAACTTTTAAAAAATTGTACCGAACACGTCTTTTGTGTTCTACCTAAACATGAATCACAAAATCAAAGGTCATGAAGATTTTTTTCCAATGATATTCTCTAGAAGTGTTATAGTTTCATATTTTATTATTTAGGTCTCTGATACATTTTGAGTTAATCTTTGTGGGAGTGTCAAGGTTCACGTTCTGGTTTTTCACTGAATTGCCCTGGCATAATTTATCGAAAAGACTGCCACTCTTCATTGAATTGCCTTTGTGTCTTCATAAAAATTTGTTGACTGTATTTGCATGTGTCTATTTTGGACTCTCATTTCTGTTCTATTTATATATGTTTCCATTGTTCTTTAATGATCAGTGCAGCTTTATAATAAGTCTTTTGTCATAGGATATGAGTTTTCCAACTTTGTTCTTCTGCATCAGTGTTATGTTGACTATTTTAAGTCGTTGCCCATTTCATATGAACTTTAGAATCATTTTTCTGTATCAACAAAGTCACCTGCTAGGATTGTGATTGGGAAAACATTGAATCAACAGATCATGTCAGGAAGAATCGGTTTATTTATGTCTTCTTCAATCTGTTTTGTTGGTTCTTCAGATACAGATTGTTTACATAATTTATGAAATTTATACATAAGTATGTAAGATTCTTTGGTGTTACTATGAATGATACATTTTTTTTTTTAAATTTTAAACTCCAGTTGCTGATATGTAAAAAACAAATGACTTTTGTATACTGACCTTATTTTGCAACATTCCTATACTTAGTGCAAGGAATTCTTTCTCACTACTTTCGGATTTTCTACATAGACAATTTATGTGTGAGTAGAGATTTTTTTCTTCCTTTCAATTCATATATTTGTTTATTTTTTTTGTCTTATTACACTAGATAGGAATTTTCAGTATGTCGTTCAATAAGAATGGTGAAAGAAGACATTGTTGCCTGTATATAATATAATCCTGTAAATTAGGGGAAAGCATCCAGTTTCTCACTATGAAGAATGATGTTAGTTTTAGAGGTTTTGAAAATTGAAGTAAACTACACATAATATGAAATTTACCATTTTAACCATTTTAGAGTGACATTAAGCATATAAATAATTCTGCACAACCATCACTTTTATCTAGTTCCAGAATGTTTTCCAAACGGAAAACCAATTCCCAGTGAGAATTTAATCCCCATTCTTTCCCTTGGCCTCATTCCCTGAAAATACAAATTTCCTTTTTTCTCTCTATGGATTTGCCTATTCTGAATATGTCATATAAACAGAATTACACAGTATGTGGCTTTGTGTTTGGTCTGCCTCACATAGCACGATGTTTCTGAGGTCTCTTCCTGCTGTGCCGTGTGCTAGGATTCAATTCCTCTTTCTGGCTGAAGACTGCTGCACTTTGGGTGCTGTACTTCTTGTTTACCCGTTCACCCACTGATGAGAATTTGGCTTTATCCACCTTTTGCCTACTGTGAATAGTGCCACTCTGAGTATTTATGGGCAAGGTTTTGACATCTGTTTTCAATTCTTTGGGCATATAAGTAGAGTAGAAATGCTGAGTCAAAGAGTAATACTGTTTAATTTACTGAGGAACATAGCTGCAGATTTTTATAGATATGCTTTATCAAAATGAGGAAGTTAATCCTCATTTTTGAATTTTGTAAGTAATGGGTGTTGTATTTTGGAAAACATATTTTTAAACAGTTCTATTGAAATATAATTCACGTAATATACAATTTACCCATTTTAAATGTACAATTTAATTTTTTTTTACCATTTTCACAGATATGTATAACCATCAACATAACTTTAGAATTTCATCATCTCAAGAAAAAAACCATACCCTTTAGCTGTCATTAACACCCTACAATATCCCACTGAGCCCTAACCACCAAGAAATCTACATTTTATATCTCTGTAGACTTTCTTAATTATGGCATTAGTATGAGTGGAATCATATAATATGTGATTTTTTTGTAACTATTTTCTTTCAGTTAGCATAATATTTTCAAGTTTCATTTATGCTATAGCATATTCCAGTACTTCATTCCTCAGTGTGGTCGGACAATATTTCACTGTATGGTTATAACTTTTTTCACTCATTCGTTTATCAGGTTATGGACACTGGGGATGTTTCCCACTTTGGTGGTCATGGATAATGCTGGTGTAAACACTCAAGGAGGTTCTGTGAGGACATATTTTCATTTCTCTTGAACGTATATGAAGCAGTGACATTTCTGGATCACATAGTTACTCTGTGTTTAATCATTTGAGAAAATATCAAAATGTTTTGCAAGGCAAGTTCACCATTTTACGTTCCCCACCAGCTGAGTGTGAGGTCTAAGCTTTCTCCTTGCCAACCCATATGATCTGAGTTTATGATACCAGACATCCAAATGGGTGTGAAGTGATTTATTTTTATTTTAATTTGCGCTTTTCATGTGTTTATTGGTCACTCGTATACATTCCTGGAGAAATGTCTGTTCTGAATCTTCGCCAATTTTTAAATAATATTTGTCTTTTTTATTGAATTGTAAGATGTATTTTGGATTTTGGATACAAGCACTTTATCAGATACATGATTTACAAGTATTTTTGCCCAATGTTATTTGTTATTTCACTTTTTTGATGGGGTTTTTTGAAGCATACATTAAAGAAATGATGAAATATATTTTTTTTGTATGATATCTATACTAAATTCAAAATCATGAGGATTTTCTTTTAATAGCTATATAGTTTTAGAGATGTGCCATCACCAAAATGACATACAAAGAAGTTCCAGGCCCTCACTTCCCACAGAAACACTAAGTAAACAATAGCACACTGACTGAAAGAAATGAGTGAGATGCAAATTAATGGGAGGGCATCCCATGTTCATAGATTGGGAGACAATATTGCTAAGATGGCAATAACATCCAAAGAACTCTACAAATTCAATGTGATCCTTATCAAAATCCCATGACAATTTTTGCAGAAATAGAAAAATCCACTCTAAAATTCATGTAGAATCTCAAAGGACCCTGGCCAGTAAAAAAATATTGAGAAAGAAAACAAAGTTGGAGGTCTCACACTTCCTGATTTCAAATTTTTTATAAAGCTACAGTAATCAGCATAGTGTGGATACTGGCATAAGGAAATATAGGTATACACGCCAGTGGACTAGAATAGAGAGCTCAGAAATACACTCTCTCATAAAGAGTCAAATAATTTTCTGCATGGTTACCAAGACCTCAGTGGGAAAAGTACAGTCTTTTCAAGAAACGGTACTGGTAAACCTGGATGTCCCATACAAAAATGAAGAGCTATCAACTTATATCCTATACAAAAATTAACTCAAAGTGGATCAAAGACCAAAACACAGCTAATACTATAGAAAACCTCAAAGGAAACAGGGAAAAGCTTCATGACATTGATTTTGGCAATAATTTCTTGGATTTGACACTAAACACAAAGACAACAAAAGAAAATGTAAATAAATTGGACTATATCAAAATGCATATTCAAATACACCAAGGTTTATCTAATGAAGGTTTTCTATCCAGAATACACACACAGGTGTAACTAATAAGGGGTTAATATCCAGAATACACACAGGTACCCCCATCTCATTACACCTCCTCTTACTGCATTTTGTATATTGGCTTTTAACAAATGGATGATTTGTGCCAACCTGGCATGCAACAAGCCTATTGGCACCATTTTTCCAAAGCATTTGCTCCCGTTGTGTCTCTGAGTCCTATTTAGATTATTCTCACAATATTTCAGATATTTTATTGTTATATTTGATACAGTGATCTGTGATCAGTGACCTTTGATGTTACCATTTTAAATGTTTTGGGGGCTGTAAACCACCCACACAAGACCATGAGTTTCATCAATAACTGTGCGCTCTGACTGCTCTCCCGACCGGTGGTCCCCCACCGCTCTCCTCTCCTTGGGCCTCCCTATTCTCTGAGACACAAGAACATAGAAATTAGGCTAATCAATAACCCTGCAATGGCCTCTAAGTGTTCACATGAAAGAAAGGGCCACCGGTCTCCACTTTAAATCAAAAGCTGGAAATGAGAAAAGTTCAGTAAAGAAGGCAGGTGGAAAGCCGAGATAGGATGAAATCTAGGCCATTTGCACAAAACAAGCCAAGTTGTGAATTCAAGGGAAAAGTTCTTGAAGGAAATTACAAGTGCTGCTCAGTGAACACATGAATAAGAAAACAGAACAGCCTTATCACTGATATGCAGAAAGTGCTAGTGGTCTGCATAGATCTAACCAGCCACCACATTCACTTAAGCCAGAACCTCAGCCAGAGCAAGGCCTTGACTCTCTTCAACTCTGTGAAGGCTGAGAGAGGTGGATAAGCTTTGGGATAAAAGAGGTTAGTTCATGAGGCTCAAGAAAAGAAGCCACTTTCATAACAGAAAAGTACAAGGTGGGCAGCAAGTACTGACGGAGAAGCTGCAGCAAGTTATCCAGAAGGTCCCTCTGAGATACCAGTGACAGTGGTCACACTAAACATGGTAAGGAAGTTCTACAGCCTCTTTGCTGATATGGAGAAGGTTTCAGTGGTCTGGATAGAAGATCAAACCAGCCGTAAGAGTCCCTTGAGCCAAAGCCTCATCCAGAGCAAGGCCCTGACTCTGATCAATTCCATGAAGGCTGAGAGAAGTGAAGAGGCTGCAGAATAAAAGTTGGATCATGAAGTCTAAGGAATGAAGTATATCCGTGACATAAAAGTGCTGATGGAGAAGCTGCACAAGTTATTCTGAATATTTAGTGAAGACAATTAATAAAGGCGGATACACTGAACAATGGATTTTCATTGTGGAAGAAACAGCCTTCTATTGGAAGAAGATGCCATCCAGGGCTTTCATAGCTGGAGAGGAGAAGTCAGTGCCTGGCTTCAAGGCTCCTAAGGACAGGCCGAGTCCCTTGTCAGAGGCCAATGCAGCTGGTGAGGTTAAGTTGGTTAAAGCCAGTGCTCATTTACTATTCTGAAAATCCCAGGGCCCTTAAGAATTATGTTACATACACTCTTCCTGTGCTCCGTAAAAGGGAAACAAAGCCTGCATGACAGCACCTCTGTTTGCAACATGGTTTACTGACTATTTTAAACCCACTGTTGAGACCTACTACTCAGAAAAAACCCACAAAGAATCCTTTCAAAATATTTCTGCTCATTGAGGATGCACCTGGTCACCCACGGGCTCTAATGGAGAAGCACAATGAGGTTCATGTTTCCATGACTGCAGCCATGAATCAAGGAGTAATTCTGATTTTCAACTTTTATTCTTCAAGAACTATATTCCATAAGATGATAGGTGCCATATGGAGTGATTCATAAGATGAATCTGAGCAAAGTCAATTAAAAATCTTCTGGAAAAGATTCACCATTCTAGATGCCATTAAGAACATGCATCCCTCATGGGAAGGAGTCAAAATAGCAACATTAGCAGGAATTTGGAATAAGTTGATTCCAGCCCTCATGGATGACTCTGAGGGTTAAAGACCTCACTGGAGGAAATGACTGCAGGTGTGGTGGAAACAGCAAGAGAACTGGAATTAGAAGTGGAGCCTGAGGGTGGGGACTGAGTTGCTGCAATCCCACGATACAGTTTTAACAGATGAAAAGTCGTTTCTTAAGGGTGAGCAAAGAAAGTGGTGTCTTGAGGTGTAATCTGCTCCTAGTGAAGATGCTGTAAGGATTGGTGAAATGACAACAAGAGATTTAAAATATCACATAGACTTAGTTGATAAGTTTACCAACTGCAGAAGTAAAGCTGGAATTTGACAGGATTGACTCCAATTTTGAAAGAAGTTCTACGGTGGATAAAATTCTATCAAACGGCACCATGTGTTACAGGGAGATTGTCTATGAGAGGAAGAATCAGTCCACGTGGCACACTCACTGTTGTCTTACTTTTCAGAAATTGCCACAGCCACCCCAACGTTCAGTAAACACCACCATGGGGTAAATGGAAGTTTTCACCCAGAACATTCAGAATTTCCCAGCTGGCCTTAGGCCATTTGCATGCCAATGGATGTTTGCTACAGCAGAACCTCTAGTCGATCCAGGGCTAGGGGTGGGCAGAAAAGAGCCATCACCTTCCCTGCTCTGTTCCTGGGACCGAACTGGTCTGGGGCCCGTGAGTCACTAGGGACCCACCCGTGGAATTCCTGCTGGAAGGGAGGCAGGGGAGAGAGCCTGGGGGACGGACAGAGCAGGCTGGTAGTGGGCCTGAGTGAGTTGTGGTGCATGAACCCCTTACCCACTCCACCCTTCCCCTGGTCTGGCTTCAGCTTCACCAGATTCCAGGAACGCTTCCCGGCTGCGGACCACCATACTCTTGGAGCCACGACCTTCCTGACCCGTCAGCAGCCATCATAATGAAGACAGGAACCTCCATCAGCAAAGAGAAAAGAATTCCTTGAAAGCTCTGCTTATTGTCAGCATTTGTTGGCAATAAAGTGTTTTTGTATTAAACTGTGCATGTTTTTATTTAGACATAAAGCTGTTGCACACTTAATAGACTATAGTCTAGTGTATGCCCAGGAAGCCAGAAAATGCATTGAGTCACCTTTTTTTTTTGCAGTGGTCTGGAACCAAAAGGTAGTATCTCCGAGGAATGCCGGCAGAAAGGACCTCTCTGCATGGTTTCTGTTGAGAAGTATCCTGTACTTCTCATCTGTGTTCCCCTACTGCTAATGTTTCAAAATTGTCTTTTGCCTTTCGAGACTTTTCTCCTTTCTGTTGCTTTTCTGCAGTTTGAATAAACTAAGCCTGGATGCATGTAGAGTTCCTGTTCCTTTTCTGCTTGGTGTTCCCTGAGAGTTTCTGGATCTGTAGTTAGTGTCTGCCATTGATTTAGGAAAATGCTCAGCCATTATTGTTTCAAATATTTCTTCTGATCCATCGGTTTGTTTTCCTTCTGGCATTACAAATAACCGTCTGTTATACCTTTTGAAATTTTATATCCTATTGATTTTGTTTTCATTCTTTTTTCTCTTTCTACTTCAGGTTAGGAAATGTCTATGGATTATCTTCAAGGCCACTGTTAGTTTATTTTGCTGCATCAAGTTAACTATTGAGCCCATGAAGGACATTTTTTTTATTTCTGTTACAATACTTTTTATTTCTAGCATGTTTTGTTCTTTCTTTAGTTTCCATCTCTGTCTACATTTCCATCTGTTTCTGTGTGTTGTTTTCCATTGAAGCCCTTAACACATTAATGATAGTTATTTTGAACTCCCTAGTTGGTGATTTCACCATCTGTGCCATATATTAGTCTGGTTCTGATGCTTGTTTATCCCTTTAAACTGTAATTATTGCCTTTTGCACACCTATCATTTTGTTGTTTTGTTGTTCAAAGGGGACATATTGTACGGCTCTAGGAATTGACATAGAGAGGTTTTTAGTGTGAATATTTATGTTAACTGGCCAGAGGGGCCTTATTTAGTGTTTATCTAGTTTAAAATACTAGAAATGGAGAGTGAAGCAAAGAAGAGCAGTTGTTCCCTTGGATAAAGTTGGGTTTATTATTCAATACTCATTATCAATACATATCTGCAGGATATGATGAATAGAGGAAGGTGGCATAGGGTGAGATAAAATTAATATTAAAAAATAGTTTGACAAAGACTTCCAGATTAGCTCCAACATGTAAAGAGCTTGGAAATTGTCACTCCTGCAATTAGTATTAGAAAGAGCTGCACAAATTGAAAACCAAATGATTCCTCCTGGGCTCAAACTGGAAGTGAGAGAAGCCTCAGAATTCTCTGGTGTTCTCGTCTATGTCTCCACTTAGCTTCGGGGTTTCCTAAGGACTTCCCGGAGAGCTTGTGGGCGCTCAGGCTTTTTTCTGGCTGTAACCCACTTGTTTATTTCACTAGGTCACTGGCGGTGTGGTGGCATGGAGGCGTAATGCTATGTAATATTTTGATTAAGTAGCAGTTTCTGCCCCTTGTTGACTAGTCTTTTCTCAAGGGAAACAGGAAGGCTGGGGGGTGGGAGGAGTGGGACCCGTGCTCTTCCTCTGGCTGGTCAGAGCTTTCCCTAGGGTGTAGGCCTCCTGTGGGGTAGCCTCCCTGTGTATTTCACAGCAATTGTTCCTCTCCTTTCCCCAGGAGAGCCGTGAGATCTTTCTCCCACCATCATGAGAACCAGGGGAGGTTCCTGGAAGCACAGCCCTGGAGGCACAGGGTCCCCCTCGGACTCCCGTCCCCAAGGAGCCTCTGCTCTCTTGCTGACTTCTACTCCAGACCCAGCACTTCTCCCCAAATCGCCTCTTCCGTGTTCTTCCTGGGTTATGCCTCCAGTGGCGCTGGTCCAGGTGGGCAGAGCTCACTGGTTGTGTACCTCTGGATGAGACGTCCTCTTCAGAATTTTTTAGTGCATTTTAGGGTTAATGGTTTTCTTGGCAATCTGCATTCTCTTTTGAGCCCAGGAGGAATCATTTGGTTTTTAGTTTGTGCAGCTCTTTCTAATACTAATCGCAGGAGTGACAATTTCCAAGCTCTTCACATGTTGGAGCTAATCTGGAAGTCTTTGTCAAACTATTTTTTAATATTAGTTTTTATCTCACCGTACGTTACCTTCCTCCATTCATCATATCCTGCAGATATGTATTAATAATGAGTATTGAATAATAAACCCAACTTTATCCAAGGGAGCAACTGCTCTTCTTTGCTTCACTCTCCATTTCTAGTATTTTAAATAAAACTGTCCCTCAGGGATTCTTGTAGCTTCTGGCATTTTGAAGTCATTCTCAAACGATGGTGCTCCTTCTCCAGAACGTGTGGGGACCACGTTGTATTTCTCCCACATGGGCTTTCCTTATCCTTCCTCCCTATGTCTACAATTCAGTATCTTACTTTAACAACCATTTTGAATACATTTTGGGACACCTTTCTTTCTCAAAATATACACATTTCAAAAGAACTTGTCCATGTTATTTAACAGATTCCAATATTCTCTGTGACCTTAAGTAAAGGGCAATTCTTATCAGTGCTCTAGTCATTGAACTGGATTAATGAGTCACCCTCAGGTCCAGCCAGTCCCGGGGACCCACACAGTTCTCAGTTTTACAAAATGGTTCTCATAGAAGGCTTGTCTGGGTAAAGCCTGAGAGTTGCTTTGGAGGTTGTCTATGTCCTTGAATAAAGAGTCAGTCTCTTCTATTTGGAGGCTGCCTTCTTCACTGACATCCACATATTTGAGAGAGACTCTCCAAATAAAGAGAAATACACAAGGAAATAAAGGAAGGGAAGGAAACTCCACTAAGCTGCCAGGTTGGTCTAATTGGTATTGGTGCACACATGATGAGAGATGTGGCCACACAATTGTGTCTACACCCCACAGTGAGCTATCAGCAGCCATTACAGGACGTACGTCTTCTTCATCTCTGGACTCCGTTTACCAGGACCCTCCCTGGAAAACTTCTCATGAGCATGATGATCCCCATATATGAGATGTTTCCTTCATTTCTGAAATGAACTGAGACAGATTCTGGCAATAGTTAAACTAGGTTCAAACAGAGCCAGTAAGATTCTATATCCTGGAAACTTGAATTGGAAATTTACTCATCTCATTTGTTTATGAATGACTAGCAAAATGGCAATATGAGTGTTTGGACATGCATGTGAGCATCAGAAACAACTAAAGATATTCTATGAAGACTGAGGGATGAATCAGACACTCAGACAGAAGTGAAGGTGCAAGAGGGGGGAGAGAAGATAAATAGACAGAGACAGAGAGTGGTGAGGAGCCGTGACCGTCGGCGCTGCCAGCATCGGCCCCCGGGTGAGCTCCCTGCCCGGCCCTACCATGCTGCCCTTACAGCCCAGGCGTGGGCAGCCTTCCAGGTGACAGGACCCTTCTGGTTTAGCCCGGCTGCGTGTTCTCCTGTCAGTGCCCAGGGGACACTTGGTCAGGCTGCCTCTGGTGCTTTGCTCAGCTGCTGTGTCAGTAGCAAACGTGTGCCCTCTGGATCCACGTGGGGTCAGTGGGGGGCCAGATGCCACCCCAGGATGGGACATCCCGACAACTCAGGAGTAAGAAATTCCCTCACTCAGACTGTAAAAAGTTTACTCCCATTCAGGTTTGACTGTTTCTACTCTGCTCCCAAAATAGTTAGATCATAAATATTTAATACAATTCCTAGGTAGTGTGCTTTTAAGATTTTTTTCTCCCCAGTTTCAGAAGAACTAGGCTTACAACCAAGGGAACTAATTAATCACAACATATGTTAGATGTATAACCTACACTCTCCCTAAGAACATATTTTTTAAAGGAGGAAGAATATGAAATATATCTTCGACTCTTAATATCATTCAAACAGAATAATCAAATCAGTGGCATATGACGATGTCAGGAGATTTTTTTCCAAACAGTGTAAGATTTTTAATCCCACTGTGGATCTTGGGAGGTTAACACCAGTGAGTTTATGAGATCCCTCCAGTTTGTAAGGTATATTCAGATTTTTCTTGCAAAATTAATTTTATTCAGGCTCATTTCTTTGTTAAGCAGCCACAGATGGCAGAGTTGTAAAAATGTGTATAATGCAAAGGTGCTCCAGTCTGATCATTCTTTGGCATTTTCCTTACAAGGTGTTGCTTTCTCCATCAGACTCAAATGTCTTCTCTTTTACTCCTTGAGAAACAGTTTCAAAAAAATTTCAGTAATGTAAGTGGCTGAAAGCATAGATGTATTTCAGCTTCAAAGAAATGCTATTCTTCTAAACATCAGTCACTTACTAAGAGGCAATAGACATGAACACTTAGTCTTTCTCCCACCTGTGCAGCCCAGAAATCTAAAGCAACACTGGAGGGAGAAGCCCTTGGGCATGGGGGTGCTTCCTTTGTATTCTGAGTTTTATTCCTGCTCATATTTATGATGAGGTTTTAAAAACGATTTCCAAGAAAGTAGCTTTAATGGGACTTTAAGGGTCTTTATACCTGACAGGAGTTTTTGCTTAACATTCCTGTTTTGTTTTGTTCTGTTCCAAGTTGTAAGCACTTTCACATTTACTTCAGCCCTAAGCAAGGATGGTTACAGTCTTACCCTTAGAAAAAGAAGTATCTCTGAATAAATGCATTTCCAGGAGGCCTGGGAGACATGAAATAAGTTTACTCTAATAGGCTGTGTGACACCTGAACTTAGCAACATATGTACTTAATATGTAGTTAGTATGCTTACCTAACTACATATATATTTTCCGAAGACCAGTACTTTGAGGAGTCTTCTATTCCAATAAATTAAACAGCATTTCCTTAGGCAGACACCACTAATATCTCAGTAGAGATTAGCAACTCTTTAGGGGTACTAAAGCAGGTTCTCAGGGAGGAGAGCAGTGTTGAGGGACTATCACACTGTGACCTCAAAGGGACAGAAAGGGCACCAAAGACGAGCTCGTCAACCCCGGACCCTTGCTGGTGACCATCCCAGGCACAAGCCAGCCTCTCAGTCCAGTTCACCCATTTTTGAGGACCAGAGCCCTTTGCCTGAATGGTCCTTATTCAGTGTCTGCATGCTGACCACTTTCATCATTTCTTTTGTTCAGCACACAGTAGTGTTTTAGGTCCAAATATGCTTGAAAGAGTTCAGAGCATGTCACCCCAAAATATGCCCCTTTGACTTATTGATTATACTGAGGTGAGGACTTGGGAAACAGCAGGTGCAGAAGGGCACTCTGACCCCCCTCGATATTCCTGAGATGAGACCCCTGATGAGAGGTGTCCTCCCTGTGCCTGGAGGAAAGTAGCACTCCTACCATCAGGATGAGATGGGACAGAATCTCTGACAAGCTGTCCCGGCTAAGATACGTCCCATCTCCCTTCAACCTCTCGACAGTCACTTTCTGCAATCCCCTCCCTTTTCCCACCCAGTAGAGAAGCATGAGATTTCTACCGTTTCTTTGGTGCTTCACCCTTTGAGAGCTCATGGCAGGTGTGACTTGTGTAAATGTGTGCGCTCTTCTCCTGTTACACCGTTTAATTTCAGTTTAATTCTCAGGTCCAGCCAAAAGACTCTAAGAGGATATGGGTGAAATTTTGCCCCTCTTACAGCACAGATGCTCTTAAGTTGGATACGTGGAGTCACCTGTTTTGCTTTTTAAAAAAAGTTATTCAAAATAAGCATAACGAATATGAATGTATGCCTATTAAATAAAATGTAACATGTAAAATCAATTGAAGAAAAGTTTGTTTTCAGATTCACCATAATCCCATCACCCCATATCAGAATGAAACAGCTCCTTTGAATCTGTCTGCTGGTCATCCTTCTGCACATAGAAACAGTGTCCTGACTTTCACGCCACTGTATTTCAAGTGATGTTCAGTGCTTGCATGGTTGTGTGGAGAAGATTTCTAACATATACATCCTGTTCTGGATGCAAAATTACCATAGATTTCTTAACTCTTTCGCTAAAATTTTGTTTCCAATAATTCTGTCTTGAACAGAGAAAAATTGACTTTTATGTGATTATGATACTGGACATATTCCTTCAAATGGAACCACTGTCTAAGAAAAGAAGTATAGTGTTTACTAAATTTTGTCTAATCTAACGACTTCTCACACTTGATGATTTTGTGCTCTGTCCTTATTAACATATGTAACAGTTTAATTATGCCTAAACTTTGGGGGATTATGGTTTTTTCTGAGAATCTTTTAAAAACCCAGGATGGACAAAATTTAGGTTTATTTTAATTTGCATTTTTTTCTGCTATTATATCCTGTATGTTTCTGAGTTATCTATTCCTTCGTCTCTACCCCTTTAGAACACCACTGACTTAAATTCAGAGATTTTTCCGGCATCATTGACATGGGCACTAAAGTACCTTCTGTGAAATGATGAGACCCTTGCAGAGGACAGACGCACAGACCCAGAGATCAGGGCACACCCGGGAACACACAGGCAGACGCGTGGCGTTCTAGGGCGCTGCCCAGGGTCCCAGCAGGATTTCAGGGCACACCAGAGGGGGGAAACCGCAGCCCGAGGTGACAGCACAGCGCACCACTGACGCGGGTACAGCCCCGTCTTTTCAGCCCACCTCTGCTGCTGACCTCACGCCAGCTCGCAGCAGGCTCCCGTGTGCTGTGTCCCGCCTCTGCAGGGAGACGTCACGCAGGGTGGAAGGAAGAGTCAACACCATTCAGAGTACCTCCCTGCTGTCCAGTTCTGACTTTATTAGGAATTGACTGAAGGACTGTGGGAGGCAGTTGACCTCAGTTCATTTTCCTGCCTCTAATTTGTTCATCTTCTCCGCTGAGAACCATCACCCTTCTTGTCCAATAAAGGCTGAGGCCTGAGCCAGAGCCAGAGACATTTGCATATAAAAGGAGAATGATTGTCATGGTGCATAGATTACTCATTTTATCAATAATACTGAGCCCTTAAGGGACATGGGGAGCTAAGAAACCTGCACTCTTCACTTCTGTCTTGATGCTTCCTTTGAAAGACCTACTTGCTTTAATGAGTGGACGGCCCTGTGCTAAATGCTTCGCTTTAAATACTGTTACTCTTTCCATTTTGATGACTTCTTGATCTAAGAATTACCTTCCCAGAGGTGAGGGAACTGGACCCTGAGGTGGTCAGTGTCTTGGGACTATTCAAGTGTGACGCTGCCGACGGGGCGGCCGAGCATCTAGGCCAGGCCTTCTCTCCTGAACCGCTCCAGCGTCATTGTTCAGGCTTCAACATCAGTGAAAACGGAGAACTAGTAACTCTATAAAAGCCCTTAGACCATCAGTATCTTAGGTTGGGTTCCCAGGGACAGACTCCGAGATAGAGAATAGTATGCAGAGATGGTATTAGGAATTGTGCCCAGAAAAACACACGTGTGGATTGAATAACAGGACCGGCAGATGGAGAAGCAGAAAAATCAGTCAAACAAAGGATTGGCAGGTTCTGCAGGGAGACAGGATCTGGATCGGCCCACCTGTGGGTCCCACCTTCAGGCCAGCGAAGAGGCCTCATAAACTCCATATGAACTAGACAGGGTGCAGACGGCTGCCAAGGGGAAGGAATGATCTTAGGTGGGCCAGATTTTCCTTAATTGAGGGAAATTCTTTCTCCTGGCGCACCATGGCTGCCAGGACAGTTCGTCACGTACCGTTTGGATTGACCTTTTTGCATAACACATATCAGGAGCACCTCCTGCAAAATCCTGGCCAGGGCTGTTTCACGGGGAACTTATAAAAAGACAACATTAGTTGGACATGTTATATATTTTGTCATGGGCTGAGTTATGTCCCAATAAAATTTGCATGTTGAAGTCTTGGCCCCGTACCTCAGAATGCTTCCATAGCAGGAGACGAAGACTTCAAAGATGGGATTGAGTCAAAATGAGGCACATATGGCGGGGCCCTAATCCAGTGTGATTGGTGTCCTCATATGAAGAGAACAACACCAAGGCTGTGCACAGCATGGAGAAAGGGCCCCTGAGGACGGCAAGAGGGGGTGTCCACCAGCCCAGGAGAGAATCCTCAAGGGAAACCAGCCTGCTGGCACCTTGACTGCAGGCTTCCAGCCTCCAGAACTGTGAGAAAATTAATGTCTGCTGGTTAAAGGCTCAGGCTGTATAATATCTATTATGGGGATTCTCGCAGGCGGCAGCGCCGGCATCTCTGTCCCAGCAGCTCCTTCACCTCCAGCTGCACCTAATGTCTGCATCTTAAAAGCAACTTTCTACTTTTGAGTTGTGTAATTGTGAATAACTCAGTTTAGTTTTACTTCACGTAAGTGTTGTCTTGTTGCATTGTTTTACAAATAGAAGCATTTGTGGTCTGCATCCTTAGAGAAGAAAGAACTTTGATTCATATAGAAGGAATTGTCTTTGCAAAGTTAAAATTGTTGCAGGATATTTGAGTGCCTTCTGTAAAGTGCAGCTAACATGAGAGGGAAGAAAAAGAAGAGAGTGGGAGGTGAACAGTTTCGATGAAGATCTGTTACAAGGAGTATCAATGTCCCTGTACAGACAGCACCCAGGCCCGTGGGAGGGAGGAGCCCTTGGGGGTGTCACCAGCTTATATTCAGAGTGACTGAATCAGAGACGGCGGGGTGGGCGGGCAGAAACGTCTCCACTGGAAACAGTAGCTAAATGCTGGTTCCTGCACATAGTTAAATGTGAAGAATACCTTCTATTGATGTGCTGATTTAATATTTGTTTTCTGCCTTCAAATGCAGTCTAAGAACTATAAACTTGGGGTGCCCCAATGAACAAAGAAAAAGTCTCTGTTTTCCATGGAATTATAATCTAGTGCTGAAGTCTAATGAGTAAATTTTTAAAAGCATAGTTTGTATCATTGAAGCCGAATGGGTGCATGGATGGCTCCGGGTAGCCCCGAAGGGGACCTGCTGTCCGGAGCAGGGAATGAGGTCGCCCTGCCACCCTCTGCTCACAAGCAGGGTCCAGGGCTTTGTTTTTGTCCTTGTTTTTCAATTAATAACAACTCTAATTGGAATATTTAACAGCTTGCAAAAGCGAATTTAATTAAATGTGCTGCAGTCTAAATAAACCTTTTTTATGTGCACATTTGTGAAATTCTGAGAAATAAACCTACTTGCCAGATACTCCTGTCTTTGGAAATTTAAACAACTCTGTACACCATGTAGATCCGCCTCTGGAGTCAGGCAGGCAGGACGCTTGCCCCATTTCCCTCACATGGCGTGGAGGGCATGTGCTGCTGCCTGGGCAAGTCTGTTCCGGTCCCTCCGGCTTTGCCTGCTCCTTCTAGTTTGTCCTTTCTCGTAGGGCGGCCCTAACGGATCCCTCAACCGCCCCCCCCCGAGGTTACACTGCCCACCGTCAGTTCTAACTCATATTTGAAGATGGTCAGAATGTCTATCCCAGGTCTCTCTCCTAAGCTCCAGACACTCCTATAGATGCACATTCTTGAGTATCTCGTGGGTCTTCAAAGAGGCAGAGGCCAAGTCAAAGAAGTCAGCTCCCTGCCCCAACTTCCCAAATCTGATCTTCTAGGTCCCTTAATGAATTCTGTGAAAGGTGGGACCCACCCTGGACACAACGCTTCCCCATTACATGTGCACAAGATGTGTAATGACTCGGACTGAAAAAGAAAAATATTTTGCTGTCACGAAGCAGTTAGACACTGATATCTCCGAACAAAATGCAACTTCGCTCCCTGAGGCTGTTCAAGGGCCTGGGCCCCATCGAGCCATTAGGCCGGCGCCACAGGTGCATCCAGGCAGCGGTGGGGAGGAAGAGGTGCGGGGAGACCAAAGACTCCTGGAAGGGTCCCATTATTTCTCACATGTGCTGTCAAGATTGGACACCTCTTCTATCCTTTCACAGCCATAAGCTCAACTGTCAGTGTTCTCTGCTCTCTCAGTCTCCCCACTTGAAAACAAGCTAAGATTAAAAACTGTATTATATTGTAAAGCATGCATATGCCTAGCACACTACCAAGAACACAAAGTTTAAATACCTTAGTGTATAAAAATGCAACTATTTTTCCATGCATTTATTGGTGCAATGACCATGCTTTGAGTGTCTACAGTATGGACAGTGTCCTAGGAGCTGGGGACATATTAGTGAACAACACGAACTGTTCCCTCAAGAAGCTTATACATTAAAGGATGGAGACAAGAAATACACAAATCAACAGGTCAGTTGGTGAAGTTACTGGTAAGGCTAAGGAAAACAGAGAATGGAGGACAGGGCTGTTGTTCTGTGCAAGGTTCTCAGGGAAGATCTCATTGAAAAGGTAGCATTTGAATAAAGACTGACTAGAGGGCAGGATGCAGTGAGCCTTGTAGATACCCCAGGGAACAGCATTCTGTAGAGAGAACAGCAGTGCAAAGGTCCTAAGGAGGAAACATTTTCTAGATTCACACTGCAGTAGGCTGAAGCCTGAAGCATGTCAACATTCAAAGTGTGTTGAGGAGGAACCAGATGAAGACTGGAGAGGACTCACACATTTTAAAGAACGGATGGAGTCTTAGGAGTTTAGAAAATCATTAAAATGGAAGCAATTAGCATATGCTAAATGCTCTTAGAAACTTAAATATGAATTTGAACATCTGCTGTTGGATTTAACAGTGTGGATATCATCAGAAACATTAGAAGGACTCTGTCCATGCGGGTCAAGGAAAACACCCGGTTGAAGGCTTTCCAGGGAGAATTAGAGAGAAGGGTTTGAAGTTAGGAAGTTTGGTACTTTGGGGAGCAATTTTGTTGGAAATGTTATTTAAAAAATAGGAGCAACATCAAATGGAGTGTAGATGAAATATTTTTAACATGAAGAATATTATAGCATTTGAAGCCAGGAAAGACCAGCAGAAAGGAAATACTGATGATGAAGTAAGGGGGACACCAGTGGGTTCAATGCCATGCAGCACAGAAGAATGGTTGCATGGAATACAAGTAAAAAGCTTGACCTATTTTAGTGCATGCACAGTTCATCCCTGGAAAATCAAGGAAATTCAGAGTAAATGAGTACAGGTGTAGCTATGAGTTCTTAGAGGGAATGTGAACCATATAGGGACAATGCAGGAAAGTGGGTATATGGAACGGTGATGATGTGCGGATGGCCTTTTCTGACTGCTTCCTGTCTCCAGGAAACTAGGAAGCAATGTGATCAGCTGAGAGTGAGCATGCTGGAGGTTCACCTGGAAATGTGGAACCGCGAGTGGGTGAAAGTCATGAGATCACATGTCAGGCAGACTCTGCATCAAAGTCAGAATGTCATCCGGCCGCCTGCTCCTTCCTGGTCCAGGCTCAGCTCTGGTGCAGATGCAGACGAGGCGGAGAGCCACATGCAGCCGAGGCTGGGGGACCGCGTGCGATGCAGAGCGGAGGGGTCGAGGGAAGGCCTTTGCCCAGAGTGATGGGAAAGAGAAGCCCGAAGCTCGACAGACACGCGGGTTGGTGGGTCAGTGGGTTGTTAGGAAGGTGGCTGAGCACTGAGAGGGGCGAAGGGAACTTTCAGCGGCTGACCGCTGGCAGCTGGAGGGGGGATGATGAGTCACCGTTTTGACAATTTTCCTCGTCTTATCCCCATTCATAATGAAAAGGCAGAGAATTTTGATGATTGTGAAACATCGCTACAGACTAGCACAGCAGTCACAAGCCCCTCCTACAGAGGGAAATGGCGCAAGAGTTAAATGCGTCCCGACGGCCCAGTCCCTGCAGCGAAATGTGCCTTGACAGCCCCTCAGTTCGGTTCCCATCCTGTGGAAGTGATTGCTGTTGGTGATGGAAAAGAAAGTCCTAGAGGAAGGGAATTATCTTTTCTATGCCTCTTTAATTCTAGGTTCTATACATGTTAAGGAGGAATAAAGCAACACACACAAAACAGCTATTTAAATTAATGAGCATTGCTATGTTCTAAATACTTGTACCTAATACATGTTCTTCTATTCATAAAAACTTGGAAATAATTGTTCCAGAAATCCTTGAACACAAATTGCTAATTTCCAACATGGATATAATTTCCTCTTGATTCTTACCATTTAAATCATGAAATATGTCTATTTATAAAAATGTATATGCATATTTTTTACAGGAGAATATTTCAAATTAAGACAAATTCTGATATGGCAAGTATTTTTGTGTGTAAAGAGACCATTTGCACAACTGAGATGTAAAGCTGAGTGAAATGTAAGGGAATGAGTTTATTCTATGTGTGGACAGTTAAAATCACTGTCATCCTTCCTGTCATGAAAAACGACTGAGTATCCAAGCAGAAGCCACGTGATACGGTGGGAAGACTGGGATGCAACTGGGGTAAAATTGTGCCTTAACTGTTTTTTTAAGCCTTAATTTTATCATTTATAAAATAAGAAAATCCCTCTCTTCCTTTCTCTGGGAGGGCTTATATTTTATAGAGAATTAATAGATATCTTTAGGTATATTTTTAATGTTAAGTAAGGTTTCAATAAAAGCTTTAAATATATATAGTATTTAGCTTACTCTATTCTGACCATTAACCATAAGCCAGCCCTTATTCTACCAGATCAAACATTTCACTAAAACATTCAATATCCAGATAACCTCAGGGAAGAGTGAAAACAGCACTTTGAGCGTTCAGGAGTGGTTTCCTACAAGATTCTCCCCACACCACACACTAGAATAACCAGTAGAGGATGCAGCATAATTTATCTGTTCTTGAAATTTACATAAATGGATTCATATTACTATAAGGAAACTTCTGTGTCTGGCTTTCATCGTATCAGTATTTGGTTTGTGAGTTTTCATCCAGGTTGTAGCAGATAATGTAATTTATGTATTCTTTTGATTCATACGTTTTCATTAGATGCACATACCAAACCTGATTTATCCCTTCTGGTGGTAAAGGAGATTTAGTTTTACCTCAGATGGTCAGGTCCTATCTGTTATCATTCATATTTAGATCGACTATTGCTTTAATTCCCCTCTGTTCATCACATTCCTTCTACCCATCTCTGCGGGAGGGATTCCTTCTGAGGGGTATGAGACGGCTGAACAGGGCAGTCGGCGACGGACTGATGAGACTGACAGAGGGTTGCCGGTCACGTACAGCACGAGGGAGGAAGTCATGCCACCTGGTGCCACTCAGGCAGAGTGTATTCCCAGGGGCTTGGGGGGTAGGCGTAGAAAGAAGACAGTGTGCTGACCCCTGGCTCTGTGGGAGGATGTCGCCGTTACCTTGCTTGGGGATCCTGGGGTCTAGAGGAAGGAGGAGCCTGCGTCAGGGATAAGCAGGAACTGTGCGTGGTCCCCTTGGTAAGAAAGGATGTTTGGCTGGGGGACCTTTCCCAGGGAGCAGGGCAGGGAGGGGGAGCTGTGTTCAGGGTACTGGAGGCCCTAATGGCATCACCAGATGTCAGGCAGCACACACTCCGGGATAAGTACCCATCTAGAGTTTATTGGACCTTTTCCTCCCCTGTGGAAACTTTATTAATTTAAGCCTTAATTGAAAAAAGTATTCGTTGCACACCTTGTCACTTGTCTAATAAATCAATCAGCCCTACACGTGCATGCCCGTCTCTGGAATCCACTCTTTTTCATTACTGTGTATGGCGATTCTTCTGCTAATCCACACAGTTCAACTGCTGCTTCAAAACAGGTCTTGGTATCTTACCAAATCCTCTGTTTTTATTTCCTTATCCAAGATTACCTTGATTATGTTTGCACATTTGTATTTACACAGAACTTTGGTAGTTGACTTTCAATTTCAAACACTGGGAAACTCCCAAACCTTCTGGGATTTTGGTTGTGACCATATTCAACTTAGAGAAAACTGTAAAAGAATTGACATTTTTATAAAACCAGATTTCCAACTCACGCATTTGACATATGATCCCTAAATTCACATGAACTTTTTTTTCAATAATGGTGTGTGCCACTTAGAGGAAAGGACACCAGAAAACCCAGATTTAGATTGTTAGTGGCCTCGGCAGTTTAAAAGTGAGGGAGCACTTACCTGTATGTGATTCAAAATAGAGTAACAACACAAATCCCCTGAGCAAGGAACTTGAATAAAGTTTCAGTCTGTCCATGACCACCGTTTCAAACTAGTCTTTGGTTTGAATACTCGAATCAGGGAATTCCAGACTACTCTTTACGTATCCATGTGATTGTTTGCTGGTGGCCCTGCTTTATCGGTAGACCCCCACTTTCTTGCTGATGCTGCCAGGCACGTTCCTGGCCCTCTGCACACAGGCTCAGGGGGCTGGGCAGGCTCCGGGTCCGAGGGCTGGGCCTGGATGGGGGGACAGCCAGGGCTTGGCAGCAGGAAGGGCCTCAGACCCGCCTGACTCCAAATCCCACTTTCCGTCCTTCTCTGATCAAGGTCATTGCAGCGTCCAAGGTGCACGGAAAGGGCAAGCCAGAAATGTGAACTAAATTTAAGTTCTGTTCAGACAGGAAGGAAATAGATGCGGGTGTCTCAAGCCTGGAACCAGAAGGAAGCAAAGTTGGGGTAAGAGACGTAAAGGGTCTCGCCAGACCCAGGAGGAGGCGGAGGCCGGACTAGAGAGCCCAGGACTCTAGGGCCCTCTGTCCTCTACCTCACCTCAGAAAATGTTGAAGCAAAGTGCGCTTCATCCCTAAATAAAAACCTCTGTACCCCAGCACTTTCCAAAATGCCCCTCCGTGGAAACCCTTCACAAGACATGTCATTCCACGGATAACCCAAGCGAGAAGCACTCCTGGGGCACCCACGTGCCCGCCTTACACACTCCGGTAGATTGCACACACAGCTCCCCGAGCCAGCACAGGCAGACAGCTGTGCTCTCTGTGTCCTTCAAAATTAGGTAATCATGGGATACTTTATTCTTAAGAATGGTTATTGACATTGTCCAGAGCTGGCCTATCCCGGACACCACTGGGGGAGAACTGCATTAGCTCACTTTTTCTAATGCCCTTTCTAAGTCACCAAGGGACAGTTAATGCTACATAATAATTTAAAACAGAATCCCGCTGAGTAATATAAGTTATATGAGGGTAGTTCAGAAAAACATGATTATGGAACAAAAGGCAGGAATATATCTAAGTAAAAGTATTAATTCTTAATCCAAAGGAGAAAGGAAAGCTAAGAATTGGAAATAATGAAATATAATGGCTCAAATGCAGTCTACTATAATTGGCTTTAATAAAAAAGCCTGTTACCATTTCATCTTTAGCACATACTCTAAAATAAATTTGCCTTGAGTCAGATAATTAGAATGTTTTGCATGGTAACATTTTCCAGTGGTTCAAATTGTTCAGGGTAATTTATATTTCCCTTTCATTTCTCTGTGGGGTTGAACTGCCTGCTGGTGGTAGATTGCCCTTTTGCAGCATCTGAAAATGTGAATCACTAACCACAGTGGGTCTGCTCAGCCATTAGATTGTACTTGGTCAAATTTCTGTTGCCGACACGACTAGCGTATAAGTAATTTCTGATTGATGGATAGTTTCTTTAATGCAGGAATACGCCTTCCAGAAATGCTAGTTACCTAAGACTCTGAACAGCTAAAAATCAAAACAACCTACTTAACGACACTGGGTGTTCCTTTTAGGGTCCAGATGTTGTTTTAGCACTTTTCAGGGGTTTAGAGTTATCCACGTAAATAAGCAGTAAGGTTACATGGCCCCTCTGTGAAGTTCGAGAACGAAAATTCTATTGGACAGACTACAAGATAGTCATACCAAAATACCATTTTCCACACCATATCTCTTTAAATACGTACTTCTATTTTAAGTTACTCTTCATAAGTATAAGTTGCTCTTATCCAGCCAATTCCTGATCCATAAGATTATATAATTAACACAAATTGCCTGTATAACCAGTAGATGCACAAATACCCATCCTTTTGAAAATTTCTTATTGAAAAGAGAAAACATATAGCTCACCAGTTACACAAACAAATAAATTAATGTTAGGAATATGTGATCTTCATAAACATACAGTAATTTGAGGGGATTTAATACTAGCTGCTCAGCATTAAAACTATATCCAACAAAATAAGTATTGCTGCCTAGTTTTAAATAATCATTGATTAAGGGCTTATCAAATGCAGTATTTAAGCAAGTAGTTGATAAAATTGAATGTTTGTACATTTCCTACAGATATTTATCAGGAGCTGCGAATGAGCAAATTATTGAGGTAGGTAAGGGATCAAGAAACTAATATGGAGAAATAAAAAGGACATGGTTCTACCCTGGAAGAAAGCAAATACTAATGGAAAAAGTGAAATTATACAGAAACATGACCAAAAAGAAAAAAACAATTTGAGGGCAAGGGAATATAAAATAATGGTGGTAAAAACAACCTATATTCCACATTTGTGTTTTTATTCTAGGAACCTTACATATATTAACTGTGTTATTCTTTCCATAATACTGTGTTTAGGCAAAATTATTACCTTCATTTTACATGAAAGAAAACTGAGCCATAAGGAAGTGAGATACTTGCCTCTGGTAAGTTAGTGGCCAGGTTCTACTGGAGTGGCAGGACGCAGAGCCCATACAATTGATGATCTTGTTACATTATATCTGGAAATTAAATGGAGGAGAATATTCTCCAAAAACAACAACTGGCTGGCTTTAAAGCCTTCCTAAAAGGCAGGTACATTGGTGAATATATGAAATTCCAGCAGCCACTTTATAAATTCCAAGAGGTTTTTTGGTCTGCTTACCAGAATGAATGTATTTTTTTGGCATTGGGGCATGATGTCCAGGTTATTCCTTCTCCAGAATGATATGCTATGGGTATGGATGACATTAGAAATAAAAAGAATGAATGAGTGTGTGACCCAGCATGTCATCAACTTGAGACAGAGATCAGATGGAAATGTCTTAATGGACACATTCTTTCTGACTGTATGTATATATGGATGCCTAATTTAAAACAGCAAATTATATTATTAGAAAAAAATAGGGAAGGCAGTAAATTTTAAATAAGAAAATAAAAAAAAAAGAATGCATGGCAGAGATAGCAAGAGGTGTGGCAAAGCTGTGGCACTAATAAGTGAACTGAGAAAGTTCACAGAAAGGAATATATTTTTAAAAATCAGTTGTTTTTCTGCCACTAGCAATGTATAATCTGAAAACAAACAAACAAAACAATTGCATTTATAATAGTATCAAACAGAATAAAATCCTTAGGAATAAATTTAACAAGAGTGGTAGACCTGTACACTAAACTCTACAAAAAAAAATTTGAAAGGAATTAAAGGTCAGTATAAGTGAAAAGACATCTAATGTCCATGAATCAGATTTATTATTGTTAAGATGGTTACACTTCCCAAATTGATCAACAAATTGAACACCGTCTCTGTCAAAATCCCAGCTGATTTCCTTTTTTGGGATTGAAAATGAAAAGCTGATGCTGAAATTCATGTGGAAATGCAAGGGACCTAGAATAGCAAAGCAATCTGGTGAAAGAACGAAGTTGGAGGGACTCAAACCTTTTGATTTCAAAACTTAGTACCACTGCCAGAGTACCTCGGGCAGAGGGGCACTATACGGGCACAGAGGTGCAGGTCAGCGGATTCCAGCTGGGTGTCCAGAAATAAATCCTTCAATTATGGTCAATTGACTTTTGACAAGGGAACCAAGACATTCCAGAGAACGAAGAGACTTTTTAGAAAAGGTTCCAGAACAACTGGATATTCATGTGCACATCTTGCTTGGACACAGCTTCACGGATAAAGCCTTGTAATCGCCCAAAACGTCAGATAGGTTTTAAGTCAAATGCTGAACTCCTAAACCCTGCCTGCTTCCTGTGTTGTTTTACATATTTTTTTTACGTGTATTACAAACCCCACATCATGTAATTATAAATATTAATTTGTTAATATATGAATAAGTATATTTTGTTTCATTTTGAGCAAATTCCCTGTGATATACCTATGTAAGATTTTCATTGTATTCATCCTGCTCTCTGGTTGATGAGCTTTCTGAACTAGTGGCCTAATGTCTCTAACATGTAATGACAACTTTAGCCATTATTTCTGCCAGTATTCCTTCTGTCCCACTGAATGACTTCCGTCTGGGAATCCAGTCACACACAGGTGAGACCTCTGACTGCCCCCCATGCTTCAGTTCACTATGCTGGTTTTCTCTGCTTGACAAATTAAATCTTCATTTCTCTAGATTTTCTATTTTCTTGCTTCAAAGTACCCTAGTCTTACCTTATCCTGCATCCAGTATGTTGTTGAGATTGTGCAATGAGATTTTACATTCAGTTGTCTTGTTTGGATTAATTGAATATAAATTTGATTATTTTTATATGGATTCCGATAACCTATTAAAAGTCTCCATTTGTACATGTTAAACCTCTATTTCCTGATCAACTTGTTAAAATATCATTTAACTGCAGATCATGCAAAATTAAAAGTTAGTGCCCTTGATATACTTCATTATCATTTCCTTTCATCCTCCGTATTTTGTCAGTTTTGTCATGATATTCGCAGTTCTATTCTGTAGTAGATCAGCTATTTTCCGTTTGGACCATTTATGTAACTATTGCAGAGAAATTCCTGCCCACTTTCTCCCTGAGGAAATGAATGACAGTTCCCTCCCACGTCTGCCCCTGCCCACGTCGCTCCAGGCCCTGGTCCCGCGGAGCAGAAAGCGCTCCGGGCAGGCCAGCAGCTCCTGCCGGGCACAGGCCGGGCTGGGACGGCGCCTGGCTGTGCGGGGTCTCCGCGTTCGGAGGTGGTCTGGTGGAAGCCAGCTTTCCTGCAGTGCTGGGGAGCCTTATCAGAGGCTCTGGCTCAGAGAAGGGTGACAAGGGAGAGCTGCAGTCGTAAGGTGGGCCTTGCACCCAGCGACTTGTAATACAGGCTGACTCCTGGAGCTCCACGGTACTCGTGTCAAGAAACTCCTTTTTCCCTGAGTGCAGTTTGATTTTTGTTTGTGTTATGTACAAAGTGGTTCAGTAATTATAAATATCAAGATTATAAGGACAATTCAGTCTCGTGTTCTTGAACCGGGTCTCCGAGTATACGTGGCATTATTCTGTTTACATAAATGCTACCGCAGAACCACCGGTGGTGAGAGTTCGTTCTGTAATCCACTGTCATTCCGTCTTGCTGTCCAAAGAAGAGAGGGCGGGCACCACAAAACGAGTGTGTTAAATTCATATTGCAATAAATTGACCAAAATGAGGCCACATATTTGTTTTCCTCATATCTGAATAATGATTTTTTTACTTTTTGCCAATGACAACAAATTTTAAGACTTCACTTTTTTAGTCATGCTGTTTTCCAAATGGACCTGCTTTCTCTTGGAATACACCTCCCTGGTTTGGCATCAGAGCCACAGACTATTCTTTTCATGAGGTAATTGCTTTTTTCAATCTGCTGCATAGATATATCCTAAAATTTCTGCTCTTGATTGTCCTGGATTGTAAACATTATTCTATATTTAACTTTTTCTTTAACTCATTCTCATTTTTGACTTTGAATAAAGTAATATTTTCTTTTCACAAAAAAAATTAGTGGTAAATTAACTAAATTCTTACATAAACAATTTTAATGTTTCATTAAAACATTAAAATACATTTATACATTTTATTTGCTAATATTTCATTTAATATATTTACATGAATATTAATATGTAGTATTTATTTTAATTTTTAGTTCTCTAATTATTAGACATATGTATGTTTAAAAACCACCAGTATGAGCAGAGCCACTTATTTATGAACAATCTATCCACAGTCCTATGAAATTAATATATTTCTTATTGGTCTTGGAAAATAGAGTAGTAATATGAGTATTATTTGACTAAACCACTTATTAACCCCAAAACACGAAGCTACTATGGGACTGTCTATACACAAATCTGTCTATATTTGCATATTTTGTTTTTATGCTTTATATTTATCCAATAATCTTTGCATATTTGTAAATTACTTTTTGATATAAAGATGGAGGAAAAGTGATTAGTAAAGAAAACTGAATTTTCCAAGAATGCTTTCAGTGATGATTTAGAGAGCTATTATGTGTCTAGATTTCAACTCAAGCATTGCGTCTTGTATCTGGTTTCAGTAAATACTCATAAAAATGAGTGCTTTATTAAATTGAGAACACCAAATAATTTATTTCAAATAAGGATCACCTGAGCTCCATGTGTCCGAATCAAATAAGAAATAGCAATGGTTTTTATTCTAAAAGCATGATCTTAATTGAAGATATGTAGGTAATTTCAATTGTGCAATTCCATACATTTGTAGTCTGAATTTACTTTATTATGCAATAATATGTGTGATATTTCAAATGCTACATATTTTTATCTCCCTCTATATATTAAACATGCCAGGATATTGTATTGTATGTGTAAATATATATTTTAACTGTATAATGTAAATAGATAACGCAAACTGTTCTTACCCATTTTACATTGTATAAGCATGAGGAATTGGCCTGAATGTACACACAAAAAAACAGTTACAGAAAAGAAAGTAAGGTGTATAAACTTTATTGAAGAAAATTCAAGTAGGTATCTTTCCTATTTATTCCAGGATGGTACTTCTGGTGGTGACTGAAACAGAGAAGCAAGCTGGCTTGCTTGAGACCATTTGTTGCTGTCTTATTAAGAAGAGTCAATTCTAAAATGTGCATGTTTCTCAAAATAAAATTATTTTTGTGGTAGGTCAACAAACTCAGGAGGTTAAGTGTACTTATTTGAAATTTCTAACAAGCAGAGGGAATATTGTAATTAACAAGATCACACAAGGAGTAAAAGAGAAATCCATTAATATAGTCAGCCATTAATCAACTAATCTCAATGCGAGGAGCTGAGCCACTGAATCTGCCCCTCCCTGTGCAGATCTCCACCAGGGAGGGCCTGCGGCGAACCAGCCTCCGTGAGCAGCTCCGCTCCGGAGTCCACCCACGACTTTCAGCTCTACCAGGGCAAGTACGCGTTTACAGTCGAAGGATCTGTTTTTAGTTTGTGAAATATATTAATGTTATTGCCAATCACACTACAAAACACACAGGGCATAAATTACTCCAGTATCTAAGTACAATTAGAAGAAAAATATTATACTCTTCCTTTGTTGGGAACATTTGTTTTATTATAATCTTCTACTAGTAAATAAAATATATCTAGTCAAACAGAATAAACCTTATGGAACTGAATTAAAATATTCTTGATCCTTGAAACTATTTACTAACTTTGAGTATCTGTGGTATTTTCTTTTTAAACCTCTCAAATCTTTAGCTTTATGATATATCGAATATGAAAAATAATAGTAGTAATGTATTAAATTTGGTGAGTATTGAATGAGATGATGAAGGTTAGAATTTAGCACATGGCTTTGCACCTAGTCATCTCCCAACGCATGCTAGTTATAATAATTAATATTAGATACTAAGATCATGTATCATTAACTTTGTTCTTCTTTTGATAGAATCAACTATTCAGTATTTTCATGCCCGTTTTTTGTGTTAACTAGATAATTGAAGGTAGCAGTCATTAAATGAGTGGAAAAAACCCAATACCTGGGAATCCATCCATCTTTGTGCCCACAGGTAAGGGCAGTTCAAATGTCTGCTCCTTTTCTCTCTTTTTCTTTTTTACCTTCGCTTGTAACTGCATCTACCCAGCTTAGCGGTAGTCGATTTCATTGCTTCAGTGACAACTCAATTTTCATCTATATATATTGCTAATTAACTTCATCTTCTGCTGCACAGGAAACCCCTGGGCCCTAAGTCACATTTGGTGCTTCCTTAATGAAAAATTTCATAACCATAGTTGTCTGGGGGGCGATAACATCTTTCTCTCAGTCATATATCTCAGAACATAGTTATAGAAAAAGGAAAAGGAAAGATTAAAGGACAGGAAATGGGATATTGAAGAAGATTGACTATAGAAGATTGACGTATACACAGCTAAGAATTTTAGAATTTCTTGAAACTGGTTCCTTAACCCTCTAGAGTGTCAGTCACCTGGTATATTTCTTAAAATAGCAAAGCCTGGTAACTCCTGGCATTCCTTCCCCATCCCAAGAAATCATAATTTTCCAGAGAGCATCTCTGGGCTTTATAAATCCCTGACTTTCTAAATTTTATGTCTGCCTGGAAGAGTCCCCTCAGGCTGTGATAGTATTTCTTTTGTGAAAAGCTGTCCCCAAAGAGACTTAGAGCTGCCGTCATGTACAGCTCCCATAAGCCCTGTTGAAAATGTTATATGGCAAATTGTGTTATAATTGCCTACTTACTGTCTTGCCGCCAAACCATGGGGTCCTTAAAGGGCTGCCTCAGCCCTGCGTCCCCAGACCCTGCTAGGCCGCCTGGCTCTGGGCAGTTCCTCATTACATGTGTGATGATTGAGTGAATGTCCTGCTGTGGGGCTTGGGCACCCCCCACCCCACACACAGCAGTATTAACATGATCAGCGTGGAGTACGAACCACTGGGAACAAGTTACAGACACCGACACAGAAGACAGCACAGTATTCCCTGAATTTTCAGAACTGTGTTTAGGGTCAAATAATAGGGGTGGTATAGCAGGAAATAAGCTTATGAGAGGAATGTGCCTCCTTCCTACTATATATTTATTCAAAGAGGGAAAAGTGAGCCCCAGGCAGCTCTGCACCACTGGGAGCTGTCACGTGTGAGGGTGGAAAGTCAGAAAGGAAAAGGCTTCTGGGCTTAGTCTTTGGAATGAGCCAGTTCCTGTGCTGACCTCAGCCTAGCAACTTATAAAATGCTACCTTATGAAATGAGGGGAGGAGGTGGGTTTCCACAGCTGGTCTGTTTCCTCCCATTTCAGGAAAGCTCTGCTCTGCCCAGCACCACCTCCTGCCCTGCTTTCTTCTGAGCACAGGCTCCTGAGTGAGTTTAGGCTGAGCTGCTGGTGAGCTAAGGTTTAGAGGATTCACTTAAATATTCAGTAAGAAATGAGAGTGATAGAAATTCATGCACTAAGTCTGCCAAGGAGAACTTTTCTGAAATATTTCAAAGCTCTATATGCTGTCAGCTTCATAAGCCAAGGCACATGGTGGTTTTGTTTTGCTTTCTGCAAAATGATTATGTTTGTGTGTATATTTGTGCTGGTGCGTTCATGCTCCTGTTTGCGCTTTGTACTGGGAAGTTCAAAACACCAAACTGGATGGTTTCTGTATAAAAAAACGGTTTGGGCCTAAGATATGCATGAGAAAAGAGGTTGGCAGGAAGGCTCTTTAGGGCTAACGAGGTGTCCTCAGCTTCTCAAACCCATTCCCAAACTTCTTTTAAGCTTTAGTTTTGTAATCTTTCTTCAGATTACATGTAAGAAATATGTTTTACCTCCACAATATACAACATTCACACTATTTAACCTCACTGAGATTCTGTTTACTAAAATTTCAAAATGGAGCAATCCTACCAGCCTCTCAGCCATGTTGTGGTTATTACATGAGATAATATGTATGTCAGGAATAGGTCACCACCATGGTGTATTAGTTTAAAAACAAGTAATTTATTGAACTGGAGAGTCTGAAAATTACGGGAATTCTTTGAAAATGTTGACCGTGATACCGTCTCAAAGAATGTTTCCTGAAGCCTCAAGGCACTGTGATGTAGTGCCAAACACATAGCATATTAAACTGGCAACTGAAGATTTTATAGCCCAGCTGCACCTCTTTCTAGGAAATCAAAGAATCCCTTTGAGTCTCAGCTTCCATATCTGTAAGATGAAGATAATAGTGCCGGCCCTGTAGGATTACTATTCAGGTAAAATAAAACACCACATGGAAAAAACACAGCATGTATTAGACAGTCAGCAAAACAGATGGACCACCCTGATCTGACGGAAATCCTTGGCACTGCCTACTGCTGGCAATGTGTGTAGGCGGTCAGATGAGATCCACGCATCTCAAAGTTTGATTGGCAAAGGAATGGGGATTCATCAAAGAAAAATAAATTAAATATGCTCCAAAATTCAGTGAGAATTCAGAAAAGTAGAAAATTTTTTTCCCATTGAGAAACATTGTTTAATGAAGAAAAATATCTCTTTTTTGGTGGGGAAAGAGAACTGAAAGGTTTTTAAGTCCCTCCACCAACACATACACATGAACTTACGACCTTGTTACTTTTATAAATTAGGAAAATAATTTTATGTGTATTTGTCCTTATTCTACTCAATAAAGCATCTAGCACATTTTTTTCTGTGACATTAAGCATTTTTCTATAATATCCCTTAGAATAACTAGCTGTTATATTAGAATATTTAATGAAGTCAACTGCAACATTTCACTGCAATGCAGGTAAATCATAACTTATTTCTAGAAATATTTCTTAAAATCCTAGAAAGTACCAATTTCAGGAGTACATGATTACACTTCCATTGGACGTAAATACCTCTCTTCACATTCCTGAATTTGTGGTCAGAACTGACAGGAGTTCTTCATGTGGAGAGATTTTAGGATCTGCATCTCTAAAATTTTGCACAACGCATAGAGCATTCTTGAAAGTCACTTTATAAACATCCCATCATTTGTTCTCGTTAGAATGCATACGCCCTATGGGACAGTAGTGCAAGATAATAATGGCCTCTGAGGGGCAGCATGGCTGGGCAAAGAGGACCTGACATCCGCTGGCTCCAAGGACCGAGGCCAGCCAGCGCGATGCCCCTCCTGACCTGACGGGGAAGCCGGGCACTCCGTGGAGGGCGATCTTACTGAAATCGCCTGGAGCCCAAGGTGGGACCCAGCCCCCCAAAAGGGCTCTCCGTTTTCCCACACGTGCGCTACTCATTTCTTCATTGAAAAGCCGGCACTTAGTTTCTGAGCAATATTAGCAAGAGCTTGCAGGAAATATTTTTAAGAAGTTACATTGTGTTTTAATGATTACCAAGTGATGTTAGAAAAGAGTATGTTCTCCCTTTTCAGAAGAAAAAATATCACAGACATTTAACAAGAGTTATCTTTGCATAAAGTAATGAAAGCTGCCTTTTGGATTAGGAAATGCAGTAACTCAGCCAAATACTGGCATAAGAGATGTTTCCCGTTGAATCCCCTTCTGTCTCAGGCTGAAAAAGTAAAAGAAGTGGAAAAGGGTTGACATATTTAATGCATGTAAAACTGTGAAGATAATGTATTTTTAATAAGCCTCTGTCATTCCTGTCACTTTCTACAAAGATGGTGCTATATTGTGCTCATTTCAAAACAGGAATGAAGTAGAACTGATTGTGTTCAATTTATTATATATGTGCCTTTTATTTCACCAAACACTCTTTTATAGATATCCAATTCACCAAGCATGAAAACACCCCAAAGAGATAAAAAGAGAAAAAATATATAATTGGGTGATTGAACTAGGTTCTAAAATTGTATTCATCTTCAAAATAGTAACTAAGCAGTACTGACCTTTTACTTTATGAATACTCTCTAAAAAAATCTGGTTTCCTAAACTCTCTAAACTCTGTTTTGACAGTGTTAAAGAAAAATTCAACTACGTAAATTTGAAGATCTAATTGTCTTCATTCAATGATTCAGATTCAGCGATTTCAGAAAAGTTCAGATCCTTATAGGACGGTTACTTCGCCGTACCAAATAATCACTACAATTCCAAATAATTGACCTTCCTATCACTTATTTATGAATTTTTTTCATGTTTTTTTAATCAGAGCATTTGGGTAGGCTAAAATAAAACAGGGAAATGTCAGTTAAAAGCAAAGATCAGGGAAATAATGATAAAATGGAATATTAAGTCTTTTTTTGTTATTGGGACTAGAACTCTAACAGGACGATATCTAAGCTATAAAGAAATTCAGTTTTTCAAAATGAATCATAAATTTAACTCTGATATCTAGGAGGTTAAAGCAAAAGTGAAAACACGGGTTATATGACTGACAAGTTCCCAGAGGAAATCCTTCACAAACTTCTCAAGGGACCAGATATTTTCTTGGCATTTAAGTATAATACAGGGAGGAAAAATAATTTTCCTCTATCCTTCTTAATTCTTGGCAAAGACCACCTGCTGTAAGAGCACATTAACAAGAGAAAACCAACAGAGGTTTACCATCACGTATGACCCAGGTGTGAGTGGGGGAGATCCCGGAGCCCCAGCCGGCACCTAGAATGCGAGCTTCAACCAGGACAAGGGCAGATGTGAGGCGGCGGGGAAGGCCAGGAGCACAGGAAAGCAGGTCAAAGACTTTATACAAATTCAGGTCAATGCCTTCTCTGCTGATCAGCCTTTTTAGTGGTTCAGAATCACCTTTTTCTTTCTGGTGTGGAGAGGGAGGTGCCCTTTCAAATGGAGAATTCCCTTGTAAGCATGCATTTCCCTTACAAAAGGGTACCTCCTACTGTTTTCAGAGCTTCTCCTATGTCTGCAGCTTCTCAACAAAAATTCACTCAGAACATCCTCTCGCCAAAGAGGCACATTTTGGAGTGACGTGCTCCACTACCTTCAGGAGCACTCCCTGCTTTGGTCTTTCTGCAGAGAGCCTGGAGGAAGGAATGAGTAATATTTCTGTGATTTCCTCAAGAATCAGAATGAAATACTCCATGTGCATCCCCCAACACTCAACACAACATAAAGGCAAATTCCCTCTTAGACCTCAAGTAGAGTCATTTATTGAGGGGACAGGTGGTCCTGGTGCAGAGAACTTTTTACAAAATCAAAACCAGCGGCTTTTAGCTGTAGCAGAACAATAATTTCCTTGTTCCACATTTTTTCTCTATAAAAGCCTCTCTCCAGGCACCTGTGTGTGGGGTTCTCTAACTACACCTGGGTTGATGCTGCTCCATTCAATCAATTTTTGCTCAAATATACTCATAATAAACTTTTGAAAATCTTCCTCAGTTTACCTTTTAACATGATCCACCCAGTATTCTTGCCAAAATCCACATCCGGTGCCAATCTGTTGAGTCTCAGTGAACCTGTCAACAGAATAATTCTGCTCCTGCTTTAGTTTGTTAGAATGATTGGATGGCCGAGGGTAAGCTGTGATCCTACAGAGATAATGCATAGAAAGTTCAGTTTTAAATGTTGGAAACTGTTAAAGACGTGTATACTGGTTCCTGGCATACTGTTAATGAGGTTCCCGACGTGGCACAGGCAGTGATTAGGAACAGCGGTTGAATGAATGAGGGGCCGATGACATTTAGATATAGAATACGCCATTGACTACAGTACGGCCAAAGCTGAACCATGGAGCTCACCCTGATGAGAAGCGACAGTCCTCGCGGGGCGTTATTACGTCAGCCCTGGTCCTGCGCCCACATACTGGTGTTAGCTGCTTCTGTGCTGAGCTATTGAGGTCTGGACCTTTATTTTGCTTCATACACTTGAAAAATCTTAGCACATATTTGGTACATGATATTATTACAAAGAGTTTGAGCATGTGGACCCCTTGATTTGACCTAACACCTACTTTCTCATTTTTCCTGAAGTTTTCTTGTATTTGCTGCAACCTAAGAAAACTGTCTCAGTCCTGGGATGTGAGGGTTTGTATGTGAAATTCTGCCATACGGGACCCTGAAAAGAAAATCAGTTCTGCCGCCCTTACCGAATGAGCTCCCGTCTAACTTCTGTGCTGTAGATGGAGATTCAATTTTATGAGCCAGTTGAAGGAGAAAGTGCAGCCCTTAGATACTGATATATGATTTTTTCTTCTCCCAAGGCTGAACAGAGGAAGCCACAGCTACATGACCTTGTAAATGTGAGTGAAACTCTCATTTGAAAACTTTCTACTACATAACTCCGCTCAATTGACTTGATGACTCAAATAGACACAGGCTGTAGGTTAAAATAGGAAGAGAGGACTGAGAACTCTTGTAATAAAACTAAAGTTGAGACCGAATAGCACATAAGCAGCCTTGTGTTCAGAGTTCTCCTTATGCAACCTTCACACTGCTTGGTCCTGCGGTGCCTCTGCTACGATTAGACCCAGAGCTCTGGGCGTGAGGAGGAGCTGAGATCTTCCCCGTCCACACTGAGTAGAGTTCACACGGCGAGAGAGCCAGAGCTTGGCCTGGGTGTGCACTGCCTGGTGCCTGCAGCCCCTTCAGAGAACAGATGTGACTTACCAGAACTTCAGCTCAGCGTTTTTAATAAATGTGCTTGATTTTCACACTAAAATGAAAAGCCACCTGTTCCCAGAAAAGTCACATAAATGTGTTAGTCTATCTGTATCTTTTCCCTTCTTGCTTCTTCTGTCAAAAGCCAAAAAAATCATTATGTATTGTGTACTTGCCATATCCCGTGCGCCATGCTATATGCTAAGGAATAAATCTAATACATTTCATTTACATATTATTATGAGTTATTTATTTATATATGATAAGGACAGAGTATCAGACAATAGCATATTGCGTCACACAGCAAGGGACATCTTCTGGACCAGCTGTGAACAGCCCAGGCGTGTTCCCTGCCTTCTGTGGGCAAGAAGCTAGGAGGCTGGTGGAGAGATGATGAGACCATTGCAAGACCACATGACAGATGCCTACAGGACGAAGTTCTTTGAAGAGTAGAATAGAAGACATCATGTGTTTGGGGAGTGGGACATACTCCGTTTGGCTGAGGTCTGAATTCCTCTAAATTTTATTATCTTTTCCTTTAGAAGGTGTAATTTATTATGTAAATACTTACTTTTATTATTATTCACTGTATTTACTTAGTGGGTTTTTTGGGACATTTCTTCCTTTTAAGCTCTTCTTCCCTGTATGACTCCCACTGGCCCCTCACTTCTGGAACCTGTGGCCGTGGCTCCTCTGGAGACCGTCCTGGGCTCCGCTCTCATCATGCGATGGCGACTTTCCTATATGACTGCTGAAACTGTTGCTTCAAAGTCTGACAAATAGCATGACGCATGCCCCCCAGAGCTCGTCTCTAACGATGCAGGCCCTGGGGGTAAGGATCTGACCTTCAGGGAGCGATGTGGCCAGCTTGCTGAGGAGGCAGGTCGTGAGGTGAGAAGGTGGCCACCACGCACAGAAGGAGGCACAGAGGAAGCCCTGGAGCACTGGGTCCTGAGCCAGCCTTTCCCAGGGGCCCAGGCACATCCTCTCCTCTTCCAAGGTTTGCTTATCAACCTTTTCTTCAAATGTATGAAACAATAAATGCTGCTCGAGTAACAGGCTGATTCACAAGGGACCCCTTTCCCTTGTAAGCAAAGAATTCTAGGGGGTATCCTGGCACTCTGTTTTATTTTGTGTTTCCACGTTACACCATCCGCAGGGGGAAACACTTAGTAGAGACCCTACATTTGAAGTTCTTGCTTGTGCTGTTAGTATTACTCATATGTTATGACAGGAGGAATTGCATGATTCCCATACTTCATTAAAATTGTTCTTGGAAAAACTCTGTATAATATTTATACTTTATTGCTTAGTCTCCTTGCACTTTACAAATACAAATTATTCTGTGTCTTTTTTAAGATCAATCAGTTTTTTTCTTCTTTATCACCCAGATGGGACTTCTAGCTGATTATCAAGGGATGAGGGATTAGTTTATTAGTAAACCCTTCTGGGTTCTCACTCTTGTGTCCTCCTCCTTACAGAAAGATAAATAGATAATTAATTGGTTAGAATGAGAGAGCCTTTGTGACATACAGAAACCTGGAGTAAGTTCATGGCTATGAAAAGATAATGTCCATTTTTTCACTTAATTCTATTTGGGCATGTTTCTGTTCTAACAGCAGGTGAAGAAAATGGAACCCCTGTGTACTATTGGTGGGAATATAAATTGGTACAGACACTATGGAAACCAGAATGCAGGTTCCTCAAAAAAAAAAAGAGAACTACTCTATGATCCAGCAATTCCACTTCTGGGTACTTATCCAAAGAAAATAAACCACCATCTTGAAAAGACATCTGCACCCCTATGCTCACTGCAGCGTCTTCTACGAAAGCTGAATGTAGAACTAAGCTAAGTGTCCGTGGACAGATGAATGGATAAGAACATGTGGTATGTGGATGAACACCTGAATATCACTCATCCATAAAAAAGAAAACCCTGCCAATCACAGCAGCATGGATGGGTCTTGGGGTTTTATGCTAAGTGGAGTGAGTGAGACCAAGGAAGAGAAATACTGACCTCAGTTGTATGTGGAATTTAAACACATCAAACTCATTGCAACAGAGAGTGGAATCACATTTGCCAGGGGCTGGAGGTGGGAGAAATGGGGACATGTCGTTCAAAGGGTGTGAACTTTTAGTTACAAAATGAGTAAGTTCAGGGGATGTGATGTACAGCATGGTGGCCATAGTTAACAATCCTGTGTGTCATTGAAACTGCT
Source organism: Manis pentadactyla (assembly GCF_030020395.1). NCBI lineage: Eukaryota > Metazoa > Chordata > Mammalia > Pholidota > Manidae > Manis > Manis pentadactyla. Next base: position 904,639 of record NC_080026.1, read on the forward strand.
ACAAGGGTAAATCGTAAATGTTGTCACCATAGCAACAAGAGCATGGTAACTGTGTGACATGAGGATGTGTGGACTAACCTTATTGTGGTAAGTACTTTGCAATGTATACATCAAATCATCACATTGTACATCTTAATTTTGCACAATGTTATATGTCAATTATATCTCAATAAAGCTGGAAAAATCCCCAATTGAATGCCTTAAAAATCCAATGAAGCTTTTTTATAATACAGTGTTGACTTGATTTTAATGTTGGTATGGAGATACAAATGGTACAGAGCAGCCACACTGTTGTGAAAAAGAACAGGGTCGGGAGACTTACCCTATTTGACCTCGGAGACACACTGTGAAGCTACAATGATCAAGAGAGTCTGGCAAAAGGTAAAATAACAGAAAGCATAAATTGTTAGAACAGATAAAATCATAAATTGTTAGAAGAGAATAGAGTTCAGAAGCAAATCCACACATAAGTGCATCGATGCTGGTGCTCCACAAGAAAACAAAAGCTGATTAAGCAGGGAAAGACTTTTCAACAAATGGTGCTGCAGCTACTGTGTGTTTATCTGGGAGAATAAAGCAGCTGATCGGTGTACAATATATATGCACGCACACACGAGTGTGCATGTGTACTAATTCAAGCTAGATCATACAACTGAACTCTGAACTCTGAACTATGATGCTTCTACAGTACATCAATATTTATACCAACAGAGACAAATTTGTGCAATGTTTTGTAGGTGAAAATTTGTTAAAGAGCACATGGAAAACTGGACTTCATCATAATTTATAAATTTTTGCTCATCAAAAGACCCAGTTTAAGAAAATGTATGAACAAGCCCATGCCTGGAAGAAAATGTTCAAAATATGCTGCACTGCACATATCTAGTAAAGAACTTGTATCAAGAATGTGTTAAATTCTATGACTCCACAAAAGAAAGTCAAAATGAGCTAAATACTTGGACAAAATCTTTATAAAATAAAAAGATACACACATGGCTGATGGGTCACCATCAATGGTCATCAGGGAAATACAAATTAAAGGTAAAATGAGATATGCTAACACACTAACTAGAATGACTAAAAAATGATGTCTGACAACAGAAAATGTTAGTGAGAATACAGAGCAGCTGAAACTCTCCTAGATCACTGGTAGGACTGTAAAATGATGTCATCATTCTGGAAATTATTTGATAGGTATTTTTCTTCAAAAAAATGAAACAGACATCTAGTCTACGATGCAACAATTTCAATCCTACGATTTTAATCATGAGAAATAGCAAACATATGTCTCTACAACTTTTTATACAAGAATGTTTATAGCAGCTTTATTCCTAATAGGCACAGCTGTCCAAGAACAGACAAAATAGTATAGTGCTTTAGTCAAACAATGGAACACTGCTTAGTGAAAAAGAGGACCAGACAATGTGTCTGCCAACATTTAAAAAGAATAAGTTGGGAACTCAGCAGGAAAATCAAGTTTATTCAGTAACAGCAGAAGAATGACAACTAGTGGTAAGAGAGCTACGGTGAGCCAGAGGCAGGTCCCGACGAGGAGAGCGCCCTTTCACAGGGAGAAGGGGGAAGCTGTGAGGGGCTGCTTGGCACAGAAGTGCACGGGAGAAAAACGGGGATTTGAAAGGGCAGTGGCGTGGGCACCTTGCTGCTGTTGAGGGGACAGGAAGTGTCCCTTCCGCTGGACACCGCAGGTGCACGAGGACCCTCCCTGCATGCCGTCCCAGCTGTGATCTTGAGTTAGGGATCCTTAACACATCTTCACACACATACACCAATATGTGAAACCTGAAGAACATTATCTTGAGTGAAAGAAGCCACACTGCAAAATGTATACATGCCATTTAATTACATGACCTTCTAGAACAGGTAAAACGCATGTATGGTGATTTTAATCAGAGTAGTCTTGCTGGAGGCTTGGCTAGTGGACTGAATCTTCTAGGGATTATGGGAATGTTCTATGTCCTGAAATGGTTGCAAACCACAGTAGGGCATGTATTTATCAACATGATCGAACTCTAGGCATTATTTGTTCACATTACTATATATAAAGCATACTGTGAAAGTAAAAATCTTACCTTTTGTCAGTTTCATTTATTCCTGGAGGATTAAGATGTTTAACTAAGATATGAAATGGGTTTAAATTATGGATGAGGAGATTCAGATTAAAAGGATGCAGGAAATGTAACAGAACAGAAGGCCAGGAATGATATCACTACCCTTAAACTGTTACCAAAGTCATAAACCAGTCCTAGAGATGGGCTATGAATTTGAGATTAGGGGTATTTTCCTCATTTTCCTTCATGTGGACATTGATGGTTGTCTTGTCGTGTTTTATTCATAAGTAGTTCAGTGAATTTCCTTTAGTTCTTTGTGTTTTCCTTAGTTCTTTGAGCATATTTATAACAGTGTGTGTTTTTTTAAAGTATTTGTCTAGTAAAGACAGTTTCTGCCAATTTAAATTGTCCACTTGAATATGTTATGCATTCCTCTTTATTTGTATACCTTGTGTTTTTTTGAAAACTAGACTTTTGATTATTATCATGTGGTATCTCTGGAAATCAGATTCTCTCTCCCTTTTCCAGCATTTGTTTTTTATTATTATTAATTGTTGAAGCTGTAGTATTCTATTTATTTCAGACTTGTCTGAACTGTCTTTACAAAGACTTTCCTTTTGTATGTGTGTTCAGTGAAGTCTCATGCCCAATTAATGATCTGACAGCGTTGCTTCCCCTCCACAGTATAGAAACCATTCACCCTCCATCTTCTACTGCCAGGACGAAGTCCTTCACTGACGGCCGAGCTGCAGAGTGTGTGAAGCAGCCTGAGATGAATGTCTAAGGGTTTCTCTGGGTGTTTCTCAGCATGGGCTTTGTTGGGGCATCTCGGCTTTATCCGCTCTCCCACCACACGTGGCTGTGTCTGAATGTCCTCGTTTCCCAGGGAGTCTCACCCCAGCTGCTCTTCTAGGCCTCACATGCTCTGCTGTGCAACGTTGCTCATATTGTCTCCCCCAGGTGTCTGTAGGGTTTTATTTTCAGTTCTTTCATAGCATTTACAGGCAGTGCCCAGTGATTTTCCTGCCTGTGTTCCACATTATGCAAATAAAGAGGTAGTGATTCAGGCCTATGGGTGTCCCCAGGCAGGTTAAAACAGACATGCACAGTATCTTGTTATTTCCCCTCTGGTCTCCAGTCCTGCCTGGTTCCCAACCAGGTCGGCACTGTTCAAGCCCGAGACCCCTGCACTGCCAGGAAGTGGGGGGCAAAGGTGAACACGAGCTCCACACGCTCCCTATCATTATACAGATAGCGTTCACTTCACAGGGCTTTTCCTGGATTGCTGTAACCCTTTATTGAGTTTGAGAGCTTCTACGGGCTTGACTCACAACTTCTGGTCCCTTTTTAGTGTTTCTGTGAGGGAACAGCAGCTTGGAGCTCCCTAGTCTGCCATTTGCTCAAATTAGTGTAAAGAACACAGTAAACACAACTCTTCAAAATAAAGAGTGGCTTTTCAGTTGATTTTTCATGATTTTATTCAAATTGGTGAGTCCCAAGTTTCCCAGAGTAATATTATAAAGTACCAATTATTAACAAAGCAAATATAATCTAAGCTTGTCTACTGCTCAGCCTTTACCCCTTTTTATATGAAAATTATTGGGGCTTTTTGCCATTTTTATTAGAATTAAGTCAGAAGGACTTTAGTCTAATTAAGTCAGAAGCAGCTTTGATCTCTTCCAAATTTTTATTGCTTGACCAATGGGGCCCATTCAGGAAACATTAACGTAAAGTCATAAACTCGCTCAACTCACGTTAACAAATTAATCAAGTACTATAAACACTTTATCAAAGAAGCTTGTGTCAATAAATGATATTGAGAAACAGTTTTCCCCAAATAAGGGCCATTTCTTTCACATTTCAAGTTATCAGGAATTTAACAATAAAAACTGATTTAGAGGAGGGGCGGAAGATGGCGGCGTGAGTAGAGCAGCGGAAATCTCCTCCCAAAACAACATGTATCTATGAAAATATAACAAAGACAACCCTTCCTAGAATAAAGACCAGAGGACACAGGACAATATCCAGACCACATCCACACCTGAGAGAACCCAGCGCCTCGCGAAGGGGGTGAGATACAAGCCCCGGCCCCGCGGGAGCCGAGCGCCCCTCCCCCCAGCTCCCGGCGGGAGAAGAGCAGGCAGAGCTGGAGGGAGACGGAGCCCAGGACTGCCGAACACCCAGCCCCCGCCATCCGGGCCAGAGTGCAGGGCGCTCGATACTGGGAAAACAGGGCAGCAAGAACAGTGAGCGGGCACTGGAGGCTGGGCGACAGAGGGCATAAGAAAAGTGAGCGACCATTTTTTTTTTTTTGCTTTTTTGCTGCTTTGTTTTGGCGAGCGCTTTTTGGAAGTCTTAAAGGGACAGGGACCCCAATATTAGGGAAACAGGGCAGAAAGACCGGTGAGCAGAGGCCTGAGGCTGGCACTGGAGAATAAAGAAAAACGAACGACCACCTTTTTTTTTTTTTTTTAATTAAAAACTTCTTTTTTTTTTTTTTTTTAATTAAAAAATTTTTTTTTTCTTTTTTTTTTTTGGTGGGCGTTGTTTTGTTTTGTTTTGGCGGGTGCTTTTTGGAAGTCTTAAAGGGGCAGGGCGGGTCACTTAATCCAGAGGTAGGGAATCCGGGATCTCTGGGCACCCTAACCCCTGGGCTGCAGGGAGCAGGGAGGCCCCTTACGGAGATAAATAGCCTCCCAGCAGCTCCTGCTCCAACGCGACTCCACCATTTTGGAGCAGCTGCCCGAGCCAGGCCACGCCCACAGCAACAGCGGAGATTAACTCCATAGCAGCCGGGCAGGAAGCAGGAACCCTGTCTGCGCGCAGCTGCGCAGCACAAGCCACTAGAGGCCGCTGTTCTCCCAGGAGAGGAGGGCCACAAACCAACAAGAAGGGAAGTCCTTCCAGCCGTCACTCGTCCCAGCTCTGCAGACTATTCCTATCACCATGAAAAGGCAAAGCTACAGGCAGACAAAGATCACAGAGACAACACCAGAGAAGGAGACAGACCTAACCAGTCTTCCTGAAAAAGAATTCAAAATAAGAATCATAAACATGCTGACAGAGATGCAGAGAAATACGCAAGAGAAATGGGATGAAGTCCAGAGGGAGATCACAGATGCCAGAAAGGAGATCGCAGAAATGAAACAAACTCTGGAAGGGTTTATAAGCAGAATGGATAGAATGCAAGAGGCCATTGATGGAATTGAAATCAGAGAACAGGAACGCATAGAAGCTGACATAGAGAGAGACAAAAGGATCTCCAGGAATGAAACAATATTAAGAGAACTGTGTGACCAATCCAAAAGGAACAATATCCGTATTATAGGGGTCCCAGAAGAAGAAGAGAGAGGCAAAGAGATGGAAAGTATCTTAGAAGAAATAATTGCTGAAAACTTCCCCACACTGGGGGAGGAAGTAATCGAACAGACCACGGAAATACACAGAACCCCCAACAGAAAGGATCCAAGAAGGGCAACACCAAGACACATAATAATTAAAATGGCAAAGATCAAGGACAAGGAAAGAGTGTTAAAGGCAGCTAGAGAGAAAAAGGTCACCTATAAAGGGAAACCCATCAGGCTAACGTCAGATTTCTCAACAGAAACCCTACAGGCCAGAAGAGAATGGCATGATATATTTAATACAATGAAACAGAAGGGCCTTGAACCAAGGATACTGTATCCAGCACGACTATCATTCAAATATGACGGTGGGATTAAACAATTCCCAGACAAACAAAAGCTGAGGGAATTTGCTTTCCACAAACCACCTCTACAGAACATCTTACAGGGACTGCTCTAGATGGGAGCACTCCTAGAAAGAGCACAGCACAAAACACCAAACATATGAAGAATCGAGGAGGAGGGACAAGAAGGGAGAGAAGAAAAGAATCTCCAGACAGTGTATATAAAAGCTCAATAAGTGAGCTAAGTTAGGCAGTAAGATACTAAAGAGGCTAACCTTGAACCTTTGGTAACCACGAATTTAAAGCCTGCAATGGCAATAAGTACATATCTTTCAATAGTCACCCTAAATGTTAATGGGTTGAATGCACCAATCAAAAGACACAGAGTAACAGAATGGATAAAAAAGCAAGACCCATCTATATGCTGCCTACAAGAAACTCACCTCAAACCCAAAGACATGTACAGACTAAAAGTCAAGGGATGGAAAAACATATTTCAAGCAAACAACAGTGAGAAGAAAGCAGGGGTTGCAGTACTAATATCAGACAAAATAGACTTCAAAACAAAGAAAGTAACAAGAGATAAAGAAGAACACTACATAATGATAAAGGGCTCAGTCAAACAAGAGGATATAACCATTCTAAATATATATGCAACCAACACAGGAGCACCAGCATATGTGAAACAAATACTAACAGAACTAAAGGGGGATATAGACTGCAATGCATTCATTCTAGGAGACTTCAACACACCACTCACCCCAAAGGATAGATCCACTGGGCAGAAAATAAGTAAGGACACGGAAGCACTGAACAACACAGTAGAGCAGATGGACCTAATAGACATCTATAGAACTCTACATCCAAAAGCAGCGGGATATACATTCTTCTCAAGTTCACATGGAACATTCTCCAGAATAGACCACATACTAGGCCACAAAAAGAGCCTCAGAAAATTCCAAAAGATTGAAATCCTACCAACCAACTTTTCAGACCACAAAGGCATAAAACTAGAAATAAACTGTACAAAGAAAGCAAAGAGGCTCACAAACACATGGAGGCTTAACAACACGCTCCTAAATAATCAATGGATCAATGACCAAATCAAAATGGAGATCCAGCAATATATGGAAACAAATGACAACAACAACACTAAGCCCCAACTTCTGTGGGACACAGCAAAAGCAGTCTTAAGAGGAAAGTATATAGCAATCCAAGCATATTTAAAAAAGGAAGAGCAATCCCAAATGAATGGTCTAATGTCACAATTATCGAAATTGGAAAAAGAAGAACAGATGAGGCCTAAGGTCAGCAGAAGGAGGGACATAATAAAGATCAGAGAAGAAATAAATAAAATTGAGAAGAATAAAACAATAGCAAAAATCAATGAAACCAAGAGCTGGTTCTTCGAGAAAATAAACAAAATAGATAAGCCTCTAGCCAGACTTATTAAGAAGAAAAGAGAGTCAACACAAATCAACAGTATCAGAAACGAGAAAGGAAAAATCACGACGGACCCCACGGAAATGCAAAGAATTATTGGAGAATACTATGAAAACCTATATGCTAACAAGCTGGGAAACCTAGGAGAAATGGACAACTTCCTAGAAAAATATAACCTTCCAAGATTGACCCAGGAAGAAACAGAAAATCTAAACAGACCAATTACCAGCAACGAAATTGAAGCGGTAATCAAAAAACTACCAAAGAACAAAACCCCCGGGCCAGATGGATTTACCTCAGAATTTTATCAGACATACAGGGAAGACATAATACCCATTCTCCTTAAAGTTTTCCAAAAAATAGAGGAGGAGGGGATACTCCCAAACTCATTCTATGAAGCTAACATCACCCTAATACCAAAACCAGGCAAAGACCCCACCAAAAAAGAAAACTACAGACCAATATCCCTGATGAACGTAGATGCAAAAATACTCAACAAAATATTAGCAAACCGAATTCAAAAATACATCAAGAGGATCATACACCACAACCAAGTGGGATTCATTCCAGGGATGCAAGGATGGTACAACATTCGAAAGTCCATCAACATCATCCACCACATCAACAAAAAGAAAGACAAAAACCACATGATCATCTCCATAGATGCTGAAAAATCATTTGACAAAGTTCAACATCCATTCATGTTAAAAACTCTCAGCAAAATGGGAATAGAGGGCAAGTACCTCAACATAATAAAGGCCATCTATGATAAACCCACAGCCAACATTATATTGAACAGCGAGAAGCTGAAAGCATTTCCGCTGAGATTGGGAACAAGACAGGGATGCCCACTCTCCCCACTGTTATTTAACATAGTACTGGAGGTCCTAGCCATGGCAATCAGACAAAATAAAGAAATACAAGGAATCCAGATTGGTAAAGAAGAAGTTAAACTGTCACTATTTGAAGATGACATGATACTGTACATAAAAAACCCTAAAGACTCCATCCGAAAACTACTAGAACTGATATCGGAATACAGCAAAGTTGCAGGATACAAAATCAACACACAGAAATCTGTGGCTTTCCTATATACCAACAATGAACCAACAGAAAGAGAAATCAGGAAAACAACTCCATTCACAATTGCATCCAAAAAAATAAAATACCTAGGAATAAACCTAACCAAAGAAGTGGAAGACTTATACTCTGAAAACTACAAGTCACTCTTAAGAGAAATTAAAGGGGACACTAACAGATGGAAACTCATCCCTTGCTCGTGGCTAGGAAGAATTAATATCGTCAAAATGGCCATCCTGCCCAAAGCAATATACAGATTTGATGCAATCCCTATCAAACTACCAGCAACATTCTTCAATGAACTGGAACAAATAATTCAAAAATTCATATGGAAACACCAAAGACCCCGAATAGCCAAAGCAATCCTGAGAAAGAAGAATAAAGTAGGGGGGATCTCACTCCCCAACTTCAAGCTCTACTATAAAGCCATAGTAATCAAGACAATTTGGTACTGGCACAAGAACAGAGCCACAGACCAATGGAACAGACTAGAGAATCCAGACATTAACCCAGACATATATGGTCAATTAATATTTGATAAAGGAGCCATGGACATACATTGGCTAAATGACAGTCTCTTCAACAGGTGGTGCTGGCAAAACTGGACAGCTACATGTAGGAGAATGAAACTGGACCATTGTCTAACCCCATATACAAAAGTAAACTCAAAATGGATCAAAGACCTGAATGTAAGCCATGAAACCATTAAACTCTTGGAAGAAAACATAGGCAAAAACCTCTTAGACATAAACATGAGTGACCTCTTCTTTGACATATCTCCCCAGGCAAGGAAAACAACAGCAAAAATGAGTAAGTGGGACTATATTAAGCTGAAAAGCTTCTGTACAGCAAAAGACACCATCAATAGAACAAGAAGGATCCCTACAGTATGGGAGAATATATTTGAAAATGACACATCCGATAAAGGCTTGATGTCCAGAATATATAAGGAGCTCTCACGCCTCAACAAACAAAAAACAAATAACCCAATTAAAAAATGGGCAGAGGAACTGAACAGACAGTTCTCCAAAAAAGAAATACAGATGGCCAACAGACACATGAAAAGATGCTCCACATCGCTAATTATCAGAGAAATGCAAATTAAAACTACAATGAGGTATCACCTCACACCAGTAAAGATGGCTGCCATCCAAAAGACAAACAACAACAAATGTTGGCGAGGCTGTGGAGAAAGGGGAACCCTCCTACACTGCTGGTGGGAATGTAAGTTAGTTCAACCATTGTGGAAGCACTATGGAGGTACATCAAAATGCTCAAAACAGACTTACCATTTGACCCAGGAATTGCACTCCTAGGAATTTACCCTAAGAACGCAGCAATGAAGTTTGAGAAAGACAGATGCACCCCTATGTTTATTGCAGCACTATTTACAATAGCCAAGAATTGGAAGCAACCTAAATGTCCATCAATAGATGAATGGATAAAGAAGATGTGGTACATATACACAATGGAATACTACTCCACCATAAGAAAAGAGCAAACCCAATCATTTGCAGCAACATGGATGGAGCTGGAGGGTATTATGCTCAGTGAAACAAGCCAAGCGGAGAAAGAGAAATACCAAATGATTTCACTTATCTGTGGAATATAAGAACAAAGGGAAAACTGAAGGAACAAAACAGCAGCAGAATCACAGAACCCAAGAATGGACTAACAGGTACCAAAGGGAAAGGGACTGGGGAGGATGGGTGGGTAGGGAGGGATAAGGGGGGGAGAAGTAGGGGGGTATTAAGATTAACATGCATGGGGGTGTAGGAGAAAAGGGAGGGCTGTACAACACAGAGAAGGCAAGTAGTGATTCTACAACATTTTGCTATGCTGATGGACAGTGACTGTAAAGGGGTTTATAGGGGAGACCTGGTATAGGGGAGAGCCTAGTAAACATAATAATCGTCATGTAAGTGTAGATTAGTGATAGCAAAAACAAAGCAAAAAAAAAAAAAAAAGGGCAGTTCCTGTGTGGTAACTTCCAACGAGTTCTACACAAGGGTATAAAGGGCATATAAAAGTGTAGGCAAAGGGTCTGTTTGTGTTTATACAGAGGATCAAAGCCTAATTGGGCTACCCCAAAAATGAACTAAGATACGATATGAAAAAGAACTTCCAACATCAGCACTCTCGGGAAGACTCATGCCAGAAGATGATCATCAAAAAACCCCAACAAAGATCCACGCACTGCTACAGCTGTAGATGCACTCATCCCACCAGTTCCTGGACTTGCCATGGGAATGAGGAAGGAGATATCTAAGCTGGCCTGTGCACACAGTAAAACAACAAATTTGACTGGATCTATACTGTTGGAACTCAACCTAGAATTTGGAGAAGTGCAAACTGTAGCGCTCCGAAGTCTCACAACTACAGACTATTTACTGTTAAAAGAACATATGGCATGTGAACAGTCCCCAGGAATGGGTTGTTTTAATTTGTCTGATTTCTCTCAGACTGTTCAAGTTCAGTTGGACAATATCCACCATATCATAGATAAGTTTTCACAAATGCCTAAGGTGCCTTAATGGTTTTCTTGGTTTCACTGGAGATGGCTGGTAATTACAGATATGCTTTGGTTATGTAACTATACTCCTATTATGTTAATGTGTGTGCGCAATTTAAGTAGTAGCTTAAAACCTATACATGCTGACGTTACTCTACAAGAAGATATGCCAAAGAAATAATCAATCTTCCCATGTTTTCTTCCGCCTGCTACTTCTATAGCTTTTCTTCTTCCTTCCTAATTACAACCCTTAAATAGAATTCGTGCCTCATATCAAATTTACCGAGTATCATAACTCCTCCAAGTGGTAAAGATACCTCAAGACAAATGCTGGGCATAGAAGCCACAGGGCATAAATATGCAAAGAAGTAAAAAGCTAACCTTTTCAAGCAATAAGGCTTCCCTCTCATTTACCAACTTCACATTTCCCTGTATGGCCCCGGAAGATGACTGGTTAGCCAGAGACGGGTAAGATTCCTCAAGGGAAGAACAACCTAAGACAGGCACAGTCGCAGGGGGGCCATCAGGTGAGAAATTGGGGATCAACAGAGGTGAGGCTTAGAACCTCACCCCCCTGTTCTGAGAGAAATCTTCTTCATACGTGGATGTTTTATTGCCCTTGTCTAGCTTGGATTAACACATAGTCTACAGGCACACACCTGATCATCTACATTTGCTCTCTTACAGCACTAAACTATGTTTTCTACCTTTATGTTGTATCTACCTACCACTTCAGCATTTTATTAAAAATAATAATAATAAAGAGAGAAATGTGGTATCCACATATAAATCAAGTATAAAAACCAAATGAGTATTCATATTTGAACTGACTGTTTATAGTTCATAATGCATGAGCAAAACCGAAAGTTTCTGTGATGACTGCCCTTGTACTGTTCACTATGTAACTTATTCATTATGTAAGAATTTGTTCTCCATGTAAGAACTTGTTTGTTATGCCTCAGAAGATTGGAGACTGACGAAAATTAGGCTTGGGGTGGATTAATGATTGTGCATTGAGCATTGACTCCCCTATACAGAATTTTATTGTCGTTAACAACCATTTGATCAATAAATATGAGAGATGCCCTCACAAAAAAAAAAAAAAAAAAAAAAAAAAAGGACAGACTTCCAATGGTAAAATAAATTAGTAACCGGGATGTAATGTATAGCATAAGGAATATAGTCAAGATATTGTAACAGCCTGGTAGGGTGATAGCTGGAACCTAGAATTATGTATATAAATGTTCTACCACTGTGTTGTACACTTGAAACTAATGTAATGTAATACTGTGTGTCAACTACCCTTCAATAAAAAATAATTATTTAAAAAAAAAAACTGATTTAAAAAATTAACATTTCTTCTCCACATGTACAAATAAGAGGCCCGGCAGATGTGAAATCTTATGATTTGATGATATTGATCTCTGTGTGTCACTTACCATCAACTCAAATTCTGACCTGTATGTGTTCTTTTCTGCTGCTTTAAGCCTTTTTAACCACAATTTCATAACTCCTTCCCCAGTGTCTTCAACCTCCTGCATTGCATTTGAGCTCTGAATTAGATTTTATATTTATGAAAGACATTGAGTTGAAAGGGGTAAATCAGAATTCCTTATTGTAGAAGAATTATGAGCTAGAGTCGATGTTAAGTTATACACCTCTGACATTTTGGGAGATTGCTTTTATATCAAACCTGAGAAGAGGGGCTGCAAACTGCCTCACCAAGCTCCTCACACTTCCTTTGAAGAGCCGTCATACAGATTAGAATTCGACAGAGAAGAACTCTAAAGACGGCGTTAAATTTGTCTGGAACAAATGGGCTTCTGTGTGGCTTTAGCTGTCTCTTGCTGCAAAAGTCAGTGAAATTCCAGCTCATTTAAACCTTTGTTTCTGCCTCTAAGGTGCTTCCCCTGATGTATTTTGATCAATGAAATACAACATTAAATAGACCAAGTCTTCTTTGGATTCTCAAGAATTCTCTGCTAAGTTGACTTAAGAGATGCCATGACCTAGATAAGATAATGTATTTGGCATTATTGTAAACATATATGTACATACACAAACATACAAAAAATAAATAAACAAACGCACACCCAATGTACATGTGCTTATACCTGTGCAGGCACAGCACGTGCCCGGTGTTCATCATACCCTGCATGGCAGCCCTGCTAGCACCCACGGAGTACTGTGCCCTCACTCACGCTGTGATCCGACTGTGAGTCCGGTATAGCGATCGCATCATGGTGCAGTAAAGAAGCGCAGCACCTCAAGCTTGATATATGATTGGACCAGCAGTAATTCTGAAGAAGGCGAGATGCCTGTAAACCCAGGGAAGGGTCTATGGATGTGATGGAATGTGAGCTATAATGAAAAGAGGTGAGGCTTTGTCAACCCCCAAGGTGACGGGAGGGCTGCAGCTGGGGGACCGCAGGGCAGAAATGCTGAATGCTCCGTCTGTGCTCAGAGACCAGCGGAAGGGGCAGTTCCTTCCAGTGGCGAAGGCCGATATGCACTGATCTTTATTACTTAGAGCCTCTCCTCTCAGCAGAATACAGGTTACTTTTCAACGAGAACTATAATTAGAGTAACAGAATGTAGGTGTTAACATAAACTAGAGTTATCTATTGCAAAGAAAAGTGCTGTAAAATATCATATGTCTGACTTATGTGTATAAATCCATCAATAGGTTAGGTGTGTGAATGTATGTGCATGCCTTTGAGATTTTACTGTATGTTTATAACTTCAAAACACTATTGGCACAAAGTTATTCTGAACACCTAACTTCGCAAAGTTGTAAAAAATAGCATAAAATGATTTTTTTTCTACATGACATATTATGGGTTTTTTTTTTTCTATAAGGATAGGTTTCAAAACTTCTGGAGTTTATATAAATTTAAAAATGAACTTACAGAAATCATGCTCAGGTCCTTGCTTCAAGAAAAGAACTCATGCAGTAATAAGTAATAAGCAATATGCTTGCTTTACAAGTGGAGACCCCAGACTCAAGGCCTTACTCAGGGTTTATGGGCAATGAGTGAGTGATGCCAGTTGCCCTTTTCCCAGAATAAAGAGCTTCCCCCCCAAAATCAACTTCTTTCAGCCTCCAGGAGACATTTCAAAATTCCAGGAACTGCATGGTATTTAGTGTCAGATAATGGAATAAAGCTGGTGCCCTAATCCGGAGTATGAGAACCAAACAGGATACGAATACAATAATATAACATAATATCCCTGTTTGCTTTCTAAAGAAAGTAGTGCCTCAGGAAGAAGGGGTCCCTCCAGTGGAGTGAAATGCACACCTTGTCCAGAGGGTGTCCCTGGATTCTGCTCAGCTATTCATGAGTGGATACGAGAGAGGGGGAATAGCTAGCGATTTTAGGTAAGAAAAATAAATAAAGACATCCAAATTGGAAAGGGAGAAGTGTAACTGCCTATTTGCAGATGGCATGATCTTATGTGTAGAAAATCCTACATATCCACTAAAAATCTATGAGTCAGTAAATTAATTCAACAAAGTTGGAGGATACAAGATCCATAGTCAAAAAATCAGTTGCATTCTTATACACTTGTAACGAAAAATTTCAAAGTGAAATTAATAAAACTATTCCATTCACCACATCATCAAGAAGCATAAAATGCTGAAGAATGAATTTAATAAAAGAAACACAAATGTGTACTTTGAGAGCTAGAAAACGGTATTGAGAGAAATTCAAATTATCTAAAGAAATGAAAAATCAGCCCATGGTCATGGATCAGAAGATTTAATATTTTTAAATTAGGAATACTCCCCAAATTGATCTGCTGATTCAGTACTCCCTCTATGAGAATCCCAGGTGTCTTCTTTGCAGAAGTGCACAAGCTGATTCTAAAAATCATATTGAATTGTAACAGACCCATAACAGAAATAATAATCTTAAGAAGAACAAAGTAGGTAGATTCACACTTCCCAATTCCAAAACTTTGTACAAAGCAATGGTAATCAAGATTGTGTGGAACCAGAATAATGATAAAGAAATAGATCAATGGAATAGAATTGATAGCTCAAAAATAAACCCATGCACTTAGGGTTAACTGATTTTTAATGCCAAGGACCATTCCATGGGAAAAGAACAGTCTTTTGGGCTTAGAACAGATAATGCTGAAACAACTGGATAGTCACACACAAATGGATGTGGTTTGCCCTTATCTCACACTATTTAAAACTACCCACTAGGATAGCTAAAAGTATATTTAAAAAGGTAATAGAAAGTGTTGACAAAGACATAGAGAAATTTGAGCCCTCCTACGTTGCTGATGGGATTGTCAAACGGTGCAGCCACTTTGGAAAACAAGCTGGCAGCTCAGGAAATGATTAAACACAGAATTCCCATAAAATCAAGCCACCTCACCCCTAGGTATAGAAATGGAAAACCTATGTTCACATAAACTTTTACGTGAATATTAATAGCATCATTATTCACAATACTTAAAACGTGGAAACATCCAAACATACACTAACAAATGAATGGATAAACAAAACACGGTATATACATTTGATGGAATATTTCCCAGCAAAGTAAAAAGGGATGAAGTGCTGTACATGATGCAAGTTGCAACATGGATGAACTTTGAAACAGCATTCTTAGTGAAAGAAGTCAGCAGCAAAGGACCAGATGTTACGTGATTTTATTTATATGCAATGTTGGGAGTGGGGGAATCTATAGAGACAGTAGATTAGTGATGGCTTAGGGTTGTGGTGTGTGGGGCACTAGAGAGGGGATAACTAAAGGGTACAGGGTGCTTTTGAGGTGGTAAAAATTGGCTGTAGTGATGGTTGCACATATATACAAATATATGTATATGAATATACTAAAAAACACACTGGTTTTTTATACTTACATGGAGGAATTTTACGTCTGAATCATGTCAGATTTATTTTAACAAGGCTTGACTATCATGTGACTTTGTTTTGCCAATTTGGCTTTCTGAGTTCCCCGTTTATCAATAAAGTCCAATTTTTAACTCACACCTTGTAAAATTATGGATTTCCATTCTGACCCCTTGCATAAGAGATGAGGTAGGGACATAAAGATGGGACATAGGTCATGCTTCACCTCAGTCCCCATCAGATAAACTCCAACAACTCTCGATAGACAAGAAACATTGAGAAAATCCCAGAACCTGAGAAAGGCTGAAGCAGCTCCCTAGGTTACAGAGACCAGGAAGGGCTGCGTTAAAAGGTAAGAGAAGCAGTTTCACTTTAACTGCATCCAAGGCTTTGACCACAACTTTTCCCACCTCATAGGCTGACACTGTGCCACAGTTTATCCGGTAGGTAAAGGCGAGCCCGGGATAGATTTCCAGCCTCCATGGCAATGCACAAGGCTTCCTGGGAGGCCCAGGTGGGTCATGCCTCACATGGATCGCATGAGGGAACCTGTGGGGATCAGCATTGGAGAAGGGCAGTGGGGCTCACAGCAGCCCGTGCCTGGTCCTTAGCAAACTACATTTTTCTTGCAGAGGCACTTCCGTGGTTGTCCCAGCTAGTGGCTGCTCGGACGCAGGGCTGAGCCAGGGGCTTTGTCCCGCTGGGGAGCTAAGTGGGCAGGTCTGCCTGACTCGGATCCCCAGTCAAGGATCCATACTGGCCATGGGGCATGATCTACAGCCCCACCTGAGCAGGGAAGCAAATCCCAAAGCCCGTTCAACTGCTGAGCACAGCCTCCAGCACCCGACAGAAAGCCGGGCCAGAGGACCTCGGCTGCCGCACAGCCCGTCAGTCATGACTGCAGCAGTCCCCCAGCGGAGACCCCAGACAGCAGATCCACCTGCTTGCAGGGTCTGTCTGGGCCCCATCTGAACAGGGAGCCTGGAAAACACATGCATTACGGGAAACCTGGCAGGAGAAGAGAAAAAAAGGGGCAGGGAAACACTTTAAAGTAACAATGGTTGGAAACTTCCCAAACTGGAGGAGAGAAATGGGCATCCAGGTTCACGAGACCCAAAGGAACCCGGCAGAGTAAACATGAAGAGGGCCACCATGACACATGTTATAATGAAGTTTTCACAAATAAAAGACAAAGAAAGAATTTTGAAAACAGCACAAGAGAAAATAAATCACCAGATATACTTAAAATATTGAAAGGAAAAAAAATACTGTCAACCAAGTTGTTTGTTTTTTTGTCTTTTTCTTCCTTGTTTTTTCTTTATTAAGAACAATAATGTTCTTTATTAAATTGAAGGAGCTCCCTTCTATTTCTAGATTGGTTAGAGTTTTTTTTTTAAATCAGAAATGAGTATTGGATTTTAACAAAATTGATATGAATCCTCCATATTCATTGACAGGATCACAGGATATTTCCTCCTTAGCCTGTTGACAAGGTGGGTTAGTTTGACTGAGTTTTTAAAATATTGAAAAATCCTTGCATACCTGGAATAAATCTCACTCGGTCATGTTTAATTATTTTTATACATAGTGAGATTGGATTTCTGATATATTGATGATGTTTGTGTCTGACTTTATGAGATGCATTTGTCTACAGTTTTCTTTTTCTGGTATCTTTGTCTCATTTAGAGACAAAAGATGATACTGAATGACACTGGCATCCTACAGCCCATTGGGAAATGTCCCTTCTGTTCTATTTTGGACAAGATATTATGTGACAGGACTTACAAGTCAGAGTCTATTGGGTCTCACTGGATCAGTGTGAAGCATGAGAAGTGTGTGCGCATTCCTGGGGACTCCGAGAGAACTGATCTCCCTGCCCTTCTCACTTTTAAAGGCCACCCGCGTTCCTGGGGTCTTGTCTCCTCCCTCCATCTCTAAAGCCAGCAACTTCAGGTCATGTGTGTGTCATGCTGCCATCTGTCCACTTCTCCCTTATGCCTCCCTCTTCTACCTTAAAGAATCTCGTGATTACACTGATTACCTACAAAATGCAGGACCATCTCCGAGTGGCCGCTGCTCCTGCTATTACCCAGTTCTCCGGAAATGTGGGGGCCTTCTTCCACAGAAAATCTCATCTAGATGTCTTGGTTTCTGCCTAAATTGTTTTGAGGATCTCTAGTCCCACTCTCATTTTCTTCACAAGACACTCTGATTTTTTAAATCTTTTGAAGCAATAGCAAAAGGTATTCCAGCCATAACTATTGCTTTTTCTCTAGAGCAGGTTTCCTGACAGTGACTCTCCTAACTGTAAGATTTTTTGCAACCTGGATAGACTGAAAATTTCCCAAATCATCAATTTCTGTTTCCATCTGGCATAATAGTTCTTATCTAAATCTAGTTTTTCCTCCCACATTTTACAATGAACTGCAAGAATCCAGGCTGAAAGACTTTGCTTGGAGCTCATCTCAGCGGGATACCCAATTTCACTCTTTACAAGGTCTGTTTTACACAATTCTGCTTCACTTTCTCCTCTAGCATAGCAAGAATCAGCTCTTCTCCAATTTCTAACAAAAGGTTCTTCCTTTTCTTCAGAGCCCCCACCAGCGATGCCTTTAATGTACACATTTTTTACCACTATTCTGTTCATCAGAATGTAGGTGTTCTCTAAGGAAAGATATGCTTTATCTGCCGTCCTTCCCAATTTTATTTTATTTGTTGAGACCTTACCAGCAGAAGCTTTCACATTCATAATTTACAAGCATCTGCTCCGGGAAACCTCAGGTATTTCTATCATGCTCCTCAAAACTTGTCCAGCCTCCTCCCACTGGCGAACTCCAAAGTCACCCCCACAGTCTTCACTATTTGTCACAGTGGCACTGGAGCTCATTTAGAAAAATCTGTATTTCAGTCCTGTTGTTGCTGTAGCATATTACCACAAATTTAATGGCTTAAAACAAAGCAAATATACTCTCTTAGAGCTCTTCAAGTCAAAAGTCTGATACTGGTCTCACTAGGCTAGAATCAAGATATGCAAGACTGTGTCCTTTACAGAGACTTAAGGGAAAAATCTATTTCCTTGTTTTTTGCAGTTATCAGAGGCTGCCCACATTCCCTGGGTGGAGGCCCCCATGTCCATCTTCATCAGCAACTTTATGCTGAGACTTTCTCAGGGTGCCATCTGTCTGAATTTCTCTCTTCTGTCTCCCACTTCAACTTTTAAAGACTACTGTGATTACAAGGGAACTACCAGGATAATTCAGGATAATCTCCATCATTTAATGTCGGTGTGTCAAATGAAGATAAGCAACCATACCTGTGTCTTCAACCTTCTGTCCTCTCTGCATATATTCCAGATTTCCAGGATTAGTGTGTTGATATCTTTGGGGACATTGATAATGTTTGCCACAAATACTAGAGACAAAAGTGAGCTTATGTGCAAAGCTGGAGGATTGTTCTCAACTTCCTGCAAGGTGCTCAAACCCTGGAAAGTTTAAGGACAAAAGGTGCAGATTAAGGTTGGCTGCAGTTTTCTCTGCCCCTCCGTTGCAGAGCAGACACATCTGCAGCCATGGGCTCTGGGTCCCTGGCCCGGAAAACCTGCCTCCTGTTTACCAAACTATCAACACTGGTAACAGATACTAACCCCAGGACTCAACAACTCAACAGGCCACATGCAAAGATTTTAGCTTCTTGGGTCCCTCTCCTCTGGCCCTAAGTCAGCATTCGCTGGTTTCACTTCATTTTAAACATTCACACACTTAAAAAAAATAATCTCTCTTAACTGAGAGGAGCTTGATTTGAACTGTTTTCTCTCAAGGTTTTAGAAAAGTCATTTGGATACCAGAATTTTATGTATACCTTAAGTTTACCAAAAATTAATGAATCCAATCAAAATAAAATTGCACACACCAGACAAAGTGCATTGCTGACTGACTTTAGCCTGCAGGCTGTACTACGTCTATTTGGAAAAACACTCCAAAGTTTTTTAAACTTTTGAGAAGAACACAAGCAAGGCAGAATTTTTATAAACTGATATGATTTTTGTAATGAGAGTTTTATCCATATGTTTTGCTATTCTTAAATCCCATTAGCTATAAAGATGAAAAATAAATACATAATATTGCCCAATGATTTTCTAAAACTTCAATTTTCTTTACAAATTAAGAAAGTTGGAAAAAACAGGCCTTTTTAGAGTACTTTCTACCGAGTTCCCATTTTCTACCTATGTTTCCTGTCTCAGGGCCTCTCAGAGTAGATCAGAGATAAAGTGTAAGGCAGAAGTTATGTAAATTACTAAACTTACATTCTTTCTTCCCCAGTTCCTATTACCTGAAAATGATTACATTTTATTATGGAAACTATTGCAGGTAACTTTTAACTCACTGACAAAAAATGTTTACATATAAATAACTTGCCAATCTAATAAGGGAATAGAAACCGCATGCTACAGTAATGGATGAGAAACCTTGAACCAGTCAATGAAAATGTGATCTTTCCTGAGACTCACAGATAATGATAGACGATAGAATGGCCTTATGTTGAATTCCCTCTTGTCCTGAGGATTATTAACACTAGGCTCAATAAAGAGAGGCTGATTACAGCTACCAGAATTTCATGCTTTGATTTCCTTTGAATTTGATACTTTCCCAGTAAAATTAGTAACTGTTACTATAAAAACACACTCATGGAAATATCCTTCCAACAGATAATTATCTGTTGAATGTGGATTCTACACATCGTCTTCCTTTCTTGACCACCCAGACTAATTTCTTGTTACTGGACTCAGATCACCATTCCAAGCAGACGGAGTCAGAGCAACCGTTGGGCAGTCTCTCAATTAAATTTATCATATAAAATGTCAATTTCATGATTTTTTTTCCCCAGAAATTGTCCCCACATAACCCCCTAACGTTTCTGCCATGGTGGGCAGGAATCATTACGTGGGGAAGGGGCCGCTCATGAGTTCTGACCAAGCAGAGTGCTAATCCCAGCTCTGCTTAGGGCTGCAGCAGAGCCTCAGCAAAAGGTGTGGTGCCTCCAGGGATACGGAGGGACTGAGTGGGTTAAAGGAGGGGCTTCTTTACCCTGCCTGGCATGGAACCTGACTCAGAGCAGTTACTCAAAACATGTTAGTTTATCTTCCCTCGACCTCTCATATCTAACTCCAACTCCAGGCTTACCTGTTTCCAGGTGTGACATCTGGCTAATACTCCTCTTTGATCATTGTTTTGTTCAGTGCTGTCTTGTGCCTGCATATCTATTGGCCGCTGGGTCACACACCTGTCACATTAGTGTCTATAGTGTCCCTGATACATGTTCTGGAGCAGGCTTTGTGTTTCCTATCTCCTTAAAAGTCACATTTGATGGGTGTGAAGTATGAAGAGAGTTAGCAAGACCAGGAAAGTAGTGACAGCGTTCAGCATCACTGAGTGAGAAAGTGAGTTCTGAATCCCCTTCTCACTTGGCGGAATACATGCTAGTAGTTCACCTTCCCACTGGCTTTCCGGCCTCAGACACCCATGCACAGCAGGGAACATACTCAGGCACAGAGCAATTTCCCCAGGTGCTGAGGTCAAGACCCTCTCACTTGATTGTAATCATTACCTCTTCTGAGATTTCTGAACATAGCTTTCCTTTGACTACTTTTGTGAACTTCCCAAATAACAACCATAATGACTTACATTTAGGAGAAAACACAGGCTGTTAGGAAATCTTCAAGTTGTTATTTTCTCATTTTTAAAGATGATTGTGACTCAGGACAGCAACCTAAAATAGGCAAAAATCAGAGGCTAGAAAATGAGAGGTGGGCTTTCCATCAGACCGCAAAACCCTGTGACCTTCTGACTCGCAAGTGCAGATTCCCCCGGAATTCACCTTTTCCTTTCGGTTTTAGGTCCCTTGTTTGTGTCTCCCTGTTTAAAACAACTATCTGCCTGCATTGGTGTTATCTGCCAGGTATATCACGCTTGCGTAGATTCTAGATCATTCCTCTCTAGGGCCGCCTTCTGCTTTTGGCTGCCTGTGTTTCTGCTCATGAAGCAAAATCTCTTGGGAGTAACCAGAAAAACGGATTCTACGAGAGTGATGGTAATGGGCGGCTGTAACAACTCAGAAATATGGCCCCATTGCTTCGGGATTGCTATTTGACTGCCGGTCACACATTGCAACAGATTTTAGTTAAATCAAGCTGTGACATGATTGGAACAAAAACCAAATGAAACATCTGCCGAAACAGAAATTGTGTCAAACTACTGAAACAAGGAAGAATGTCTCTAGTGGGCATGCCATCTGAGCAATAGTAAAACTGGTGTTTACTAGGTTTTATAAAATTCTTGTGCCATTGGACAATAGCTATCCTATTCTTTTTAATTCTTACGTATGAATTGTTTTTCAAATGTCTAAGAAAGAAGTTGAAATATCAGAATATGGGGTTTGATTAGCTTCACTTTAATTCAGTGAGTCTGTCCCGCCATAGAGAAGAAATGGAGCTCTGTTGGGCGTCTGGGATGCACGCCGCGTCGGTCAGGCTGTGTCTGGGTGGCACGCGCTTCTGGATGAAAATGGGAGCTCACACAGGTCATATGCCAGATGATGCATTGAATGCTCCCATTTTGCCTTAATGTTCACCATTATGTAGACAGATCCCATGACAGTGGGAGTCAAGTGGGCTCAGTTGGTGTCACAGAACACATGTATCTCGGATACAGTGCATTTTGAACGGTTTGTTCAACAGCAAAGCAACACCCCCAGAGAAGAAGCTCATACTGAGGACTGGCGGACACCCACCACCCTCGGCCGGCCTTGCTCATGGCTGTGGAGTGCCTTTCAGATTTCCAGGGGTGATATACAGGCGGCAATGGGTGGAAGGGAAAGAGGGCAGAACCCCTTTGTCCCCGTCCTTAGGGATAAGGAAGACGTGGCAGTTTCCCTGTGTCATCTTGGCACCCTTGGCCATCTGAAACCAAGCACCAGCGAGAGGGATGGGATACCCAGGCTGCTAGATGCAGCCACTCAAGGTCAGTCGATGATGTGGGGACTCAGCCACCAGGACTGTCCCAGGCGCAGCGGGCTGGGCATCATCCGTGCCCTGGAGTTGCCTCCGGGGGATGACAGAACAGTGGCAGAGGACAAAAAGCTGAGCAACGCTTTACAGTTGATAAAAACACGTGAACAAAGTTCCTGAGCAGAGGCTTTGCTCCTTCAGATTTAGGTTTGCTAAGCCATTCGTTAGGAAGGAGGTTAGAAATCACAATAGTTTTTTTCTTTTACAGAATATACTCAGTTCAAATTGTTTTCTCTGTGACTTTGAGTAAGATAATTATTTACTTATGCCTCAGTTTCCTTATCTGAAAAATAAGAGCCGTATGGATAATTGTGTAACTACATTAACAGTCATTTACAAGATTTTGTGATAGGCTGAAAAGCCATTATTCTGAATTCAGTAAGTTTTCATCAAGCTCTTGTATGTGCACTGAATAGAAAGATGCATAAATGCAGAACATTTTGTACTTTTGTACAATATTATTTTTATTATAATAACTCTATTTTTCATTGAATGCCATAGTTTAATTTTAAACACACAACTATAAAAATGAATATATGGACACATAGATTGTTTTTGTGCCCTTCATTTTGTGTCTGGGTTCTTTTGAAAATTTAAAGAAAAAAAAGGATTCTTCTGAAACATAATATTCCATACCCCCAAATATCCAAAAAAAATACAAAACAGGGGAAAAAATAACCTTAAAGCAATCAAGCAAAACATTGCATTCCAATAAACCTCAACTTTTCTCCTCCTCAGACTTTACTGCACACCTGTAGTTTCCCTTTGTACACAATCCTGCTTCCCCAGCTGAAAATTTTCAGAATCAGAGGCCAATGTTTACAACCTCTTTTTATGGACTTGAGAGGTTGCACAGAACATATTAAGTCCTGCGCTTTTTGGACAGGTCACCGCAATGGCTCATAAAATTCCCTGAAGCTGTGTTCATCTGGATCACAGACATGCGCCCTTTGTTAAGCAAAGCTAATGTTGGGGACTTTGGTCCCAAACAAGCTAATGCCTGTTTACCTACAGAACCAGGGAGCAAACTTTCCTTTCCTAATGCAGCCTTATCTTAATGCCCTCAGGGCATAAACGTAACACATCAGAAGGAAGTTCCCTCTAGACAAAACATAAGCAACTGCAAAATGAGGAAGTAGGTCGGCACTTTCACAGTAGGTACCACTGGCTGTTCTTTCAGGGTGAGGCTGAGCACTGCCAGACAGGTAAGGAGCCTGGCATTCGTTCCCACAGCACGCACTTGAACATGGACACGTCCCCACTCACGCTGCCTGGCCGGGCTCCCCAGCCCTACCCCGTCCACCATTACTGCTTGAAGTCCTGCCAATAGACACCCTCACAGGAGAAGCCTGGGGTGAGCTAAGTGCCTGTCAAAGTCTATCATGAAGTCAATAAACTAAAAGACGCCCATGGTTTATTTCAGGATGTGTCTCAGCTGTGCTCTGTCTTCCTCTTCTCATTCATGAAGTGACCTTTGCATCCTCTCCACCCCCAATCCTGCTTCCCCCAATCCGTACTACATGTGATTTATAGGTTTCAACGGACTCTGGTGCCCCCCTTACATTCCACATGATCAGTGTGATTACATGATCACATTGATATCAAAATTGTGAAGAATTCTGCATAACTGGTCTGAATTTGCTCAAAGTTTCACTTTGTGCGCCTTCAGAAACATTCTGTTGTTAGTTTAGTTCTAAAATGAAAATACGCAAATTGGGGCTTTCCAGCCTCCTACTGTTGTTTCTCTGAAGAACCCTAACTAATACAGATGATAAAACTATGCATTAAGAATGACTGAACCACACTGTGTACATATAATTGTATACATTTTAGATACTAGGTCATACTGGTGGATACTGAATTTATACTTACAACAAATTAGTGAGGTCAGTAAAAACTCTCAGCTAGGGAGAATGTTTAATGCTATCCCATGAAGATTTGTGTTTTAGTTTCTATAGTTCCTATGTTTGTCGAAAGAAGACAAAAAAGGTGGAATCTTTCATCTCACACTATTCATAGTCACATGCCAGAGGGAGTTGGTCCAAAGAATTCTGGAGTCGAGGGAGAAATTTCTCTCCTCTGTGTGTGCACTTGAGCCCATTCTCCGCTCTGCAGTCGCACGGCGCAGCGCCGTCTGTCCCATCCTGTTTTCTGCTCCCCACGCAGATCTGGAGGTGGAGGGCATCTTTACTGCTCCTGGGCAGTGTGTTGCTCGGAAGCTGGAGTGTGAGGCTGAGATCCATCCTTACTGAGGAGAAATATGGATGTCTTCAATTTCCATGGTGAGACTATTGCATTTTTATTCTACAAATAGTTCCTCGGAGATGGATCCCCAGGACTCTAAGAGAGACAGAGTTCTTAAACAGCCGCCACCCCCAGGGCACAGACAGAGGCGACTGACCCATGAGCTCCATCTTTCTGGAAGGAGGCTCTTAGCTCATGGCCACAGCTGGGGCCGAGGGGCAGGCTTCCGGTTACACCCGCGTGCAGGGGCCTCCTTGGAGGGACTCGTGCTCTCCCTCTGCTGTGCTGAAGGGCGGCAGTGCATCCTGCCAGGGGGGGCACCTTTAGAAAGTACAGGGTGAGAAACTTCCAGATTTTATTATAGGAGGGTAACTGGGTTCACCTCTCCCGACCAGGGAAAGTAGGATTCTGCTGGCCAGAGTGGGTGACACTGGGAAGCAACTTCTCTCCAGAATGCCAGGGTCACCCATGATCCCAGGGACACTGGGAAGGTGACTGACTATACCAGTCTGTCCCTGCTCCGTCAGAACACTCCACTCCCTGTGTTTTGTGTTGAGTTTTGGGCTTACACTCAGTGCTTAATTTACCCTAATGGGACGTAGAATATTATTCTTTCTCAGTTTTTCCATTGTAAATTCAATGGGATTAAATATATAGCTGTACTTGATGCCATATTATTAATTTTCATATTGAGGAACTTATTAGGGTCAAATTAGTGCAAGTAAATTATTCACTAGCTGATGTAGGTTTGAAGTTGAAATGTTAGTTGTTATTCATATTAAAGCTATGAATAACGTTCACAGGTAGCTGGATTTCTTTAGGGGGTTATTTCTTTCTTTCTTTTGAGTCTTGGTTTGATGAAACGGTAATGAGCCATTTGACAGGTAAAATAAATGTTTGCCACATTGTAATATTCAAAGCAATTATCAGAAATTAGTCCCTGACCCGCTTTTCTCCACAGAGGTCCACGAAGGCTTCCCGTGCTGCCTGGCTCACACCAGCCTCTGCTTTCTCCGGGGGTCTGCTTCTTTAAAACATCTATATCTCTAATTCTGTGTTTCATATTTCTAGCTTGAATTTAAGCTAGTTATATTAATTTCCTGTTTTCATCTTGTTAAAGAAGAAAATCATCTTTTAAAAATCTCCTTTCCCTTTACATGCATTCAGCAAGAAAAGGCTTTTATCTCGTCAATCATATTAATGTCACAGCACCTGTCAGCAGTATGCTCTCTCCTAGGCCCCAGGGGTACCGAGGTGAGGATGGGTGTCTGACACCGAAGTCAGTGGCTTACAGGATTGTGCACCACAGTTCCTCAACCACTCTGATTGTTCATACTGTAAACTGAGCTTCTTAGTTATTGGGGAGCCTTCACACTATTAGACCTAAACACTTTTATATATTCATTAGGGGAACGCCTGCCCCTATGGGGAAATGCTAAGTCACATTCCCTACTGGAAACTTTTCCTCGGTAGGTTCTCATTTCGACATTCAAAGTGACAGCTTGTCACAGGCTGCTAATCTGAGTCACCCCCTGGGGGGGATGTTCGTGCTTGCCAGCCTATAGGTACAGGGCCAGGTGGCAGGGGGGCTAATACTTCTGCACCCCCCTGTGGGGCCTGAGGATCTCAAAACCATACTGAGGAAAAACGACTTTAGCCTTGACACCACTGCAGCCTGGGGATGAGTGGAGGACAGCAGATCAGCAGGTGGGCACGGAAGTGTGGGGGGCCTGGTCTCTGCTGTTGGGCACCATCCTCCCAGGCAGGCTCCCCAGGGGGAGGGGGGCCCTGGCAGCACTGGAATCTGGAAAACACCATTGGGCTGCTAATGATAAGTGACATAAGGATAAACCTAGTGTTGGCATTAAAACAGTGGGGCAGTGGCATCCCTGAGGTGACGGCACAAACAGGGTGAGCACTGGAGACACCAGCTATTTCCAAGCAGCTGGGCAGGGCATCCCCATGCAGCCAGGTGCCCACGCTCCAGCTCACAGGGGGAGGCCCAAACCTCTGACCTTTGCCTGCCATGGCCCCCTCTCACCTTGGAAATGCAGAAGGGTCTTTGGGAAACTCTCTGCAGAGAATTCCAAATCTCAAGGGATTCCATAAATCCCACAGATACATAAAGAAAAAAAGAAAAGAACTTGTAGTCTCACATAGAAAGCAGATTTGAGAAATATACAGTCAAACACCAGTTAGTCAATTGAGGGTCCAGTCAACAAGACTGTACACTATAGCAAATGTGTATGTTCCATATATTGTCCTTATATGGAATGGCAAGACTTATGATTCTATTTTTGCGCATGAACATATTTCAGTGGATCAAGATATCTGTTCAGCAATGTGGTCATAGGGCATGAGTATGTGAAACATACCTGCTTGGGAACAAGGGACTGAGGCTAACGTGTGGGCAGAGAGCTGGCTGGGGCATGCCAGGTACTCTGCAGACCGAGCGGTGGTCACCTGACCCGGACTCCGCTCCTCGGGTTATATTTTGACCTTTTCAGAAGCAGTCTTAGGAAGCCATGTCCCTGGAGGATTGAGGTCTACTCGTGAATTGTCTTTTGTTTTATAAATTCTGATCAAAGTAAATAAGCAGGAACCTACCTTGGCCATTTCAAATCTGCTAAGAACCAACACTTGTTCAAACAGTTTGTTCTAGTGTCTGAAATTCATTTTCTTATCATACATTCCTTTATGCCTCTAATGTGTTTCAGTTGCTGTGAGGAGTATGCACACCTGCTTGTGCTGAGAGGTCGGTGTGGACACCGCGGAACCCCGGGGGCAGGACACACAGGGCACCGAGAGGCCTCAGTGGAAAGCCACTGGGCGTTCCCAGGGGCCTGGGGACCAGCTCCTGCGTGAGGCCCCCTGGCCGAGAGCGGACTGGCGGGAGAGAGGCCAGTCGGCTGACTCCTCTTGTCCCTTTGCACGGCCTCGATTTCAAACTGACACTCCTGAGAGACTGGCTCACGGAATGGACGTGTGATTGTATTACATCCAAATCCTGCGAGGTGCTGTTCTTCGATTCTCTCCCCACACTGATCTCTCTGTCGTTCATTTTTAAAAAATCTTCATTTGCAAAGCAAGAAATGAACAAGTGCGGCTTTGGGATTTCTACTTTGCCTGCTTAATGAAGTCTTACCTGAATTTGAATTTTAAATATTTTCTTTCTTCATCACACTGATTTTCAAATATATTATTCTTCATTACCTTGGAAGATGACTAAAAAATGTAAAGACCCAATATTACATGAAACTCACCATATGTAGGGATCAGTGATGAATTTCAGAATGAATTTAATTCAGAAACTCAAAGAAAAGTTAGATTTTAAATAATTTATATTTCCCCTTTGTCCTTCCTAGATTATTGAAGAGAAATAGGTTATTTTTCTTTCAGTCCCTGCTCCCACTGGCCAGAACAAAAGCTTACTATATTATTAAAGAATGCTACTTGGTTTCTAAATAAATAAAACACTGCCTTGTCAAATTATAATAGTAAACTTTCTACACCCTTGTCCATGACTCCTTAGCATAAAGGTGGTATAAATAAGTGATTTTAGAATTAAAGACAACATTTTAAATTCTAAATCTATGACTTCCTGTCCTTAGCTTACTTAACTCAAGCAATCAGTATGTTTATGGGAATTTTGGTTTTTTCATACGTAACATGGGGAGTGAATACCTACCTCCCCAGACTGTTGTGAGGATCAGATGATAGTACAAGCAAAGGGTTTGATGGCTAGAAATAGGAATTGCCAGTAAACATATTAACAGGTTTGTAAACCTATCAGTAATAAGAGAAGTGTGAATTGAAGGCAGATTTTAAGAAGAATACCATCATTAGTGAAAGCATGAACTATAGCTATAACATGAAGAAAGAATGTCAGTCTGGGTTGAATAAGGGGGGAATCCGTAATTTTAGCAGAGAAGACAGTGTAAAGAATATAATGGGATGGAGTGACGGGGTGGTGCCCGACAGGCAGCGACAAGAACCCTAAAGGAGAGCAGCTCTGTGGGAAGGACCTGGCGGGCCTGGATGCAGCCCGTGCTGGCAGAGGATGGCCACGGTCTCTGAATGGCAGAAGAGCTGTGCCCAGTGCTGCAGAGAGTCCCAGAAATGTGCCCTGTGGGACTTGGTGGACGTTTGCCCTCCGGATTGCCAAGTAGAAGCGTCCTGGAGGGAGTGACTCGCCAGCAGGAATCCCCCCCAAAGCCGCCTGCAGGGAAGGTGTCTGTCGGGAAAGCTGCTGTTCATCCGCTGCGGCTGCTGCTGAATCCAGGCTCGGGCAACCTGCGTGCTGCTGGAGCCCCCTGATGAGGAACAATTCTGAAATGTCCTAAATTAGGTGACATAAGGGTGGGAGAAAGAGGGAGCGAGGGAAGGGAAGTCATCAGTCAACAGCTACGGACTGTAGCCAGCCAGAATATCCACGTTCCTGGATGAAGTCATCTCCACAACAAGCATCTAGAAGGTCCACTGCATCCCGCTAGCGCATCTCCCTGGCGCATGACCAGTGTCTCACCATCAGCAGCCAGTCCATGAGCCTTCCCTGCGCACTGACCTCCCATCCCCTATCCGGCTACAGTTAAGCCGCCTTCCTAATCTGTAGCCAGTGTGAACTTAGGGAACTCCCTTCCCTGGACACCCCTCATGAACAAACAGGCCCTGTTTCTTGAGCCTGGAGAACAGGTTGCTTCTGGTAAGTGGCCTTGCTGCTGGTGAAGCAAACACTTCCAGGACCCAGGCAAGTGGCTGCCTCTGTCAAGGCTCAACAAACCCATTTTTCCCAGAGATCTCTCCATCTCTAGAGTTTTTGATATGTCACTGCTAAGAGAAGTACGCTGGAATGCAGAAACAAAACCCTGTCTTCCTGCGGTGTCTGTCTAGGATCCACTCCTGATAAACTTAACCCTGTGCCCGCTGAGCGAGAACAGAGAGAATGAAGAGCCCAGGGTCGCCTGCACAGAGCAGGCAGATAAGGAGCCTGGGGAACCGTGACTAGAGAGGCAATAAACCAATCAGGTTCACAGCTATTACTCTGAGCAGAAGATAGATGTGACAGGTGAATAACCACAATCATTTTCATTTACACAAATTTAAATATCATGCAAAAAGATGCATGCATATATGATAAAGAGGTGAAGAAAACAGACACAAAATTCAGGTTTCTAAGAGGAAAAGAGTATGTCTGCAGACAAGTCTAAAGGGTTTCTACATTATTAATAATGAGCAGAAGGGATGAGCAGTGAACTGTCAGGCCTTGTAAAACCCAAGGCCTCAGAAAATACACTGGCACCGTAAGGAGGGGGCTACAGTGAAGCGTCAATCAAAGGTGTTCTCGGGTGTAAGTATCTGAACATTTATGCGAACTGTGGACCCCGTCACTGCCCCCATGGATGTGCTGTGGCTTCACGGGCACTGGGCATGGTTTAGGGCAGAGGAGACATGAGGCAGACCGGGGAGCCGACGGAGTTGGCATAGTGGGGCACGAACAGCCTCCCCAGTCCGGCTTCCCGACTCTCAGTCCGGCCCCTTGACCCCCTTCACCCTTCTTGGAGGACAGTCCCAGCTCTTCCCTGGAAGAACATTCCAGGAGAGAAGCCCCCCCGAGCAGGAGCCAGACCCAGCACACAAAGAGAATCCTAGTGCCGCACCCCTTAGTCCGGGAGCACAGGGCCACCAACAATGGTTTTATTGCAACGATTCAGTTTGAGTGCAAACAGCCAATAAAACATCAAGAGGAGTCTGAAGGACGGAGAAACAAAGATATGCAAAAACAGAAAGTGATGGGATGGAGGTGAGTTTTGAAAATAAGTGCATCAGATGTTATTATACTGTATCTTAAAAACAAGAAAAAAATATATACCACTCGCAAAGAATTAGAGGATGTCAAGAAAAAGTAAAATCCCAAGTGTATTAATGACCTCTCCCAAACTGAAAGCACGGCAGGAAATATAATGAAGTATCTGCCCAAAGGGACAGATTATCGGGTAAGCAGAACCTCCGAGAAAGTATTTGAAAAAATGACAAGAAGAGGGAAAATTTGAAGAAAGTAAATAAAAATTAATAATTAATCCAGAAGTGACACTGTTAAGTAAAAAGGCTTCCGTGATGAGGGAATGGGGAGAACAGGCATGATGGTGGTTGGCAAGCAGTGTTTCGGAGGGGATTGCCCTGCCCCCTTCCCACGACCCGCCTCCCAGACGGAAGAGGGGTCCGTCTCTCACTTAAGCTCCAAGTAGGGGGACTTCTGGTACCCTGACAGGCGGGGCAGGAGCGGAGCCGGGTGGTCTCTCGTACCAGCTTGGGAGGAGCAAGGCGCATCCCTCCTGCCTGTCCACTGAAACGGCCGTGTGCCCCCGCGCCCCAGGAAGGAACGCACCCTGCACCCTGCGCACCGGGGGAAGGAACGCGCCCTGCACCCTGCGCCCCGGGAAAGGAACGCGCCCTGCACCCTGCGCCCCGGGGGAAGGAACGCGCCCTGCACACTGCGCCCTGGGGGAAGGAACGCGCCCTGCATCCTGCGCCCCGGGGGAAGGAACGCGCCCTGCACCCTGCGCCCTGCGCCCCAGGAAGGAACGCGCCCTGCACCCTGTGCCCGGTCCCCCGCAGGCCACAAGGGAGGGTGGCGGCGGCGCAGCCCCTGAGCCTCCCCCACAGACCTTTTCAACAGGCAGCCCCCTCCCTGTCCTGTGATTCAGGGTGCCGTCAGTGACCAGGACGCTGATCCGTTACCACGAAACTTCAGATTTTAACACCCCCCTCCCCCAGCTCCTTCCTTCTTCATTTATCCGTAAATTGCTATATTATCTCCTTGATGCCATATTATTTGTAGCAGCTCTGGTTTAACTCAGACAGATTAAAAAGGTTCATCGGTTCCAGGAGTATTCCTGGTTGTTAAAACTGTTATTATTAGTTTTGAGGGATTTTTTAAGTTCTTCCCTATATCTACTGAGTTAATCATGATTTTTCCTCTTTATTCTGTAATCTAATGAATTGTATTTGACTTTAGAAAGTTAAATCTTTCTTGTCACTGGAACAAACCTCATTTTATCATGAAATATCATCTCTTTTTATATATTGCCAATTTTGGTTTCATAAGATTTTAAGATTTGCATCTGTATTTAGAAAAGTGACATTGCTTTTTCTTGTACTATTAATCAGATGTTGTTATCCATGTCAATGTGACCTTATTAAATAACATGATAATTATCCTTTTTTTTCATTCTCTGGATAAAAACAGTATATTATGGGTATTAATTTGATCCTCAATGCTTAAAAAATATGTTTGAAAGCATCTGTACCTAAATTTATATAACTATAGATTTTAATAAAAAATTCAATTTCTTTAACAGATTTGGAGCTGTTCAAATTGTCTTTTCTTCTGGAGTCAATTTTAATAAGTGTTATTTTTCTAAGAAATTATCTATTTTATCTGCACTCCCCATTTACTGACAAAAATTACTCATAAAGTCTTTATTATCTATTATTACATAGTTATCGGACCTTAATATCAATAATTTTTCATTCTCTCTCCCAACAACTTCATGGGAATTTATAAATTTTATAAGGCTTTTCAAATTAAGTTTTGGTATTGTTGATCTTTTTTCTTCATTTGCCTTTACTTAATTCCTTTTTTTTTCTGTTATTTCCTTCTTTCTATTTTCTTCAGATAAGTTTGCTCTTCTTTTCTTAACTTCTTTGAAGAAGTATTTAGATAAACTGTTAAAACTTTGTTTACAATATATTTATTTAAGATAATAAAATTTTCTTTAATAGCAGCTTTAGATTCATCCCACAGTTTAATAGATTTTATTTTCATTGTCTTTGAATTCCAAACATGTTCTTATTTACAGTGTGATTATTCCCCTATTTCATGTCTAAATGTATTTCTTTAATAGCAAATGAATATATAAATGAAAACATTTTATTAAATAGTAGAATAACCATATTTGGAATGAAAATATTAATAGATATCATTTTAATAAATAATAAGTAATATATACTATTTGCTAACACTGTTCTATATATATTAGATAGATTATAATTTAATCTCATAATATCTGTGTAATCAAGGTTAAACACTTAATAAGTGTCAGGTTTTTATGTAATTCTGAGCTGTCTAGATCTTAAAAATGGACTGATCCATCATGCTACACTACATAAGCAGAGAGGTGGTCTGAAACCTTCATTTTTCTTCCCAGAAATTCAATAAATGACTTTTAAGTTCAATATTTCAAAGCAGCAGCATAAATACACTATATGGAATTATGATAGTAACTATCAAAAGAAAGCTAAAATTAAACCCTGTCATTTTGGGAGTAGAAGGAGGAACCACCTGGTACATATGGAATGATCAAAGGAAAGGTTCTTGGCAAAATCTTACTTTTATACCAGGTGTATTTTTCTTTAATAAAAAATAATTTAAAATATATTGACCCTATTACTGCATTTGATTATTGCTCCTAAATTCTTCACTTTGCTTATCATTGCAACCTTTTTATCTTTCCTATTCATTTCAGCTTCTGAGCATTGGCATTTGATAAGTTGTGGTATTAATATCAGGATATTTTACTTTTGGTATCTCCATTCTTCTCTCTTCAAGTTTCTATGTTTATTATTATTGCTATGGATTATAGTTTGCATATCAACATCTGTTTATTCTATCTTCTCATTTTAAGTTTATATTTTATTAATGCCTTCTTAAAATTCATCTATGACCTTAGTGATTTTATACTTCTTAGAACACATAAGCCTTTTGAAAAAATATATTTTTTAAAACATAATAAGTTTTTCCTTTATTGTGATATTATTCATATATAATAATATCAGCCTTTTAAGTGCACACTTAAGAAGTTCACATATTCACAAGATTATGCAATTATTTCCACTATCTAATTCCAGAATTTTTTAATTACCCCAGAATGAAATTATGCATGAAAAGAATGAATTTGGACCACTACTCCTCAAAGCATATTAAAAAAATGAATTCAAAATGTATCAAAAATATAAATATTAGGCCTAAGATTTTAAAATGCTTAGACACAGAAAAATAAGTCTTTGTCTTTGGATTAGGCAATGTTTCTTTAAAATTGCATCAAAAGCATAAGCAAATGAAGAAAAATTGGACTTCATCAAAAATTTTTTAAATGTAGATAAAATGCTTATTGGGAGATTAAAAAGATTCCATAGAACAACATATCCACAAGTCGTATATATATGATAAGGGTTTAATATCCAGAATATATAAAGAACTCATACTATATAAAGAACTCAAATAAAAAATATAACTCAGTAATAAAAAGATAAACTGCCAATAAAAAGTTGGGCAAAGCTTTTGAATAGATAGTTCTCAAAAATGAGACATACAAATGATGATAAAGCACACAAAAAATGCTCAAATGGTAGTAATGAGGGAAATTCAAATTGAAACCACAATGACACACCACAGCACACACTTGGATGGTTATTTAAGACAGAAAAAGTCCTCTTAAGCATGTGGAGAAATTGGAAACCTCACACACAGCTGCTGGGAGTTTAAAATGGTGAAATCATTGTGGAAAACAGTTTGGTAATTACCTCAACAAGTTAGACATAGAGTTACCACATGCCCCAGTAATTCTACTTCTGAATACATGCTCAGGAGAAACAAAAGCATGTTAATACACACAAACTTTATGTGAAAGCTCATAGCAGGTCAGTCATGATGGCCACAAAGTGGAGACAACCCAAATGCCCATCAGGCAAAGAATGGATAAGCAAAATGCAGTACATCTGTGATATGTCAGGGTATTATTCAGCCATATGGAAGAATGAAGTTCCGATACATTCTACAGCATGGATGAATCTTGAAAACATGACAAGTGAAAGGATTCAGGCACAAGAGGCCACGTAATATATAATTCCATTTACATGACATGTCCAAAATTGGTAAATCAATAGAGACAGAAAACAGACTTCCAGGTGATATACAGAGGAGGGAATTTGGAGTGACTGCTAACAGGTGTAACAAATGTCTGAAGTTAGATTGTGGTGATGGCTGCACAAATTGCAAGTATACTAAAAACCACTATGTTGTACAACTTAAATTTACATAAATCATGTGATTTAATTTTAATTTTATTTTAATTTTAATTTTGATTTAAAATATGCAAAAAAAGAAGAAAAAAAGAAAATGCATACTTATTAGCAGTCTCTTTATTGCTGCTTAAAATTCTCTGTCTTTATTCGATTGCGATGTGTCTTAGTGTGGATCTTTTAGTTTTCTGATTTGAAGTTTTCTGAGATTCTCAGATGCGTAGAATATTTTTGATTAAATAAAGGAAATGTCTAGTCATTAAATTTTCAAATAATCTTTCCTCTCCTTCTGAGACTCCCAGTACACACGTTGGTGCTCTTGAAAGTATCCTACAGGTATCGGAGGAGCTGCACATTCTCTTCATTCTTCTTTTCTTTCTCTTCCTAAGACTGGATACTTTCAGTTGGCCTGTCTTCAAGGGTACCAATTCTTTCTTCTCCTGCTCAAGTTTAACATTGAGTCCCACTAATACATTCTTCAGTTCAGATATTGTGTTTTTCAACTCATATTTTCTAATATTTCTGTATCTATATTATTTGTACATAGGCACACACATATAATACAAATATTATATACAAGGGTATATATCTAATCTTTAATAAGAATATATTATATAATGATATAAGATACATAATCCTTGTTAATACTTATTATTTAGTAAGACATTGTTCTCATACATTCCTTTAAACCTACTCTTTTAAACCTATTTAAAGTAGCTGATTTAAACTCTATCTCTGGAAAGTCCAACATCTGGGTTTCTGTTGATTATTGTTTCCCTATTTATGGGTCAGTTCTTAGAAGTTTTAAAAGCTCTTTGCCCCACCATTTTTGCTGACACCATCCAACACTTTCTTATGTAAACTTAATGAACATGTTTATTCTGTAAATTAAATTCAAAATATGTCATATTAAGATTCATGTTTTGTACACACACTAAGCTTAAGTTACTAAAAGCATAAGCTAAATCATGTTCAGAATACCATATAGTTCTCAAAGTTCTTAACAGCCATTTTCTAAGTTTCACTTCCAAGTGCCATAGGTTTATATTTATGTGTGGTTTCCATATAACCACTGCATGAATGCATATTTATTTGCCATTGTAACAGTTTGACAACTATAACCAGTTAAATGCTATAAACCATACAGTGTGCATATATATTCATATGACATACATAGCACCCTAATAATAACAATGTAATATAGGATTTTCTGTTTGCTTCTGTCTAGACCCCTCTATTCTGCCCCTGGTGGAATTTTACTGTTGGAGTTTGAGCAGCTCTCCTACCATCAATTTTTTAGAATTTTTATTTATTTATTATTATTATTTTATTTTTTATTGAGGTACCTATCATCAGTTATTAAAGGGCTGCTCAGAAACTGTAACTGTCCCCAGCACTTGGAGAGGTAGTAGTCACTACAGCAGTTAAAAACGTCCTTCCAGAAGTAGATAGAAATCAACCAAACCCTTCGTATTTACTATATGAGTTGCAGACGTGAAATAC
The DNA here is from genome assembly GCF_030020395.1 of Manis pentadactyla. NCBI lineage: Eukaryota > Metazoa > Chordata > Mammalia > Pholidota > Manidae > Manis > Manis pentadactyla. The sequence continues at coordinate 941,188 of NC_080026.1, forward strand.
GGGGAAGTGGGGAGGAAGAGCAAAATCTGCATGCGGATCGTTGAAAACTGGCTTATGCTTCATTCACACCTCAGCCTTGATCTCTGATCCAGGGGCCTCCATGATTTAGTTTCCCTGTGATGTGGCCAATTGTGCCAAGGTCTGAGAGAGCCTCTGGACCTGGAATGGCACTGCCCCCCCTGCTCCGACATTCCTGTCCCCTCTGCACCAGAAAGGGATAGAGGACTGTTTGGGGAGCAGCTGAAGCAAAAGCCTGAGTTATCACATGAGTATGACTCCCCTTCCCACCGTCTGTTTGGACTTCTGTTAATGTATGTGGCATTCCGTATTGTCTATCAGTTATGACAGTAGAGAGAGAAAGAAAGAAAGAAGAAGAGAGAGGAAGGAAGGGAGAGAAAAGAAGAAAGAGAGAAAAACATATTTTTGTTTCTCTGCATTCTGTCAATCATGATTTCCATGTACTCACCACAATCAGTGAACATTCAAGCCCCAGTGGGAGAGTGAGTGACAGCTGCTTTAGGAAGAGTCGGGGCACATCTTTAAGAAGCAGATGTTTGAATGAGCTCTCATGTATGTGATGGTTGAGGCCGGGATTGGGTCTGGGGTGAACCCACATAAGGTTGTATCTTCAGGGTCAGAAGAGACTGATTGACTAAGAGGGACACATGCATCTATGCTGCTTAGGGTGTTTTTGACTAGAGGCAAAACATCCAACCTGGATGTTGGAAAGAAACGTGAAAAAAAAACATGGGGGAAAAAGCCACTTGGAAAGCTAAAACATTTGTTGTGTCTCAAACAAGCAGTTCAGAGGGGAGTGGCTCAAGAACTGGCCTCTCCAGGCAGCAACGCCGCCATGAATTGAGGGGGTCTGTGTCTTTCAGGTCTGCCATTCTGGGTATGCAGTTGTGCCTCTCATTGGGTCCTACCACGGTGGCAGAATTTCCAAGTGGCACAAAAAAGCACAAGAGATCTAGCAGAGAAGAGACACATTTTCCTACGCCCTCCATTTTACCAGATGTCTAACTACTGGCTTGTCAGATCCCACTGGCCAAGACTAGAAGCTGTAACTATCCCCTAGGTGAAGAGGAAGTGGCCATAAAAATCAGTCTTTGATATTTTCAGCACTTTAAGCAGTAAATGAAGTCTATAAGCAGCCAAGAAGTTTGTGTGTGTGTGTGTGTGTGTGTGTGTGTGTGTGTGTTTGTGTGTGTAACTGCTGGAGAGCCAGCAATAATGTCTGTCACAATGAAATACATGTGTTCAATGCTAGAGCTATAGAAACCCTTAGAAACATCTATAATCCACTCAAAGAAATCCATCATTCATTGTCTTCATTGTGCAGCTGAGAAAGTAAAACTTGGATTGAATAAATGCCTTACTACAAGATCACAAATAAAATATAGAATAACAAGGACTTGTAGCCTGTAGCAAGAATGTACTTCCATTAAACACTGTTGCTTTCTAGAGTTGAATAAAGTAAGTTTCCCCAAAGGGCAAGAACTAACTAATTTACATGATTTCATTAGAATAACTTTCAGGACTTTTTGCACTGTCAGCAGCAATTTCTAAACCTGACTGTACTTAATAAATAAAAGCTTAATGATAAAAATATATGCAAATATTATTGTTCTATTCCCAGTAGCATTTTGAAAATAAGAACATTTTAGTATATAATGCTTGAATGAATAATGCTGATACTAATGCCTTTTGGAGGTTCAGCGTGAATCTTTGGGGACTAATAAAAACATTCACACACCAACTTTCATTGTACTTTGTTCAGATGCTGTTTAATTTCAAGGTGAAAATTTGCACATTTAAACCAATCTTCAAGTTTTGAATATCTGGATGTCTAGAATCATTTTGATTGTTGCTTAAATCATGAAAACATTAATGGAAAAGCTTGTACATAAGGAACCATTACCAGCCATTTTAGTAGAATGATACCATACAATCGTAACAGTAAATACAATAATATTTTTCCTTGAGCATCTGATACTCTCTCTGTGCTCCCTGCAAGCTGCTTGCTGGTGGAGCATTTCTGGCATGAGGAAGAATATATTACTTTCTAGAATTCTGCTGTAAGCAGTAGGCTCTTGATGAATCATTTTCATATGTAGAGCAAAGATGAAGCATGAACATTTCAGGACAGAGTTTTAGGTAAATGTTTTTAGTGTGGATCACAAATGTAATGCACTGTTGGCTTTTTATAGTAGTTCTTTCTCCTCCAGAATTCTTTCCTATCAGCTAAAATCAAAGATGGAAATCTCTCCCAGCCTGATCCTGTTTAGGCGCCTAGTGCAACCGAACAAGGAGAGGAACACGAGCAAGGTGATCGCCGTCTCTCGTCACGGCGTCCATCATCTTGTCCTTCATTCTGTGGTCATCCACCCAAGGGTACGGTACCACTTGTCCTGGGTAGTGGAGGTTAAAGGGGGGAAAGAATGGAATAAAAGAATGCACACACCACGCCTTCAGCTCTCTCACAAGCCCTGAGTAGACCCTTACGCCTCGATGGGGGTGCAATGACAGCGGAAAGTGGGAGATTTTTTGGGTAGCAGGGGACAGAAAACCATCTCAGGTGGTGGAAACGATGGGAAGATTCCTGAATAAAGTTCTATCTCACCCAACTCAAACTTAGGATACCAGTGAAGTTCAGGCGGCTGGGAGGAAGAAAGGGCGCAGGGGAGCGTCCTGGCCGAAAGGTCAGGAGGGCCAGCCAGCCTGCGCCCGGTGACCTCCACACCCCCAGCACGTGGGACCCCTTCCAGCTGACATTCTGCAGACCAAGCGTGAGAATACGGGCCCGAATGATCCTCTATAAGTAGCCGTCTGTGTGGAAGGATCCCGAACACCATGTGAGGGGACTAGACGGAGAACTAGAAGGGACAGTGTGTGGGAAGCCCGCGTGAGGAACGTCCACCGCACAGACGTGAGGGTCCAGAAATCCCACCGGCGCAGCTTCTCCTGACGTGACGCTGCTGTTTGCATCTCTGGGCGTGGTTTCGCCCATGATCAGCAGTACGGTGGTGACAGTCGGAGACCAGCTGCCGGCCCCCCACGGGGGAGCGGGCGTGCCTCGTGGTGCCCGCCCGCCGTAGGACGGACTCCGCACGAGCACGGTGCTCTCCGTGGGTGCCGTACAGTCCCGCCGGCACCCGGGCCCCCTTGTCCGTGACACCTTCTCGGTCCCGGCGTTGCACTTCAGGTGCGGACAGAGAAGGACAGCCCAGCAGGTGTGCGCCGATGGCGAGCGTTCAAACGGGACAGAGTGAAGCTAGACGTCGTCTGCAGAACATTCCGCCACCCAGGTGCCTTTCCGGGCATTTCAGAAGGAGCGGGAGGTCTGAGCTGTAAAGTAGGGGAGCCCAGAGGACGTGGAGGATGGGCACGGGCACGTGATGGCGGATGGAAGCTGGGAAGCAAGAGCGTGTACAGGGTTTTCCGATGAAATATTTTCATCAGAAAACATGGCAGTTGGGTCAGAAGAGGGGCACAGGCCCGCACACGCACTCGGGCGCATGAACGTGCCAGGGACCTCAAGCAGAACGCGGGGCCCCCCTCCCAGGCTGCCCGCTGCAGTTCGCCCTGGACTCGGGGGACGTGCGGGTCCGTCTGCTCCCGGGGAGGACGGCAGGACCCGCTCGGCACAGCCCGCGGAGCCCGAGCGCCCGGCAGATGCCACCTGTGCGCTCTACCCGGCACTCAGCGGGCCGCGCCGGCTTCCCAGAAATCCCTCACTTGCCCCTCGCGGGAGGGCCTGGGGTGGCCTCGCTCTTAAATGAAGGCAGAGGAGGGGCGCGGGGACGTGGGACGACCTTCCTCATGCACACCGTGGACCGCGCTGAGGGTGGAGGCCTGGGCCCCAGCGCCACACCCGGACAGAGCCGCTCCAGGGCCTGTGCGCATTCTGAGTTCTTCATGGAGGCACGTCTGGCCTTTGACAAAACGACCGCAGAGCCTGAGAGCCGAGTGTGTGCCCTCCGTGCTCTGATCCGTGCTGGGCACGCCTCTCCAGCCAACTCCGCTGCAGGACGACTCAACAAAAACGCGTCTTTCGGAACAGATGTGGCATTTACGCATTTTACAGCCTGGTACACATCGAAATGACCAGACCCCTTTCCAAAGGGAGGTGTAACGGATGACGTGTGCTAGGAGAGGAGGCCACTTCCATGTGCCACTCACTTGCTGCGTGACCTTAAACAAATGGCTTAATGATTTGGCATTTTCCTCATTTTCAAAAGCGCTAAGACCAAGGGTCTGAGGGGTGAAGGAAGATGGTACCAGCACGTCTCACACGCCAGATGCTCCAGAATAGGTACGTGAGCCACTGGCGTGGCAGAGCCAGTCCTGGGCTCCAGGCTCATGGTGACCTTTCCTTCCCAACTCCACATTTTGGTGGCTTGACACAAGCCAATGCAAACACTAAAAACCACAGCTTTTTAAAATTTGATTTAGTCTTGGAGAACTAGCTGTTGAACATTTACCAGCACACTGCCGAGCTGAGCTCAGACCCCTGGCCCAGCACGCTCCCTGGACTTGACCCCTCAGCTGCGGAAGGGTTGGTCCCTGATCTTCCAGGTGTTAGCCAGCAGTGATAGGGGACGCATTTTCAGGAGAAGGTGGCTTTATAGTTATTATAAAAGTGTTGTTTACTTCTGGACTCCATTTAAAAATGAAGCCGGCATCTTCAGGAAGGAGATGTCCAAAACAAAGTTTCTGAGACAAAATTAACAAAGGATGCTTACTCCTAACCTGCTAATTCATAAACCTCTGAGCAGAGGCTCAATGGTGTTTAGAAGGAAAGAAATTTAGAGTGAAAGGAGGGAAAAATGGAGACGGCCTGGTGGGCAGCCATGCCGCGGAGGAGACTGCTGGAAGCCGGGCGCTTTCTGTCTCTCAGGAGCATTTAACAGCCCTCGGTTGCTGGGAGTGGGCAGGTGAGCAGTTTGGGGATATTTCTGAAATGAACGGCTATGCAGTGTTAGAGGAGGAGTGTTTTCTGTGGTCAGTTCATTGAAGTGGTCCTTCTAGGGGTGGCTGTCAGGGCAGGAACGCTCATGGGAAACAGCAACGTGTAATGAATGTTGGAGACTGCAGACCCCCCACATTCCTGGATGGGAATCTAGTCAACTTGAATTACAGCAAAATCTTGTGAATGTAAGGCAGCCAGACAGGACAAAAGCATACTTGAATAAAAGCAAAGTGGTTGCGTTATAGAAAACTGACTTTACCATTTGTATTAAATATTGATGCACATTAACATCATTCGCACTTAATTACAAATCCCGTCCACTCACCCTGTACAGAAGCCCAAACACACTTTCACTTTATTAGTGAGTATTAAATGGTCCTTTAAAACCATTTGTCAAATTTTTAGAGCACGGGGCACATGAACACCTTTCCTGAAACGGTGGGGTTGGCTCAGCTCAAACACCCCCAGTGATGCGAAGCTTGTTACTTGGAGGAGCAAAAGGTAGGTTTGCTGGGGGGAGAAGCTTTTTGGTCGAGTCAAGACTGTCTTCTACTTCGCCGCCACCCGTTTCCTGCCAGCTGACCTCCACGCAGCCTTCAGTGTAGACGGTGGGCAGCTACCCCCTCCCTTCTGTACGTAATTGTTTTCCTTACTCCCACTTTCAGCCTGAACCATGGGCTGCGCCACTCGCATGTCCACGTCCTGGGGGCTCGGGGGCCAGAACACCAACATTTCTCCCGAGGGTCACACTGAGGGCCGAGCAGCCCCAGAACAGGAGGAAGCATAAATCCAACAATTACTGAAAATCACTAATATAAGTTGTTAAGACAAGAGACGTGCCACTCTAAGCTGATATTTATTATTCAGTATTTTCGCAGTCCTGAAACAATGAATTGAAACAAAAAGAGTTCCCATGTCAGAGAGCTGCCTCCGCCTCAAATTTGGTTCCCAAAGACATTTTTCTCATTCTCTAAAGACATTATTAAAAATTATGTAGCCAAAAAAAATCAGTATTTTAGCCTCCCATCCTGTCAAAAAAAATCTGATTTCCTAGAGTCCTGAGTCTGACCCTCACTAGGACCAACTCTCTCTGTCTTCACCCCGTTCCCGGGGTGAACTAGTGGAAGTCTTCTTATTTCCTCAACGGAGAATGTATCACAGTGTGTTGATTTCTCAACAAAATAAAAAATTGAAAATTATCGTGGGATTCAGCAATTGTTTGTGAGAACTATAGGACCGGCAGGGGGCAGAGGCCCAGCGAGACACGCGTCCCAGTGCGCCTGGACGGGGACAGACACAGGACGCGGCCCGCGCAGACGGCGGGATGGGCGGGAGCCTTGAGGGACCGACACGCGCTTCGGCTTGGCTGACCCCCGAGGACACCGGGCCAGATGAAGTAGGCCCGCCACAAAGGGTCAAGCACTGCACGACCCCGCGCGCGGCGAGTACCCAGGCTGGTAGGCGGAGGGCAGGGGAGCTGCGAGTGGGGACGGGTGCACATCAGTAGGAGTGCCCGTGAACTCATTGAACTGTACATTAAAAAATGGTTAATGGTTAATATGTCATTCACAAGTTATGCCTATTAAAAAAGAATGTATCACAAACCCTGCTTGCAGCAGCAGGAGATTGCTTGTGAATCAGCTGAGCGTCAGGCCTCCTGCCCCTCCCGCCCTCCGCGCACCCTGCTGCTGCCTGCAAACCCCCGCCGGCCTCCCCGACCTGGTCCTTCCTCTGTCCGTCTCCCCGCGGGCTTCACGGCAGCTCTGGGCGGCGTTAACATCTTCTGGGGGGATGGCTACAAGACCAGGTTTAGAAATAAAAACCAGAAATGGTGCCTCCTTACTTTTGCAGCCACAGACCACTTCTGAAGAAAAATAGTGCTGTCTTTTGTGAGTCACTTTTACTCACCTTGGGTTAACTTTCTTTTTTTCTTCATAAAATTCAATCTGGTAACTTGTTCAAAGAATATAATCCAGAGATTAAAAACCAAACAACAGCAACAAAGAACACACACACCCTCAGAACTGAAGCTGTGAACGACTCAGTCCCATCATTTTAGAGAAAGAAATGGTAATCAAATATTTATATCCTACAGTGTTTGCTTAAAAGGAAAAGAGGGACTTTAATTTACAGGTGCATTTTCTGTATGTTCAAATTTTAGATATTTATCTTGTGGAGAATCAACTCTATTATAACTATAAATCAACTCTATTTCTCCCCCAAGATTTAAAATTGTGAATATTTGTTTTCATCTGTACTACATGCGAAATGTAATATCCCAATAAAATACTAAATGTAAATTGCTCCCACTTTACTAATTCTACGTCAAGGTTTGACTCAACAAGTGAAAATAAGCTCTTCTCCATATTAACAAGCCAGCATGCAAATTGTAAAATTAAATATATATCTCGATAATATTTTAAATAACTTTTAGTGTAATATATTCACTTTGTAACATACTTTATTGTTTTCTGTCTGTTTCTTATAAATATTTCATCACTTTGTTAGTTAATTACGGTTTGCTTAGTGACTTCTAAGTACATGCATTAATTAATTCTCTGTGAACAGGAACATTGTGCCTATTTTTAAAGATTGCTGAGGCATTCTCTACCCTGTGGTAGTGTCTACTTCTTGAGAAAACATCTGTACAAAAATGATGGTAGTTAACACCATGTTTTCTGACCCATACGTGACCTGGCTTGAGTATGACAGTCCTCACCAAGTTCTGAGGACTTCCAGCTGGTATCCTTGAAAGTCAGCATTATGCAGTTCTAGGGATTGTCAAACTTTTCTTGTAAAGGCAGAAATGGTAAATATTTTTGGCTTCCTTGGCCAGATCATCTTTTTCACAATTCTGCCCTTGTTACACACAAACAGCCACAGACAGCAGGGTGGCCTCACGGATGGGCATTGCACTCCAAATGCCTTGTAATTTTATGAATCATGAAATGTTATTCTTTTAATTTTTTCCAGCCATTATAAAAACCCTTTTAGCCAAAAATATACTAGATTTAATGATAGTGATTAAAGTGGTGATAACAGTGGCTCCATTTCTGGGTGGGGTGCGATCACGGCCTCGCTGACCAGCGACAGTCCCCTTTGTGTCTGTAAGCAAGGCTTCCACGGGAGTGCAGAACGCAGAAGCCACAAGCATTCGGAGGCGTCAGGAGCTCCTTGTGAGCACACGAATATGCACGTTCAGAGGACATCCTGCAGTCAGGAGAGATTTTTACCTTCTTTAGGGTTCCTTTAGTTATAACTAAATATATGTATTTACCTGTCTCACAAAGTTTATATGGATCTTATGTATTTGCATCTTTGTATCTCTATGAGACAGAGATAGAGAGGGTGCCTGGCACATGAGTGCCGGATGATAAACACTCAGCAAACGCTGGTGGACGTGTGGCTGATGGTTATTAACAGTTTATGCATAGTCACCTTTTCCTCTCCATCTCCCACTGTGACTATAAGAAAGAACAGGGCCTTTTCCTTGTATGCACGTAGGCAGGGAGCCCTAGGAAGCCAGTCCTCACTTGGAAACCATCCTGCAAAAGTCATCACAGGCCACTTGGAAACCGTCCTGCAAAAGACAGGCCACAAACCTGTCCAGCCGGTGTCATCTGTTGGGGGGTTTCAGAACCACCCATGAGACTTTCTTCCTAACTGAGGGAAGAATTCAGAAATACACATTCTTACAAGAGCATGACTCCAGGCCTAAAAGAGAAGGTGGGGAAGCATGAGTGGTGAGCGGCTGTGAGCACAGGAGATGCACGACTTCAATTGTCTCCTTCTGACATCATACGCGTGATTTTGAATGTAAGACTCACAGCATAGCGTAGTGATGCCTTGTACATCTCTACAAGATTAAAGAGAGAGCATAAATTAGAACTCTTTCATAGCCTGTCTGCCAAAAAGTAGTAGACATGACAGTGAATGATTTTTAACATTTTAAATAACAGAAACCATGGAGAAGGTGAGGCCATCTGGAAAGTGACCTTGGAAATGTGTAAGTAATCGTCATGTCCTGGGGACATCAGGAGCCTCCGGACAGCCTGGATGTTTTGGTCTCTACAAACGTTATCACCAGCAGGCATTCCCCCAACACCTTGCTGGAGGCTGCCAGGAAGGAAGTGGCAGCCGCCAGTGCATGCCAGTCACACCTCCTCATACACGGTGTCCCCCCCGAGGGACCCCAGATGATTTAAATGCTTTCAGAAGTTGGTGATCCCCTCAGTTGTAAGGCCATTTTATTGGGAGCTGATTTTTGACACCAATGAGTAGGTAAACATGAATTTTAGACAGACAGAATCATGGATGTTTAGGTCGAAATATTACAAGAGATAAAAGTAAAGTCAAGAGAAAAAGAACTTGATTTTCCCAATGTTGCAAAAATAGTTACACTAATAGCTGGAGTTAAAAAAAAAAAAAAAAGGAAGTTTTGTCCAGCCTTCTCTCCATTCCTGATATATTGGTTATTCAGACATTTTCTTTTCTTTCATGCATTCAAACTTGAGTTTAGTATTGGTACACCTCTCTCCTCAGTTCTATTTTAGTGATGAGGACATATGTGGCTCTCTTTCTGTGTATATACACATACATACATGTATATACATGCACACACACAAGATGAGGAGATCTGTATACACATACTCATATGTATATATCAAAAGATAAACAACCGAGTACTATCAGTCTATAAAAAAAGATTAATTGAGCATTTTTTTTCTTTTTCACTATTAAGGACAGCATTAAAAAAATAAAACAAAACTTGGGCTCTTAAGGATGACTGGCAAAAAGATCATTAGTGTGAAGCCTGAAAAAGTGTTTTACCTTTACCACTTAAGGTAAAACGGAAGGCAATAGACTTAAATTATGTGATAAAATTCTCTCTCTGACAAATAATATGCTATAGAAAAAAAAATGCCATTCTTTTATTTCATACTGCCTACATTGTTTCTGGAAAGAGAAGAAAATTGTTGCCTGCTAAAATTTTCATGCTTATTTTCAAGCCTTCCCATGACCCAGCAGAGAACATTATGACTCTACGGCTTGTGACGGAGAAGAACTAATGATCCTGGTAAATTGCAGAATGTGTCACTGATATGTGAGTGCATCAGTCTTGGCGTCGGCCTCCCCAGAGAAGAGGGCGGCCTCGGCTCACCTCACTGGTAACTTCTATGGGCAGACACAGGAGCAGTCCAGCCTCTGCTACAGTATCAGGACTCCCAATCCACTTTATAACCTTAAGCAAGCTATTTGGCCTGCAATGGAGACGCCAAAACAATCCTCAGAGCTGATCATCTCCTTAGACTCAATTTAGAGAAATGATGCTTTAAAATATTTTATTTAATTAATTGCAAGGATAGATGGTAAGTGTTTCAGGATAAACAGTGCTGGTCAGGCAATGGATATTCTTATAAAGAAAATTTGTAATAATAGTCTCAAACACTCCAAACGCACTTTGGAAATATTATCCATGCAGGGAGTCACATCAAAGCATCGTTATTTTGAGCTCTTCCATTGTGACAGTAAAAATTTCAAACAGAATCTCAAGAAATTCTTAGTGTTGCTGAGCCCGAGGGGCCCTTCCATCCTCTCTCTTTGTGCTTCAGGGGCATCATTAAATGCAAATCTTAAGATCACCTCATTCTTCTGAGAAAAATAAAAGGAAACCTGAATATCTGACCTTAGAAATATAGTAACTATTTTCTTTAAAAAATGTGTTAGGTCATAACAACCAAAGTGCTAAGGATTATAGCTGAAAATCACCCCAATACCAAGAATCAAGAAAACCACAACTCTGATGAGAGAACAATTAACTGAGACCAAGACTGAAACGCATCGGATGTTGGAATCATCCGACAAGGACCTGGAAGGAGCCATTGTAAAGATTCAGGTTCAACAGTTGATTCCAAATTGTGTGTCACCAATGAGAAAATATAAACTATCCAAGAAGAAATAGAGATTATAAAAACAAAGATGCTACTGGAAATTACAGACTTGAACAATAATGTAAATAAAAACTCACTGATATGTTTAATGGTAGTTTAGAAATGACGGAGAAACACAGTTATCTTGAGAAAAGATACTGCGATTCACACAACTTGGAAAACCAAGAGAGGACACACACACACACACACACACACACACACACACGCCCCAATATTTGTATTATCAGAGCTCCAGAGGAGAAAAGAATGAACATGGGACTGATTATTTGAAGATTATTATAATAGCTGAAAATTCCCCAAATTTGGCAACACACAAACTTAGAGATTCAAGATGTTGAATAAACTCAAGCAAAACAAACCACAGAAAGCACCCCCCAGGACACATCATAAGTAAACTCTTAAAGACTAGATAAGGAAAAACATTAAAAGCAGACAGAGAGAAATGCACATTATTAGTAAAGGAACACCAGTTCTTTCTCATCTGAAACCCAGAAGTCAGAGGGAATTGACACAGTACTGTTCAAATGCTGAAAGAAAAGTGCTGTCATCTGAGATCTAACTAACAAACAACAAAAAGGTTATCTAGCAGACGCATCCCTTAAGACTGATTTAAATAGACTACTTAAAGCAAAAAGAAATGATACAAGACATATGAAGAAAGAAGAACAACAGAAAGAACAAAAAATAGGAGCAAGTATAATACAGTCTCCTGCTCCTTATGAGTCTTATATGCAGTATTTGATGACTGATACAAAAATCATACCCGCTGATCCTTAAAGTAATGATATGTAACATGGGAGGCAAGGGTTCTAAACAGAAATGAAGTTCCCACCCTTCACACAGTGTGGTGAAACTTTCTCACCAATACTAAAACCTAGAGCAAACACTGTGAAAACGACACATGGAAAAACACTAGAAAAATCAGTAAGATAAAAACTAAAGAACAAGCAAAAGCATTTAAGTAGTCAACAGGAAGGCAAGAAAAGAAAAAAACATCCACAGTAATAACAACCAAAAAAACTAGTAGAAACAGAAATTAAAGCAGCAGACTTAAGTGCTAACAAATGAATAGTCACCTTAAATGTAAACAGTGACATGACAGCGATTGGTGGACAGAGCGGATAAAACAGCATAACTGTGTGCAGCTTACAAGAATCAACATATACTCCGGTGTCGTAGGTAGATTCACAATAAAAAGATGGAAAAAGATATTCCATATAAATATTAAACAAAAAGCAGGAGTAGCTGTATTAAAATCTGATAAGATAGAGTTTGCAGTGAAGAAAACTACTAAAAAGGATCATTGCACAGTGATAAAGCGTCGACCCACCAATACCTCACAGACTTGGAGGTGTGCACACAAAAAGGATGGAGCCTGAAACCCCCGACGCAGAAACAGTAGAGCTGATAGAGAAAGAGACAGATCCCCAAAGAAGACTGAGGACCTCAACAGCGCCCCCATCAACAGCTGATGGAACCAACAGACAGAAAATCAGAAGGCTATAGAAGAGCGGAATGACGCAATCAATAAACAGGATCCAAGTGACATGTACAGCATACTCAACACAACAATGTATGAGCACATAATGATCTCATGCATCCATGAGATGGATACCGAGATGGACCATATTCTGAGGAATAAAACAACCTTAAACAAATTAAAAGGAAAGAATTCATTCAGAATAATTTTTGTTGCTTAACCATATGGAATCACATCAGAAATAACTGAAGACAGTACGAAAATTGTTAAGCATGTGAAAAGAAAATAAATAATCTCAGGCAACTAACAATAGAGGGCAACTTCTTCAAGTGGATAAACAGAATCTACAAAAAACCTACACTTAACATCATATATCAGGACAAAGAATGAATACATCCTGTAATGTCCTGGAACAAGGAAAGGGTGAACATTTTTATTCAAGATAGTACTGGAAGTTCTAACCACAGCATTAAGACAAAAAAATAACTTTAAAAAGCATATACACTGAAAGTGAAAAAAAAAAGAATTATTCCTGTTTGCAGATGACATGATTATTTACACAGGAATTCCAAGGAATCTACAAAATAAATTCATTGAATTAATTGAACTAATACATGAGCTCAGCATAGTATCAGGATATAGAATACAGGATCTATGCACAAAAAGTCAATCCAATTTCTACATACAAACATTGCAAGTGTAGAAATAAAAATTAAAAACAACAGCATTTACAATTGTTAAAAAAATGCAATGCTTACATACAGAATTAAATTTTATAAAATGCTAATCAAAGGAAACTTAAATAAATGAAGAAGCTCTCCAGGTGCATATACTAGAAGATTCAATAAAGTAAAGATGTCAGTTCAGTACAAATCAATGTACACATTAAAAATTATTCTTATAAAAATCACAGCAAGGATCTCTGTAACATAGGCAGGGTGATCTTCAATTACCTATCAGGCTATAGAATGCCCTGCATACAATTGTGTACAAGAGCATTAACCCTGGTTTGCATTTATCTTACAGATGGTGCAATAATTAACAGAATTGCATGCTTGCAGTATATGTTCCAGAAAACTCATGTTCCTATGCAAAAACCTGAAAGCTCATGGCAGTTTTATCTATAATAGCCAAAAACTAGAAACAACCCACTTGTTCTTCAGCAGAGAAATACTGTGGTATATCCATATGGTGGAATGTTACTTAGCAATAAGGAGGAAGAAACGATTGATACATACACCACTTTAGATGAATCTCCAGAGAATTAAGCTGTTTTTTTTTAAAGCCAATTCTAAAAGGTTACATATTATATGATATTGTCCTTATAAAATTTGAAAAGAGGTAAAGAACAGATTAGTGGTCCCCAAGGTTAAGGAACAGGCAGTGGGGGCAGGAGGAAGGTGTGTTTATAAAAGGGGAATGTGAGGGACCCTGTAGTGTAGAATTGTTCTGTATGTTGACCATGCCAGCAAATGAACCTCCAGGTGTGTTGCAAATCTAGAAAACTAAACATACACACACACGCATGTGATTAGTAGAAAAATGGGGACACCTAAACAGGTGAGTGGATTTGTAAATATCAGCATTCTGGTTGTGATGTAGCACATTGCAATGTTGTGTTTTGTATGATGTTACCATTGGGAGAAGCTGTTAAATGGTGCACAAGATCTCTTGGTATTATTTATTACAGCTTCATGGAAATCTACAATAATCTTGCTAAAGATTTCAGTTTCAAAAAGTGTATGTTCCAGAAAAAATAAATACTGCTGTGCATGTATTTCTAATTGATTTGGAATATAAATTCTACATATTTTGGGATAAAAAGGGGAAAAAAACTAATAAAAAATGTGTATGGCCACTATTAAAAAAAACAGATAATTAGAAAGCCCTATTAAAATATTTATACCTCATCACCCAAATGAATAGTGATTGCTTACAATGGCTCAGGCATTGTCTTGATATTTTTCCTCACAACAAAAAATTGGAGTAGATTCTATTATCATCTTCATTTTACAAATAAGGCAATGAAGCACAAACAGATTAAGTCGCTTCCCAAACTATGAAGCTTATGTGTTGAAAGTGGGATGAATCAGAAAACAATAATCCCTTAAGAATGAGCAGGTTTAATAGCTATCATTCAAGCAGTGCCTTTTCAATATGAAATTTTGATTCTGTAATAATCTTGATTTAATATTGTGTCTAATTCCACAGTTCACCCATCCCCAGGGGATGATTTGAATAGTCATTTTTATCTCTCTGTAGAAATGATTGGTTATATCCTCAACTTTCAACCATAAAATGACCTTTTTTTGTACTAGGGATAATTATAAATGTGACCGCTGTTAAGTTCTCCAATTCATAGAATGTAAATACAGGCAAGTGAACAGTTTGGAATGTTTTGTGTATTTTTCTTTATACAGAAAGCTGGCAATTTGAAATTATACACTTCTCTCATCTCTCCCACATTAGCTGCCACATCTCAAGCCACAGAGGAAACCTAACCGGCCACAGGGCAGGGCTGCCATGCACTGGCTTGGCTTCCTGTGTCCTCTGACCTTGCTCTGGTGGCTGTACGCTGTGGGGGCAGCCAGCGCCAGGACCTTCCCAGATGGTGGCTAAGGAAGAGCTGCAAGCTGTGAGCAGCTCTGGCAGAGGGCAGAGAGCTGGTGCTTGGTGACCTGTGGGGGCCTTTCACCTATTGTCCCTGAGATGGTCTTAAGGGTCTGACCTGCTGTGGGGTCATTGGTCAAATCACAACTCAAACAGGGGCTTCATTAGCAAGTTGATGCCACATGGAATAAAGGTTTATAAAAGTCGGTGGGTGATTTAAAAAGCACTGGAATGGTTTAATGAACAAACGGCCCTAGACTTACGAAACCCACAAACACTTACACTATTTGGTTTGTTAATAGGACAATATGGGAGAATTATTAGAGAGACTTTAAAACTTTGTGTTGATTTATGTATTAATAAGTTTACCCTACTGATTGTTTAATGTTTTGAACGTCACTCTTGGGTTTTCTCTGATGTTAAAACCCTGACATGATTGTTAGGATTCAAATGTTAAATAAGAGGAATAATCGCTTATCAGCATCAACAATTATTGTCAAAGTATGAATTAAGCACTTTGCATTATCCTGGCATTTAACAGAGGCCAAAAGGAATCAGCAGAGAGTAAATGGGCTTTGAGCAAGTGGGAGAAAAGCTGAGGTGGGTGCTGTGAGGAGGGTGTGCCCTGTACGGATGGCCTGACGTGAGCGGGCTGCGAGGGGGCATGTGCCAGAGGAGAGGCCACATTCCGCACGACAGAAGACCAGTGCCTCACTGGGCGGGAGGCAGGCAGGGACATGGGACAAACATCATGATTAATTTTCCTGACTATGACCAAAAATTCTGAAATGTAAGATTACAATAAGAACAGGAGGGACTCCATCGTAAGGCTAAGAGTCCATTTAAAAAACAGAGTTAGGAGGTTAGAGTCCTAACATTTTATGGCAATTAGCCAACAAGTGACCCAATCTTAAGGCAGGGCAAGCAGCAGTCCTAACTGATACGTCCCCGCTGCTGGAGGGTAACCACTGCCTTGGAGAAGAACAGGATCCAGAAATTCCTTGTGTTAAGTTTATCTAGAGGACAGACTATGGATGGTGACATAATGTCTCTCACCAGAGAGAGACACTGTGAGACCACATGTCAAGCCTATGCACCCCTCCACCACCCTTTGCCCCATTCCTGAAAGACTTAAGAGGCAGAATCCTAAGCCCCGAGCAAACCACCTCTCTGCAGTGGGGTCGGCTTTGTGCCCAGGTCCCATGCCAGCATTCTTGCTGCCTCAGTGGCGCCCTGCAAACTGTGTGACCATCACCTTTAAGCAGGACCGCCGGCTGCGTCTGGACCTCACAACTGGAAGGTGAAAGGTCCTCACCTAACAGGGTTCCTTCAGCTCAAAAACTGTTGTAATAATTAAATAAGATAATATATTTATCCTGTTTCACTTGCTATCTTACAGATGGTGCAAAAATTCACAGAACCATGTGCTTACAGTATTTTTACAGATTCTCAATGGGCAGTGAATTTTTTTGGCCATTCAGCTTAAGGAGAGAAGGAATATATTTGAGAACATGCTCTCCACTTCTCTGAAGCTCTGAAGCTTTCTCTGTAATTTGCCCCTTTTGCAACAACTGCCCTTAAAGACTCAATTGCAGTTGCCCTCATGGCACATCTAAACATACATTGTCTCCCATTCATTTCTGTGTTTCTTTTTGTGCTGTTTCGTTTGCTAGACTGTGATTCTCTGAGCCCTCTCTGAGAATCAGGAGAGCTCTCTCCAGTTGCTTGCAGGAGTGTATGAACAATACATCAGAAAATGAAGTGATTAAAATGTGCATTTAGTAGGCACTAAAGTGATGCTGTTTATAATGCTCCTTTATCTGTTTCCATGATGACAGAATGAATGAATTAGGCAGAGGGAACCTGACCGTAGGCCACTGAGTGATAGTGAAGTAGAAGGTCCCTAGGCAGCTGAACTTTTTCTTTCTTATAAATGAGCAGAACCTATTAAATATGACAAAGTCATCTCCAAACCCATTTATAAAACTCCTAAGAGGGTGACTATTTTCATTTCTAATATGAGGCATGTTTTCTCCACAATGGTCTAATAACTCAGCATGTGATGTTAGCAATTTTTATCCTCCATCCATGTGGTAGAAAACATCAGCATAAGCCCCAAAGAGTCATGAAGTTCTTAGCTGAGTAGGAGTTTCTCAGAGAATGCCTCTGACAGTAGTTTATGCCCCTTCTTATTACTTAACTGAGAATTATTAAAATGTGTAGGGTTGATTACTTCATATCATTTTAGGACTTAACTACAGCTATCATAGCTAGGGATAGAATAATGCTGATAGTGCTGAAGAAATGCATTATATTATAGGAATTTTTCATATAAAAGTTACTAAGGATTTGGTTATTTGGAACTAAAATTGCTAATGTCAAAAGTGGAAGGCCTCCTGGGAACAAGCTAGTCTAACTGTTTCACTGCAGCTGAGGCACCCCAGGTGCAAGAGCTAATGCACAAGTTAGCTAAGGCTAATTATTGATCCGCTGTTTTATCAGGCACCTACTGTGTGCCACAGGGTCAGATACAGAGAGGAATACAGTGCATTCTCTTAGAAAAGGAGAGCAGTAGAGAGCAATGATTTGAGATACAAATTTCCGAGTTACAGGTATATCAATGGTGAAGTAATAGTGTTACCTACAGTTGTTCAAAATTCGACTTGTAAATGTGGACCACAGGCAAAACTGAACCATAAATCGGTTTCCCACACACATGAAGGCCCTTCATCTGAGGAAGCCTATTGTGCTCGTAAACACACAAAGGATGTCTGGGAAGACAGGAGGGTCCTCAGGAGGCCACAGCACCCCGTCTGTAGTCAGGTGTGAATCTGTCACACAGAGAATCATTGTGAGGGCAGAACACAACCCCACGTCCTGGATGAGTGGTTGAGACACAGGATGAAGGGGCTGGTGGGTGGCTCACAGGTTCACCGCCTGCCTGACAAAGCAGGACCACCACCCCATCCCTCTGGCTGAGAGTCTGGGCATCTGACACTCCTGCCACCCATCAGAGAGGAGAGAGGCTGGCAAACTCTGATTTGATTTCATTCGCAGGAGAGAGAGGGCATCAAATGGGAAAAGAGGAATAATATGTGATGTAATAAAAACAGCTTTCCGACTATTGGTCCTCCTCTGTCACTACCACACCCGTGAGCGGAGGCCCCTAAGGAGTTATAACCTGCATTTATGTGCCAGCTTCCCGTGTTTGTGTTTGTAAATACCAGTTTCATGCATGTGAGGATGTAAGGTAACCAGAACCATATGTTTTATGTGCTCTTCACTTGTAGCACAATTCCTCAGATAATCAGTAAATGCTTGTTGATTGATTAGTTTTAGAGTCTTCTCTGCAACACAAATGGGTAAAACACGAAAAGTTTTCTTAAAAAATTTAAGTTAGTTACAAAGGTAGGATTTCGTTTACCTGGAGGAATGAAAGCCTCCTGGGGTGTCATACTGCTTTTCAGAAAAGTTACTCTACTTAAGCCTTCTCTTATTGATATATTGTCAACAAGATGCACGTAATCTTTACAGTTTAGCTTCTTCTAAGTCACTGAGACGGTCCAAGGCATTGCTCAGTCATCCCGATTAACTAGTGATGTTTGGCTCTGCATTTGTGCAGCCCATGAATTGAGACATAAAATCAGTTTCAAATTTTATTTGAGGATGGAGTCAGTCCATCTTTCATGATGGAGGAGTGCTATGAAAAGCAACCCAAAATACAAAGGCCACCAGCTTCTCATATGAACTATGAAAATCAACTTGCAACTGTGACCTCTGGTGACTCAAGATGGACTAAATGGATATTAGGTGGAAAAGAGGGAAGTGGCTCTTGTCTATTTTCTTTCATAATATTACTTGGAAAGTTTATTTACAGATGGAGAGAGAGGCCCAAAATGTTTATAGAGTTGGGAATTAGATTTTTGCTCCATCTAGGCCCCTACACAGTTTATGAGCTAGCAGTGTTAAAACTCAATGCTTATTAAGCTCTCCGTATATTCATTTACATACTTGTACAGTGAGAATGACTAATAGTGACCATCAGGGACTCTGCAGAGAGCAGGATTGGGAATACTGGCTATTGTAGATCTCTGCACACAGTACAAAAGTGGTAAATGGTCATATTTCCATTGTAGTTATTTTTCCTGCATTTTTATTGTTCTTATTTGGCAAATTTATCATTAGACAGCTACGGATAGAATGACCAGGTGAGTAAGGGCAGGGTGGGGTTTTTGGGCCTGTTATTGGAGCTACAACAGTAAATCATTCAATCTAAGCAGGGATGGATTTGACCTGCTGACATGTTTTTTCTTTTTTTAGGCTTTGCAGAAATGCAGAGGTCAGATACTCTACCCCACACTGGTTCAGAGAACGGCTCTCAGGCCAGACTGACACGGGTTTGGACAGGCTTTACCGCCTCCTTGTGCAGCAGAGAGTGTGCTCAGAAAACACCTTCATAAAATAAGCCTGAGGCAGTGTGACTAGGAAGGAGGCTGTGTTGGTGCAGCTTAGAGGACCATGCCTTCCCAGGAAGCTGGGCAAAGCACCATGTCATCTCTCCATTATTTCTCACAATTACATCAGAATCTACAGTTACCTTAAGAAAAAGTCAATTAAAGTAGTCCAAAACACTATCTCTGGCCCCTCTGTTCTTCCAGAAGATCACGCTTCCCCAAGAAGAGGCAGAGTTCACTTCCTGGTCCAGGGTGGGACGTTGTAACCACTTAGAGGAGCCGAACATGGCAGAAGAGACATAGGGTGACATCCGAGTCTAGGTCACACAGGCACCGCAGGCCACCTTGACCTCCCTGTGTGCTCTCAACCCTGAGCCCAGTCCTAGAGTGTGAGAAGACTCAAACAGCCTCCACCCAACAGCTGCCAGACGTGGGAGTGAGTGAGCCCCAGGTAGCCAGGAGGCTCTGGACGCCGGTCACAGGAACACCACCCTCGCGGTGCCCTGAGTAGGTTCCTAACCCAGAGATGCATGACTCAGAGCAAGCTCAGTGTTTTATGTGATTAAGCCCTGGGTAGTATGCTATGTTACCATAGTAACTCCAATGGCTAGACCAGCTAGAGTACTTGGTAAGTTCATTTAATGGCTTCATACCTCATTCTTCTCATGTGAAAAATCACAGAAACTATGCTAAGGTCATAATATGCTAGGAGGATGTTGTTATTGAGGATGAATATAGGAATATGCATAAAGTTCAGTGGTTGACACATGGAGATCCTGCAGAAAGGTGGGACTCTTATTTGTTTATATGATGATAATAGGTATGAAACATCCAACTCAGACTGACCATGTGTGGTTAGAAGTACTCCACAGTATTGGCTGAATTTGCACAAAAATGTTATGATGTAGGTAAACATATTAGTATGTCCTTTAATTTAGGTTGCTGGTGTCTGGGGAGCTGAGGTCCCACAGCTGGGCATTTCTGCTCCCAATGCTGAGGTGCGCCTGAGGGGCAGGCTGTGTTCCCCGCCCATGGAGTGTTGGAGGGACCTTAATGAGCCCCGTTTTGACCAACCAGGTTTTCAGGACTGTTTTCTTCCTCAACTTTTCTTTGTAGGATTTTTACATGGGGAACCACAGAATTTTATCTATATGATCATCACAAGCTGTGTATAGATGAGCCTGTCAAGCACCTGTGCACGGGGTGGTGTGAGCTGTGCATCACTGATTACACCAAGCACACATCTTTAGGAGGATGCACAGGGCCCTGTGCCAGCCATGCGCTGGTGAGGAGCGGGCGATGTGCCCAGGGGCCTGGGCCTTGCGGTGGGAAGAGCAGCCCTGTGCCTTCCAGCTGTTTCTCCATCTGAGACAGACGGGGCTCTTCCCCGAGGTCGTCCTGGGATGTTCAGTGCAGGGCTGTGCGTGACACTGCCAAAGGTGGCCTATTACCCTAACGGCAAGCTGACTGAGACCCACGCACCTCCCTTGCTGAGTTCACTAGCAAGCAGGGAAATGGGGACACCTGTCCAGTGTCGCTGACGTGGAGAGGCACTGCCCCATTCCAACCCAAGGACGGGCTTTCTCCCCCAGGCTTCCAGCCGGAAGCACAGACAGGCTCCAGCTGCCCCCCAGGCCTGCCTCCACCGTGGTCACCTTTCCTGACCACCAGCAGCCAGAGACTGATAAAAGGGGGGCATCCGTGCCACCTTCAGGACCAAAGCCAGACGGCTGTGACCGGCAGCTTGGGCCCCGAGCTTCCACATCCACGGCGCTGGCTTTACAGTGAGGCTTCTCTGGTTCCGTTCTGCTCCCGCCCAGTCGTCCCTTTCACAGCGCCCTGCTCCTGACAGCCATCTTGCCCCTTGCTGTCTTTCCAGCACCTGCTTCCAGAGAAACCACCCTGGACCTCCAGCCTGCAGGGTGCGGAGGAGATGCCCTCCGAGGAATGTTCCGGGAAACTGCTGAGTCTCCACTGGGCCCCTGGGCCCGTGTTTGAGAAGACATTGCAATCGGTTCCTACATCCCTGTCATGACATAGAATTTTTGCTCCCAATTTGCATGAAGCTTAGAGACTATAAGATTTTTGTGGCCTACGTGTCAAGGCTGGTTGGCTGTAGGGGCAAAGGCAGATGAGAACTAGCTCGCTCCCAAGCTAGTGCCTTTTGCTGTGCAAAACTGCTGCGTGATTATAAGGCTTTGTTTTAATATTATAAAAAATGTGCTCAGAGTCATTTACAGTTGCTCATACTTTATGCAATTTTGTGGCAATATAACTTCTCTTGTCAATCTCACCTAATTTCACCTCTGATTTCAACTCTACCCATCCCAGGCCCTTCCCCCTCTCAGATGTGCTCTGATTTTACTTCCAAGCCTCTATAAGGAATGTGCATCAGGGTGTGCCCAAGGCCTCACCTGGGGAAGGTCAGTGCAGAGCCCAGGTGTCTCAGCGCCAGGTCGCTCTCTCAAGGCTGTGCCCTTACAGCGGCCCTGGGAGGGAGGGACAGGCAGAGGGCACAGCCCAAGGAAGGCGGGCAGTGTGGGGCCTCCGTCTGCCTGGGTCCTGCCCACGGTCTGCCTGCAGTGACGTCCTCAGGATGGCCTCCCCCAGCACTGCCCCCCACAAGATCAGCTCTCCAGCCTCACTGCCCCGGGCTTCTGCAGTGTCCTGCACGGTCAGCCAGGGGCTCCTTTAACAGGGAGGTGTCTCCTCCCTTGGCAGCTGTCTGGCTGCAAGGGAGGCGGACGTCAGAGCAACTGCCCTGGCACATGGAGGAGAAACACAAGATGGTCTGACATAAGACATAAGACATAAGACGGTGACCCGCAGACCAGCCCCACTGCAAATCCGGGTGGATGGCTCCCTTCCCAGCTGAGAGGGCCTGGTGTTCTCAGCAGGGGGTGGCTGGGCTCCGTGGGAGTCAGGCAGTGGTCGTGTCCAGACCCTTCCCCCACTGGGTGTCTCTGCAGGATGGGCCCCAGCTGGCCAGTGGGGCCCCAGGGCTGTCCAGGGAGTCCAGCTAGGCTCAGCATGGTGTCATCATCTCCACCTGGCACGGGGGCTCCTAGAAAGTCTCAGTTTCATTCCTGCAGCAAACGCGGCTCAGCCTGGCCCTTCAAAGACAGGGGACAGATTGCCTGTCCCATTCCCAGTGTCCTAAGAAGTTGTACATGTTCTGTGGATTTCCTGGGTACCCCATGCCCAAGGCTGCCCCTCACTGGACCAAGTGTCCCGCAGGCTGGAGTAACTGCTCTGCAGGGGAGCAGTACCTGACCCCCACCCCCCAATGCCCGCAGGTGCTGCCCCAGGGCTGGGTGTGTGGGGCCTGCTTCCCTGCATCCTGCCTGTCAGTGAAGCCCTTGCCCCAGTGCCCACAGCCGCCCAACCAGCCTGGACACCGCGGCCCTGTGCGGGGACTGGCTGCTGCAACCCCAGGCCCGGGCACTCCTGTCCCCAGCCTCCCAGGCGCCAGGTGCCATCTGGACCTCTGAGAGCCAGGCAGGGGAGGCCAAGGCCACAGCTGCTCCAGTGGGCGGTGGTGCACTTACAAACAGGAGCACCGCAGGGGCCTTCCCTGCTGCGTCACGTGTGGACGGGGGCAAGGCACCCACAGCTCCCACTGCCCACCAGTGACCGGTCGCCTGGGGGCCACCTCCTCTAGGTGAGCTCCCCAAAGTGTAAGAAGTAGGACGGGTGAGAACTCACATGCTCACCACCTTCACGGGAAGCCAATTCGATATCAGTTATCAGCCAGACTTCAATTAAAGGAGAGGTAGAAAAACAACTTAAAAATTAACTTCACCTGTATATTTCAAAAATATCAGTATCCAGTTAGCTTAATGATTCACATTATAATCACTGATCATATTAATTGTGATTTCTTAAAGTGTGAACTGAATGACTGTGAAGCTTCCTTTTGTATTTACTTATTATGTGCTGTGTGCTGTCCATTGAATATTTCAATCATTACGTCTGGAAAAAAAAAGTATTCAGCCCATCACAGAACTGGGCTTCAATCTCAGCCTTTCCACTCATGAAAATGGCCAAGTTTTGTGTTTCATTTGTGAAATAGGAAACACATTTATTTTATGAGATCAGTACAGGCGGGATGCTGGCTCTCTCCGAAATGCACGGTCTTTTATACAAGTGCAAAAAGAGGCTCTGATAAAGACGTGCCATTGTTTCACTGGGTCCTCAGGCTCCTGGGCCCCCCAGCTCCCTGCCCCCTCGCTGGCTCTTTGAGATCCCGGGGTCCCAGGGGGCGCCTCTGCAGGACAAGGAAGCCAGCCAGTGGCAGAGTGAGAGATGACCTGAGGGGCGTGGAGACTGAAGGGGGCTCAGAGGCAAGAACTTGTTCAGGTTGGAAGGTACAGTTCAGCAAGTGAAAATCCTGTGCTCCTGGCATTTGAGACAAACAACATCAAACCTGGTTATCCAAAGGCCCTTGAAAACTCTGTTGAAAAAGGAAAACACGGAGATTTGAAATCTCAGTATTGTTTTGCTTTATAAAAAGTTAAGATACAACTAAAAATACAATATTTAATTTATTTTCAAAACCAAGAGATTGAGAAAAAAACAAATCCATTTGTTTCTTTCAAAATGAAGTAACCTTGACCTTATGTGAATCCAGGCTCTTCACACTGGCTGTAAAATAGCTATGAATAAGCATAAGCAGATGACCCAGGAAATGCTCTGATATGATCTGCAGTAACCGTGTATTATAAACACATTAATACAGATTGACAAGGAACGGGTCATATGTGCTTATAGAGTTGCCTGGGCTTCTTGCACGTGTGCTCCAAAGGATTTAAACTTGAGCAAGTGCAAATCTTGTTCCATTCTGGCTTGTTGGAAGAGTCTCTGTTCCTTCTCTGGGTACTTAGATAGTGGAATGAATTAATCCAGAAATAGGATCCTTAACTCTTCAAATACTTTAAAAACTTGAGCCAGGCCAATTCTTTTCCAAAGTTCAAAAGAAAACATATAATATTGGCCAGATTCTTTTGTTTAGAGATAGGAGCCTGTTACTGACTTTTGAGTGTCAAGCATGCACAACCCCCCCTGGAGCTGCTCATCTTTATGCTTCAGCACGACTGTGCCCACGGGGTCCAGGGAAACTGACCGGTGGGCTGACGCTAAACAGCAGTAGTGAGGCTCTCCTGTGTATTAAGAGCTGACTACTTACCAAAAGTGTAATTGGCATGTTGAAAACACCAGTTTTCTTCACAAGCCATAAATGGTACTGATAGTGAGGCAGGTGATAGTGGGGTGCAGGCCAAGTTCAGGGTCCTTGCACGTTTCGGAACGCAGCCGCTTGGTTAGACCTCAGCTGCTCTGATTGGTTGTGCCTGTGCCAGTGAAGCCCTGTGCTTTCAGCCAGGCAGGACTGAGTTGTGGTGTCACCGGTCCAGCCCTCTATTCGGTCTGGGGTGGGGGCGGGACCTCCCCCTCCCGGGAGGCAGTACAAGCCCCAGACCCCTTGGCCCCTGCAGCGCCCTCCCGGGGGGCCCCTCCTGAGTAGCAGGAGCCCCCCGCTCCTTTCACTTCTTATCAGAAGCTCTGCTGGCTGCTCCGTGCTCTTTTCTGCTCGCTTCATTCTTCATCGCCTCTGAGACACCATCCTGGGAAGAAAAGCGTTCTGGCCGGTAACAATATTACTTTGTAATGAAGAAAATTCAAGTTTGCAGTCGCCAGTTAATTCACATACCATCAAACAGGCAGTATGGGGTAGAGCTGAGCTGCCCCTGCCCCCTGTGCCCACCACAGGGCCTCATTTGGGTCTCCTTGCCGTCGGTTCTGACGCCTAAGGACCACGTCTTGGGAGTTCTAAGATAATTTTTTTTTGAATATTGGAAACAATGAAGAAAATATAAGAAAATGGCAACTAAACTCCCAAAAAGGCACTGAGGAGAGGATATCAGGGTTCAGGGGGGTAGGTTCTGCTCCCCCAGGTACCTGTCTCTCTGTTGAGGGACCTGCAAATGTCACTTCCCCTGCCTCAGTTTCCCCCATCAGGCAGAGCACAGGCAGTGATTCCTGCCCTGCGTTTAACACAAGATTTAGGGTTAAATGGATTAGACCAGAGCATGCCGGTCAGCTCAGTAAGACTGCCAGCAAGGGACCAGCACGGCTGTCTGCCTGTGGTCCACCTGACGTTCATCCCGTTAGTCCATAACGGTGCTTTGAGGGCCTGACAAAACAGGAAAGGAGCCTGTGCTCATGGGGATTGCAGTCTACTGAACTCCAAGACTTTGTTTAAATAATCACATCTGAATGGAAAATAACAGCAGAAATAGGGTGTATGGAGTAAAGGGCTTGTAACAGAGATCTGACCTAGTCTGGGGCATGAGTCAGCCTTTCAGCAGAAGCAAAGGTCAAGTTAACACATTCCGAGCGAGCTTCCTAGATGGGGAGCTGTGGGGGGCGCTCTCTGTGGAAGATGTCATCTTGTGTAAATGCCCAATGGCAAGAGGGAAGCATGGAAAATCTGACAATTCTGATCAAAGACCAGCAGAGCTCTAGTGTATATGAATATATCACGTGTGTGTGTGTGTGTGTGTGTGTGTGCACGTGCGTATGAGAGAGAGGAAGTGTCAGAGCAGGAAGATCAAGTGGTAGATAGAAGCCAGATCATGTAGGGCCTTGTTCGCCATTATAAGTATCTGGCAGTTTTCATAAAAGTGTTTTATGAGCAGCGAGGCCACAGCATTTCCGTTTCAAAACATCCCCCTGGCTCTGAAACAGAGAACAGATTGCAGTTC
Source organism: Manis pentadactyla (assembly GCF_030020395.1). NCBI lineage: Eukaryota > Metazoa > Chordata > Mammalia > Pholidota > Manidae > Manis > Manis pentadactyla. Next base: position 967,416 of record NC_080026.1, read on the forward strand.
AAGAAGAGCAAAAGTAGATGGAGATTGACTGTCAGGCGGGTTGATCATCTTTCTCACTGGAAGCTCTATTTCATCCCAAATATGCTGTTATTATAGGAATGCTGCAATTATAATAGGAGGATTTCTCTATTCTTAGCCATCTTTCTTTTATGGATTCAATACCTGAAGAATTAGCTTCTTTGGCTTCCCTCTGCTCACAGTACTTTTAAATGTCTCTTCAGAAAAATGGAGCAATCTTTTTTCACCACTGTTTTGGCCAATAGTAACCCTAAAAGAATTTCAGGGTTTATGTTTCAGGCAATTTATCCCTAATATTTTTTTCTGGGCTCTTGAGAACCACAGACATACATGCAAAGTTCCATCACCCCATGTGTTTACCCCACGCTTTCTGGGAAGGACACTACAGAGTCATAATGGGGTTCACCCAGACCCCCACTTCTGTCTGCCAGCCCTTCTTTCTTCCATAGCACATCAGTGTTTCCTTAGAAAAGAATTCCTAGAAATATTCCTTGTCTTCACATAGTCATAGTTTGGTGCTTGGCGTAGATTCAGAGAAAATGCTCATTTTAAATTTCAAGTCATGTTTAAAGCACATGGGACTTAACCTCAGAACAGATGGAGTAGTAGATGGAGGGCAGAGGGCAGAAGTGAACATACCTAAAGGGCTCAGAGGGGCCAGGACACTGCCTGGACCCCCTGCCCTGCCCCGGGGGGCTGTTGATGTCTAACTGGCCTACCTTTCTGAGCTTTGCTTTCCCTACTGCCCTGGCCACTGATGAAATGTTCCACCCAGGCTGGTTCTTGCATTTTCTCCAAATTAGCTTTTCTTGTTCACACAGATCCCTAAGCCTCTGTTCTCACTGGTTTAGCTCAAATGGCACCTTCTTCAAGAAGTCAGCCTTGGCACCCCTGGCCCTTATGTAACGCTTCTCTGCTCAGGGCCCCACTCTGTTCCAGCCAGACGGCCACCGTCACGTCAGAAACACTTTAATAGATCCGATGATCCCCCTTCATGTAAAAGATTTGGGCCACTTGAAGCCAGGATCTCCCACTTAAATGACTTTCCCGTTTCCCACTAATCTGTGATGCCTCATTCATCATTTGATATCAGCGGCTCCTTTTCACCACAATTCGTACACTGTTAAGAGCCTACCTTCCCATCCACGTTTCACAGCCACAGAGCCCACAACTGGCATCCGTCCTTCTGCCATTTCTGATTCGTGCTCCTGTGTCACCAAGTGCCTCGCACCTGACCGGTTTACATTCGTCGCTGTCACTGCTCACAACCTCACAGTCCGGGAATTCAGGGAGGGTTCGGCTGGGCAGCCCATCTCTGATCCCTGTGGCACCCACAGGGCAGCAAGGGTGGGAGGCCCGCTTCCTGGAGGGCCACCCCACTGCCTGCCCCTTCCTCTCTCTCCGCACGATGTCTGGCCCTCTGGAGCCTCACTGTCACAGCACGATGGTCTCACAAGGGTACGGTTTCTTGCATGGAACTTAGTTTCCTCTGGAATGAATTTTCTGAGACCCAGGAGGACACAGCAAACACTTTGTGACCTAACTCTGAAGCTGGTGTGACTTCTCATTCTCCTGCTCGAAACACGAGCCTCACATGCCCTGCCCGTTCGAGAGGGAGAGGACTGCCTGACAGCCAAGCCCCGGGGAGGAGGGCACCTCTCTGGCTGCACCTGCCTCTGTCCATGGCCTGCACGTGCCTGCAGGCTCTCATTTGCTGCCCCGTCATTCAGGCATGTCATCTGCGCTCCACGGACGCCATGCTGAGGCCCAGTGACGGGGGTTCAGGTGCATGTGTCAACCAAAGCCTGCACTCTGCAGTCATGTTCTTTGCCAGGGTAAGTCCTTCAGCTGAGGAAGTGCACAGAAAACGGACAGTCGTCAGCCAGTTTGGCCTACTCAAGTCTGGTCATCAGTGGAGATTCGTATTGTGTAGCTCAGTTGTTCACACAATCCTAGACGGATTGCAAACATTTTTAAGGCTGAGGTCTCATGTTCATCATTTTGATTTAGATTCCTGCAGTATCTAGCATAGTGTCATGGGTATACTGTGCTCGTGCCACATCCTGGTTGAAAAACTGGTGAATGAATAAATGAAATATTCTATGTCTTTTCTGAAAATATCATCCAAAGAAATGGACTGATACATGGAAAAATATTTAAGTTTCACATGTGAAAGTAGTTGAGAACTCGGAGCTCAGAACACGCAGTGTGCACGTGAATGACGGGCTGTCTGCTCTGGTCAAGGCAATGCAAGGTGACCTTTTGCTGCTTTTAAATGCCAGTCCCTGTGTCACTTCCCTTCAGTGTCCCTTACTGACACTAAATACACAGGAAAAATTAAAAAAATAAATCAGTCATTTGTCCACCAAGTGCCAAAATTACTGTCAGTTGGTGATTGTTTTTAAAAAAATTGCCTAGTGTAAGAGTTGGCAACTTTTTCTTAAAGGGCCAGATGGTAACACTTTAAGCCTTAAGAGCCATAGTGTGTCTGTCACAACTGCCCCGCTCCTGTGGTTGTGCAAACAGCCCTGGGTGATAAGCGAATGGTGTGGCTGTGTTCCTGGGAATGTTACCTATGAACAGGGTGTAGTGTGCTGACCTCTGGACTAGTACAAGTACAAGAGAATAGATCTATGTAAGGTTTAATTTGTGCTTCCTTGTTATCTGAAAAAAATGAGACATTCTTTTTAGGCCTAAGAGCAGATTTTTTAAAAAATCTATGTGGGCTGGCAGAGTGCCAGTCCTAGAAAGCCCATGGGCTGCGGTTCCAATGCTGGTCAAACAAGAGACCCCAGCTGAGGCAGGCGGCTGCTGGGGAGGCCGGAGTGTCTGCAACTGCTCTGCATCAGAAGGAGGAAAATGCATTTAAAAGAGCAAATCCAATAGTTAAAGTTAGAGTCACATGTGACCAAACTATCTCAAGATTCAGAGATGGCCACATAGATACCAAAAGGGGGCAGGTCAGGATGAAACGAGGTGGATTTGGGACTACTGCCATGCTCAGCCCTCAGTAACCCATTCTATGTCTTTACCTGTGGTCACAAATATGGGCAAACACATGCCAAACAGTGGGTTAGGTTATTTAATATGGAGAATTTATACTTAATTTCTTTGCACACCGACCATGGTCCGTTCATCTAGAAGAAAGCACCAGGGAAGTACGGCGGGCCAGCCTCTTCCCCTGAGATGCCTGAGTCTAGGTGCTAAGCTATCGCACCTCAGTGTGAATAGACAAACACACAACATGCTAAATCGGACAGCACCGAATAACGTTCTATCCGTGTTTCTCTAGTCACATGCACATGCAGACCACTGGGATTCTTGTTGCAGTCAGATTGCGTGGTCACGGATCCCTGGATGAAATGGGAGTGGAGCTCTGCCTGGAAGCAGGGATTCAAGTTTGAATGCCTTGCTGGTGCATAGTGTACACGGGTGTGTCAGGGCAGGAGGGAGGGGACAGGAGGGACCCACCTGCATCCACTCTTGGGCAGTCAGGTGTGAGATGGCCCGTGAGAACCAGAAGCCCAATGAAACATAATCCAGGCTCTACTCACTTCCTCAACCAGCAGGCAATGAGCAGAGAGAGGGGTGTGGGCTCCTCAGGGACAGGAGGGAGCATGAAATGAGGAAGAGGGGGCCCCATCCTTTGAGCTGAGCTCAGTGTGGCTGGGGACAAGACCGGTTAGTCTTCTCTTTAACCTTATGGTATCTCTGGATGGACCCTCAGGTCATTCCCACATCTTGTGAGTAGGGCCTGCACAGAGGCAGGAGTGCTATTACCTCCTCAACTCCTGGTTTAATTCTCTTTCTGCCTCAGAAATGGTATTGCTGGTTCATACAGTAGGTGCATTTTCCATTTCCTGGGGAGCAGCCCCACTGCTCTCCACACCGGCTGCTCTGCTTCACAGCCCTGCCGACAGCGGGCAAGGGTCCCAGCTTCTCCTCAACCTCACCAACACTTGCTGTCGTTTACCTTTCTGTTGAGAACCATCCTGACAGGTGTGATGTGAGATCTCATTGCGGCTGTGATGTGCTGGCCTGTGCACACACGATTAAATACTCCCCAGACCTTAAAAAGAAGGAAATTCCGCAGTACGCCATGTGCACGAACCCTGACACTGTGCTGACTGAGCTAAGCCAGTCACAGAAGGACACACACAGCCTCATTGTATTTACGTGAGATATTCACAACATCTGCGGGGACGCTGGTCCAGGGGCTGCGGGCAGGGGAAGCCGCGAGTCGCTAACCACTGGGTCTGCAGCGTCCGTTCAGCAAGCTCTGTGAGCTCTGCAGGTGTGCTGTGCACTGACCCTGGACCCAGCATAATACACCGTATGCTTAAACGTGTGGGAAAAGGTTGGAGTGTGTGTTCTTACCACAGTACATGCTTTTTATTTTGATTTTTAAAATTCGCTTTATCCCCTAATTGACTCATGTTATGAGGCCCCTGGACCTTCCCGAAGCTGCGACCTGAGCCGCATCCGGGAGATCTGGTCTACGGCCCACACTTGCAGGGCTGTTTCTCGTTAACACGTGATGGTTCTCAGCCTGCGGTTCATTCACTCCCGCGCCCGAGGAAGCGACTGTCCGCAACATGAGGCAGCCCGCAGACCCGGAGAGGAGGCGTTTTCTCTGACATAACAAACATCTCCCTGTGGAGCTGAAGATTAAAGGCAGACATTTATTTTACTGGGCTATGACTTTATTATGGGGCACCTGAAACTCCCAGGGTGGCTCACAGAGACGCAGCAGTGATGTGTCTGTGTGTCTTTAAATATGTACCCTTGTGAGCGCCAAGCAGCAGAGATAAATCTTTCTGAGGAATAATAGGACTTTCTGCTTTGGAAATGAGTGGCCCTCTATAGAATTACTTCCCAGGCTCCAAATCCAGGGCAGCTTGTCTGCACAAGCCCTCCCCACTCACAGCAGCTCTGCGAGGCTCACTGCCAGGCTGGTCTTGTCCCCCCCAACCCCACGCAGGGGCCCCGCTTCCCCGCCCGCTGGCCCTGAAGCCCGTCCTTTGGCGGTGATTCCGTCAGCTTCACAGGGGCTCTGTCTCCCTGTCTCTGAATCAAATTATCTGCACACACCTAAAATAATATTTTCAAAATTGTTAGCTCCAATTTCACCTTCAATATATTCAATGGACTCAATTACCAAAATAAAACAAAATCAAAATTTTAAAGAGAAAAAAGAAATAGATTGATATTCAAGGCTTCTCACTGTGCCACTTTATACATATTTATCCCCATGTTTTTCATTATCTATGTATTCTAGGCCTATATCCTGAATAAATTGTTCTTTAAACTCTGTATCTGTGAGCCCCTGGCCCATAGCATCAAATCCATACCTTAACCCCAGCAAAGCTTTCCCTCGTCTTTCTTAGCCCAATACAGATATTTAAAAATTGTCAGATTCTTTAATGTCTGAGGGGTTTTTGTGTGTGAAGAAAGTCACACTACATTCAGATTAATTACCTTAGACATCTATTTAACAGCTAACATTCAATTACATATTAACTATTAACAATATAACATTTATTCATATATTAAATAATCAAAATTCAAATATCCTATACTTTACAAGTCAGCAATTAAAATTTAACATAATGAATGCTCTTGAACTTAAAAGATTATTATAGGCGTATTTAACAAAAATTTTATAAGGAAGTTAGTTAAAGTATCTTCCTACCTTTAAACAGACAAGAGAAACAAAAATATTAGAATAATTGAAACCTCATTAATGTCCTTAAGTTAAATCGGTTATGAAATTTTCTAGCTTTTAAGATCTAAATTTTTTCTTTGCAATTTCTAATTTCATCATTATTCCTATGCTTTTATTTCCAAGGTTGCAGTAATCAGAACTGGTTGCAGATGCTCATTTCTATATCTTTGTAGAATTTCAACAATATTTCTAATATCAAAGAAAATGGAGTAAAATTTCAGACTAGCCCAGGTTGTCGATTTGAGAAATGTGAATGGACAAATTCTTGCCTTTATGGAGGTCTTGGCGCACAGCAGAACATGGTTCAGAGTCGACCCACTGATGATCCACATTCATGTCTTTGCAATATCAAGTGTATTTCAGTAACATGCAGATTTTAGGTATTGAAACTTGGGATATTTACCATGTTTTCTTATACTGTGATATATTAACTTATTTGTTCATCTAACTGGAAATTCTAGAAAGCCTTCTCAGTATGAAGAGCAGGATTTGAAGGATGTGTCATCTGCTAGCAGATGAGGGTTTGAATCCTCTCGGGTGACTCTCGTTGAAGAAACGACTGGTGAAATCACTTTGGAACCCACTGGTCAGCCCTTCTTGGTGCATGAATTCATGGGTGATCATGTGCCGTCATTGGCGATGACACCTACTCTTTGCCCAGAACGGACTCGCAGCATTTCATGTTCACCGCTTTCTGACTGCATGCACACAGAATGCAACTCTAAAAGGGGAAAAAGCGATTGTCACCACTCTCGTATTCACTATTTTTAAATACTTATGTTTATGTATGTGTAACGTTCAACCACTTTGTACATTATAGTTTTAATATAGTCCATATTAAATTTGACACTTGTTCATCATTATAAATGCATGGTACTTCATGAAATCTACAGTTGCTTTGATCATTCATGGTGCACAGTTATCATAGCCTGGACACTAGGATCTTCTTTACCTTTTCCATCTCCTGACATTCTTGAGTGCCTTTGAGTTTTGGCAGGTAGGATATTGTGTGCTCATACCAAGACTTCCATCTACTTCCCACGGGACCCTGCTCCAGGTTCACAATAACTCATAAGGGGGACACAAATGCCACAAAAATGCCACAAGTGTTGTGGGCATTATAAAAAGTGGTGTTTCTTCCTGGTGAACAGAGCTTCTGACAAGGCTCAGGGCAGCCGTGTGCCCGCGTGTAGTGTGCAAACCTCACGCTGTGCAGCTAGGTCTGCTCCCATCACAGAGGATGGACACTAGGGCTTCATTCTGGGCCATCTGCACACAAGCACAGGCTGGACAACTGCAGTTGGGCATGGTGCTTAAAAGCACAGGATTTTTAAATGGCTCTGCCATTTGCCTTGGGACTTTGGCATTCATGTCCACATGTTGGTTTTATGTGTAAAATAGAGATAATAGTATCTACTTCAAAACTTAGACAAGTCTGCATACATAAAGCTCTAAAAATAGATCAATAGGAATGGCTGGAGCATAAAAGGTGGGTGTGTGTTGGGGAAAGTTGGGGTGCAAGAAAACAAATTCATTTGGAAGTCTGCAGGCCATGTGAAGAGTGTGAACTTCATCCCAGAAGGTGTGGAGAAATATCGATAGATTATAAATTCAGTACCAATATGATCAGACTAACAGTCTAAAATGTCCTGAAGCCAGAATAAATGAATTATTCTCTTTATTTTTATTATATCAGTGAGTATTATGCTGAAGATAGCCCCTAAGGGAGTTTAGTGTTCAGGAAGAAATGCCATGACAGTATCCACCACCGGCCAGAATGGGTCTTAGTCTCAGGACTGCAAAGAAGACATGACAGTGAAATTGGTAAAGATTCCCAGGAAACGGGTTTGCAGTGCTGTGCTGGAGCCACTGGGGTGGAGAGAGATTTCAGGAGTGCATTCCCAGTGCTACCGTGTCTGAGCACAGAGACCTGGAGGGGATTCCTAGGAAGACAAATTTTGTTTAAATCAAACATTAGGCAGGTTTGTTTATATCGTACACTCCTCGTTCCTGGTGACCATGGTCTCTCACCATCTCGGATAAATGACAGAAGTCTGAACGCTCTGCTGCTGCACTGGATTGTATGCGCACTTTGGTGTCAAAAAATAATAATAATTACAGAATCCTTACTTTACAAAATATTGGGTGAAATGCCCTGGGACTTTTAAGAGACAGAAATACATTTTATAATTTCACTCTTTTCTTGGCCATCCCCGTGATATAATACTATCAAATGAATAACAATTTAGTCAGCAAATAGATTTTTTTGAATATTTTTTTAATCACAAGGAGAGTTATGTCCCCTTAGTGGCTGTGAGTAAATAGCTTCCGCACTATTCTGAAACTGTGTAATCAAGCTCTGAAGACATCAGTTTCAACTATAGGCAAAACGTTCCTGGAGCTGTTTGCAGATGCATCACCTGCTCTAAGATGCTCACCAGACCTGTGAGCACCCCTGCCTGTGTGACTGGTACCTGACACAGGAGGGGGAATAAATACCTTCCTCCTTTAAGCAACAGGGGTCCCGCAGAGAGCCGTTTGGCGGGCACTCAAAGCTGCGACATCGTTTTGGGCCCCTGACCGAGCATCACACTGAACAGAAGCCCCTTTCGTGTATGTGCTCCAGCAATAATACCAGGACAAGGAGGAGAGGGGTGTCATCCCCAGTGTGGTGCTGGGAACCTAGCCAGGCCCCCTTGTCCCTGCTCAGCCTGCAGCCTCTTCGCCTTATGCCCAGTCCCCGCGGCCCCCAATGAAGGGCTGGCGCCTCTCTCCAGAGTCGCAATTGGAGACGTAATGTAGGCAAGCATTCTCAATGGGAGACAGTGTGTTCTCCATCACATCAGGAGAGAAGCACTGTGCTGTGGTAACGGCAAAGTGGCACATGGAACACGTGTGTCTAACGTGTCGTTTCACAGGAAGTCCGAGGCCCAGAGCCCTGATCCGGAGAGCCCAGGCTGCTTGTCATGCCCTTGGGGGCACCTGTCCAGAGGCCTGGTCTGGGGAACTTCCATGACCTTTGACCTCGCTTTTTGAGAGACGGAGAGTAATTCGTTTTGCTACATGTTGTTGTAAAAGTCTTTCAGGGGAAGGTGCAGCTCACCGGTAGGGGCGTATCCAGGCTGGGCTTAGCTGTCTGCCAGCACCTGCTCACGGGCTACGGTGTTGGTTCACCTCTGGATGCGTCTGCCTCTCTTCCACTCCCTCAAAAGGCCAATAATACTGCAAACTTCACATCTCCTTAGAGAGACATGGGATGGTCACAGGGGCTAGGTGGCAATAAGGGTTATCTCCCTAAATAATAATATTGATGTAGGATTAGCTTACTATTTGGTGTTTCATGCAGGTAATTGTATTTTCCAGACCTAAATGGTGATGGTATAATGCTAAGTGAAATAAACCAGGTACAAACAAACAAAACATCATGATTTCACTGACATACAGAATCTAAAACGCAAAACAAATAAGTGAACAAAGAAAACAGAAACAGACTTGGACACAGAGAAGAGGATGGTGATCACCATGGGGAATGTGGGTCAGGGGTGAAGTAAAGGAAGAGGATCAAGATGGTAGGAAATCCAGTTATAAAATAAGTTGGGATGAGAGAACAGCACAGGGAATGTAGCCAGTGACACTGCCAACCTTTGTATGGTGACAGACAGTGACTACACCTTCCCTCATGAGCATTGTGCAGGGTATAAATTGTTGAATCGCTATGTTGTCCTCCTGAGACCAATATAATATTATACATAAACTATACTTCAATAACAAAAGAAAAACATGTGCACGCAATGCCAAACTCGGGTTCTCCTAGCTCCCACATCAAAATCCCAAGTATCTCCCCATCATCCTGGGCCAGCCAGGCCTCTGCCCAACACCCCAGCATGCAGTGCTTCGCGCCTCAGCCCTACTGTCCTTCCTGACGTGGCTAAACGTGACGAGCCATCGCCCTCCAGGCCCATCACATGTGCTGTGGATGCTGCGTGGAAGATCGTCCCCAACAGGCCACAGCCCATTTGCACCGCCCTCCCTCTGGGTCCGAAACACGCCTGGCTCTCTCAGGGAAGCACCTGCGTATTCCTGCGCAGTGTGGAAGCAAAGGCAGGATGAAGCTTGGGGCTCAGATTTTACTCTTGCTCATTGGCGTGGGAGAAGGTCCCATCGATGGTCCCTGAGTGAACGACTGGGGGACCCTAGGAGGAGCCCATGGTTTGAGGTGAGACGGGCCCGAATTCAATCCAGGTGTGGCCAGTAGTGGTGGGGTCCCCAGGGGAATTCACGAAGCCTCTCTTTAGGGCTGTTCAGCATTTCTGTTGAATAGGTTGTTATTGTTATCACTAATATTGCTGTTGCATTTTAAGAATAAATGAGGTTTAGGTGAGGACCGAGGGGAGGAATAAGGTGAAAGGAAGGCAGATGGGTTCCGGTCACCGTGCTTGGCCGAGGGGCGTGTGTGTCTGTTTGGGTGCAGGAGGCTTCGGTGTGTTTTTGCTGTTGGAGGAAGGACAGAAAATTGTTGCTGCTCGTTTCTCTTCCCTTCCTGGCTGTTTATCTGAGCTCTCAGTGCTGGGAGTGGGGGAGAGACTTAGACCCCCGACTAAGTGATTAGATGGAAGGCTGATTCCCAGACTCATGGTGCACCAGAAGCACCAGTTCAGCGCATGCAGGTTTCCGAGGACGCCCCTGCTGCAGACAGCCCCGGTCCACAGGCTGCACTTGGAGAAGCAGGTGACCCTGAGCTGAGCAGAACGCCGTCCCACACGAAGAGTGCTGCAGACTCGGTCCTCGGTGTGGAAGGGGGGCCATCCATGCGTGGTCAGAGGCCAGGGGTCCTGGGCACAGCAGGACCCGACCCAGGACCCCACTCTCCTGTCTCCTGTCTCGTTCTCCTTCTCTTTTGCGAAATGTCCTACTCACCCCCAAACTCGTTCACTCATCGCCCGGCTCCTCCCCGCTGGCCATGGAGAGGGACACACAGCGCCTCGGGCCTCACTGAGGTCCTGCTGGAAGAGCCCTGAAGGGGCGGCTGCAGTTGGAAATGTGAGGGAGCAAGGCTGCCACTAAGGGCCGAGGATCCCACTAAGGGCCGAGCACCCTGCCTTCCCGTCCCCGCTTGATTTATCAGGGGAGGGGTCATGCCTGTGTGCCTGTGCCTGGTCTCAGCTGAGGGGTCACAGTGCTGAAGAATCCTGGAGACTCCTGTCTAAGTCCCTCTCGGGGTCCTGGGACATCTTGGTGACCTCACTGAGCCGTGGGAAGAAGATTGCATACAAAACAACCCCCACGGATTGTCCCAAGGCGCGGGGGCAGGTTCCACAGCAGAGTCCGTATGAGCCCCTGGTGACATCCCGCGGAAGCCAGGGCGAACCTCTCCCTGGTGTGTTTTCAAAATAAGCCTCCAGCCTGACATTGCCAACCCGTCACCGCCACTCACCACCCACTTGATCGTGCGCTGGACCCTCACTGCGTCCTGAGGCTGCCCTCCACAGCCTCCTCCTGGGCACGCTGGGTCCCCGTGGGGACACGAGGGCAATCAGCTGCCACACAGTTGCACTATTTCCTGCTGCCACTACAAGAAGGCACGACCCTGCTTGCGGTGGGTGGAGCCCTAGCTGTGTGTTTTATATGCATCTTTTCATTCAATTCTCACAGCGCTCCCTGAAGCAAGCGCTTCCCCACGCGGGGAGGACGTCCCTGCGGCACAGAGAAGCTTATCGGTTAAATAACTGCGTGGGGTGCACAGCCAGAGCTGCAGCTCGTCTGCCTTCTTTGCCTCATATCAACACAAATGAGACCACCCATGAGAGAGGCGTATTGTAAAGCAGATGTGCCCCGAGCCTGGGAAGTAGGCAGGGAATTGGGTAGATGAAGCCATTTAAGTACTAAAGGGCACTATTTAGTTCCTAGAATGAATGATCTGGCCCTAACTCAGTTTATTTCCTAAGAGTTGATGGTTAAGTCATGACCATCCATGGATCTAAAACAAGACCATCAGGTCTGCCTGGATACCAACCACCATGGAGACAGACAGCAGGGCAGCCATGAACTTCAAACAAAGTTGGGAGTTGCGTGCCTGCCATTTGCTGTTTTTGAACCTGACCAGTAACGCAGGAGTCTGTCTGGACTCTATGCACTTCAGTGCGAAGAACATCACCTTTCTTCTCCTCTTTGCCTGAATTTTTTCTTTCTGTGTAACGGACACCTTCTTTTCTTCCTCCCTTACCCTTCCCTGATGTTTTCATTATTGTATTTCCCTTTAGAAACACTGTTCTTATTGCACAGCACTATATGGAAGATCTTTATTGAAAACTATACCAGTAGTCAGAAACTGGTATAATTATCGAAATACTAACATTGATAACTGTGTGGTGTCTTGTTCTAAAAATACAGTAAAACAGGACCGTTTCACAATGGATTATCTACTATTGAGTCCTGTGCTGGCTTTTGGGTTTATGCAAAGAAATTACATTCATGCTCTAGGATAGTATTTTACCTGAATTATTTTGTAGTCATGTTGATTCAGCTGTTATATTGACAACATGTTTCAGTTTAAATATTAAAACTTAATTATACGTTTCAAAGCCACTGACAATATAAAAGTTTTCTTGCTTGTCAAATCACCTTGTATGATATTCTAAACAGTTTGTTTCTAGTATGTATATAATCCTATTTATATTTTGAAGTTTCAAATTATAGGGGTAGTGGAAGGCATTTTTATTACTCTGTGCTTTGAGAATTCTGAATATTGTAATACACCCTATTAGAATCGATGTACTGTATCATTACATATTATAGATAAACTCATATACCACTAATGTGAGAGGGGTTATAAAACTGAAATAGAATAACAATTTTTTTCAGGTTTCTCTGGTACTTTATGCCCTTCATTTACTAAAAAACATAAAATGGTCAGTAAAATATTTACTAGGACTTTGAAAGTCTCTAAAGACATAAACTGAATTGTGCAGTATCCCTAGTTTTCTATAAAGCACCTTACTTCAAAACACAACTGCCCAGCAGGTTTTTTCACTTGTTTTTTAACTTGGGGATATGTGTCTTTGGAGGACAGTCTGCTTCAATCCAGCAATAGTGAACATTTCTATTTTTCATTAGAATTCTTAGAGAATTTTCTGTATGGTTTACTGTTAAAATTTTACAAGTTTTGTGGTAGCTTTACATTCTGTTATATAAAAGATTATTATACTTTTACATATTAGGCAACAGATAAACCTATGTGTTTCTTAAAAAGCTAGGCTTTAGAAACTGGTCAGTTTCCAATAATTTTCCAGCACTTGGTTCCCCTTTGTGCCATTGTTTATTTTTCTTCCCTCCAGTTGCTGTGGTCTGAATGTTGTGGCCCCCAAGAGTCACAGGCAGAGTCCTAACCTCCACGGACAGGTTCTGGGGGCTTTGAGAGGTGCTCAGGTCTTGAGGGTGGGGCCTCAGGGGCAGGATTAGTGTCCTGACCAGAGGCTCTCAAAAGACCCATCTTCCAAGCGTGGGCACAGAGAGAGGGCGCCGGCTGCAAATAACGAACGCCCTCCCTGGAGAACACGTCCATGCCTGAGCCAGGACCTGGCCTTCCAGCCTCCAGAACTTGGAATGGCCTCTTCTGTCCTGCTCTTTGTGAGCCACTCAGTCTGTGCTGTGTTGTTATTGAGTCCAAAGGTCTCACACACCAGTCCTCTGCCTCTTGGGGTGCAGATACAAGCTGCATTACTCAACAGACCAAGGATTTAAGGCTTAAATACGTCAAAGCTGCTAGAAAACGTAATTTAAGGGAGGAGCCAGAAGAACCAGGTGTAATCCAGGGGAAACACTGTGCTTCCAACGCTACGGTTTTTCTGGCACTTGGAAATGACTGACAGCCTGGGGGGCTGTGACCCTCTCTGCACACCCCACAGGCTTGGCTATTATCCCACGGAGATGAAATCTGGTTCTGGGGGCTGAGGCTTTGGCACCATGATCATAAATCTACATGTATTAGTTTGGCTTTTTTGTCAAACAAATGGGATGCCCACATTTAAACATTGAAAAGTATCTACACTCTGAAATAAAATGTTTCTTCTCTCTCCCTCTGGTCCCATCCCTACTGCAGTCACCTCCAACACGCACATGAGCGTGTGGGCAGCACCTCAGAGCTCCTTCTTGAACAGCTTTTTCAGCACACCACTCTTGAATCTAAATTTCATGACAAACAGTAATACTGAGCTACTCGCATCTAAGCATTGGTTTGACTTTTTCCCATCACATTTGATTTTTCGTGTTTTGTGAGCTATGATTTCCAGAAACAAGTAACTAATTCTGATATGAATTTTTCTAAGAAACCTGGCCATTTCGCCCCTAAGATGAGTCAGCTCCACCAATCATTTCCTGTAACCCCTTCCATGAAGTCATGGGAAATTGCTGCCAGTAGCTATAGTTTTAGGACATGTTCGGCTTAATGACTTACAAAATCCATAACTCAATGAAATTTTCACTGACACCCATGTTCAGTGGTGTATTTTCACACTAGGAGATAAGAGGAAGACAGAGTTACATCTCCTTAAATCATGACTATTTGAAACCATATTCTCCAGGAACAAGATTATTCCAAAAGTATGCTCCATATAATCTAAAAATTTCCTAGGGTTGATCTAATTTCCTGAAAACCTTGCAAACACCAGAGCAAAGAGTCCATGAGAGAAATCCAGTGTCGTGTAAACCCACCGTCATTCTGCCTTCATGGACTTCCTTCTCTTCACACCTAATGGGCTCATGGCTTTTCAGAATTTCCCGTGCTTTCTCTGATCTTTGCTTTGCTTAGAAGACCCTTCTACATGGCCTACCCTCCAGTACCTGTCCAAATCTCATGAATCTGTCAAAACTGATCCTTCAAATTCTTCAAAAATGGAGTTTTACACCATTTGGGAAAATATCTTTGAGCCCTCTTTTCTGGCTTCCAATTAGAGTAAGGGCTCTCTTTGTCTCTGTGACATCTTATGATTATAATAGTACATTTACAGTTTTATAAATGTGAACTATTTTGGTTTATTTTTGTTTCCTCTGCTGAACTACATACTCTTTGGTGACACTATATCTATGTCATTTATACATGCATCTCTGATTTCTTGAGGCTGTTTGCTGAATCAAAAAGCATACAGATGGATATCTAATTAATGCTAACCCATAGTGATCAAACCTACGATGATATTTCTTAAAAATTAGAGCAGGGCTTGAGTGAAAAAGAGGGAAATTCCCCAGGATCCTGATAAACTTAAAACAGACAATATATACTTCAAGATCCTGAGTCACTATTGGATTTCTTATTCTCTCACACAACTCTCTGTACTCATTGTTTGGCAAAATAGTCAGAAGGTTTAGCAAGTAAAAAAAAGGGTGTATTTCCAAGAAAGTGTGGGGACAATTCCTATGTTAAGATGATTAATTGCACAGATTTTCCTTTGGTGTGTTTTAAAGCTGGGTTCTGTCCAAACTCCAAGGATAAACTAATGAGAGAATTCTCTCCTTGTCTTCTAATCTCTGTGTGCCATGAGAAAGAGGTACAGATAACCACTTACAATGAAATACCTGTTTTAATAGTGATAGATTAGTTTCCCGTGGCTGCTATAAAAATTACCGCAATCTTAGTGGCTTAAAGAAACAGAAACGCATACTCTCACATTTCTGGAAGCCAGAAGTTCCCAGTCAAGGTGTCAGCAAGGGCTGCTACCTGGACAGAGTCTGGGGAAAGCCAGTCTGTTGCTGCCCCTCTCAGCACCCAGCAGCTGCCGGCCCCTGAGGCTCTCCCTGGCCGGCCGCTGCATCTCAGACCCCAGAGGCCTCTGTCCGCCCCTAGCCTCCTCTTCTTCTGGGTGACCTCCCTCTGCTTCTCTTTCACAGTGACGTTTACGATGGCATGTAGGAGGCACCCAGGTATTCCAGTGTAGCTTCCTTCTCTCATATCCATAATTTAATGACATCCACAAAGGCCCTTTTCTCAAGTAAGGTGACATTCATAGTTTCTTGGGATTAGGTCATGAGTGGATCTTCGGCACCACTACCAGCCTAGCACAGTGACAGGTGGTGAGTGGAGAGAGCGATGCAGAAGGAGCACCAAGGAGACGAGGAAGCTGTGATTCCTGAGGTTCAAAGGGAAAATAAAAGCAGGTGAATCTGTATAAGAGGACGTGTGAAGAGCACCATTCACGCCAGAAGCAGGAAGATTGGTAACATACACTCCGTTGGAGGCTATTTTCACACCAAAATATTCCACACAAACCTTCCAGTATATACTTTCAATCTGATTCTAATGGTCTTCAAGTCCATTACCTATTGCCACAAAAGGTGCTGTGTAACCAAGCACCCCCTCTCCTGGGCATAAAGTGAGGTTCATTGTGCCCTTGCATGTCGGGGGCTGGCTCAGCGGCTCATTCATTTCTCTGGAGTCAGGAGCAGGTGATGATCCGTCCCGGCAGATTTTACCTGGGCTCCTTCCCGAGTCTGGAGGCTGACCGGCTGTTAGGTGTTCTAACATGAGCCCTGTATCTCCTCCTCTAGTGGGCAAGGCATCTTCTCATGGCAAATGCAGGGGATCAAAACAGAAGAAGAAACACATCAGTGCTTTTATAATTCTCTCCTTAGTCAAACTGCTGAAGTCTCATTGCCCGGAACAAGACACATGGCTGAACACAGGTCGAGGGGCAGGGCCACAGACCACTTCTTGCAGGGACAGGTTACAGAGTCCGACAGCAAACACATCATATGGGGAAGGGTGAAGACTCAGAGCCGGCGGGGAAATCGGCATGTCGCAGTCTGTCTTCTGATCACAGATATTCTCTCTAAGCTGCCCACTCTCACCCAGAACCACAAAGGTCTTGTCCAGCCACAGCACCAGGCTCTGGCCTGGGATCCCTTGATCCACCCAAGGTCCAGACAGTCTTCCTCTTGACTTGGAGACTTACGGACAAAAAGATAAATTATCTGCACTTCCTACATCCACACAGACACACACGTACACACACCCACTCAAGTATGTTCTAAAATAAAGGTCAGAGGTGGGATCGTTGCCATAAACTCTCCTCCCCAGGAGAGGGAGGCACAGGGAAGTGACTGGCCGTGATTCCCAAGCCCTGCTGAGCAAGTGCGGACGTGCAGCCCAGCCCCCTCCGGGAGGCGCCCCTCTGAGCGGTGGCCCCCCACGCCGGCGAGCTCTGCTTTGTTCCCGGCTCGTGCTGGCCCTGCCCCTGGACAGCCTGCTTCTTCCATTACCGCTGGTGGCGAAACTGGAAACTCTGCCTGGGACCAGCATTCTCAGCCCACTTCCTGGCAGATTAATGTTGGGACCACAGAGGACTTTGCTCACTGTATTTTCAGCCTGCTTTAGGCCAGGCTGGTGGCATCCTGGCTGGTAAAACTGTGCCAGAAACTTTGTGTGGTTCTTACTAATTTGAGTCTAATTTGATATCTTAATGGGCTGGAAAATGCCACATCGACACGTCCTTTCTGTACAGACCATTCTGGCTGGTTTATTCGGACCATTGTCGTCTTGCCAAGCTTCTGTCGGACAACACCCCCAGGTTCCCAGATGCCCAAGAGAGCGCTGGGCACCCTCTTCCTTCCATCGGATCTTCCCAGGGGTTTGGCAGCCACACCCCCATTTTACCTTCACTCCCTGGATGTATCACATGCTGAGACTGTTGCCACCGAAGAGACTGGAGCTGAGAAGTTTCATTTTCCATCACAGGAAGTTCTGACCCCTGTTTACGCCAGCTAATTCTGATTTGCAAAATGTCAGCTCCTCTCTGACTGCACCTCTTCCTTGCAGCACCCAGTCACCCCCAGAGCTAGTGAGAGCCCCCTGCACTCCCAGCACACTGCTTGGGAACAGCTTTAACCAAATACAGAATATCTGTAGTTATGCTCTTTATCTTCTATGTTGCCACAGAAATGCTACCAACGTTTCTCCCCCGCGTAACACGGGTCGCTCTCTGTCCACCCCTGGAGCGATTTCCTCGCCACCTGGTCCCCAAATTAGTGCCACTTACTTTGGGTTTCCATCATGGCGTCTTCTCACTTCTAGTACCAATGTGTATGTCAGCTGTCCGCCGTCACTGTGTCCCTGCACACCAGCTCTCCCAAAACTGGTGCACAGAACGGAAGTAAGCGCACAGGCTGTAGGTCTGCAGCCTCCTTCCAGCTCGTAGGTCTGGGTGGGCGGTTGTATGTTTGACGGTCGTTTATTTTCAGTATCAGCTGGGCTCCCTTTTGCATCTGCATCCAGCTGAGGTTACTTGAGGCGCTCGGCGGCTCTTGGAGGTCCCCCGGCTGAGAACAGAGTGGCTCCTGTCAAGACAGATGGGACGGCTGGGCTGTGCTGGGTGTGCGCCACCCTCCGGCAGCCCCGCCTAGGTAAGGTCCCACGGCAGCCTCGGAGGAATGAGAGTAGAGAGAGTTTCAAGTATATTTTCAAATGTCTACAAAGGCACAACTGCCACCATCCCTAGGAAGGGAAGGAACGAGTAAACATAGGGGGGCAACTAATACATGGACCCTAAAATTTATACAGCAAGGTTCCTACAAATGAATCTCCTCACTCTTCATAGAAAGTAACTCACAGAATGCATTTCTGTCATTGCTGGGATTTTGTTGTGTCAGTTTATTTCTCAAAGGCTTGATAGCCTGTTAGTTATAAAGAAAGAAACAAACTGGGCAGTACTCAGAAATACAGTTGTATAAATACTGAAAAGTCTTGGCCAGTTTTAGCCAGAATGAATCTGTTGGTCTTTCTTTGATTCAGTGCTCATTCTGTTAGTGTGTATGCCTGTGCACACACTTTATGGCCGACTGTGAGGACAAGAACCCTGGGAGTCTCCTGGCTACTCAGTTAAAGTGCAGATTCCAGAACCCAGTAAAGTCCTACTCAGTTGGAAACTGATGCGAGGGGCCCATCAAGGATTTTTAACAAGCACCCTGAGAGATACTTCTATACCCCAAAGCTTTAGAACCCACTAATGTTGTGATTTAATCAAAAAGCTGGACTTAATTCGTTCAGAAAATTAGGTCTTAGCTGATTGGGAAGAACCCGATCTCCCCTTATATAGATGGTAATACATTTCTTTTAGCTCATTAGAAGTTTCTCCTTCTCACACTTCTTTTAAAAATGTTGCTAAGGAAACATTTTTCTTTAATGTAGCCTTGTCATTTTTTTTTCTATGAAATGCTTTTTATAGCCATGGAGAGCAATTATAGTAAAATCCTCCTTCTATTGCAAATCATTTATGAAACCTTCTTAAGTACCGTCATGGGTGGATTTATAGATTGCTAAGTCATTCTGTGGTTTCTTTAAAAGTCAGGATAGATTTGGCCATATCCGATTGTTACAGTGTTTCAAAGAGCAAATTGCTTTATATATTTTGCAACAGGATATCTTCATGATTTTTCAAACAGCTTAAGAGTTTTGTTATTTTTTATAACATCTGCATTTATTTATTATGTCACTCATTACTGCTCTGAATAAATTTTTCCATAATAAGATTAGAAGATATTTTGTATTTCCATACATTTGGGGGCAAATAATTTTCCTCTGTAAGTACATTGGTTACACACACACATGCACCTACTCAGAGATGTACACAGACCACTTCGAATAGTCTCACATGACACATTTTGAGCAAAATATGGAGGAGCTCTGAAAGCCAAGTATCCTAGCAGGGAACATGCTCTCCCCTCTTTTCTTTGAGTATCAATAGCTCTCACCTTCACTCTATGATTTAAAAACATTTCAGAAAGATTTTCCATTGATCTCCTGTGAAATCCCATATGTTTTATAAAATTCCTCATTTTTAGGTTAAAAAATCTGACACTGAAAAGATAAGCAACTTCTCTAGGACCATAAAACCAACAATTGACAATTGCATTTTTATAATAATTGCTCTATTTTAGAAGACTCTGAGATTTACAAAAAAATGTGCAAGAACCCTAGAGAGTTCTTGAGCACCTCACGCCACACCACCTCTGTGTTAGTGGCTCCTGAGTTCGTTTGCCACAACGCATGAATCAGTGATACATTACTACTACCTGAAGCTCATACTTTCTTTGTAATTCCTAATTTTTAACCTCATATTCTTTATCTGTTCCAGAATCCTGTCCATAGGCTCCCACAATTAGATTCTTTGGTTCATCTAGACATGTTTCAGTTTCTCAGAATTCCCTTGTTTTTGAAAACCTTAATAGGTTTAAGGAATACTGCTCAGGTGTTTTGTAGAATATCCTTCCACTGGGGTTTCTCTGATGTTTTTCTCATGATTACTGGGGGGAGATCCCAAAATGCCATTCTCATTGTACCATATCCCATCATGGGACTTGCATAGATACGTTAAGTTATATCTGAATTCATGAAAGTTCTGACTTTCATGTAGTATGGAGGGAGGTTCATCCTAACCGTCTCTGACCTTAGGACTGAGCTCCCGTTCCGACAGGAGGACACCTGCGCCCGCCATTCACCCCACTTTCCTGATTCAGTCAGTCCCCATATTGATGCACACCGTGCAGAGCTGTTAACTTGTACCCCATGGGAAATCACTTCACCAGCCTTCGTGCTCGCATGCTGTTCCTCTCGTCTGTAGTCTTACAGTGGCCACTTCTTCCCAACGTCACTCAGCCAGGCCCCTTCCCCCACCCTCTTCAGGTGGGTGAGCCACACACTCAGCAGAGAGCTGAGACCTTTGACAGACTCCGCGTTCCAGGCTGGTGTCACTCCAGCCTTCTACTGATGAAAAAGTAAATTTATACGTTATGGTCCACTCCTTTTTTAGTGAGATACTCTTTGTTTTTACAAATTCTTAGTGTCACATATCTGCTATTACAGTATCAGAAAATCCCTGAGAACTCCCCCGTGGTCACCACCTACTTAAGCACCTCCAAGCCCTGGCAACCGCAGATCTGTTTTCCATCTCTACTCTGGTTTTCTGTTACATCAGGTAGCGATTCGCACCATCCTGGGCTCTCCGGTGTGGCTGCCTTCACCCGGCAACGTGCATTTGTGATTATCCGCGTTGGCTCAGAATTGTCAGAAGACTAGGGCAAGCCCAAATTACATGCATAGTTTTCAAAGCAGGATAACAGCAAAAGAATAAATAAGTTTGATGTTTGTTTACAATCGTAGACCAGGTAACTCCAAATACATTGACCATTTTTTCCTGATTTTCTGGTGCTTTATTACTGGTGTCTTGTTTGGGAAATCACAGTCAAGTTCACAAGGATGGAATAAAAAATGGAAAGTTTTATGGGGGACGAACACAGGACACAGGCTGTGGCAGCCCAGTGGGAAGCCCCTTTCGTGTCTGCCATGGAAATATAAACGCATTGCCACAGCTGGTTCAGGAAAGCAGCCTCTGTCCTGGGAAGAGCAGAAAGCTGTCTGACTCTGGAAATGTGAAGTATATGATTTTTGGTTTCCTGTCATCACAAAGTACCTATTAACAATTCACTATGTGAAAACTCCACCAAGTTTGCCATATGCTTTTTGCACTGATATAAATATCTAAACAGACATCATTTTATAAAATTTCAGTATTTTAAATATCTGACGTAAAGCAAGATTTAAGTTGCGAAATGCTCACATTCAAAACTAAAAAAATAAAATGAAATAAAATAGGCCTGAGGAGACTTCACCTAGAGATTAGGGTTTGGTCATACACATTAATAAAATAAGTCAGCATGCCAACTGTGTTTCTTGACATAGACAAGTACTGTGTTCCACATGCATGTCTGAAAAAATTCCCATGGATTAAAGTGATTAATTTTGTTAGATTACTATATGTTCTGGATACAACTAAACTGCTGAAAGCAAAGAGTTTGCGTTTTTATTTATGCTTTCAGTCCACTGGCATTAAAGTTAATGTTTTAATGTTTTTAAAATCCATTCTCACCAAAATGGATTGTGATAGCAACTCCTTCAGTACTGAACTTTGTGAGAGTAATTTTCTCCAAAATTTTTCCCTAAATTTAAATACAGATACAAACCAACAATCATTTGTAATGCCTATCATTAAATTAAATAGTTTACATGTGTCCTTTAAAACTAATTTTCAGAGGGAAGAGGTTTAAAATGAAACAGGGACATCTTGTTTGTTGGAGTAAAAAGCCCCTAGGAGGGAGAGGGTTTTGCTTCCAGGAATGAAAACCAGATACAAACATGTTTTAGGAACTAGAGGGTCATTCACTGTGTTGAATATTTCTGAGGGTTTATGAAAGACACAGACAAAGAAGAACGTTTAGATCTGGCAGTTTTGGAGCTAATGTTTACTTTTCCAGATCAGTGCAAATGGAATGATAAATGGAGAAACAAGTAGCATCTGTTGGATATTTTAAACTCAGAGTGTCTTGGAATCTTAAATAATACCAATTAACTCAAATAACCTCATGTTCATTGCGAGCTGTTGGTGAGGTCAGCATGAAGGAGCCTTGCGAGTGGACATATATTTTGGAAAAATTTTGGAGAAAATTACTCTCACAAAGTGCACCTTTTGCTTACTGTTTTAATTCTTATAAACATTCAAATTAAGTGAAAAATAGCATATATTGCTCATAGCTGAAAAGTCCTTTTCAGATTCTCACAAACATAACTGGTATCCTTCTGTCACCTGAAATATGTTTTGCCTGTTTCAGGCTTTAATATAAATGGAATCATAAAGTGAACTTTAGGGAAGGGGGTGTGGGTGACTTCCCCCATGAAGTGTCACGTGTGTGAGATTCGTGCATGCTGTCGAGTGTGGCAATAGGTTGTTCATCATTGTTGCTGTGCAGTAGTTGCATGTAGGAATATAACATATCTGTTGGCGGGCGTGAAATTTTGTCTTTCGTATATACTGCTGCACACATTCTTGTGCATTTGAGAGAGGGTGTATATGCACGTCTGTCATCAACCTCATAAAAGAAGCTGAAAAGTGGAAAGTATTTACTGTTTACTTTAGTAAATACCACAAAATAATTTTTTATGAGTAGTTGTACAAATTTATACTTTCAACATTGCATATGATTCTGATTCCCATTTCTCCACATCTTTGCCAAAACGTGCTGTGGTTAGTCTTCTTAATTTCAGCTGTACTGGCACACATGAAACCGCTTCTCGCTTCATGGTGCATCTCTGAAGGCGAGTGAGGGTGAGCACCATCACGTGTTTTTTGGCCACTAGGTCTTTTCAGAAACCTGTACAAGAATTTCTCTATGGTGCCATCTGTTTTCCATACAAATTGTACAAGTACAGGCAAAAGAGTTTAGAAGGAGACGTTACTTGGCCTCCATTCCTGGAAGCAATTGTGTCACGTCAACTTTAAGTAAAAAAGTTAACATTTTGTGTCAGTTAATATATAATGCCAGTTAGGCCTAGAATTACTTCTTCAAGTTTATTTATTGTTGATTCAATTTCTGTAATAGCTATGACTTTTCAAGTTTTCTGTTATCTCCTTGTATCATTCTTGGTAAATTTTAATATTATATGGATTCATCATTTCACTTAAGTTTTCATTGTTATGGCATTTTTCATAATATTGTTTTACCTTTTCAGTAGCTATAGAGTTCACACTTATTTCTACTTATATTCTCCACAATGGATATTAGCATCTAATCACTTTTTTCTTGTTTAGTTATGTATAACTATTTTATTAGTTTTTTCTTGTTCTAAAGAACCCATTTTTTGTTATGCTGTATGTTATATATTTAGTTTTCTATTTTATTAATTTCTTGTCATATCTATTATTAGCATTAATATGTTATCTTAAAAATTAACTTACTATTCATTTTCTCTGTTGCCTTAATAAATACCTGGATCATTGATTTTGTAAATTTCTTGTGTCTAATACTTGTGTTTATCAGTTTCCTTTTTTCATCCTAAATATGACTTTGGGTACATCAGATATATTTTGATTTATATTGTATTAATTGTCACTCAGTTATAAGTAGTCTTTTATTTTTATTTTGCTTTTTGCTTTATCCCATGGGTGATGTAGAAGAACATTAGTTAGATTTCATTGTCTGTGTCTTCCATTGTTTTGGGCACCTTTTGGAGAACGATGTTGTTTTTTGAAGTTTTCAATAAATTTACCATAATGCATGTATACAATCTTTTGGTTTTTTTGCTTTGATGTCTTGTTTCAATTTTGGAAAATTTTGCCTTGCCTAACTTTATGATTTCAGGAGAAACCATGGTTGACTATTGCATAAACTTGGAGTGTGAAGAGCTTTTAGACAGGATACGTGTCTGGGTTACAGATACATTAGATCTCTGCACTAGGTCTTAAAGCTATGATCTTTTTTCCGTATTTTTGTCATTTTATTCCCTATCCTGTTTTCACCTGAATATTGCGTTTCTGACTCACGTGGTAGCCAACTGCTCTTCTCTTGCAGCTGCCCGATCTGCTGCCTAAGCCATCGATGGAAATGTCATTTTAAATGACTGCATTCTTGTGGTTCCTAAATATACATTTGAATGTTTGTATAATATCCAAATCTCTGATGACCTCATTCATCCTGTCACCTAATTTAGTGAACAAATTGGTCACACATATTTTAAAATTCATTTATTTTAAGTCCTATATTTGACTCTTCTCTAGTGTATATCCATTGTTACCAGTTTTGATTTCTGCACTGAGTTTTATCTTCTTCCTTCCCTGGAGGCACATGAGCCGACAGGACCTCCGTGTCCAGGGAAGCGCTGTGCTGGGCCAGTAAGCCGTTTACAGTCAGTCCCTGGGCCAAGCCAGCCCTGGGCTCCACGCTCCCTCCCGTTTCTGGCTCTTCCTAAGCAAGGTCGGATGTGCGGCCCCAGGCCGTCCTGCTTGTGTGCTGGGGGCTGCTGGTTAGGCTCTGTGGAGGCCCTCCGGCCCAACGTGCCTGGGGAGAGACCTCCACGCTCCGGGGTGTCACCCCTCCGGGTGCCGGATTGCTCTCCCTTGAGTAAAGCACACGGAGCTCCTTACGAAGCTGTTTCCATTTGGCCACTTGACACTGGTTATTGTTAATCAAATGCCAGTGCGAACAAAATGTCCTGTGAACACTTTAAGCGACTGATGCTCTAATAGTCTGGGAATGATTTACTTTTGCTTGCAGCCACCAGCTAAGGTGAGGGCAGGTACCTGCGCTACACCTGAGGTGGAGAATAGACACTGACTTCAGGGAGCCAGCCTGGACCTTCGGAGCAAGAGCTCGGCATGTGCTTTCTCCCACCAGACTCTCATAAGCTCTGTTTAAATTCAGCCTCTCCCCCGCGAGCTCTCAACTTCTCATGCTCTGAGTACGTGCTTTAGAATCCTTAGCGGGCAGGTTCAAAGAAGTTAAACTCATTGCTTTCAGAAAGCATGTTTGCATACATGGAAAACTCAGTGGATTCAACAAATAAAAAGTATCAGAACTAATTTAGCTAGGTTGCAGAATATGATGTCAATTTTAAATCCATACATTTCTATCGTAACTAATCATCAATTGCAAAATGTAACTTAAAAGTAATTTGTGAGACTTCAATTTTAGCTCTAAAATAAGCAAAACAATGATTTTTTTCTTTGATGCATTTGAAGGGTAGCAGAATTTGCCACCCCCAAATGTGCCTCTCTGGCAAAAGGACTATTTTGAGCTGATTATTTTTGAGAAACTGCAGAGGCAGGGGAAGCTCTGAATAGAAGTCGCCCTTTTGTAAGGGAAATCTACATTGACAAAGATAATTTACACTAGAAAGGGGCCTATGCTACTCCTACCAGAAACAACCATTTCCCCTGAGAGATGAACTGCTCGGCCCCTAGACCACCAAACACCCCCTCCTGTCACCTGTGGCCACCCCCCCCCCCCCCGGCCCCCACACCTTCCCCCACCCCCATCTTTAGGTGAAGGTGGCATTGAGAGCAGTGGCTTGGCCCTTCAGGGACTTCTCAGTCTCCCCACTTCTCTCCCATGTTTGTGTGAGGTATACTCAATAAACTTCCGTTTTTTCTCTCTTGTTAATCTGTCTTTTCCTACAGGGCATCTCAGCCAAAAACTCAGAAGGGAAGAGGGAAAGTTATGTTCCCTCCCTTTTACATCCAAGAACTGAGTTTTCAGGGAAAGATGCCGCCCGAGAGTCCGGAGATGGGCTAATCCGAAGAACCGCAGTTTGGATCGGGTCAGCTGGAAAGGAGGTCCTGGGGTCCGGAGGGGCAGGGACACTCACACTGGTGGTTCTGGAACACGGCCGGAAGCCGAGGGTGTCCCAGTGCGGCAGGGAGCCACGAGGGGCCGCAGTCTCAGGGGGGCCCCGAGCTTCTGTAGGCTTCACTTTCTGGAGTCCCACCAGATGCTCAGCCAGAAGGCCCATGGAGGAAGGTCCCCTGGCCCTGCTGGGGGGAGTAATCCTAGTGAGATGGCCTGGAGCCCCTTTCCCAGCAAGCACGCTCTGCAGAGGGCAGCCTTCCCAGCTCACGTCCCAGCACAAGGAGAAATGGCACTTTTCTCTCTAGGCCCCCGTCTCTCCTAAGGATTGGGAGATGCTGCATAAGCAGAAGCACATGAGATGTCAGGGACCAGAGACCCTGGCCCCCAGAAGCACCTGAGATTACCTGGGAGACTGTGGAATGCTTCCCTCCCCCTACCACTCGTCTCCACCTTAATAGGATTTTAGTTTAGCAATGAGGGGTTATAGCTAGAGTCCCAAGGATCAGACCCTTTCTGCGAAGCACAAAGAGAAACCCCAAGTCCAGAACAAGGACAGTAGAAGAATTTGAAGGTTCTGGAATGTAGAGTGACAGTAGTCATTAAACAAAGCCCAACTCCTACACAGATGAACAAAAAACTTCTCTGTAAGCCTTAAATGTTACTAGATTCACCATGTATGAGCAAAACATTACAAGGCATGCTGAGTGTCAAAACACAGTCTGGAGAGACAAAGTAACATTGACAACAGACTCAGATAAGACACAGATTTTAGGATTATCAGACAGAGGATTTTAAAAACTAGGATTAAAAATGAAGGGTTTCTCTGAAGAAGCAGACAACATACAAGAAGAGATGGTGAGGTAGGCGAAGAGAGAGAAAGTCTAAAAAGGGATCAGACGAAATCCTAGAAATAAAAAACACTAACATAAATGAACATTCTTTTGGTGGGTTTATTGGTAGACTGGATATGGCCAAGGAAAGAGTCCATGAATTTGCAGAGAGGTCAGGAGAAACTTCCTAAACCGAAACAGGAGGAGGATAAAATAATGAAACAAAAATTCCAGAATTGTGGAAAAGTTTCAAAAGTTGTAACACCCATATAATTGGAATGTCAGAAGGAAATGAGAGAACAAAGCTGAAGAATATTTAAAGGAATAATGGCTAAGAACTTTCCAAAATTATCGACACACATTCAACAACAAATATAGGAGGCTCAGAGAACAGAGAGCAGGATAAATCCCGAAACAAAACTCTGCCTAGTCTGCCTTAACTAACACCAGAAAGTGGAAGGCAGAGAACATCTTTAAAGAAGCCAGAGGAGGGGAAAGTACCAGGAAAAAAAAGCAACCTCAATTGTTTTCAAGATTTTCTCTATATTTTCTAGCAATTTGAACATAAGGTACCTGGATGGATTTCTTTTCATATTAATTCTGTTTGTGGTTCACTGAACTTATTGGATCTCTAAGTCTGCAAATTTTCATCAAGCTTGGGAAATCTTTGGCTACTATTTCTTCACATACTTTTGTGCCACAAGCTAACACTTAAATCCCTTTGAGATTCCTATTACATTCATACAAACCATTTGAATTTTTCCACAGATTCTTGAGCCTCTGTTCATTTTCTTCAATCTGTTATCCATTTGTCTTTCATGTTAGATAATTCATTTTAACTTGTGTTCAAGTTCAATGACTCTTAATTCTTCTGTGAGGCCCGCTCTGAATTTTTCATTTTGTTATTTTTAGGTTGTAGTTCTAGAACTTCCATCAGGTTCTATCTCTTTATGTTCCTTTCTTGGCTAAGATTTTCTCTCTGTTCATCCACATTGCTGTAAATTCTTTGAACACATTTTCATTTCATTCTCCAAACATTTTTTTAAAACTACATAAAAGCCTTTGCTGAGACCAATACTTAGTCCATCTTGAACTCGGTTTTATTGACTGCTTTTGTTTTCACGTTGGATGTGGATAATTAAGTCCCATTCATTTATATGTCTAATGATTTGATTGCCTCTTGGGCATCAGCTCCTCACTGTCATGACTGCAGGGGCTCGATCTCTCTAATGAGGTCAGAATTTATCCCAAAGCAGGTTGAGTGATTATGGAATAAACCTCTTTTCTCTTTCCCCCTTTCTTCCTGCCTTCCTTTCTTCCATTTGTCCTGTTTTCCTGGAAAAGTTAATATAAATGCCTTAAGAAAAAATAATATTATACCTGGCACTTTCTAACACTAAATTAACATAAATTGACTAAACGGATGACTGTTAAGTTACATTGCATCATCCTCAATAATGAAAATAATTCATAGGAAAATGTTTTAAAATATTGTGCATTAAATTTATTCAGAAAAGATCACAAATGTAGCAAAGTGAAATAATCCTTTAAGTAAGTGATATTATCAATAAGCTGTGCAGCAAAAATTATTTTATTTAATGTAATTGTGTTTTATTGAGGAGGAAGTTGTGTCAAGGTCATTTGGAGGTTGGGGCCAGTTGGTCCCAAGGTAGGTGTCTTGGGCAAACAGATGAAAGAGGATCCGATCCCACACTGAACAGAGCATACTGTGATAAAAACTCTTGATAATTAGGACAGCCCAGATTAGATAGACTTCAGAACAATGCTAGCAATTTGGACTTCATTTGCAGGCCTGTGAGGAACTTTATAGGGTCATATTAATAGCTCTCCAGCAAATGTTCTCATAGTGTGGACACTGAACTCAGTTTAGAATAATTACATCAGGTGCACATAATTAGAATAGATGTTCCCTAGGGTCTAGTTCAGTTCTTGGCTAAGACTTTCAACTTAGTCCATTTTGAAATTTCTGCAAACTGAAGGGCCATATTTAGCTGCAGTGATAAAGACTTACCCATTTTTGATTTTTGATCTCCTCATGATTTGAAGCATTTGCCAAATTGTATTGGAATCAAACCCCAAAAAGTGACAGGAGAAACGGTGTCACAATACTGGCCATGTCCTTCTCTGCTGTGGACAATGAACTAAACCAGACAGGATGGTAATAGGGTGAGGAGCTCCTTTGTGAGGGGATGGGCTGTTCTGCATGAGAAGGAATGTGGCATAAACAGAATAAAATAAAATAATAAAAATAATATTAAATACTAACTTAATTATTTAATAATCGAATAATAAAGAATAATGGCCCCAAATAAGTCATTTTCAAGATATGTGCTCTTTCTAAACATTCTCAACCTCTTTTTTTGTATCTTACATAGCGTAATAGCTGAAGGGATTAAAAATAGGGTCTTCCTCACATGAGCTCAGCTTTTCCCTGGATTAGCTAATCATTCAAAATGTGGAGGAACACTTCTTCAAAAAGTGCTGAAACAGATTCTTTCTGCCAAAGAAGAATACATTGTGAAAGGAGCCTTGTGAAAAGAAGAGGGATATACAATAGTCAATTTCTGCCTCATGACCAAAAAAGAAGTCAAATGACTAAGTTATTAAATAAATGACTTGGTATATTAGAAAGCAGAACTTTTTATAATCTCAGGTAAATGGTCCTGGACGTTCACTAAGAGAGGAAGTAGCAGAGATACCGATAATTCTTCTTTAGTCTAGAAAATATGAACCCAAACAACCAAACAGCAATTGATCCCACTTTATGCAGATTTCCGTTTTCAGTGAGTGAGAGGGAGGGAGGCCCGTGTTTAAGTCACTTGTTGAAACGCATGGCTTCATCAGCCACTCAAACACTTCACAGGCAAATCTTCCCTAAGACCAGTGACCTACATGCTTTAGGAATGAGTGCCTAAGACCTACACTGAAAGCAAATGAAAGAAAATACAAAAGAACACAGAAACAAGAAGCACCACCACACAACAGCTTCCTCATAATGAAAAGTCATGTTTCTTCTATTTAATGAAATTGTCTTTCATTCCAATTTTAGAGGTATTCCAGGTTTAATTTCCCCTCCCCTGTCATTAGCATTAACTTTTAGCACTGCTGAAAGTAATCCACCAGATCCCGTGATGTGCTGTGTGCACGCTCCTCTATCTGGGTGTTTAATACTGACCCTCCACATTTTAACATGGAAGGTCCCAGAAAGCATATACACATTAGGGATCATGCTCTGATCCCAGAAAGCATATACACATTAGGGATCATGCTCTGATAACAGAGCCTAGCCCAATATCTTGCTTTGTGGATGTTTTTAAACAACCCAACAGCAATTTAAATGATAATTTTCCTGGAAAGAATCCATTTGGACCATTTATATATTCATTTAACTTTTCCTGTGGACCAGTGAGTTCCTATTTAAAAAGATACCCACACTAACTGAGCAGAAATGATACAAATAAACCCTGTCACATGGCTGAAGTAGAGGGACTGGAAGAATTCTGGGCATGAGTAACAGTCTGGACCAGAACCCTAATTACTGCCTTCTCATCTGCTGCTCCGTTTGTTACAGGGGTTGACAGGTTGTGGCTCACAGGCCAAACCTGGGAATCATTGCTTCTGTAACTACGATTCCCCTGGAACACGCCCATGCCGATTCGTCTGTATGTTGCCTGTGGCTGAGTGGTTGCAACAGAGGCCATATGCCCCACAAAGCTGAAAATATTTACTATCTGGCCTTTAATATGAAAAATTGCCGGCAGTTTTATTTATGTGTCGTTCATAGGCCTTCCTCTTTTCAACTCTCTGTGGTCCCGACCACTTCCTCTTGTCTCTATGCACTCACCTCTCCCATAACCCCATCCACTTCAGTTCTTTATCCTAATTGTCTGTCTCAGGAAGGAATTTGAATCTGAAAAGTTGAATGTAGAAAATAATAACAAATGTATCCGTATACAATGAACTTGAATATACAACATGTTCACACATGCAATCAAGAAATAAAACGTAGATGAAATGAAGTATTGATTTAACTTCTGATAGTTCAGGCACTGGTCAGCTGAGAGTGAGAGCGGTCTGGGTCAGCCGACTGCGAGGCTTGTCTGCTGTGCTCATACGTCCCTTGGATGCTGCTTTGCTGTCGGCTCTCTTTTCCTTCCTGAGTCTGTTTGTGACACCAGCCAGGACGCCGAGGGCAGCTGAGGATCCCCTGGGAGCACCCTGCTGTCAGTGCATGACCCCACTATGGACGGCCTCCCTCACTGGCTGGACTAGAGTCTGTCATATGACACAGTTAGTCTGACCAAAGAAAATACGATTAATAGCCAGTAAAACAGTGACCTTGAAATGCCAACAAAATGACAAACCCGAGTCATCGGCTGTGTGTCTGTGAGGCCATCGTCATCACACAACCACCACTGTACTCCCCAGCTGGGACGTTGTGTTCTGTTGCTTTTTCTTATTTATTAAACGATGTACTAGAGAAAGTATTAGTTCAGAGCAGCATCTTAGACACACCAGCATAAGACACCCTAAATTAAAAGGAGGTGTATTTTAAGCAGCCCATTCCTGCTTTCTCCCTGTACTTCCCGCTAATTTGGGAATCTCCAACATGACTTTCTCCTTGAATGTGCCACAGATACCTCAGATTTAGCATTTTCAACTTAACCTTTTATTTCTGTTGTCCCTGTGTCGCTGAAGGACCTCCTTAACCATCCTGTTGCTCAAGGCAAAATCCTACGATTTATCTGTGATTCCAACACTCACTCCTCCACATCTATCCAGGGTGAGCCCCGTGCATTCTGACCCCCCTCATCTTCCCACTTTCATGAGGCCACAATGGTTCCTATTAATGTCCTCCGTGCCAGGACTATGGCCATAGGCTCACACTGATATCTTCTGAATTCATCCCTCACATGGCAAATGGCAATTTATTAAAAACATAAGTCAGACCACATCTCTCCCAAGCTGAAATCCTTCAAAGCTTTCCGGGTGTACTTCTGTACAATATAAACTTGTTACAATGATCTCCAAGGTGCCACATTTCTGGCCTTTGCGTCCCTCTCTGCCTCCTTATATGGGGACTATTCCCGCTCCATTACTGTTCCATTCCCACAAGACATCTCCTCCCCTAGTAACTCAACAGCCTACTTCTACAACAATGCTTCTGAACACCCTGTTTCTTCTGCTCGAATGTTTTCCCCAGCTTTCTTTATAGCCAAATGTTTTAGGTCTCATCTCAAATGTTATGTCCTCAGAAACATCTTCCCTGACCTCCTAAAAGAAACTATTTTCCCCAGAGCCATTTGTAACATGTGACCTCATTTTCTTCACAACCTACAAAGCTCTAAAATCATGTGCTTGCTCATTTATTAAGGATTTCCATCATGAAATTCTTGGGTGGGGAGAAAAGAGCGAGTAGAGGTGGCTAGTAATGAGAGCAAATGGAACACTTTTACTTACTCATTTCCTTTTCCTTTGCTTATTCATTTATTTTTCTGTGCCTTCTACTTTAAAATACAAACACCATGGGGGCGAAGATCTTGCTTTTGGTCACCGTTGTGTCCAGTGTGCAGAAGGAAGCCTGGGCCACATGAAGCCCTCAATTACTATTTGCTGAGTAAATAAGTGCCTGAATAAGTAAAAACAAAATGTAAGTTGCCCCAAATTGAGTTTCTGGGAGCTATCTTAAAAGTCTGTAGGATAATAGGATTAAAGACACTTTTTTGACTCTATCCATCTGCACTCTTACGTCTGAGGGACTGCAGGCCGTGCTGCTCATAAAGAATCATAATTTAGGAGCTCAGGCTTGGTGGAGGCTGAGAGCCAGGTAACTACTCCTGGTTGGAGCGATCCTCCAAACTGTCTACCAGCCCAATAAATGCCAACCATGGACAGCCTACTCTTGCTTAGCCAGGCCATTGAGACCGAAACAGGCTCAGCCTTCGGAGGAATGCTGTGGGCTCTGGAACCTTCTGCTGTAACCAGTAAGCACATGTTTGGTTTGCCCAGGACAAAGCGCATGCCTAGGTCTGCCACAGTTTGAAAGCTGAATTATGTGGAGGCCTAAGGACAAGTCGTGCATAATCTGAGCACTTCCATTCAGATGATGAACTCGGACACTGGGGCAGCAAAGCAAGGTCTTTAAAAGGACATCCCGGTTAGCATTTTAGGTATGCAATATTAGATACTGAGAAGTAGGTGCAAACTGAATTAAATATTTATTAAATGACAGGCATATTTAATAATTTAATAAACATTTCAAAGAGTATACCAGAAAATGGCTATGATGCATCAATAACTACATCAGAAGTAATCATAAAATGAATACTTTGCATTTCTGAATGAATGACACATCATAATTCCTTTGTATGCATAACCTTATTTAAACATTATAATGACAGCTAAATAAAGTAGTTTCCCCCTCTCCTTTATTTTTGCAAACACAAAGAGAGTGTAATGGGAATTTCATATATTAATGCATTTATTCTATATGAAGAGGCGACACGACAGAAGCACTTAGAACCATGTATTTTTAAAAAACCTTAGCCAAATAGATTTGACTATATCTGGGAAGCTATCATCTCTCACCTCTTCTGTCTGTGGGTTCTGGCTCACTGATTAGTGTTCAGAGACAGCTGAATGCAGCTCTAGATAAGAGCAAGTCGATAAACACAAGTGTTCAAGGCTTCCAAATCTCGAGAGGAGCAGGCACTTGATCAGGGTCTCATCACACGCCTAATCTGATCAACTGAGGTGAGTCCTCCAGATGCATTAATATTATTTTGCACCTAAAAAGGACTTTTCTTCAAAGTTCAAAGCTCCAGTTAGCAAGGCAATGGATGCTTGGAATTTGAGAGCTATACGCCTGTACATGCTCCACACAAACACATAACTTTCACTGTGTGTGTAGAGACTTAGCTGTGAGATTTAAATTAAGTAGCATAAAAATAGAAATTTGGAGATCTCTAACTGCGAGTAAGTAAAATAAAACTAAACCTCTAAGCACTTTGAAAGCATTACCGTAAGTAACCCAAAGCCAGACGATTGTAGCACTTAGTGACTAATAGATGCGTCTAGACAGTCCAGTAAATAAATCCTTAAATTTATATGGAAATTTTACGTTTTCCAGACCCTTTTGAAGACATTATCTCACTTCTCCCACAGAATTCCCTCATGACAATTTGTGAGAATGTTATCAGTCTCAGTTTACAGAGAGACACAAAGGAAACTGTCCTACCTTCTACATAGTGTTCTCTAGTACAGAAATTTCATATGTATTAATTCCATGATTTTCAAAGTTTGCTAGATCTGAAACTTTTTCACAGATGATCTTACTTGGACTCTTTGTCTGGGTGACCCGGGAGCAGAGGCGCTCCGGGCAGAGTGAGGGGGTTGCCTTACCGGGCCCAACCTCGGCTTAGCACACACCTCACCTAGAACAGTCATCTAGGAACATTTTTAAAAAGTGTTTCTTTATATTTTATTAATCTTGTGAGGGTGTCCTATGATTTACCAAAAACAATTTAAGAAATGGAGATTTAGTGAGGATGCTCCTTTCGTTGGAAAGTAGACAGAACGCGCAGCACTGAGGACCCCGAGCCTTGGATTCTTGGTCCTCGAGCATCCCATTTCCACCCTTGCAGAAGTGCCATTGCCTAGTGACCGTGTCCGCCGGCATCTGAGGAGAAATTGGTGCAGACGGAGCCCGGCG
This sequence comes from Manis pentadactyla, assembly GCF_030020395.1. Lineage (NCBI taxonomy): Eukaryota > Metazoa > Chordata > Mammalia > Pholidota > Manidae > Manis > Manis pentadactyla. The sequence continues at coordinate 1,001,881 of NC_080026.1, forward strand.
GGGTCTTCACGCGCGTCCACGTCCATGCGGCCTCCGCGGGGGGGGCTCCCTTCCTGCCAGGGGGTGTCGAGTCAGAGGAGGTACACAACAAGGCCTCTCTGCACCTGGGCATCTGCATTCTAGCCATCACTTGAACCATGCTTTTCAAACGTGTGTTGAGGTTTGCCCCCTTCCCTCCCTGGTTCTGCTGTGACCCCTTTTCTGAAATCAGTGGCTGATTCACGTCCAGCTTCCCGGGACAGTAAAAAGGAGCATGGGAGGGGATTTATGGGTGAAGTCCATGAGGATTCATATTCTGAAATATTATTCTGCCAAATGTCTGTCTGCCTATCATCTATCTAACCACCTGTCTGTCTAGGATGACAGCTATCTTAATTTACTAAGTGATTTAGGAATAAAGGATATTCTATTATGGAGGAAATATGTATATAAATTGGTAATTTCAAGAATTCACTCCACATTTGTATTTATATGTATTATTTATTAAGTTCAAATATTCAGAAGAAGTGGGAATTAATGTGTTCAATTTATTAAGCACCTACACAGTGGCCTAAAGACTTGACATAAACTGTTACGTTTTAATCCTGATGAAATCTCTGTCAACTTGGGAAACAGAACAGGCTTTAAGATTCAAAATAATGGCAGATGGCAGAGTGGGCGGGGAGATATTTTGGTGCAACCTGTCAGCCTGGTGCTCTCTTACATCACCTTATCCGTCTATTCTTAGAAGCCTGCTCCCATTTTTAGGTGTATAGTGACTGTAAATGCAAAGGCAGCTGCATTATTCTGCGGGATCTTGAAAATCTGGTGCCATAATAAGAAGTAGAAAATCAGTTTAGACATTCTAGGATATGCAGGAAGTTGAAAGTGTGAAGTCTTAATTGGTTGCTATTCACTTTGTGGAAGTTTCTGCATCATGGCACTTGCATAACTATTTTACTTATTGTCACTTTTCATGTGGCACACAAATACAATGTTATCTGCTCCCAAGAGCCCTGTCATTCTCTCTGTTCTTATGACCTTTACTCTGGGTAAGTTCTATGTGTCATAAAGGCTCTAAGGCCCCCAGCAGGACTCACTACCTGCTCCGGAATTATGGGGACATCCTTGTAGAGCAGCCTCAGTGGGCCCCTTACTGGGCACTGACAGTTCCTAAGTGTAGCAAAAATAACCAACATTTCTAACTCATCTACTTCACTACCTCTGGTATCATATCATCTCAGATTATTTGGAAATTATATATTTAATATTAGATACAGTTAATGTCATTAACCATGCAATATCTAAAGAGCTCAGCAGAAATACAGTTCTAGGTCAGAAAATGTTCTGAGCAATTGAATTTTACTCATCTGAGTGAATTTTCATTCACTTCATTCACTTGAAACATTAACATACCTGATCTCATTTCCTCCTTGCAATTAGTAGAGAAACCTGGTAAATGCCATGCCTTGTTTGATAACTGAGGAGACTAGAGGGCCTTCAGATCATTGGTCTGAACATCACTTTTCTTTTTGTATCACAAGAAATGATGACATAAAATATACAGTTAGAATTGACTCAATATGTATCATGACTTCCTAAATAAGACTGTTTTCCCTCTTTTTTTTTTTTTTTTTTGGTTTTTCCTTCCTGTCCTGATAGTGGGCATCAGAAAGACATAGTTTTAAGGTAGTACTTCAGGGAAAAGAAATCAGAGATTTAGAAACAATATATTTTCATTACCACATACGGCAGATTCCAAATAAGATTGTTCTAAGTGAATTTTCTTAAAAATTAAAGATTTGTTTTACAAGATTAGTAATGATCCACAACTTTTTAGATTCACATTTATTTGTATAATTAACTAAAACTGGACATGTGCTTTGAGAGAGGAAGTGTCAGTTCAGAGTATCATCTATAGAGCTTTGATGAGGGCTTGAGATATGAAAAGCAGCTTGGAAGTTTCAAAAAGAAAAGACACAAATCTTCCAATGTCCACGTCTTGGTACAACATTGCATCCCCAAGCGACTCGTCATTGGGATCCAGATACACCGAATGGAGCCAAAGCCACCCAGGTATTAGACAATGCCAGCATGTGACAGGTAATGTGTGCAGGAGGCTTTTCTTAAAATAATGTGATGCAGAGAAAGTCAGGTCCCCAAGAGTAAGGGCCCTAAGCATATAAAGGTGATCATTAAGTCACTCGTTTAACAGTACTTATTGAAGGTCAGACCCTGCAAACTCACAGACCTTCAGTGAAAGATGAGTAACTCTGTGCTTTCTTCCATATTAGAATGAGTGGCACAGTAAAAAATCAATAAGCAATGCAATAAAACATGACGTGGAGAAAAACAGAAGTGTGAGGGAAGGTGAAGGCGGGAGGGATGTCTTTCCTGCAGGGAGTCTGATTCTGAAAGAGGGTGACGGCCACCAGGGAGCACAGGGGGCAGGAGGGCATGTCAAGGAGAGACTTGGTGGGGTTCCTGCAACAGGCGTGGGGGGGGAAAGGGCCTTGAGGACCGATGGGGCTGAAGGGGCGAGGTAAGCGTGGGTGCCGGCGGTGCTTGGGCCTTATCCCACCTGGAAGGCCTAAAATCTTTCTATATTACAGAAGGCTGGTGTTTAACTTCCTCCTTATTATATGTCTATTTCTCTCTCCTTGGTGACAGCTTTATTGAGATAAAATTCAAATGTCACCACATAATTTATCTAAGAATCCATTGATAGATAAATCGATAAAGAAGATGTGGTACATCACTCAATGGAATATTAGTCATAAAGAGGAATGAAATCTTAGCATTTGTGATACCATAGATGGACCTAGAGGGTGCTATGCTAAATGATGTAAGTCAGATAGATAACAGTAAATACCACATGACTTTACTGGTATGTGGACTCTAAAAAACTGAACAAACAACAATAAAAACAAACAAATAAAAAGATACAGACTTATAAATACAGAGAACAAACGAGTGGTTCAGAGGGAAAGAGGGTAGGGGAACAGGTGAAGTAGGTGAAAGGAGTTAAATGGTATAAAAGCACAATTATAAAAGAAATAAGTCACAGAGATGAATAGCACAGCTTAAGGAATATAATCACTAATATTTTAATAACATTGTATGGTGACAGATGATGAGTACCCTTATAGAGGTGAGCATTTTGTAATGTACATAAATATCAAAACACTATGTTGCCCTTGAAACTAATATGTCAACAATACTTCAATAAACATTTTAAGTAAAATATATAATTCCATGTTTTAAAATATATTCAGAGTTGTAGAACCATCACCACAATAAATTATAAAACATTTCTTATCAATCCAAGAAGAAAAGCCGAACCCTTGACAGTCACCCCTTCTTTTCTCCAGCTCCTCCACCCCTATGGTAACCAATTATCTATTTTATGTCTGTATAGATTTTCATATCCTGGAACATTTCATATAAAAGAAATCATAAAGTACATGGTGTTTTGTGACTGGTTTCTTTTACTTAGCATATTTTCAAGGTTCATTCATGCTGTAGTATTGGTACTTTATTTGTTTTCTTTTTCTTTTAACTACTGGATAATATACTGTTTATGGATATACCATATTTATTTATCTTTCAATCAATAGGCAGCAGACTGTTTCCATTTTGGAGCAATTATGAATAATGCTGCTTTGGAAATTTGTGTACAAGTTTTATGGCTATGTTTTTTCATTCTCTTGGATATATAACTAGCAGAGGCATTACTGGGTAACATGCCAAATCTTTGTGTAATCTTGTGAGGAACAACCTACTTCCAGAATAGCTGCACCATGTTACATTCCCACCATCAGTGTACAGCGGTTTCAGATTTTCCATGTCCTCATCAACTATATAGGAAACTTGTAAACTCAGCCACCTTAGTGGTTAAGTAGTATTGCATTATGATGCAATTGTAAATATTTGATTACTAGTAGTGTTGAGCAAATTTCATGAGCTTATTAAACATTTGTACATACTGTTGGAAAAATTTTTCATCAATCATTTTCATCAGTTTTGAATTGTGTTATTTGTCATATTATTATCTATTTATAAGGTGACTTCATATTTTAATACAAGTGTCTCATCAGGTATATGATTTGCAACTAACTTATCCTATTCTGTGCTTTTAGTTTTTTAAAGGTGAGTTTTGAAGCGCAAAAGTCTTCTATTTTCATGACGTTTAGTTTATTCACAATATCTTCTCATGCCTATGCATTGGTGTTATATTTAAGAATTGATCACCTAATCCACAGTCATGATTTACCCCTGTGTTTTCTTCAAAATAATGTACAGTTTTAGCTCTTATGTCTAGATCTTTGGTCCACTTTGAGTTGTATTTTTTGTCGTTTGTTCATCTGTGAGCTGAGGAAGGGTTTAGCATCATTGTTTTGCAGGTGGATATCCAGGTATCCTAGTACCATTTTTTGAAATGACTATCAATTACTCATTTAATTGTCTTGACTTCCTTGTCAAAAAACAATTGACTATAAATTTGAGGGTTTATTTGTGGGCTCAACTCTATTCCATTATCTGTAAATCTATCATTACTCAAGTGACATACTTACTGTTGCTTTGAAGTAAGTTTTGAAAATAGGAAATTTGAATACTTCAACTTTGCTGTTATTTATCAAGACTGCTTCTGGTCTTCTAGGTCTCAAGGATTTTCTTACAAATTTTTAAGATCTGGCTGTCAGTTACTGCCTAGAATCAGTTAGGGATTTTTATATGGTTGTGTTGAATCTGTAGATCAATTTGGGGAATATCATTCTTTTACCATGAGTAAGTCTTCCAATCCATGAAAATGGATGACATTTCATTTTTTTAGGTTTTCCTTAAACAATCCTTTTTTGTTTTGTTTTTAGGATATAAGTTTTCATATTATTATTCAAATCTATTATTAATAACTTTTATTCTTATTGGGATATTATAAATGGGATTGTTCTTATAATTTAATGTTCAGAGTAGCCATAGCAAGGGCATAGAAATGCACTGGATAGTTGATCACTGACCTTGTGTATTCTGACATCACTGAACTCATTTATTAGTCCTTACAGTTACTGCAGTGGATTCCTTAGGATTTTTTTATATTCAAAGTCATATCTAAAAAGAGAGGTAGTCTTGCTTATTCTTTTATAAAACAGATGCTTTTATTTTCATTTTCTTGTCTAATTCTGGCTGGAAATACCCGTAGAATGCTGACTTACTGAGTGAATATGCTTCTTTTTTTCCCTATCATAGGGAGGAAATCTACCATCCTTCCCATTAACTACAATACTAGCTGTGGGTTTTTTTCTAAATGATCTTTATCACATTTTGGAAGATTTATTGCTTATATCTTTGAGTATTTATCACTGTGGGTTGTTGAATTTTGTCAAATGTTTTATTTATTTACTGAGATAACCATGTTGTTTTAGTCTATTCTATTGATATGATGTATTACATTAATTTATTTTCAGATATTGAAACAATTTTGTATTACTGGTATAAATCCCACTTGATCACAGTGTACAATCCTTTTGTATGTCACTGAATTTGTTTTGCTGGTATTTTGTTGTGGATTTTGCATCTATATATAAGAGATATTGGTAAATAGTTTTCTTTTCCTGTGTTACCAATGTCTAATTTTGCTGTCAGGGTAATACTGGCTTCATAGTAAATTGGAAATTATTCCACCCTCTTCTATATTTTGGTAGGTTTTGCTAAGAATTGGTATTTATTCTTCTTTCAATGTTGTGGAAAATTTACCAATGAGACCATCCAAGCCTGGCCATTTTTATTTTTACTGCTAATTTTGTCTCTTCTTTTTATAGGATTTTCTAGGTATTTGTCCACTTTATCTTTCATTTGCATATAGTAGGCCATTAAAATCATATTTATCTAAGGTTGGTAGAAATGTCCCCTCATCATTCCTAATTTTCCAATTTGAATCTTCTCTTTTCCTGGTTAGTCTGGTCAAAGTTTTGTTAATTTAGTTGCTCTTTTCACAATCCAATTTTTGTTTAAATTGACTTTTTCTATTCTCTAATTTTGTTAATTTTTGTCAATTTGTTGGTGATTTGTAATTCTTCTTTGAGAAAATGTTATTCATGTCCTCTGACCATGTTTTAGTGATATTGATTGCTTTTCTGCTATTGAGTTGCATGAGTTTTTAAAATTTATTTTCAATATTAACCCCTTACCAGATATATAACTTACAAACATTTTCTCCATTCAGTAGGTTGTATTTTTAGTTTGCTGATGGTTTTCTTTGCTGTGCAGAAGCTTTTTAGTTTTATGTAGCTCCACTTGTTTATCTTTGTTCTTTTTTGACTTGCTTTTGGTGTCAAAACCAAAAAATCATCACCAAGTCTGACGTCAAGGAGATCACTGTATATATTTTCTTCTAGGAGTTTTATGGTTATACATTTTCCACTTAAATCTTTAATCCATTTTAAGTTAACTTTTTTTTAATGGGGTAAGAAGTCCAGTTTCATGCTTTTTAATGTTGCTTTCCAGTTTTTCCAACACCATTTATTGAAGAACTGTCCTTTGCCATGTATATTCTTGTCTCCTTGTCATGAACTAATGGACCATATAAGAGTGGGTTTATTTCTGCACTCTCTATTCTGTTCCATTGATGTATATGCCTGTTTTTATGCCAGTATTATACTCTTTTGATTACCATAGTTTTGCAATATAGTTTGAAATCAGGGAGCATGATGCCTCAGACTTTGTTCTTTCTCAACATTGCTTTGGCCATTCAGAATCTTTTGTGGTTCTATACAAATTTCAGAATTGTTTGTTCTGTTTCTGTAAAAAATACAATTGTAATTTTGATGGGGATTGCATTGAATCTATAGATTGCTTTGGGCGGCATAAATATTTTAACAATACTGATTTTCCCAATTATTAGCATATAATATTTTTCCATTTATTTGTGTCTTCTTCAATTTCTTATAGTTTTCAGTGTACAGGTCTTTTATCTCCTGGTTAAATTTAAATTTATTTTTAGTTAATTCATTCTTTTGGTAAAATTATAGTGGGATCTTTTTTTCATTTCTCTTTCCGATGGTCTGTTATTAGTATATAGAAACAACAGAATTACCTTCTGACTTTAATGAATCAATTATCTTGTAACTTTAATGAATCTATTTATTAGTTTTAGAATTTTTGTTGAGTTGCTTTTATTATAGTATATGTGTATACTATATCTATATGTACTACACAGTTTTCTATATATAGTATCAGGTCATCTGCAATAGGAATAGTATTACATCTTCCTTTCCAATTTGGATGCATTTATTTCTTTTTTCTTGCCTAATTAATGTGTCTAGGACTTCCAATAATATGTTCAGTAAAAGTGATGAGAGTGCACCTCCTTTTTCTGTCCCTCACCTCAGAGAAAAAGCTTTCAGCTTGCAATGCCAAATATGATGTTAGCTGTGGACATGCCAAAATGGCCTTTATTATATTGAGGTACATTCCTTCTATATTCTCTTACTGAGAGTTTTTACCATAAATGGATGTTGAATTTTGTCAAATGCTTTTTCTGTATTTGAGATCATCATATAATTTTATCCTATATTTTGTTAATGTGACACATCACATTGACTTTTGGATGTTGAACCATTCTTGCATTCCTGGAATAAATTCAACTTTATTACCTAAATATATAAAGCCAGTATTAACACACCTAAAGGGATAAGTACACAGCAATATAATAATAGTAGGGGACTTTAATAACCACTTACATAAATGGATCACCCAGGCAGAAAATCAAGGAAGAAACTTTGGCCTTAAACAACATGTCGAATCAGGTAGGTTTAACAGGTTATTTACAGAACATTGCATCCAGAACAACAGAATACACATTCTTCTCAAGACTTCATATAATATTTTTCTAGATCATGTGTTAGAACATAAAAGTCTTTTATAGACTTAAGTATATTTAAATCATATCAGTCATCTTTTCTGACCACAGTGGTATGAATTCATTGAACAAAGAAAACTGAAATGTTGGCAAATTTGTAGAGATTAAAAACATGCTGCTAAATAACTAGTGGGTCAAAAAAGAAATAAAAAATATCTTGAAACAAACAAACAAAAAAAGGAAACATAACACCAAAACTATGGGACACAGAAAATGCTGTTCTAAGAAGGGAGTTTATAAACATTTATAAACAATAAATGCCTACCTCAAAAACAAGAAAAGTCTCAAATAAACCACCTAACTTTATACCTCAAAGAACTAGAAAAATAGCAGATGAAGCCAAATGTTAGAAGAAGGAAGGCTATAAAGATTAGGGTAGAAATCAATAAAATACAGACTACAAAGATCAAAGACTAAAAGGTTCAATGAAAATAAAAGCCAGTTCTTTGAAAATATAAACAAAATTGAAAAATCTTTAGCTAGATTCACCAAGAAAAAAGGAGGACAGACTGAAATAAGTGAAATCAGAAATGAAAGAGGGGCAGTTACAACTGATACCATAGATAACACAAGGGATCATATATAGCTGGAGACTTGATAGGTCCATGAGAGGAGGTGAATTCAGGATCTTCCTACAATTCTGAACCAACAGGTCCCCACCTCCTGATAGTTGCTGTTTGTATGATATTTTCATTTCATTTTATTTTACTATTTTAATTGAAATACAATATACAATTGTATTTGTAATATTATATTGGTTTCAGATGTACCATATGGTGATTGACCATTATGTACATTACCAAATGCTCACCACTGCAGGTGTAGTTACCATCTGTTATAATACAAAGATGTTACAATATTATTGGCTATATTCCCTATGCTGTGACTTCCATCCCTGTGATTAATTTATTTTATAATTTGAAGTTTATACCTCTTTCGCCCTTTCACCCATTTTCACCTGATTCCCCACCATCACCCTATACACATGGAAACCAGCTGTCTGTTCTCTGAGTCTATTTCTGTTTTGTTTGTTTTCTTTTTTCAAGTTCCACATATAAGTGAAACCATATGGTATTTGTATTTTTCTGATGGTATATTCAGATGGTATTTTGTATTGCTCTCCTATGGAAAGTAGTATGAAGGTTTCTCAAAAAACTAAAAATAGAAATGCTATATGACCCAGTAATCCCACTTTTGGGAAATTACCCAAAGAAAACAAAATCACAAATTCAAAAAGATGTGTGCATCCCATGTTCAGTGTTTACAAGAGCTAAGATAGGGAACCAACCTAAGTGCCCATCAGTAAATAGATGAATAGATAATTTTTGGTCTATTAAAGCTAAGAGAATAAAGAAGAGTAAGTTTATATTTACAGAATTTGTTGCATTAACTTTCCTAGTTAACATTTCTGGTTATTTGCATTTGTTCCTATAGATTCAAGTCACCACCCAATTTCATTTCCTTGATCCCATACAGCCTTGACCTCACCAACCTCCTTTGTGGTTTAATTGCCAAATGTTTTTTACGTATATGTTACAGGCCTGCCAATACAATTATTACCATATTTACTAATACAAGTGCTTTATGATTCAGTTAACAGAAGAAATAAGAAAGGTATGAGTTTCCACAGTGTTCTGCAGTTACATTGTTACGTTATTTGGTGCTCATTGTTTCTTGGGTATGGATTCAAGTTGCTGTCTGAGGTTATTTGCTTTCAGACTGGACTTCTTTAATATTTATTATAACTTGTCTGCCAGTTTCAGATTCCTTCAGCATTTGTTCATTTGGGAATATCTTTTTTCATTTTCATTTTTTAAATATATGCTTACTGGATATAAAGACTTGATTGATAGCTTTATTTTTCTTACAGCATTTGGAACATGTTGCCCCATTCTCTTCTGCCTACAGTGTTTCTGATGTAAAATTAGCTGCTAGTTTCTTTGGGATTATCTTTTTTAAAATGAATCATTTTTCCTTTGCTGCTTTTAATGTTTTCTGATTATAGCCTTCAGCAACTTTGTTATTACAGGTCTGTTTATATTTATCTATTAAGATCTATTTACATTAATCCTATTTAGGGTTTACTAAATTTGTTAATTTTGTAGATTAATGTTTTTCATAAATTTTGAAAAGTTTTCAACCCTTATTTCTTCAAACTTTTTTTCTGCTTTTTCTCTCTTCTCCTTCTGTTACTAGATTTCCATAGATGTTGGTGTGTTTAATAGTAGTTCGCATTTCTCTCTTCTTTTTTCTTCATCTTATTTCCCTCTTCCTTTGGATTGCATTATTTCTAGTAACCCAGCTTCAAGTTCACTGACTGTTTGTTCTGCCAGTTCAGATCTACTTCATTTGAGCCTATCAGGGGAATTTCTTTATTTCATTTGTTGTACTTTTCAACTCCAGAATTTCCACTTGAGTCTTGTAATAAATAATTTCTATCTCTTCATTGATGTATTTTATTTGATAAGATGTCACCATTATGCCCTCCTTTAGTTAAGGGTGGTTTTCTTTAGAGTTTGAATGTATTTATAAAGGTTATTGGAGTCTTTTCTAGTAAGTCTATCATATGAGGCTTCTCGGAGGCAGTTTCTTTTCCCTGTTTTTGTTCTTGTTCTTGTGTATCATACTTTCCTGTTTGTTTGAATGTCCATTAATTTTTATCAAAAACTGGGACTTTTGATAAAAATTGCTGCAACTCTGGGTTATGATTCTGGCCCCACTCTGGTGCTTGTCTTTTGTTTGTTATGTTTGCTTGCTTGTTTCTCAGCGCCTGGCTGGGAGGGGCGAGTGAAGACGGCCTCCCGCACTGGGTGCAGCCTCTGCTGTTCCTCTGCGGACACGCCTGGGCCGGGCACCCAGCCTCCTGGGACACGGAAGTTCGCAGGACTCTCTGCCTGCCCCCCTGACCTCCCTGGAAACATTCTGCGGCTGTTGGTATCGCACCCAGGTGTCGGCCTCCACTAATTATAGGCTCATTGTCTGATTAATTATGTCTGGGCCTTTTACAAGTGTGGGTTTCTAGGCTGATATTTAAAGTGAATTTTAGCCCAGGAGGGCTCCATGCCGTTTATGTCCCCGAGTCTCTTTGGTAAACTGACTGGCCTGCAGATTAGTCCTTTGCTATCATTAAGCGAACAGCCTCCAATTATTTGCTTACCACCACAATTTCCATTGCTTCAAGAGTGCCCTTAGGCTTGGATCTCCTCACACTGTTTCAGATAAAGTAATTTCCTATGGGGAAGAGCTTCAGAGCTTTTGTCCTGATGGTACACTACCTTCTGTGGTAAAAAACTCTGAGCCGCAGTCCCAGAACCGGGGATGGAAACACCGCCCTGTTCTCTTGAGGGGCACCCACGGTCTATGCATGGAGCCCTGTGCATTTTCACTTCGCCGCTCCCGGTGTGGGGCTTCTGCCCTGCAAACAGCTGGAGCGAGGCGCTCAGGGCCCAAGCAGTCTTGCCATGTGCCCGGGGGGGAGCCACCATTTATGAACGAGATTTACCTGGATCTCAGCCTCTCAGCCAGTCACCTGGAGCTCAGCCAGTAACTCTAGCTGGAGAAAGTGGGGAATTCTGGTGGAATTCGAATGGAAACGCACCAGCCCCTGGTGACAGCAGGAGGGAAGGAAGACCCACCCTGCTTGCCTGGAGTGAATGTCAATCATGGTCAGAAGAGGGAGGATAGAGACAGAGAATTCTGTGATTCAAAAGCTATAGAATGTGTGTGCTTTTACCTAGTTTTAATAGATTTTCTTGAGTAAGTATTTATTCAGTTGCTGTATGCCACAGGGACAGTGTCAAAGAGTTTAACTTATTTTTCATGACATTCAGCAGTTATGATTGTTTATCTAGGGAGCAGGTCTATGGATGTCTTTATGCCTTTATTTTGTTTATGTCAACACTGTTTTTCTTCTTTCGTTTAAATTGCCCCATGTGTACTTTTTAAATAAAATGTTTTCATGTTAATTGAAACTTTATGCTTATTGATTAGTAATTCCCAGTTATCCCTCCCCCAGTCCCTTGTAATCACTACTTCTGTCTTGTTTTATGAATTTGGCTCTTTTAGGTTCTTTATAAGTGGAATATATTGTACTTGTCTTTCTGGGTCTGGCCTACTTCACTTAACAGAACATCCTGAAAGTCCATCCATGTTGACACTTATTGCAGTTTTCTTCTCTTTTAAAGCTGAATAATATTCCATTGTAGACAATATCTACTTTAGACTTTCACCTGTTGTTGGACATTTATATTGTTTTCACATCTTGACTATTGTGAGTAATGCTCTAATGAACACAGGAGTGCTAATATCTCTTGAAGATCCTGATTTCAATTCTTTCATATAGGTACCCAGACATAGGATAGCTGGATCGTATGGTAGTCTACTTTTTACTTTTCTGAGAAACCTCCATACTGCTTTCCATAAAGACCGCATCTTTCACTTTGCTGCTAATAATGCACAAGAACACCAATTTCCCCATATCTTTGCCAGCACTTGGTACATATTTTTTAAAAGAACCATTCTGACAAGCAGGGGAGGATACCACATGGTGGTTTTAGTTTGCATTTCATTGATGATTAGTGATGAGCATTTTTTTCACACACCTATTGACCAGTTGTATGTCTTTAGAGAAGTATCTGTTCAAGTTCTTAGCCCAATTTTCAATCTAGTTATTAGTATTTTTATTTTTGAGTTGTATGTGTTTCTTATATTTTTTGGAGGTTAGCCCTTTATTAGATATATGTATTAATGTAAGTACTTTCTCTGATTCCACAGGCTGCCGTTTCACTCTGTTAGCTGTTTCCTTTGCTGTGCTGAGGCTTTTTTGTTTGACATAGTAGCACTTGCTTCTTTTTCTGTTCGCCACTTATGATTTTGGTGTTGTATCCATGAAATCATTGCCAAGACCAATGTCATAAAGCTTTTCTCCTGTTTTCTTCTTGGATTTTTATCCTGTATGCTTGTTTATTTCTAAATATTTTTAAATTTAAGCTTTAATCTATTTTGAGCTTATTTTTATGTATGGTGTAAGACAGGGGTGTAATGCAACTTTTTTACTTGTGAATAGCCACATTTTTGAACACTGCTTGCTAAAGAGAGTACTCTTTCCCCATTGTGTGTTCCTGGTGCTCTTGTGGAAAATCAGTTGATCATATATGTGTGTATTTGTTTCTGGGTTCTCCATTCTGTTCCATTGGTCTCTATGTCCATCCTTATGTCAGCACTATATTGTTTTGATTACTGTAGCTCCATAATGTATTTTCAAATCAGGAAGTGTGAAGCCTCCAGCTTTTTTCTCTTACAGTACTGGTTTGGCTATTCATGGTCTTTTGTGGTTCCATATGAATTCTAGAATTGCTGTTTTGTATTTCTGTAAAAAATCTCCTTGGAATTTCTGTAGAGATGTCATCGACTCTATAATTCCTTTAGGTACTAGGTATTTTAACAATGCTAAGTCTCTGGGCGTCTTCCCACTTTTTCATGTGTCTTGTTTATTTCGTCAATGTGTTATAGGTTTTAGTATATAAACTTTTCATCACCTTGGTTCAGTTTATTCATTAGTATATATTCTTTTGCTACCACTGTAGATAGGATGGTCAGTAATCAAAAAAACCTTCCAACTAAGAATAGCCCAGGCCCAGATGGCTGGTGAATTTTGCCAAACATTAAAGAAGAATTCATGCCAATCCTTCTTAAACTTCCAAGAAATCAAAGAGCAGTACCCACTTCCAAACTCATTTTACCAGGCCAGCACTACCCTGATATGCAAGCCAGACAGACACCAGAAGAAAAAATAGTAGAAGCCAATATCCCTGAAGAATTTAAGAATATAATGCAAAAACCCTTAGTAAAATACCATCAAACTGAATGCAATGACATATTAAAAGGACCATATGCAAGTAGAATTTATCCCTGTGATATGAATCAATTAGTGATATAAACCACATCAACAGCATAAAGAATAAAGTCATACGACTGTGGACTTTGTACTTCTATGTGTTCTTAGTACATAAAATTAAGAAAAAATTGTCATATAGATAAGTTGACAGATTGACACATTTGAAAAATTATCTCTGAAACATTACATATACATACACACAGTAGGCCCAGACAATTATTAACTAAGCTTCCAAGTAGAAAAGAAATAACATTAATCTTCAATCCTTCAATAAATACATAGAAAGGAAGCACTTTATAACTTTTTTTTATGAGGGCAGCATAACTTCAATACCCTTATCTGACAATGATATTACAAGGAAAACATTCTGACAGAACAATTTTTCTTAAGAACACAGATGCAAAATTCCTAAATGAAATATTAGCAAGTCAAACACAGTGACATATAAAAAAGATTATATGTCATGCTTAATTAGGGTATATTCCAATAATGGAAGCTTGGTTTAGAATTTGAAAACCATTCAAGATAATTTATTTCATTAAAAGGAAAATATAGAAAAAAAACATGAGCACAGCTTGATAGATGTAGAAAGAGCGTTTGATAAAGTTTTAAAAACTTTCATAATAAAAGTCTTACTAAGCCAGCAATAGAAGGAAATTATTTCAATCTGATAAAGAATGCTCACTAAAAGCATTATAGCTTATATCACACTGAATGGTAATACATTGAAAATTTCCACTGAAATTTATAGTCACCCACATGTCTCAGCTCCCTCCCTAATACCTGGTCCTAAAGATCACAAGATGGCAGGTAAGAAAGAAAAAGGTATGAAGACTACATACATTTTAATAAAACTTCCATGTACCTGCAGATGGCAAGATTGTGTATGCAGAAAATTCAACACAAACTAGAATAGAATCATTCAGTGAGTCAGTAAGATCCTTAAGCAGAGTATATATGACAGCAATAAACAAATAAAAAGCAAAATTTAAATCTTGATACCATTCTATAAAACAGGATGTCATAAAATTTCAAATACTGGAAAATAAATCTAACAAAAGTAGACAAGATTTCTACACCAAAAACTTCTAAAAATTTATTGAAAGAAGTTGAGAAAAACACATAAATGAAGGGACGGAACACGTAAGCAGATTGGAAGACTCATTACCCTGAAGAGGTTACTCCTCCAGGAATGAATTCATAGATTTATTCAAATTTCAGTGGATGAACACTACTTTGGCAAGCTTATTCAAAAATTAATATGAAATGCAAAATGTCATGCTTAATCAGTTCACTCTTATGAAACATTGTGAGAAGTCTTTCTTTACAACATATTAGTAATTATCTTAAAACCATAGTAATTAAACAGAGTGGCATTGGCACAATAGAAGATGAACATGAGAACAGAATAGGATTAAGAGCTTAGAAATAATCCAAAGATCTGATTTACAGTAAATTATTCACATTACTACAATATGGAGAAGATGGCCTTTTCAAACAATAGCGTTGGGTTCATTTGATAGCCATACAAAAGTAAATCGGAAGCTGGAGTACTAGAAAATATATTATTTATATCTTTTATTATTGTTTTATGCTATAAAGTCCTGATAATCTTTTAAGATATTTTGCAATAGTTAAGTGCATTAAAGGATTGAATGAAGAAAGGGATAAAAGTCAATTTCACAATCTATTTTTTTGTTTAGAGTGACTTGACAAATACATTCTAATCTATTAACTTTATTCCCAACAAACTTACCATCATCAACTCTGGTACGTCATCTACTGTTAAACCGTTTCTCATTTAACGGCAAACTGTTTAACGGAAACCACTTTCAATGCCAGTACTAGACACAAGGATCTTATAAATTATTTCTCATTATTAACTTCACCATCAATTCAAGCCTAGACAACCAGTAAAACAATAAACGGAGCCCTGATTTGTGGTGTGTGCCAATTTCCACAGTGTAAATACTCCGACCTTGGTTGATTTCTCATTACCAAGGGAACCCACTGAGTCTGGGGCCAGAAAGAAATGCTCAGGAACAGCCAGTTCAGTGACAGTCCAGTATTTAAGCGGCAGGTCCGTTTGACTGATGATCTGTGCTTTGTGCCACTGCACTATACGCCTCCCTGTTATGACTTACGGACAGCTCCCTGACCTCACCAAAGGGGGTTTAAGGGGCCCTCCTAATTGTTGGTCCAACGGAGCCTGAGAGCGAATGGCGGAACGCGCCCGAGGGAGAGGGTGGGAGGCGAGTGCCGGCAGAACAGAGGGCAGCGTCTCCTACCTGACATGTGGGCCGTGGAGAAAGGAGAGCAAACAAAGGTTCTGTCCTGGAGAAGGTGTTAAATCTATTCCTGCCGGCAAGCACGCGATGGGTGGTAGTTACGTATGAGTAATGGGGGCGGACATGAGATAACAGGCTCAGCAAGGGAAATGCAGAAAGATACATGCAAAGCTGATAATGCATCAGTCTTTGCATAAAGTAAGAAATGATTGAGAAATTTGGACTTTTTAAGAAAAAATTCTAAAATTGTCTTCACTGATTTAAACTTCAACTTAGAGTTCATCAATTCTTGTTAAATAGCAATCTATATTGATAACATAAATCTTCAGTAGTTCAACTGATCTCCCTTAAAATAAAGAATAGCAGCAACTCTTAAGCATTTCACACATATTCCCATTTTATATGTATATTAAATGCTCTCTGGGATAATGCAATCCACTCTTTTAAAACAGAAACAAATATGGTCCATATGGAAAGATTATTGCAAATGGCTGTGAGAATGGATCAACCAAGTAGTGTTTAGTGGGTATCCCTGGGAGATTAATTCATCACTGTTTCTTGGCATCTGAAGTCTATATTGATTTTGACTTTTGTATTTGACTCCAAAATTGTCTTCTCTCTCCTAAAAGTGGATGGCACTTGAGGTTGAGGATAGCTATGAGAAAGGCATGCCCAGTGAGTCAGACTAGCAAGTCCGTGGAGAAAATACGGTCAGGGTCAGAGCTGGGGAACTCAGGTAGACCCGGCAACAGGGCTGCAGGGAACTCTGATGCTGTGTGAAAGGCGAGCTCGCATGTGCTTTGTTTAAGGCAAGTAGTCAGAGTGTCACCATGTCACAGGATAAGTGTTACACAGTAACATCGTGCAGTGGTGGAGGAGAAGCATCCAGAGGAAGGAATGAGACAGGACTGCCTGGACCGGTGACACCTGATCCGTGATGAACGAGAACCAGGAAGCCCAGCGCGTGGGGATGGCCAAGCAGAGCATCAGGCTGCAGTCATGGGCTTGTGGGAATACGGTCGGAGCTAAATGCTGGATTTTTTATGGGAGTTGAAGCTGATGAGGAAAGCAAATATTAAAGGGTTTGTCATACTAAGGAGTTTGAATTTTATCAAAAACAACAGGAGGTATGCATTATCCTCACTGTATCTTTAAGAGGCTGTTACTGAAGATGAGCTTTCTGCTGGTCCTGGTCCTCCTGTGGCTCATTTCTGCTCTTGGTATCCCCAGTCGCCACACTGAGTCCCCCTAAATGACCAGATATGCTCCTGTCCCTGGCTCTCTCAGGCCAGACCGGCTTTGGGTAGCCAGCTGGCTCATTTTGGTCTTAGTGGCTTCACATTGTCACTCTTATTGATTGAGTGTAATTGGTTCAAGTCCAGGTAATGCGCATGACCTGCTGATGGCAGGTGAATCTTGCTGCAAAGTGGTATAAGGAAATAGCTTTAAGGATAATCTGACACCAGGAGATCAGTACTGTTTCCTCACAGAAGGACTTTTCACTAGGATCAGAACTAAAGCTGAGCATACCAGTGTCTGAAAAAGATATTTTGTTTACTTCCTCATCAAGATAATCTGTAGTTACCACACCTGGATACCAGTGTCAATAGAGAAAGTAATTTTGGATTTTGTTCAGATCTAGGTGGTGATGGGAAAGATTACATATAAGAAACGCTTTGTTTTTTGTTTGCTGTACCTAGGCCTAGATAAACATTTCAGGTAAGACATTGTGTATTACATATAGATCATGCAAAAAGGGAGAAAAATAATGTGTAGGTTTTAGTTGGACTCTGACTCGGTGAAATCTTTTTTTTAAATTTTCAATATTAAATTTTCAGATTGAAAAGCAAACAAAAACATCTTAGTACCATCTGCTGTTTACGTGCCTGATCAGAATTAGTTAAGTCAGCTGCAGTGGTGATTTCTCAGATCCACAAAGGGCATAATTGTCAAGAGAGTCTCAACTTTCTTCAACTTTTTTATGCCAAAAATTAATCTAACTTTGGATTCCCATATCTATTTCATTATAAAAGGGAAGTGCTTATGAGGTAGTAATATATACCTTCTCCTCTGAGGACCTACAGGAAGAAATGATGCTATCTTTTATAGGAGAAAAGCCTTGTAGAACATGGTAAGATAGAAAACAAGTTGGAGTAGGTTATTAAGGAAAGCAGTTATAATGTCTATATTTATTTTAGTATTATCTCCCTTTAAACCTTATAAAATATTTAAGAATTTAAGATACCATCACATTATAGAATTAGAGTTTTCTGTATCTGACTATATATTTATCTTTATCTGTGTGTTGCATACTTTTCGTATGTTTTCATTTTCCTAATTAGAATATTTTTATTTCAGCTTGAAGAATTCCTTTATGAACTTCTTATATGGTAGGTCAAGAGATGATAAATACCTCAGGTCTTGTTTATCTTGGAAAGTCTTATTTCTCCTCTATTTCTGAAGGATTACTTTGCAGGATAGAGTATTCCTGGCCATTTTTTTCTTTTAGCACTTTGAATAAATATTCCCACTCTCTCCTGGCCTGTAGGTTTTCTGCTGAGATCCACCAATAGCATTAAGGGGGCCCCTTTGTAGATCATAAACATTTTCTTTTCTCTGCTGCTGCTTTTAGGAATTTCTTTAATTCTTTGATTTTTGATAATTTCATTATAATTTGTCTGGAGTAGATCACTTGGGTTGAAATAGTAAAGTAATGTATTAGCTTCATCTCCTTGGATGTCCCAGTGTCTCCTTAGGCTGTGTTTGCAGCTATCATTTCTTTAAACAAGCTGTCTGTGCCCTTCTTCCTCTCTTCTGGGTCTGCAATGTGTTGATATTAATTCCTTTGTTTTTATCCTGTGATTCACTGTATAATGAGAAATGAACTAAATCATACCAACATGTACATTAACTGTGAATTGACTGCACATTTCGATTAAAAGGCAGAGATTGTCAAATTGGATTTTAAAATGATCTAACTCTGTGCTCTTTTCAAGAAACATGTTTCAATTATAAAGAAAGAGAGAGACTGACAGTAAAAGGGTGGGAGGAGATGCACTGTGAAAGCACTAAAGATAAGCTGGAAGAGTTATATTCCTATCAGACCAATTCTACTTGGGGTCAGAGAATAGCACTAGAATGAAAGGACATTTACTGTTGAGGACAGACTCAATTTCTAAGGAAGACACTTTAAAAATGCATGAAGCAAAATCTAATAAAAATAAAAGGAGTCGTATCAGCGAATCCACTAGTGGAGGAGGCCTACAGATTCCTCTTTCAGTCAGAGAACACTTAGAGGGAAATTCAGAAAGAATATGAGAGGAGTGAAAAATCAACTTTCCTTATCCTTCTACTTTCCCTATTGATATTTAGAGGACACTGTTGTGGAGTGAAGTGGCCCCCAAATTACATATCCTAAAGCCCAAACCCCCAATCTTATTGTGTTTGGTGCCCTAATCCCCAGTTTGATTGTATGTGGAGACCAGGTCTCTAAAGAGGTAATTAAGGTAACAGCTGACAAAGGAAGGACCGTAATCCAATACGACTGGTGTCCTTATAACAGAAGGAAACCTTACACAGATGCAGGGAGAAGGGGCCATCTAAGAGCCCAGGAGAGGAGCTGTCAGAACTAAACCTGAAATAAAGAGTTTGAATGATACTGTACTTGTTAAATAAGTTGTATTTATAGTTTATACCCTTCTAACAAGCATATTTCCAGACCCAGATGACTTCACTGGGAAATTTTATCAAACACTTAAGGATGAAATAATATCAATGTGTACCTTTTCTAGATTAGAGATGAAGTCAGCATTACCCTGATACTTAAAGTAGATGAATGTGCCAAGTCCTTATGGTAAAATATGCAAAATCCTTGACAAAATATTAGCAAATTTTATCCAGTTACATATAAAGTCCCAAAATCCAGTGGGATTTATCTAAGGTACACGGAACAAATTCAACAGTCAAAAATCAATGTATGCTGTTGAACCCTTACACCATATCCTGGCCATACAGCCAACCATCACCCATCTAAAAGAATTGAAATTATACAAATAATTGTATGACAATACAGTTGTATAACAATAATAGAACCAAACTATAAATCAGTAACAGAAAGTAAACATGGTAGGAATTTTCTTACGCATACAGAAATTAAGCAACATGCTTTTAAATAATCAAACAGGAAGCCTCAAAGGAGACAAAAAAAAATACATAGAACTCAGTGGAAGTTAAAATGTAACATGTAACAATACGTGAAGAAACTTCAGTTTGGACAAAATGGTTTCCACCCATTTTTCCTCTTCCTGCCCTCTATGCACACCTCTGGACCCTGGAAATGATGTAAGAGACGGACAGAAGGGGACTCTGCAAGGTGGTGAGAAGAAGCCAGCTGCTTGGGGCCCCAGGCCCAGAGGAACAGCACAGAGGCAGGGTGTCTGTGCCCCTCCGACCCACAGAGAGAGGCCACCAGATCTTCTGGCATTTTCTGACCACCTGATAAGAAACAGAAGCAGCCCAAGAAAGTCCTTTTCTTTTCCCAGAACAAGTTGGAAGCCCTCTATCAACATCAGACAAAACCAACACCATCCCTGGCAGAGTGGGCAGTGTCTGGGGAGGTACTCTTCTTTCCAGCTGTGCCTGAGAATCCCCCTTTGTTTAGGAGATACTGAGTGGGGCAGGCGGAATCTGGAGAGACATGGCAGCATCAGGGGTCCTGCTTCAGGAAGTTGATTTGTCCCAACAAGTCATGAATCCATCCCTTGCTCTAGGACATTGGAGTCTGTGAGTGAGGACAGCAAGTAGCCCCGTCTGGAAAAGCCCTTTGTATCCATAAACCTGACTTCCTACTTCTCTCACCCAGGGGCATGAGAATGGATGGATCCCTTCCCGTGCCTGTAGGGGACCCTACCTCCCCTCTCCACACACACTTGCTGAGAGACACCCAGGGACCTGGAAGCCCTTCTGCCCTCAGGCAGCACCAGCAGGGGTAAAGGACGCAGTCTGACCACACCTGTCATGCCAAGAACCAAAATCTGAGCAAGAAAAGACAACTGGTGCCAATGTTAAGATGAACTAGCAGCTGGAATCATGTGACAAGGATTTTAAAGCAGCTGCTATAAAAGTGCTTCAGCAACCAATCCCAAATTCTTCTGAAAAAAGTGCAATCATAGAAAATCTCAGAGGTTATAGAAAGGAACCAAATGGAAATCACGGAAATGAAAAACATAAACTAACTGAAATAAAAAGTCACTAGAGGGACTAAAAAAACAGCATAGAGATCAATGATAGAATCAGTGAAACAGATGACGTACTCAAAGAGTTTACCAATCTGAACACAAAGAGAAAATAGATAGAAGAAAATGAACAGATTCTCAGGGACCCAGTAAACAACAAATAAAAGTCAACATTGTGTAACTGGAAGATGAGGAAAAAGGTGGAGAGGACAGACCATTTGCAAAAATGCTGCATTAGTTTTCTGTGGTTTCTGTACAGGCCCAGCGCTGTGGCTCATGGGTCAGATACTAACCGGTTCGTGGCAGGCAGCTTTGGTGCCTGGCGACTCGGTGGCCCACAGACGAGTGTCGTCAGTCCCCACTGAGGCCCCATGGCAAGCTGAGACTCTTCCTCAGGAGAGACTCACCCACACGTGCCGCGTGACTTCAGGGGCGGGGCAGCTGGTGCAGAGCCCTCTCTCCTGGGCTCCACTCAAGACCTGTAGCTTTCGTTGACTCAGTAAATGGAGTGGAGTTGCGCCCTTATATGAGAAATGTGATGTTTCTAAATTTGACAGAAGATGCAAATCTACAGATGTAAGAAACAGAGTGAATCCAAAGAGGATACTGTCCCACCCACAAAAAATATCTAGAGCAAGACAGATTGTTACTAAATTTTTGAAAACCTAAAATAAAGGAAACACCTATGAAGCAGCTGGAGAGAAATGACACATGATCTACAGGGCAATGCCAAGTCAGGTGACAGCACGTTTCTTGTCTTAAGCCCCAAAGGCCAGAAAGAAGAGGCATGATGTAGTCAGAGGGCAGAAAGAGGACTACTGTCAACTGTGACTTCTACATCTGGTGAGAGGATCCTTCAGAAATGAGGAGGAAATAAAAACTTTCCAGAAAAAGGAAAACAAAAACGTTGTATCAACTGACCATTTAAAGATGAGGTAAAGGAAGTTCTTTAGAGACAAAGTAATGGTAAGAAAGGAGAGAAGAAGAAACACAGAAAGAGCAAAGATTTTGGTGCAGACCATAGACTATCTTTTTCCCAGTGAGTAAAAAAATCATATTTTATGATTCAAGCCAAAAATAAAATACCACCATCTGATATGCAAGGCATTCAAAAGTGAAGAAGGTGAAGGGACCTGAGTGGAAATGAGGTTTTTATGCTTCATTCCAAGAGGTACGTTGTTGATTCAAGTAGGCTGTTATACGTCATATGTTACAACACCCTAGGCAACTATTTAAAAAATCCATACAAAGAGACACTCAAACACACTATAAATGTATCGAGATGGAATTTTTTTAAATGTTGACAACTTTTATGTAACCCACAGATAGGTAAGAGAAAAACATAAATAATAAAATCACAGATTTAAAAGCTGACATATTAATAATTGCCTTAAATGTAAATAGTTCAAATGCACCTACAGAAACAGAGGTTAACAAAGTGGATTGAAAACAAACAAACAAGCTTGACTTTAACACGTGGTATTGGTGGAGGAATGGAATCCTAGATGGATGGCACGTGATGACAGGCTTTGCTGTCCCACACACAGATGCTTACCGGATCTTTGATAAAGGAGCAAAAGTGACCGATTTCAGCAAATGTTGCTGCAGCAATTGAAAATCCATAGGAAAAAGGGGAGAAAAGAACCCTTGCTCTAAATCTCCTCTTTTATACAAATATTAGTCAAAATAGAGTTACACGTAAAAAAACTAAAACTATAACACTTCTAAGAAAAAAGCATAGAAGCCAAAAAAAGAAGAAAACCTTCAGTATTTAATGCCAGGCTTAAAGTTCTTACACTTGACAGCAAAACAAGATGCATAAAAGAGAAAACTGATAAACTGGACCTCATCCAAATTAGAAACTTGCCGTGTGAAAGCCCATGTAAAGTGGATAAAAAGACAAACTACAGAGTGTGAGGAAATATTTGTAAATCACACACCTGACAGAGTCCTACCATCTACATTATATAAGGGACTCTCAGAAATCAGCAGAAAAAACATCCAGAATGATGATACCAAGTCCTGCTAAGGATTCAGAGCAACGGGAACTCACTGTTGCGACCGCAGAATGGGGCTATCAGGTGGACGGTTTCCTATCAAAGTTACACGAACACTTATCAGCAGCGTTTCCCAGCTACTAATCCTGGTAAACAAAACCTGTGCACAGGGGATTTATTCATAATCATCTAAACCTGGAGAAACACAAGCACCCTTGGGTAAGTAAATGGTAAACTCGCTGTGACACTCCGAACGATATGCCCTTGCTGAGCATCTAGCTACTTCTGAGCAATGAAGAAGAAAAGCACTGACAGACAGAAAGCCACCCGACGGTCTCCAGGGCACCATCCTGAGCACGAGAAGTCGGGCTCGGAAGGCTGTGAAGCGTCCCGGTCTGGTTAGTAGCGTTCTGATCCAGGTAAGACGGCCAGGGCTTCCTGGGGAGAGGAGCTGAGGGCTGAGACAGAGCAGCACATGAGGAGCTCTGGGTGGATACGTCTGCATCTCGATAATGGTGGTTGTTAGATGACTGGATTTTGTCAAAGTTCTCAGAATTGCACAATAAAAAGGTGACTGGTGGCTAACTTTTATTTAATAAAAATATAAACATCAAAAACCATGAAAAACTTAGGAATAAATCTGACAAAAGACCAAAAGACTCCAAAACTTGTTGAAATATCAAATAAATGGTGAGACGTAATATATTCAAGAATTGGAATATTCAAAATTGTTTAGGGTTCACATTCTAAATTGAGCTACAGACTTAAATGAATCCCTCTTAAAATTTGAACAGGCTTTTATTTTAAAAGTGATTCTAAAATTTTTAGGAAAAGCTAAGATCTCAATTAGTAGAAATAATCTCTAATATAAAGAATTAAATTGGAAGGTTTATCTACTTTATTTCAAGGCTTACTTTAAAGCCACAATAATCAATCAGCTTGATATTTGTACAATGATAGACACATACGTGCATAAAAGAACAGAAAGGCCCCTAAATAGATTCATACATAGAAGGGCAATTCATTTTTAGCCATTAAATTAGGGTAATTAAATGGGGGAAAAAAAAGAAGATTACGTATCTATGCATCCATTACATTTGAGTGCCCACGCTTGTGTTTACACTTTTACCATATAAAAAATTGCTAAAATAGCCCCATTCCCAGACCCAGGCCCTTCTGGGTAAGAGGGAGTTCATAAGAAGTTCCCATTCTTTGGCAGGAATCTCCCCTGAGCAGTGGAGACCACGAGCCGTAGGTTATCAGGGTCTAACCCCGGCTATTTACACCAATGGGCCGGAGGCAGCGCTTTCCCCAAAGGCCCCCGGCAGTGCCCCCAGCTGGGACTCGGGACCTCTCTCCTTCCAACCCTCCACCTGCCCAACTGCATGTGTGAAAACAAAGGGCCCAGGTGACCAATTGTTCCCGTAAGTATTTGTTACCCATTCGCTCCTTTTTTATTTTGGTAAATGTACGTTGACCTCCTTCTGTGCCCTATAGTGTTTCAGCCACCGAGGGTAGGGCATCCAGTGAAGGAAGCATGGTCTTACTCTCCAGGTCCTAGCGGAGGAGACAGGTATTCATTAAATGTACAAATGAGGGAATATGATAATGTCACGAAAGCATATAACGGGGAGTTCGGAGCATGTGTCATAAGCAAATGTCTTTCTGATGAGGTAAAAAGATGCCTCTGGAGCTCCTGATAGGCAGGTGATGAAAATAATAATAAATGGATGTGGTAAAGTTGATACGGAGTTAAATAAAACAATATGGTGGTAATGTTGCTGCAGGAGGCAGAATAATCCGCTGCCTGGGTGGCCAGGTTCTAACGCTTGGAACTTTTGATTATCTTACCCAAAAGGCATTTTGCAAATGCAAGTTAAGGTTAAGAAGCTTGAGATGAAGAGATTATCCTGGGCAGTCTGGGTCGCCCCGATCTAATCGCACGAATCCTTAAATGCGGAGAACCTTCTGTGGCTGTGGTCAGGATGAGCAGGGTCGTGTGGACGGCGACACGAGGGACTTGAACTGTTGTTTCCGGTTTTGAGGATGCAGGGAAGGGGGACATCCGGCCTCTGGGAGGGAGGATGGGGAGGGGCGGATGCTCTGGGAAAGCTGCACTGCGGACGCTGGACTTCAGCCCCAGGAGACCGGTGCTGGGCTTTGCAATGCAGAGCTGTGAGATGGTGGATTTGCGGTGTTTTGGGCCAATAAGTTAGGGGCACTTGCCCCCTGGGGCAGCAGGAAATGAATGCCAGCAGCACGGAGCTGACTGTGAGGCCAAGGCAGGAGGCACCCTCACCCTCTCTCACTCCCGTTTGCCCCACGTCCTTTCCTGCTAACACTATGTTTTGTCTTCCAGAAAGCCTTAGCTTTGCAGACCCAAATCCTTTAGAAAATCTTCAGGGCTAACATATCCTCTGGATCTGCTGGGCCCCTGCGCTCCTCTCCTCACTGGAAACAAAGGGGCTTTGTGAGAATGAGATGCTGCCCTGAGGTCTCATGAGCGCCTAGCAGCACTTCTATGGGGACTAAAGTATCTCAGAGCATTACTCTTCATCCCAGTTTGATTTGTAAAAGGAATTGTTTCTGCTACAAAAACACCAAAACGAAACAAAACAAATCTTTCATTTTAGTTGCAGCACATTGTATTTTTAAAAAACACATTTAAAAAAATTGAATATATTTGACAAGTTAAGTATAACTACCTAAGTATACATAAGTTAAATACACTCCAGCATATAACCCCCGGGGCCCCTAGTACGGACAGAGCCCTAGTTTGTACCTTTGAGGAACCTGATAGATCTGTAACCTCCCCCGTCTCTTTACGTATCTATGCATCCATTACATTTGAGTGCCCACGCTTGTGTTTACACTTTTACCATATAAAAAATTGCTAAAATAGCCCCATTCCCAGACCCACGCCCTTCTGGGTAAGAGGGAGTTCATAAGAAGTTCCCATTCTTTGGCAGGAATCCCCCCTGAGCAGTAGACCACGAGCCGTAGGTTATCAGAGTCTAACCCCGGCTATTTACACCAATGAACCGGAGGCAGCGCTGGCCCAGCCGCGAATCTCTGACTTGCCTCTGAGCCTGCGGAGGCCTCCTCCGAACACCTGGCATCCTCAGCGGGATCAGGGTCCAGTCTGCCTGCCAGGACCGTCCCCTTAAGAGGCCCCACATCTGGTTTCCTGGTCCAGCTTGAGGCAAACGGGCTTGCAGCCAGTCAGTGCCGCAGCCCGGGCTGCTGCCGGGCGGCTGGCCGGTGTGGCCAGGGGGAGAAAGGTGCTGGTGCACCTGCCGGGATGGCGGGGCCTGGAGTCCTGGGCTGTCCCCGGGAGACTTACTGCCCCCACTCCCTGGCGAGAACCAGAGCCCCCAGGGCTGTTTGGGGTTTCTCTCTCTCATGCTGGGTGTTAATGGACATAAACGTTCACTTATCATGACAGAAAAGTAATTGCTCTGCTTCCGCTTCTGGAGATGAGATACACAGACACACACACATATATATGCTATATATAGTCTTGGAAACCCCAATAGAATGATCTTGAAAAGGAGAATAGTCTTTATATTATTTTTTCAGTGTTCATGCATTTTGTGCATAGTGTTCCCCTGCCTGGCAGAGACACAATTCTCCTACATGCTCGGTAGACTCACAGACACCTGCTAAGACCCAGTCCAGGCGTGCCCCTGGTGTGCCCAGGCCGCGGGTGCAGCAGCGCCTCCTCTGTGCTGCAGCAGGTCTTTGGGCACACTGAGCCCCTGGGGGTGACACCGCAGTGCCCTTGGCTGGCCTGGCTTGCTTGTGTGTCTGAGCTTTACGAGGGGAAGGTCCCCTTCTTCGCACACCTGCGTGGTTTCTGGTGCCCAGCAGGTGCTGAATGAAAGTACGCCGCACACAGGTGCGCATAGCCGCACCCCACTCGCGCACCTCTGGCTTCTGTCCTCCTTAGTGTGTCGGGGGTGGGTCATGCCTCTTGGTCCTAAGTAGGGATCCTTCACAAGAAGCCAAGACTTGTGCTGACATCCAGGATTGTGTCTTGGTGGGGGAGTCACCTTGAGGAAATAGCCAGAAGTTGGGAGACAATCTACATCATTTGGTAAATAATCTGACATACCATGAGCATTTTCATTATCATGTCCTTCCACAATTGAAGCTCATTTATTTCTGTTGAGTGTATTTTTTCAAGATCATGGCAGCAATACAGTCACATGATTTAAAGAAATCAACCAGATCCCAACTCCTTAAAATTATTGCTGTTAGTGATCTGGGTGCAACTATACCAGATAGACAGACATGTAGATACAGAGAGATACACACATCTATGCATTTGTTTTAAAAACAGTTGGCCATTTTCTCTCAATATACAAATTATGAATGCTCCTTACAAAATATTTATAAAATGAAGAAAATTGTATAAAACAAACCACAAATCACATTTAATTAAATCTCTAAGAGAGATTATTTCATTACCATTTTGTTTTATTTCCCTCAGGACTTAGATCCATGAAAAATGTGTACACACACACACACACACACACACACACACACACACACACACTCACTAGAGTTTTCTTAGGACCACGAGTTCCATTCCTAAAATAAAACTTAATTTTAACATTGTGGTACCTTAGTGTTAAAGTTTTTTTTGGAGGGGAGAGGGAAGTGTTCTCATATCAGTTGCTAAAAAATTGTTAACAGATGTGAACTGTTGTAAATTCTTCATGAAAGTGGTGGCTGGAAGCCGCGGTGAATCCAGTGACTGTGGGACACGGTGGGGTGCTGGTGAGGACTTGGGACTATTAGGGGAAGAATTAATCAACAAAACGCTGCAGTGGTGATGGGATACAGTGAGTTGTGCCACTCCTTGGTTCACTGTGGCTTTCGTCCAGCAATAGACTGGCGATACAGGCCATGTTAAAGATATTAATAAGGTCAGTGACCTTGAGAGAGCTCTTCCTCATTATCCTCAGGATAAAGGATGCATAGGATAGAAGGAGTTCCATGCCAGAAGCAGTGAAAGGCATCATTAGAAATCAGATTAAAGAGCAGAGGACCCTGCAGGTTCAATTACAGTGAATAGCTTGAGAATGTCAATGAATCTTCAGAAGCCTGATACATAGAAGCAGCGCTGGGGAGAGACAGGAGCCCTAAGAAAACCTGGTACTCAAGTTTGGATGAACTGTTAGGGTTCAGAGAGCTTTTACGTAATTCTCCCTCCTGCCTTTTTTGTCTCCTGTTAAATCTTATAATTTAATCACAAAATTAAGAAAATCATGAACCGTTTTCATCGGCCACACAATTACTTTTCTGTCCATCCACCCGCCCACCTCTTGCCCCCTCATGACTCCTGGAGCCCTGTTCTCTGTTCCTGGGCCTGGAGTATTTTCTAATCATTTTCTTTTGTCTAAGAAAAATGATTTTCTTCAATATTACAGAAAAATATATGTAGCTTTTAACCTTGATAGAACATTTTGACCCAGCAGTATAACAAAGGGCTTTGCTATATCATGGTGGACACAGAAAAATGGAGAGTTTGGTGACATTAGGAGGTAAATCCTCTGAAAAATCCACATTTGCTTATTTATGACTAATTCTATACTACAGAATGTGAGATGTTCTTACTTCAAGTAAAAAAATTAAATTTGTATTTTCTTTGTAAATTTAGATCATAAAGGTGAGTTATTCCTATTCCAAGTGAAAACTACAGATATTTGAAGACACATTTTCCTCAGGAACATTCCCTATGGGGGTAAACATCTCCAATTCCTTTAAACTCTCTCACTGTGACAGACCCTGTGCATTCTCATTATCAGGTGTACTCTTCCTTGAACCCATTCTAATTCAACCACACTTATTTTTAAAGTGTAATGCCAGAAAATAATTTAGCATTTCAAGAGTGTGGGAAGATAGGTCATTTGAGAGAGGCTCTTCTCTTGTGTTCTAGAAATATGTCCATTAATATGAACTAAAAGATCACAACACCTAAAGGTGGACCTATAGCAGTTTTGGTATGTCGAAAAAATTTGTCTAGTATTCCTAAATATTTTTAAGACATTTTTGTTTCTCTAGATCCCATCTCTCTTACATGCTGCTTCTAGAAATATGTACAATGATATGAGCTAAAAATCAGGTTTTTGGGTGGATATATGACACCATCATGATATAGTTTATATACTGGGGACCTGTGTCATACACACATATATATATTCTAAGTTGGAGTTTCCATAGAGACTAAATCTCCCATTGTTTTGCAGATAAAACTGAAGTTTGGAGGCAAGAGTGATACTTCTGTTTTATCCAGGATGAATATCATTTTATTACATTCATCTTGTCACACCAGCCTTTCAGTGTCTGTTTAGATTGAAGTGTATCATCCGATGTATTTGATGTCCCTTATATGTTGATGCCATTGTCTTATTTGAGCCGTGAATGACAGAACTGAAGTCAGAGAGTTGTCATATATCATTTAAAATTTTACTATAAATCCATTAGAACACTGTTGTTAATTAATCACTCAATTCTGGATCTTGAAAGACATAATAAGAGATTTTGTCAAATTCTGTAAAATTGAAAAATATTACACGTGCCTCCTTTTTTCAAGTTAACCGTGTTGAGTGACCCTGTCAAAGAACGGAAGCTCGTTTGTTCTCGGTTCGCTCTCCCTGGTTGGCCCCGGCCCGTCCTGATGATCCTGCAGCCGCCACCCGCCCGCCTCTCCCCGTGACACTGCGTCTATCAGCTCTCCTCTGGATGTCTGGACTTTCTAAACTCTTGCTGTAAGTGTTCCTGGTGTTCTGCTCCTTCCTCAAACCCAAGGTGCCCGTTATTGGGTGAGCCATCATTACTGTAACATTCACAGGCCAGCTTCTAACACCTTTTTTTTATAAATAGACTTTTTTTTAGGAGTTTTAGGTTTCCAGAAAGATTGAGTGGAAAATACAGAGTCCCCAGATGCCCCTCCCCGAGGCCCCCTATTATTTACATCTTGCATCTGTGTGGTATATATATTACAACTGAAGGTCCAATACTGATACATTCTGATTAACTGAGCCCATAGTTTAAGGTCCACTCTTTGCGCTGTACATTCCGAGATTTGGCAAGTTAATGGTGTGGTTCTCCCACACAGCATGATTCAAAACCACTACCTTAAAACCCCCCTGTGCTCCACCTGTTCGTCTTGCTCTCACCCCTTGGGAACCCCTGAGAAGCACTGAAGTTTTTACTGCCTCCACGGCTTTGCCTTCTCCAGATGTCTTATGATAGGCATCATGCAGTAAGAGGCCCTTTCAGATCGGCTTCCTCCCCTAAGAAACCTGCATTTAAGGTCCCTGTGTGCCTTTTGCCATTTGCTAGGTCATTCTAGCATCTCTTTCCATCTCAGTTCCTGAAACAGAATGAATCGTGATTCCATAACCTCAACAGCAAGTTTTCTCAATCTTTTGATACTTAAATCAGCCACCTTCTGACATTCACTCTCATAATAGCTCCTGAAATAAGTTTACTTTCCTCAATACTCATTCTCTATTTTTTTCATGTTTTCCTCTTCAGAAAGCAAATGGGCTGCATACCCTGGTTTTTAAGCCATTCGTTTCTATTTGATACCATAAAAATTGGATTAATCTATCTCCCTCTCAGAAAAGCTGTTTAAAGGTTATCAGATGCTGGAGAATCTCTTTGACCTTTCCTAATAAGCTTTAACTCATTTCCTCCACAAGAGAGGTGACACTTTGCTGGAAATAAACAAGACCTTGGTTCAACTCTGTTGGCAAAATATTGCTCTTCTCCCTCCCGGCTGCAGCCTGCCGGTGGCCGACCTCACCGTCTGTTCGTTTAATGGGCTTGGGGACCAAACATCCTGTCTTCGCAGCGACCAGAAATGAGAGGAAGTGCATGGAGCTCGCTCAATTAATTAGAGAACAGGATGTCGTTTAACCAAGTATGAGTAACTCAGAAACAGACACTGCCTGCTTTCAGGATCAGATGGCAGAAAGACGGTGTATGAAAAGTTTTTTCAAGAGACAACATGTGAAAACAACCTTAGACAAAGCTGTTCCTTAGCATTAAAACAAAGACACATGTGACTGCATAAATAAAACCACAAAACAAACAAGAAAACCAATCAACAAATAACAAGTCTCCTTTGTTGAGGTCTAAACTGCATCTGGTAACAACGACTGAACACAGAGCTAGAAAGGTACCTGGTGTGACACATGCTATTTCATTTAATCCTTCCGTAACCTAGACAAGGTTACTAACAGCACTTGAGAGGAGGCTGAAACTCCAAGAGATCACATATATTCTCCTGGTCACAAGGCTAATAAATGGGGGTGCATTTATTCTTTTCATTTTCTCACCTATATTCTCCTTCATAAAAATCTCTACTTGGGTCAGATATGATTCTTAATTGGCTTCTCAATACACATTGCGCATTTCAACTGTTATTTTTTTCCCTAAACATATTGAAGAGAAAGATTCAGCCTCTGCCAACAGTTGGGAGAAGTCTATAACACATTAGCTCATATTTTTAGTACCTTTATTTACTAGACACCCAAGTGCTATGCAATTTATTTCATACAATCTCATTATTAATATTAAAAGGTAGATATGATTAATCTAAATTTTATGGTTCACATGCCTGAAATTCCAAAATTAAATAGTATGACCAATACCACAGAGTAAGTGATCGAAAGCAGGATTTGAAGCCAAACTTGTCTTCTCCTAACCAGCCTGCACCAGTGAAGTCATATTGCTAAACACTGAATGCGTAAGTCCCATTAAATCATTCCCATGTACGTTGAACTTGTTCTCACCACACTTGTGCTGGGCATGGGGCAGACATATGTCAGATAATGTTGATGGCCCACAGAAGCTTGCCATTCAGCAGGAAATAGAAGCATGGGAATAAATTTACTGCAATGAATTGGGATAAGTGTTAGAGTGGATATTTATTTTAAAATTCTGCTGTTTTAGTAGGAAGGAAAGCGAACAAATCTGTAGGTCCAGATGGGGCAATGTACTCTCCTGTGCTTTTAGGGACAATAACTTCCTACTCCCCACGTGGACTCTCATCATGGGCCAGGCGGGTCGCTTAGAATTCCTTAAATAATTGACCCCATAGATTCACACCTTTAAAAACATGCAACTTCAAGCTGAAATATCTTTCTATTCTGAAACCAGTTCCTTCCACAAACCACATTATGGATCTTCTTTTTCTAGGATGCGTGTTTGGGGGCAGCTTCAATCCTGATTCAGTGTTGGTTCTCTGCACTTCTACTGCATTCTGTAAATAACTGAGTGGTGACCCGGTGACTTTTCTTGGGCTTTATTTCACATAATATGGACCCGCCATAGCACACCACAGTGCTTGGGGCTGAGGTCCCAGTATCTGCAGGCTTCTGAGCTATAGTAGCTCCCAGTAAGTTGTTTTGAAGAATCAATAGATAATTACATGAAAATCTCATAACCAACCTCTTCAACTGTTCTTTAGTTTGTTTTTCTCTTTTGTATGCTCTTTCTTTTTTAATTTTTTAAAAAATCCAGGAAGTATATAAAATAATGTAACAGAAACCTAGAAATGAAATGTTATTTTACATATATTTTTATACCTATTCTTAAGGTAACTCCTACTACCTCTAAATAAAAATCTTATTTCCATATTTTCTTCATAGGTTATTTTACCATAAAGCAAATGAAACACTGTATGTTAAGATAAAATTACTATGGATTCCTAACACAAACCCTCACTTCCAGAGCCAGTGACTGAAATTAATCTGGTTTGTATTTTAATAGCCATGAAACAATAGAGTCAACTGTACACATTTGTTTTGTCAACACTTTATCTGCTCATCTATTTGTTTTAATATTTATTTATAATATCGCATGGATGTTTATAAAACAACTCACATGCATCTAGAACATTCTTTGTATTTTATCTTTTATATATAAACAGACTAATGGTATCCCTTTCTCTTGTACATTTTCTCTTGGACATTTGGGTGCATATTAGTGACAATAATCTTGGTTCTGCTGCAGTCGCATTAATCTTGAGTGAATGTTTTATGCCCTAACAGGGGTGTGCTTCTGACGGCCTCGTCTCTGGTGGGGACCAGGGAGCCTTCCTCTGCTTTTAGCTCCTCAGCCCGGGAGGCATCTCCTCTGTATTCACCGTCGTGGGGTAAGAAAGGGATAGAGGAAGCACAGTGGTGGTTTCCATCCCTTTTGCTCATATTTGAAGGTCGGAGTTAGTCCCATAAACCTAAACCTAATCTAAATGCAAGAGATTCTGGAAAATGTAGATGTGCATATGGAACATGTGGGCCCAGCTGTAACGTGTGTCTAGATTGTCGTTTTATGGTGGCGTGAATTCTTTTGCTCTTGTGTGTTGGGTTTGTATGTGAGAGTTTCTCTGGGGTATAAGTAGGATTTGCACATTTCCTATTTTGCTGAAGCAGGCATTGTCCTTCTATATGATCATGACAAATTATGTTATTTAATTAAGTCCAAACAACTAAAATGCCATTTTGACACCCATCTCTCTATATTTGTTGTCAGACTTCCCAATTGTATCGAAGTCAGCAACAGAAGATGACCTTGTTCCGTCTTATTGTCAGTGGGGCCACGAAGACTCCTTTAGTTCCCACAGACTTACGGAATTTTTTTGTGGGGAACTCTATTTTCTTACTGATCTATTCCATGATAGTACTGTATTTGCTTTAATTACTGTATCTTTTAATTCTTGGACGCTCTCTGTGTTCTTATTTTCAGAATTGCTTTGCTGGCCTTGTATATTCACAATTTTGTTGGAATTTTGCTGGGATTTGGAATGTTGGAGTGGTGTTGCATGGGTTTTGTAGGTTTATTTGAAGTTAATGTCCATCCATTAATTAACAAACTTTGCAGTTCGTAAGTTCTATTTCTCTCAATGGAGGGTTAAGAGTTACTTTGTGTTTCTTGGAGTGATTTCTTAAATCACTTAATCTCAATCTATCTAGCTCCAGAATATGTATATTCAAAGCTATAAGTTTACTTCAAAAAGCAGTTTCAATATGTAAGGCTGCTTTATGTGTTGATTTCTTAGTCATTTAGTTCTAAACCTACTGATTTTTACTGCAAGTTCCACATCAATCTATGAAGTATTTAGAGCAAAGCCACTTATTTTTCAAATATTTTGGCATTTTTTGCCTCTCTTACTGTTTATTTATAATTTCATTATACTGAATCCAACAAATGTGCTCTCTGGATTACTTTGAATTTTTCAAATTTTCCATTCGGTAGTTGTATTTTAGAAAAGTATTTGTATTTTTTGAGACACTATCACAAATTTTTAGAATTTTGATTATAAAATACACTTTTGTATGGTTTTTTTTTCTATGCTTTGTTATTTTTGAACTTTCTCTAATCTATGGTGCTATATTTTTTATTAAATTTGGGAATTTCCATCCATTATGTATATATATATATATATATAATGTATACAGATGATAGATAAATAGGTGATAGACAGATAGATGATATAGATATGGATGATACACATATCTCC
Source organism: Manis pentadactyla (assembly GCF_030020395.1). NCBI lineage: Eukaryota > Metazoa > Chordata > Mammalia > Pholidota > Manidae > Manis > Manis pentadactyla. Next base: position 1,036,732 of record NC_080026.1, read on the forward strand.
CACTGCGCTCTGTTTCAGGGACTCCAGTTATATACATGCTAGTGTCTTAGTTCAGGATTCTATAAAAATACACGGCAGACTGGGTGGGTTAAAAAACCAGCATTGATTTCTCCCAGTTTCGGAGTCTGGAAAGCTGCAGATGGAGGTGCTGGCAGACCCGGGGTCTGTGGAGTCGCCTCCCGGGCTGCACACAGCGGTCCCTGCTGCATGTCCTCCTGTGGTGGGTGGAGAGCCCTGTGGTCTCCATCCCCTTGACGGGCACTGACCCCGTTCGTGAGGGCTGTGCCGTCGTGACCAGTCACTGCCCGACGACCGTGCCTCCGAGAGCCGCCCCACCGGGGAGGCGGTCTTCACCGCAGGAGCCCTGGAAGGACGCGGCCCCTCAGCCCCCGAAAGTGGGATCCGGGCAGCCACCCAGCGGCGTCCCCGGGGTCAGGAATGCTGTCCTTTCTTATTCAGTCTTTGCCTCCCTCTGGCCTTCGTTTGGACAGTTTGCATTGATACTGTGAGGTTACATGTGGGGATACAAACACAGGAGGAAGCTCAGAGTTGACTGTGTTGTGCCGTTCATTTCTCTTCTCTCTGTGTTCCACTTCCTTTATGACACTGAACATATGGGTCATTTCCATAATGCTGTGGCAGCCCTTTTCTGATAGTTTTATCGCCTCTGTGATTTCCAAGTCAGTTTCTATTGATCAGTTTCTTTCCTGGATTTAAGTGACATCATTCGATTCTTTATTCTGGATCTTTTGGGTTAGATTTGGAATGAAAATTTCGTATTTTTTGAATCCTGTAACGTTTTGTATTCCTCTGCAGAGTGAAAGAAGGTTGAATTTTTTCTAGCAGGTCATCTGGTTGCTTCTGGGTTTGTTTAAGCCTGTTAAGGATTGTTTTTAAGCCTGTTGAGGGCAGAACTGTAGTCCAGGACTAACTCAGACTCTGCTGTAGGGCAGGACCGCGGCCCAGGTATGGCCTCCGTGCCCTGTGGCTGCAGGCGGCTCAGGCAGTTCTGGCCCGTGGGACCTTGGGGCATCGTTCATCTCACCACTCCACGTAACCACGCTTTCCTTGGAAACGCTGTTTGGTCTCACAGGATTTCATAGGTGCATTGCAGGCCATTTACAGGCAGAGACCCCCGGGCCCCTGTGAGGATTTCGGGAGCTCTGTTTAGCGGCCCTGTTTGCCTCTCAGAACAATTTCCAGTCATTGTGGCTTCTGAAAATTCCCAGCCCTGCTTGCTCAGCTCAGTGAGATTTCCAAACACTGTTTGAACCCCTCTGTTTTGTGCTGCTGCATGGATATCCCCTCCAGCAGAAGGTCTAGGCATCGTCCTGTGCACCCCATTTGCTGCCCTGTGCTTGTGAATGACAGTCCTGGGTGGCCCGCGGCACAATGTCTGAAAATGGCTGTTTTCTCTATTTTCTCCAGTAGTTGAGTGGCATAGTGCCAGGGTGATCTTAGAGCATCTTCTTTCTTCATGGCTGAAAAGCAAAGACCCTCCCAGTGACTTCCTTCCCTCTGTGATCACGGCCATGTACCCCGTTCAGTAGTATTTTAAAATATTGTACTTTTGGGTCTGTGTCCAGAGCGTGGCTCTGGAGCAACGTGCTGTGTTCCCTCGCCCACCTGCACCAGAGGCCCCCCATTTTGCACTTTGGTTTTCTTCCTGTAAAGTATCTTAAAATGTTTACTTGAATAACACTATTAGAACTTATATGTTTTGTGTGATAGGACTTTCCTAGCCATGCATTATAAAGAACAGAAATCCAACTGAAACCATATCAAGGGGAGAAAATGAAACCAATGTTTATGTTAAGTATTTGAGTTTTTGGTTTTAATTAACGCTTGTTCCAGGGACCCTAAGAACTATTTTTCTGTTTCTCTCACTCTGTGTGTCTCTCTCCTTCCCATTTTATTGTTTCGTCTTGATTCTGCTTCGCTGCTTCCTCCGTACTGGCCTTTCTCTCCTCTGCACGGGCACCTCCGGTCAGATAGCAGGCTCAGCATAGACTATCCCCTCCACACAGCAGTCCATCGGAAGTCATTTAATTTCATTTGCTCACTTCCTGCAGCCACCCCAGGAAAACCAGGGTGCACATTCTTCAAGGCTCCATCTATAAGGCCTTATCTAATCATCCAGCCTTAAAATCATCTCCATTTCTTTTTCCTCTGAAATTTGTCAAGTGTCCACCCCATTCCTTTGAGCCCTATGCGTGTTAGTAATCTTTTTTGTGTACTTACCTACTAGATTACAGACTTCTTTATTTTGGACAGATATTCTGTTTTATATATGGAGTGTGAATATTTGGAATAGGAAGGTAAATAACTCTGGGTATGAATTTATCTAAGACATTCCTTGGCCGCTTTGCTTAATCTCTGGGACCAGGTGTCTGTGCTGGTCATATGATGGTGATGATGTTGTCTTTATTGAGTGGAATACCCTCGATCGCATTACAGGGGCATTTTCTTACAGTAAAACCTCGTCAATCCCCTCTGGCGGCCACCACTAGGCCCCACACCCAGCCAGAGGCGGACAAATACTTGCTAATCGGTTGATTGATGCAGAAGAGGCAAGACTCATACTCTGTAGATTTGACTTCAACATACTTTCGATGTGACACCACTAGATGGGAAATGAAAACACATGGGAAAAACAGATTATACTCTAGTATGACTTTTCCCAATGGACAGAAAATGGGGACTATGGCTTTTTAGCAGGAAAATGGGGATTATGACTTTTTAGCAGGACTGTGGTGATGATATCACTTAGTTTTTCTTCTTATCAAAGAATATCTGGCCATAATGTTTTTATAAACTTTATTACTAGACAGTTGCTGGGTCTATCAACAAAATCACTTTATAAAACAGAACAGTTGCTGGGTGTGACTTTTAATCATCTCTCCTTTAACTGGAACTGAGAGGGAGAATGCGTTATACTTCCCCAACATCATCGCGGCAGGATGTGACCTGCTCATGATAGCCACCACTATTAAGGCACTTTACTTACACAAACCTCCAAATGACATGGTAAGGATTTTTAGTAATTCTATTATCCAGCTGAGGAAGTTAAGACTCAGAATGTAGGGAATTCATAGAAGAGTGCTGCAGGATCAGAGCCCAGATGTTTCTGACTCTGAAAATGCACACCAGTATAATGCTGCCTTTGGCCTCAAGAAAACAGCTTGGCCTCAAGAAAGACCCTTCACACCAGCTACTCTGAAACGGCTTTGATGGGCTGTCTATAAAATAACCTCTTGTGCTTTAAAATAGAGAACATTTCATGCCAAGAAGACATTTGGCTCATGTTGCTCCTCCCCAAGCTCGGCTGCTGTTAAACTTGCCTGCAATCCCTGACTCGATTTTCCACCCCACAGTCCTTTCCTCGGGGATGGCAGGGCTGCCACAGATGGGCTGAATGAGGCAGCAGGGGAAAGTGAGCTTGACAGAAACCAGGGTCCTGCGTTCGTAGTAATTTAACACACAGGGTGTGGCAAAGCAGGGGGAAGGCCAAGTACAGGACCAGTGTTCAGAAGATACTATCTCATCACATAGATTATCTCTATGATGTCAGCCATTTTTAACATAAAGCATCTCTCACTAAGTTTACCTCCATTCCGTTCAGAAATCAAACCATGGGCAGGTTTTATTCTGAGGGCAGAAACAAACAGTGAAGGAAAAATTTATTATATTTCTTATTTATATATGACCAAATTTTTAGCAAACTCTGATGATATAACTCATTCTTTGTTTACCACATTATACAGAAATGATTTATTTACCTCTGCTTTTTCATTCGCCACAGATTAAGAAACTCAACATAGAAATGTTGTTTTATGTAAACTGAAGCTCCAATCTCAAATATTGGCCGAAAACCATCACTTAATATGTTTGTTGGGATGAGCTTGATTATATGTGTGGATATTTATCCATCCTTATTAAATACATTTTTATTGACTAGTTCCAAAACATTAATTCATTTAAGATGATTTGTTTGCAACAATTCCAAGTAGTGACAGGTTTCTCTTCATTGGCCTTATTATACACACAGAAATAGCTTAAATGGAATACTAAATGGATAAAGTACTCAGGCTCCAGTCTTATAAAAACTACGCCAACTTGCTTTATTTTGTTTAATCCAGATACTCTTATTATTCTATTAGACAGACAGTGCATAAAAAGAGATCTTTCTAACTGAATTTATGACGTATTTTCACAATAAAAATTTTATGAAATGGGTAAATATTTATATAATGTGATTTTCTAACTGAATTTTTGCTCATCAGTGTCTAAAATCCAATCAAATAGACATAAATGAAAATAAAAAACAAATGCTTGGGTTTCTATGGCACCAAGACAAGTAGTGATTTAGACATGTTGATCAACCATATGATTCAATCAGTGAAAGATGCCAAATCAGCTTATCCGTAATATATTGACTGTTGATTGGTTGTGGTTCTTTTAAATGGAAACCTCATATGGAAGTCACCGGGTGCTCATCTAAAGCTCAGGAGGCAGTTGGGAAAACATCAAAAAGCTAGCCTGGTGGGGGGTCCCTTAAGCTGCAGTCCCCCAGCCTGTGGTCTCATAAATGCAAAGTGCAAGCTCACAATTCCTCTAAATGTGTAGAGGAAGGATTGACTTTTGCTTCTGTATTATTTTTGGGGTCATTATAAATCCCCACATGTGAATAGAGATGGAATTTTATTTCTTCAACACATAAGGATTCATCTTTGTGTATTCCTGTAGTCAGTTTTCAGGAGCCCATTTTTCTTCCATTTTATGGCTTGTATGCCCTGTGGTCTTACAGTCTTGGAGTCCTCTGCTTTCTGGGTGGCTTTGGGAATAATTAGTAGAGAAATTACAGCCATTTCTAACCAATTGAGTCCAGAAGTGACACACGTCACTTACCCCACATTTCACAGACTGGAACTCAGGCATATACCTGCACCGACTATTACAAAAACTGGAAAATGTAGTCTGGTTTTATGAACAATAAATATATTCATGAGGGAAAATATAGCCATTCTCTATCAAACTATTAATTGCATTTTCATTCTAGAGGCATTTGTAAAAGAAAAGGAGGAATTTTTTTAAAAAGAAATGAAAGTGAGAAAAGCAAAAAAGGAAAAATTCCAAGAGGAAAGAACCAGTCGAGAAAAATCAGTTAAAGACAGAGGAGAAATAGAGGGGCCTGTGGGATAGCCGTGCATTGGCACTATTCAATTTTCAATCCCTCTTTATAATTTTGCTTTTCCTCAGGCTTTTCAACATTTCCTCTCCTATTTGTGAATTTTCTCACTCAATCCCCCTTAATTTCCTCCCCTTGAGCCCTGTGTGCTTTGTGTTTTCCTATTTTTACTGTCTCACCCCCTGCTAATCTCACTGCCTCTTACCCTGCCCACTAACAGAGCTTGCACACACCCTCAGGGGTCTTCAGTCCAGCCCAACAGCTCTCTCAGCTACAATTCCAAGGCCAGTACAAGGACAAGCTGCCCTTGAGGACAGCCTGCCCAAAAAGTGCCCCGTGTGCACTGCCAGCCATTCAGGGCAACGGGCTGTGCCTGAAACACTCACTCCTGTTGGGCTCAATTGTTTAGATAATCAGAGATAATCTAGAACATTAATTCTATTTTCTAGATGATAAAATTGAAAGGTAGAGTAGTTACTTGCTCATGGTCACATAATATGTAGCAAACCTTTAATATTATTAGTACTTTTCCCACTTTTGTGTTCTATAATTTTACTTGGTGTGTCAGAGGCAAATGCATATTCACAATAAATCTTTGTTTGGTATCTATAATAGGTTGGTGAAAAAAATCCTTACTCTAATGACAGATAGTCATTTTTTCCTCTCAAATAGACTCTCCTGTATAGTATCTTAAGAAAGTAAGGTGCAGAGATCACAGTTTTTTTATTTAATCTTTCCTTCACTCAGGTGCTTATTTGCTGTGAACTTTTAGCTGTTTCCCAGAATCCTGACAAAGGTGGTTCTGTCCATTTCGCTTGTTTTTGGTTTATGTTCTGTGGAAGGATGGGCATTGGAAACTATCTTCAGCATTATTTTCCTGATATCACTCCCTCTAAATTATGTTTAAAACATTCCTTTTTAAAAATTTCCTTCTCTGGAGAAAGTGGTCTGGGGTCTCAAAATAGGCAGTAGGGCTTTACTCTCTCTGCCTTACCATTTTATGAGCATAAACATATAGGTATAAACATACAGATATGAATTTTAAGGATACTTTATATCAAAAGCAGGAGCCACCAAATTCTAATCAAGCAAATCACTGTGATGGTTTTTAATGCTCACTGCATCTGTTTATTTTCATAGCAGAAGCAGTTTGCTTTTGGTGAGAACAGATGCATGTGTTATTATTTGCACTGAAATACCCAAACATTGGAGTAAAGCAGCAATTTACAATTTCTGCCTGAGACTTCTCTTAAGTACACAATTAGTGAACAATGAAGAACTCATTACCTCTTATATCTTTACAGTCAAGAAAACAAACAATTAAAATTAGTGGTGTGAAAACATGTGCAGATAAACTTACATACACATAAACACATCACACAGATTGCATTTCCTGAAACTGGAAAACATCTGCTCTCTTATTAGAGACTCTCCTGTAGATGAAAAATTTACCTAGAAGTTTGTTTCATCTCAGTGCCCTTTAACTTTTTGCTCTTTGCTTCAATTATTTATGTAATCACTTGTTTTTGACAAAAACAAGAAGGGCAAAACAATAAAAGTAACATGGAACATGAGAAGAAAACCACCTTTTTTCATGATCTGGTAAATCTTTGCCAGATGGATCTCTTTTTTTAGTTATCATCTTCTTGTAAGTAAAGGACCTTCCTCATTAACAATTCCTCCAAATGAGATGTTTATTTTTCAATAGCTTTGTTCATTTTTTGTGCAAATGGCAGGTGCTCATGTTCATAATACTTCTACAAGTCATTTGTTTTACCTGAAGTATATGGACTCCATGAACAAGTGGACCATTTAGTGCTTTATACTGATCCTATTACCCTTTTGTTTATCAATAACATGCTCTCCTAGGAGACAGTTATGCTTTTCCTCTCCTCCCCCAAAATCACTTTAGGTGATGATCTGCCTTCCTCCATGGAGACACTGTGAGCCATCAGGAGAGAACACCCGGTTCATCCATCCTACACTTGCCAACAATGTACATTCTACCTTTGTTCTCATTGCTATGATCTCTTCCTGAGCCAAACCCTTTTTTCTGTACAGCCCAGACCTTCCTTAAAACTCTAGGCTCATACACACAACTGGCTAGTCATCATCTCCATTTGAAAGTAAAGCTGGTATCTCAAAAATAATTTTAAAGTAAATTTATTGGATTAATACATAAAGTAGTTGAGAGTACATAAAGCAAGACTGTATGGTTCAATGAATTTCTAGAAAGACAACACAGTTTATCAGTATCACAGAAGCCCCTCTTGTCTTTTTCAATAAATATCAAATTTCAAATTACCAATATCCGAATTTCTAATTCTATGGGCTATATTTTACACTTTATGTAAATGGAATCATACATCGTATATGCTTTTGCTTTGCTTTCACTTTAAAATCATTTGTGAGATACCTCCATGAGGTTGCAAATAATCACATTGTATAATGCTTTTATTGTGTAAATGTAAGTTTTTGCTGATCATTATTTAGTCTGTTTTTAGTTTTCAGGATTTTAATAGTGCTTCTGTGAAATTTCTTACACATTTCTTTTGGTGAACCTTATTCACACCTCTATTTGGCGTATATCTCAGAGTGGAATTCCTGGCTATGTGTGTATTTTGCTTCACTAGACACAGCTGGACAGTTTTCCAATGTGACACCAATTTATATTCTCATGACCAATTTATGTGTTATCTCAAATATAACATATCCAAACCAAACTCCTTTTTGCATCCCACAAACAAGTGCTTCAGACCAATCCTATCTGAATAAGTGGCAAATTTACTTTTCTGTTTGATCATTCAGGCCAAAAAACAATTTCGACAGCATCCTTATTTTTCTCTCAGCTGTATCTCCAATCCATCAGTAAATCCTGAAGCTTCTCTTTAGAAAACATATGTATGTACATATAAGTGGTAAAATGTAAACACGTATAAAGGGCATATAAAATATTTGCTTACATATTGCCATTCCATCCTCAGAGCTGATTCTCCACTGAGCAGCTGAGATAATTGTAAATCATAAGCCATGTCTTGTTCTCATTGGTACCGCAACTCACGCTTAGTAAAAGAGTCATTACGGTCTGTATGCGTGTCGTCACCTCACCCTCTGTTCCTATCTCATCTCATCTGGCCGGGCCACCCCAGCCACCAGCCACGCTGGCCTCCTGGCCGTTGCTCTGGCGGACCAAGCATGCGCTTATCTCTGGCTCTTCCCCTGCTCTATGTCCACCCAGGTGTGCTTCCCCAGGTAGTCGGTATCTTCTCAAATGCCACCTCATTAAGAAGTAATCAATACCACCCCAGCGCCCCCTCAGCCTCTCTTCTCCTTTACTTTCATTTGCCCATGTGGTAACTATTTGTAAGTACCAACACTGGGAAACGTGTACGGTGAGACTATGACTTCGCTGTGTTCAGTCTGTTTCCCAACTACCTAGAACAGTGCCCAGGGTAGAGCAGGTGTTGACATTGAGTGTGTTTGTGAATCAGTAAGTGGATTTGTCTTCAGACATCTCCATCAGTAAGTAATTTTTTAACTAGAGTGATAACCCAAAGATACTTTAAGAATTGAAAACTATTTAAGAGATCATTTAGTTCAAATTTTGTTCAAACTGCAAATCACAAGGGAGATACTCAAAGATGTTAAGCAATATACATACATTAATTGATGTAGAATAACTAAAAGATTTCCTACAGGACGAACATTTATATTTCTAGGAAGTTAATTATATGTATGAACCAATCGCAAATTAAATAGCATGCATTTCTGAGTATTTATATAAACTATCATGAGCATGACTCAATATACTAAAATATTCCTTGGTTATACACATTGCCCTTAGAATGATTGCTCTAAACTTTGATAACACTGTGGATTCTGAGAGTTCTTTGTGTGGATCAATAATGCTGATAGGTGATCAGATTCCTGAAATAACATGAATGTGGCAGTTACATAAACTTAAAGTTGCTTTATGTGACCCACATTAGCACACTTGAGAAAATATTCAGCTTAATTGTGGTGTCAGTTAGAAAAATTAATAGAGATTAAAATGGTGTTTCTGCAGGGTGGTTGTTAATAATATTCATGCTTAATGCTATTCAATACAAATTGAAATGACTGGTTTAAGAAAAGCAAGAAGACCTTTTCCCCCAGATTCCTTCCTCACTGATTTTCTAATGAAGAATATTGAACATCTAACAACGAGCTTCTTCCTCTGTTTTCAAACACGCAGGTTGAGTGTCCTGATTTAGGGGCTGGCCAGTGCCGGCTCCTGGGGGGCAGACTGACTCTAAGTGGTTGTCCATGTGCGTCCTTTGATTAATATGGACATTTGTTTTACTGTACATAGGTTTATGATCATTATTGCCTAGGATATTTTTCTATAACTTGGGTTTTGTAGCTTTTATTTATTCAGAATTCTTATGGCATGTTTATGACTAACGATGGTGTCCTATGCTGGGAAGCTATATAGGCTCATCGTGGGGTTGAAAAAGGAAAACAGAAAATACTTCCTCTCAAAAATTATTTTAATGTGGAAACAATACATTGCATAAAACAAAGGAAAGACGAAAGAATAAGACTAAAAATAATGATTTGAAGTAATAAGAATATATATACGTGTTGGTCTCTGGCCCTGATGTGTGATGCAGGGCTCCTGGAACCCTGGTAAATCACTGAGCAATCAGAACACTAAGAGCATCTTTTGTTCCACTGAGTCAACTCTGGGTGAGCTTCTGCATGGCTCCGGGATGAGGGCTGGTCACCAGAAAGTTGAAGTATGATCAGAAGCTTGGCATTTTCAGCTCCATCCTTCCTGCTCCAGAGAGGGGACAGGGGCTAGAAAGGAATTAATAATGAGAAATTATTTCCTACATGAAGAAGCCTCCATAAAAATCGCAATGGGGTTTGGGAGCTTTCAGATGGGTGAACACATGTGCATTCCAGGAAGGTGATGCACCCCAATTCCACTCCATCCAGACAGAAGCTCCTGCTCTCAGGACCCTCCCAGACCTCACCTTGTGTCTCTCTTCATCTGGCTGGTCATCTGTGCCTTTTATCAGATCCTTTAATAAACTGGTAAATGTGTTTCCCTGAGTTTTGAGCTGTTTTAGCAAAAATCAGATCCAAGGGGGAGGAGGTTGTGGGAACGTCCCATTTGCAGCCAAGTCAGACCGCAGTTGTGACTAACCCGGTGACCTGTCACTCACTATTGCATCAGAATTAGAAAGGTGTCTTAAGGGACTAAGCCCTCACTTGTGGGATCTGATGCTGTCTTTAGGTAGATAGTGTCAGAATCGAGCCAAATTGCAGGAAACCCAGCCAGTGTCACAGGATTTCCTGGTGTGGGAAAATCCCCAATGTATTTGGCAACAACGAAGTGCTAGAAGTGACATGTTCTATGTGAAAGTAAAGGAGAAAGACCCAGGAAGAGAACTTTAGGTTTTCCCGATACGATACATCAGAATGTGATGATGTTAAATGCAATTCGGGGCTCGATTCATTTAGAGAAGTTGGACCGAAGCGTGATCTCTGGTTGTAAGAAAAGACTGTTGGTGAGAAGGGTAGGGTGTCATGGAGATCAGATCGGGACATCAGGGGGCGCCGAAGCCCAGCCCTTCTCCCCCACCCGCAGGCAGCGTGACGAAGGCAAGGCCACTGCGCGTGCGTGGAGCCGACCCGAGCCCAGCGTCGCCGTCAGATCGGAGCAAAGTTCTTCGTCCGCGTCTGAGGACGATGATTCTTATTCTGCGCTTGGGTTCAACAGGTAACCCATTAAAGCTCTGGTGACCTGCTTTGCATTACATAAATACCAGCTTTCTGTTTTTCTTCTACAGAAGTTCTTAGAAACAAGTCTTGGTGGAATGTTTCTGAGTTGTTTTTTATTTGCGGTTCTCGGGGATTTGTTGTACGAAAATCAGATATGAAGGAGGCGCAGCCTTAGTACGTTATTCCTCGTCTCTCTGACATTTCACAGAATATTGAAGGACATGGGAGTGAAACTTAATGAATTTACATATTAAAGTTACTTTGGACTCTGAAGATGAAAGATCTGATTGAAATTCCAGGTGCAGCTAACCAGCGGGATAGAAACAGATCTGAATTCATCCGCCAACTCCAGTATTTTAAAACACCTGAGATCCATTGAACCACCAAAAGCATTTGCAAATGTATTTTCACTTACTTTTTTTGACTCAAAGGTAATTTGAAGAAAAAAGAAATTGACTAAGTAGAGAGGGGTTTGAGATGGCTGCAGGAGGACCCTGAGCTCACCTCCATCCATGGACACACCGAATATGCAGCTACTTATGGATCATTTTCCTCTGAAGGGTAGATGAATTGCTTTCCACCACACGAGATAAAAGGACCGCATCAAGATGAGTAGGAGAGGCAGGTTCACAGTTTTGCAAAAAATCCCAATTCCCCCAGCACAGTGACACATGCGGGAGGGATCTTACCAAACAAGTACTTCTCCCAGAAGGAGTTGGTGCCCCACGTGGAGCGCCCTGCCCCAGGCAGCCTGGAGACAAGCCTCCAGAGTATCTTGTTTAGAACACCTATGGGGTTGATGTCTGTGGTCTACAGGCCCTACAGGGAACACATTCCCTTTCTGGAGGGCTCACATTTGGTTTCACTCACCCTAAGACTGTGAAAACTGAGCAGCTTGCAAAGTGCTTAGACAATGTGAGGGAGACTGATTTGCTGATCTGGGGACATCAGCTGGAGGCGTAGGGGACATATGAGGCTCTACTTTGTGAGGGAAGCGCCAAGCAACACCACTGGCGCATTCTCCATGCAGGCAGACGGCGTGGGGCGAGCAGGCATGGCACCCTCCTGCAGCCCTTCTGGGAGGGATGGTGGTGAGCTGTCATGGCACTTAGGCCAGAGACCACAGTGGTCTCAGTGCTTCCTGTGCTCCCTGGCTGAGCTGGGTGTGCGTGAACGGTGGCAGGGCTGCTCCGCTCACGGTTTGAAGTCTGCAGTGGGGGTGGTAGTGACACTGTCACAGGATTCTCCTACACTCAGCCTAGAGCTGGCAGGCATGTGCAGAAGGATTCTCTCCTGCTGCTTGCTGGAGCCCATGGGCACGCGCAGCCAAGGCATTCTCTTGGTGCCTTCCTGAAGCCAGCAAGCATGGTCCTCACTGCATACATTCTCCTGCTGTCTTGCTAAAGATGAGGTGCATGCAGTCCATCAGGGACACCCACTGTCACCTGGTCCTGGGGTTCCAGTGACCCACTGAGCCATGACACCCAGAAGGACAGCTGTGGGTGGGCCACCACCCCAAGAGAGCAAGTGAAACACAGTCATATTTACTTAGCCTAAATCTTCATCCTGTGGGATAGCCTTCAAATTTCCCACAATTGGAGAGGCCAAGAACAGGCTCCCAGGGACTGTCATCAGGAGACACCATCCTTACACACCCGCTGGCTTCACTGAAGACCCATGAAGCTTCCCGGATGGGCAGGAGCTCATACATTCATCTGGAGCCCTGATTTTTGCAGTTGTCTTTCAGGGCACATTCCCAGATGTCCCAGCCTAGAGGCCAGCAGGGATTATGAATATAAACTCACAGGACTCTGTGTATGTTTTCATACTTTAGGAGTTGCTGCCGAAGGATCTGGCTTCTAATCATCCTGAGACCCGTGCTGAATGAGAAGCTTCCCTTGGCTCACCAACAGGTCGTGGCACATCCTCAACAATGGGGTCCCACAAATAACAAATCTCTGAGTTATCATGGTTTATACAATCCTGAAGTCTTGAGAGGCAGCTGAGAGCCAGGGCAGGGTCGGATGAGAAGGAGCACCTGCTATCTGAGTTAGTTCCTGCAGACCGAGAAAGACACTGTTCCACCTGATGCATAGGAACAGACGCAGAGAGCCAAGCAGAAGGATGACACAGAGAAAAGTGGTCCAAATGAAAGAATAAGATGAAACCTGAAAAAAAAAAAGCTTGCTGATATGGAGTAAATGATTTACCTAAGAAATCGCATTAATGGTTATGAAAATGCTCAGTGAACTCAGCAGAAGAATGGATAAACACAGGGAAGACTTGAACAGAAAAAAATATAAGACAGTACCAAGCCAAAGTCACAGAGCTGAGGAAGACAGTAGCTGAACTGGAAAAAAGTGCACCAGGGTTTCAGCAGCAGCATGGATGTCATGGAAGAAAGGATCAGTGAGCTGGAAGACAGGGGAAGGGAGCTCACCCAGACAGAGCAGCACAAGGGGAAAATAAGTTTCAGAAATGAAGATAATTTAACGGACCTCAGGCACAACATCCAGTGTATAATATGCATTGTGGGTGTCCCAGAGGAGAGAGAGAGAAAAAAAGAGGGGGACATAAAATTTATTTAAACTATAATGGTGAAAACTTCTCTAACCTAGTGGAGAGAAAGACTTATTTGTTACAACATTTACTACCATTTGAAGTTTTGACATGTGCTTGCATTAGTTTGACTTTAAAAAATAAATGAACATCAATAAAATGAAGATTAGTATTCACAGCTTAAAGCTCTGTCCAATTAATATACTGAATGCACCCTAAGTGACTAAACTGCTAAAATTTTCATGAGATTAAACATGAGAAAAATCTAGGCATGTGACCACCTTCCTCTTCACATTTCCTGATTAAAAGATCCAATTCCGTGAGAGAGAAACCTCTCCACCACTGCCAGAAAGAGAAGCTTCTCCAGGGTATTTATCAGGAAGTGTCAGATGGCACTGGAGAAAGGGGGCTGGGGCTCCCTTGTCTAACAGCCACTGTTCCCCAAGCATGTGGGGACTGGCTGGGGGTTCTTCCCAGCCCTGTCTCCATACAATCTTCCTTTTCTCCTTTCCATTACCATTTTCTAAGTTAGATTTGAGTGTCAGAAAGAAGAAATTCTAAGATTTTTGACTTCATGAGATTTTATTTATGTCCTTGACCTTAAATATAGAAATTTAGATTCAAAATGTAATCGAACCATTAGCAGAAGAGGCACAGGGTTCATTTCTTTAATATAAATAAGGGAGTGACGGGAGACATAATTAACAAATCCAGAAGGCAAAAAGTACAGGAAGTCAAAATAAACAGAGAAGGTAAAAAAGGACAGGAACATAATACAGGTGTAACTTTTTCATTTCTTAGGGGAGAGAGAGAGAGAGAGAGATGATCGTATAAAAATCTAACTTGACCTCCTTTGTGAATGCAGATATAAAATTCTGAAATCAAATATTATCAAATCTAATCTGTCATGTCATAATCAATTATACACCATATGAGAATGCAATTTCCTTCTGTTAAACATGAAATTTATTAATTTAGCCTAAAATGTTAATATATTAAAGAAGATAAAATGCTGGATCAGTTTCCCAACAGGGACCCCGGCTGCAGGCCGACAGAAACCACTCTATACCTTTGAACCAGTGGCGTTTGTCTCTACGTGGCTAATGCCAGTAACATCCTCCAGTAACTGGAACAACCAAAAATCCTGGCCCTCCCTTTTCACACCATGTTCACATGCTTTCTCTGTCTCTGATTGAACATGATATTAAAATTCATAAACAGATTCAACTAAAAAGAGGAATTTACAATATGATGAAGGTACCATTTTAAGTTAGTAGGAAAAGGCTGTGTTACTGAGCTGTTTAAAAATATTTAGGTCAGTATCTTGAAAAAGCAAAATTTGTATTGCTATTATGTAATTTTCATCAAAATAAATTAGCAGTACAATATATTTAAAATTATTAAATAATGTTCCAAATCTACTAGGCTAAAATTTGAAGTGGAAATACACATACATGCACGCGCAAGTTCAGGGTGTTAGAGAAGTTTATTAGGATTGAAGCCACAGAGGCAAGAAAGATGGACAGGTGTGGTTGCCTGCCTTCATGGTGAACAGACAACAAACTGGAGACCAAAATGGGAAACACATGATTAATAGATAATTGATTCAGAGATGACTGCAAAGGAAAACATCTCTAATGTTTAGAGCTATTTATAAATCAACAAAGAAAACAATAGTAAAAATGGGCTGAGAATATTAATGGACTAATCACAAAAGAAGTGAATGTATAAAAAAGACATATATGAAAATACATTCATTCTCCAGGCAAAGAAATGCAAGTAAATGCTGTGATGCCATTGTTTGTCTGCCAGAGAAGATAGGTGATAATAGATGGTAGATAGATAGATAGGTAGATAGGTAGATGATAGGTAAGTAACTTGTAATAACTGGGGTTCATGAAAGTAATGAGAAAAAGCTTTCATGTGCTTCTTTTTTTATTAAGGGTTGAATGTATGCTTCTGTTCATAAATTTTCTAAGAAAATACTAAGATAAAGAGAGAAGTTATATACATAAGGTTGCTTACTGAAACACTATTTTACAAAGAAATCAAAAGGGATCCAATTCTGTTTCTTGTGTACTTATACACACACACGTGCACACACACATCTAATCAATATCTATATGAAAATGTTATGCCATTATTAAGGTGATAGCTGGGTATCTTTATTTATTGATACTATAAAATGCCCATGACATACTATTATGAGCAAAAGGTGCTTACAAAACACTATGCATATAATTACATCCAATTTTTCATAAAAATGTGAGTATAGAAACAATTTTGAAACAACAACACATAACCCATATTAATGCTTAGTATCTCTGGGTTTTGATAATATGGGTGTTTTTTATTTTCTTTTTTAATAACATTCTATATTTTATGTCTTTGAGATGAAATATATTACTTTTATAATTATTAAACAGTAAATTATCAATAATTATAATTGTTTTTCTAATTAGGGAAAACAAGCTATTTCCCTAAGCCTCTGCAATTGTGTGATGTGCTTCTCATGAAGATGTTTTTCATTTATATTATGAGTCATAGTTTTCTTTTTCTGTGCAGGCTGACATGAAGCTCAGAGGCAATTGTCATTTTCAATTATAAAAGATAATTTTAGTCCTGTTTTGTTTCCTTCTCTTTTTTTAATTTGACATCTTTAAAAGTTATATATTGTATCTTTTTGACATCTGACATTAATCCAATCACCTTATGTCTTATATATTTTATTATGTCACTTCAAATTCTATTGGAAAGGAGTCAGACTGTAGGACATGATAAACAGTGTAACAGGAGGTGGTGTACATCTTGCATTGTTCCATATGTATCATTTTATGACTGGGTTTTACAATCTTTGTATCTGTCCCCACCCAAAATGAGACATAGAGTCATGTCAGCCAGAAAACTAAGAGAGAGAAATTTGTTGCTTGATACAAGTTTGAGTCCACAAGCAGCGCATCAGGGCTTCAGAGATGAGGGTCCCAAATAGTGAAATGGTCTGAGGGAAATAAAGAACCTGATAGTCCACGAGTGAAGATCCTCAGCACCCCAAACGGTGCTATTCTTTGCCTCTCTCTCTGTCCTAGTGCCCCTCTTAGCCCTTTCTGATGACAGATATTGCCCTTTCGTAACCTTTCTGTACATCTTAGGACATTTTATTATGTTAAAGTACTTTCACTCAGTTTTTTAAGTTAACTAATTAATAATTAAAATTTTTAATTAACTGAACTCGAAATCCCTAAGAGATTCTTATATCCATGTTCCACATTAAGGAGGCAGGTTCAGGCAGAAGAGACTTGCCCAAGACCAACCGGCTGGAAAATCTGGTGTCACTTGGTTTTGATTTCAGCTTCCTTAAGATTTTAACCACAGCCCACTCGCCGTCTCTAGGGGCTCATTAGCATCATTGCCTAGGAGCTTTAAGAATTCTAGGGTTCCTAACACTGCCCAGTTCTGACTGTCTGCCCAACGCCTGAAGGTATTGTAATACAGACACCATCGGCTCATCTTGGGAGCCTAAGCTCACTGACAAAGTTCAGTGACTCCATGTAAGGCTACTCAAAAGAAAGTGTGCCTTTCAGTCTGCCTCCTGATTTTTTGTTCTTTTTTCTTAATTTTATTTTATTTTTGCGATTTGGGATTTCTTAAGATCAATTAATTCCCCAACAAACTTTCTGATGGCATTTGCAATATATTAAGGGTCATTTAAGAGATCTACTTCTTTTAAATTAAATACAATGCATGAAGACATTCTCTCCAAGAATTTACTTAGATGCACTATGAACTTTGAGGTCACAGGTACCTGGGTTTATTTCTAAAAATTTCTAGTTCTGTTATGGTGGCCAAATTCTATGTTTTCTCCAAACCTCAGTTTCTTCATCTATGAAATGGAGACAATTTCCATTGTATAGACCTAATGAGACAATATATATGAAGGACTTAATCTGGTATCTGGCACACAAAAGTGCAAACAATGGTAGTCTGAAACATAGATCCAAGTGGATTTGATAAGCGTGACAGAAATGCTTCTACTTGCATCAAGTCACACCTGCTGGACTTATTTATGACAGAGGTTGACCCTGCCATAGAGTAGTATGATGGGAGCAGTGGTGATTCTATACGTCAGGGTCCCAGGCAGAAGATGTGACCCTCTTGAAAGTGGCATTCAAAGAGAACTCAGCAAAGGGACTATTTACAAAGATGTGCACAGAGAAGGTGAAGTGCGTCTTGACTGGAAGGAACAGGGAATGTATGGTTTCCAGTATCCGTGGCAGCTGGAAGAGGCTGTGATCCTGGTGGACCACTGCAAAGCTCGTCCAGGAGGGAAGCAGGGGACCACCCCCCGTGTCCTCCGATCTGGGTGAAAGGAGATGGTGGGACGCTGGGCTGCGAAGATCCACAGACTTCTGGACACCAGTCAAGGGTGAAAATGAATCTTAGGAGTCAAATGGAGACAATATTTCACAAAGACCGAGTAAATGTTTATGTTAAAATAAGGCACCTGTTGGTGCTTGAAAGGAGGAAGAAAAGCTGCTCCACGTCCTCATCTGCACAGTATCACTGGGAAGCTCTGGAGAGAAGAGGCAAGAATTCTCAGAAGAATATAAAGCATGAAACCACATACTATGGAATAAATCCTACAAGTGAGATAGAACTGTGAGGAAAATGGGGAAAATAAGGAGAAAGTGAATGGAGAGTTAGACACAGTCAAAGGGGCAACAGAAGGGGGAGAGACGGCCACGGCCTCTTGTGGGATTGAGAAAAGGGCAGACTTGGGGTGGATTTCTGGAGTTGAAGAAAAAAGAGGTTAGAATCCCTGGCAACTTGATTTTTGGCCCTTCTCCCTCTAGAGCAGTTCCTTTCCGGTACCCTCACACCCTGTTCACTTCCTTTAGCTTCTGACCGAGGGTCTCCTCCCCAAGTGCCCAGCTCTGACTGTTGTGTTTCAAATCACCCTCCTGATGCTATACCTGCTCGGTATTTCCCATCGTCTGTGAACATCCCATGTCACTCACTTCAGAGCACGTACAGATCACAGCGTGTGGAGCCGTGGGAAAGTATTACGAATATTGTACTTGTTTTATGACTGATGTATCTTAAAGGCATGGGACTGTACCTGGCACATAGTAGGTGCTTAGTAAGCATTTTAAAGGAATAAATACATAAATGAATGACCCACAAAGACTACCTATAGAGCACCACAGCTAACAGTGGGAATTTCTCCATTCCATAGATGAAGAAACTGAGGTTTGAAGAAAACATGGAATTTGTCCACAGTTACAAAACTAGTAGTTTTTAGAAATAAATCCAGATATCTATGACCTCAGAACAGCTGTTACACCACATCTTTCCATTTTGCAAATTGATTGGCTTATTTTCCCTCTGACAAAGTCTCTGTACAGAGAAAGATCTCCACTTCCTTATACAGACATTTCTTATCGTGAACCGTGTGTCCAGATATACCAACTCTTACGCTGTTCAGGCACCTGGGACTTCGTGTAAGTCATGTAGCATCTCTACACGTCTGGGAAATCGATGTCTCTTTGTCTCTGGGGCTAAGACAGTAGGACTGGGAAAGCCACCATCATTTCCTGGTTACTTTCCCTCCACTCCGGCTCTTGCTTCCACAAGGATCACAGCCTGAAAATTAACTATGAAATCCTTTTACCGTAAATGAAGCGAATATCCGGAAAATCCTCAGAGGCCACCTGTACCTGGGAAATTTCCCTCTCAGCTTTGCAGCTCTGATGTGTGAAGACTTTGGTACAGAACCAGACCTGCAGCCAGGGGTTTAGGCACTTAACCCAACATTAAGTCCCAAACACTCTCAAATTTTCTAATTGCTAATTTCCAATCAAGGGCTGTTTTGTAAGGCTCATAATTCCTGCCTGGCTCCCACAAATGTCAGCAGACTTTTTTATTTCAACACAGAAATGCAGAACAGTCTCATTTTTGGTGTGAGCTTCATCTTTAACAGTTGCCATTTTGACTTTTTTTTTCAAAATAGATATTACCAGGAGGAAAATTTGTCCGACTCTTTTGTTAATACGCACTCCCTAGCAAATTCTGACTTTTGAAATTCATGTTGCTTTTATAATCTTCTTCATATAAAACAAGTGAAAACAAGTAAGGTTTTAAAAAATGTGAACTTTTTAAGTCAAAAGAAATTCAGATTTCTGGGCCCAATGAAAAAGATTAACAACTATATTATATATTACCTTATGACAATAGCAGTGTTGACTTTACATAAATCAGCCAAGAAATGGTGAATTTGATCAAATGGCAAGAAACAATTTCTGGTTTACATTCTGGGCACACAATTCAAAAAGGCATCTAGTAGATGAATGTATTTTGTCCTGATTTTGCAAAGGTGAAGACAAAGGTTTGAAAGCCTAGGTCAACACTAAGTAAGGTGCATGGATGTTTAGTCAGTAAGTGCCAGAGATGGCATCTGAAGCCAGGATGACTGATTACAGGTATCTGTTCTTAATCATTTCTTTGTCTAATTTCCTTGATAAAGTGTCTGAAACTTGGTGAATAAGGAGCATTGTTCTCTTGGTTAGTACATTACAAAGGAGAAGGGATGCTGAACATGCAGTTAAGATCTCCAATCAGTGAACTTTGGCATAATTGAAGGAAGATGAGCCCCGAACTGAAGGATCTAGGGCTGGGGAGGAGCCCCGCTGTCCTGGAAGAGGTGGTCACCTGACCTGTGCAGCCGGCCAGGGATGAATCTGCCCAGCGCCTGCCCATTCCTGTGCTCTCCGAGGAGGGCCCTAGGCTGCAGATGGGACTACCTGGCTCCCTCCCCACAGACCCCGGGGGATAATGTGTCATTCAGCCATCAGTTGTGAGGTGTTTATCATGCTCAATAGAAAACTAACATGAATTAAATAAAGATGGTAATGCAATGATGGGAGAAGTCAACACAGATGCGAATCTCTGTTTCTGTATTAACTGCTATGTTTTGAACATGGCTTTTCCACCTTCTGAGCTTAACTTCTCACCTGCAAAAATGAGAGACTTGGATGCGATTTTTACTTTCTCTTCCCTGCTGTTTGCTTGTGAGCTGACGTAGCTGATAATAGAAGCTTCAGATCTTAAACATGGGAAGCAGTTGAAACTGCAATGAACCTTTTTTTGCAGTATCCTGAAAGCTGAAATTGCTGCCTTTCTCCACTTCACAGTTGCCCTGTAGCTGCTTGGCTTTGCTTCCCCTTTAAAGTGAGCCTCCCTGGACACTTCAGAATGGATGACTGACTCGGTGGGTCCTTGGAGGCTTTACGAATGCAGTGGAATATAACTTCCCTGCGTGTGTGTAAGGTAACTGTTTCGATTAATAACTTAAAAAAATAGAGATGTCAAACTAGGATCAGTTAAAATGAAGAATGCACTCTAAACACTTAGGGAGAATGACCTTAATTCCAAGAATAGTAAACTTGAGAGAGAAACATCCCGTGAACTCATTTTCATTCAAATTATCCTGGGAAAGTGTTCAAATGCCCAGAAAGTTTTTATAGTCACTAACTAAATTACTATTTGTTTTTGCATTGGGGGTGCATGTTCTGCCTTCTCCCCTGATTTCCTTCTCTTCCTAGATTCTGGAACATCCCATAGCTCCAAACCCCAAAGGGGGGCATTTGGTATTGCTTCACATCAGAGGGGAGGGTTATTCCTTGGTGTGAAGGATGCCCATACGCTGTGCGGACACTCATCTGAGTGCAAAAGCCCTGATTTACTGGCACCTGCCCCAGAAATAGCTCAACGTGTTCATGTTCTAGTGACATTGTTCAGACTGCAGCATAAGGACACAGTGAGAGGTGGATGGGCCTGGAGGCGGGCAGCTCACGAGGGCCTCAGTGGTCCTCAGTGAAGACGACACGGAGCAGACAGAGCTGAAGCAGGGGCTTCAGGGGTGGAGAAAGCACCCAGCCCCAGGGCTCCTGGATGGTCAGCCTGCTGGGCCTGGACTCTGGTCACCTCAGGAGATGGGGGGTGGGAGCGCCAGGGGGAGCACGGGTTCTGTCTTGAGAAAAGAGAGCAAAGCAAAGACAAAACACCTCTGGAAGGTGGTCCGGTTAGTGGTGTGGGAAGGAGACGACCTTGATTTGGTCACATCTGGAAAGTGTGGTTGCCTGTGGGACATCCCAGGTCTTCCTACCAGAGGGTAGAGAAATGCCGCTGAAGCTCAGGATGAGTGTCTGAGCTGAGTGTTTGAAAATCGTCAGGATTCAGACAAGAATTGGAATTAGAGTTGCCTGGACGGCCCAGGGAGAATGGGTTGTATGGGGAAAAAATGCTGAGGCCAGAATCAGCCTGAGTGGGCGGAGGGGGTGAAGCCTGCCAGGGGCCTGAGAGGCAGGAAGACAAGGACCGGGCCCCGGCCCGGGGGTCACGGGAGGAACAGCTCCGGGGGCCAGGGACAGGCTGGCAGCTCCGAGGGCTCAGGAAGGGCAGGAGCATCGTGCGTCCAGCACCGGGCTCGTCTGCAGGTTCGCTGGGATGAAGGACACGGCCTCCTGCAGGGCTCGTCCAGCAGAGCTGCCCACTCCTGGTCAGGCTGGTGTTCTCTTCTTCTCCTTGCGGACGTAGCCAGATGGCCATTCAGCCTCCCGTCCAGCCGGGTGAGGTTACATGGCGGAGTTCTGCCCAAAGTAAAGCCGAGTCACAGATGAAATGAGCAAAAGCAGCATTTTCATGCGTTTGTGCCGTAAGAGCGTCCACCTGCCATCACTTCAGATCCGACAGTTCCAGCAGTGTTTGAAGGGAGGGATGCACAGGGCGCCTCGGTCACGCCAGCTGCTGCCATGAACACTGCAGACAGGGCGGCCTACCCCAGGCTCGGATCCCTCCCAGGGTGGAGGCTGTGGAGGCCAAGGGCCGGGTGCTGGCGGGGCACCTCCGGGCTGGAGGACAGCCTTGTCTCCTGGGCAGCCCGGCCGCCCCGTAGGGGCGTGTGCTGTGCCGGGAGGATAGGAGGCGGCTCTCCGGGGCAGGCCTCCCCCTAGGCCCCCGCCTGCACCCACTGCCCTCCAAGGCCCCACCTCCTAACACCGTCGCACAGGGTCGGGACCTCACCTCTGAGCGCGGGGGCCACGCACACCCCACTAAGGAGTAAGAAGAGGAGCCCGTCCGTCTCCGGTGAGCGAGCGCCCATGGGTGTGGGGCCCGGAGGCAGGACTGCCTGTTGGCTGCCCGGTGCGCCTGGGAATCCTTGCTTGGTCCAAGGTGACAGCAAGCGGTTTGGGGATTCAAAGAGGAAAAGGCTGTTCCATCTAAGAGGAATCGATGCCCTGGCCCCAGGGAGGGTCTGTGAGCTGCTGGTTTGGGGGTCCACTCCGATGGCCGTCCTTGGAGGGGATGACAGGCAGGACGGGCGGGCGCAGCTCTAACCAGAGACGGGGCGCGAGCGGAGGTGAACCGCTTCCCTGCTCGTCCCGGAGGCCCCGGGGCAGCTTGCTTCATGCCCGTCGGTTTACTCGTTGAAGGTTTTTGTTTTATCACCTTGAAACCACTGTGCCCCGCAGGTGCACTGGGTCCCTGAGCCGCACCCGAGGGACGCCCCGCTGGAGTCCTCAAGGGACAGACAAGAGTCTGTAGTGTTTGTCCTTCAAGATCAGAGGGTTACTGCTTTCATTAGATACTTTGTTATGAAATATAGTGTTTCCCCCCTGTCTTTAGTTTTCTTTACTTTTTTAAATTGCTACAGTAAGCATGTATTTTTTAACAAGAGGAAAAAGAGAATAAGTTGTTTAATGTTACTAAATCTTTCTTTCTTCATCCTTTGTCTATTAAAATGAGGACACTTCATGTGGTTTCTTGCATTCCTCTAACTAGGGTGGTGCACGATGTGTGAGCCCAGGCTCTGGACTTAAGGGGCAGGGTGAACAGGGCTCTTACAGAGCCTGGCAAATCCATCTGTGGGCAAGTCAGGGAGATTTTACCCCTCATATGATGGCAGAGATTAGATGAAACGATGCGAAGGGTGGTGTTAGATGGAAAATGCTCCCGAGGCCTGGCTGACTGGGGGCCACATTCTCCTTTCCCGGTGACTCGCCAGCTACCCAGCCTGCCAGTCGACCACCGTGGGTAGGGTCAGCCTGAGAGGACGGGTGAAGAGTTAATTGCTGTCTTTGTTTCTGCAAATCAGACTTCCATTTTCACTGTTCCTGAGTTTTGGGAACAATAATCCATTTTATTCTTACTGAAATAAATTGCATATCCTTGATAGCAGCATTTCTCCTATTCTTTGTGTGTCTTGCAACATCTGGCACATTTCCTTAAGTACATGAGTCCCTTCATACATTTGTCCAAATAATTTGAACTGAAACATATGTATAACTCAGGGACAGTTTTCAATTGCTAATAATTCTACATATATGATCTCATAACTAAATTATCAGTCTTCCTCTAGTTCAAGGATTAAATTCCAGAAATCCCATTCATCTCTCCAAAGATTTCAGTGGGTGTTGTACTGGTTATGCAATCGATCATAACAATAAATTGCACAGGTCTATAAGATGTTAGTGATCATACAGGGAGCGTCTACTATGTACTAATTAAAGTTTATAGAACATCTACTACATTAAAAATACTGTTATGAAAATGGGATATAATACTGAACAAAAATGAGCAAAGTCTTGCCCTCCACCTCAATCAGCCTAAATTTTCATGGGAGTGATATTTTCTGTTGAAGATATGATGTAGTAAACCTCTCCAGTCTTAGAGAACCATCACCGTCTGGATAAGGCATGTGAATCTCCTGAGGCTCAGAAAAGTGATATGACTGGCTCAGGGCCCCTCACCCAGGTTGAGCCCCAGTTCCATCCCAAGCATCCCCTAGTTTCAGAGTCTGCTAGCAGTCTTGTACTATATCCACTGTCTACATGCAAGGTTGACTGACAGTATACATGGGACTTTGGTAACGGGATAAATGGAATAATGCATTACGCTCTGGATTAGCTGGCGATGTCTGCTGCCAATGAGCACTCTCACCACCTTGCAACTGGTGTTTCCCTGTTTCAGAGCTTTGTGGGCTTCCTGGATGCACTGCCTTCTACACTGCAGTTCTCGCAGATCTTCCAAACACACTTCTCTGCTCACCGTACGCAGCCTTTTCCTGATGCAATGCATTCCTGCGTGAAGATGGAATCCAAATCGAAGCTCAGACTGTGTCCCTGAATTTCACACCCATGGGTTGAAATGGCAACCGGCCACCATTGCTTAGGTCTCCTATAAGATGTCGAAATTTTCTAGAAATAGACGTGCTAGCAGTGCCTCACTACTGTCACCACCACCACCATGCGCGTGTGCGCCATGAACCACTGCTCTCTCTCTGTTCTCCAGGGAATGACATCACTGTCCATCCAGTTATTGAAGACAAAAAAAGTAGTAACTTGGGCATCACTCTATATCCTACAGCCACTCCACATCCAAATCATACCAATATTTTTATGTACATATTTCTCAAATGCACCCAATGTCCCCATCCCCAGTCCTACCTCAGACTTAGCATTCTGCGGACTCTAGCCCCATGGACCCATGCCTAACTCTCAAGGGGTCTCATTTCTATTCAGAGGGTGCTGATATCACCGTGGCTCTGATGCCTGTGCTGGTCTCTGCCAACACCCCAGAGGCTGGCACGTGACTCTAACTGCAGTCAGAGTGGCTGAGGGATTGGGGCCAATTGGAACTGATAAATGGCCCGAAGATTCTGGTGCCAAGAGGTTCTTAATGAGGTGTGTTGGGGTGAGGGGATGTTCAGTTACCAAAAACATCTTAATTAATGATCTCAAAGTGGAAGGAAACAATGCATCTAGCAATTTGCTGATGACAAATGGAGGAATATTGTACATGCTAGTAAGAGTCTAACTTTTATATGCATCAGAAGATTGGAGACTGACGAAAATTAAGCTTGGGGTGGATTAATGATTGTGCATCGAGTATTGACCCCCCTATACAGAAATTTATTGTTGTTAACAACTATTTGATCAATAAATATGAGAGATGCCCTCACAAAAAAAATATATATATATAAACACACTTCCAATTGTAAAATAAATAAGTAACCAGGATGTAATGTATAGCATAAGGAATATAGTCAAAATATTGTAACAACTTGGTATGGTGATAGCTGGTACCTAGAATTATCATGTATATAAATGTTGAATCACTGTGTTGTACACCTGAAACTAATGTAATGTAATACTGTTTTCAACTACCCTTCAATAAAAAAAAAAAAAAAAAAAACACACACACACACAAAAAATATGCATAGAATATATAGTTTTATAAAAATACATTTTTCAACCAGTGTTATGCCCATTAAAGATGTATAAGAAAAAAAAAAAAAAGAACTTGTTCACCATGTAAAAAAAAAAAGAGTCTAACTTTTAAAAGGGACTTATATGATTACAAAATTTTAGGAAGTGGCGACTCTCACATTTGCAACGGAACACAGTTCTGCAAGGCGGGCTGGGGAACGCCGTCCCGGGGCCCAGAGACCCAGGTGAGGCATGTAGCAGAACCTGTATGGATTCTTTAACACTGTCTGATTTTTCAACTAACCATCACACTGTTTAAATTTTTTTTCACAACAAATAAGCATGAAAATAACAGTGGCTCAAGAAATTGAATTAAAGGTGTTAAATTCAGTGGCAGAGGGGGCACTCTGATACCGATTGCTTAATTAATGCTCCAGCATTACTACCTATAGTATCAAATATGGAGGAAACAACTAGACAAACCAAAGGCCCAGCATTCACTATGATTTTTGTCCCATCTTTTTATTGTCTTTTACATAAAGCACAACACTGAGCTTTGAGTTTCAGAGACAGCTCCTTTTCCTGGACTGCTCAAGTACGCTGTGTTTCCTGGGAATCCCAAGAGAAGCTGGGAGTGCAGTCAGTGTAATGAAACCCTGCCCCAAAGATGCCCACCTCCTGTTCCCCAGAACATCTGAGCACGTGACACAGCACAGGGGACTCACAATGTGATCAAGGTTACAGGCCACTAGATGGGGGGATTATCCTGGACAATTCAGGCGGGTCCAATAAAATCACATGAGCCCTTAAGAGCAGAGAAGTTTCTCAGGCTGCAGAACAGATGAAGCAGAGGCAGAGAAGGACCCTGCACACCGCTGCTGGGGCCACAGCTCAAGGAATCGGGCTGCCTTCCAGAAGCTGGTCACAACCCCCAGGGTACAGCCCGCAGAGAGAAGGAGGCTGAATTCTGCCCACGACTTGAATGAACCTGGAAGTGGATTGGCCCCCGTGGTATCTGGTGAGCAACACAGCTGTGCCTACACTTGATTTCATCCTGTGAGACTGCCTGGAGGAGGCAGCCAAGCCACTGTATGTGGACTTCTCATCTATGTAGCTGCCAGATAATAAACAGGTGCTATTTTAGTCACTAAGCTTGTGGGAAATTGCTCAACAGTGAAAGGCACCTATGCATTGAACCAAAGAAATAAGACAATAAGTGGAAATTCAGAGATAGAAAAATTGCCACCTAGTCACCTGCGCATAGACTAGAAACCTACAGAGGCTCAAAGACTGTTGGCCATTGGTTGTTTCCCTTTAAGTTGGATTTTGCTCCAAGTTGTTCATGTCCAGTTTTTTTTTGCCTGGTCATTTAAAATGTTGGACTTATTTTTTTTTAACTTGTCATTTTAATAACAAGAGTATTATGTGCCTTGAAAAAGATCTGACAATAAGGAAGTTTTCAGCTTTACAGTCAAAGTCTTTCTATTGTCTATACTCTCAACTTACAGCGTATGTAATGGTAATTTATATCAGATATGTTTCTATATATTTATATTCTCAGCCTCTTTTGTTTATTAAATTGAATAGGTAATATATTATCATGGTTAAATATTTGGGAAAAAATTATGAAAAAATTTCTCTCATATCTGCCCTTATGTGACCAGATTTTCTCCACCCCAAGTGGGTAATCACATTTTTATATTCATGTGTGTCTATCTAAAGGTTTTGTGCATATATAAGTAAATATGAATATATATATATGCCTTCTCTTCTACTCAATTTTAATATACTATGCACATCATTCTATGTTTACCTTTTTCCTCTTAAAATGTTCATATTGGAAAACTTCCACATCATTAAATAAAGCTTCTATTTTCATGCAATATAATTGAATAACCAATATATTCAGAACAATTTTTGGGCATAGAGAAAGTTGAAAAACATATATAAAACATCGTCTCTTTGGTCAATAATCATCTTATCTCATGAGGGTAAAGTGAGTATGAAAAGAGCTCCCAGTGGGATATTTCTTATAAACCCCATAAAGGGATTGTACACCCTGATAGCACAGGTCCTAAGAGGGGAGCTCACTTGCAAGCAGGAAGTTTTCATGAGTTCACAATTGAAACAAGTAATTTACGGTGGTGAAGACAGCAGAAGTTACCTGACAAACCGTAGGGCCAAGACCAACCTCACGGCTAGAAAGCCTGGCTTGGTAGGAGAAAGCAGAATGAGAAAAAACAGAAATGTCTGTTAAGGAGGTAAGGCCCCGACTGGGGAGTTACCGCCACATGAAGGAGTCTGAGGTTAAAAGAGACCTGGTGACATTCTAGCTCCACCAGCTACAGACTTACTACCAGGAGATCTGGGAGAATAAGGCAGTTTATACTTGAAATGAGCAGGAGAGCCTCTCTGAGCCTGTGGCTTGGAGTGCAATCCCAAAGGAGTGTAACCATGTAAGTACATCAGTTGCTACGTAGGAAAGAACGAGCACTCTAGGAGGAGGGTTGCAAGCGCGGTGAGATGGAATAAAAGGCTCCTGTGGCTGAAACATAGGAAGCAGGAAGAAGAATGAAAGGAGGTGAGGTCAGAGAGGAGAGGCCAGCTCGAGGGGACTGTGTCCAGCAGGGTGGGGGTGTGTCTATAATAATGCGGGAGATGGAAACCCATTGCCACGTGTTGGAGTAAATAGGAGGCATATGAAGAGGTCAGCGCTGGGTCTGGCTCATGGTTAGTATCAGAAATGTGATGATTACACTTATTTATCCTAGAAGGTAAGGTTGGCAAGGAAGCCTGTTTGCTAACTACTTTCACAGGACCTTGATAAGTAAACATAGATTCTATGAATTATTTTATTTTGCTTAATAAAATTTTATTATTTCACCATGAAGTTTGAAATCTACTTAGCAATTTGTAGTTCTCATGTATCATGTCTAATGCAGGTAAGCCCTCTCAGTAAAGCATGTATTAGACACAAGGAGCAGCGGTATCAGTCTAATGCCCCGTTGGAACACCATTGCCCCTCTTAGGAAATAACAGGAGGAGGTGTCAGTTAACAGGGACCCGGAGGTACCTTCACGTACGTAGATGAGAAGAGAGGAAGCTGCACCACTGGGTGAGCCCTCAGGTGTGGTTCCAGGCACGGCAAGGGCGAGGTCGTGCAGAGCCCTGAAGGCTGCTGGAAAGACCTTAGGATCCTTACTTTGAATAAAATGGGAACTCACTGGAGGGTTTGAGTTGGGGTATGAAATGAATTAAATTACATTAAAAAACAAAACAGAACACTCTCTGACTTCCTTATCAGGGGAGAGGGGAAAGAAAGGTCAGTTAAGAAGCTACTATAGGCAACTCTATGTCTGTGGCTGCGCTGTTTACAATAGCCAAGATACGGAAGCAATCTAAGTGTCCACTGGTAGAAGAATGTGTAAAGGAGACGCGGAACATGTACACAATGGAATATTATTCAGCCATAAAAATGAAAGAAATACTGCCATTTGTTGACAACATGGTTGGACTTAGAGGGTATTATGGTGAGTTAAAAAAAGCCAAGTAGAGAAAGACAAATGCCATATGAGTTCACTTATCTGTGAAATCTGAAAAGAAAACAAAACAAAATGAGCAAAACAGCAGTAGAATCATAGACACTGAGAAGTGCCTGGTGGTCACCAGGAGGGAAGGGCTGGGGTGGGGGTGAAGTAGGTGAAAGGGATAAAAAGGCACAAAATCTCAATTGTAATATAAATCAGTCATGGGGATGAAAGCACAGCAAAGAGAATATAGTCAATGGCTCTGTAACATTTTTCTTTATTCAAAGATGATAATGACAATAGTTGGGGTGAGCATTTAATAATATATAGAACTGTTGAATCCCTGTGTCGTGTACTTGAAACCAACATAAGATTATATGTCTACACCTCAGTTTAAAAGAAAGGAAGCTCCTAAGGTCATTCAGAGAGAGATGATGATAACATAGACCAGGGTGGTACCTGTGCGGTCCTGCTAGTTGGTAAGATTTTGTGAATATGTCTGGCAAAGCCCAAGGGGCTTGCTGATGGGTTGGCTGTGCTCCAGGAGGTGAGAAGAACAGTCAAGGATCGTGACATGGTGGAACTAGTATATTGCCTCTGTGTCTTCTTCCCCAAAGCCCATGACCCCAATCTAGTCAGGAGAAACACATCAAATTCTAGAGGAGGGACAACCTACAAAAAAACTACCCATGGTGCTTCAAAACTGTCAAATACATAAAAAAACAAGGCATGTCTGAGAAATAGGCATGGACAACAGAGTCTAAGGATGCATGACAAGTAAATGAAATGTGTCCTGGAGCAGCGAAAGATATAAGGTAAAAGCAAAGGAATATGGAATGCAGTTGACTTTGGTTAATAAAAATGTATCAAGAGTGGTCCATGACTTGATACTGACTCACCATATTAACATGAGACGTTCAGAAGAGGGGAGACTGGGTGCAGGAACTCTCTGTGCTATCTGCACAATTAGAAAGTCAGCAATGACTTCAACTTAAAGTGTCCTGAGCAACTGGGAAGGTGCAGGTGACATCACCTTCTGTGAAGCAGTAAACACGAGCTGCTTCTCCGTTCTTCCCGACATTCCCCACTCATCCCTGTGACACACAGGCACAGATTCATGGCTGCGTGATGGACCCAGGCAGTGCAGGCTGGGTTTGAATTTCTTGAAAAGACTTCCTGAAAGAGGTAGGGCTCGAGAAAGGCTTTAAACCTAGGACAAGATTTGCAAAGGTAGAGAGAGGATAAATCCCTTATCTCAAGGGACTTAATTCCTTCCTTTGTAATCTCCCCATTTTCTCCCTGTATTTCCTGGCCTCTTCGTTGATGTCTTCTGGGATTTAGTAGTTGGTTTGATTAACTTTTGCCCTTGTTCACATTCATTTGTTTTCATTTTTCTCAAAGCATGTTTATTATTAAGTAGCAGATAGCCCTTTGGGGACCCATTAATTTCTTTAGGAGTCCTTTCCACGCTCTGCTGGTGTTCTTTATCTCCTCGGTCCATCTGGCTGCAGTCAGCGATTTTTTTCTGTCTTGTGAAACGTCTCTGATGAATTGCATTGCTTTCATCGCTATTATTACAAATAGCTGATGAAATTCCCCACCATCTGCAGCAGCAGGGCTTCCAGAGACACACCGGCCTCCCTGGAAACGGTAACTCCTCCATAATATCCTAAATAATCCTTTTGATTTGTAAGAGTAGAAATGAACTTGAAGGTCATTCATTCACCCATCCATACTTTCTTCAGGCAGCACTGAGTTACATACACTAAACACATGGAGCCATGCAAATCTGTGACGTATATTCTTACCATTTCTTACTCATTTGGGAGGATTAACCAGTTTATCTCTTAGCACCCATTATGGAATAAATAGAAAATCAAACAAATAGCAATTAATCATTTAATGATTTTGTTTTTGTTAATATTATGAAACCTAATTCTCTCTTTAATTTCCATATTCTTCTATCAATTGCCAGTGAGAACGGGGACACTCCATTCTCTTCACCAGTGTTACGTCATTAACGATTTCTCCCTTCTCTTCTGCCAGTGGATTTCACCCAGAAGGTCGGGCTCTAGGCAGTTTGTTTACAGATGCTGTTTGGTGAGGAGCAAAGTTATTTAGTGAGTACAAATAAATATTATAAAGTCTAGTTGCTGTTTACTTTTAGCGAGTTATTTCCTCCTTTCCTAAAGAATTTGACTGTCTATGGTTGACCTTAGAAAAAGAGGTAAACTGAGGCAAGCTCAAAATTGTCAGAGATGAGTTTAGGGAATAGCAGAAGAATCGTAATTCTGGTTGCTGAGCTGTAGCAAGCCACGGGCGCGTCCCTTGAGGGCTTGGGGTAGGCTGTGTCTATGGGCAGTGAAGAGGAGAGTTCAGCTGGAGTCTGTTAAAACAAAGAGCAGAGACCAGCCCTGAGTATGACCCTAGCAGAACAAAACCAGTCCAGTCACACAAATAAGGCTCAACTCAGCCTACTTTGTGAGACCAGCCCAACCCGGGTCATTTCTATCTCGTATCTCTAGACACTAAGCAAAAATTTCCCAAGGATGATGTGAGGCACCCCCTGACCAACTCCCTATTATTTAAGAAAATTCCAACATTATCAGTTTCCTGTACATCAGGCATTTGTGGGAAATCAGTCTCTCAGTCCTTAAGTCTTGTTTTCCTGAGTACATATGCATGAGTCTCCCCATCTTATATCCTCCAGTTCCATTTTAGAACGAAATTCTCTCATACTATCTAAATATCAACTCAGGGTTTTTGACAGCCAGAGGCTGCCCTCAGATTACAGATCAGCCCTGGATTTCACCTTTTGGTCAAGTCTAACAATGGAGAACTGACACCTTTTTATAGACAAGTTGTTTTTTTAAATCAGCTTCATTGAGGTATAATTGACATATAGAACTGTGAGGAATCTCAGGAGCCTATCGTGGTGATGTGATACGGGTCTGCAGTATGAAAGAATTCCCTTAGTTTTGGTTCTATATTCTCTTAGCAAATTTTAATTATGCAACACAATGTTATCAAGTATAGTCACCAAATTTTGCATTACATTCTCAGATCTTATTCATCCTAGAGATGAAAGTTTGTACCTTTTTACCAAACTTTTCCTATTTGCCCCACACCCCAGCCACTGACTACTACTTTTCTATTCTGTGCTTCTATTTGTTTAACCTTTTCTCCTTTTTCAGATCCCACACGTGAGCAATACCATGGAGTATTTGTCCTTGTCTGGCTTATTTCACTTAGCATAATATCCCAGCTTTTTTATAGCCCTCTTCTGCCATACCTTGGCTCAAATAAAGAGGGAAAACATGGCATCCAGCAGAAGGGTTTTTGACAACCTTATCAAATATTTGCCTTTGATGCATCCGAAGAGAGGGGAGTGAAATGGAAATATTACAGCAGCCTGTGGGCATTGGGCACTGGCCAGAATCATTCACTCACAGTCAGGGACCCCATTTCTGTCTGCAGGTCATAAGTGTAAATGGACAAGCCCTCAGAATTTGGCCCAGTTGCATCCATTTGCATGAGAATGAAACTGGAAAGGCGCTCACTTATGGGAAGCTGAATGGGGTTATTAACAGTCTTCACCAGTAGGATCCAGGCTGTGCCAGACATTACTACAATCTCCAGTTCAAAGAAGACATTCAGCCCCAATCTCAGAACAGGATCATCATAACACATTTATCGTAAAAGAAGCCACCTTGCACAGTAAATTTCTCTGGGAAAAATAGGGCCAAGAGAGTCTGCTGCCTTTTTTTTCCAACTATATTCTTCACAGTCAATAAATATAAGTGCAGCAGGTGACCCCAGGGTAACACGGAAGTGCACGTACAGCTCTTGAGTGGAACACATTTGAAGGTCTCACTGGAAGAAGGGAGACCATATTTCTTAAGAAATATGAAGGCAGAAATTCTCCCTAATTAGAAGAGATGGAGATATATATACAACACAAATTCAACAGTAGCTATCTTAGGATGGGGAATGGTAGAGAAATTTCAGCTAGAACCTGCTATAAGTCGTTCAGTGTGTTTTCAAAATTAATTTCTATGGTCAATATCCAAGTATCTATAAGATAGAGCTGTATAATAAGATAAAAAAATAACAAACCAGCTGTTGATAACTTGCCAACATCTCTTAAAATTAGAGCATTTGTTATCTCATAACCCAAAAGGGATGGCAAGAACTTTTCATTCTTCAACAGAGTAACAGAGTGCATGTGAGTTTAAGAGAGAACATCAAGGGGTAGGATCCACCGCAGAGCCCCAAAATCACCAGGGAAAGATGGCATATTGAACTATATGTCCAAATACTGGTTGAAGTGAGAAACTTTAAGGAAGAGATCCAAGAGTTATGTCTAGAACATCAGAGGAAAATATTCTGTTGTGCTTAAAAATACTGGGGACCCAACTACAGAATTCAAGGATTCAGAATATGAGGCTAGCAGCCTGCCTTATGTTTTGATTACATGGCTTTGTAGAGTAGTCTAAAATCTAGGAGTGTGATACCTCTGACTTTCTCTTATTTCTTGAGATTGTTTTGGTTATTCAGGTGCTTTTGTGGTTCCACACAAATTTTAGAATTACTTGTTCTAGTTTTGTGAAAAATTGCACTGGAATTTTCTTAGGGATTGCACTGAATCTATAGATGGCACTGGGTGGTATGGACACTTTAACAATATTAGTTCCACCAATCCTTTGGAGCCCAATCCAGTGGAATATATTTCCATTTATTTGTGAATTGTTAATTTCTTTTGTCAATGTTTTATCGTTTTCAGTGTATAGGTCATTCACCTCCCTGGTTAATATTTTCTAAGTTATTTTATTCTATTTGATGAAATTGAAAGTGGGATTGATTTCTTGATTTATTTTTTTGACAGTTTCTTATTAGTGTATAGAAATACATTTTTGTATATTAATTTTGTACCCTGCAACTTTGCTGAGTTCATTTGTCACTTCTATCCATTTCTTGGTTGAGTCTAAGGCTTTTTATATGTAGTTTCAGGTCATTTGCAGAATGTGACAGTATTATTTCTAATTTTCCAATTTACATGGCTTTTACTTTTTTTTTTCATCTCTAATTTCTATGTGTAGGATTTCTACTAATATGTTGAAAAAAAAGTGGAGATTGTGGGCATCCTTACCTTGTTCTTGATGTTAGAAGAAATATCTTTCAGAATTCTCACAATTGACTATGATATTTTCTGTCAGTTTGACATATGTGGCCTTCACTCTCCTGAGGTATGTCCCTCGATACACACTTTGTTTAGAGTTTTCACAAATGAATGTTGAGCTTTGTCAAATATGTATTCTGTTGCTATTGAAATGATTGTGTATTTCTTTCATTTTGCTAATGTGAGGCATCATGTTGATTGATTGGCAGATGTTGGACCATCCTTGCATCCTTGGAAGAAGTTTCACTTGATAATAGTGTATTCTTCTTTTACTGTATTATTGAATTTGGTTTGCTAATATTTTCTTAAGGATTTTTGCATCTATGTGGTTCAGGTATTTGGAATGTATTTTCTTTCCTTGTGATGTCCCTCTCTGGCTTTGTTATCAGGGTATCGCTGATCTCATAAAATGAGTTTGGCAGTTTCCTCTTTCCTTCAATTTTGTGGAGGAGTTTAAGAAGGATAGGTATTAAATCTTTGTATGTTTGGTAGAATTCACTGGTGAATCCATCTAGCCTTGGTATTTTCTTGGGTTGAGGGTTTTTTGATTTCTGATTCAATATCTTTACCAGTAGTTGGTTTATTTAGATTTTCTATTTCTTCATGATTCAGCCTTGGAAGTATGCAAGCTTCTAGAAATGTGCCCATTTCTTCTAGATTGTCCAATTTGCAGGTGTATAATTATTCATAGTAGTCTCTTATGATCCCTTGTATTTCTGTGATATCAATTGTAAAAGTTCCTGTTTTAATTATGATTTTACTTATCCGAGTCCTCTCTTTTTCTCTTAAGGAGACCATTAAGGGTTTGCAAATTTTTGTCTTTAAGAGAACCAGCTCTGAGTTTCATTGATTTTTTCTTTAGGTTTTAGCATCTATTTCATTTATTTCTGTTCTGATTTTTATTATTTAATTCCTTCTACTAACTTTGGGCTTCATTTGTTCTTCATTTTATAGTTCCTTTAGGGGTGTTTTTAATATTTCCTTAAGATTGCTTTTATATTTTGAGGTTGGCTTCAATTATTATGAACTTCCCTCATAACTGTGTTTACTATATCCTACAGATTTTACTATGCTGTATTTCTCTTTAGGTATTTTTTTAAGAGTTTCCCTTTGATTTCTTTTACACCCCACTTTGTTCAATAACATATTTAATCTACACATAGTTGTAATTTTTCCAGTTTTATTCTTTTATTTAATCTAGTTTCATGCTGTTGAGGTCAGAGAAGATGCTTGATATTATTTCAATCTTTTGAATTTATTGAGACTTGTTTTGCAGCCTAACATGTGGTCCTGGAGAGCATGACCTGTTCACTTGAGGAGGATGTGTATTTTGCTCATTGGGTGGGATTTTCTGTATACATCTGTCAAGTCCGTATGGCCTAATGTGTCAGGTAAGGACACCAATGTTTCCTTACTGATTTTCTGTCTGGATGATCTGTCCATTGATATAAGTGAGGTATTAAATTCCCTTACAATTGTTTTATTGCTATCAGTTTCTCCCTTTAGGCCTGTTAATATTTGCTTTATATATTTTGGTGCTTCTATGTTAGGTGTATATATA
This sequence comes from Manis pentadactyla, assembly GCF_030020395.1. NCBI lineage: Eukaryota > Metazoa > Chordata > Mammalia > Pholidota > Manidae > Manis > Manis pentadactyla. Next base: position 1,072,778 of record NC_080026.1, read on the forward strand.
TTTATAAATGTCATATCTTCTTGTTTGATTGACCACTTTATCATTACATAATGCCCATCTTTGTCTTCTATTATGGTCTTGATTTTAAAGTCCATATTGTCTAATATGAGTTTAGGTATACCAGCTTCCTTTTTTAATCTATGTGTTTCCTTGGCCCTGAATTGAGTCCCTTCTTGAAAATACATAAATATGACTTGGTTCTGTTGGTTTTGTTTTTTATCATCCAGATCCCCTATGTCTTTTACTTATGGAGTTCAGTCCGTTTACCTTTAATTACTGATAAGCATGTATTTATTGACATTTTTGGAAAATGTTTTCTGGATGTTTTTATGGCTCTTCTCTTCTTTTCTCACTCTCTTCCCTTACAGTTTGATGACTTTCTTTAGTGTTGTGGTTGGATTTCTTTGTCATTCTCTTTTGTATATTTATCTAAGTCTATTTTTAGTTGATAGCGATTTGAACACATTAGAAAGCTCTATATTTTTATTCAACCTCTCCCACTTTTTATGTTTTTGACCGCACTTTTTACATCTTTTTATTTTATGTATCCCTTACCTCATTATTATAGTTTTATTAATTTTACCACTTTGTCTTTTAAACTTCTCAGTAGCTGCATATATGATTAAACCACCAACTTTAGTATATATTTACCTTTTCCAGTAATATTTTTATTTTCATATATTTTGTTGTTACTAATTAATGTCATTTCTTTTCAGCCTAAAAAAGTCCCTTTAACATTTTTGTAAAGCTGGTTTCATGGTTGTGACCTTCTTTAGCTTCTGCTTATCTGGTCAGCTCTCTATCTCTCCTTACTTCTTCCTACTACGGCCTTGCAGGGCACACTGTTCCTGGCTCGAGGTTCAGGCCTTTGAGACTCTCATGCTACTCTTTCTGTTTTGCAAGGTTTCTGCTGAGAAATCTGCCAATAGCCTATGGGGTTTCCTTTACACATAACAATTTTTTTTCCTTTTGCTGTTTTAAGAAGATTGTCTCTTTATCTTTTACTTTTGACATTTTAATCATTAGCATCGGCATGGCTGTCTTTGGGTTCATATTATTTGGAATTCTCTGAGATTCCTGGATCTGGAAGTCTGTTTCCTCCCCCATTACAGGGAAGTTTTCAGTTATTATTTCTTCAAATGAATTTCCTGCCTCTTTCTTCTTCTGGGACCACTGGAATGCAGATGTCTTGATGAGTGTCACTGAGGTCTGGTATGTTCATTTAAAAAAATTTTTCTTTCATCTTTTAGCTGCTTTGTTTGGGTGAGTCCCATTGTTTTATCTTTCAGCTCACGAATCCATTTTTTAACACCATCCCAGCTTCTGTGACCCCCTTCTAGTGTATTTTTCACATTAATTATTATATTATTCATCTTGGTGACTTCTGTTGGTACTTCTGATGTCCTTTCTCTTTGTGTTTAATGTTCTCAGGGTGTTCATCCACTTCTGAGGTCAGTGAGCATCTTTATAACCCTTACTTTGAATTCTTTATCAGGTAGATTAAGTAATTTTTCTGAGGCTGTCTCATGCTTTCCTTTGGAGCTTGTGTCTGATTTCTCATTTTGCTTGAGTCCCTGTGTTTGTTTCTATGCATATGAAAAGCCACCTCTCAGCCTTCAAACAGTGCCTTGCTAGGTGATGGTCCTTCTCATTCCTCCTTGTCCAGCTGTTGATCGTCACATCTTTGCAAGGTAATTCATATTATTAAGAAGAACCTAAATTTCCAACATTTGATAGATTATTCAACTCTGTCTTTATTTTTGGTATATATTAATGCAAAACCTTTAACTTGTTTTGATACACTCCCTATAATTAAACACATAATTTCCTTAGATTTCTCAATATCACATTCAGAGCATGAACAATGATCAGAAACTTAAGGTAGAAAACCTAAAATTCTATGTATTTGATTAATATATTTAAGGATCATAAATGAGAACAGAATTACTTTATTCTGTAACATAATTAGTAGCAATTGAAAAAAGGTGGGTATGATTTGCATACATTTTTTAACCAAAGTTAACTATTTAAACAAATTTCCAGACCAATTTGCTGTCCGTTTGTCTGTGGTGACCAAATTGCCCAAATTGCCTTCGAGCACATCACTTTCAGCCTGGGAATGTCAAGCCTGACCGTATTCCTATTGCGATGCACCAACTCAAGTGTCGAAGCCCAGCTTTCATGTGTAATTGGTCTATGCCACATTTCTGATCAGTATAATTGGAAGATTAACTTGAACCTTTATCTGGGCAACTTTGTCCTCTTTTTCCCTCCATGTAGCTTCCTTCAGTTCTGTTCAACCTGAAAGTTCCTTGTTTCTGTTTAACCTAAAAATGTCACTCTAGCTTCTCTTTGTCTTTGACATGTGTCTACACTGCCCCTTACCTACCAGTGAATCTCTGAAGATATTCTCATGGACACATGCATGCTGAGTCTTGTTTATAGTTCTTTATCCTCAAAGCACAAGGGTTTGACTCAGGCTGTGAGTGTGTGTGTGTGTGTGTGTATTTACATATGCACCCAGACAAACACACCCAAGAAATAGATCATAGATTGAAAGTAAAGATATTGACAACTTTTTGTTCTATGTTTCTCCTTTCATGTTAATTTAGGATGTCATGATATCATGTCATGGATAATGATGAACAATGGTGAGTTTGTGGAGGAGAAAAACAATTTGGAAATAGAATGAGTGGTGTGCCATGTAATTGGTAGAAACTGCCATTTCTGGCTACGCTTACTGAGACTATATTAAGGGAAAAGGCTGAGAATGTATCAAGGCTTTATTTAAATGTAGAAGAACAAGAAGAAATTGAAAAAAGCTAACTCCTGCAACAGTGAATCTTGAAAAGCATAAACTTAGGGGTCTATTCTTCCCATTTGGGTACTTACTGCTTATCTGTTTTGTAAAGAGCATAGGAAACAAAAAGTAGAAAAACAGCATTTCACTAGCTATTGTTTCCACCTAACATTCATCTGTTGCCCGGTTTTATCTTAATCATTTGGTAGCCTGCACCATCTTTATTTTCTTCTCACTAGAGGCCACAAGAGTAAATTATAGTTTTGATACAAGTACTGAAGTGCATTCAATTTTATCTCACTTATATGCCCTGCATTACATAATGTCAGAAGTGTTTGGTACATATTTCTTTAAGAACACATCTAATGTCCCATCTACGTGGAATATTTGAACAAAGACATCGGAAGGGGCAATTGGCACAAACTAGATCCCAGGAAGTTGGGTCAAGTGATAGGAAAGTTCCATCAGTTGGTTCTGACAGCGTTTGAAAGGCAGATATTCCTGAAGTCCCATGTGTTGTTCTGATAGGCTTTTGCAAAACCATTAATGTTCATCAAAAGGGGGAAGGGGGGACTGAAGCCACGAAAAGGAGGGAGGACTCAGCCCACTTGTCCCAGTTGTCCAAGGAGTGGGAAGGAGAACGGTGTGTGGTTCAGGCAACTAAGGCCAACATGGACAGGATCAGGCCCAGGACGCATAACTCCTCTTGCTCTGTGTGCAGAAGAGGCCAAGCCTGCTCCATAAACACCCGGGGTGCTAGTCCGCAGCTCCTAGGGACTCTTCTTGTTACCCCAAAGAGTGATGCCCTCAAGCGGCTTTCCTGTGATGCCCAAGTGTTCCCTCTCAGGTGGAATGAAATTGTAAATACCTTGAATTGAGCAACTTTTAGTTAAGATAAATAATCCACTGAAAAATAAACAAAAAGAAAAAGAGAAATAAATAAAGAGAAAAGAAGCAAGGCCTGGAGGAGAGCAGTTCAACTGCAAAGGCGTGCCTCTAACCTGCAGCAGGCCCATCAAAGACCACTAGGCTGTTCTGGGCCAGGGGCTTTTCAGGGCCCCAAGGACCCCCCCTGTTCCTGCCAAGCCCCAGACTGTTTTGCTCTGCATGTTGGCAAGAGAAATGGGCGACATGTCCATTTCAGACCAGGCGAAGGGGGAAAATGTGCAAGTGCAGTGAGGGACCGTTGCAAGTTTGAGGCTGCTGAGAAGCTGCTCATGTCCTTTCTGCTCTTCAGTCACTGTTCCTAGCTCGCTGCAAGATAAACAGGGGAAAACAGCCTTGCAGCTTAGAATGGACGCCGTCTGAGGGATACTAACCTGCTGACCCAGTGCTGTATCTTTGTATTAATTACTTCCCCGTCTCCACCCTTTGTCATCACATTTAAATGTCCATCTCCATCTTCAGCACATGAGCAGCCCTAAGGGTCTCTCTTGCGTGGATGAACTTACAACCCATGGGACTCAAAGGGTGTCTATCTGCTCCTGTGTGTTGAGCACCCAGAGTCTGATGCCGGCTTCTATTCTATCAGCAAAGCCAAAATAGCCGCACAAAACTGTAGCCACAGACCGGACGCTTTCTTCATCAAGTGATGGTTGGCCAGGCTACTGAACAGTACTGCCAGGACCTGGACAGCTGGGGGCTTGCAGGCGGAACACGGCTTTCCGGACACTGGCCACTGAGCTGTATTTCAAACTTCACAGTGTAATTGACTTAAAAACAGAATTCTTGAGTAAAATAATAAACCAAGTGTTTAAAAAGATTAATGACAAATTAAAAACTCTAAAACTACTCATGCAGCAAAGCAGATAGCTCAATTTGTATCCAGTTCTTGTCAGAGACTGTGATGTGATCATTTTTACCAAAAATGTCACTGTAAATTGCCATGTGATTAAGCCAGAATCATTTATTTACAAATTCTAATTTGGAAGACATCTAACATATGTTTTCCAGTCTATTTAATTTCCCTAAGTACTCTCTTGGATGTTTTAGTATTAACAAGATTTTTTTCATTATATTTTATAGCCTTGAATAATTTGGCCATAATAAAAATGATTAATGAGTCCAAACGGATATTGTGTGCATATGTCCTCCGTGAATATCCCCTATACGGGAGCCACTTTACGCCTGAGATAAAGGCTTCCCCCAAGGACAGAGACATTTCCTGCGGAGGGGTTACCTGAAAAGCTAAAGCGGCCCTCCAGTGGTCTCCAGCCAGAGCTGTGCAAGGAGACACAGTGTGTTAAATTCCTGTGAAGACACCTACAGGCAGCCTCTCCACACTCACATATCTGTCAGCTGTCAGAAAGATCTCTCGATTGCTTGCCAGTCTTTTTCTTATGGTTCCTGGGTGACCAGAACAAATACCCAAGTCAGCTCTGCCTTGCAGCCCAGTGCCAGGCCCAGCCTGTAAATCCTCCCCCATTAAAGTCCCTGCCCTGGCCGCCTCCTCCAGGGACCCACGGTCCCATCGGCTGATGAGTCACACTCCGTCTCAGGGAAGTGGTGGCCTCAGGAGGGACAGGCGGGCGGGAAGCCTGCAGTTTCTCTGTGGGCACTCGCGCCTGTCCATACACTTTGCGACGGCTCCCTTGGTCCAGCTGCAGAGGACTGTGTGGAGAAGCATGCGGAGGGGCCCTGTAGGCAGGGCAGCGAATGAAGCCAGTCACTACCGGATGAAGCTGGTCACTACAGGCTCTGTGCACTGGTCTTCATTTGACTTTTTTTTTTACGGAAGTTCTTGGTTTGGGGTCACTTTAATAATGAACCTGTAGAAATTAAGTTAGGAGAAAAAGTGGGTGATTTAACAGTAAAATATTTTCTGTATTGAGTCATATTCTGTTATTTTGGCCAGAGGTAAGACATACACTTGACTGAAAGGACTGTCTTTAGTGTTGTTATATGAAGTTTTTCCCTATTCTCCCCTTAGTGATAGGACTGCAATTCTGTATTCTTTAGTTAGCAGTCTTTTTTTAAAATTGAAGTATAGTTGATCTACGATATTATATCGGTTTCAAGTATACAACATAGTGATTTGATAGTTACCTACATTATGAAATCCTCACCCCAACTAGTGTAGTTACTGTCAGCATAGAAAGATGTTACAGAATCACTGACTATGTTCTCTATGCTGTACTTTCAGCCCCATGACTAAGTTTATATGATGATTAAGATTTTGTGTCTCTTTATACCCTTTGAACCCTATGAGCCTACTGTTTTGTTTTGTTTGTTTCTAGAGTCCACATGTAAGTGAAATCATATGGAATTCATCCTAACATAACTTGTTTTGGCCAATGAGACAGGAAGAGCCGCAGCGTAGAATCCTCTTATCCAGGTTCGTAGAAGAATCCCATTCTGTTCACTAAGAAGCTTCATTTCTTCGCATTCCAGTTCCATAGACAAAGGGCCAGGGTCTTAGCTTCCCTCCCTCATAAATCCCTGGTAGAGACGTGCACCCCCAGAGAGATGTCCTTCTTTAGCCCAGTGCTGACTCCCCTCACTGCCTCAGCTCCAGCGTCAGAGAACTGATGACTCAGAGAACGGTTCAGTTGGTTTTACCCCAAGCTCTGCTGATAAGGGCAGAGGCATTCCCTTCTGTCAGTTTTAAATGGTGCACATTACGTAGCACTGCGTACTGTGACTTAGCATATGATTACCTTCCAACAAATGGCCACAATTCTAACCCAAATTTTCATGGCCATGAAGGGGAGGGAGAAATAAAGCAGATTAATGGGATACAGAGAAAAAAAAATGTAGGCACCTGGCCCATGGGGTAATAAACGAATACAAAACACATGAGTTAACAAAATAATTATAAATACTTGGAAGCAAATGACACACATAGAATGTATCATAGGAGGTCAGGAAATGAAGGGGATTTAAGTGTCCATGGATGTGGAATGTGGAAAGATAGGATGTGACAATCATCACAGAGAACTGCAGAGTGGCTTGGGGCATGTCTGAAACATGTGAGGCACATTATTTTTTTTTCATGAGAAAAGGCTGATTAAGATGTTTTCTTGTAATTCTAAGGTGAAAGACAGCTGATTGGGCCAAAAACTTCAGAAAGGTATTCGCCGGGGAGAGGAAATCTACTGGCTCCCTGATGGACAGAAAAGGCAAGACAGGCAAAGAATCAGGAGTCAGAATGAGTAAAATTGAAGTGTTGAAAGGCACAAACCCATTTTCAGTAAAATCATAACCCGCATCAACTGAGTGTATGGGAAGCAAGACGGTGGATCCTCTGCGTGGATTAAACCACTTTTTTCTCAATCAGTGAGGCAGGATTTTTACCCCCATTTTACGAATGTGAAAACTAAGACAACAACAAAAAAATGAGATTATGTAACAGGTGGAAAGGTGAAATTCCCACTTACTTGCTATGCCTGATCTCATTTGACAAACATAACTGCATGGGGGTTACCCATAAGGAAGTAAGGATGAAACCAGAGTGAAGTCAGCGGTGGGCGCCTGGTGAAGTCACACGAAGGCTGCTTTCAGGGTGGGTGTGTTCTTCCAAGAGGGGTGACGCTAACAGAGATTGAGCGATAGTGTGTGGCAAGAGACACTTGCCCAGGCGCGCGCAGGCGGACCAGGCACAGGCAGTGACGAGGAGGCTGCTCAAGCTGCAGTTGGACTGCAGACATGCCGCCTAAGCCTTAGAAGCCCTTATGTTCTGAAATGAGGTTTTCTGTGCTCTACATGGTTACAAATTACCTGGGAGAAGCTTATTTCTGAACTCATTATGCCAAGTTCTCTCCAGGAGCACTTAGATGTTACTTTCTCAAAATCCACTGACTGGTTTAGGTGTAAGATAAACATACATATGTGTGTGTGTGTGTATATATATATATATATAGGTATGCATGTGTGTATTTTTTCTTTCACCCATAACTAGAGTGTCCCATTTCTGATCCTAATTTTTTTTTCCCTCTGTGTGTTGGAAGAACCTAAATTCACATCTAGCTATGGGAACAGAAATAATTGTGCGTATAACAAAAATGGAGTCCTGTGTCCTGGTTACTCAAAATTTCTGACCTTAAATGCAAACAAACCTCATGGAATAGTGTCCTCAGTATTTGGAGCTTTCTGAACACTTGTTCTGGGGGTGACCTTTTATTGAACCTCCCACAAAGAGGTCAGAGAGCACGGCGAACCCCTCTGCCCCTCCTCGCTCCGCTGCAGCGCGCGCTGCCCCCTATGAGGCGGGGCGGGGCAGGGAGGGTCTCCAGCCGGGGCTCCTCTGGGTGGCGCTCTCGCAGGCGGTGTCCTCTCTTGCCCTCGTGTGCCGTCCGTGGGTGACCCCTGCTGGAGATCTGCGACGGCGGTTCTCAAACCGGCTGAGAAGGACCAGCGAGCGCCCCCCGGGGCACTGTCTTCGGGTGTGACCCGTGTCCCCTCTGTGGATGTTTTTATTACTGGCTTTCTTTCTCCTGTGGCATCTTGGAAAAAATAACCACTCAGCCTCTAGCTTATTGAATTTTAGAAACTCAAAATAGTATGATGAGAAGATTCGTAATTATACGTGCCTCTCGAGGCATAATGACTTAATTAATACACCCTTCATGAGACGGCGCTGCGGGGAGCACACAGGTGCGCCAGGGGATGGAAATTAAGGTGCTGTGAAGTGCAGAGACCGGAGTGCTTTGATTGTGTGTGTTTTAAATATTTAATATGGATATTTTTTTCCTTCCTTTAGCTTTAATTTGTGAACAGAAATCAGCTCCTCCCTTTTGTCATTTGCCCGTAGGGGACAAATACGGGGGCGGACGAGCACGTGGGAAGCCGAGGCCCCGAAGTCCATGAAGTGCAGCCAATCGCAGTGCCCGGCTCACGGCTCTCCCACAACGGGCACTTTATCACGTGTTCTATTTTGCTCCATTACTGACCTAAGAGTATTTCAGGGCCGTCTGGGGGGGGGGGTGTTCTGTTTTCAGTCTCACCACCTGTGTGATTCGTAGGGTTGTGTGTTTCATTTTATGAACAATTCCATAGAACTCATGTGAATGTATCCTTTCCCTGCTTCAGAAAAGTTACCCAGTCACATGGCATTTCCAGCCCGAGCGGCTTCTGCTGCCGCCCTTCGCGTTCTCCCAGGAAAGCTCGGCGCAGGGGCGGCTGAAGCTCGCCGGGCCCGGGCGGGTGTTCCGGGCTCTGCTCTCGCCGGACCTTTGGGAACAGGGAATCCGGTACATGCGTGACGGATTTTGCCTATTAAGCTAAATTTATGTGCTGGGAGCCTGGCTGACAAGATGACAGGAAAAGCCCAAACTAGTAATTTGGTAAGACTGAAAGAAGAGCGTTCAAATAAAAGATCAGTTAAAGCAAATGGGGAGTCAGGAGGATTAAGCCCAGCAGAGGATTTTGTTGTCTTGCGGTTAGAGGTGGATTCCTAGTTTCTGTTGTGACAATTCAGCCCAAACGCTTCGTCACTTCACTGTTTTCAACAAGGATGCTCCAGGAGGGACAGAACAGCTAAGACCGACGCCCAACCTGGGTTCACGAGGACCACGAAGAGAAAGCACTTTTGATGACTTAATTTCATGTCAAAACTCCAAAGGACTTATACTCAGAGGTGCAGAACAATTTCAGGACAGACCCGAGATTGTCCAAAACATGTCAGGCCAGCAGAAGGGCTCCCAGCACCTCAACATGCATCAGTGAGGTCACAACGGTTACAGAGCGATACATGCAACATGCAGAGTCGTTAGCACGTGAGAAGTGAGGCTCTGAGGCCCAGCACGTGCTCAGGAGTCAGGTGCTGGCATCACAGCCCGACTCCGCCGGTGACCAGCAGGGTGAACACTCAGGGCACTGGTACCTCCCGCAGGACACAGCGCACTCGCCTGACCGCTGCCTCAGAGGCATGGCCAGATGTGGCCTGGCTTCCACCTGCCCGAGGACCGCTCCTAAAGCCGAGCCCGGCGCTTGCAGCAGTTCCCCACCTGCCCTCCTTCTGCTGTTCTCCACGTCCAGGACCCCCTCTGGGCTCCCCTTTGCACTGACCCATAGCCCCTTTCTTTCTTCTCAGTTATCCTCTTAGAAACACAGTCACGTTGTCTTAGTAGGAGCTGAGCTCAGCGTGTCCTATTTATGAGTCTGAGTCAAATCTGTCCTGCTTCTCTGAGCAGGTGTCTGGGGCCATTTCCCTTTGAAAGTATCCTGTTACGCTTCACTTTCCTGCCTCCCCAATTACGGCATGGACTCCTTCCTCCCAGTGATGTCATAGGATTAATGAATATTTGTAAATTGCCATGTGTTTATTAGAAGAAACTTGCATTCTTTTTTTTTTTATCAGCTAATCCTTAGTGACCCTATCAATATAGGAATTCAAACTTCAATCTGGCTTGTCCATCATGGTTCTGCACTGGCTCCTACTCATCATCTGACCCTGTTTGCTATTCCAAGGTCACAGTTCAATGTCAAGTAAGTATATCCTTTCCGTTCAGCCATTCACTCTGACTTCCACCTGTACGGCTCCTTTCTGCAGCCTCTGACCTGCGCCGTCGCGTGCTGTCTTTCTCCTCTTGTTCCGTGTACTTTACAAAATCCCTCGAGCCCGTGTGGCATCAAGCATTGCCACCATGCACCTGTCCTGACCCGCAGTGCAGCCTGGCTGGGTGTTTATTTCTGATGTCCTGGTATTTCAAGGACATTTAAATTTTTGCTTTTCAGTTTACAAGGCAAAGTACACACTGTGCCATTTAATTCTTGTAACAATCTTATGAAACCTTTTTATTCTTTTACTAATACAATACATGAAGACACACAGTCTCAAATAGTGAACAGTTGAACAAGTCCACTTAGCTTGCAAGCGGTGAGACCAGGACTCACACAGATATTCTTCTCTATGTGGAAATCTGACTTCTTCACTACTTATTAGATGAGTGGTCTTGGGCATTAATTATTTGAAGTCTTCCTAATATGGGATCATAAAATTCACTTCAGAGGTTTTGATACCCCAAACCATGTATATACATATATAACCTTGAAAGCATCTGTCTCAGAGAAAACATTTAACATTTAACAAATTGCTGTGGACTAAATGTTTAAGCCCCAAACTCCTAAATTCAAACGTTAAAACCTAATCCCTAAAGTGATGGTGTTCTGAAGGGGGCCTCTGGGCAGTGACCAGGTCATGACGGTGGGGCCCCCTGACGGGATCAGGACCCCCATAAAAGAGGCTAGACAGAGCTGCCTGGCCCCCTCACTGCGTGAGGACCCAGCAAAGGGCAGCTGTCTGAGAACCCAGCCTGGGCTCTCACCAGACACCGAGCCGCCAGAACCTTGGTCTTAGCCTCTGAGCCTCCAGGTCTGTGAGAAGTAAATGTTTGTTGTTTATAACCCACCAGGTCTATGGCACTCTGTCACAGCTGCCGGGGAAGACTAAGACAGAAGCGATTTGTGCTGACAAAAGGGGGTGGATGTTCTGAAACAGCAGAAGCTCCAGCTAGAGGAAAGAAAGAGTGATCATTTCAATTTAAAATTCCCAGTGTGGGATACTAATGTCATATGGCCCGAGCAAGCCTTCCTTTACCAGAGCAGGAGGTCTAAGGACCCATTTCCGAGCCCCTATACACCCCAGAGAGCCTCCTGAGCTTTCAGCTTTTTGCTTTGAAGAAAGCAGAAGTTCAGGTCTCAGTAAGACTGGTTAACTTTTGTATTAAACAATCAGGAAATTTTGGTAATTGATTCAGCAACTACCAAAATTAAGAAAATTAATCTTTCATGTGTTTAAAGAATAAGGAATGGTGAGGGAAGGTACGGCATGGTGATTACAGTTAATTACACAGTGTTAAATATTTGAAATTTGCTATTAATTACACAGTGTTAAATATTTGAAATTTGCTAAGACAGTAGATCTTAAAAGTCCTCATCATAACAAAAAATATTTTTTATGACTATGGTGATGGATGTTAACTGGACTTTAAAAAAAAAAATGAATGGAAGGGGGGAGGATTTCAATTCAGTCCAACTTATGATTGTTAATGATAATGGAAATGTCAACTAATTTTATTTCAGTAGTAAACTTTGTTGGGCCTTGTGATAAGATTTTACATTCACAGACGTATTTCTCCTCAGTAAAAATATATAAGAAGTTACTAATAAAATATCATTTTCCCTGCAGGATACCTGAGTTTTGGAAGAATTGTGTCATTTCCCCAATGTCTATAGCCAACCAGAGGAGTAAGGATGTGGACCCACGTTTGTGCATCTGAGGTGCAAAGCTTAGATTCTGAAAGATTTTTGTAGAAAAAAGACATTTTCATACATAAGTTGAAATTCTGGGATGCAGATGAGATTGGCAACTAAATCTAAAAATCACCAAGGGATCAGAGAATGGATGTGTGTACAAAGTTCTCACTTTAGTGTGCAAACTGCCCGTAAATTTGGAAAAACAAAGAGTAACACTTCCAACTTACTCTTTGTAACTTCAGACACATCCGAGCCAGGCCCCGTATAGCCAGGGCACCGAATCGCAAACCCTCAGTAGACCAGCTAATGGTGAATCACTTTCTGAACTTGGAATCCCAGGGATCACAGAAAATAACTTATTATTAGACACAACTTGGTGAGTCATGTTGTTTGCAAAAAGACTATTTAGTTCCCTTTATAAACACCAATTCTCTGTAGTTTTCAAACATAATGCATCTCTCTGCAACTTGCGCTCAATGGTATCTCAGATAATATGAAAACTTAACTACACGGACATTTGTCCATTCTAGCATAGTGATGGCAGGTGCACATGCATAATGGAAAATAAGCATTTATTGACAGTATTGAGCCTGGAGAAGTTGATGGTTCAGTGTTTTCATAGCCAATAGATATATAGTAAGTGAATATTTGGAGAATTATAGAGGGAACTGTATTTTGATTAACTGTATTAAAGAGGAAGATTAGTGCAGTGGGCATCCACATGGACTTACATTCAACATGCCTTCACCTGGGGATCCCTCCACAAACTCAGAGGGACTTGAGAATATCACGTTGCTGTGACCTCTGTGCTTCATCTGAACACATGTGCTGACAGACATATCACAGGACCTTGTCGAAAATAAAATTAGATAATATAGTTGTTATGTTTAATATCTGCTCTGTGGAGTGTCCACCCTATATTCTGGTCATATGGCCATATGAATAATGCATAAAAATGTTCAAATCATAAGCACTACTTGATAACTATTAACCGTCCAACTTATAGTATAAGGAACTGTTTTTTCCTAAAGGAGCTTATAACACATTCGAAATGATGAGACATACATACCTAAAGTGACATTTCTTATTTTAAGATTCACATAGACAGTGAAGGTAAGTTCATGTTTCCATGACTATTTGTCTTGTAGTAAAACACAGGTGTGTTGGGGAAGAAGTGATATAAAATAGGTTTCCACACTTCAGGAATAAATGTATTTGTTATCAAAATGGCCTAATCTATTTGGAGCCCAGGGAACTCTGGATGGAGAATTGAGCTGGCTTTGCAGACTGCACGGGAAACCAAGTCTGCTCCCAGCAGGGGACATGGCCTTGGGATGGGTTCATGGGCTGGTTGACTGTCCGTGTGTCTGGAACAGAGAGAACTTGTGAATTGAAACAGGTTCTCTTGGCACATGGCCTTGCAGAGACACATTGATGGGCCAGAAGAGGCCAGCTGGTCGGTACCTAGGCACCCTGGGAGGTACGTGTGCTTAGTTCCCACAGCGAGTCCACCCTCTGCGAGCCCACAGCCCCACAGGCGCTCGACTCAGGCTTCCAGAAAACCGCTCAGGGCTTGCCCATGCCGGTCCACGCTAGAAATGCTCATGTTAAAGACCAGAGTTCCAACCAAATAATTCACAATCAACAAAAACAGAGGCAAAGTGAGCTGGTCTCTGGCCTGGAAGAGACTAAAATGTTCTCTGCCTAGCGGCAGATGATATTGATAGGGAGATGAATGGTATTTGGGATTTTAATATTCAGACTTCCCTGAGCACCCGGCTGGCAAAGCTCTCATATTCTCCCCGACACGCCCACGATGGGCTTGAGCAGCTCCCGGGAAAGGAGTTGCTTGAGGCAACACCGGCCGGGGTGCTCGCATGGTGGCAGAAGCCAGAACACCGCCGCCCCTCCAGGAGAGGCAGGTCAGCGCTGAGGGTGGCAGAGCAGCATGTTTGGATAATCCTGGAACCCCGACCCATGGAGTCTCCCTGTGAATCCACGCTTTAAGTTTGGTCTGCTTGGATGGAGAGAGAAATAAGCATCTATCCGTTAAGCTGCTGATAGTCTGCCCTTTGTTACAGACACCAAACCATTTCCCCGCCTAATAGCCATACTGCACGCTCTCATGGTCTTGCGGTGATTTCCTCTGCTCATCCACCTCCTGCACCGATTTAAGTGCAAAGGAAGTTAAAAGGAGCTGGCGGGTGATGAGTTCTGGAGGGATCAGAGTTACATATGGAAGAAGCTTGGCAAGAGAGGCCACGCTGCCCAGAGGCCAGAGGAAGCCAGTGTGGGCAGAGCAGCGTGGGGCCTATTATGTCTGACGCAGTGAAGTTAATTATTTAGAAAATCAAGTCACATAAATGAGGGAGGAGCACACTAATTATTAGCTAGATGATTTGATTAATTAAAGTATTGTGTTTTCCCCATGACTCTACCCCATTCCTGGGAGCCCTACGCCATGAAGAAATCGAGAAACCCATTACAGAGTCTCCGTGATCTTATGGCCCGTTTCACTTCCCGGTTGTCCGATTTAACTGTTTTGATGCTTCTAAGAAACAAGCCCAAAGAAAGCATGTAAAAGCACAAAGGGCCAATGACAGGCGTGGAGACTAAAACTGGCCATTTCCTTTCAGCTCCGAAGAGGAAAGCTGTCATAGAAATCCCACCAGAAATAAAAACAAAAAATACACCCTCAGAAAATGCACGTGTGAGCTCCGTGCTCAGCATTTGGGAATGAGGCATAATTCCTCATAGATTCAGCTTGCCAATTGTCTAAAATAAAATTCTGTTTCCCCACTGATGATTAATTGTATTCAGAAATAGGAGAGCTTGAAGCAATTGATAAAAACAGGAAGTGAAGAATAAAAGGTGCACAGATGAAAATGTAATTTTTGTAGGATTAGTCACCCTCCCTGTTGGGATTTTTTAAACTGTTCTTTAAAGCAAAGCTGTGTGGGTGAGAAGGATTTAATCTGCCTCTGCCTCTGCCTTTCCCAAGCCAGGGTCTTCTGGGCTGCTACGCCCGTGCCCACTCGGTCCTGCGGATCTGCTGGTGCCACACAGACAGTGAACGGCAGGAGGGGGAGCTGGCCTGCCTCCTCTCTCCCTGCCTGACCAGCTGCTTAAGAGCGTTTGCTAATGGAAATACCACCTCATTTTAATAAATGTAGGGTCCTATGTGTTTGGTACCTGTTAAATAGTGCTTACCAGGGGCAAATACTTATTAGATTATGAGCCAGACTGGTTGAATCTACCTTAAATGTACAGATGACCCACCTAGTCTTATTTAAATCTTCTGAGATGTTATTCCCACACCCAGTAATTTTCCCAGGATCTCCCAGCTGGAATGTGATATTGTTAGACTCTGTGCCTCGGGGCTGATCCCGAAGCGTGTGTTCCCCTTTCCTGTACGTCTACAGTCTAGAAGCCACATACTTGCATTTCCCTCCACCTTGAAATGTGTCCCTGGATACAAGACTCTGCAGCCATCCAATAGGGACATTCACATGACTCTTCTCCATGCCTGCCTACAAAACACACACATTCTCTCTTCAGGGGTAGCGGCTGGGAGGGGGCTGGGTAGCCACTAGAGGGGTTTGAGTGGGAAAGTATTGCCTCCCTTTATTTAAAGAGAGTGCCCAGCCTGGGGGCTGGTTTGAGCAGAGGCGTAAGGGAGAAGGACAGAAAGAGGAAGAGGTGTTAAGAGTCCATTTCCGTGTCTCATGTCTAGCGAGTGGGCCAGTGAGGAGCAGTGAGAAGAGAGATGTGTTTTGAAAGCAGAGTTCATAGGATTTCCTAAAGAATGAGAAATGTTGGTAAGAGAAGGAGAGGAGTATATTATTCAGCTTTGGGGCAGGCAGACGTCAGTGGGGCAAAGGCCCAGGGTGGGGTGTGCTGTTCAGTGCCTGGGGCCAGTGAATCGGGGAGTCCATTTAACATACTAAGTTTGAGATATGATTTGCACATGCAAATAGAGATTTTGATTGGGGAGGTAGATTCTGGAAATAGGTCTAGGTGGGGCTATAAACTTAGGTGTTTGTATATCAAAATAGTATTTAAAGCCATGGGGCCAAATGAGATCATTTAGGGTATCAGGATGGCTGAAAAGGAGGAGAGATTCAGTGACTAAACTGCAGACATCCCAGTTTTAGGATGCTGGACAATTGGAGGAAGCATCACAGGGGAGAGCTTGGGGGTTTTCTGTGTAGGAATTAAATCCAGTAAAGCTTCACACGGGGCATTACGCGGACTGCATTCTCCTTCAGCTCCTTCTGTGCTCTAAAGAAGCTTTATTTTGACAGTGAGATAGAACTTCTGTGCTCAATTATCATTCCAGGAAGCAAACAATAAAGAAACACTCAGTGCCTTGTACTGTCCTACAAGTTTGCAAAAGTAAAGACAGATTCTTTAAAAAATCCCTACTCTCAAAAAATTCATCCAGAAAAGAAAAAAATGCATAACACAGGAAAACATACAATTAAATTTACCAAGCATTATATAATCATATAATTATGTAATTACATAAATCAAACCCTATGCTTGCAGACTCCTAACTAAAGGCCCCCTCCAACTTTTGTCAGTTTCAAGGAGAGAAAGTCATGTATGCAAATGTCAAAAGGACCCTGGCAATCAGAGCTTGGAGCCCCTTTATTTCTTCCTTATTTATTAATGACGTATAGTTGACATAATATTGTATTAGTTTCAGGTGTACAACAGAGTGATTTAATACTTAACACACATTACAAAATAGTCACCATACAAAGTTGTTTAAGTATTATTGACCATATTCCTTATGTTGTACTTTCCATCCCTGTAAATTATTTATTTTATACCTAGAAGTTTGTCCCTCTTTATCCCCTTCAGCTATTTTGCCCATGCTCCACCTGCTCCCTTGTGACCATCACCAGTTTAGTTTGTTCTCTGTGTTTGAGTCTGTTTCTGTTGTGCTTGCTTGTTTTTGTTCATTCATTCATTTTGTTTTTTAGATCCCACCTATAATTGAAATCGCACAATATTTGCCTTTCTCTGATGTATCTCACTTCACATAATACCCTCTAGGTCCACCAACATTGTCACAAATAGCAAGAAATTTCATTCTTGTCACAAACTGCATTCTTTTTTAAGGCTGAATAGTATTCTGTCATGTATGTGCCACCTCTTCTACATCCGTCCATCCGTGATGGACACTTGGGTTTCCTCTGCATCTTGGCTGTTGTGAGTAAGGTGGAAACAACCATAAGGGTGTGTGTGTCTTTTTGAATTGGTGTTTTTGTTTTCCTCATTTTTTCTTTTTTTTGTTTGTTTGTTTCTTTCTATAATCCCCAGAAGTGGAATTATTGGATCATATGGGGTTTTATTTTTAATTTTTTGAGGAACCACTGTTTTTCACAGTGGCTGCACCAATTTCCATTTCCATGAACAGTGTAGGAAGGTTCCCTTTACTCCACATCCTTGCCAACACTTGTTTTTGCTCATCTTTTTATATTAGCCATCTAAAAGGCCCCTTGAAGGGCTCCAACTATCTGAAAGTTCATATTTCACATGCAGGCCTTTGACCTACAAAGGACAACTGGTCAGTGTCACAGAGCCCAGGAGGGCTCCTCAACTACTTTCTTTTCTGAAACCAAATGATCTTAAATCCTAACCTACCCCTCTCTTATCTACAGATGGAAGGAAATGAAATTGTCTTAAGTGATACACAAAAGATTTGTAAAATGAAATATGCAGAATATTTCCCAAATTCTGGACAGTTTTGGTAAAACAGCAAATGTATTATGAATAGCATCTTACTTTTAAATATTTTGAGCAAACTGATGAAATCTTCAAAATGGGGGAGGCTTATTCTCAAAGGGCCATTGGAGTTCTTTTCTTTGGACACCCAAGTCTGAAGAGTGTCAGAGGTGCCACCAACCACATGACATGCCTTAGACAGAAACGGTGGACGAACTGGACAGGGCAGCAAGCCAAACTGTCCTCTGCTCAGGACAGGCTGCATCTGAGGCCGTGCAGACAGACGGCATGATAAAGGGATGAGCAGCCACTGCTTTCACTAACCTGAGTGGACATAGACAAAGAATTTGCATGCACGGACACTGTGCCATGTAAAGTTACACGATTAGACATCAAGATGGTTGGAGAGCATACAGTCACATGCCCCCACAGTATCTTACATAGCAGAATCCACCAGAAAATCATCTGAAGCAGAATTCAAGCTACCTACCTCATCAGCTCATATCCCAAGTTCTTCCCTAAAGGGTTCTTCAGGAGATAGCTTGTCTACAAAAACGCATTTCATTCAAAGATGAGTAATAACCATAAGAGAACCAGGAGGAAGTCTATGGCTACAACTCAAGGAAAAAGAGAATCAATACAAGTCAAGGCATAAGGTAGATAAAGATCAAAAGAAATATCATATCATGAGGTAGATGTCAAAGAAACATTTCTATAGAATATCAGATAAAGTATGCCTTTTAAAAAGCAACTCAATGATAGAGCAGAATAATATAAATAGCAGTAGATGCAATGCAGAAAGTAATTGAATAGAAAAAAATAATCCAGTGATATGTATATCTGCCTTACAAACAAAAACCAGAAAAACCCAATGCTGGAAATAGCATTAAGGATATGAAAAAAAAAAAAAAACCTCATTAATATCTAGTAGGATACATTAGGAAAAAAAGTGTACTAAAAACAATAAGGGTGACAAATGATTGGTATTAAAAACAAAAGATGTTAACCCAAAACATATTTGTTATCCTTGAAACAGAAGAATGGAAAAAATAAAACATGGAACTATAAAAAATACACTAGAAGAAAACTTCTTGAAAAAAAACTATTTGAATCTATAGATTGAAAGCATATAACACATCAGGAAAAAAATTAGTGAACAATTACCCAAGGTATATTTATTAGAAACTATAAAAATTATGATAAGAAGATATTTTTTTCAATCCAGGTCAAAAATATATACTCTAGATAACTTAGAAGAGGGAACAATTCAGGTTGGCTATAGACTTTCCAGCACAGAAAACAATAGAAAAGTCCATAAAATTTTCATGGGAAGAAAGTGTGAGCCAAGAATTTGATACTTAAAACTTTCATGTTTAAAAGTAAAGGCAAAATAAGCATTGTCCATATGTTTGAGATTTGTTTAAAAAATGCAAGAATTCAAGAAACAGTGAATCCATGGGTCTTTTCTTAAAATTGGCTTTTTTATCTTTAAATCTAGACAATTAGGTTTTACCTAAAAAAGTGTGTGGAAAATTTAATGAATTTAAATATGTAATTAAAATACAATAAAAAGCTGAGGAAATTCTGTTGATAGAACACAATGTATTTCTTTTTAAAAACCAGTCAGACCAAGAAGGAAAAAGACAGAAGATAGACCTAGTGTAAGTTTCCTTATTTCCTCATTTTTCATTCCAAAGTCAATAAATATGACTTCAATGTAAATCAACAAAGATATGCTGAAGCATATACTTCAAAGTTATAACAGAATCAACTAAATAAGTGAAAGGAATAGATTATAAATGTTCCAAAGTTTAAAAATATGACAAAGTTTAAAGAGAAAAAAATTAAAGTATGAATAAAAATATTTAAAATACAACTGGAAATAAGGGAAGATCATTATGCAAATGAAATACAATTATGTCTTGACTGAAGCCCTGTGTTGGGCGATTGTGGAGATAGCATATAGCCCAAAGAGCCAAAAATACTTACTATCTGGCCCTTCACAGAAAATGCTAATGGCTATTACTTTACACTTGATTTCTGGTAAAACATATTATAACTATTAAAATCTAAGTGCCATGAATCTTCATTTCTCAAATATGATTGCATCAAGATGTATAAGTAAAAAGTGTTCATAAATTAAATAAAATATAGTAAAAAATACACCTCTATAATGACTAATTAGCCTACCTGTCTAACTCCATGATGGATCAAGTAGAAGAGCATAAGTGAATAGTTGATCTAAATAACATAGCTAACAATGTAAATCTAACAGTCCACCTCTAACAGGACATGAGTGCAGACACATCTTGTATTGATTGTGAATATAGGTAAAGACTCAATGGGGAGACTTTGGCATCCCATGAGCATCCTCTGCCTTCCATTGTTAAGAATCTATCCCAAATATACACCTTCATGTGATACAAAAATGTGTGTACAAGAATATCTATCTTTGAAGCATTGCTCATAATAGCAAATAAAACAAACAAAATTTAAATATAGATATAACTAGAAATAACCAAAATGTTAACCCAGGAAAAAATAGTTAATACATAAATTTCATGATAGGATTAATGTAGTCATTAAAAAGAATGAGGAGAGTCTATATACTTTTAAGAAATCTTAAGTGAGAAGTACAAGTAAGAAGAACAATAAAATATAAACAAGCACTCATATATATGTTAGTATAGGCACAGAAAATTTCTGAGAAATTGCATTAAAGATACTACATGAGCTTATCTTTCAGAATTAGACTTAGGGATCAGAGTTGGGAGGGAGACGAATTCATTCAGGTTTTTTTTATTATATGTTGATCATTTCTTATAATAATGAATATTTAATATAACATTAAAAATGTAGGTGTCCAAGAGAGGTGGTAATGGTATTGGGCTGGTTTCTATTTTTAGAAAGACATAGAATGCCTTAGAACCGAGAGTGTGACCGAGGCAAACTCTAGGATTTCACATGCCTAACCGTGGATACAGCCCCTCTTCCTAAGAATGTCTGTTTGCCATCATGAATATTAGTATAAAGGTATAAAGGAAATTTATCATCCACTGTTCTTGGAGAAGTTATGTGGACATAGTTGAAAGCTTCAATTTCCTGTTTTGCTCCTGGGATGTCATAACCAAGAACCAGAACTGCCTGCTTGTATCATTTTGCTAATATCTGAACAATTCACGCCCAGAAACAGTGGGCTGCAGGCCCTCACTGCCCTGTAATGAGATATCCAATGTTTCCCTGTAATGAGATATCCAATTTGGTATCTCATTTCACACTTGTTTTATCTCACTGCAGGTGATATGGCTCATCACATACTCATATTCCTAAATGTAAACACATCGGTACCTTCTGACTGTTCTTAAAATATTTTCTGGGTACTGATTCAATAAGAGTTTTTCATGTGTTGAGGAATTTCTTTTTTCTCTCAACTACTCCCAATTCTGCAATTCAATTTTCCCTTTTTGTCAATCTTAAAAGAACCTATAATTAGGGAAGCAAAGCCTATACTTAAAAGTCTAATGAAGAAACTACTTATTTAGTTCTCATTAAAAAGCAAAATACAGATGGAGTGTTACACCTTTTGACATATATGAAAACTCAACATTTAGAAATTATAATTTTGAAAGGTTTCTTGTGTCTCTGCACATTAGATTTCAGTACTAAAGGCATGTAGGCCACAAGTGGAATGACTTCAATCTCCTATGAGCAACTAGAGCAACGTACAAGATTAGAGCAGAAAAGACTGTTCAGTACGACTTCCCCCCCACTTGGCAGATGATGAGGGCAATCAGCACGGTGGCTTCCTGGCGTTCTGGGGTTTCTTTCCCACTCAGGCTAAAGCTTGTCCAGCAACAGGGCTAATACCGCAGAAGGGTAACTTTTTCTGGCTTTCCAGCTCGAAGCCAGGTGGACTACTGAATTAATGATATCTAATGAGATTTCATATATAGGACACTGGCAGTTGGGACTCTGAGGTTTGGGGCAGGTGGTCACTGGTTTGGAGTGTGCACGTGCTGTGAAGTCCATTTTCCAATGAGTGCATGAGAGAGCTCATAAGTTGGTGTGCAGAGAAAAGAATAAAGTGGGGTACAGTAAATAAGGAAAGAGAGAGATTGCACATCCCAGGAGAGAGAGGTTTCCTGGGGGCTTTCTCTGTAAGTATACTTCCTCAAGCCGAAGTGAGAATTACCTCCTCATGGGATGAGAGCAGCAGGGGAAGTGCTGGCATCCAGAACCCACGTAGTGTGCAGCACCATTTCGCTGTGTTTTCCTTTCTCAGCCTCTCCTTCCCTAAGATCTACTCCTCCATTCTGATACGACTCATCCCGAGTGTCACGTGGTTGCCAGTATTTCCTGATGACAAATTCAGATTAAATTCATAAGGAAATGGAGAAAATTCCTTTTTGCAGAAGTCCACTGCAATCCTCCTTGTGTCCACCAGCTCACAATGAGCCCCCAAACCCAAATTCTGCATCCAGGTCTGTTAAGCACTGAATTGTGTCCCCCACAAGTTTATATGTTGAAGCCCGAATCTCAGGTGTGATGGCACTGGGAGATGGCCTTTCGGGGGGGTGGGGGTGAGGACAGCTAGGTTAAAGGTCCTAAGGGCAGGGCCCTGACTTGGTACAACTGGCAACCTTATAAGGGGAGGAAGTGGCCCCGGATGCCATTTTCCCCTCCCCCCTCCCCATCCTCCCTCTCTCTGTGTGCACAGAGAACATGCCACACAAGGACAAGGTGGGGAGGTGGCAGTCTGCACACCGAGGACGGGCTTGAAACCACCCTGACGGCACTTTGGTCTCAGACTCCCGGCCTCCGGAACCGAGGAGGTCATTTCGGTCACTGCCCCTCCCCGCCTGCGGTGCTGTGCTACGGCGCCTGCGCAGACTAACCGGCGTATTCTGAGTCTCTGATGGAAGTAGTTCTGATTTGTGGGTTTCCTAAGATGTCATTGCATGAGTTTCAGCTTTTCATGAACTCCTGGATGTTGAATGTAATGTGGTTATTTCCTGAAGTAGTCTGACCCTGTCCTCAAGAAAGTGTATGGCTTTGGTCAAAATATCTGTGACCCCCAAATGTGCCGTAACTCGGGAGTTCTCACGCTTTCGTGTGCATCGGCGCCTCCCAGAGGGCTCACTGAGGCAGGGGTGCTGGGCTCCGCTCCGCGTCTCTGGTGCAGTGGGTCTGGGCGGGGGACAAGCACTTGCGTTTCTAACGAGACCCGGGGGCTGAGGCTGGTCCAGGCCCGCAGTGTGAGAGCCCGTTTCGTGTGTAATTTTCACACTCTCTGAATGAACGGACTGTCTCACATGATCTCCGATGTTCCAAAGACTCACGACCCGCAGATCCACCTCCGCTCCGCCCTTTCCCTAGAATCCCACCTGGCTTCCAAGCGCTCTGCGAGGCGCCCCAGATGAGCCACAGACCATGTCCGCAGTCAGGGTCACCGTGTCCCCACCCCTTCTCTATGTCCTCCCGTGCCCACCTTCCCGCCCATCTCCCAAGCCTGGTGTCTGGAGAGCAGCCCTGAGGTCTCTTTGAGGTCACACCGTCCTACCTCCTAAGTATAGTTTGACCCGATTGGTATGATCTTTATCGTCTCTGACACCATTTAAGTCCCGGTCCTCACCTGCCCACCTGGGAGCCTGTAGGACTGCAGAGGCTGCTCTCAGAGTCGGCATCAGGTGTCCAGGGACGCCCACTGCACCACTTCCCTGCCGAGAACTCCACGGTCCCTCACTGACGGCCCAAGGCGGGTCCCTGGCAGGCAGGTCGGCTCCAGAGGACGGTGTCCAGGGTGGCCTTCGGCCTCCTGCCCTGGCGCCGTTCCCGCCCCGCGCTCTGCCAGGCTGCCACGACCTCAGGACCGCTCCCCAGGACACGCGTGGCTTCCTTCTGGAGGCTTCCTTCCCGGCAGGGGTGAGTCGGCCAGGCCTCTGCTGCGCAGACACTGCTGGGGGCGCCGCGTGTCCTGCAGCAGCTGGTTCCCTTTGCCTCGCCTCCTCCGTGGATCGCAGGGCCCCAGGCCCATGACGGCTTTGGTGGCAGTTGCTGTCATTGGCATTTCAAATTTTTGTGTCCCTAGTAAATGGCGCAGAGTTTCAGGAAGAAAGGCCTCTTCCCCTCTGTCCTCAGGCTGGGATAGGGCCAGACTGTCCTGCCTGGCGGAGGCTCTGCTGCCTGCTAGCATCACGCCGCGGAGTGGGCCTGTCCTAGACGCAGGTGTGCCCGACCTGTGGCCCCCATCTCCCTGCAGCTCCCCTTCACGGCTCCCAGGGTGAACTGAGATATTCTGTGTCTAGGTCAAGTTCAGACACCAGTTTTCAAGAGAATCCAACTGAATGCGCTTAAGATCTTGCTACTGTATAATATAGAATACTTGTAACACATGCAAATTGATGACTTCCAAGTGTAAAAAAATAACCTGAATTTATGCATACTTAGTTCAATTATAGCAGCTTATTCTTGAGGCTAGTTTAGGAAGAAAGATAATCATCTGTAGACAAATGCAATTTTGCCGTGAATTAGCCTCTTAAGATTAGAGAATTAAGACTGACATTAATTATATATAAGTCATTATTGTATTTCACTTGTTGGCTAGGGAGAAAAAGACATATATAATGATGGTGAAAATTACCAGTATTTATTCAGGTTACAGTTAGAAATCTCCTTTCTCACATCCTTGAGGAATACCATCTGGCTTGAAATATTGGAGCTTGCTAAATGCTCTCTAATTACAAAAGCACATTGAATGGATTTGAAGAGTTTTTTTTCCCTGAAAACAGGAATGAAAGTGATGCCTGTGATTCTTATTGTCATATTACATTTTTGTAAAGGGACAATTGTCCTTCAGTTCTCTCTCTGGAGCCCCTGAGAACACATATTCCAGCCCTAGTGGACATTTGGCGTTGCTGCCCAAATCGCCCTTTGCCTGCCAATTTTTGTTCAGTGCTCCTGATACTTTGTCATATTTGATGTTGACACACTGATATGCCACAATCATTCCAAAATATCCACATAATTAATGGGTTAAAGGTCAGCTTCTTTCTCCAGAAGTGGTTGCAATGCAGCGGCGGAGCGTGAAGGGACTGAACGAAGAACGAAGACGTTCTCGGCATGTGTCCGTCGCTGCTGACAAGCCCCTGAGCCCCCAGGCAGGGGGGCCTCCTCGTTAGCCACAAAACAATGCAAATATTTTCCATGGCAAATTATGAACTTCGGGAAATGAAATGCACTGCATGAAATATCTCTGTTTTCCCTTCTGGGAACTTGGAACATTTTCACGTATTACATTTATGCTGTGGTTTTTCTGTACAGATGTGCGCCCCCTGCTGGCCGTGGTCCTCACGGCAGCGCCCACGTCGCGCACACGGAGCTCCCGCGTTTTGAGATAAAATGAATATTTGTTGAACAGTTGAAGGGAAATTACAATGTTAATCAACGGTCATAGACCAATGTTTGGCTCCATCAGCAGATGGAGAAAATGCCTTTAAAGTTTTCTGAGTACAGACAGTGGGAGAAATAGTGTGGTTTTGGATGAGTTCAGTAGTTATCGATGGCAGGATGCACAAATATATTAATATTTATAAGGAAAAATAGTCATTCACACTCATGGCATAGCTCAGTGCAGTAGTGTTTACTGCCTGGGAACTTCTTGAAGTAAAACCAACAGAAACGGAGCTTACTTATCCTTAAGTTGTCCTACACTGCTGTCTTTGCAATGCTGGAATATCAGACTTTTCTGTAAATGAGGTGAACTTGCGATGTTATCTGATTGAACTCTCTCCTCTCAGAGAACATTCACCCGAAGGGCTAATCCATGGAAAGATTTGCTTATTACAAAGGAGTGACTGAGACGGGCCCGGTGGTCCCAGACGCTTGGCTTCCCCAGACAGCGCTCCCTGAGACCGTCGGTCGATTCGAAATGATGTTTGAAACAGAGGAACCATGCTAAGCTGAAGTGCCAAACTGGCAGAATAAGGGGCATAGATGACACTTGCAAGGTTTCTCTGGACATAAATGTGACACCTTAACCTTGAATATCTAGCATTTTCCCCCACATTCCCTTAAAATAAAAATTAAAATAGTCTCCTCAGCTGCACAGTTCTTTATACAAACTTCTGACCCAGGACCCAGCATATAATTTTGAAAAGCTCATTCAGAATAGAGTAAAAATTTCTGAAATTTTAAAATTTTGTTTTTGGATTAAAAAGAAAAACAACAGTAAAATGTAGCTCTCTGTGGTATAGATTTCTACAAATTTTAACAGGCGTATAGCTTCTTGCAGCAGCATCATAAGCAGGGTACGGAGTGGCCCCATCACCCCAAGCCCCCGCTTGCCCCACCTCATCGTCACACCCCCACACACCCCTCTGCTGCCAACACTGGAAGCACTGATATGCTCTCTCCCACTGTAGCTTAGCTTCATGAGAATCATAAATAGCTTTATACAGTGTGCAGCCTTTTAAGCCGGCTTCTTTCACTTCCTGTAAAGCCAATGAAAATGTCTTGGAGAGGCACCCAGCTCACTCTGTAGATCAAGAATTTGCTCATGTTTATTGCTGCATAGTATTCCTGGCTGTGAATGTACCACAGTTTGCTTGTTGAATGGATTTTGCTTTTTGTTTTTTTCCAGTTTGAGCAATTATGAATCAAGCTGATGTATACTTTGATGTATACTTTTATACACAGATATTTCTGTGAACATAAATGTTCATTTCTCTAGAACAGAGATCAGAAAACTAAGGCCCAAGGGCCATATCCAGCCCATTGCCAGATGTTGTAGAAAAAAATTTTACTGGCACAAAGCCATCCTCATTGCTGTACATAGTAAATAAAATTTTATCAGAGTAAAGCCATGCTCACTGGTTTACATAGTGTCTATGGCTGCCTTCATGTACAGTGAGAATTGTAGTAGAGGCCTCGTGTCCTCAAAACCTAAAGCCTAAATTATTCACCACATGTTCTAAGGTTTTCAGTCTTGGCTCTAAGATTAATGCCCTGGGGTGGGCTTGCCAGGTCCTCTGGTGCAGTGGACAACTGTGAGGCGGGTCTGCGTGGGGCTTTCATGCCGTTGCTCAATCCCCTTGATTATCAGCACCTCTGACTTGCTTCTAACTCAGAAAATGGCAGAGATAGCACCCTGTGCCTCAGTCATGCTGAGATTCTCCTTGCTTCCTGAATGAGGGAAACAGCCATGAATGGAGATGCCAGTGGCAAGGAGGTGCCCCAGGAACCTCCAGGACCGTAGGAGGCCTTCTGCTGGTCATGAGCCACAAGCTGATCCCACTGCTTTGAGGAAATGACTTCTGCCAACAACCTTAGGGAGCTCGGCAATAAATTCTCCCCCAGGTAAACCTCCAGATCAGAACACAGTCTAATTTCAGCCTTGTAAGACACTAAGCCAAAGAACCAGTTAATTTTGTTTAGACCCTTGACCCACAGAAACTATGAGATAATGTGTGTGATTTTAAGCCAATAAGTTTGGGGTGATATGCTTTGCACCAATAGATACATATAATAAATGTATATTAGATTTCATAAGAGTCAGTCAAACTGTTTTCCAGAGCGGCAGTGCCACTTTGCATTACCATCAGTAATGCGTGGGATCTCCTTCCCTTATATGCTGTGTGTGTGTGTGTGTGTGTGTGTGTGTGTGTGTGTGTGTGCGCGTGTGCACGCGCGAGTGTGCATTTAAAGACACCCTTAATTGGTAGGTATGGATATCTAATTGTGGCAATAATTTGTTACCTTGATTCCCATCATTTCATTTGTGTATTTGACATACACATATTCTATTGATGAAATGTCCAAGTATTTTGTTCATTTTTGAATTGTGTTTTTTGTTTTTTTATAACTGAGTTTTGAGTTCTTGATACAGGCCAGATGCAAGTCTCTTAACAGATATGTGTTTTGCAAATATTTTTTCCAGTCTGAAGATTATTCTTTCTTTCTCTGAATAGTTTATTCTGTCGAGCAAACATTTGTAATTTAATGAAATATTGATTTTTTCTTTTTATATCTTACTTTGGTATTATGTTGAAAAGTTCTTTACCTAAACCCAGATGACAAAAAGTTTCTCCTATTTTCTTTTATGCATTATAATTAGATCTGTGGTCAATTCTGAGTTGGTATTTTTATGAGGTGTGGTACATACCAAAGGTTTTTGTTATTGTTTTGTGTTTGGATGTCTAATTATTCCAACACCATTTGTTAAAAGATCCCAGTGCCCCAGTGACCGGCTGTGCACCTTTGTTAAAGCCAATCGACTATATTATGCAGGACTTACTTCAATTTTTTCATTCATTTCCATCAATCCGTGTCTCTCTCTGCAAATACCACAATATCCTGATTGCTGTACTTTTATAGTAAGCCTTAAAATCCTGCAGGATAATTGCTACAATTTTATTCTTCTTTTTCAAATTTAATTTAGCTATTCTATTTGCTTTGCCATTCTGCATAAATTTAAGAACAAGCTTCTCTATATTTACAATAAATCCTTCAAGAATTTTGATTGGTATTACATTAAATGCATAGATAAATTTGGACAAAACTGACATCTTTAAAAGATTGTCTTCTAAGATATGAACATAATGTGTTCTCCAATTATTTAAGTCTCCTTTTATTTCTTCATTAGCATTTTGTAGTTTTCAGCACAAAGAATCTGAACATGTTTTCTCAGATTTATTAAGCTAGTATAAATTTTACCTTAGATTTAAAAAATACAATATTTATCAGTCTTTAAAGATATTATTTCCTCTTACCTAGCTCTTAGTGTTTATTATTAGTAAATATTAATACAATAGATTTTTGTCTATTGACTTTGAATCCTGCTGAATATTGTTTTAAGCTTTCATGAGCTATCCCATAAAATGACGTTATTGTTCACGAACAGAAACAGTTGTTTTAGTCCTTGTTGCAATCTGTATGTCTCTTGTTTTCTTTTCTTGCCTTATTTCATTGGCCAGAACTTCCTGTATCATGCCAAATGGCAGTCATAAGAGTGATCATCTTTGCCTTGCTATCTGACATGGCATAGGCAGAAGACTCTAAGCATTTGTGCTTTCTATTCATGTGTAAGTGTCAGATTCAAAATCTTTATATTATTTGCTGCTGTGGCAAATTTGACCAAGAAGCTTGGTATCTTCCTCTGCCCTCTGGAGCCAAGCCCATGGCCGGGTAACTGCTGACCCCATCTCACTCCCTTTGGGGTTGTTAGCATGACTTCTCTGAGTCATGCTCGGTTGAAGGAACAAAGACCCTTCATTAGTGCAGCAACCAGAACAGGAGAAAGATCCACCGTGAGGACCTGCTGCCTTGCCTCTTCCAGGAGGTGATCTCTAGGCGGTGATGAGGCTGTGGAGGTGGGCGCGGCGAGGACCCAGACCCTCTGAGGTGAGAGTCAGGAGGGTGGGGCATGTGACCAGCAAGCGCAGTCAACAGCCGGCAGCTCTTGCTCAGATGTCATTTTTTCTATCTGGAGCTACTTCATCTCTTTTCTTCAGTTCATTTTAGCTTTGTTGGCCATTACAGAGAATTGGTTCCTGTCTCAGCCAGCTCTACAGTTTCTTGTGAATCATTCTCCTACTGAACAAATCAATAGATAATCACTGACCAGCACTAGACCACGGCTGCACACTGGGTCACCGAGGGCTCATGGGGCCCCACTGCATGGATTCTGACTTCATGGTCATGAATGGGGCCCAAGCACTGGTATATGCTGGGAGCTTCCCAGAGGCATTTACCACGTGGACAGGGCTGGACAGCAGAGGTCCACATCATGCCTGATTCAGGTTGGCCTGCACACAGGCTCTATAATACCCACTTACGGGGTATTACCAGCTCTGTGACTGCATAGACATCCCAGAAACGCTTGCCAGCCTACAGGTTTCATGTCCCAAATGAAGCCCCTACAGTTGGTGGGGAAGGCTGCTCAGACATGAAGAGCCTGCTGGGCACAGGGCCAAATGTATTTGATTGTTTTCTGTTCTTTCCTAACAAGGTTTTCATCTGTATTTATAGTAAGATTGAGGTGATTCCTCTGATCTGACAAGTGTGTGGAGACCTGACAACTGACTTGGTAAATGTATTATAAATGCAGACTCAAGGCGCCCCAGGTGGGAGGGAGGGCTGAGGCCCTACATGGGGGAGGCTTGTCGGAGGCGGGGGCTTAGCCAGATTGGATGTGTCGGGGAGCACCTGAGAGGCAGGCGGCACAGACGTTCGGACAGCACAAGCCATTTTCCAGCGACAGAAACCCCTGGTTACCTTTGGGCTCTACCAGCCTCACGCTGGCACGGAGGACAGGAAGGCCTCCCTCTTGGTCCAGGAGCATGCTTACCACTTACAGAAGATGGAAGTTCTCCTTTCATTCTTGACATTCTCTCTAAAAAATGTACATTGAAATCTCAGTGACTCATCTTTTCTTTTTTCCAAAAGAATATGTTTGAATACCTTTATGTCAAGGTACTGTCTGGTGTTTTAACTCATCAGGTACTTTCATCTCTATTTCAAATCTATGAATTTAATATTCTTATTTCCATTTTACAAGTAAGAAAACCAGAACCCGGAAAACATATATAAATAGCTCAATACTTTGCGTTAGATTATAAGCTAAGTGAAGGTGCAGATCTTCACGTGAGTGATTCTGAAGTCAAAGGAAAGCCCCGTGCGTCCTTTAGGTGGAGAACAGCCACCTGATCACCTCCTTGGAATGTAAATGAGGTGCCAGGAGCCGATGATCCTCTTTGCATTGAAAGAACATCTTAGATTAACTTAGCAAAATGCAATTATATCAAAATACAGGAATGTGCTTAAAAATATGAATGGAGGATGTGATGAACGATGAACACATGGGGGACAAAGAGATTCTGGACTGGTAGCCCTTCCCTCCTTTTACTGCCACGGCTTGAGGCTTCACTGACCCGGTGATTCTACGAAAGAAATAGCAGCTCACTAACAGCAACAGCAAAGAACGGCTGTGCGGCTCTGTGCCCGCAGTCTGAGGAGGCCGTTAATGATGTACCCCAGGAACAAGAGACCGTAGCACAGTGGGGCTGCCACACAGGGTTAGCAAAGTTAGGGTACATGGGTACAACACTGAAGATGCCCTTTTAATATTAATGCAAGAAAATGAGCAGCCCACTTCCCACGTTTTGTTCAGGTTTTTTTCCCTCCAACTCCATGCCTTTAAGCTGTCTGACGTGCCCACTGAGGGGTTCTGCCCCCCTGCTTGGGGGCTGTGTCATTCCTGTGGACATAAAGGGCCGTGGGGTGACTGGTCCATCCAGCCTTGAAGTTTGTGGGAGGAAGTTCCCACCCTTAGGAAAGATGCCCGGTCTCCATACAGCCCCCGGGACTCAGCCCAGAGCAGACCCCGCCGAGGAGAGCACCACGGCGATCTGATGCTCAGCTTCGCGTCCATTCACGGCAGGCCTGATGGGCAGCGAGAGCAGCTGCAGCTCAGACTCCCCCCGAGGAGACTCCGGGGCCAGGAAGGACCCGCTGTGCTGGCTGTAGCTGATTTCCGACAGCCGGGTGGCTGCTATTCCACGACAAGCCTGCCCAGGGGCATTGGCCCCCCACGCCCCTCATCCTCCTAAATGAACGAAATGCCACCGTCGTCTTCAGGTCACACTCATCGGCGTCCCGTGACTGGTGACCCTGCTGGGGGACTTGTAACATGACAATTAGCTGTACATCAGGGAGAGGTCTTCTCCTCCCTGCAGAACACGCAATTCAGGTGTAATAACACTTCCAGCAACACTGCAGGGCTCCCACCCGACGCCGCTTCACCACCGTTACTTAGCGCGTCCCCTCAAGGGTGGGCGTCTTCACTCCTCAAAGTTCCCTCCGTGTCACCGTCTCCTGCAGTTGAAAGAAAATCCCTCAGCAGCGCCGTCCCCCTCGGTGCAAATGCCCTGACTCTAAACATGGGCTTGGGGTCAGTTGTTCCTGCCAGTACCGGCCACAGACCTCACAGTCGCTGTTGAATACACAGCTTAGGTCAGAACTTTTTCCCCAAATCTATCTTTGGTAGCTTGCTTTCAGTTGCAGGATAGAAGTCGATGAGGAGATGAAGTTTAATCCCACTCAGATGAGCAGCTGCTCGCTCGGGCGGCTCGCCTGCTGGGTTCTTGTGTCCCAGGCTAGGTGCACTTTTAGCAAATCCACTTTATTTGTAGTTCCTGTTTTATGCTCTGAGATACTGTAATGCAGCCCCAGAATAAAAGCTGCCCAGAATATATAAAATGTTTCCTCACCTCCAACAAAGTACTTGGGTGTGCAAACCTCTTCGGAGCTTTAGTCTCACACTGAGCTGGATCTACTGAGGTCAGGCAGTGATTCGGGGAAGGAAAATATTGTGTAAGACTTCAGAAAATGGTACGGTAACGAGATGAAAACAATAAAAAGGTTCTTGTGAATTGAAGAGTATACTTAATCTTATATAAAAAATGGAATGCTGCTAATCACTTACTAATACATTGATATTGAGAATATAGGATATCAGGATACGTTTCCTCATATCTAATATTCCTCAAGGACCCGCTCTGTCCAACACTCTGGGGGGTACTACAGAGCTAATGACCCCAAATCCTGATGAGCATTAAAATCACTCATGCCTTTAGGATTTTTTTTTGTCTGTTTGTTTCTTGGAAGAGCAGATGTCCCGGCTCCCTTCAGCCCTCATAAATCAGAACCTAAGTTCGGAGGGGTGGCAGAGATAGAACTTGTCAATATAATAATCTAGGTGATTCTGAGCAACCCACTGGGTCCTTAGAAACTCACGCTGTGCATCTGGAAGCTGGAGGCTGATAATATAAAGGCATCTTATTTTATTTATCATTTCATGAATGGGGAATAAGGATCCAGCCTAGAGCTGAGCAAAGTAAAACCTGGCTCCGTTCCCTGCTTTTTTATGTCCTGAGAATTAAGATGTTTTTACAATTTTACATGTTAACAAAAATCAACAGAAAAGCAATTATCTCACGACATATAAAATGTATGTGGATTTCAAATGTCAGTGTCTGTCAATAAAATTTTATTGGAACATAGACACACCCGTTTATTACATGTTGTCAATGGCCGATTTCACATCATGATGACTGAGTTAAATATTTTCAACAGAAACAGTTTGTAAACACAAAGTCTAAAGTAATTAATATCCAATCCTTCACAGAAAAAGTTTACCACCCTTATTTATCCTTTATTCCGAACAAAAAAAAATTTCAAATCACAGGCTTCATCAAACTATTTTAGTGAGAGACAGGAAGTGCAAATGCACCAAAAATCCAGTATGGAATTGCTGTCTTTTGAAAGAGGAAACTTGAGCACATCATCTTCTGTTTCCAGAAATCCATAGCAAGAAAGATCTGCTCCGGGACAGTGGTTCTCAGAATGTCGTCCTGGAATAACAGCAGCATTGCTCCGGAACACACGGCAAATGCACATTCTCAGGCTGCACCCCAGACCCGCCGAGTCAGACATTCAGGGCTTGAGGTCCGGCAATCTATGTTTTCAGAAGCCTTCAGGAATCTGAAACACCCTCAGGGTGGCTGAGGACCATTGTTTGAGAGCCAGTGTGCTAAGGAACATTTAGAAACAACTCAGAAAATAGTTATCGACAGGTAGAGAA
The DNA here is from genome assembly GCF_030020395.1 of Manis pentadactyla. NCBI lineage: Eukaryota > Metazoa > Chordata > Mammalia > Pholidota > Manidae > Manis > Manis pentadactyla. Next base: position 1,106,143 of record NC_080026.1, read on the forward strand.
AATCCTGTGCAATGAAGTGCCCACGCCTACTGTTCTGGTCATTACTCGATGTTGGCTGAATAAAGACATTGCTAGACAAATATGTGAAAAAAATGAAAAAGGGAGAAAAGTCTATTCTATGTATGGGACACAAACTTAGGAAGCCCCTTAGCTGACATTGCAGGATAACAGTGTTCCTATGGTATCAGGCAGTCCTGATAGAGATCCGACATTGACTGAAACTGAACATTTCTGACATCTGACATAATAAGTCAATTCATGGGATGTGAACTACGCTCATTCTATGTACAAAAGACAAGACAGAATTAATCTAATCATTCCTCCTCAACTGTTCTCTTATCTCACATGCTGAAGAAATTTAAATAATTCATAGTGAAGATTCTCACTTCTTCAAAGCACATTCTTAACACATCATCCTATCTCCCTTTCATAAATACAATCCTGAAAAAGATTCAAATGGGAAAAAAGTTCTGAAATATAAGATCATAACACTGAAGAGACTCTCCAGATGCCTTACAAACATTTCCAGGCAGTGACAGACCACATTTTTCCTCTGGGTTCTCGACTCTGTTATATTTTAGCTTCTCATTAAAAAGCAAAACAAATCAGGAACCAAAGAAACCCCCAGATGTGTTTCTTGGTGGCAATGATGTCACTAATCATAATGACACGAATGTATCTCACATTTGGTGAGCACGCTCTCTGGGCCACACACGTTTCCAGAAACTCTTGCAGTGTCACATTTTATCTGAACAGAAATCCAGCGAGGTGGGTACTAACAAGTCCCTCTTAGAGGTAAGAAATCTGCATTGATTTCGAGCTCCTTGGTGAAAGAGGGGATTGGAGGACGTATTCAGGAGAAGTAAGAAAGGCTCTGCTGATAAAGACATTCTTCTGGAAACCAGAGACGAACTCTGCCCCCGGTCACCCACCCCTCAAGCCCTCCAGCAGAGAGGACAGCAGGACTTCGCCCGGAGCCCCTTCTCCACCTCCATCTCCCTCTGAGGCTTGGAGAGGAAGGATCAGCAACTTGTTCTTGGCACAGATATTTCAGTGCTTGTGAACAGTTTCAGACTATACATGCATTTTCAGTGAAGAACCTACTCTGTGCCCTGTACATAAATCATTGTATTTAATCTGCAACTCAGCCCAGGAAGTATTACTGTCACTGCTTTTCACAGGAGGAAATCAAGTTCACAAAGTCAAAGCAATTTGCTCAAAATCACACCAAGGTTTGACTCTTGAGCGATGCTTATATGCTCATTATCAAAGGCCTCCTGGCTCCGATGTGTCTCTTGAAGTTGCTACTGAAATACGTGTAGCCGCCACTTCTTACTTCCACCTCACCAAATGGTGTTCCCAAAATGTCCCCAACCCGGGCCTGGCATTTGAAATGTTAAAATAAATTCCTCTGTAAGCAGACCACAGATCCAAATTATATCCAAATCAGAATGAACCACCAACACATTTTCTTGTAAGACTTTGTTGTCGTTGGGCTTTTAACTATATTATTGATTCTGGTGTTTCAAAGAAAGAAAACTCTTTAGGATTGCACCGAAATTTGAACTCTGAATGCCTAGAAATGTGCTCCTTCTCCAGACCCTCTGCAGCTACGGAGGAGGAACTCATCTTGTCTCAAGACTCATCATTTCTGCCCCAGGGCACCTTTTGGAAACAGCTATTTCATCAAAGAAATATTTGACAGACTGATTATTTAAATAAATCCAATAAAATTTTGTTGACTTTTGACCAGAGGCAAACACCGGGGCAGAGCGGCCTCGGACGAGGGTGGGGCCGTGCTGACTGCCGGTCCCGGGCCACAGCCTCCTCCAGGGTTCTGGCTTCAAAGTGGAGCTACGTTTTGTGTTATTGTGCATTAATCTCTTAAGTTAATGTTAATGTCCTCAAGATGTAAATGTTTTACAATGTGGAGATGAACTAATATAAAATATTCATTGGTTCTGAATGGAACTGGACAATTTCAGCTCCGTCCTACAAGCTTTTACAAATGAAGGATAATCTCCATGAAGAATTTAGATGCCAGTCTGAGTTATGGCTCTTGAAACAAAATAACCTCATGCATATTTAGACCTTGTATATTCATGACGGGTTTTTTTTTTTAGGAACATTTATTATTGGTTACAATAGTTTTTGGCTAACAAATCAGCTCTGAAGGGTGACTTACCAGACCCCTTGCTGTCAGTGGAAATGTTAATCTTGTGGAAGTCTTTCAGTCTTCGAGAGGCTTTAAATAGATAAGCCCTTTAGTTTAATTGTATGGTGTATACTGACTCATTGATGTTTTTGCCAAGAAATGGATCAGAAATAACATTGCTTTTTACCAATAGAAGAAAAGATCTGTAATTTTTACATATCTTTCTGTAAAATATATAATTTAGCTTATTTTCAGAACTTAAGGCCAGAAGCATCTAGTGAAATCCTTGAATCATCTTAAACTCCATTTACAGTGGTATTTTACATATATTATCATAATTATTCCCCCAAATACCTCTATGGATTAAGTAATATTGCACCTATTTTACAAAGAAGAATCTAAACCTCCAGCTCTCCTCTGCCCAGTACAGGGTTTCACACTATGGTTTCTCTAAATATCCTAGCCCCCAAAGGTGATCTTTGTGTATTTCATTTTCTAAAAGACAACCTTTTTCTTGGGTCTGTATGTCCCAGAAAGAACCCTCAGACCCAGTGGGAGGACCACAACCAGTCCTCTTTCCTAAAATGAGCCTGTTCTGTGGCTGGAGACACGTCATTCTTTCTTTTTTTTTTTTTTGTCTTAAAAAAAGTAATTATTATTTATTTTTTTAACTGAAGTATCATTGATACACAATATTATATTGGTTTCGAGTATGCAACACAGTGTTTCAACAGTCACCCATATTATTAAATCCTCACCCCCACTAGTGCAGTTACTATCTGTTAACACAGGAAGATGTTACAGAGCCACTGGCTACATCCTCTGTGCTGCACTTCCTTCCCCATGACCAGCTTATATTATATTGAGATTTTTGTGCCCTTTTATTCTCTCACCCTCCCCACTCACCCATCCCAACCCCTCCCCCATGGTAACCACCAGTCACTTCTCAGTGTCTTATGAGTCTACTGCTGTTTTGTTCATTTTTTGTTTTGTTTTGTTTTGTTTTTATATTCCACAAATAAATGAAATCATATGGTTGTTTTCCTCCACCTGGCTTATTTCACTGAGCATAATACCCTCTAGGTCTATCCATGTTATTGAAAATGGTAAGATTTCTTTTTTTATGGCTGAATAATATTCCATTGTGTATATGTACCACATCTTCTTAACCCATTTATCTACTGATGGACACTTAGGTTGCTTCCATATCTTGGCTATTGTAAATTATGTGATAAACATAGGGGTGCACATATAGTAAAGGATACCATCAACAGAAAAAAAAAGGCATCCTACATAATGGGAGAATATATTTGTAAACAATTTATCCGATAAGGGGCTAACATCCAAAATATATAAAGAACTCATATGACTCAACACCAGAAAACAAATTTCGTGATTAAAAAAATGGGTGGAGGACTGAACAGACTTTTCTCCAAAGAAGAAAGTCAGATGGCCAACAGGCACATGACAAGATGCTCCACATCGCTAGTTATCAGGGAAATGCAAATCAAAACCACACAGATATCACCTCACACACCAGTTAGGATGGCCCACTATCCATAAGGCAAGAAATAACAAGCGTTGGTGAGGATGTGGAGAAAAGGGGGGCCCTCCCACACTGTTGGTAGGGATGCAAATTGGTGCAGTCACTGTGGAAAGCAGTATGGGGGTTCTTCAGAAAACCAAATATAGAAATACCATTCAACCCAGTAACTACACTTCCAGGAATTTACCCAAAAGCAGACATGTCATTCTTAACGAAGCATCTCCAAGAGATACATGGTCATCCAAATCCTGCTAGTCACAGACCCCTCTGTCCAGCACAACTCCTATCAGACTTCAGAACACAGCCTCACTCTGTGAGCCTGTGAGAGAATCGCCAGGGAGGCTGAAAAAAACACATGATTTCCGGCAATTCGGGTTCCTTTAAAAATATTTATATGTCCTTTAAAAACAAGCGTAGTTTTCTTTTTATCTTTCATTTCTTGAAAAATGTTGAGTGAGGACATTGCCTCAATATTTAGCAAGGGATTAGCTGTCTAAATTAGTTTTAGGGTTTTATGAGGATCACTCGGCCGCTATTGATGTTTTCCAATAATCATGACTACTTATCCCAAAGAAACTGATCTAGATGCTTTTAAAAAATGAACCAAACACTTAGATTTCATGTTCCTCCTACATAACTCTGAATGATTTGACTACAGTCCCTGACAACTCGTCTGCCTCCTCATTGGTCATCGCGTAGAAATATCTCAACAGACTTTAAACAGAATCAGTGCCTCTTTATAGTTCATCGAATCTGTCTGTCTGGAAGGGACAGAAGTCCAGCTGTCATCCTTAGGCGATACTCACAGCCTGTTTCAATGGTCAGTGTGTTTAAAAAGAAAGAAAGTAGAAAAAAGAGATGGTGATAAAAATAACGAAAGACAGACTTCACAGAGTATAGAAATAGGATCCAAATATCTTCTGGAACCAGTTCCCTAATCTTAACACGAGCAGTGGCTCTGCGACTTCCCCTGGTCATGGCCTGTGAATCACACTCTCTGGTGTTGACACTCTTCAAACGCCATATGTTGGTCTCATTACTGTGGCTTGCCTGGGGCTGTTACGACAAGTGCCAGATACATGCAGAAATGGAAAGGAATAAGAATACTTAAGGATAGTTCCCCCCTAGCTATTGCTAGGTCATAATAAACATGTTAATTCTTTCCAATTTTGCTTCATAAATTATATCCTTCCAGCTTCCCCTCCATCATTTTTTGGTGTGAGTGATCATCAATGTCATTCTCACTGGATACAGACATGAGACTGCAGTTTGCTATTCAAAGGAAATTATTCATCCCACATGCATTCACCGTTCACTGTGCATTCCCACTTTGGGGGAAGCTAAGGGCAAAGCGTGCCTCTCCCAGCTGCCCTTCTCTATAAGAGAAAGACAGGCCTCCAGGGTGCAGTACAAGGCTTGGTGATGGACATGCAGCTCACTTTCTGGCCTTTAGAGTCATAGCTGGGTGGCACGGATGTGCAGGGAAACCCTTGCAACTTCCCACAGGGATTGCATTGGCTACGTCAAGTACTCAGACGTTTATTGAGCATTCACTTTTTGACTTAGAACTGCAGCTACACTACAAATGGCAAAGAGGAACTTCTCCTTCCCTAGAAGATGACACATGAGTAAAATGTGAAGCGAACCTGTGAACACTCCGATAAAAACTACACCACTTAGACATCACCCATGTTTAACTCATGATTTCGCCATTTTGGAGATGAAAAACTTAGGCTTAGAATGCTAATTAGAATGCAGCAAGTATCTCATGGTGTTAAATTATGTTTCCTCTTCATTGCTCCTGTGTGGATGACAGTTCAAGATGGTCAATAAATTAATCTTTAAAGGAGTAGAGCAGACTTTACAAATGATGTTGAAAACCAGAGGAGGGAGAAATCATAGATGGACAGAAGTTGTAAAAAGAGGAGAAAGAACCTACAGCTACCTTGAGGATACAGGGCTTAGCTCCAGAGGACGCCGGACCACAGGAGCAGCCACACAAATACGACAAGGACGAGGGCCGCACGGGAGGGGTGTGTGGTGTGATCTTTGCCGTCTGCAGAAAAGTGGCAAGGATGGGCACATAGGCCTGCTTTCCAGGTGCAAACAAGCCCTCGAGGCCGGCTCCCCTTCACAGCTGGAGAGTGTGTGTGGCTGCTGTCAGCAAAGCCTGCTGGGCAGAAAGTGGGTGATGGGATTCCACGCGTCCTGATCATTTTAGGCTTGACGTCGGTAGCTTCCCCTCTGCTTTTCAGCATCTTCAAAATTAGAAAGTAGTTTGCAGCAAATCGGTTACCCCCAAATGCCATCACACTTTGTGTGTGACCCAACTATCCCCTGCTCACCTACAAGCTCCAGAGTTCTGTGTGTGTTTCTGAGTTTGACTGGAAGCGGAGCTGGAAGACAATGAAGGTCCCTTTGTGGATCAGGACAATAAAGTAAGAACGATGCACTGAGCTGACTGCAGGCCACAAAGACGAAGTCTGCACACTGGCCGCCAGAGACCAAATCCTGAGTCTCCACAGGTGCCCACCCTCTGCCTTTCAGCCTTATGCCGCACTTTAGGTTGTCACCTGTTTGCTAAAACATTAAAGGGCTAACTCAGCTAAAATCTAGGCAGACTGAGCACTATTTCAGGAAGAGAGTAAATACTGAGGTTCTGTTGGTGAAATCGTTTATTGACCCCTCCTCCATTTGGCTAATAAGTTATCTGTGGGCCCAGGAACATAACACTCCAGGCAGTGTGATAAGGAGAGAGTGGGGGTTCTATCTTCTGAAGTCAGTGCCTACAAGTCACCTGTGACCTGTCATCACCGGCCGCTGCTCAGACAGACTCCAGTCCTGTGGGCTTAACGTTTGATATTAAAAGTCCTCCTTACTCACAGGCTAAACCTTCCTGTGGTTTCGTTCACTGACTTTGAGACGACAGAGCATAAGCGAGGAGCCCCGCTAAGGAGTAACGGTCTGGGCACCAGGATTTCCTCTAACTCCCAAGTCCTCCGTGGGTCTCTGTTTCTTCCCCTGTAAGATCTGCTCAGTTTTGAGATCCCATGGAACCCAACTTCAGTCTCAAACCACTGGAGGATGAGAGTGTACAGATGGCACATTCAGACTTACAGATAAGAAAGGAGACATTTAGTATCAAAGACTATGTTAAACTCAGTTTCTGTTTTATCCCCAACCAATCTTTTTTCTCTTCCAAAGTGTTAATTAGCAGAAACAATGACAAGTCTGAGTAATGTCTTTCTCTTCACTGCCTACACGATTTTGAAAAACTACTAGGATACCAGATTAGCCAGACTGGAAAAAAGAGAAAGAGAAAGGAGAGAGGAGCAAATAGCTACCCATCCATGAGCACCTCCTATGGGCCAGGTGTTTTACTGTATTATCACCAAACCCCACAAGGTAGCCAGGTTCCTCATTTTCTAAGAAACTGTTCAAAAGCAGCAACAGGTCTTATTTGAGTCTGGAATCTTAGTGCCCTAATGCTGGCATGTGCTGGTGCCCAAGAATGTTTTGGAATAAGGGAAGAAAGGGAGATGGATGAGTCATTAATAACTTTTCCATGACTTATTCATAAATAACAGGGTCCTAGGCTACCAAGGAGCAGAGTAGGGTACATAATCCATCCCCCACCCAGTCACCATAGCCCTCTAGCCATAGGGAGTATCTTCAGATCCATACAGAGTCAGCCAAGCAGAGCTAAGCATCGGCCTCAAACAGAGAAAGACAAAACTGTAGTGTTTAAACTTTGAGCATATTCTGTAAGCAAATGTCCCATCACGGGACAGCAGCCGAGACCACCTTTGTGCTGACAGCGGACCACGTGAAAACATGACCCGGGAAGAGCTCACACCCCGTTCCTGTTGTCCCAGCTCCATGTAGTTCTCTTGACCTATTTTTCAGTGAATTCTGCTGAAATTAAAACTCAGTTATTTAAAATGCACTGCATTTAAATGATGATAGCTGTTCTACAGGGTATGTGGGGAGACCAGTCACGGCGCTGGCGGCTGTAGGTAGCAGAGTCCCGTTGACACCAGCTGCCCATTCATCCTAAAGAAATATCTTCTGAGACCCAGTACTTGCTAATACAAGCCACTTAAAAAATGTAAACACGCAGATGCTTCAGGGCCTTGCTGGTACGTTTACGTGTGTATATGGGACAGTGGAGTGGGCAGCATATTGATGAGCCCGTTTTAAACTCTGGCAAAATTAACATCGTCCACAGGGCTGGAGAAGTGTGGGGCCGTGGCAACCGTTGCAGACACTATTACATCCCTGCAGCCAGAGAGAAAATCACAGGTTATAGTGAACCATTCACTTACTCATTATTCACCCCTATGCTTTTCCGCTTCCCCCTTCACGATGAACACCCTTTAAATATCATCACCTGTTTGTAAAACTGTGCTTATGCAAAGATGAGAAAGGTATAATCATTTTCCTTAAAAACTTAGTCTGGACACAGAAAAAAATATAAGATGCAGTGCAGCAAATGCATTGACAGAGAATATACATACAATTCTAAAGGGTCCTGAATAGATACAGCGACCCTAGACTCAGCTGGGCTTCTAGGTGTGGAGGAGTGTGCAGGCTGGGGAGGAATGGAGTGAGTGGCTGATTCGTTCAGTGTTCCATCTGGGCAGCCTTACTGGAAGCACTGATATCTGGATAAGCCTTAAATATGTGCCCAAGTTTTGAAGACAAAGGAAAATGAGAGTTAAGTTTGGCAGTGTGTGATACCACATTAGAAATATAAGGCCTGAACTTATACAAGGGAATATAAGAGGTTTCACGCTGCTTGAGCATAAACTTCAAAGCAAGGATTAATCAAAGAATTCTGGCTTCATAAGATGGAGTCAGAGGGTAGATAATCTTTTGTACAGTTTTAGGAGTTTTTATATTTATCATGTAGTAATTAGCTACCAGCTGAAGGATCAGAATCAGGGGAGGGGCAGAGCACACTAGGTTTACAGGAAAACAGATCTATAATCCCTTCAATATGCATGTTTACAAAATCAAAGAACAGTGATGTTTAAAAATCTGAAAAACATTTGCCATGAACTCATTTTAGATAATGTCTGACCTGAAATGATGCAAGTGAATCATAATCCTTATTTATCTCAGGTAGAATGCATATTAATCTGTTTTGCTGGAGAAATATGAGTAAGCCTGAATATGAGATGCTCCCCCAGACCTTATTGACTTGCCAAGAAAAAAGTGATAAACGCTCTTTCTTAAACTACTAAAATTCTGAATTCTGAAATGAGCTGGCCTATGAGTATTGGATAAAGGTAAGCATAGTCGGTTCACCTTAGAAGTTGCGCAGTTGGTGGGGGGAAACAAAATAGTCAGCTGTTAATAATATTTAAGAGGATCTTCCTCTCTTGAAAAGATTCAGAAAGGTATGGACCATACGTTACGGAATACAAAATGAATGGAGAAACAAGAAGCTTGACCTCAAGAAAGTTGGAGTATCTGGGGGGTGGGACGTCTTTCATTCCCAGACATGCACCCTCGCGTGGTGAGCGCGTCTGGGGAACTGTAGGTAGCGGAGGTCTTTTTGTAAGTCTTCTTGTCCCAAGTGAGAGAATCCTATCAGAGAACTGCCCATAGTTCAAAAATTCCAAAGTCTGCTCAAGCTATGCAGGCAAAAGGTTCTGCTTTATTATTTGTTCATATTGTGGCTTCTGAAAAGTGAACTTGAGCACCTGGCAGATGTGAATCCAAATCTTACGCACATAATTACTGAAAAACGAAGGCAGACAGCAGTGACCTGGGCTGATGGATCCACTCCTACTGCCAGCACCCCAATTGAGGGTGGCTCCAGGCCATTCCGTCTGCCTCCGAAGTGGGCTTTTCGCCTCCAGTGCCCCTCTCGACACAGCTGTTTTAGTTACAGGCAATTTGGCGACACAGTCCCGTGTGTACTGTGTCTGCTTTGATTTGATTGTGTGATTTTATCTTGCTTGCTTCTTGTGGCCTTTTTGCTCAACCCCCTTTTTTGTGATATCTTTACGTGGGTCTCACGTTGATGCATTTATGTTTCCTGTACAGTCGGGCCTTTGGGGCCTCACTCACTCGACGACAGGGACTGGTGGATTCCCGTCCAGCGTCTCTGCGCTGATCGCCAAGACTCAACCCCGTGAGCGTGGCCCCTGCTGGGCCCGCAGGAAGCCACGTGGGAGCAGGGATGCCTTAGACGTCACACGTCCTTTAGGAGGCGGTGTGGCACTCAGCTTGCTTGAGCAAAATAAGATGCTCAGCTGAACAGCTGCGCTCTGTTCTCTGTCCTGACAACATTTTCTTGAGCAAAGGGGGCTCTTGCTGGTTCCTTTACTCAGCCGCGCCTTCCGTGCTGCTCTGCAGAGTCGAGGGGGAGCTGCAGGAGCCTCTGGCCGCGCCCTCTCTTCCTGGGAACCTGTGCATCCTCACGGCCGGCGCTCCAGGACCTCTGACCCCTGGGGTCTGTCGTCAGGGCCCCTGTGACGTGTGTGTCTCCGACCTCCTTGGGTGACCAGTTTTCACGACAGCAGGCGGGATGTGAAAGATGTGGGTGCAGCTGGGCGCTTTGCCACATATTTCAAATTTTCAAGTTTTCTATTTCTCATTTTTTGTTTTTGTTTGATTTTAGGGAGAAGAGTACCTATGCAGCTACCTTTTGCTTGGAGCCCTGAGTGCCTCCTTTACTGACTCTTCTGCCTGAACCGAGCTCCTCGGGGTGGCTGTGGGTGCCCCCCGGGGTCCGAGCCCTGCCCAATGTCCAGCAGGATCGCCCAGCAGTGCTTTCATATTCTAAGCTCGAGACACCCCATGTCACAGCCACTCACAATTCCCTGCACACACCCAAATTCTGTTCAGCCTACTTCTGGGCCTCTGCCATCTGTCTGAAATTTCCTTTAAAGTGAAACAAGACAATTTCAAGTTTCTTGTGGGTAGAATGTTGAGATAATTACTCTAAATAGTAATTTCTATTTATAATGGATACGTGGTGAAATGAAAGTCATATTTTTATTCTCCAGGGACTTAGCTTCAAAAATTAATTTCCTTTTCAAAAGAAAAAGAAGATATAAAAAGAAATAAGGTCCATCTACTTTCTTCTCCCAGTAATGTTTTAATAATATAATGAACGGTGATATTTAGGAATCACTGGTGTATAAATTATTCCATCTCCATTTGATTAGCAGCTCAGTGATTAAACCCACAGGTATCAGAAGCTCACTTCTCCCTTGTGTAACAGTCCACAGCGGTGTTTCTGATCGGCGTGACTCACCACCACGGGTCTTTTAGTGACTCAGCTTTTTCCCCGTCCAGATGCAGGGTAAGAAACAGAGAGCAGAGACAGCAGGGTCTCTTCCCAGCCCCGAGACTGCAGGAGCACATGTCACTTGGGCCGTGTTCCACAGGTGAGATCTAGGTGTGGGCCAAACCCACACGCCAGGAGAGAGCTGGGAAATGGATGCCTTGACAGAACCTCCTCAGGGGTGACTCAGCCCTACAGGAGAGTCGACTTTCCAGCAGAGCTGCACATGCGGCCAAAGGTTTCCTGGGACTTCCTCTTTCAATCAGTTTTTTTCTTTGAAAATTTGTGTCCCCAAGTGAATCCTTTGTTTTATCCATCAATGTTAAAAGTTAGTCAAAAAGGAGATACATGTGTGGTGGTAAGAGCAATGCCTGCTTTTCAGCCTAGCCAAGCAGTGAGGGTGCCTGCCTCTCCAGAGCCGGGGTGCAGAGCCCTTTGCAGGCTGCAGTGTGGTGCTGGCTGTCCTGAGGCTGTCCACACACCCCGTCCTGTGATCTCTGGGCCAAAAAAGGCCAAATACCTCATCTTGGACCAATAAGGGGCAGCCATGGACTTTCATTTGACTTTGGTGAGCAGTGAGAGCTTGCTTTTTGTTGTTGTTGATCTTGAAAATGAGTAGCTCTGTGGTGTGGGACAGATGTGCATTTTCCTCTCAAAAAGGGAGACTGTATCTGAATGCCTAGGCAACACATAGAAGGTAGGGCCACAGGAAAGAGAATGAGGAAGGGAAATTGGATTCTACAGATATTTGGGGGACATGCAGATCAATTGCTCCTGAAGTCCACTCACCACTAGGACGTTTTGGGGCTGGAGAAAATGAATTTCAGTTTGCTTCTGCTAGTTCTTGGTCCTCTTATTCTATCCCTGGAAATGGAATTTTGGTGCTACACATACCAAATCAGTGTTCTGGGGTTAAAAATTCTGGCTCATATTCTGAAGTCTAATTAGGAAAAGCAAGTTACCTGCAGAACCCAAAGTAGCTCTGGGAAGCTATCAACCCTCCAGGGAGGATTCCTTAGGGACTTTGAGTCACTGACAAAGATCTTTCACTTAAGGCACTGATCAAGTTGTCCAACATCTGATTTAAAAAATGGGTATAAAGAAAACAGTGGATTGTAAGCTATTTGGATTTGAACGAAGTAAAGAAAGTATTTGATCAGTGTTTTCTGGGGTCAGAAAAATATGGCTAGATGAAACCTAGAAATTTCTTAATCCAGATTTGAAGGTGCACAGTTTGAAAAGATTAAATAAGGAATTGCACTGCTATTATGGAAGATAACAAGATATTGATTGTGTAAGTGTGCATGGATATGTGTAAATGTGCAAGGATACATTACATATTACACATACAATATAATATATATATTCCTCTCCCTCCTCTCTATATGGAGAGAGAGAGCAGGTGAGAGCAGGTGAGAGCAGGTGAGAGAGCCTCCCATGCCCATACATGCTGTCATGTCACAGTCTTTATTGACTCACATCTGGCATGGATAAAAGTTGACAGAGAAAATAAAACATTTTCTTATACTATAAAGTTTTAAAAACAAGTATTACTATGGCTATGATTATGCAAGAAAAAATTACCATCCACCAAAATTCAAGTGTGGGAATTATAACAACATTTTAAATAGACTAGGAAAAAGCAGTCATTTATAAAAAAGCACTGAAACTAACACCCAATTCCTTTTAAAAATGAAATCGTTTGTATTACATGCAAATCAAAGCTTTCAAAAGGCTCTTATGCCTGTAAAAGAAATTTGCCGAGAAGCATTGTCTTGCAGATACTGAGAAATGTAAATGTGAATATATAATAACATCATTAACATCATAATGTCTTTATTTTTAAAAAATCACCAAGCATTTATGCAAAATGCAAAAAAAAAAAAAAAGCCCTAAAACCATGCAGAAGACATGGTGCTGCCTACTCACTGCAGAAATCAGAATCAGATACCGAGAAACACCCTTTAAGAAGTATATACATTTCAACCAACTAAGGCGGAAGAAAACTGTTAGAGGGTCTCGGATTGCCTCCGTGTGATTCATATTATGTGTGAGCCCTTCAGTCATCTTGGTTTAGCACAGTTTCTGAATTTCTTTTATCTCAAACCGTTATGCTGTGCATAAGGCAATTTGGCAAGCAATTTTAGGGGTGGTTGCAACAATATCCTGCTAAATTGTCTTGTTTTTACCCACAAAACACTCAAATAGCACAAATACTTGGTCAGATCAATAGTAAAATACTCTCTAAGTGAAAGACTGAAAACCATTAATCAAACCTAAATCAAAGTGAACAACTTAAGTTTACTCCACTTGGAGATTAAACCTAAGCACTTAAATATACACACCGTAAAAATATACAGTTTATAATACTTTCCATCCATTCACTCTCTACATGACAGCAATATTGTCAAATTTGAAGCTTTATTTTATGCAAGGGCTGTCTTACAAATTCCTATATAAAGTATTTTATATACTTACAGTATACTATGAAGCAATGCCATCGACATTACAAATAATTCTAGAAGAGGTAAGGATTGAAATCTAGAGACCCGAGGGATGGAAGTCACAACCCAACTGAGGTATGTGTCTGTGGCTTCAGGAACTCCCTGGCTTCTAGGCCCCACCTTTCTGCTTAATTCAGTGACCCCGCCCTACTCCTAGGACCCCCCCACCGAGGACCAGGTCCTCTTCAGATAAGAAGCCAAGAAGGAAAACCGTGGCTCAGAAAGGCACCGTTGTTTTTGCTCGCTTGGGCCCTGCCTTCCTCTCCCTCCTGAGCAGTTTGAGACCATTACCTGCACTCCACTCTCCCTTCAGTGTTTACAGCCTTCGGCTCATCACCCTTTTCTAGCATATTCCATTTTTAGCTGATAAAGAACAGATGGCTCCTCCGCTGCCTGGACTTTCCCTCTAGCTCTGACTTGGCAAGTTGTATCTTTCTCTCTATGAACCCGTCTACTTGGGGCCAATCCACAGCCTGACCTGCTGAGCTCACTACAGGGTTCCTGCTCCAGCTTCCTTGTATTTAAAAACTACAGCTTAGAAAGAGCTCCTCGGAGTAAACCATCCCCAAGAGCATATGGGAATCATTACCTTCTACTAAAGATTCAGGCACATCCTCCCATTTCTTATTTTTTCAAATTAAAAGACCAAAAAACAGACCTCCTTTACTCAAAAATAAAGTAAAATGATAATACCTACCATCATACCATTAAAAGAAGTACCTCTATTACCAAAAATTTGTGTTGCAGACTTCCCAAATGATGTTGCTAATCATTACATAAAAGGTCTCAGCCTGAAACTATGCCTTAGGTTTTAATTGAAATATGTGTTGGCAGATTATGGTGGAGGGAAAATAGTGCCTAATAACTTTGACCAGTTTCTCTTTAGTAAGCCATAAAATTATATTTTCTCTGAGGAATTTTCCTTTATCTAGGATTGCAGCAAACTTGAAATGGATCTTTTGGTAACAAAAATGTCAAACAAGTATTTAACTACTCACTGGTATTGAGGAAAAAGATGAAGTAACCCTGAGCCCCTGCTGTTGACTGACGTGTCCAGTGTGGTCTGATAAGGAACATGGTTTTATGTGTGTCTGCTGTCACAGCTAAGTCTTGGTCTGCTTGGCAGGGATTTTTCTTCCTTTGGCCTGATGGATACACAGGGTGCAGTGTGACCTATACCCTATGCCAGGGTCTCGACACGTTTGTATGTTCTTGTTTGAGCTGTTACTCCAGGAAAGTGGAAACTGGGATGGAAATTGCTGAGCATTTTGATGAAGCTTAAAAGGCACTTCATCCCCTCTGTGACAGAAGAGGTTGTAAAGAGGAGCTCTGAAGACTTTGCCACAATTCAGCCAAGACTGAAATTTGAAGGTCCCGCACGTGGCATTGCTTAGGAAAGTAATGCTGTTGGACTGTGCATTTCAATGCTGTTGTGTTAGGTTGGTGTGGGAGGGCATGGCTTATGGACAGGGTTTTCCCTGAAGGAAAACAGTATTTGCAATATAAATACCCTAAGATGAGACTTAACTTTGGATGGGAGATGAGAAAAAAGGAAGCTGGCTTTAGATTGATGGAGGGGGAAAAACCTCCTTCTCTTGGGAATTAAAGACAGTTGGGCTCCTAGAGTGCAAGTATTTTTTAAAAAGATCCAAATTGGTGGGTATTAGTTGATTCTCCAAAAAACGGAAGTAACTTGGCCAAAAGAATTCCAGGGTTTTCCTGCTCCACCAAGTACTGAGGGTCAGTGGCAACTCGTTCCTATGATCGCTCAGGCCAAAAGTCTCAGAGGCACCCTGCATCCCTTTGGCTCACATCACACATACAATCTTCAGGGAGCTGTTTTGGCTTTAATATACCCAAAGTTAAACACTCCACACTTTCACTGACAACACGTGGGCTTCATTGCATGAACTATTACAATGGTTTGTTAACTGTTCCCACCTTACTCACCTATGGTCCATCATATCCATACGTCAGTGAGTGC
Organism: Manis pentadactyla; assembly: GCF_030020395.1. Taxonomy (NCBI): domain Eukaryota; kingdom Metazoa; phylum Chordata; class Mammalia; order Pholidota; family Manidae; genus Manis; species Manis pentadactyla. Next base: position 1,121,632 of record NC_080026.1, read on the forward strand.
ATTACTGTTATTATAAGTCAGTTCATATGGTTGCACTGCTTCTGTATCCTGATGCTTTTCCATTTGTCTCAAAGTAAAAGTCACGCCCCTTATAATAGTCTAAAAAAAGACCTATATTATCTGGATCCTCATTCCCTTTATAAATTTAAATCACATTGTTCTCTTCTTCATTCATTCTATTTTTACCACTTTTGTCTGTTTGCTTTAAAAAAAAAAGTGCTAGGCCAGGAATGATGTATTCAAACAGGTAGACTAAGAAACTCCAGGCCCTTCTTCCCCTATAGAAACACTAAACAAGAAACTAGAGATTTACTAAAATACAGTAATAGGGGATTTAAGAAATTGATCAAAGAACTACAGAATGCCCAATTTAACAAATTCTAATGGCAGGAACTTTTGTCGTATTTTTACTCACTCTTGTTCTATCTCCTTCCAGGCATAGCACAGCACACTTTAAGGGGGCAGTGGGCTGATCCCCACTGCCCAGTTGTGAAGCACATAGAGCAGAAGAGATGGAATTTACAACTTTGTGACCTGTGTGCAGACTGCCTGAGAGATGTGTCTCTGTATCGCCTAACTCAGAGCTCAAGTGGCCAGAAGCCGTAGGGAGCAGTGGGTATGGGTTGTGAAAACCTGAAGGGAGCTACAGACCTGCACACAGGAGGGAAAGAGATTATACTTAACCCACAACTGCAGAATAGATATTTGTCTCAAGCAAACATGGACTATTGTTCAGTATAGACCAAATTGTAAATCCAAATTAAATGTATAAGGATTGAAGTCATACAAAATGTTTTTTCCCATCATAATAAAATGAAACTAGAAATCAGTAACAGCAGGAAAACTATGAAACCCACAAATATGTAGAAATAGACAACATACTCTTAACCAATGGTTCAAGAAGAAATCATAAAGGAAATTTAAAATATCTTGAAAAAAAGAAATGAAACATGACATATCAAAACTTAAGGAATGCAGTTAAGAAATTGTAGCTGTAAATGTTTACATTAAAAAAGAAGAAAGGTGACTTAAATCAACAACTTGACTTTACATTTTAAAGAACTAGAAAAAGAATAACAATTAAACCCAAAGCAAGTAGCAAAAAGAAAATAAAAACTAGGATAGAGGTAAATAAAATGGAGCATATGATACAGAGAAAATCATTGGAATCAAATTGGTTCTTCGAAAAGTTCAACAAACCTTTAGCTAGACTGACAAAAATACAAAAATAAAAGACTGAAGCAAATAACATCAGAAATGAGAGAGGGACATTATTATCAACTGTACAGAAATTTAAAGGATTACAGAAGAGTATTATAAACAAGTGTATGACATAAATTGTATAACTTCAATGAAATGGAAAAATTCCTTTAAAAATATATAATTCACTAAGTCTGAATCATAAAATATAAATAGATTTATAACTAGTAGATTGAATCAGTGATAAATAATCTCATAACAAAGAATAGTCTGACTTTACTGCAAATTAGGACCAGCTGGCTTTACTGGTGAGTTTCATCAAACATTTAAATAATTAACACCAATCCTCCTCAAACTCTTCTAAAAAACCATAGAGGGAATACTTACAAACACATTCTATGAAGCTAATATTATCCTGATACCAAAACCAGACGAAGTTACTGCACGAAATGAAAATTACAGACCAATCAATACCCATTATAAATACTGATGCAGAAATTCTCTGAGATAATTCTAGCAAACTGAATTCAAAACATTTTCAAAGGATCGCACACTGACAAGTGGGATTCATTCCTAGAAGGCAAGGCTAGTTCAACAAATGAAAATCAGTGTAACACGCTACATTAAAAGATTAAAGACAAAAAGAAACATGGTCATGACAACTGATGAAAAGAAGCATTTTATTGAATTCAACAGCCTTTCACGATAAAAAAAAAAAAAAACCTCCCCCATAAGAAACTACTTCAACACGCTACGGGCCACAGAAGAAAAACCCACAGCTAAAGATAATACTCGATGTTGAAAGACTGTTACTCCTTTAAGATCAGGAACAAGGAAAGGATACCTACTTTCACCACATCTAATTAACATAATACTAAAAGTCCTGACCAAAATAATTAGTCAAGAAAAAGAAATAAAAGGTATTCAAATAGGAAAAGAACAAATGAAACTATCTCTGTTCACAGATGACGTAATCTTACATCTAAAGAATCCTAAAGATTCCACTAAGAAAGAAAAATTAGATTGAATAAACAAATTCAATAAAGTCACCGGATAAAAAATCAGTTGTATTCCTTACTAAAAAAGAAAAATCTGAACAGAAGATTATGAAAGTAGTTAAACTCACAATAACATCAAAAAGTGTAAAATAGGAATAAACTTAACAAAGGAGGTAAAAACCTGTATACTAAAACTATAAAATATTATCAGAAGAAATTCAAGAAGACAAAAGTAATGGAAAAATATCTTTTATTCATAGATTGAAAGACTTTACATTATTAAGATGTCTAAACTACTCAAAGTGATCTACAAGTTTAATCCAATCTCTGTTAATACCCCAATAGTATTTTTTACAGTAATAGAAAAATTTACTCTAAAATTCAGATGGAATATCAAGGGTTCCCAAGTAGCCAAAAATGTTAAAAAAGAAGAATGTTGGATTCTAGCACTTTCTGAATTCAAAGCTTACCTCAAAGCTACAGTAATAAAAACAAAGCGGTGCTGTCATAAAGGTATGCATAGAAACCAAAGGAATAGTATAGGCAGCCAAGAAATAAGCCCTTTCATGTAGGGTCATTTTTCAACAATGGAGCCCAACCATTCAAAGAGGAAAGGATGGTCTTTTTAACAAATGGTGATGGGAAACTGAAATTTTCAAAAAAAAGAAGTCAGATGCTTATCTTGCACTATATGCAAAAATTAAATCAGAATTGAGTCAAAGAGCCTAAGACAAGAACTAACGCTGTAATAGTCTGAAAAGCAAACATATGCAAAAGATTCACCAATTAGATTTGGCAGTGATTTCTTGGATATGACACCAGAAGCATAGGCAACAAAAATAAAATATAAGTTGAATTACATGAAAATTTAAAATTTTGTGCTTCAGAAGACACTGTCAACAAGAATTCCTATGACACAGAAACCAAAGACAAACAACCTAATTAAAAAACAGGCAAAGGACTGCAGTAGTGTTTCTCAAAAAAATATATACAAATAGCCAAAGAAAACACAGGAAGATGTTTAACGTCACTGATTGTTATGGGAAAGAGATCAAAACCAAACTGAAATACTACTTTATATCCATTAGGATCACTGTTACCAAAAGAGAAGAAAACAGAAAAAAAGCAAGTGTTGGTGAGGTTGTATAAAAGTTGGAACCTTTGTGCACTGCTGGTAGAAACATAAAGTGGTGAAGCATCTATGGAAATACTATGTCCTTCCTCCAAATAATTAGAAATATAGAATTACCATATGATCCAGCAATTGCAATTCTGAGCATATCCCGAAAGAAATGAAAGCAGGTCTCGCATGGGTATCTGTGCATCCATGTTTATAATAGCAGGATTCCTCACAACGGCCAAAAGTTGGAGGCAATTCAAAAATCCATCAGCAGATGAACAATTAAACAAAACACGGTGAATACACACAATGGAACATTATTCAGTCTTAAAAAGGAAAGAAACTGACAAATGCTATAACATGGATAAGGATGGAAGACATGTTGATGAAATATAATCACAAAAGGACAGACACTGTGTGATTCCACTTACATGACTGCCTAGAGTCACCAAATTCAGAGACAAAGTAGAGTCGTGGCTCCCAGGGGCCGAGTGGAGGGGAGAGTGGGCCTGTGTTTCATGGGTGATGAGTCTCAGTTTGAGAGGATGACACGTATTCAGGAGATGGACAGTGGGGGTGGCTGCATGACAACGTGCATGTCCTTAGTTACACCCTTAAAGATATTTACAGTGGCCAGCTTAATGTTATGTGTATTTTACCACAATTTTTTCAAAAGCCAGCAAGATCCCACTTCAATGTCTGTGAGCTGTCTGTGTTTTCTGCCTGGAGCACTCTTGCCCCAATTTATCTACATGATTAATTCTCTTAGCTCTTCTGGCCTTGACTCAAATATAGTTTATCAATGAATCTAACCCTGAGCACCCATTTAAAATTACAGCACCCTACTCAGAAGTGCCCAAACTACCCGAACCCAAACTTTTTAAAAAATAATACTTATCACATTACACTGAACTAATTATTTATGTATTACATCTGCTATCTTTGTCTAGTTCCCCTCTAGAAGGTAGTCTTCATGAAACTGGGGATTCTTCCCTGTTTTCTTACACATGTATCTCCAGCATTTATGACAACACCTAGCCCATTGTAGATGCTTCATAAACCTTAATGCTGAGCGCTGAATTTGCTGCCTGGTTAACTACACGTGTAACATCATGCTGGGCCACTGGGCACTGATACACGCCAACTCTAATTATGAGCTGCCATCAAAAGGTCCACTATGATCTCAGCTGATACTTTGGGGAGATAAGCAAACAATATCCATGGAAACTTGGAAATAGTAGAGGAAAAAACAGTATCCGACAGGAAGTTCAGTACAGGAACTTGCAGATGTGACCACAATACAGCAAAATGCATTTCCAAGAGGAAATCTATCAGTGCAGAGAGATGGTCAAAGTGCACGCAAGGTCTCCCCATCTCGGGGGTGTGTTCTGAAGTGTCTGGTGTTGTGGAACCTCGTAGAAAATTGGTTTCCAGAAGTCAAAAAGGATGGGCTCCCCAAGCCACAGTGCTTTATAATATTGCCAGAAATACTCCCTCACATTCTGGTGAAGGGCAAGGTGGTTCACTTAGTCCATGCTGACGCTACTCTAAGGTATTAATGTAGTTTAACTTTATAAATAGGAAAGCTTGAGCCCAGAAATGCCCTTCAGCTTTCTTACTTATGTTGAACTCCCATCGATCAGATTCAACATAAAACCCTCCAAGAAACAAAAGAATGGCTGCTTCCATTTTTAACCATTTTTAATTTTCAAAGAGAGCACAACATTTAGTTCTTGAATTTAATTTTAAGGTGGCCAAGAATTAAAGAGGAAATTATGGGATTAATCACAACTTTCCTGGTGAATTAGTTTATATACTCTTCTGTACTGTGAATGCAAATGTTGTAACAAAACAGTTAAGAAAAGAAAAAATATATGTAAAAATAAGCAAAGATATAAAAAAAGACATAGACAGCAGGTAACATAGTTCATGACTTATATCTTTCTAATTATGAAATATTTTAATGAGCACCTTTTGAATGCAGTGAAGTAATTTTTCTAAAGCATTTCCCTTTGAAATTGCAATAAAATGCTGGTGATAACTTCAACAAATATCTATGTCTGTTGCAGAATGCAATGCATCTGGGTATAACTTAATGGTTTACATATTAATTTTCTCATCTCACTCTGATGAGCAGAAAAATGCTTTAGTATAAATGCAGTTAAGTTTGTCAATTTGTGTCTCCTCAGCATAGTTCCCCAAATTTATTATTGGTATCATCAAATTGTTCTTAGCCATTTCAAAGCATTAGGGAAAGGAAAATGTATCAAGTTGAAGAGGAAATAAAACTTTTCTCAACATAATTAATGTCCATTTTTATCTTTATTGTCTGATCAATTATTTTAAAAGATTGCAAGATAATGCAGTCAAATTTTGATTAATACACATAGCCAAGATCTTAGCACTTCAGGAGGTAAAACAAATTTCAATAAAAGCAATTATAATAAATTCTACCAGAAAGGGGAAACGAACTAGTTCCACTGAGGTTTCTCCCTGGGCTTAAAAAGCTATGAAATTAAGGGCAGAGTGAAAAGTGTTATAATCTACGGCTACAGGAGGCCCCTGATGTGAATGATTTACTTTGTTTCAGGACAGATTTTCAAGGTGACTACTTCTCGTTGTGCCACCAAAAATCATTTTATGGGAGGGTTTCTGCTGATCGTTGTAAATGGTTGTATGGAAATGTGTCTCTTCTGCCTGAAGGCTCACCCTGGACTCCTGTGTGGAAACCATCGCCTTATATTAACTTAATGCTAATTCTACTACTTGTTTGTAGTTCTGCTCTAGAATCAGGACATTGCTGTCTCATCTGAGCCCTGGGCCTTCCTAGATACAGTCATTTTTTTAAATCCTGAGTTGTTTTAAACCATTAGATGTGTGGACACATATATATACATACTCCAAGTAAATATCCCTTACAGTCAACCAAACCAGATTTGAGTAGTAAAAGGATTTCTGTTTTAAAACTTTTTAAACAACAACTACATACCATTAATTACAAAAAGTAATAAATAAATAGTCCCTGAATACTTTAGGCCCTTTTCTGGTCTCTGCAAATGTGAACGCCATCTCTGATATCAAGCTGCGATAACTAGGAGTGTCAGCAAAGTTTCCTATGGGGTCAGCCTTGCATATTAAAGGGGCAATTGGAGTTAATTGGCAAAGGGCAGGGCTACAGGGCAGTGGGTACAATTTCCCAGCAAAGCCGTCAAGAAGAGAAATGGTACAGGAGAAAGTATACACCAGGAGCTAGTTAAGTGGTTTTGAGTTGCTCACCAATAAAATGTGAGGCAGGAGATGTTCAGACAGGAGAGGCAGGAAGGAACCAGAGAATCGGACCTACAGAGAAAGCTTGAATTACATCCTGTGGGTGATGCAGACCATGAAAGGCTCTAGCCAGGGAAGTTACATCATTGGACATAGAGAATGAATTGGTTAGATGAAGCAAAACTATACCTAAGGACCAAAGCTTCCTAAAATGGCCAGTAGGGAATATCAGGGACATGTTTTATACCTTCACTTTATAATTCTTAGGATTTTTTCCTTCATGTACCTTTTGTTCAGATCATATGAATAGATTTTATAGCTGTCAACGAAATCCGCACAGAATCAGGAGAAGCTCTGTGCAGTAGGCAAGATCTCAGCTGTACCTTAAAATATGCATGGGATAAAAAGGAAGCCTACCAAGCAGTTTACCTGAGTGCATTCCTTCAGCTACTCATTTCAAACTCCCGTGAATCCATCCACCCACATACCTCCCGTCTGTCCATTGCTGAGTTCACTTAAATACCCAGCTCCTCCCATTGTCCTACCTTCAGCACGCTTCTCCTGCCATCACGTTGACAGGCACTGTCATTTTGAGGCGTAAAGGGCATTGCGTGCTCATCCAGTGCATTTCTTGCTCCAGACCTGGAACTGGCCATTAATCTGGAGGTCTTGGGAGAATGTATGTTATCTGGGTGCAAAGGATGCTCATTGCTACTGACTTCTCCTTCTGTTCAGGCCTTGTAAGTGGGCAGAGCTTATCAATATCTAGTACTTTTAGAGATAAAATACATTATAAGTCCTTCATGATATTTTAAAATGTAAATATACTTGCAGCATGACTACATTTATATAAAACTCAAGAACTTGCAAAACTAAGGAGTTTCATTTGTGGGGCCTCTTCCGGCAGTGAGCCTTTAAAAGAAAGCAAAGAGGGGTTTCCATTGCAGGCAGGATAGGGCCACCCCCAGAGGACAGGAGTCGAGACCCAGAAGGGGTTCCCAAGGCATCTGCGGGCACTGACGACGCTCCTTCCCATGGGAGGTGTCTGTTCATCTCAGTCACTTCCCATGTCACACATGTGTTCATACAATTTTCTGTATGTGTCTAAGTTCACAGTATGAAGTTGACTTGAGAGAATTGCTGTGACCTGCTCTTCCCAACTTTTCTTAAGCACCTTTGATTTTACTCTCCCCAAATTTCTTTTCCGAGCTGCTTCGGTATGGTGCTTGAATATTTCATGCTCAAAACATACAGACTCTGCAGCATGTTCGAAAGTTGGCACCAAGCTCTTCAAATAAACAAATATGTGTTGGCTTCTTAGATTAGCTGGGCTAGGACTTTTATTTTTGTTTTTTGTTTGTTTTCTGTCTGGCACCATTGGTCTACACATGGGCAATAAACAGTTCCATTTTTTCTCATTAGCTGAATGATCAAAGTCTGCTTTGCTGGCTCTATGTGTTTATGCGCAATTTATTTTAAACCAAAAATATTTGTTGTGTATTTCACAGGTGCCCAGACTGTACCTCATGCCTGAGCAGCACCACCCCATCCTTGAGGACATGATTATGTTGATGAAATATATTGGGAAGTTGCATTATTGACCCTTTTTGCTCTCAAAGTCTACAGCCAGCTAAAAGGCAAATGCTCTCTTTTTTTAATTCTCACTTGAAATGATAAGAAATGAATCTGGTTGGATATATGCCTCATTTATAATAGGTACTTGGCCCTTGAAAGTAAAGGTAATTACTTTTTATTCACATAAAATCTCAGGGGAGCAGATCTCTTTTATGTGTTTGGTTTTTGTTTGTTTTGTTGTTTAGAAATAACTAATAAATTTGTTGTTTAGAAATAACTGGTAAATTATTCAGGACTTGAACCCAGGACATGGTTCTCTTATTTAAACCCTTAAATCAATGAATTTATAAATCTCTTAAATTAATTCCAGGATTTCATTCTACCTGCCTCTGTCAGCCATGCCCGATGCACCAGCCCTGCTCATAGCACAAACACGACCCAGCCCTGTCTGCAAGCCTAGCTTTCCTGGGCATTTGCTGCCTCAGAACCTTGTGAGCACACAGCCCTGGGCAGGAGCCACGTGCAGAGGCAGGGAACGTCACTTATCTAGAAGAACGGGCAGCTCTGATGGAATTCTGTTACCACAAAAGGCAGGAGAGATGCTCACTTCAACAGTTCATGAGACAGTACAGAGTAGCAGAAAGAATCTTGATTCAAAGGTTGGAAAGTAGGGCTCTGAGTCCTGGTGCTGCCTACGTGGGTCGTAAGAGGGCCGACACGCTCTGACGCTTCCATGGTCCTAGTGTCTGGAGTGTCTGCACACCGGGTCTCGCCTGGCTTCGCAGGCTGTCCCGTCTTTCCTGTCCAACCGTTTCAGTGTTTTCTTCTTCCTTCCAGAACTCATCCTTTCTGTGCAGTGCACACGTGCACACACACACAAATACTGACAGAAACTTCTAAAACTATAAAGCAAGAGAAAAAGAGACTGAAGAAACAGAAACTTCATCAACTGAGGGCCAACTACAAAAGGTGTAATATGTACGTGATGGAAATACCAGAAGAAAAAGAAAGGCAAACCGAAGTGGTGGGAATTTGCAGCAGGTAGACCTACCCTGCATAAAATGTTAAAAATCGGTTCTACAGAGAGAAAGAAATTAATATAGGTCAGAAACTTGGAACTACATAAAGAAATGGAGAGCATGGGGAGGCAATATGTAATTTTCTTAATCTGACAGATAATAATTTGTTTGAAACAATAATAGAAACAATGTATTTGTTTATATATGCTTCAGTGTATGTTTACTTACATGGCATACAAGCATACATACAGGTGTATATATTTGTACATATTCACATAAGTGCAAAGTAAATGAATGGCAACAATGATAGAAGGGATGGGAAAGAAAAATGAGGGCTATTTTGTTATTACAAGGTACCTGAACTGCCCATGTTGGTATCGTGTTACCTGGAAGTGCGTGAAGAGGCAGAGCGCAGAGGACTTTCAGGGCAGAGAAGTCATTCTGCACGATGGTGGGGGGTGCTGATATGGTGAGAGCGGGGAAGGCTGTGCCTGTTGGGGGGGCAGGGGGTAGGGGGAACTCTGTAGTTTCTTCTCAAGTTTGCTCAGAACCTAAAACTGTCCTAAAGATGTTCTGCAGCTGCCGCCAGACATTTGGCTGGGAGCTAATCTGATTTGAGCTGCTCTAATCACAGGGGCTGTAATCAGTGCTGACATTTTAAGTTTAGACTATTTAGTTAGTCTCTTTCACAGAAAGAACAGTGACAAAGATCAGTCCCACCAGGGCCCCTGCAGAGGGTGCTGGACGGGCAGAACTGCAGCAGGAGGGCCCCCTGAGCCCAGGCCCAGCGAGGAGGCCTTGCAGCCACATTTAACAATTGGTGAGGCAGCCGGGTCGCCTCCCCACCCCCACTGTGGAGATGCTGTTAGGCTTCCTGGCCACAAACCAGACCCCAAGAAACTATGGAGATCTTTGAATAAGCTCTGTGCCTTGCTTATGGCCGCAGCCATCCCTGCAGAGACCGCAGTGCTGAGGACAGGAAATAACCTGGAAAACATGAGTGCCTGGGAAGTTCTCCCAGGGACTGCGGCCCAGGGGAAAGCTGGCTCTGTGGGATGAACACTGCTACTGACAAGTGGGACGTGGAAAAGAGCGGTTGCTGGAAGGTCCAAGGGATGCACTTCAGGAGTTGGAAATGAAGGAGAATGACCAAGAAAATCGGGAAGCCTCCACATCTCTGACCACAGACAGCTCAGAGAACTCACAGAGCTGGAAAGACCTCACTAAGGGTCTCACAGTCATTGGACAGGAGATGAGAACAGAGATGCACTGAGTTCCACCTGCATATTCATATTCCTCAGAGCACAAATATTTCTACAGACACATTCAGACACCCCCAGCTTCTGCTCGTCCTCACCAGATGTCTGCGGACCGTCCCAGACCCCCACGGGAGGACCACCAGCCAGCTGACACACGGCCACCTTTCGGGCAGACTGGGAGACTGGGGCTCAGGTGAGCATGACACTTGGGTAAACCCCAGAAGAAAGGGTCTGCAGGTGAGAGCAGGGCGCACACCTCCCCCCGTGGGGAGATCTGCAGGACACCAGGGGTAATCGCACGTCCTCTGCTTTGATTGGCAAGGACTGAGACCGGTGGTCTCCAAAGAGAAAGACCAAAGGCTACTCCCAGTGGACAGAGCAAAGGAGAAACTGCCTGTCATGATGTCAAGAAAGAGAAGCAATAGGAGGCGGCAGCATCACGCTTTCCCCACCTCGGAGGTGGCTCCAGACAAGCACCTGAAAAGCCAAGCAAATCCAGAGATCGTGGACACAGCGAAGGGGGCAGGAGAGCTGCCGTCTGGGGAGAAAAAGGTTTATAACAGCATGAAGACTCCAGACAGGATCTAAAAGTGTCTACTCTGGATAAAAAATCAGTGGGACCTGCCTGTGCAGTTGAGGAAGCAGATACGGACGACGGATGCAAGCCACTCACGGGGTCTTTTGAGTCACGCCTTGGCAGGACCAGCCCTAGAAGAAAACTAGATGGTGAAAACTGCACTCAGAGAAAAAACACCCCCCAAAAAGATTATAAAACAACTAGTGAAAACATGGACTCCAATCAGAAATTGCCTGCAGGGAAGGATGACAAGTCAGGGAAGCTACGTCCAACAGGAGCCATTTCTGCCATGCTGGGCAGCACCCCCCATCCACCAGCACACATGCAGTTGCTGACCTTTCCTGCCCCAGATTAGAGGTCGACTATTGTCTACATCCTGCCCTCAACTGATATCCCCCTTCCAGCTCAGGTAAAAGGCAACCTCTTAGCCCCAGGAAGCAGCAGCCGGACACACTGGACTCACAGTGGATTCTAAGACAGAGGGTGCTCTGGACCCACGGGGCACTCATCTCCCCAAAGTACGTAATAGCTGAAAATGGAAATGAAGTTGAATTCAGCAGATGCATAAAGAAAGCTATACTCCTGTGTATCTGAATTAGAGAAATAAGATTCATGCCAGTCACAAATAGCTGTGGGTGACCTTTCTGTGTCCTCTGTGACAGCCAGAGAGTCAACCTTCATGGGGCTCCCGTTTTTAATGAACATGGTATCGGCACCTCCAAAATGAGATGCCACATTTCCTTCAAACCTGGGAATCTATTCAGGAAGATGGTTTACATGCTAATGAAAGAACTTAACAAGTGTGATTCTTCAGTCATAACTTTTCAAAGATGTTTTGGAAAAAGTGCTTTTGGGTCCAAATTTACTTTTAATTAACAATTTTCTTTAACACCATCACTTTAAATGGCATTTCCCACACATCACTTTTAGCTTCAGCAGCACATATAGGAAATGAGCAGTAAGTGATCTTGAATTATTTTAAGGTCATATCCCATGTGTTTTCCATTTAAGGAACCCTAGATATTTTTTAGCTTAGTTATAAAGAACAGAGGTTCTAAAATTTCTAAAGCTTCAAGACATTTATTTAGACAAAAAGTCAAAGTACTTTGATCAAACCCGGATAAGAATAAAAATGTTAAGAATGTCCACACTTACTACTGATAACCCACCTGAGTTTGGAAACAGTCTGAAAATAATACACATTATAATAGGCTTTGAAAAAAATAGGTTTGAAAAGTGGTTTTTGAATGAAGAAATATATATTAATAAAAATGGTTAATATTAGGAAATGTGTTTGAGAATTGAAGTGTTGTGAGATTTAATAAATGGACTTTCCTCAGAATCAGTATTAGGAAAATGCAAATAACTCCCTACTTGCTAGTGGTGGCACACATGGCTTCCTCAAGCCTGATATTTGAATATATATTAAAATAAAAACTGGAGAAAACAGGATAGAAGAAAAGACATGAAAAAGTTATATATGGGGAGTATAGAAAAGTATGTGGCACATAACAGGTATTTTATGTTCCAGTTATTGCTATTGTTACTGCTCCTAATACTTTGAATAATTCTAAATCTTCAGATATAATAAAAATGTGGAATACCAACAACTTAAAATTGGAAGTGCTAAAACTTACTTGGAGTGTTTATTTCAATATGACATGACTATCCAAAGAATCTACAGAAACGTTACTGGGTAAGAATAGCAGGTTGCAGTATTCTTACAAGGGGAGTGTACAAAATTCAATTACTTTGCTGTATACCAGCAATGGAATTCCGGTATTTTAAATGGAATTTTTAAAAATTACAACTTACAATGGTACCAAACATTGGAGAACATTGCAAAATATGTACAGAATCTCCATGCGGAAAACTACAAGACCCTGATAGGAGATCAAAGATTTAAAGAAACGGGAACATTTTGTTCTCAGAGAGAGGAAGAGTCTGTATGACTGACTCTTCCAAATTCCAGTAGAGGACGTGCTAAAAAAATGCCTGACCATTACTGCTCAGAACTACTCGTCAGGAACAGGTGTGAGAGCCTGTCAGGGCTGGGAGGAGTCCGCGGAGCCAGGTGCCCTACAGAGCGGGGTCCTGGGGAGGACAGGGCGGCGGGTGCCCACCGAGTGAGCCTGACGGAAGCACAGACTCGCTAATAACGAGTCAATATAGTTTATCATCTGTCGCACATCTACTGCAGTGATGAAAGATAATAACTGGGTTATATGGGAACTCTCTTCACATCTCCTAAAAATCTAAACTACTCTAAAAAATGAAAAAGAGTTTACAACAACAACAAAATGCTAGAAATTGGGCTAAGTCATTTTGTGTAAACAGCCAATTCATGCACAAATATAAAAGCAGGAAAGAAAAGAAGGAAACTGAGCATTGCAGACTCTCAGTACATCCGAGGCTGGGCTCCTGGCGTGTGCAGTGTGACTTATGTACTTCATGTCTCATGATCACACAGAAGGAGAACATTGTTTCCAATTTTTAAATTAATAAACTAAGAGAAGGTCAATGACCTGTCTAATATCAAAACTGAAACAATGAATATCAAGAGTTCAAATCCAGGCTTGTTTATTTATTTAAATTTTTATTGTGATATATCTATATATCTATATAAATCACAATAAAATACATATTTTTGTCTTAGTCTACGAGGTCCCACATGATAAGATGATGAACTCCTAAGGGAATTCCTGTGTGTTCCTATTTTGCTAAAATTAATTATCAAGGAAGTGTATGTGTGCACATATGTGTATGTGTGTGTGTACACGTGTGTGTGTGTTTGTGTGCATATAATGTCAGTGCATCCTGACTTGATCTATAGATTCAATGTGATCTCAATGAATGAGCTGCTGCTGAGGATGAGTGTTGAGAATAACTGTCATTCTTTGCTGGTGAACGTGCAGGATGCATAGCCCCTTCAAAGAAACTTTTAAAGTTTCTTACAAGGTGAACCATAGTCTTACCGTATGAACCAGCAATCATGCTCCCGGGCACATACCCAAATGATTTGAAAATGCATGTCCATATAAAAACCTACATGCAAAATTTTATAACACTATTATTCATAATAGCCAAAACCTGGAAGCAATGAAGATGTCATTCAATAGTTGAATATGTAACCAAACGGTCATATCTACACAAGAGAATAATATTCAGCAATAAAAATGAATATCAATTAAGTCATACAAATACATGGATGAATTTTAAATGCATATTCTTAAATATCAATATATTTACATGAATATAACCTTTCAGTCCAACCTCATGAAATCAGTCTCCCACCATCTCTCATACATTTACCTTAAATGTAATTTCTGATGGAGGACTTATTACTCCATTGAAAATTTTTTAATATGTTTTTTTCTGTGGATAAGATTTTTGTCTCTCTTATTTACTCCAGTACTACTTTGTTTTGTGTTTTTTATTTCTTTTAGGAACCCTTTGGTTCCCCTCTCAGAGTCCCCACATATTTTTAAGATATCTTCTCTATGGTTGTCATGGGGTTATGCTTAATATCTTAAATTTATAACAATCTAGTTCAATTTGGTATCAATTTTACATCTGCAGCATACAAACCTCTCTGCCCTCCACTACAAATACTGTCGTCACACATCACATCTTTAAATTTTGTGTACCCAATTACATATTTAAAATTATTTTTATGCATTTGACTTTTAAGTCCTGTAGGAAATAAAAAGTGTAGTTATGAGCCAAAAATGAAATACTGGCTTTCATGTTTGACCATGTTTTGCCTTTCCTGGAGACATTTATTCTTCCTGTGACTCTGAATTACTATCTAGGATCACTCATTTTGATCTAAAGGACTTATAATTTATAGGGCAAGTGTAGGGGTAACTAATTCCCTTATATTTTGTTCATATGTGAATATCTTAACTTCTCACTCATTTTTGAAGATAGCTTTTGCAGGATATAGACTTCTTGGTTGCTTGTTTTTCCCTGTAGTGCTATACATATTTGATGCCACTCAAATGTACCTTCCTTGGTCTCTGATGAGAAATCAGGTGTTAATCTCATCGAGGATCCTTTGTGCCTGATGAGTTTCTTCTCTTTGTTGCTTTCAAAGATTTCTGTAAAATCCCAAAATATTGGAAACTAAATAAAATATTTCTAACTTACCCATAGGACAAACAAAAATCTAAAGGGATGTTAAAGTATGTTTTGAATAATTGAATCAAAATGAAAAGGCATGATCTCAAAAATTGTGAGCCACAGTTGAAGCAATTCATAGGAGAACTTCACATCATTAAATGACAACATATAAAGGAAGAAAGTAGAGTCAGTGTGCAGTTCATAGTGCTAAGTATACTGACGTTGTTACGGGACCAACCTCCAGAA
Source organism: Manis pentadactyla (assembly GCF_030020395.1). NCBI lineage: Eukaryota > Metazoa > Chordata > Mammalia > Pholidota > Manidae > Manis > Manis pentadactyla. Next base: position 1,137,015 of record NC_080026.1, read on the forward strand.
CTTTGTTATTGTACGAAATTGAAATGCTATAAAACGACTCCCAGATCCCTGCTCCCCTCAGCCTCTGGCAACCACGATCTGCCTTCTGTCTCCATGAGTTTGGCACCTCCAGACACCCCATATAAACGGAATTCTGTAGCGTTTGTCTTTCTGCAGCTGACTTATTCACTAAGCATAATGTCCTCAGGTTTCATCCACGCCATAGCATGTATCAGAATTCCCTTCTTTTTTATTACTGAATAATATTCCACTATATGTATATCCCACATTATTTTATCCATTCAGTGTTAGATGGACAACTGGCTTGCTTTTGTCTCTTGGATATTGTGAATAGTGCTGCTATGAACATGGTCATGCAAATACCCCTTTGAGGTCCTGCTTCATTTCTTCTGGCTGTGTGTATTATCAGAAGTGGAATTACTATGTCGTATTGTAGTCCCATTTTTAATTTTTTGAGTAATATACACACTGTTTTCCAGAGCAGCTGCACCACTTACATCCCCACAACAGGGAACAAGTGTTCCAATTTCTCCACATTCTCACTAACACTTGTTATTTTTTTTTTTGAAAGTAGCACTCCCTAATGCTTTTTGAGTTTTTATTTTCTTAAGCATTGAGGAGTGGTTTCTGTTTGTTTTTGTATAACACAATCTTAAGTAAATATTCAGCCTAAAACAACTATAGTCATTGATAGAAAATTATACTGGTGGAAAAAAACCTCCCTTTGCTGAAAATAATTTCTACAAAAATATTGAAACACATAATGTAAAATTTAAAAGGACATTCTCCTCTTTATATAAACATATTGGGAGTTCCATGCAGGACCATAATTTTATATCATCTACATATGACCAGGGAACTATGGAGAAAGCTCTCTGATGCATTATTCATCCATTATGGATGGATTCTTGCTTTTCTTGGCTGATCCATAAACACATGAGTCTTTAATTTAATCTGACATCACTCCCCAGAGGCAGGGCAGAGCCCTACCATTCCTGCTGTCACAGTTGGGGGGGGAGGTGGCATCCACAAGGGACGCACGAACACGAGATATATTTATGACTCAGACACAATTACCATGGTGTAGTCAAACTAATATTAGATTTATAAAAGCTATGTTCTCTAAATAAACTGTTTATTATTAAAGGAATCCCTGGGTTCTCTCAAGCCAGGAGTGCTGCTGTGGCAGGGCTGAGACATGCCAGGAAGAGAAAGCAGACAAATTGTTCAGTGAGGTTTAAATTTTTATGCATGTTTTATACATAAGTAAATTGGAACATGGAGATTAGATCACACTCCAGCTGTTTCCTTTAAAACTGTACTGTTCCTGTCACGCTCCTCTGAGATAATAGTGTGCATTTTCTTCTCTCTGGGGTTACACACGGACAGAGCACGGAGGGCATGCGCAGACATTGCCCAGGCCTCCTGCAGGCAATGGTCACCACAAACGCATCCCTTTGCTGGTGCCATCAAATGTCCTTTGGGTTTTTATGGAGACTTTATAAACGGGAGCATGAGTGAGGGTGAACCAACAACCAAAGTCACCCATGTGGTGGCATGTGAGGTGACACTGGGTCACCAAACAAGCATTTTATTCTCCTCTGCTCTTAACTAGGCCATGGTGAATGTAGTCAAAAAGGTTTTTCTCCCGGACAAATCTTTATTTTAGCTCATTAACACAGAGCCTGTCTCTTCCATGCACTTTCTGCAGATGAAATACATACTGAAAGAGATGGACGTAGAAATGTATCAGTCTCACTACAACAACTTTTTACATATTATTTCTGGAGACTGATTTATACAGGCTAAACAAACTAAATCATGTGCCAGGTGATCATTCATTGATGATTTGCTAAGGCACTGTTTGGGCAATCCTGGAGATTAAAAATATTAAGCAAATGAATGGTTTCTGGGCAGAAGGAACGTATGGTTATAGTGAGAAGACATAAAACAGCCCACATCCTCCACACACGCTAGCATCCTGTGTGAAATGTGCCTCCTTGAATATACTGTCCTTTTGAGGACCCCAAAGAGCATGCCTGGCTCGTCTTAGCTCCTGATTGCTTCTGCTTCCAGCACGTCAGCTCTGAACATGCATCCCGTTCTCACAGTGGGGGCCAGCCCAGAGAAGACGGATTGGTGCCTGACTCTGGGGTGGGGTTTCCATGTGATGCAAAAATTGCAGACTATCTCAGTTGCAGAGAGCCAGTGAGATGCAGGAACTGGATGAGCGCTGAACCGAGCTCCAGGGATGGATGGGATTCGGGATGTTTTGACATGTTATCAAAACCCAGTGAAGTGACTGTTATATGAATAATGTAGAACATTTGCATAATTTACGACTGCTCATTAGGAGGCTAACGATCGCACCCCTTACGAGAGTGAGGCAGCAGCTTAAATCCGTTCCTTCAATTTCCCTGGCATGCACAATAGTAGGCTGGCATCTTACAGGACTTTTTTCCTCTTGAAGTATTAATAGATATCTGTGTCCTCTACTTACTAAGACACTTAGTTACAGCACCTTTAATAAAGCTGCTCTATAAATAAAAGGTCATGCTTTTCTCTATTTGTAAATGCTGCTTACCCCACTCCCCACCCCCAACATCCTACCTGGTGCTTTTCACTTTGTAATCTTAATTTGTGTGGGGTTCCCTCTTTGAGTATCAGGTAATATTTGGGATATATATCCTTAAGAAATTGACATTATTACTAGACATACACTAAATTAGATATTTATCCAACACTTCTGTTCAAAGATATAAGGAATCCTCTGAAAAATGTTAGTTTTTACCTTTCAAATTGGACTTGATAAGGAGTAAAATACTTTTGAATTATTCCTGCCCTCATCCAGAAATCTTTAAATAAAGTTATTTAATTTGTCTGTGTACATTACATAGAAATAAAATATTTTCCATCATCTTTAAGTCTCTGTTACTTTAGTGGGAGAATCAAAGTATTTAAGTCACTTAGAAAAAAACTGCAAGTAGTAATAACAGTAAACAAATAACCAATAAATGTTGTAGGAAGTTCAAATTAAAGTAAGATTATTTTATATAAATGTAAAATAAATTATATTTATAAGTAATAAAAACATGTAAACCAATTATTTTATACAAACAGCTGGCTTATGTCACACTTAAATAATAAAGTAGTTAATTTTACCAAAAGTAATTACTGGGAAGCTTTCCATAATCTGGTAAGCAGTGTGCAGTGTGATGGCAATAAAATGATGGTCAGAGTCAGCCCCTGACGTCAAACTGCTCAACAGAGGTAACTGACCTACCAACAAGTAACATCAAACTTGGTAAAAAGTTAAAACTAAGACATGACCCAAACATGGGGTGATTGAAGGAGAGATTGATTAAGATTTGTCTGTGACAGTCGGGACACAGAAATGTGTGCTATTGGCTGCATTGACTAGGACCATGTCAGGAAGGACCAGCAAGTAATAGGGTGGCATAAACTGCCAAAATAAGGCAAATGAGTTTGCTATTGGTGCTGTAACAAGTTACCACAACTTTAGGGGCTTCCAACAGCAGCGATTCATTGTCTGGCCTCCGGGAGAAGGACAACACCGGTGCTGGGCTAACGCCACAGTGCAGTCAGGACTGTATTCCTTTCTGGACGTTTTGGAAAACTTTTGATCTTCCTGCCGATTCCAGCTCCTGGAAGCCGCCTGGACTCCTCGGCTCACAGTGACATCCATCCTCCATCTTCAAAGCCACCAAAGATTTTTTTTTTTCTCTGTTCTCAGCCAGGGGAAGTTCCCTACTTTCAAGGATTGGAGTGATTAAGTTGATTTATGCTGATCTCTTCATCTCAAGGTCCTAATTTTAATTACATTTGCCAAATCCCTTTTGCCATGTAAGGTGAAATATTCACAGATTCCTGGTCATCTTTGGAGAACCAGCATTGTGCTTGCCAGAGAAAATTACATGTGTGCAGAAATTTTGTTTTCTTTCTTTTATTTTATCAATCAATGTTTTCCTATTGATCATTATGTGAAAAGCTTTTTTAAAAAAAATATCTATTTTAAAGGGTAGACAAGTAGATAAATATACAAAATCAAGAAGAGACATAATCACAGATAAAGTAATGGTACAAATGTGTGTAGGTAATTTACATATACAGATGACCCTGAACATGAGGGTTAGGGTCATTAACCCTACCATAAAGTTGAAAATCCATGTATACATTTTGACTCCCCAACAACCTACTAATAGCTTACTGTTGACTGGAAGCCTAACCATAACATGAATAGTTAATTAATGCATATTTTGTATGTTCTATGTATTATATACTGCATTCTTACAATAAAGTAAGCTAGTGAAGCAAAAATGCTATTAAGAAAATCATAAGGAAGAGAAAATACTTTTATAGTAGTGTTTAGTATTTATTGAACAATATCCATGTATAAGCGGGTCCATGAGCTCAAGCCCATGCTGTTCAAGAGTCAAGTGCTCATACAGTCTTTGCACATATCTCCTTCCGCATTTCCTACAGTGTTTACAACAGGACTGTGCAAAAAAGAGATATTTGGCAAATATCTACTGATGAATAAAATGGCAGTTTCCTCTTGTTTTGCTGTTTATATTTTTTGAACTCCTAAAACTTTAGAAAGTGGCCACTGTGGGCACCCAAGCCTGTAATGAAGAGCCGGGACGGTCCTGTTTCACTGGTAGAATCAGACGGGGCCCAAAGCCACCGCTGTCCCATTACATGTCCTTCCCTCTGGTCCGCGGTGCAGGTGACTCCGTCTGCTCTTCCTGGCTGCTCGCGGGGCTGCCCCTGAGCGAAGACATTCTCCTGGCGCACCAAGGACCTCAACGGCCTGTGTCCCACCCCGACGCGGCGCGTGCATGTAGACACACGTGCTTACGTCCTCGCATCTGTAACCGTGTGGACAGCCAGTGGTTTTGGCAGTGACCCTCCCAGGCAAGAGCCCATGGAAAGGGAGGTGGCTCTGAGTGAGCAGCGTGCCACAGGGCCACCAAGGGCATCAGACCCTGCAGAGGAAAACCGGCGGAACAGATGGCTGCGGGTGGGACAGAAGGCATGATGGTCACTCGAGTCTCTCCCACTGCGGACTTACTCTCTGGAACTGTCCACAGGACGTAAAATGACCAGAGGAAGTCTGGGGACAAGTTACGGGGCTGCACTGAGTTCAGGGCCCCTCCACTGTGCAGACCCTCGGGGCAGTCGCGGCGCCAGGCCCTGTGAGCCCAGCATCAGGTGAGGCCTCAGGTGGGACTGTCCACGGAGGGCGGTGGCCCAGGCAGTGCCAGGACATGGAGGCGTGCAGTTCGCCAGCATGTGGACAGGGCATCAAGAGGGCGACAAGGAGACCCACACCCGCGGCTCTGAGAGGCCCCACGAAGGACAGGCTTCACGGGTGACTCTTATCAGATCCTGTATATCTTCACTGTTTGTCTCCTTTTGTTGTTGTCTCAAGACCCCATTTATATACTCTCTAAGTTTTATTAAGGATCCTGAAGGGTGTTTATGGGAATTGTAGCCATCAATATTATTATTATAAATTAAAAATTAAAAATTTAAATGCTTATTTAACTCATTTGAAAGTAACAGCTGTGTTTATACAGAGGATCAAAGCCTAATTGGGCTACCCCAAAAATGAACTAAGATACGATATGAAAAAGAACTTCCAACATCAGCACTCTCGGGAAGACTCATGCCAGAAGATGATCATCAAAAAACCCCAACAAAGATCCACGCACTGCTACAGCTGTAGATGCACTCATCCCACCAGCTCCTGGACTTGCCATGGGAATGAAGGAGATATCTAAGCTGGCCTGTGCATACAGTAAAACAACAAATTTGACTGGATCTATACTGTTGGAACTCAACCAAGAATTAGGAGAAATGCAAATTGTAGCGCTCCAAAATCTTACAACTACAGACTATTTACTCTTCAAAGAACATATGGGATGTGAACATTCCCCAGGAATGGGTTGCTTTAATTTGTCTGATTTCTCTCAGACTGTTCAAGTTCAGTTGGACAATATCCACCATATCATAGATAAGTTTTCACAAATGCCTAAGGTGCCTAACTGGTTTTCTTGGTTTCACTGGAGATGGCTGGTAATTACAGGTATGCTTTGGTTATGTAACTATACTCCTATTATGTTAATGTGTGTGCGCAATTTAATTAGTAGCTTAAAACCTATCCATGCTGAAGTTACTCTACAAGAAGATATGTCAAAGAAATAATCAATCTTCCCATGTTTTCTTCCGCCTGCTACTTCTATAGCTTTTCTTCTTCCTTCCTAATTACAACCCTTAAATAGAATTCGTGCCTCATATCAAATTTACCGAGTATCATAACTCCTCCAAGTGGTAAAGATACCTCAAGACAAATGCTGGGCATAGAAGCCACAGGGCATAAATCTGCAAAGAAATAAAAAGCTAACCTTTTCAAACAATAAGGCTTCTCTCTCACTTACCAACTTTACATTTCCCTGTATGGCCCCGGAAGATGACTGGTTAGCCAGAGACGGGTAAGATTCCTCAAGGGAGGAACAACCTAAGACAGGCACAGTCACAGGGGGGCCATCAGGTGAGAAATTGGGGATCAACAGAGGTGAGGCTTAGAACCTCACCCCACCGTTCTCAGAGAAATCTTCTGCATACGTGGATGTTTTATTGCCCTGGTCTAGCTTGGATTAACACATAGTCTACAGGCACACACCTGATCATCTACATTTGCTCTCTTACAACACTAAACTATGTTTTCTACCTTTATCTTGTATCTACCTACCACTTTAGCATTTTATTAAAAATAATAATAATAAAGAGAGAAATGTGGTATCCACATATAAATCAAGTATAATAATCAAATGAGTATTCATATTTGAACTGTTTATAGTTCATAATGCATGAGCAAAACCGAAGGTTTCTGTGATGACTGCCCTTGTACTGTTCACTATGTAAGAACTTGTTCGTTATGCTTCAGAAGATTGGAGACTGACGAAAATTAGGCTTGGGGTGGATTAATGATTGTGCATTGAGCATTGACTCCCCTATACAGAATTTTATCGTTGTTAACAACCATTTGATCAATAAATATGAGAGATGCCCTCACAAACAAACAAAAAAAAAAGAAAGTAACAGCTAACATATATATTATTATTTTCAGGAAAAACAGGTATGTTTTTTTTAAAAAAAGGAACCATGTATTAAAGAGTGCATCATTGCCTTACATTTTTATATCTCTTCAATGTTTGATTGTAAAAGAAGACGGTATACTGCATATATGCATTCAGCCAATGCAATATGTTCTTTGTTTAAGTATCTGAAGGAAATGATAAATATGTAGTTGGTTAATTTGACTAGGCCTCAGGTCATTGTGGATTACCTTCTTTGATACTAATTAGAACTCAATAAATGTTACTTTCTTAAGATTAGTTACAATGTACTGTTTGAAAATACTTGGAAGAACTTTTGAACTGTTACACTGAAATTAATTGGTCTGTCCTGTATTTTGAATAAATCTTTTATCCATGCATAATTTTGTTACACTGTGATGTGGGCTGTTTTATATCTTCTTCTCATAACCAGTAAATATGTTTTTTCTGCACAGAGACCATGCATTTGCTTAATATTTTTAATCTCTGCGATTGCTTTTAAACACTGCCTTAGGTATAGTAAATAATCAATGAATGATTACCTGTCACATAACTTAGTTTGTTTAGCCTATATAAATGAATCTCCAGAAATGATCCATAAAAAGTTGTAGTGAGACTCCTGGGGAAGATGCTATGAAGCTTGTTGAAAGGGCCACAGAGGATTCAGGATATTCCATAAACCTAGCTGATGGAGCAGTGGCGGGTCTGAGAGGACAGACCCCAAACGGGAAGCAAGTTCTGTGGGTGAAATGCTATCAAACAGCATCGCAAGCTGCAGAGAAATCACTCATGCCAAGAAGTCAGCCGAGGCAGCAGATTTCACTGTTGTCTTATTTAGGAAATTGCCACAGCCACCCAGCCTTCCGTCAACAGCCGTCACACGGAGCAACACCCTCCACCAGCAAAAAGGTTACCACTCACTCAAAGCTCAGGTGATGGTGAGCATTTTCTAGCAATAGAGTCTTTTCACTTTTCAGTTAAGGTATGTGCCTTGTTTTTTAGACATAATGCCAATGCACACTTAAGAGACTATGGTTATAATGTACACAAGCTTTGCATGGGAAATGTTTCAAATGTCCCCAAGGGAAATGTTAATTTTGGGAAACCAAAAAACCCATTTGACTCTTGTTATTGCAATACCATATTTTGTGGTGGTCTGGAACTGAACCCGGGCACCTCCAACGGGCCTGCCCCTTGACCACATGTACAGAAGCCTGTGTTGGCAGCTCACGGGTCCTCACCACCCTCCTGCAGCCCATGTTCTTCTGACTTTTACCCCAGTGTTGTGGAATGGTCGGTGTTTAGTGGGAGTCCTTACTGTGTGCCACATGCTGGTCCTCAGCTAGCCACAGGAGAAGGCTGAGCTTTCAGTGACATACTTCTGTTAAGGTTGAAAATATCCTCAAACTCCTTGAATGATGTCGGTCAGAGAACACGAATGCACTATTCTCTTTATTTTAGTCAAACCTAATTTTGACCCTGCATGATACACCTCAGCTGATGGTTTCCCATATCTCGCAGGCTTGTCCCCTGGGGCGGGGGCTGGAATGAAGAGATTTGCCAGAGCAATGAATCTGTCCAATCTGATGAAACATCCAGGATAGCTTCCCGCATGTGGATATTTTAAAAATTGGCCACACTCCTAAAGTCAGTGGCTTTCAAATACACACTTCCTTGGATTAGTGAAAAATATTGATTTCATGTCTCAGGATTGGTTAGAAAGGCATGTGGTTTATTCAGCATAGTTTCCCTCCAAACTGCTGAAAGAGCAAGTGGCCAGCTACCAGAACACATAACTTAAATGCTAGCTAATATTTTACTGTTTTAACACATGCTCAGTGGTATCTCTGATTCTGAAAAGAAAGTGTGTGTAACTTTATTCTCCCCGCTTTGCAACTGTCCAGGTCAAACTGATGTTTGTGTCTTCCCCAGCCTCAGCCCTTGTTTTGATGTGAAGAGCATCAGGAGAGGAGAATTAAACCAGAATGTACTGTGCGTCTATGCCAACCAAGCACTATGCTTCTGGCATTCAGGCCACGTGCCAATACTCACGAAAACATTTGAAGATTTGCACGAACATTACCATTTCACAGGAAAGAAAGAAAACCATATAGTAAATCACTTGCTCCCTACTGATGTTCCCTCCCCATCGATTACCCATTGCTAACTTGCAATTGGGAGTAGTTCTGGGGACATAACTGATATGCTTTGACTTTTCTGAGTACAAGCACCACTGGTTTCCTACCAGATGGAAGAAATGACCTTGATAACTGCAGGTGATTTTTCACATGGACTGAATATCTACCCTGGTATTGCTGCAGCAAAGCCCTGCAAGGAGAAAACCACTGTCATTATCGTATAAGCCATACCCTCTCCAAAGGAACTAGTATCTGAGAAGCACTAAAGTAGCGTCAGAGCAAAGTGATGAGTTAATGTCAGGTTGCTGAGGATAAACAAGGGAGCAAGCAGGTGAGGGTGCAGGCAGGGGGTCTCTCTGAGGTCACACTAGGGGGCCACACAGAAGGATTATGACAGGACACCTCGTGAATCCAGAATCTTAGTCAGCCAAGCTTCTCACAAAGTCAGGCAAGCTCAGGACTCCTTCCTTAACGTGGGAGAAACAATGCTAGACTTGTGCAATATCTGCATAATTGAGTCAATTTTCATTTGTGAAATATGAATAAATGTTCCAATATAACACCTTAAAGTAACAGAGAGGAATAAAATGGGTTTTTTTCTCTAAACATTGTAGAGTCATTAAGTATCATTTTAGAGCACAGTAAATCATTTGTATATTAATCAGTACTTCAGGATTTTTTTAAATTGCAATTATTAGAAAAATGGAATTTTGCATTTGTAAAAAGGTATCTTTTGACCTTTGCAAATCTTTGTTCTTTAGTTAACTAATTGTATGCAAATGAAAAATCAGCGTGATATTTAAATGTAAATTTTACATCTTTTACCATTTTACGATGTCCTGTCATTTAGCTCTAGCTCTTTCCTTCGTTGTGTGCCAAGAGCTCAAGAATGTGGTTTATTTATGTTTCTATTTCTGCCACATGCCTAAGATGTGAAAACAGTTTGCGCCATCATTAAAAAGTCATTTTAACGAATGACCAAAGAAAGCCTCCCCGTATCCACTGCCCTCCCCTCTCTCTCCGAAGGAGCCAGAGGCACCTGAGTTCACACCCCATGGAGGCCGAGTGCTAACAGCCCAGTCTTTATCACACCTCCATGGTAAAAAATGTGTAAGCCCCCCTCCTGCTGACACTGTGAGCTCAGCCGGTTTCCCCACCAGTCGAGCAGCTCTTGGGGAAGTCGGGTACTGGGCTGATGCCATGCGGTGGGCAAGAGGGCCTCTGGGAGGAAAAAATATGGACAATGCCCACTGAACAAGGGCTCTGTGCCCCCACACTGTGATGGCCTTTTCCTCTCCCATGTCATTAAATACTCATGACCCTGCAGAGTAAGCCACACTGTACTCATTTCCCAGTGACAAATATTAGCGTCAAATTGGAAGAAAAATATAGCCTGAGGTTAAACAACTAGGAAGCACAAGAGTTAGAGTTAAATCTAGGCTTTTTTTTGAGTCCAAACTCCTTGAGGTTCTATGAGTTATTTTTTTCTGTTGCATATTTGTCTCCACTTGCTCCACGTCCCCTCGTCTCTCCAAACACAGACACATGCAGCGGACCTGGAGGTTGGCTCAGCTGCCTCTCCTGTGAACTCAGGAATCACCGCTCTGGCTATGGCGGAAGCTGAGGCTCTTACCAAGTACCAAGCCACCGAGGTGTCTCTTCATGACTCTGAGATTCGGCCATCTGACATTGGAGGAGTAGAGGTGTCAGCTCTCTAACTGCCCACTCGGTCAGTCATTCCTCAGAGGCATTTGCAGGACCCTGGTTGTATGTCCTGTTCTAATGATAATCCTGAACTAGATGAACAAGAGGCATTGTGTGTGAATCACTGGACCAAACTAGTGACCTGACTTCCAATGTCACACCCAACCTAGAAGGTGGGCACAGACACACAGGGACCCGTCTCTCAGCAGGACGCAGAGGGCTGTCGGCCACACAGAGCCTCTCATCCACATGTCCCTCCCTGGTCACCTCTAGCCCTGCAGAGCTATAAGCCTCCTCACCTGGCCCAGGCCTTACCCCGGTGGGAGAACAGAGGCACAGAGTCGTGGAAAGACTGACCTGTTCCCTTCATCATTCCAAGATTCCACAAACCTGTCAATTAAGAGAAATAATACTCACCTTGGAGTGTTGTGACAATTACATAGAAAATACTTCTCTTAGAGCTCAGGGTGCATTCATGCAGTTCAGGCACTATATGGCCATTTGGGAGCAGATTCCATTCCGCTCTTAAAACCTGGCTCCCCCAGAGCTAGTAAATATCCATTGGATTCCTCAGATAATGAAAGACAGTCCCCAGGCACACGGACAGACGTCTAAAGGTTTTGGTGGTGCTTCCCATGAAGAAACCACTTTATATATACACACATATTTTTAAATAAACAGTCTACCAAAGTATCTAATTATTTACCTGTAATCTATCCATTAGACTATTTTCTGTTTCATTATACATTTATCTGTGTGGAGAGAAAAAAGAGCAAACCTATTCTGTGTGAGGTAGTTGTGAGTGACCATCAAGGAAAATGTAAACGGGTTCACGAATATGAATAAGAACTGATATTAAAATCGATATATACGAAAGGTTCAACAAATACTCAAGGGAAGAAAAAGAGAGACAGAACCAAATTTGCAATGCTGTTGAAACATGTTCCTTGTGCCCAGAAAAGGCTGAATTTCTGGGGAGGGACATCAGAATGCAGTTGGAATACGAACTTGGAAGATAAACAAGGGTGACTGAGGCTCTTAGTTGGGCGCTAAAGGCAGCTGTGGGTATTTGTACAACTTCTCTCCATTTTCCTAGCACTGTAAGGTGGGTATTATGTCGTCACTGCAAAGAGGAGGAATGTAAGGTGAAGGTCACATAGCTAGTATGAAACACCAGGTTTGGCTTTTTTTTATAATCCTTTAATCTTCATAAAAGACTGCCTCTTCGAAGAAGAAAGGAGTCCTGGGCTATTTCAGATGGAGGGAAGGATGGACCCAAGACATGGTCCACAAGGACAGGGCCAAGAAGAAGACATTTTATTAAAGTAAAAAGGAAGTTAAAGGATGCTGGGTTTTTTAAATGCTTATTTCAAAATAAAGGAAGAAAAGAAACAATAAAATCCTTATAGACTGTAGCACAATTCAGCATTCTTTGAAGTGTTTTGCACATAAGTTTTTGCTAAAACACAAATCTGATTGGCCTGGTATTTATCCTGGTTCAACTGCATCTGTGACTCACCAGCACGTGGAAGCCGTGGCCCCCACTCCTAAGCAGCATCACGAATGGGCCACGGAACACACACCACACGCACACCTGCCGTGTCTGGGCCTCTGTGGCCTCATCCATTCAGTTCCTGCGCTGACCCTGGTTCTCCAGCAAACCCTAGGAAGCTTGGAGGGTTTTCCTCTTAGAGTCTCTGTCCACACCTGTGTTCTCACACCCAAGGTTTGCCCGCCCCCCTCTCTCTGAATATGTACAGAGACCTGAAAATGAATCCTCCTCTTACTCTGCAGCTCCCGCTCGGTGCCCGTCCTTCCACAAAGTGCCCCCTGGCCCCTGTAGCCCCAGGCACGCACCCCGAGTCACTCTGGAAGCTTTCCTCCTGGCTTTTTGGTGCCTGCTTTTGTCCCAGCACTTTTGCTGCAATGTTACAATAATCTATTTCTGTAGCTTTTCTCCATCTAAGCCGTGGATGTCTGGAAGGTAAAAACCATGTGTTTTACTCATCTCTGTGTTTCCAATACGTGTCAGCAGGCTGGTCAAGAAAAGCCTTTGAAGGAGTTAATAAAAAAATTCATACCTCTCAGATTATTAGGATTTCAAAAGCCAGAGCATTTTCCACTGCTTCTCTTTGAAAGGGACACGGCTGGTGGCTGGCAGCTTCGGACGCGGCTCCCGATGGCCCCTGCTCTTCCTGCCCTCGAGCGACCTCCTCCTCTGGGGCCAGGCCGCGCCCTGCGCCTCATCTCTGCGGCCCAAGGAGCAAGGCCATGGCGACACGGCGTCCTACCGAGGACAGGCGCGGCTGGGGCCGAGAGCTGCCCGAGTCCCTCCGGCCTCCTGGCTCACTGGTCCTCAAGGACTTGGCCGCCCCAGGAGGGGCCCGTTTGGCCAGGATCCGAGGGTGCTCTTCAGCCCCAGGCAGACGAACGGGCCTCTGCCCAGGAGCCCACGAGCCCGGGCCTCCCGGCCGTCACCACCTGGGCAGGCGTGGATGTGGTCCTGGCCGGGCCCCGGGGGATGGAAGCAGCCAGGAGGCCTCTGGATCGCAGCCTGGGAGACCCTGGAACGGAGGGTCCCGGCTCAGCTGCACTGGGCCCCGACACACAGGAACCGCGGCAGGAAACGCTGGCCTCAGACCCCCGCGTTGTGGGAAATTGTAGCCGTACAGGGATGACCAACACATTGCAGCAGGGGCATAGGCTAGATTGAGCTTGCATCGCAGATGTGCACGCACAGCACACACACACAGAACACATGCACACACACACACACACACAGAACACATGCACACACACACACAGAACACATGCACACACACACAGAACACATGCACACACACAAACACACAGAACACACGTACACACACACACACACACAGAGAACACACGTACACACACACACACACACACAGAGAACACACACGCACACCCCTTAGCAGCCTCACCACTTTCCGTGGGTTGGCAGACCCAGTCCAGTCTAGGTACATCCTGCTGAAATAAGACATCCTTCATTGTTAAAATGAGCTGAATACTCTCAGGAATTAGAATGGAGCCTGGATTTAAAGTAACCCTCATTTCTCACCAGCATCGGAGACAGATGTTCATGAAATTATAATTCTCACTAGAGAGAGAACTCCTGAAAATCAGACAAATAACAAATTTTTAAAGGTGTCAGTTGACATTTAAGCAGGGACGCTGTGACCCTGTGCGGTAGCCGGTCTTGCATCCTGTCGGGGACCCCGTCAGGGTCGCCTGGTCCCAGCACCGGAAGCGAGGGAGCTTCTGAGGACAGTACGAGGCACAGTCCTGATGTCTTTTAATAACAGCGCCGCAGGCCTGGTCCATCTATCCCAGAAGGATCTGCAGGTGGTCACTCTGACTGTCCCCACCCACGGGGCGCAGGGTTGTCCTGTTTTCCTCTCAGAACGCCCAGGGAAAACATTCATTCTCTTCAATGAAGGATATTCGAGAACTACCAACTTGGCATTCCTGAAAAGTCATAAAAAGTAAGAAAAGAAACAGTAGAAAATAGTCCCACAAGACAAAGGAAGGTCAAGTGTCAGGGAAACTTCCCAACACAATATGCTGTAAACACGTTTATTTTAGCAGCCCTGACTGTTACCTCTGATTCAAGGTCCTGAGTCGAAGAGCTGAGAAAGGGACCTTGAAACCTTATAAAATACTTCAACCCGCTGATTTCTTTCCAGGCCGTGAAGCAGAGAAGGTACGAGGTGAGCTGCCCCCGTCGCACAGCAATAGCAGGGCCGCCACACAGGGATTTCCTCGCCAAAAGACAAAGGAGATGGAATTGCCGAAGCCAGGCCAGTACCTTGGAGGCATCACTCAAAAAACAGCGCATCTTCTTTGAATTTATCGGCAACTTATCGGCACAGACCAAAGTGCATCCTTCGCTCGGCTCTCAGCAAATGTGAGAAGAGGCCGTCCCCCCACGCGAGCAGCAGCACCAGGGGCGTGGAAGCAAACACGGCGGGGAGAGACCATGACGGCAGTGCCGGAGCGCGTGTGCGTGTGTGTGTGCACGCGTGTGTGCGCGTGTGTGCATGTGTGCGTGTGTGTGCGTGTGTGTGCATGCGTGTGCATGTGTGTGCGTGTGTGCATGTGTGCGTGTGTGCATGTGTGTGCTTGTGTGTGCTTGTGTGTGCATGCGTGTGCGTGTGTGTGCGTGTGTGCATGTGCACAGTGGGCTGCTGCTTTCCCTTCGGAGGGAACCACAGACACACGGCGGGGAGGCCGGAAGGGCTTCAGGAGCTCTGAGTGGAAGGAAAGGAGGGGATGCGAACCCGACGGTCCCCGCAGGCTTACGGATAAACCTGGGGGGACCCCTGTTCCGCGAGCAGAACAGAGAAGGCGTCTCTTACAGGCTGAGAGGCTTTTCATGGCCAGGAATTTTTTGGGCTTTTGAGGGGAGGAGACAGGGAGCAGGTGGGCCTGTGGCCTGCGGACGTGTCCTCTGGAGGATGCTGGTAGCCTAGGGAAGACGACACCGGGTCTCTCCGAGGTGGTGGCTGGGCTTATCCAAAAGGCGGTATCCCGTCCGGGTGTATCACTGGGCATCCCTCCCTAAAGGCCCTGCGGCGGCAGGAGGCGGGGAAGCGCCGGGCCCCAGGCTCACAGGGGCGGGTGCCATTCCCAGCACAGCCGTTTGGATGAAGTGAGCGCGGCCTGAGGAAGAGGAGGAGGCAGACAGCGTGGGCCCCCAGGTGGCCTGGCCACCCTTTGCTGCAAGGGGCTTCTGTTACCAGATCTCCTCACTTTTAAGAGAAGCTGGAAAGCTAGTTAAGGGGAATTTCCCTGATTTTTATTGGTAGTTAATTCAAATGTAAAATCCTTTTGCAAACTAAAATTCTCAAGGAAAACAAAACACATCTGCGGGCCAGGTTCAGCGGGGAAGGACTGGGTCAGTCATCCATCCCGGTGGCGACCCAACAGGCTTGGCTGGAAACAGGCTGCGGGACAAGGACGCAGGCAGGAGGGGAGGTGCAACGCTGATAGCCCGTCAGTGAAAAGCATCTGGGAAATAAATGTAGAGGCAGGGCAGGAATAAACAACACCGAAGGGTGTTGCCAAGGCCAGGAAAGTGAGATTAGAGAGATGCCAAAGCAAACAGTTGGTGTGAAGAGGAAGAATGACAAAACAGAGAACTCAAGGGTAAGGCTAAGGTCACAAAATATGAAATTAACCTTTAAATAGGGCAGGGTGCCCTTATCCAGCCTCCTGAGAAAGACTCTTAGACCGAGTAACTCACACACTCAGAGCTGCTGTTTGAACAGAAGTCTTGTGAAATCACTTTCGGATCCCTTGTTTGTGACTGACAGTTTTTCAAAAGGATGAATATTCTATGAGATGAAACAAACTTGTTAAAATCATTCTATTGTTTCTGCTTCATATGTATATCACCTATTAGTGGAATAGTTAGTGAGGTAGAGCAAAGAGAAATATTTTTAATTAAATATTTTTTCAATTAATTTTAATTTAATTCAAATAGTGATTTGAATCATGTACATTACAAAATGCTCACAGGGATAAGACTCATTATCATCTGTCCCCATACGAAGTTTTCACAATATTACTGACTACATCCCCTATGCTGTGCCTTTCATCCCATGATTTATTTATTTAATAACTGGAGGTTTGTACCTCTTTATCCCCTCACCTCTTTCGCCCATCCCCCCATACCCTTCCCCTCCGGCAACCACCAGTTTCCTTTCTGTTTTTATGAGTCTGCTTCTGTGTTTTTATTTGTTCATTTGTTTTCTTTCCAAAGAGAAAGATTTTAATCTCTCCCAAACATCTGCTACAAATGCCATTGAGATTTTGATAGGGATTGCATGGAATCCAGAGTTGGCTTTGATAGTGCCATCGTTTTAGCAATAGTAAATCTTCTGATCCATGAACATGAACTGCTTCCCCTATTATTTATGTCTTCTTTAATTTCTATGAGCAAAATTTCTTTCTTTTTTGTAATTTTCAGTGTGCAAGTTTTTCATCTGCTTGGCCAAGTTTGTTTCTGAGTATTTGATTTTTATTATTCTATTTTACAAGTATTGCTCTCTTACCCTCTGTTTTGGTTTGTTTATTTGTAGTGTATAGAAGTCCAGTGGCTTTTTCTGTGTTGATTTTGTGTCTTGCAAGTTTGCTGAACACATTTAATAGTTCTAAGAGCTTTTCTCTTCTTTGTTCACTTTGATGTGGAATCTTTAGGGTTTTCTGTGTATAAGATCATGTTGCCTGTGAACAGGGGCAGTGTTACTTCTTCCTTTCCCACTCGCCATACAGCTCTGGCCAGCACTTCCAGTCCTAGAACAGAGGTTGGAGAAGCAGGGGACAGTGGCCATCAGCAGCCACCACTGAAGTCACAGAGCAAGGATGGGGGCAGGGCCCAGGCGAGTGAAAATGCCACAAAACTTCCTGTTTTGAAAAGGCTTTTACTTGATTGGGCATTTGCTTCTATTTTCCAGACATTGAGCAAAGTTGGTTCACATGGCTTCTGCTTATTCCTTTGATGTTTCTGCTGGGGAACAAGAGCATGGAGTTTTTTAGTGTCCCATTTTGCTGACACCATTCCCCATTGCATCCATTTTTAAATCTATTATTTTTCAAAATGCTTGATTTTATTAGTGGATAATAACATGTCAAAATTACTAGTTTTTGATTGCCAGTGACCCTCCACATGTTCCATAACTTTATCAAGGAGATATAGTTTCCATTTTATAAGTATTTTTTAATTTAATTTGCCACTTTAAATACTGAAAATTTTCTATTAAATTTGGATATGCTTTATAGGGTAAAAATATGACTCATTCTTACTGTGTTTTCTTTTATTGTCTTAAATTTTCATGAGTGAGAGTGGTTTTATTGTCTGAAATTTATGCTATGGAATTTATGATTAATAGCTGATGAGAACATCACAGAAATTTGTTATCCTGAGAGTCTTTATTTTTAGGCAACAGGCTCAGACTATAATATATAGATTTTCAAGTTTTCTTCTTTCCTCCTAGAGAATATTACACTTACTCTTGTCTCTGTTTCTATTTCCTCCATTCTTCTATGGAATAAGTACACAAATCTATTTTTAAGAGTGGGAGTACATTTGCATGTTTATTGTTTCTTCGTCTCCTTTCCCTGCAAGCAGATGTGGGAGAGCAGCAGCCTCCCACCAGGGCTGGGAACTCACGTCCCTCAGAGGATTGTTCTGGGCCAGTCTGGCTGCCTAGGAGACTCACCGGATCGGACTGCCCTTCCTGACATCCTGACCTGTTTGTTGTGTTAGGGAATGTTGAAACTTCAACCCCCAAACATTAATGCATTCGGATAATGCTTGCGTGATTATACATGAACTCCTAAAGAGATCATTCCTACTGCTATTTGGATAAACAAAGGACATTTTGAGGATCCTTAGGAATTTGAAATTTGTAATTTCAAAATCTTTGTGAATCCGATTTGGGAATGAAGGAGGAAAGAAGCGTCGGAATGCTTTTACCCAGTCGGTGCTGCACAGATGCAGCGCCCGCAGAGACGGAAGGCTCGGAGAGAGGGGACAGGCAGAGGGGCTGGGGTGCTCAGGCCGCGGCCTCCGCGTGTTCCTGCAATTGCCTTATTTGCATGAATGTTTGCCGACTTATACTTTATTCATTCCCTGTGTCTGTGAGAAGGTCTCTCACTGTCACCAATGTACCCTTCTACATAATCTACTCCCCAAGACCTAGATTTTAAACAACTTCAACAAAAATGGTCTCTTCTCTCACCTACTGGAGAGACTGTGACACTAGAAATTGAACTTGTGTTACATAAATAATAATTTTTGAATTGAAGTACAGATGGGTGTGAACAGATGGGCAACTAAGGCTATGGTAGATTCTTCAACAATGCTGTACTAGTAATTACATACATGTGTTAAAATAATTTCCAGTTTACAACACATTTTAATATATATCATTTTCATCTGCATAATAGTCCTGTGGAATAGATGCTGCTAATGTTTCTGTTGTCATTCTCACTTACGACTAGGATCAGTGAATTCAGGGATTTGATCAAGATTTAGCGGCAGACCTCAAACCATACCTTCTAACTCTGAAGCTGGATTTTCTTTCTTCAAAGTAGCATAAGTCATAAGTGCCTGACAGAAGACAGGAATTACACAGGCAATCTGAGATGGGAAATACATTGTAGCTACGATAATCAACGATTTCTATAAAAATTCCTGTTCTATGTCCCTGCCTTCCTTTGATGGGTTTTGAGTAGCAAAGCTTTTT
Organism: Manis pentadactyla; assembly: GCF_030020395.1. NCBI lineage: Eukaryota > Metazoa > Chordata > Mammalia > Pholidota > Manidae > Manis > Manis pentadactyla. The sequence goes on from NC_080026.1 coordinate 1,156,275, forward strand.
GCCATAAGCAAAAATAGGGGAGGGCAGTGAGCTGGATAAATTAAAGAAAAATTGAACTCTACTGTTCTGATTAAAATTTTCATAACCAGGATGTGTGTCATTTCTGATATATATGAAAATGTACTTTGTAATGAGGTAAATGACATGTAGGATAAAACTGGTGCCCACTTGGAGGTGGCAGTAGATTTTGTGACCTAGCTGGGAAAGTGACAAATTTCTTCTAACCACATATTCTCTGTAAATGACAAGAGTGCATAAACACACAGGAAAAACAGTGTTTAAAAAGCCAGAGTAAAATATTTGTCAGATACAGTTCACTGCAATCAATGAAATATTTATATGCAGAATGTGTTTTACTATTTGACCCTTAAGTACATATTTGTAGTGTGTATTATTTTTAATGCTCTTATTTCCTTTATTACAATTTAGGACATGCTATGCTGTTCAAAATGGCAATGTTGTGTTCTCGAATTTTTCTCTTCATCATCACTTCAAAAAATAAAATATAGAGTTTCTGATATGATATCCCTCAGGCCTTCATTTATAAATTTTCTTTAAGGAAAGAAAAGAAAAAAAATGGAGTCAAATTTTACAGAAGTGAGTACTTTTGCCCCCTAAAACCTAATTAAACAATACCGGCAATATGCATATATGAGATAATTTCTGATCTCTTAAGATGCCGTTATTCACACACTTGTTTACTATTTAAATAGATTCGTTATTCTGATTTCCAACTCCTAAAACTTGTAGACCCCTCACAGTTATATCTAACACCTTCCAATTCAGATGCTGGCACATGTTAAGAATATTTATTCATTCTGGATTAAATAAAAACCTGATAAGATATGATAACTCATGTCAAACCTCCCACTTCCCATCTCCACAAGATCACAAACCTCAACCGACATGTTTAAAGGTTAATCATTGACATTCCTTCTACCTTCAAACGAGAATTGAATGCTACAATACAAATGATTTTCATGAAAATAAGAATATTTCATATGCATATTTTATCCTTTTTCAAATGATTGTGTATCTATCTAATTCAACTCCACAATCCACTGCCTAGGAACTAGGAAATTATCTCATTTCCCATTGACACGTATGGGGACAGAGGCTCTGCAGGGAAGGGAGCCAGGTTCATGGCAAAGCAGGTGGCAAGACCCTGGTATCATGCGTTATCTATGGCATTTAGCTCATGTGTAACCTGCTAGATTGGAGAAAAAGAAGGAAGAAGAGGGAAATATTGATAGTACCAAAGGCTGGAATGGATGAAATGGTGACAATTAGTTGGAACCCTCATAAATTACTGAAGAGAAAGTAAAGCATTATAACTACCGGAAAATAGATGCCCGTTCATATAATGTGTGACTAGCAGCTAACGAGAACTCAGCAAACCCACTCTGGGTATTTACCAGGAGAAATGACCACTCACATTCACACAAAAACTTGTTGAATGAATGCTCAGAGCAGCTCTACTCATAATCATGCTGAGGTGGAAAAAAACCTAACAGGCTTTCCATGGTTCAGAAGATAAACTATGCATCTAAGCAATGGGATACTACCAAGGGATAGCATAAGAACAAACTACTGATCATACAACTTAGTTGAATCTTAAAGACAGGCTTAGCAATGTCAGTTCCAAAATGTTACATATTGTATGTTTTTAATGCTCTTATTTCCTTGATTACAAGTTAGAACATGCTCTGCCAGATCAAAATGGCAGCGTTGTGTCCTTGAATCTTTCTCTTCTGCATCATCACCTCAGAAGGACACTACCAGTGGAACGGAGACCAGACCAGTAGTCGTCAGGTCACGAGTGGGGGGGACACTGAGGCATTATGGGGATGCCGTGGAGATTTTTGAGGTGATGAAAATGGGTTGTTTCTTGATTGTGATAGTAGCTGTTTAGATAGGTGTACTGACAGTTAAGATAGGTGTACTGACACTTATCAAAGTATACAAAATAATTCAGTTTTACCCTAAGATAATTTTAAAGCTAAAATTGTAAAATAAATACACTTTTAAAAGCTATGTATAGGTCATATAGGTCAAGGCAAACTTAATTGACTTGCTAGTAGCCTTTACCAGAGTAAAATAACATCTACAATATAAATAACAAAAAAATTAAAGATTTTTGTCACATTTGGATTTTTAAAAAATGTAAAAGATTACCTGAATGGCACACTCACAGGAATATTGTTTTCAATCACAGCCAGTATTTCCCAATACCTTACATGACTCCAAAGGTGTCTTGTTCACTTAGATAGCTGTCAAAGCAGGCGTTCCACATTCAAAATATCCCACATTTGGAGGAACTATGTCTTTCACCTTTTGAAAATCCATAACTGATCAGTTTTAAGGGAATTTTATATTGTCATTGATGCCAGGGGACAAACTAGAAATGATATTCTTGAAGAAGCTGACTCAAAATAATAGTAGAAATGCTTTGAAAGATCAGGGACTGATTAGAAAGGAATTCTGTTCTCCCCTCTAGGATTCTGAAATTTGCAGCAGGTGCCCATAAATATTGAAGACAGATTCATGAATTCCTCAGGGGCTTGCATTCACAGTCCTGTATTATTTCTGATTAACATGCTAATGAAGAGTGATCTAATTCAATAGTAATATGTTAACATTCAGAAAGCAAGCTGATAATATTCTAGGGATAAATTCAGATTTCATTTACACCATTTCGTTTCTATCAGATTATTTTGGGTCAACAATTTCGGTAGAAGTTCTTTCATTTGTGGCTTTTAAATAAAAGTTTTTAAATGCACAAATAATTGGAGTGAAAAAAACCTGCATAATAATATTGGGGATTCAACAAGATAGGTGTTTAATGGATAGATTTACTAATGAATGCTAGAAAGGAGTTCTCCACCAAAGAGAAAACCTCTGGATTTAACAGTTTTATTAAAATGTAATTTATATGCCATGCAATTTACCTGTTTTAAGTGTACAATGGATCTTAGCATATTTAAGGACCACTGCTGTGGCCTAACTTTAGAACATTTTCAATACTGGTGTCACGCTGTTTTGCAATTAAGGTCCAGTCCCCACTCGAACCCCCACCTGGAGGCAATAATCGATTTACTTTCTCTACAGAGTTGCCTCTTCTGGACATTTCTTAGAAATGACTCATACAGTGTGTGGCCTTTCACAAGCGCTTCTCTTGATCATCACAGTGTATTTGAAGCTCAACCATGTTGCAGAATGTATCAGTGCCGCACTCCTGCTTAGCACTCAATAGTAAAACATTTGGGTGTCTCCACCTTTTGGCTGCACGGAATAGGGCTGCAGTGAACTCATGCACATGCGTCCTCTGTGAACACATTTTTTCATCCCAGTAGGTGGATACTTAGGAGTGGAATCACTAGGTCATATTCTAACTTCATGTTTAACATTTTAGGAAAATATCAAAGTGCTTTTCAATGTACCATTGAAAACGGTAACATCTTACCTATCTAACAGCAAATTCAGAGAATAATATTGCTCTGCATCCTGTCAACATTTACTATTTTCTTTTTCTTTTTTTTTTTAAGTTTATAGCCATCCTAGTGGGTACAAGGTGGCATCTCATTGTGGGTTTGATTTGCATTTCTCTGATAACTAGTCATGTTGAATATCATTTCATGTACTTATTGGCCATTCATTTTTGAAGTCCTTTGTCCACTTTTAAATTGTTTCCATGTTTTCATATTATTAAGTTGTAAGCATTCTTAATATATTCTGGATATAAGTCCCTTGTCAGATACATGAGGTCCAATTATTTCCTCCCAGTCTGTGGACAGACTTTTTACTTTCTCATGGTGTACTTTGGAGCACAAAAGTTTTGAATTTTTATGATCAGGAAACTTAAGATGTACACAAAAGTGCACATTTTCAGGTCAAGGGAATCTGGTAGTTACTGTAAATTCATGCGAGATTGAGTTGCAGCCACAGGCCTCTTCCGTAGCGTGAGCTGTGTGGCGAGCATGGGAATGACGGGGGTCTAGCCTAGCTTGTGGCACCTGTGATTCCGTCAGCCCGTCCCACGGCGACTCCTGAGATCAGGGCAGGGAGGAGAACAGGTGTGGAAATGTTTGCAGCCCCTCCACCAGCCCGGGCTCGCCCTCCCCGGCACATGGCGAGAATTGGCTCTCTCGTCCTCCTGAGCTTTGCCCATGCCCTGTGAGCAGAAGTGACAGCAGCATTTCAACTGTTTGCAGGGGGTAACTGTCATTTCCTTTTCCTTTAGGCACCAAGCTGGTGATGTTCTGAAGAGGGACTGCCCCGGGGGACTGGGTTCCAGGAAAAAGGAGACATGGAGCTGAGCCCAGCTCACTCTCTGGGGATGACACACGGGAAAATGACACAGGGGGAAACACACGGCCCCTGGTTATTTCAAGAAGCTGAGGTTCCATAGTTGCAAGTTTCTGCAGCAGAACCTCACCTTCCTGACTTGGCAATTGCAAAATGTTGAAGCATGCACCTCCTGTGGCCATAGATCACAGGTTGTCTTACTGTGAAATTGGCATTTCATCTCTATTTTTCCAAATAAGAAAATTGACATCCTATAGGTACAATAATTTGGGAGCTTCAGTAAATTCTCTTATGCCTCAGAATTGGGATCCAGACCCATTTCTGTCTGAACGCAAAGCTTATAGTTACTCCACAAAACTCTGCTTCCTGGACTCATGAGAACTCATGAAAAAAAGCAAGAATTATCAGAATTGCAAATTCAAGTGATATTACTAGATTTTGTTTTATCTATTTCTATCTCCTAAAATAAAACCTCTCTTACAAATTATGTAATTGACTTAGATCTAGAAGGAAAGAAAAACGATCTCACAAACAATATACTGGAGTTACGATGCTCTATTCAGAAAACAAAGCAAGAAGCAACCGAGTCGAACAGAAATTGTATTTTGCTAACTCTTAATGAGAAATATTTGTTTTAAATTCCAAACACATGAAGGCAAGAAGCTGAATATTCGTCACACTTCTGTCTCACACACATTTTTTGAAACAACAAATTCAGAAGTCAGAGGCTCCCGCGAGGAATCGGAGACGCGGAGCTTCGTAGGACGCAGGAAGCAAAGCAGAGCCGGAAATCCTGTGCGCGGGGGGCCCGGAGGCAAAACCTGAGACAAACCGCAGGAGGTTGATTGCAGGGCCTCTGGCAGCCGTGCGGTCATGCCCTGTGGTCGGAGGGAGGCAGGTTTATCGTCAGAGTAATTGTGTTACCTGGGCCATGACACTTCACTGCATCAAGAAACAATTGAAAGGCTTGTGTTCCTTGTGTGTTTTTGCTTCTTCATTTTACATTAATTGGAAGGAGAAGCTGTGTGGCTCAGATAATTGTAAATTAAATGCTCATGCCGTGCGGGAGAAAAGGAAAGCACATGTGTGCGTACATGCGTGTGCGTGTGTGTATTAGACATACTTCTGCATGCAGAAAGCGAGCATGTAAATCAGCAACTATATTTTAAGGTTTAGGGGCAGGATAGACGTGGGAAGTTTGGTGGGAGCAGCACGGAGTGCGGAAGAACACGGGTTTGGGAATCCCACTTCCTCATTTCCAACACTTTTTTTTTTGGTTTTTAATTCATTGGCAAAGTATTTAACCTCCTTTGCAAGATTGTTGTGCAAATTCAAGGTCCCTCTTGTGAGATGCCTAGAATGATGCCTGCAGGGCGCCTGGGCCCCAGAGGTTATTCTTGGAGGTGAGAGGTCAGCCGTACTCCAAGCTGGATTTCCACCTGTGGAATAGTGGTAGAAATACGCTGGTTGTAATGAGTACTTCGACTAATGCGTGTGAAGTCGCAGAGAGTTAATTTCCCGTTAGGAGAGCGTGCACGCGCGCGCGCGCGCACACACACACACACACACACACACACAGTGGTTTGTGTTTTTTCATATAGCTTGATAATTGAATTTATGCTTATCTCACTGATAGCCGCAAAGGTTTCTCATCCAATTTATGTAAAACAAATGTTTCTTTCCTAAAACAAGGAAAACTCATTTCCAAGGGTCATATTAAAATTAACATTAGAGGAAAATAAAGTTAGGTCTTCTTGGTTTATTGTTAAATTCAAAACTACTGGCAAAAACAAAACAACACAAAAACTGTGTGCCTTCTTAGAAAAATCCTGGCACGGAGGTTTTTATTCGAAATTCAGCCTTCACACTGTAGCCCCCTCACTGCACGCCGACCTCGGCCCTGAACCTTGATCCCGGGGGTGAGTCTCTCTGCCTGTTGGGTGTGAACCGCACGCTGGGCCCCTGGGGGCAAGACCTCCTGTGCCACCCTCTGCGGTCGGGAGGCTCTCGCGTGTCTGGGGCGGGTTGGGCGACCGCACCTCATCTGCCTGCAGACGGGGCACCAGCGTCGGTGCGGACCCAGCCCATGTGCCCTCAAGGAACACGACAGGGCGGCTGGCATGACCTGTGTGGCACAGGCCAGCTTTGGGGTGGCTCAGTTGCACTTCTTGGTGGGATTCCTACAGACGGGAAAGAACGAGCAACTGGTGATCAGGAAGAACCGGACCTGAGCCCCGACTCTGGCTTGTATCAGATGCGGGAGTGAAGAGACGTGTGCAAGCCCCGTGCACCCATCTGTAAGATGGGTGCTAGCGTGCGGCTCGGCAGGCTGTTACAGGATTAAACCGTGGTATTTTAAAGCGCCTTCTATGGAAACTGCCGCTCAGTGATTCAGATTTTACATCCCAGATGAAGGAACAAGGCTCAGGTGAAGCATCTGGCCAGTCACGCTCGCCAACCCCAGACCCAGGAGGGACACCGGACCTCGCTGACCAGGGTGCGTCTTGCTCTTCAGCTCTCCTCTTGTGAAGGCCAATCTGTTTTGTGCTGCAGATTCAATTTTTTATAGTCCGACCTAAAGAACCCTTATTTTAAGGTGGTTATTTACACATTCCATTCATAATATTTAGTTAATAGCATAGGCGCCAGACTCTGTGGCTGGGATTCCGCCTCATTGCCGCAGGGCGGCCTTGAACCCGTGGCCCAAAGCAGGACAGTTCTCACAGTGAAAGGCGGCGGCACTGACAGCGAGAAGCCAGGAAGCAGGACACGTGTGAGATGGAACCGTCCCCAGAAGGGGACATCGCTGCCCTGTTCGCAGAGTAAGGACCCGAGGGAGGCACCTGCCTCAGGTGATTTACCCTGGCTTAAAGTAATGTGCGTGGAAGATGTGAGAAAAAGAGACGACATGGGGGTCATTAATTAGCAGCTAAGATGATTATTCTGAGACTTGTGAAATTTCCTAACTAAAATATTTGAAAACATGGACGATTATTGCAGAACAATGTGTCAGTTTCTCAGTAACAGATGGGCAAGCTCCTTCTTCAAAATGCGTACGCGAGTCCTGCGATGTCACAAGCTCGTGCGGGTGAATTGTCTGACGTCAGTGTCGGGAGCCTGTGTCTGTGGCTTGGGGAAATCCAGCCGTGTTTGATAGGTCGGTAGAAAACTCATCTTTGTCTTTGATTATCTTCCGTTTTCCAAATCTTACAAGGTGCTTATAAAATAACCCAATCTCTCATTATTTTTCTTTCATTAAAGGAAAAACAGATCCATGCCTCTCATTGTTTGGCTTTTACAGGGCAGATGTGCCCCTGGGATCCACATCACGGGCACACCAATTGGTGTGAGAGTGAGTTTTCTGGCCCTTTCAGGGACCATATGTGGCTATTACTGACTTTGCAAAGGCTCCACACACAAAACTTTAAGTCCAATAATCAATTCAGATTTAAATCTTTGAGATTTAAAAGCTCCAAGCCTGTGCATAGTAAATTCAGCATTAATCAGGGTGATCTAAAATTCTATTAATAAGTTTAATTAACTACTACACTCACATCCACCATTGTGTGTCTTCTATCTTTTCATAGAGATTAAGTGCATCTAGATTTCTGCTTATGTTTCCAATGAGGACTGGCCCAAAGTCTATCATTCAGTGTTAACCGAGGCCTTAAGTCTTGAGGACACTTAGATGTTTGTGAATGTGTGAAGAATGAATAAAAGAGCGAGTGAAATACACAGAGGCGCACTTGGAATGGCTCAGCTGCAAGCCGGTTCCCCTCCCTGTACTCACCGCCTGCAGGGGGCCCTTCTCTGTGTCAGGCATGATGGTGTACTCACCGCCTGAAAAACCCACTAAACACAGGTTTTTATTCTCTTGAATGAGTTATACCCTGACTGTAACTATTCCCTGGCTTCTCAAGCATGATCTTCTACAGTTGGTACTGGTAACTAAGCAAAAGTACATACATACATATATGTGTGTGTGTGTAATCTGCATTCTAGATGTATTTAATTGATCATTGTTCAAGGGAAGGAGAAAAAAGGACAAAGCATTTTATGACAGTAGCTCTGTATGTGTTATTTCACGTAATCCTCACAAAATATTGTATACTCTTATAATCCTATTTCTATATTAAATATCAATATAAACTATGTGTAATAAAATAGTATTAAAATATTATAACTGTCTTTATATTACACATGAGAAAACAGGGACTCAGAAATGGCAAGTGATTTGCCTAACAAGGTTACATATGTAGTTGCATTCATCTCATTGGAAGTTTATGCTCCTGTCAAAACACCACTCTTTTTTAGGAAAGCTAGTTGTGGATTCAAAGTACTGGAAACTTTGAAAAGCAGATGTTACACTGAAACAGCGGAAGAGCAGTGTAGATTCACTGATCTGGGCCACCTGGTTCCTTACCTTGTCCCTGACAGCACAAAACTGGGAAGGTCTAAGCAAGACCACAAGAAACAATGAAAGAAAACATACACCCTCATCTAATTCTGGAAAGCAGTCTTTATAATTCTATTTCACACACATGCTTTGACAAGGTGTTTGTAGCGTCAACAGCTACAGTAATTCTAAGCTTTCACAAGTTTTGTCCCTTGGAATTGTCCATTCCTTTTCACCTTTATTGCCCTGATATTATTTGCCAGATCACCTTTTCATTAGGATATTTTTATTAAAAATTTCTATTCTGTACAATTCTTTAAAAACAGAGTTGTTGCAAGAAAGAAAGAAGAGAAAGAAAAGAAACGAAGAGAGAGAGAGAGGGAGGGAAGGAGGAAAAGAGAATGTTTTTCCTGATATTCTGTGGTTTTTTTTCCAGAGCTTGAAAGTATTTCTTTTTAGCATCTCACGAAAGATCTATATTCTTTATTTGTAAAGTGTCTAAGAACATTTGCTTATATAGAGCGTGACTTAAAGTATTAGATATTAAATATTTGCCTGGTTTAGAGAAACATGGATCTTTTACGATAAGTAGATATGCCAACAGCAAAAAACATATTGAATAATAAAAGTTCATGGGGCCTAGTATTTTTTTGTAACTCTAAATTTATTTATAGATTTTGGCTTTCTAATAGTAGTCAGTGTATCTCTGTTTTATGGCATGCAGAGGCACCCGGAGGGAGAATTCATTCTAATCATATTTAGCATCTCAGACATAACTGCACAAACAAATCAGCCAGCCCCTCACATTGTGAGCACCGGCAGACAGGGGATTACATTGCTGAGCTACTTTACCTTGAAAACAATTCTCACTGGTTGAAATGTTGATTTCTTTCCTATAAACTGCATTTCTTTCAGTGTAGAGTAAATTTTAAGAATCTACTAACTTTGAGACAAAGTTTAAATACCTTTCTGTACTTTTTACATTATTGAGTAACCTATACAATTTGTCCGAAGAAAGAACCAGAGATCTTACAATATAATTTCAGGTAAATCCAGAAAATAATACTGCAAGTAAAAATAAAAAAAATAATAAGGGAGTAGAGAAGAAAATTACACATGTATACATATATATACATATGTACTATGAATGTATATACTGTGGAAATATAAATATAATGAAAATTATATATCATGTGAAAAAATATACACATTTATATTTGCATATATTTGTATATGTGTGTGTGTGTATACATACATTTTTACATATTTTCCACGTCAAAAAAGAAACCACTGGACTACATTGCTTTGTATTAAAAATTAGATAAGCTGATGAACGGAAACCCTCACCATCTTCTCTATTTCAATATCATTTTTTATTTTGTTTTCCAAACACCTGTATTATAATCTTATTTACAATATCCAAAATTCATCATCTATTTTTTTTTTGCCTTTCTGCTCATAGATACTGTTCCCTCACCTTCCTGCTTGTCCTGAAACTTCCCACCACCTATTTATAAATAACTAATGTTCCTCTATGATTTTTCTGTTCCTCATACGGTAATAAACACTTGCATGTGTATACAGTTCATGACAAATGTGGAATTGAAGACCACAAACACACACAAAAATAGGGCAAACTTTATTTTTAGTGGTGTTAGGACCATTGGATATAATGTAAAAACTAATGAACTTGAGTCCTACCTCACACAATTCCCTGAAATCAATTTTACATGTTACTATAGATCTAAATAAAAAGGCCAAACAATAAAATTTTCTTGAACATGACTCATAAAGAAAAAGGAAGATAGTATATTTATTAATTTATGTATGTGTTTCTACTACCCCAGGTAAGGCTGAGGCTATGACCTTTTTATATGCTATTGTTATCACACTGCCAGTAAAGTTTCTTGAAGCGTGGAAACTATTACGAACCAACCCTGGAGAAGGAAATTACAGGAGAGAACTGTCTCATATAATTAGAAACTGAGGCCATAAGTAGAGTAAAGGTAAATCATGAAAACCTACAAAAGAGGAAGACAGTGAAATAAATAACCCACCTTCACTCAGCAGCTGAATTTTTACTGGCTTTGCCTACAGGTAATTAAACCTAGCGAGAAGCGGGATGGCATGGACGCTTTGGCTCTAGACCGTGGACATCAGCTCTCCAGGGTACAGAGCAGCACGACCGAGGGTGGAGGGTGGACCTGGCACAAGATGAAAATGCAAAGTTGCAAGAATAGTCAAAACGTTCACCAAGAATATCTAAGTGAAAATAGTTGTCCTATCACATATAAAGCTTTCTTATAAAGCTACAGTAATAAGACAGAATGACATTGGTATAAGTTGGCAATTAGGCAGTTGAACAGAATGAAGAGATTAAAAACAGATCCATGAATATGTAGACAAATTAAAATGAAGGTGGCTTTTCAGAGCAGAAAAAGAGCATAATCTTTTCAACAAATGGTGTTGGGATCATTGAATATAATATGGTGGAAATGGAAAGTTTATCATTACCTCACACTGTTCCCTCATGTTGAGTTGGTATTAGATTTACCTTATAAAGGCAAAACAATAAAAATTTTGAAAATAAGATACCAAAAACATGAATCATAAAACAGAAACCATATAATTTTTTATACAAATTTTTTTACATCATACTTCTGTTTATCCAAAGATACCATTTAGTGAAGTTCAATGCATAGTGTGAAAGGCCAGAAAGGCTGAAAAAATATTCATACTCATGTAAAGAACATCTATATAGCAATATTTTTTCTTTTTAATTCAAGTGAATTGCATTAAATGTATTTGCTATCTAAAAACAGATTTGCATTCTTAAGAAGACCTCAAAATCCTTAATATTAAACCAATTTTAATAATGTTTAAAATTGTTGACTAAAAAACAATTTAGTGACATTAGCAAAATGGTGGAGTGGGAACTCTAAGAGCCGGTCCCACCACAAAGGCAGAGAATAAATCAGCAAAAGCTGTCAGAATTAACTTTATCAGAACCCTGCAAACTCATAAACAAGTCTTACCAAACAAGCAAATGTCTACTCAAGAAAAACTGAAACTTGGTAAGAGATCTCTGTGGCTTTTTGATTAGCTCCAGTCCGTGGCCAGCTCCCCGTGCTGGCAGAGACCCTGCAGACAGTGGCCTGCATCTCCGGCACAGGTTTCAGGAGTAGATGTAACAGAAGGCACCCTAGCCTCAGAGGATTCTGGCCGGTTGTTTTGACGTGTGCAGTGGCTCATGGAAGGAGCCGTCAAAGAGCTCACATGATTTCACCAAGCTCACAGATGACCCAGAGAAGAGGCCGCTTCCCATGTGGTTTCTGACAGAACCACTAGAAATCAGATATGTTGGTAGCTGCTATTTGGGCAAAAGACAACTGTTGGCACATGCAGTAAACAAACTGAAATATTGGGAAGAAAAACTGGCTAATAAGATAGTTTGGAAAGTAAGGAATTTGAAAAGCTCAGCCATATCTACAGCAATCTAAAAGGATATGTGCATGTCCAGGGCTGGGAATGTGTCTGAGAACATCCCAGTCCCTCACCTCTGGATGAGCTTCTGGCTCTGCACATGCAGGAAGTGAAGGCTGATTTGAAATCGTAGAGCCTGAAGGAGTGTGGCAGGCACATCTCAGTACAAACACCTAAACTCCAGAGACTGGGGGGTTATTCTCCCTTACCTCCCTCCCTCCCTCCCTCCCTCCCTCCCTCCCTTTACTGGCCTAAGATTTTAAGGACATCTCTATCAAGTTCACTGGCCCACCACTTACCAATGGAACAGAGACTTCATTGGTCACACATGACAAAGAATATGGACTTTACTGAACTGGTTCACAGTCAACAAGCTACAACTAAAACAAGTAGCAACAATAAACCTTGACGAGTTACAAGAATCTTATTTCCAGAGTTGCATGTTATAATATTTGAAGTGTACAGTTTTCAACAGCATATTGAGGGACATGCAAAGGAACAAGGGATTATGGCCCAAAAATGGGGAAAAATAGAAACTAATAGAAACCATCCCATAGTGAACTCTGCTTTAGACTTAGCTAGACAAAGGGTTTAAGCTAACTGCTTAAAATTTGCTCTAAGAACCAGAGAAAATGAAGTACAAATAACTAAAGGAAACTATGAAAATGATGCCTCACCAAATAAAGAAAAACAAAGGGAAATAGAAATCACAAAAAAGAACCAAACATAAATTCTGCTTTTGAAAGTATAACTGAAATGAAAAATAATCACAGGAGTTGTTCAACATCAGATTCGGGCAAGCAGAAGAAAGAATCGATGAGTTTAAAGAGATATCACTTGAGGATAAGAAAGAAAAAGGAATGGAAAAAGAACAACAGAACCTAAAAGATCTATAGGACACCATCAAGCATACAAAATTCACATAAATTGGAGTCCCAGAAGAAAAAAAGGAGAAGAATTTTTGAAAAAAATAATAGCAAAAAGCTTATCACATGAAAAATATGAATCTAAACATCCAAGAAACTCAGTGAATCCTGTAAGATTAACTTAAAGAGACACACATTGCAATACTCTGTAAAATCTTAAAAACACTGGAGAAAGAGAAAATTCAGCAATAACAGTACAGACTTCAATACTGCATTTTCAATAATGTATAGAACAATTAGACAAAAAATAAGATAAAGAAGATTTGAACAACACTATAAATCAATTTGACTATAAATCAATAAACTACAGAAAGCTTCAACCAATAAAAAAATGAAGAAAACACTCTCATTTACAATAACAGCAAAAAATAAAATAATTAGGAGTGAACTTAACCAAGGAAGTGAAAGATTTGTATAGTGAAAATGTCCAAACATTATCGACATAAGTCGAAGATGACCTGAATAAGTGGGAAGACACCTCATGAGAAGTCCATGGGTCAGAAGGCATTAGATATTGTCATGATGACAACACTACTCAAATTGATCTACAGATTCAATAAAGTCCTTATAAAATGATAATGGACATTTCATAGAAATGGACAAGTTCTTCCTAAAATTCAAATGAAATTGTTAGAGTGGTGAATATTAGAAAAATTCTTTAAAAAGAAAAACAGAGTTGGAGGACTCACCCTTCTCAATTTCAAAACTTTCTAGAAAGCAACAGCAATCACAAAAGAGTGTGCCGGCCTGAGGACAGATACAGGAACAGGGGGCACGGAAGTGACTGTCCATAGACAAGCCCACACACCTATGCGCCACTGATTTCAAGTGTGCCAAGTTCATCCAACGGGGAATAAACAGTCTTTTCAACAAATCTGCTGGTATAAATGGGTGATTCTCATGAAAAAGAACCAACACCACCATCTTTTTCCAAAATGAACTTGGACCATGGCCTTATACTATATACAACAATTAACTCAAAACGTACTAGTGTCCTAAATGTAAGTTCTAAAACTATAAAACACGAGAAGAAAACATGTGGCGGTTGTCTAACATTGTAAATGTACTAAAAGTCACAAATTTGTGCAATTTTAAATAGCTAAAATGTTGTACTTTATATTGTATGAATAGTACCTCAATAAAAAGTAATATTTTCTACATAATACCCTTATTTATTTGTTATATCTGTTTCTTTGCATAATATTTTTGTATATACAATTATAAATAAGATTTGCTTTTCACTATTCCTATAGAATTTTGGTATTAAGATTATGCTAGTCTCATTGTATGAGTTGATGAATGGTCTTTCATTTTTCTACTCTCTGATGTGTGCATGATTGGAATTATTTTTTCCTTGAATATTACATGGAATTGGCCATGGCAGTCATTTGATCAAGGAGGTTGTTTGTCTGGAAATTTCTGACTATGGAATAAGGATATTTAATGGTTATGAGAAAGTTAATTTATCATAATTTTTTGTCTAATTTAATAGCTTTCATTGCTATGATTATATCTATTTTATCTGTATTTTCAAATCAAGTTAAAAATACTTATAATACGTTCTTTTTGATATTCACAGCATCTTTGTCTATGTCTTTTTTTAAAATTTCTGGCATTGCTTATTTCTGCCTAATTTTTTCTTTATTGAACAATCTTGGAATTAATGTCCCTTTTAAATATTTCTACTCTTGGCTTTGTTGATTCACTCCATTGTAGTATATTTGCTTTCTATATCATTAATTTATGTTTTTAACTTTATTAATCTCTTCTGTATAGTTTGTGTTTATATCACAATTCTTTTTATAACTTCTAGAAATGAATATTTAGTTCATTAATTTCCTTATTTCTTTTACCAATAAATACACTTGAGGCTAATTATTTTCTTTAATTATTTTTAGCTGTAACCCATGTTTCATTCATAATATTTTTCTTATTATTCACTTGAAAATACTTCCAAAACATGTTTGATGCATCATTTATTTTAAATTATGTTCTAAAATTTCCATATATATGAATCTTTTTTGTTATCTTTTAGGTTTTTTATTTCTGTGTTAATTATATTGTGACTAAACAACATGTTCTTTATGATTTAAATTAGTTGAAATTTACTAAGACTTCTTTTATGACCCAATATAATAATCAATTTTTATAAATGTTTAGTATATGCTTGAAAATAATGTGTTTTCTTCACATTTTGAACTAACAGGGCCAGTGAGAAAGCATTTAGGCCCAGCAGCAGCAAAGTGCAAATATGCAGAATTCTCTGTTACCCACCAAACTCTGGGGCCAGTTCACAGGGATTGAGTCAGATTCCAGGAAAGGAAATGCATAGTTTGTGGCGCTTTTAAGTGTTGCAGCTGATGAAGAATCAAGGCAGGGGGTCCAAAGTAACAGACCTTCAGCATAAGACAGCTAACTTTGTCCACCAATTCTGTGCCACCATGTGAGCATTCACATTCATGATCTCTCACAGGGTCAGCAGGGTGGGGGTAAAGTCATGCTTCTGTAATGCTTTGATGTGTTGAACCACTGGCTCAAAACTCTACCGGGACTGATCGCTTTAGCATTTCAGCTCTAAGTGATTTGCATGGAGCTCTGGGAAGATTAAGTACATCTCCGGAAGGCCAGCCTAAAGGGCTCAGGTTCGAATAGTCTCACCCACACGGATGCACGTACAGTAGGTCAAATTTAAACCTGTCTTCTATGTTGATTTCCATGTACTGCTAGCTGATATTTTGTCTGCTTGTTCTGTGTGTTACCCAAAGGAGTTTAACGAACTCCATTATGATAAAAGATTTGTCTTTCTCCTTTTAGTTTTGTTAAGTATTAGATTAAAATTTCCTCACTACATTATTAAGTACACACAAACTGGTATTATTTTTTACTGCTTTATCCACTCAATGTTCATTAAGATTTCATCCTAAGTTTAGCTCTTTCCCAAACCATTATTTATTTTTCTATCACGTGCATTGCATTTAGGATCACATCATATTCCTTCTGCCTAAAGGGTCTTCTTGAGCATTTCCTTCAGTGAAGGCCTGCTGTTCTCAGACTCTCCAGGTGTCTTGGTTTGAAATTGTCTTCAATTCATCACTTCCCCTAAGGACTATTTCCCCAGGAAATCCTATGTTGGCCATTCTCAGTAAGACAGTACAGGACTTTTTCTACCATTTTCTAGCTCCTGTCCAGCTGAAATTCCATGATCACCTTGAAATGCATGTGTCTTTTTATCTCCAGCTCCTTTAAGGTTTTCTCTGTCCTTACTGTTGTATCTTTATTGTTCTATTTTTGTTTCCTAGATGTTCCTCATCTGCTTTTCCTCAAATTTTTCATGGTTGGAGCATGCCATTATAACTGAAGCTCTAGACTGATTTCCTCTATTACTTCTAGAAATTTCCACCCATTGCACCTTCAGCTACTCCTCCTCCTATTCTTTCTCTGCTTCAGCCATTGTCACTTTCTCTTCCATATTCCTTCTTCCTCCCAGTGTTTTATTTTCTCTCCTTCATTCTGGAGGAATTAGAGCCCTGTGATTCATCCTCAGAAACTCTCTCAAGCAGTATTCATTCTGCTCTCCAACCCATCTATTGAGTTTTTAATATTCGCTCTTGTATTCTTCAGAAGATCAATTGGAGTTTTTTTGTGTTTTGAGTCTACCTGGTCACTTTTATAGTTTCCAGTGCCCTGAGGACAATTTCAAACTAGATTTCTATTTTTTTCTTCTCTTCTTTGAACACAGTAAGCACAGCTGGTATACAACCTGTGTCTCTGCAACACCCCTTCTACCGTCTGTTTGTGCGCAGCGACTGGTTGTCATTCTCTCTCACAGGACCTTTCCTTTGTCTGCTTAGAATTTCCCCTCATGTGTGTCCTTATCACCGAAGGATCATTTGTGTGGACCAAGGCCTAGGATGAAAGTCCCTTCCTCTAAAAATTATCTATAATTTTTAAAATACCTGAGGTTCCTGAAACTAAATTCACTGTCCGAGTTTTCGTCTCACCAGCACCTGGTGGAACGACCACATGGAATATTTTTAAATAAATTCGTGGCTTGACTTTGTTCTTTGGCTTTGGATTGTTTTGTTGTTTTTGGAGCACATGGGGTCAGGTTGGTTATAAACCCAGGGTCTCTGCTTCCCTCCTGCTCAGCACCAGGCTCAGCGTTCACACTTCCCAGTCCTCGCGGGGTGGTGCCGGGAGGCTTCCTCCTCCTCTGTGCCCGGGTGCCACCGTCTGCGGTGCCCTCAGCCTACGTGGGAGGGTCTCCCCTGCCTACCTTCCTTGGGGCTGCCCGAGATGTTTGACTTCTGGTTTTGTAAGTTTTCTGACAATCAGAAACAAATTCAGTTTGTGAAAAATGCCCTCAGAGCAGCAGTTTCCCAGGATTCTTTCTCACTCCGGATTCCACCCTATTTGTCTCCAGGCAAATCACCTAAACTATCTTTTAATCCTTTGGTGCTTTGAGTATAAATTTTAAAAATTTATCATTTAGAAAAGTTTAGCTGCTTTTTGCCTGAAGGATTGGTGCACATAGCCTGGCCTGCGTTACTACAAGGAGAGTATCGACATGACTCATTATATTCACATATTAATACCACAACGGCATTCCACGTTAGAACTGCTGTGTCTTACTTATTCTTTCTCATAAAGGGATGTAGTACATTATTTGGATTATCATAGTGTATTTAATAGGTGGAGTGGCCATGGCCAAAACCCCAGCTATTTGAAAAAGGTAAACAAAAAGAAATTCGAAGTAATTTATTTCAAGCAAACAGGAAATTAAAACTAAAAATACAGAATATGTAGAACCTAAACTAAAGCATTATATATTAAGAATCATGGAAACATCTTTCCTTAAGCGTTGAGCCAGCGCCCCAAAAACAGTGTTAGTTAAAAAAAAGTGGGGGTGGGCAGGACTTGCACTTCTGGGAAGATAGGATAGATGTACTTTTCTCTATTCCTACCCTTAAGTAACATAATCCCTTGGCTTTATAAATACATATTTTTAAAAATAGATGGAGGGAAGGCCAATTATTTAGAGATTCTGGGAGCTAAGTAACAACATAAGGTGAGTTCCCTTGTTTTTTCCTCACCCTGATGTATGGCAGGTAGGATTCTGGAGACAGTAGAAACCAAGAAACACTAGTCACAGAGGAAAAAAAAAAATCCCTCCAAAGTCTGTTCTTTGCAGCCAAAGGACCAGGAGAAATTGAAGGACGGCAGGACAGAGAGCCTTCAGACCATGACCGCTCCACCCCGAGCACTCACACTCACACACACATACACACACACACAATGTGGCCTCCGTTCCCACCCACACTGCCAAACTCAAGCAGGGAGCCCAGCCTCCCCTGGTCCCCCGGCCCAGCCTCCCTGCCGGCCTCCTGCTGTGTGTGCGGGAACCCCGCGGGGAGTCTGACGCTGATGCTGATGAGAAGCCCCCACACGTCCCTGCAGGGGTCAGCCCAGCGCAGGCCTCAGGGACACCCATGTCTTCACCACCACTCAGAGTGAGACCGACCCACCGCGCTGCCAGGAGAGGCCAGGGGAGCCCTGTGTGTCCACATCCACCCGCAGCAGCGAGGTGGCCATGCTTCCCCGCCAGGGGTGTGAGAGGGCCTGGCGGGAAGCAAGGACTTGTGCCCCTGCCTGGTGTCAAGGCTGCCCACAAACAAGGTTGGTGAGAGTCGGGGACGCAGCAGCAGGACATGGAGCCCCCACCCCGCTGAGCAGGACAGGAGCCCGCGGGAGCCAGACTCCTGCTCTGATGAGCGATGATAAGGGGCCCACCTCCTGGAGCCAGCAGAGCTGACTGGGGAGCCCGCGTTTCCACCCTCCCGTGGGAATGCCACGGTGACGTTCCGAACTCGCCTGGACGCTGCTGCGGGACACCTGCTGACACATGTGATTTGTAAAGGTGCAGCCTCAAACAATAATTCCAAAACTGTCCAGGTTTCAATGAACTACTACATTATGCAGAGAACCAGGAAAATCTTACTCTGAAGAAAAAAGAGAATCTGAAATTCTGTCACGGATGCATAGACATTAGGATTATCTAACAATATGTTAAACCAGCCACTGTAGAGTGCTACAGTGAGACATTCCAATCATGCTGGAAACAAATGAAAAACTAGGAAGTGTCAGCAACTAAATAGAATGTTTTGGGAAATAAATAGAAGGTATAAAGAAAACCACATGGACAATTGATAATCAAAAAGTAAAATGAGCAAAAAATAGTTAAATAGATAAGCTCAACAGCGAATTGGAGAAGGAAAAGGAAAGAGTCAGTGAAGTTGAGGATAATACTATAGAAACTACACAATCCAAAATAAAAACGGACTGAAAAACAAAATAAACGAAGCCTCAGGGACTGTGAGCCTACAAGAAAAGAGCTCCCACCTTAGTCCTCAGAGTGCCGGAAGTGGAGGATCAAGAAGGGACGC
Organism: Manis pentadactyla; assembly: GCF_030020395.1. Classification (NCBI taxonomy): domain Eukaryota; kingdom Metazoa; phylum Chordata; class Mammalia; order Pholidota; family Manidae; genus Manis; species Manis pentadactyla. The sequence goes on from NC_080026.1 coordinate 1,175,828, forward strand.
TGCACAAGAACTCGAAGACATAATGTCTGAAAACTTCCTAAATTTGGCAAGAGATATAAACCTACAAATACAAGATGCTGAGAAAACTCTAAACATGATAAGCTCAAATAAATATACACTAAGACACTTCATAGTCAAATTTTTGAAAACTAAAGGTGAAAATAAAAATTTGAAAGTGACCACATAAACAACACACAACCCACAGGAAAAGCAATTTCAATGACAGCAGCTTTTTACCAGAAACCATGGAGGCGAGACTGAAGTGGCATATTTTTTAATTGATGAAAGAAGAGAGCTGTCAACCCCAAATTCTGTATTCAGTGAAAATATTCCAAGGAATGTAGAAGAAATCAAGATACCTTCAAAATGAAGGAAAGCTAAGAGAATTTGTCACCTAAGTCACCCTAAAATAATGGCAAGAAGAAATTCTCTATACAGGAAGGAAGGAAATGACAGAATGAAAAATCAGAAAGAAAAAAGAGCATGGGCAAAACTGTAGGTAAATACAATAGACTTTTCTTCTCCTATTGAGTATTATAAATCGTATTTGATGATTTAAGCAAGAATTATAGCACTCTCTAATATGGTTGTCAAAAGTGTAAAGGAAATAAGACAATTGTATTATCACAGGGGGAGGGCAGATGGTCAAGTGTCAAGATTTATTATAAATCCATTCTAGGTTGAAAAATGACCTCTTCCCCACAAATATATCCATGTCCTAATTCTTGGAAATCTGTCAATTTTAGCTTAATTGGAAAAAGGTTCTTTTCAGATGTGATTAAAGGAAGGATCTTGAGAAGAGGAGATTATTCTAGATCATCTAATGGCTGGTAAATACCCCACATGTATCCTTACAAGGTCAGGCAAAGGCAGAAATAATGTAATTCTGTAGCAGTGTATGGAAACAGTGTTTCAGGATGAAGCTACAAGTCAAGGCATGCTGGCGGCCACCAGAAGGCAGGGGAGGCAAGGAGCAGATTCTCCCCTAGAGCTTCTGAAGGGAGAGTAACTTGCCTAACCTTGATTTCAGCTCAGAGATACGGACTTCTGGCCCAGAGCTGTGAGAGAATAAACTTCCGTTACTTTAAGCCATGAAGTGTGTAGTAATTTGTTACAGCAGCTGCAGAAAAGTAATTCAAAAGCTGTAGTAATCAAGATCGTGGTCTTGGCAGAGGACAGACACATAGATCAATACAACAGAAGAAAACAACTCAAAAATAGACTCACACAAATATACCCAACAAGTTGTTGACAAAAGTGCAAAAGCAAAATGTGATATACTGAGACATAAGAAATACATATTTGATCGTTCAGATGACCAAATATGTATTTCCCAGGTACATTTGTTCTGCACCCACAGTCCCTGAAAACACTGCAGAGTCTTAAAGATGAAATGGGTGTTTTGTCATGTTAATGAGAGACTTCTGGACCCCACCCAAGGGTGGGGAGCTGGAGGAGGATCAGCCAATGAGCAGTGATTTAGTCCATCATGACTGCAATGAAGCCTTCACAAAACCTGTGGTACTTGACATATTTGAAGGATTATTCTGGATAATGTGCAGAGAGAAAAATAGAAGCTCAGGTCATCATGCTCTCAATTCAAGTCACAGAGAATGAGAATTCCAAGGAAACCTTTAATTGTCCTTTTTTGTTTTTGTTGCCACAGAGATGATATTTCTGAAAATCAAAACCAAAATTTAATTAATTCTATGTGGGTTATAGAATTACATTATTTTCTGACTTTGCATCCTTCCCAGTCTTTCATGGAGAAGCAAAGTATGCTTATAATTTGGAAAAGACACTTGCGGTACGATTCAGATAAAACAAAGAATCTCGGCGCACAAGTCACTCGGAGCTTCCACTGCACATAGAAGTGCCTTTCCTGCCAAGTCTGAAAATATTAATCGTTCTTTTCTATAAAACCCTATAGTCAGTTTATCTGGGGCAGCTGGGTTATAGGGTTCTCAGTTATCGCCAAGATCGCCCTCAACCACCCGGAGTTGCTGCTGGGTCCTCACCTGTGGTCAGGCATCTGCACGATCCAGGGGTCAAGCACGAAGTCTGATCCACTAGAGGTAATTTACAAATAGCCAATGTCCTGCCAGGCTGTATTAATTTAACAGAAACCTGAGGAATATGTGCATTCATATCCAGAGGATGTTAGACCAGGGACAGAATACAACACTGGATCAGGGGTGTTTTTCTCGTCATTTTTTGTGGATATGGGCACCCTTACTGGAATCTGGAAACAGCTCCTCCATTTAATTTTGTTAGTTGATTGAACTTGAGCTTATCAATGACCATGACTTAGTTAGGTTGAGATGTCAGAACCTGTTTTTGCAAACAGAGAAACAGAGAGAAAGATATCCCACAGCTTGTGCAGAGGATTTAACACAGGCATTCTTCACCCCCCAGGACAGCCCAGCACCGCTCTTCTGTGAGGCGCTGAGAAATCTGTGAGGGAGACAGGGACGCTATGTGGCCGGCGTGAGGATGGCCAAGGCCTACGTTAACCTTCCTGATTTCAGTGGGAATGGTAGGATCCCAGAGTAGCAGAGGCCAAGTAACAGTGTTTAATTATTAAAGAAGAGGCATTTTGTTAGTCAGCTGGGACTAAATGTTTATCAGAAGGTTTGGAACTTCAGGGTCTTGATCAGTAGCTCACTTACTATAGTGCACTCAGGAATGACACAGATGGATGTTTCCTTCTGTGACAGTGAAACGCCTATCTGATGGCCTGAAACATGAGCTGATCATCACGATGGAGAGTCACACCTTCTCAGACTCTTCTCAAATTTAAGCCAATCTGCAGATGGGAGCATTCTGATTGATGGAAAGGTGGAGTTCCCTTGAACAAAAAGTCTGCATTTCTGTCACTGTGAATCATCCACCAAGCTTATGTCTAAGGAACATGTGACCAATCACTTGAGTAATATTTAGATTTTTCAGAGATTGCTAGATGCTGGTCCTATGTCGCTAATCCCTGGGTCCCAAGTCCTGGCCACTACGCAGTTAAAAATGGGGCTTATGGTGTGGTTTTGATCCAAACTCAAATAAGAGCATGGCTGGTAGGTTGGTGGGTTCACCCACCCCTCCTGTGACTATTTCCCCACTTAGAGTATGTATACTTAGAAAGGCCATTCTGAGAAGATGGCAGAATGCTCCCGTTTAATCACAAGATTTTCACACCGGGCTCATGTTCTCTTTGATAATCTATTTCCCTTAGGAGCGATGTAAGCTTCTGATCTATTTGCATCCAATCTGTTCGAAGTCCCAGGAACCTCATTAAAAGTTTACTACTCAGACCTAAACAAAGTTTTCAGAGCCCCTGGCTTTATGGAGCTTAATTAACTTAATAGGTGCTATCAGAGGGTCATCTAAAAGAAACAGGCTTTAATGAGAAAGCAGTATCCTTAATATAATCTGCCTTCCCAGTTATAATAGGCAAATATTTTACCAAATAATTTGCCTGTTTATTATAACAGGCCTGTAACCTTGACATACGTAATGCTTTTCTCCCTGAGGAGAGGGTCTGAGAAGCATTGACTTTGGGACACAACGCTTCCATTACCTCGGGCTCCTGGCTATGCTGTCGCTGCCTGGGTCAAGAGAAGAAAACGTGTAGTTTCCAAAAGCCAGAGAAAGCTGTGGCCTGCAGGAACTTAGAACTGAAGGGGGGTGTGCAGGGCAGAAAGAAGTGTGCTCTGCAGCAGCCATGTGTGAGAGTTACTTTAGAACTATGAAGAGGAATCCCTTCCCTCTTCTAGCTTCCCTCCTCTGCTTTCTGCCCCATGGCTCAACACCGTGCCACCAGCAGAGGGAAATACCTGCAGAGCCCAGCCTGGTCAGCAACCAGCAGGCACAGGTATGAGTTTATAGTTGAGAGGCAGTAAGTTGATAACTGGCACAGTGGTCATGCATCACCTGTGTTCACATAACGTTTGCAAAACCTAGTCACGTGGTAGCACTCAGATAGGTAGGTGCCAGGAAAATGTCGTTCCTGGATGGATGTCCAGCTCTCAGTAAATGCCATGTCATGGGCCTGAGAAATGGAATTTTAGTGGAAGAAATCATTTCTGCTATAGCTCAAGTTATCCACGTATTCATTAACTTGTTTGGGAATTGAGAGGGCTCTGAGGTGTGGAGGTCTTTGTTTACGTTCACTCTCCTGCAATATGGTGGAGCAGCCGTGGGTCAGCTTTTCTGATATGAAAGAGCATCAGAATCCCCTGGTATGGACGCCTGCCTGTGGTGCGAGCCAGTCATGTTGGTGAGAAGCTGAGTGAGGAAGATTCAGACTCTCCTGCCTTTCTGGTTTGAGGAGAGCATGTGTTATCCACATGCAGTGACTGTTCCTGCAAACTGAGTTGTGAATGGAGACAAAGCGGGGTTCTCACTGACAACTGGAGCGTGCTGGATGGAGTCGGGGGCATCAGGGGATGGGTTTGTGTGTGTCCCGTTCTGTGAACCGGACATGCTGGAAAGAACATTTAACTTTGTCTTTTGTCAAACCATAAACATCCTGGGCAAACACCTGCTGCCTGTGGCACAGTGGACTTCTTGGTGAATTGCCATAGCAACCCATTGTCTTTGGCTAGATGTGGGTCACAGTACCTTTGGGCAACTGTGACTTTTTCAAAACGAACTCATGTAAGTCCCTTGGCTTCACCGTTTTGCCTTTAAAGCCTAGGGTCCTCTCCCTTCTCTGGAGCACGCATTCCCGTTTTCTCCCAAATCTCCCAATTGTCTTGATTCCTAGATTGCAATCATTAAGACCCTAAAAAATACATTTATTTTTTTTCAATACAAGAATTATGATAGTGTCCTTTTAATGGAACCATCACCAGTGCCACAGCACATCTTTAATGTCCACGTGCTTGAGCTGATGTGGGCTTTGTGATATACTTTGTGCCCAGTATCAATCTGAACACCTGGTGTCAGAATTTTCTATCACGTGACATTGCAGTTGTATATCTCAGAGAGCCCCCATCTGCCGCCTTATTCGGGGGGTCACCTCATATCTGTCCTCTCATGTGCTCACTGGTATTTTTATTCCTCTCTGAGAAGTAACCAGGAAAATCAAACTTGTACTTCTGACACTGGGTGTTACTTGACTTGTTCCCTTACATGTAAGAACTTTCTGACATTTATGTAGATGCCAACGCTTCCTTTATGAAACCCTATGTAAGAACAGAACTTGCTGTGTCCTGAAAACACATAGGATACAGGGTAACCACACTGAGCTTTGTAAGCACTCATTTGCCAAGTACTCGGCAGAAATGATGACATCCAAGTATTAAAATAACCTTGAAACAGTATTAATTCAGGTATTACGGATGCTGCCTTCATACAGATGCTAACACCCAGTGGCCACAGGATAGCATAGGAACCACCAGCGTCTTTCTCCATCCCTGGGTCAGCTCCCCTGCCTGTCATTTCACTCATTAGGAATTTCTCTTGTAACCCTAGCAATTTCAGTGAGGGAATATCACCTTCTTCAGGTAGTACTGTCTCCCCAGTAAAACAAAACAACGCAAAAAAACAGTCTTAAAATTGTGTCAGTGGCTGGGTGGGCCGCCTGTGGGTTTCTCCAGGCTTTTGCTCCTGCAGCTACCTGAGGGGAAGTCTGGAAAGATGACCTCACTCAGATACCCGAAAGTCGGCATGGCTGCTGACTGGGAAGTCTTGGTTTCTCCTTCGTGGGGCCTGAGAGTCTGTGGCCTTTCATCCTCAATAGGCTAGACTGGCTTCTGTTTGTGGGCATCCAAAAACCTGAGAACAGAAGATGCTTGCAAGGCCACCTAAGTCCAAGAAATTGTGTGATCTCACTTCTGCTTTGGTTCAGTAAATCAAAATGAGACACAAGCAGCCCACACCCAAGGAATGGGGAACTTACTCCACCTCTGGAGTGGGGGGGAGGCAGCGTGAGGACCTGTCATTCAGACCTCATTGGAAAGAATCCTGGCCATATTTTGAAATCTACCTCAAACCCTCTCTGGTAACAATTATTCTTATTCCTCCTTCATTATAAACTCACTCACCCACTGGCACGTCCCCAAGAGTTAGACTCAGTCACAGCATCAGGCTCAAAATCCAGTGATCTCCTGGTCGGAATCTGGGTCCTGTCCAGACGAGGCTTCCCAGGTGTGGCTCCTCTTGACCCAGAGACTTATAACTTAGAAAATCAAGTCACCTACCCCGTCCCCCTCCCCAGCACACAGCTGTGGGAAGGGTGCAAGAAAATCATTAGACACCAGAATTAAAAAGGGGGAGGAGTATAAGAACATAGTAAACACTGGTTCGTAGCAATTCTGAAATCCCACCAGGAGCATGTTGCCACCTCCCCCTGCGGGAGCAGGGTATGGTCCTTTATAAAGAGCTGGTTTTTGTTCTCTTTGAGTGCTTTTCTAATGCAATTTTCAGAATAGCTCTTGGCTCTTTCCTCTTGCATCTTGGCTATACCTTAAAGACAGATTTCTTTTTAAACATGAAAAATAGCCTAAGTTAATCATTGCATTGTTCTCTCAGCCCACTATCTGACTATGTGAATTTGGTAAGAAAAGATCTCTTTTTATAGTGAACTATGTCTGTTTCTTTTAATCTAAATTCACACCGTTTTCACTAATGCATCTCTGCTTTAAAGTGAGTAGGTTTCCTAGGAATCTGATTATAGTTCCCTCATGCCTAAGTAGATACATCCATAACTGTGTTGGAAGGAATCATCTGTCAGTCATGTGTGATGTTGCTATGGGGTGAAACAGTGTTTCCAGTATTCTATTATTATTAGCATTCTTTAATTTTTTTTTTTTTAGCTCTATAGTCATACTAGGAATTTCTTAAATCTTTCAATGGTCTTAACAACAGCTTTTTGCTTTTTAAAATTTTTCTCAGGGGCTAATTCTTTGGGAATCTCTCCTGGGCTGACTGGAGATGAAAAAGTTTTATTTCCAATTGAAGCATATGCCAGATCTTCTTGATTTCTTTTCTACATTCTGCTTGAAAACTAAACATTTCCATCATAAGTTTGTTTCTGCTTCACATGCCTTATAATAGACATCCAAAGAAAGCCAACTGCCACATTCAGTCATCTGCCTGGAAATCTCTTTAGCTAGCTTCACATGTTCATTAAATACATGTTGATCTTGCAGTTTCTACCAATTTTCTTCCAGCCTTCCACCGCAGGAGATAATTTGCCAATTGTTCTGACGCTATTACACCCCAGTTGCCCTTTTTTCAGCCTCAGGTAAGTTTCTCGCCATCCTCTAGCCTCTCTCACCTCCTGGTCCCAACGCCAACCCTAAACATTTTAGGTTTGTTAAGACAGCACCCATCTCCAGATACCAAGTACTGGGAAAGTGTTTAAAAATACCTCAAAACTCCGTGGCATAAAACTACAACTGCCATCTACCTCTTTACAGTTTCCAGTTCACACTCAGGCTTGGCTGGGGGCTTGCCCCTCCCATTCGGCTCACTCACACATTTCATTTCTAGGAGCGGCTGGAGCATCGTGGTGGCACCGCTCACGTCCCACTCCCTCTGCCGGGAAGACCGGCACGGTCAGCACCAGGCTGCTCCTGCCTCTGCTCTGCGCCCATCCACCCTGCAGGGCCTCCCTCCGCAGGTGGCCTCCCATCCTCAGCGAGACCCCCTTCGGTGGAATCTCAGAGCAAGAGACAGAAGCAGAAGCTCCCGCCCCTCTTCACACCAAGGCTTGGAGTCCTCATAATGACATGGTTACTTTCTACTGTCCTGGGAAGGCGGGGGTCGGCCCATCTTCCCTGTGACAGGACGGCACTAGGTGGTGAATTCCGCAAGATGTGAGCCACTGATGGCGGTTTTATAACAATCCATCACATCGCCCCAGAGCAAGGGACGTTGTATGGCTCTTTAGCAAATACACAGCTTTAAATAGCTTTCTGGAGATTACTAGGAAATAAATAGCTTTACATCTTTCCAGAGTTACATAAATAGCAATGATGTCATTATAACCAATTCCCATGTACTTGGTTAAGAATGTTAACAAGTTTTCAAGTGTTTGTGGAGAAGCACAGCACAGCAGTTACAGTCACAGGCTTTAGGGACAGAAGACCGGGGTCCACACCCTGGGTTGGCTGCTTATCTGCTACACGATTATGGGTATTGCTCTTTGAGTCTGATTTTTTTATTGCACATTGGCTGGGGGAGCTGATATGGAGACCTATCTTGTAGATTAAGTGACATGCTTGTAAAGTGGTTTCTGGCACATGGTAACCTTCGGTAGCTGTACGTGTGCAGTTGCATGAATGAAACTGGAGGTAGAATGGAAAGAGTGAAAACACAGTTATGCCTGAATATTTAAGTATTTAGATAAAGGCATTTTCAACTTCTAGGTAAGCCCAGAAATAGGACGTGCAAACAGGACTGAGACGACAAGAAATACGAGTAATCGGTGGAGAAGTGGTACCACGGAATCACGGAGAAAGCCAGGCCCATGGAAAGATACGACGGGGGACGCTGACGGGGGGCCGGGTCCAGCTGCAGGGCAGGACGCGAGGCGAGGCCAAGGGCCCAAGGGGTCCTGTGCTCCAGAAGGGGTGCTGGCCCCCATTTGGATTTATGGACTTATTTTATGTGGTTGTTCCGCGCACAGATTTGTTTCCAAAGAGCACTGTCAGCAAAGTGGCGACAGTTTTAAAAGACGTTCAGAGACAGAATCACTGTAACCTGGGCCTGGTTGCGTGATGGTGTTTGCAAGAGGGAAGAAGGAGTTGACGTTTTAATGTGTAAGAAAATATTTTTATATACATACTATTTCTTAGTAACATGGCTGCTGCATAAAATGAGGTGTGTGTGCATCATGAACGCGAGAGAGTTTTCCGAGTGGTAATACAGGCCTACAACCGTCTATACAAAACTCTGAAATCCGTACAGCTCAGAAAACAACTTTTTGTTTATTTGTTTATTTGTTTGTTGGGTTTTGGCAACAGATGGACACCCTACTTGGATTCATTTGTGATAAAACTGACTGGAACTGAATGAAGTATTTTTTAAGTCTTCCCACTTAGGCAATATTTGTATTTTTTGTGATTTGGTTTTTAAAACAGGGTGGATATATTATGAAATGTATCATATATACACTGTATTACCATTCTACAACACTATATAACTATATATAACTGTGTATATATGAATTCTGAAATACTCTGGTCCCAGAAGTTTCAGATAAAAGATTATGTCTCTGTGGTATATAATTATAGGAATTTAATAACATTATTATCCAAGTCAGAGCAAGGAAAGCAGTCAAAATATCTAATTAAATGCATTTCAAATGAAGAAAAGGAATTATTTCTATACACCTTATATCATGTAGAGCCAGATACTGTTAACTTCCAGTCTGGCTGACGACACCCAGTTCTGCCTAACCTTGTTACACTCAATCACGACTCCGATGAGGCAGTTTGAATAAACAAGTTTGTTGTGACTGTCGTGTCTTGTTAAAAGGAGATAAAAGCAGCGAGCTGGGGGAGACCACCGCACACGGTCAGGAGGCTGTGAAAGCCGACGCTCCAGCCATCTGCTGACAGACTGGCCCTCCGGAATTTGGAAAGAGCCCTGTGGATTTTCACATAATTTAAAACATTAAATGTCATTAATACAGGAAAGCATTTGCCACAATTATAAGCAGAAGATCTCAGGAGAATGGATCAGAGCTGCCTTTAACTTATTTTATATTTTTCATGGCCTTCAGCACAGTATAATTTGCAATTTGGCGTCAGCAAACCTCTGTGTGGTGCATTAATCCTGAGGCCTTCTCCTAGGTCTTCTATTGATGGTTAAAGTCACATATCAGTCGACTATAAATGACATATGCTGCTCACCATCTTCATCCCTCAGTCAGCCCCGTCCCTGTGCACCCACTGTTGTCCAGTTTTCCTTGGTCCACAGGGAACATGAGGCCCACGGGTCCCTCTTGTGAGGCGCCGGAACTCCCCCACCGTCACCACCACCACAGCATAGACCGAGTCCCACCGCATCTGTGATTTCATCCAGGCACATGAAGTCTCTCTTGGGTTGTCTGGAAGAAGTTGCTCATATCTTTCACAGAGATCATTCAAACCCAAAAATCTCCTCATGCGACTTTGTCATACGAATGGCTTCCCTATGTATAACATTTTTGAGACATATCACTTTCCTCTCAAAATTTATAGATGGAATCATTGCTTTCCTGGAAATGATGCTATAAAGAAGTTTAATATCTCTGTGCTATTTTCCTGTCTCTGTTTTTTGTGTCTGAGGCTTAGAGAACCCATGAGAGTTACTCTCAGAGTCCATGGTTTGTTCCAGGATATGTGTTTTAGCATCGGGGGATGTGTACAGTGCAACAATACTCCCAAAAGATGTATTTGAAAAAAGTTGCCATGGCCCAATAATTTGGTAACATTATGTGTCACCATTCCTGAAGGACCAGAGTGGCCACAGGTATGATGAGGCTCTGAGAAGCCCCGAAGTCAAGCCATTCCCGGTGCTCCCCAGGCTCATTCACACATTCAAATACTTATTTTTCTATCACTCTACCCACCTCCACGCCAAACCATTCTTCCAGGAGATGTTTTATAAGTATTGATACCTTTTAAGTATTTTTATATGGCATCTTTTTCAATATATAAATTCCCATATTATGTTTCATTAAGAAAGCTTTGTTACATTGTGTTATCCATTACTGCTTCTATTTTGTTTTTTGTCTCTTCAGAAACATGATATCCATTTCCTTTCCTTTACTTCTGACATCATTTCCTCTTTGTATGTTGCTGTAAATTTCTGAAGACGTTATTCCCCCAATAACATGAATAGTCAAATGTTTTGATTTTAGACAACAAACTTTTACAGAATTCTTCAGAAAAGGCATTTGTAGAAAGCATATTCAGATACTCACAGTGGGAACCGCTGCCAGTGGACACTCCTGGTCTCCTCTGGGGCTCTGTTCTCCAGGCCTCTCACCGCCAGGATGCTGGATGCTGGATCTGGTAGAAATCTCTCCAAAACTCCCTGACTTTTCTGTGGAATAGCATCTCACTCGTATCTCTGAGCTGTGTGTGCTCCCTAGTGGGCCAGCTTTAGGCCATCCGACCCTAGTACATGTCAGAGAGACAAAGGGTTCGTCTGGACCCTTCCTCAAGAGGAGGAGAGCTTTGCCTCCCCCTTTTTGAGATATCCCCAAATGTAAAGGGCACTTTCTGGCTCGACAACCAAATGCACACACTCAAATACCCATTGTATCACTAACTGGCTTTTTGAATGATCCTTTTTCCTCATGTTTAATGTATATTGTTTATAATTATGTTGGTGCATATTGGCTTTTACAGCATTCTTTTTTATATTGTCTAGCTTCTTTGTTTTAAATTTCTGCTTGCCTTTCAATTAACTTTTCACCTCACACTATTATCTTATCTCTCATGTTGTAGAATCCATGCTCCATAAATTTGACTAAGATAACAGCACAGGCTGTTGAAAGTTTACTTCTCTTCCCTACAGTGAATCTGTTGGAAAATATGTGCTTCTGCCTTTTATTGTTGTGCTTTGTTTCTTTGACATAATAGAAGATTTCCTTGGGTGGAATATTATTGTTTCTCATCTTAGTTTATACTTTGAAATGATATATTGTAGATTTAGTGTCAGTTCCTAAAACAAAGTAAGAATCATCATCTTTGATACCTCGTGTTTACCACTTGGACGTGTCTTCTTGGCTCTGCAGCTGGAGTGCTGAGCCAGCGTCCCAGGACGTGTGCGAAGGGCCAGGGTCACAGGGAACGATGCAGGGGGAGCTCATGGACCCTGCCAGACGCCAAATCTCATGAGGCTTATGTGCTTCTTTCTACTGTCACCTCGGTGTCAGGGATTAACCTGCCACCTTCATGAAGAAGCTCCTGTCATTTCTTCACCCGCCCTGCCATCACATTTGTTTGGTAGCTTCCACCCTATGCCAAGACCTGTCTCAACAAGGAGGAGCCCTGTGGTGCCTACCCAGCTGCACGGCAGCCACTCCGCGGCAAAGCCTTACTGGGTCCTGGATTTCCTGGGTCATTCCACCCATGTTTTCCCAGTCCTACTCTTGATACTCCCCCGACATGTAAGGGGCAAGTACATTTCACTTCGTCTTTATCAAGAACCATAGCTGATACCTTCCTTTTAGGTGTAGCCCATTCTTGTAACTCCCAGGTACAATCCCCCTCAAATCTGATTGGCTTTGGTCCACACCCCACTGCCTGATCACCAGGGCAGCCCATTTCTGCTGGGGGGAAAATGCCCCCCTTGCTGTCATCACCCACCACTCCTGTGGCTACTTCATGCACTGGAGCCAAGTGGCAGCCTCTCCAGGTATCTCAGTTGCCTCTGCTCACTCCAGACTGGGCAGAACTCAGGAAACCCAGAATTTCTTTCAGTTACTTTCTGCCTTTGTAGAGAGGGAATTCGCTCAAAGGCAGTGGCGTCTGAGCATCCCCCTCCCTAGATGCCAGGGGTGAGCAGGACTTTGCTGGCACTGCAGAGACAGAAGGAAAGGGGGCCATCGACTCCTAGCCAAGCTCTCCCCAAGTCTGGGTCTCTGTGAACTTCTCTGTTTTCTTTGGATCTCATGACACTCTATTTCCTGACTTGTAAATTAATTGCAATTTTCAGACCTTTGCTTCTTAACTTTACCAGTTTTATACACTTAAGATAAATGTATTTGTTGATTTCTACTCCAATTTTATACCAAAGCAAATAATTACTTTCTCATTGTTGGACTTAATTATGATTCAAAGTACTTCATTGAGTTGACTTAGCTCAATCTTAAAGCTGTTGTGATATTTTTCACTCTTTATTTTGATTGCACTGATACTTGTATAAAAACCTTACCCCTGTGTTTTGCTCTTCAGACTTTCTGTACATCCTTCTAGATTTTTGATGAAAGTGTTAACGGTATGAAACTGACAAAGTGCAGACCATGTCAGAGCCTTTCTCCCGTTACTACATCTCCACTCATCGTTGTTGCAGCCTTTCTTCACCGTATTTCTAAGATTAATTTGTGAAGTGATAGGTTTTGGTTTTTAATAACTCAGGTTAAAGTGTGATAGGATTTTCCAAAAATCTCCCTAATCTAAATAAAGAATCTTCTCGTAAAGGAAAAATTTTGATGTATCTATGGTTTTCTTTTGTTAGTGTGTATAAAATTCAGTGTCAGTAATTTGTCTAGAGCTCTTTTCCAGATCTTCTCACTTTGACTATGTTTTCTTAAAAGATAGTTCTATAATGCACTCATTTCCTTGTGCTGGAACTTTATGTGAAGTAACGTAGTACAAAAATGAGTTCATACATTGAACCTGTTGCAATATGCTGTCTAGATTATTGGTTGGTTTTAATTGAACAAAACCTGATAGAGATTGGTTGGTTTTAATAGAACAAAAATCTTCCCTGAACAAAAATTTCTTCACCTAGAAATAAACATTTTTTCCCAAGAACACAATAATGATGATGAGAAGTAAATTCAGTAGTTGCTTTTCATGGCAAAATGGGGTAAATTCCAATAATTCCATATTTTAGGCTGATCACTCTGCACATACTTATATAATCAGAGATCAGTTTTTGACATTTTAGAAAATGTACAAAATGTTCTTATTCTAATAACCTTTTGTCCTTGTGTCCCAAGGCACCATTTCTATTTGGGCAGAAAGCTTCTCCCATTTTAAGTAGATGCATTCTAAAGAAATGAGCCTTTGAAAAAACCTAGTTAATTCTAGGTCACACTGGGAAGAAGGTAGAGAAATATGAGGACTGGAGAAGGCAGGTTAAGAATGGCATCATTTTTGCATAAGGAAAAATAAGCTTATACATTTGCTCATGTGGTTGATTATTCCTGCTCATTTTAAATTGTCCAGGTAAATTATTATGAGGTTTGTTATGAACCACAGGAAAACTTCATTAAACTTTGGGAGTATTCATTTTGAAAAATTATTTTTTATTGTATTTTCAGTGGAAGGGAGCCTGGAAATAGGCATGGTCACAAGAAGCAGGGACCTAGCATCAGACACCTCTGGTGCGACTTAAAGGCAGTCTGTGCTTGTCCTGCTCTCTGCAATGTCCCGAACGAAGATTGTGTTGTCTCACTGTACACAAAAGTGAGGCCTATCTCACCTTCTCATTCTTATAGAAAATTGAACATTTTAACCTATTTTGGAAAGTGCATGAGCTCTTCTAGGTTACTAGATCCATTTTCAGGTAGATGATAAATACAACTCTATGTTCTTGACCCTATACATGAAAGGGATCTAGCATGTCAGTAACAAAAGCTCAAGTATCTAAACAAAATGCTTAAAATATAAACTATGGAAAACAATTATGGAATGCAGACCATCCATCAAAACCATGGCTGAACTACTGACCACCAAATAATCAAACCTGAAAACATCTTTGGGGTCAACCTTAGCCATTAAGTGATACATATTACTGGAAACACAGCTATGGGTTTGAAGTGAGAAAGGGACAGGATGCCACACATCTGTAAGAGTGGGCTTCTCTTACAGAGGGGGCAGCGTGTGGAGGGAATGACGCAGGGCAAGGAAATGATTTTGAAGAGAGGAGAGTCCTATCTCCAGCTTTTTCACTGGTTCCAGCAGGAGGAGTCCACAACCTAAGTCAACACATCCCCAGAAAAGGATGTTTTGATATGCTATGTTCATGCACATAAATATATTTATTCAGATCAACAAATATGTGTTTAAGTCTTTTTTAAAAAATCTCACAAATATCGACAATATTTTTGGTAATAGCACAAAATTAGAAATAACCTAAATATCTAACAACAATACATGACAGCATAGACACACAATGAACTATTAGGCTGTTGACTCAAGTGACCGCTCGCCCAGGATAATAACGACATGTGGAAGTAGTTATGATGTATGATTATAAAGGTAAAGTGATTGTCATTGGATGTCAAACTACTATTATCTTTCCTGTTTTTTTGAGGGCACTTATCCAATTATTTTGACAAATATTTAATAAGGTCTATAAGAGCAATAAGAACAACATAACATATTAAGTGTACATCACTAAGTGAAAGAATTGAGTCTGAAAGGCTGCCCACTGCATGATTCCCAACATAGGACTTTCTGGAAAAAGCTCAACTGTGGAGATTGTCAAAGATCAATAGGTGTCAGGGACTCGGGGCTGGTGGGAAAGGAAGGGCGAGGAGTCGGAGCACAGAGAAGTTTGAGGGCAGTGAACCCCTGTACGATACCATGATAAACGCATGCCACAGTGGGTTTGCC
Source organism: Manis pentadactyla (assembly GCF_030020395.1). Taxonomy (NCBI): domain Eukaryota; kingdom Metazoa; phylum Chordata; class Mammalia; order Pholidota; family Manidae; genus Manis; species Manis pentadactyla. The sequence goes on from NC_080026.1 coordinate 1,191,112, forward strand.
CAAACCCGTAGATTGTACAACACCAAGAGGGAGCTGTGATGTGGTCGCTTTGGGTGATTCCGATGTGCCAGTGCGTAGGTTCATCAGGTGTATCAGGTGAACCTCTCTGGTGGGCAGTGTTGATAACAGAAGAGTCTGAGCATGAGGGAAGGCAGAGCATGAGTGGGAAATCATTGCACCCTGCTCCCCATTTTACTGTGAACCTAAAACTTCTCTAAAAGAAATGAAGTTTTAATTAAAAAACATAGCAAATGTTAATAAGGGTTTCATTAAAGCATGTTAAAGAAATAACTACAGGTGCTGTTCAAATAAGCCCCAAGCCCTAAGGTTTTAATATGGTAGAACTTTGTAGCAATTTCAGACTTTATTGCAATAAATAACATCATTTAAAAGACTGGTAGCACTCAACTCTATCATGTACTTAGAGCCCAACATATTACAAATGCTTTATATATATACTCTGCTTCCAGTTTCAGAAATGCATGCAGATGGATATACATCATTACATGTTCTTTGCAAATGTGGAAGCTAAGGGTTGGAAAAGTTAAGTAACTTCCCCGAGATCACACTGTAACTAAGTTGCAAAGCCTGGATTTAAATCTGATCTGCGTGACTTCAGACCCACTTCCCTCTCCCCCTGGTAGGCCTGGTTTACTGTCCACCAGTCCGTGAGCCACGGTCACCACAGTAACCACGAGGAGATGCAAAGCGACATTGATCAAGGTTTCATCCTTGAGGCTTTAGAAGGAAGACCATCCATCTTCACTTGGGCTGGTGCTGGGAACTGTTTTCAGAGAAGTTTAAGACCCTGCTGTGGGAAGGCCTCCATCTGATTAGCCATCACCATCCTTGATTTACAACAGCCATTAGTTGGGGCTAGTCACTTCCACGGGCTCCCATGTTCCAAGGAAGTGATTTGTCCATGGCCATATATAATTATAGTCCAGTTGGTTCAAGCAGGGACCATCCAATTGCTCAGACATTTGTTTTATCATCAGCCTTGATTTGAGCTTTAATTAAATAATAATTTATTCAGGACCTCCTTCAAAGAAGCTTGCTGCGATTAATACCCACACATCACTTCAAGCGCCTATACATCCCGCGGAAGCTCAATAAATGGTGCTGACTAACTTCACGCCTGGCAGGAAGAGAAATATCATTGAGGCAGACGAGGCGGAGACTAAGCTGGGTGGGCGGCGTGAGATGGGGCCAGCTTATCCCCCTCTGGTTGATGCTGGGCATCAGATGAGAGATGGGAGTTCAAAGCCTTGTGACTTCAGAGGCAGCTGCATAGCCTCAACTGTTGTGCCCACTGGCTTATGCCTCTTGTCATTTGGAAGATCAGCCACGACATTCTCACGAACATGCTGGCCCTGGCAGGGCAGTCTCCCCCAGGGGTCAGTCGTGCAGGGACCCTGAGCTGAAGCCCCCACAGCTGCTCCCAGTAGCGTTTCTTCCCCTGAAGCCTGGGCTGCATGCAGGAAAAGAAGAGTGTGTGCTGCTGTCACGAGTAACACCCACTGTTCGTTTCTAGGGAGAAGATGCATCTGCACGGACGGCGAGCACTAGCTCAGTGCACACCATCTGCATCCCACAGATAAGAATATAAACACCCAGTTATAAATAAAAGATAAATAAAACAAATGAGGTGGTCAGATCGCAAGCACACCGTGCATACGAAGGCACAAAGCATTAGCCATTATAATTGAGAAGTCTAAACGGCCATGAATATTTAAGAAGGGACTAACCTATATCACTGGGTCAGATAGACAAAGAGCCTGTGATTTATCACCAGCATTATTCTTAGGTAAATATAAAACACATAGGGTTGTATTAAAACTCTTGGGAATGGGTCATGTGCACTTTTGAATCCTTCACTTCTTGGGGACGCTGGGGTGTTTCTGCCCCCTCACTCTGCATTCCCAAGCCCTCCCTTACCCTGTAGGATTCCTCTGCCTGTGGACACACGTCTCACATGCCTTCTACTCAGGTGAGCTCCCAGCCTTCTGCAGTCACAGAGCTCCATGAACCTGAGCAGCTAAGCAAGGACAGGGGTGGCAGGGAGCACCACCGGGTTCCTTTCTTGGGTGAGGCTAGAGATCCCTGGAAAATCAGGGACTCCAGGGCCTCATCTGTGTCCTGGGTTGTCTGTTTCCACAACCTTCTCTGTGAGGATTGCCAACCATATTCCGTTCAGGATCTGCCTGGTTTCAAGTTTATCCCATAGCCTTTGCCTGGCCAACAGTCCCGGTCACCTGCGGTCACAGCTCGCTGGCACTCGCGTCCTACCAGGTGTCTGTGTCTGGCCTGCATAGGTAGTCGCATCTCATGGTCCAGCTGCACACAGGGCCTCCTCGGGACTTACATGGGCACCTCGAAAGCGACAGAAGGGCCACCCGGGCTAGTCACTTGGCACAGCTACGTGATCGTGAGCTCTCTTCTGGACTGAGCATATTCATATATGTGTGCGTGCAGTAGTTCTTCCAGAAAAGGATCCAGGTCCTGCCCACTTAGCAGCTTTTACAAGGCTCACCAGGAAGTATAAACATGACACACCCTGCCCCTTGCTCTGCCGTTTACACAGGAGCTGGGATGAGCACCAGGAGATGACACTGCCGTTGGGGGATTCTCCATACATTCTCCTTTACCAATGTTCCCCGATCTGGTAAAGGACAACTGGTTTTTTTTACCCATTGTACAAACTCACAAGCCTGGAGTCCCTTGGGTTCCTTTCCTTCTTTCGCCCCGTACATCAAAACCACAGCAAGTCCTGCCAGCTTCACTGGCACACCATGTCCGTCTGAGGGCTCTGCCCTGTCTCCTTGGCTACCAGCCTAATCGGAGCCTGTCATCCTTGCCTGGACTATTGGCAGTAACGTTCGAATTTACCCCTGTGCCCAGCACAGCGCCCTATACTCTCTTCTCGAATGTCACCTAGCACTGTTCTCTAAACTACGACTTACCATGCGGTCCATTTGCTTAAGACCCTTTGAGAACTTGTGTGGACACGAAGGCCATGGGATGGTCTAACAGACCCTGACAGAGCCGGCCCTGCCCTCCTCTCTGATGGCACTCAGGGCACTCACTCCTCCACACCGTCCTGCTCACACTGGCCTCCTGTCCCAGGCACCGTCTCACCCCAGGGCACTTTTGAATTTTATTTTCTCTATCTGGAGCTTTTCTGCAAGGGAGGTCCACATGCTCACCGTGCTGTGCAGCCCTCACTGCTGTTCCCAGTATGACCACCTCCAGGGGACGCCCTGCACTGGTTAAGCAGTGCCGTCCCACCCCCTCCCCAAGGACCACATAACATCCACTCTGCTTCCTGTCTGTGAACTTACCTCTTCTAGAAATGCCATATACCTATCCATCCTTTTCTGTCTAGCTTTTTTCACTTAGCAAATGTTTCCTAGTTCATATATGTTATTGCATGTATCAGAATTATACTCCTTTCTAAGGCTGAATACTGTCCACTTTGTGGATAGACACATTTTGTCTGTACATTCATCTGTTGATGAACGTTTGGTTATATCTGACCTTTGGCTTCGGTGAACAGCAACATGCGGGCATCTCACCACATCCCCACTTCAAGTCCCTCTGGGTAAAGGCCTACGAGTGGAGCTGTGAATCATGTAGTAATTTGACGTTTAACTTTTTGAGGAGCATCTAACCTGCTACTGAACAGAGGTGCCAATTTCTTAACATGTGCACTAGCACTTTAACTAGTTTGTGTTTTGTTGATAATAGTCATCCTAATGGTTATCACAAGGTACTGTGTTGTGATTTTTATTTGGATTTCCCTAATGATCAGTGAAGTTAAGCTTACTGGTGATTTGCATACTTTCTTTGGAGAAATGCCTTTTTAATTTCTTTGCCCATTTTTAATTTGGGTTCTTTGTTTTTTGTTGCTGAGTTTTAGGAGGTTTTGTAAAGTGTGGATAATAACCTTTATCATATATTGTCCCGTTCTGTGGATGTCTTTTCCCAATATCATCACGTCTTTGACGCACCAGAGTCTTACATTTCGGTGAGCGCCTGTCTTCTCTGTGGCTGTTGCTTGTGCTTCTGGTATCACACCAAGTCCAGTTCCAGGAACACTTTCCTCTAAGTTTGTGCAAAAGTCTTTTATACTTTAAGCTCTTCAGTTTGATCTAAGTTAGGCTGTACTGCGTTTTCATTTTCATTTGTTTCCAGGCGTATTCCAATTTTTGCTGTGGTTTCCTCTTTGACCGATTGGTTGTTTAAGGTGTGCTGTTTAATTTCCACACACTTGTGAATCATGCAGTTTCCTTCTGTTACTGAGTCGTAGTTTCATTCCATTGTGATCACAAAAGATACCTTGTAATATTTAAATATTTAAAAAATTTTTGAGACTTGTTTTCTGGCTAACATACCATCTATCTGGAGAATGTTTAATGTACACTTGAAAAAAATGTATTCTGTTGTTGGATGGAATGTTCTAGATACATCTGCTAGGGTTACTTTGCTCATAGCTTGTTCAGTTCCCTGTTTCCTTATTGGTTGTCTGCCTAGATGGCTTGTCCATTAGTCAAATCGCTGTATTGAAATTTCTGCTATTGCTGTAGAACTGCCTATTTTTCCCTTGTATTCTGCCAGTTTTGGCTTCATATGTTTTGGGGCTTCAATGTCTAATGCATATAGGCTCAAAATTGCTGTGTCTCCTTGGTGAATCGACCCTTTTTTCAAAACATAATGCTTTTTTTGTCTCTTAAAAATATATGATGTAAGGTTTACTTTGTCTGATTTTAGTATAACCATCACAACTGTTTTTTATGGTTACTGTGGGCATGGAATATCTTTTTCTCTTTTTTCACTTTTAGTTCATTTGACCTAGTCTAATCTATTTTTACCTATGTAGATCTAAAGAAGTTGCTTGCGCACAGCATATATTTAGATTATGAGTGTTTATCTTTTCTACCAATCTTTGCATTTCCATTGCAAAAATTACATTTCATTTTCAAGTAGTTACTGATATGGAATAGCTTCTGTTATTTTGCTGTTTGTTTTGTGTGCCTTTTATAGTTTCTACCCTTCATCTGCTCCATCATGACTCCTCACATTCAGTGTTTTTTAATATCGACACACTTCGATTCTGTTCTCATTTCATTCTAAGGATATTCTATAGATTTATTTCCTTTCTGGCTACTAGGGGGATTATATATAATGTTCTAATCTACTTAGATTTTTTTGTTTTTTTATTGGAATATAGTTGATATACAATAGTATATTGGTATCTCGTGTACAACAGTGATTTGACAATTATGTACATTACTAAATGCTCATCGCAGTAATTGTAGTTATCCTCTGTCACTATACCAAGATATTATAGTATTGGCTATGTTCCCTATGATGTACTTCATTCTTCTAATTTATTGTGTAATTTTAAGTTTTTACTTTTTTACACCTTTCTCCTATTGCACCTGTCTCCCCAATCCCCCCCATGTGGCAACCACCACACCAGTTTGTTCTCTGTTTATGAGTCTGTTCCTGTTGCGTTTGATTGTTCTATTTTTTTCTTAGATTTCACATGTAAATTAAATCAAATGGTATTTGTCTTTCTCTGTCTGACTTGTTTCATTTCACATACCTTCTAGGTCCATCCATGTTGTCACAAATGGCAAGATTTTATTCTTTTTTATGGCTGAGTAATATTGTGCTTATATACCACATCTGTTTTATTCATTCTCCTGTCAATGGACACTTAGGTTGCTTCCTTATATGACTATTTTAAATAATGCTGCAATCAACATAGAGGTAATACATCTTTTTGAATTAGGGATTTTGTTTTCTTTGGCTAAATTCCCAGAAGTAGGATTGCTGGGCCATATGGTATTTCTATCTTTAGTGTTTTTAGGAACCTCCATGCTGCTCTCCACAGTGGCTGCACCAGTTCACATCCCACAACAGTGTAGGAGGGTCACATTTTTCTCCACATCCTCGCCAACACTTGTTATTTCTTGTCTTGCTGATATTAGCCACATAACAATCTATTTTGAATTGATGCCAACTTAATTGCATACAAAAACTACTATTAATTCAACTATACCCTCCAAGTCTTTGCACTGTTAGAATCACAAATTACATTTTTTATATGTGAGAGCCCAGTAACAGATTTATAACTTTTTACCTATTTGTATTTAAAGTTCTATTGTAAATAAAAAGTGGAGTTATAAAATTGCAATAATATTCACATTTTTAATTTGCTCATGTATTTATTTTTACCATAGATTTTAATTTCTTCCTATAGGTTTGACTAATTGTCTAGCATCTTCTCATTTTAAGCTAAAGGACTCCCTTTAGCATTTTGATGGGGAAGTTTAGTGGTAATGAAATCACTCAACTTATGTTTACCTGGAATCATCTTAATTTCTCCTTCAGTTTTGAAGGGCAGTTTTGCTTTATATAGAATTCTCAGTGACAGCTTTTTTTTCTTTTAGCACTTCTAATACTTCATCCCATTTCCTTCTTGTTTCCCAAGTTTTTGGTGAGAAATTGACTGGAAAAAAATATTGACAATCCCACTTATGTGAGTCACTTTTCTCTTGGTGTTTTTAAGATTCTCTTTGTGTTTGACAGTTGGGTTGTAGCATGTCTTGGTGTGAGTATCTATGAGTTTGTTCTACTTTTAGTTTGTTGAGTGTGTTGAATTTATAGAATTGCATCTTTTATAAAATTTCGGAAGTTTTCAGCATTATTTTTTTGCATATTCTTCTGCCACTTTCTCTCTCTTCTTCTCCCTGGAGTCCCGCGGTGAGTATGTTGGTTGGCTTTGTAAGGTTCCTCTATTAGACCAGCGTCACTTCTCATCATTCTTTTTTCTTTCTGTTCCTCGCTTTTGTGGTTCCAGTTGCCATCCTGCCTGCACACTTGCCGTCCCTTCTCCTCCCGGCTCCGGCCTCTCCGCAACTCCTCTCAGACACCTTCCGTCGCAGTCATTGTATTTTTCAGCTCCAGAATTACCTTGTGGCTCCTTTTTAAATTTCTCTTTATTGACATTACCATTTTGTTCATACCGTCTTCTGTCTTTGTCTGTGTCTTCCTTTAGTTCTTTGAATATCTCTACAAAAGCCACTTTGAAGTCTGTGTTGAGCAAGTCCAATATCTCAGTTTCTTCAGGTACATTTTCTGTGGATTTATTCTGTTCCCTTGAATGAACCAAACTTTCTTGTTTCTTCGGCTGCATAATGATTTTACATTGAAAAGTGGACCTTTGAATCTTACACTGTGGTAACTCTATAAATCAGATTCTCTCTGTTCCTAAGGGTTTGCTGTTAGTTGATTGTTGTAGGGATCAGTCTCAGGTAAAGGCTTAAGGTCTTCACAGGCTTTTTGTGAAGCTGTATCTTTTCCTTGCCATTTTCAGTGCCTTTCTGAAACCCCTATATACATGATTGTCATGTTTGAATGTCCACTAAAGCAGGTCTGGCTCCTTGAAATCTCCTGGAAGCCACGTGGTTGGGGTAGGTGGGAGCAGTGGCAGCCAGCCTCTGTCCCTGCACCTTCATGATCAAAGGCAGGAATCTGCAGTCCAAACATGGAACTCCAATATTTAGAGGACAGCATCCCTATTGTTCACACTGGCTCCAGCAAGCCATAAAGAGACATGAGGTCCATCCCCACAGCTCCTGCCAAAAGGCTGTGGAAAAAGGGCTGGAGAACTGCTACCCCTCTGGAGATGGAAACTCACCAATATCAATCACAGTTCCCCATCGAAGATTTTCTTTCAGAAGCTGCAAGTGTTCAAATAAACTCCTGAGTTTCAAATAAACTCCTGAGAGTCACTTTGGAAAATCTCAGGTGGTACATGGATATTTTCTCATTGTTTCTGTATGAGATGAAAACTTGAAGATTTCTGGTCTGCCATTTGCTCTTTGCTTACTCCTGAGGTCCTTCAGATCTCTGCTGTAACGCCTCCTCACCAGGTACATCTCCGAGAGTCCCCCCTGCAGTGGCACGTGCCCTCCTTGACATGCACACTCACGCCGCCTTACTTTGTCCCCTCTCACTCGCCTGTCTGCTTGCGTGTGCACCGTGGCTGTGTCCTCTTGGATGGAAATCTCACGCACAGGGACATCCTCTCTTTCTTTCAACACCATGAGCACAAAACCCAGAAGAGTGGCCGACTCTCCCTGGGCCCTTAGGGAAGATTCGCTGAATAAATTTCAGGGTTTACATGTGACACATACCCTTGCCTTTTTAAAATATTTATCTTTTTAATTGCATGTGCTCAGATGAAATAAGTGATTTCCTCTTCTCTTCCCCCATTTGTTAGGCAACATATTTCACTCTTTCTTTGTCAACTGGCTCACCTATATATTGATAGGTAAGTTCAATTTGAGGGTATTAGAGGCAGAGTTTAAGCTGCTTTTAAAAATCTTGTTTGTGAGAGTTATCAGCTGTTTGCTAGTAAGTGAGTTAAGTTGTCATTGTAAACCTTATTTGGCTTGACAAAACTTAGTCTGAAACACACTAAATTTATACTAAACCAAAAGACATTAGAAACCCAAGGAAAAGATAAGGAAGATATTAAGATAGAAATACAATATTATTTGGCAGCACTAGCCAAAATAATTAGGGAAAAGGGAAATGAGGTTTGAATGTTGTAAGAGAGGCTATCAGAATGAATAGCCATCTATAAATATTCAGGACAATAAACTTTAAGCTACTTGAACTAATGGCTACTTCCTGAATTACATGGAAATAAATCTTATGAAAATCCAAAGCTCTCTACTGAAGAAATCAATAATTTTTAATTTCCAAAATTACAATTTATTGTAAATTTAAAATTAGCAAATGTTAAATGTTGCAAATTGCCTATAAATAAAATTGAAAAAGGAAATCTAAGAAACTACTAAATATTATAAAGACAAAAAATAGAAAAATAATCATGTTTGTATATGAAAACACTCAACATTAAAATATGTTAAATATCCCCAAATAATCTACGTTTATGCAATTCACATTAAAATCGTTATAGTGTTCATTTATGAAATTTGCATGATTATTTATGAAAGAATACACAAGTTTTCTTAGTAGAAGAAAAATAAAGAGACTTGCTTTTCCAAATATTACCACACAGTGTAAAGTTACATAAATTAAAATTGTGGGATATGGCTCAAATATTGATGCATGTATCATTAAAACAGTTTAAATCATCTAAAATATGCAGAATTAGTTACATGATAATGGAAGCGTTCTACGAATCAATGGAAAATAGATATATTTTCAATACTGACATTGGGATATTTGGCTAAACATTTAGAAAAAAAATTTTAATTCCTATTACTCATACTGAGAATAAATGATGGATGAATTAAAAATCTAATACAGAAAACAGAATCATAATAGCATTGAGAAAAAATTTAGTAAATTGTGCTGAGCTTCTGAATGATGAAGGCCTTAGAAAACAGGATGAAAACTCAGAAGACATACAGAGAAGATGACGATATTTGACTATAGAAAAACTACAAAATCTGATAAGCAAAAAGTACCATAAGTAAAATAAAAAGACAAGCCACAGACTACATGAAAATTATTCAGCTAACAGATATTAGACTTAGCAGCTAAAATTTATAGTACAGTTCTGCAAATAAAAAAAGAAGACAACCCAAAGATAAGCCAAAAAGAATAAAAACTGACAATTCACAAAACAAGATACACATGTACCCAAAGATGTGAAGAGGCCCAAATTTACTAGCAACTGAAGCAAAGCAAATTGAAATAATAAAGTCTACTCAGATCAGTAGAATTTTTCAGTGTTTGGTAGTACTGAGGCCTGTCATGGGAATGTGGAGATAGGGTGGCTATTTTCATAAATTATAGATGTAGAATAAAAATTAGTTCAGCCACCATGGATTTTAAATATGCATAGCCTTTAACTTGGAAATTGCATTTTTCAGAATTCACATTAGGGAAATACATATGCAGGGAACATGAGTATATGTGTATGTCGAATCACTGTTTGTTAAGAGTGAAATTGGAAATAATCTGAGTGAGAATTAACTGAGCATAGTAAAATAAATTATAGCTATTGTTAGGCGTGATGCAAACTCATTAAAAAGAAGGCATTAAGTCTGAATGTGAGGTAAGCTTTATGCTAAAGAAAAAGCAGAAGGGTAGTGCCATACAAACACCTCCATCCCACACCCGCCTAGAACAAAAACACTTGGGAAGATGCAGTGCTTTTACAATGAAAAAGCTCAATGACTGTAACTATATTACCTGATGACAGGCATGTACTGAGTATTACGAAAGGACAGAAAGAATTTCAAGCCAGCAGGGAAGAAGGTCCCAGAAAACTTGGTTTTGAGCTAAAGAGCGGAGGAAAACCTTTGTGGACGGTCTGTGTTCAGCAGTCTTAGGTCATTTTTCTATTACTGTGGTTACAAAATACACCCGGCGCAGTGTACCCTAAGCTCCTGCTTGCCTGTATCCTCACATTTTACCAGAAATTTCTGTGTGACAATCAGAATTTGTCTCTGGCAGTGTGTACATGTGTGTTCATGAATTTAAGAATTAAAGACTTAGGAAGATGTATCGCTTATTCACTGGGTGTTGTCTTAAGTCACTGATTGGGCAGAACCTGAAAGTATTGCCTCTTACCCTGTGCCTCTCCCCCTTACTATTGCCTGCGGCCTGGTGATACTTATTTGCAACTTGAATTGTGGCTATAAAACAACAAAGGAATGATGTTGTCCCTAAATATGTAGCAATTGAAAAGGCAGCTTTTTATCATTTTGGAGAAACTGAAATTTTTCAGCCTCTATTAGGTGTGTACTTTTTCTCCTCGAAGGCCTTTTACTATGTGGTTGTATGATTGACTACCAGTAACTCTCCCCAGGTGAATTTATTGCATTTAGTAGTTTTATTTTGTTGCCAGAAATGTTGTCATTGTGAAGAACGGTGAGAGATAATAAAATAGAAGCAGCCTGACCCTGTCACTCCTGGGAATGTTTCTCATGGGCCTTAAATTTGGATCCTGGCTCCATTTCGATCTGCTCAGTGTTGATGGAACGATGAAATGCAGACCTTACTAGCCGAAGAAAACACGACCTGAGCCATCAGTAGGTGTGTGGCAGGCGGCCATATAGGAATTTAAACTCAGTAAATCTGAAAGTGCATGTAAACGGTGAGGCAGGCATCCGCAGGACACTATTGCCTCAGACAGCATCTGTTCATCTTACCCACCCTCCAAAGTCAGGTTCAGAGCCCCGCCGCTCTCAAGATAGTGAATACACAAGATTTTTCATTTATATCAAATAGATCTGGCACCGAAGGGCTATTTGTCTCTTAAACTCAGTTTCTAACCAAAACTGCTGCTCTGTGGTTGGAAAAGTAATTGGTTATAGTGACGCTTTCCAGCTAAATATTTCTCAGAGTGCTAGCCTATCACAGCAGTGTGGTGTCTGGAAAGATCAATAATTTGTCTTCTTCTCCTTGGAGACGGGGACCCCAGCACACAGCACACAGCACGGCTCGGGCTTCGGGGCCCGAGCTGGGACGCACCCGGGGCGCGCGGTCTCACAGTCCAGGCCATTTTTGGAACCACACGAGGTGCTGTGATGAAGTGCGGTCCAGACACAAGTGGTAAATGGGGAGGAAGTAGGTTTTATATGAAAGGAAGGAATGAGAGCAACTCAGAGGAAAAAACAAAACCAAATCGAATACATCCACCATTAGATGCCATTAAATTAATGGATAGAATAAAAAGCTCAGGCACCATTCTGCGATCCATGATTCACCCCAGAGGCTGTACTGAGGGCCTACCTTGGTGGGTAAGAGAGATTCCAAAGAAGACAGAAAACAGTAAGACCGAGATACAAGCCACCCAGCACGAAAGACAATGATTTTCTGCCAAATCAAGGTCATTAGGCCTTTCCAAACAATTCAACCTAGTTTTTGTCATATTAAAAACTAAAAAGAAAGCAGAGAGAGAGAGGGAGAAATACAAAAGGAAAGAAAGACCTCTGCTTCTTATTGCACCTCTTTGAAATTAGTTCATGGAATGTTAATTTAAATTATGTAAAACACAAGCCCTTTGGAAGCAAGCGCATTCAGCAGGAGAAGGATGCACCAGGCGAGCAGGAGCAGGCGAGCAGGAGCAGGAGGCCCCCGGGGTTCCATCAGCCTCCACGTGTAAGGTTTATGGGGTGTGGATTAATTCGGGGCATTATGAAGTGGAAGTCAGCTCAGAGAGCCGCTACTGTAAATGACCAATAACAATATGCTAGCTTCTGGAACTGTTTTGGAAATGAATTTAGCCGGGAAGAATTCTCCTAAGTGATTTTAAAACAACAGAGCTAGAAGCCTCAGTGTATGCCAACCGTGGAGAAACCCTGGGTCCAGAGAGGATGATTTTCTCCTTCAGATAAGATTCCTGAGGGGGCACCATCTCCACCAACTGTCTGGCATCATGGGCGCACAGCTAGGGCTGCTGGCTCTGAGAACAGCAGGCTGCCGACGCTCTCTCTGAGACTGAGCTCAGCTGCCTGTGAGTCCGTCCAAGCTTAAGGCAAAGTAGCTTAGTCAGATGCAAGATAAGTTGTCCAAAATTATTTGAATCATGGTCATTCTCAGTGGTAGGACACATAGTTTCGATAGAAATTAGCTAAGAGTTTCTGAAAAAGCAGGTGAAAACCAGCATTTTTCAGAAGGTGATTATCATGGCTAAATACAAATGCATCTGTGTCCACACCCATATGTGTGCACATGTGGGTGGGTGGACACCATGTCTTCATAAAATCCCACTGCGCAACATCCCACAAAAGCTAAGCAGTAATTAGGGAAATACACATTTTACAAAAAATATCCGTTAAATATTTGCTGAAATAAAATGCTCCATATGTATACTTGCCGTTTAATGGGAACATAGCTTTCTAGGACATTAGTTTAAATAATTTGGGATTGATGCCCACCATTAATCTTGCCCAGCCAACCACAGAGAACATAATTGAAGGACAATAAAGCTGACAAGGACACGGCTCTATACAAGTATTGGCCTGGGACCCTTCCGATTTCGCTTCTAATATTTTTTCTCCTGCCGGGTTTGAATGGATCATTCAACTGTCAATCACTGAATTCCTACTATGTGTCAAATGCTCTATTGAGTACTTGAACAATACATGTGCTTTTTAAATTTTAAAGTATTTTTGAGACACACCTCATTTTCTAGATGAGAGAGAAAACAACTTCACTGGAAACACGACAAACATGACTGGAACTGATATCTACTGACTCCAGAATCCACGGTTTCCAGACCGGTCATCCAGGGACTTGGGATTTCATTCATTATTTATCTTCCCTACTGTAGATGGATATGAGTAACTTAGCTTAGTGCCAGTGTTCTGGGAAAGAAAAGCCTGGGTCTGTCTATCTTTCTTGATCTAAAAGGCCCCATCCCTGCAGAACTAGGTAGTAATGTACAGAATACATCTGCAATTTAAAAAAAAAAGACAGCACTATGCACATTTTGAGATTTCCTTAAATTCTCCACTTTTGGTGACCTTACTGTGTGTAGGAATGTGGCTTTGAAAGGCCACATCACACTGCTTGCTTGGAACAGAAGTTGCTGAGGGCTGTGCACTGGAAGGAACACCTCAGTGGTAATTTCACTGAATTGCTGGAGGCTGAGTGTGGGTTCATCTGAGAGTGAGGAACCCCTGGGGGATCCGTCTTAGGGGTCTCTACATTTCACATGTTCCCCCAGACGTCCCACCATATCTCATAGTGAACAGCTAAAGATGACATCCTCACTGGGGGAGGGGAGTGGGGAAGCCATCCCAAAACACACACACACACAACCTTCACCCCAAAAACACATGCTCTTCACTTGGAAAAGACATTGTCAGAGCCTTAGGACTCAGGTGAAGACCATTGCCCCCAACCACTAGCCCTTGTAGTCTTCCTGTCTTGCCTAGAAGAGTCAGGGGGGATGCTATCAGCAGGGGTTTGAGATTTAAGAGCCTAGACTGGAGCTGCTGCAGCAGGTAAGGGAGTACAAGGCTGGGGAGAAGTACTCTAACCCGGGGGAAAACGTGCAGCTTGTATGGCCCTGAGACACAAGCCCACTGAAAGACTAGGATTTAGTTATAGCTGGACAGAGGCCTTCTCCTCCTCCAAACAACAGCCCCTAGAACCCCAGTAAAACAACCATGGTGCAAATTGCCAAGGGACAGTGCTTAGGGAGACCAGTAAAGAGGGGAGATGCAATGAAGGGCGTTACAGGGAGTGAAGTTGCTGGCCCCTGTGAGCGTGGCAACAGCCCAGCCTAGCTTCTCGCCCATCAGCACATTGTCACCCTAAGGGCCTCAGCTCACTTCCCTTGAGATCACATGTCTGGCTTTTAACAAGAAATTGCAAGTTCTAGAGAAAGACAAGACAAATGCAGTGCAAAGAGAAAGAAGCCTGAGCATGGCAGCCGCATCATCAGACAGGATCCCAGGTGACCAACCAGTGTGCTGAGGGCTGTGCCGGTGAGAAACAGGGACTGGTGGGCAACGGACGCGGAGAGGTGGGGGCTCTAAGGGAGGGACGAAAAGAAGCTTGGGAATCAGAGCATCACCATAGAGATAAAGATGCCCTTGAGGGGGTTAGCAGGCCAAGGAAAGTCTCAGCAAACTTAAAGATCGGCCAACAGAAACTTCCCAAACTCAAATGGAAACAAATAAGCAAAAAGAGAATAGAATAAAACAAGATAACATCTAAGAACTCTGACAACCTCAAAAAGTGTAATAAGTGCTTAATTGGCTACCACAAAGTAGGGAAGAGGAAAAATAGAATAAATACTTAAATGATATTAGAGAAAAATTTTCCAAAATTAACTACAGACACCAAACCATGGGATCCAGAAATCTCTGAGAAAAAGACACAGAAAATCCTGAAAGATGCTGGTGGGGGATAGCAAGCACCTTACCTCCAGGAACAATGGTAAGGATTACAGCAGGCTTTTCGCCAAAAATATGCAAACTAGAAGAAAGGGAAGTGGGGGAACGGAATGTAGAAACAGTGAAGAAAAGCAACAATGTAGCAACCTAGTATATCCTATATCCAGCAAAAAAATGGAGGGGAAATGCATTCCCACTCTCTTCCCCTCTCACACACATACAACACATCCCAAGGAAGTAATTCGTCAGCGCCAGACCTTCCTTTCAAAATGCCAATAGGTTTTCTTCAGTCAGAGATGTTATATGAACCAGAAATTTGAATCTATATAAAGAAGAGCATCAAAGAAGAAATAAAGGGAAAATAAATCTTTTACTTTTCATATTTTTTAATTGATGCCAAAGAATTAGAAATAATGATAGTGAAAATAAACCAAATGATTACAGCTATCACTGACATGGGACTCCTTTCCCAGGGCGGCCGCCACACAACCCCACAAGACTGACTGGCTGACCGGAGGCCTGAGATCGGGGTGTCAAGGTGAGTCCCTCTGAGGCCTCCCTGGCTGGCCCCCCACGTCCTCAGGAGCCCCCCACTGTGGGTGTGCATGCCCAATATCTCTCTGTGCCCCCAAGTTACCTATTTCCATTTCTTACAAAGGACACCAGTGGGATTGGATGATGGCCCATTCTAACCACCTCATTTTAAGTCACTTACCCCTTTAATGGAACTCTCTCCAAATAGACTCACGTTCTGAGCAGTACCGAGGGTGAAGCATGGAACATATGAATTTGGGGAAATACAAGTCAGTCCAGAGCAGATGTGTGGGGTAAATGAAATCAGTAACAGGAATAAAAGGGGTGGGTGGGAGCAAGTGAGAATACTCCATTATAAGATGCTTCCACTACATGTGAAATTACTTGGTGTTGTTTGAAGACATGTTAGAGCAGCAGGTAAATGTGAGCAGGTCGGGGAGGGCAGGGGGCGGGCCGCCCAGTCTCCCCCAGGGCCGCCCAGGGCCCCTCAGACCCGCCCCTTTTGTGGTTCAGCGCAAACTGATAAGCAGAAGACACAGGTCCCTGGGACGGTCCCAGTTTGGGGC
This sequence comes from Manis pentadactyla, assembly GCF_030020395.1. NCBI lineage: Eukaryota > Metazoa > Chordata > Mammalia > Pholidota > Manidae > Manis > Manis pentadactyla. The sequence continues at coordinate 1,207,115 of NC_080026.1, forward strand.
CTGCATGCTTAAGGGAAAGCTTACCGCTAATGACCCTGAGGCCATCGTAATGTCACTGTCATAGTGTCCACACTGGCGGTCGGCCCCAGCCTGGGTGCTCATGGGAAACGGCCCACACAAAGCTGCACCAAGAGGCCGAAGGGCAGGAACCCAGGTGGACCCTAGGGGCGAAGTAAGGATGACAAGGTGGGGGGAGCCAGACCAACCCCCGTGAAGACGCACTGCGACCCCAGGGCAGCTGCCCACCCTCGGGGTCACCCGCTGCTCCGTGTCTGTGGCGGTTTCCCCCCGCTTTGCTCAATTAAAAACCCTCAAACCCTCTGCGGCTTCGACTCTACTGCGCCTTCCGACTCTGCCCCTGGAGACGAGCACCGAGCGCACCCCGTCCCACTTTGAGGGTTTCCATGTGAGAAGGACACGCAGAAGGTGGGAGTGGGGGAGGGAGAGGCCGTCCTGCCGTCCGGTGATCCGGGGAGGAGCCGCAGCAGGGCGGCCGTGCAGCCCGGTCCGAGGCATGACGGCCCAGAACGGGCAGGGCCCGCGGGGCAGAGCCGGGCGGCCGCCCCTCCGGATCCGGGGGCTCGGCGTCCGCAGGGCTTGGGTTTGGTGGCTGTGGGTCACGGACCCGGCTCGGGGGTGGGGGGGGAAGGGAGCAGCAGGAGAGCCAAGCACCCAGCCTGAGAGCCAAGCACCCAGCCTGAGAGCCAAGTACCCAGCCTGAGAGCCAAGCACCCAGCCTGAGAGCCAAGCACCCAGCCTGAGAGCCAAGTACCCAGCCTGAGAGCCGAGCACCCAGCCTGAGAGCCGAGCACCCAGCCTGAGAGCCAAGCACCCAGCCTGAGAGCCAAGTACCCAGCCTGAGAACCAAGCACCCAGCCTGAGAGCCAAGCACCCGGCCTGATGAAGTTCACAGTCTATCTGAACGAGGACGTGAGGGCTGACGAGGGGCCCTCCTGGGCGGTCGGGACGCACATTGCCGAGGGTGCAGCTCTGACCGACGTCCTGCACAAAGGGAGTGGGTGGGTGAGCCGCGCGGGGGTCCGGGGGCAGGTGACCACTGCGGTGCCGCCACCACCAGCTCTGCAGGCAAAGGGCATGTGGTCCGGTCCATTCAAGGAACGGCACACATTCTAGTGCGTCTAAAATAGAGAGAAAGTGGGAGAAGGTGAGATCTCTGGGCGGGCAGATCATGCGGCACACCGCGGGCCCTGGTGAGGTTTTTGGTGTAAGTCTGGGAGGAGTGGATAACTGTGCCTGAGCTCCACAGGATGGAACAGGAGGTCGGCGGGGAGAGTGAAGGATGGGGGGTCAGGTAGAGCCTGCCCAGCAAAGGCCAGGCAGCCCGTAGTTACTCTGAATGTACACGGAAACATCTACATGGTATGATTTAGTCTCAGAAATGTCATACGGAAGGCACATGGGAGCAAGTGGGTCAGCCAGCAAGATACGTGTATGTTCTATCTCTATCTACAGACATATAGGTATATAATCATATCGATATTTATATACATATATATACATATATGTAAATAAAGTTTTAGCCTCCCAAATCTCTGAGCATTCCAAAACTATCTCTTATCAAGACAATAACGGTGGTGTTGCTACATAATTTAGCTTCAAAGCAAATATCTAGCTGCACCATCCGACTAGATGTCCACCCACTAAACTCCCCAGAAGTCCATGGGCTGGCATTGTCCTCCCGTGATTCTGAGAAATGCCACTGACTTCAAATACAGAGCAGTGTGGATAATCCATTGTCATCCGGGCACAGATGTGGGGGACCTGCTGAGGGGCACCGAAGAAATGAGGCTTCTGTCATGAGAACATCTGGGAAGACATGCTATCTTAATTTGTATTAGTCTTATTTCTATATGTTTGGATATTTGGGGTGGGCGGGCGATGCGGGGGAGGAGAGCAGGCAGGGTACCAGTCTTTTTGGCACTTGTAGCATCTACAGTTTGTCCACTGATCCAACGTGGCAACAATTGGGACGTGGAGGAACAGACTTGAGTGATAACACAAAGTGGACAAGACTCGTGTTTGAAATAAAGTGTTTTGAAGAATAGAAGGCAAAGGAGCACATTCCTCAGCATGCCAGACGGAAGGAAGAGGAAATGCCTGCTGGACCAGAAAGAGGGGTCAACCCAAGGCAGTGGGCTCAGCCGATGTCCCTGCCAGCGTCAGGATTGCTCAGGAGAATACTAAAAGCGTGTCTGAAGAAAACATTTAAAAACACATTCCCATTCGTTTGAGACATACCGAATAAAACAGAGTTATTCGGCTTTATCTCCTGCTGCTGAGGCGTCTCCGCGCTTCGGATCTGCCCATTGTCTGACCAGCAGGCTGGCTGAGGCATCTCTGGAGACCCTCACCTGATGATCGTTTCTTTTTTGAGTGTAAGAACATCTAAGTTGCTGCTCCCTCAGCAAACCTCAAGTTTATTATATGGCTTTGTAATGAAAATAATATGACATAAGTGAGTTTTCATTCCCTAAAATATATAACGAAGGGATCAATGGACCTGGAGTGTTTTCCTGGCCTTAGAAGGGCCAGCCACCAATAAAAGAAAAAAGAAAGAAAAGAAAACTGGTCAAGAGCCACTGATTCACACCTGCCACACGTGAGGCTGTAAGTCTGGGTCATTTCCAAAACGGAAGCAGCTCTTTCCCAACTGTACTAACTGTAAAACAGCCTCATCCATTTCTTCTGTCCCATCTATGTTTTTACCCCCCTTTTTTTCTTCAAAGCATGTGTCAGTGCCTGAAATTTGTTTATTTGGTTTTTGAACTAATTTATTGACTCATTTATCAGCTGTTATTTCCCTTAAGAAGGTAAACTCTGTAAGGACAAGGATGTCTGAGCTTGTTGACCACTAACTTCCCAGGGTCTGAGACAGGGGGTGAGAGAGGGCAGAAAATAATGAGGGACTGACGAGCTAGTCAGAGAGCTGGTAGATGAGAACGGTGACAGATGGATGACAGACAGACAGGGAAATAGATACATAGATAGATAGATAGATGATAGATAGATAGAGAGATTGAGATAGATAGATGATGGATAAATGTTAGATAGACAAAGAGATAGTTGGTAGACATAGATACATAGATGATTGACATATCAGGAAAGAGGAAAGAAAGGAAAAAAGAAAGAAAGAAAAGTGAGAGAAAGACAAGGAGGGAAATTAGAAGGAAGGAAGGATAGAAGGAAGGGAAGGAGAAAAGATTGAAGGGAGACAGGGACAGACATGGGAAGGACAGAGGGAAGGACAGCCTCAATCTGAGCGCCTTTTCTCCTGCACACCTGCCGCTTTCTAACTTGGTGTTTAGCGCAGGACTTTTCGTATCGAGGCCAGTGACCTGAAGACAGTCTGAAAGCAAGTCCTCAGGGCAGTGCCCTTCCAGCTCTCCTGCATCCTGTATTCATTACGTGCCAGGCCTTCAGGGCCACCAGCCCTGTGATGTCCCTGCCCTCCACCCCACTGTCACCTTCCCCAGCCCTGTTTGCACGGGGCCAGCCCTAGAGAAACAGCCTTCCAACGAGCATCCCTTCTTTGTCAAATTCCTGTCAGACTAATCTTCCTAAGCACAGGCCAATTCATGCCCACTCAAAACAATTGAAAGTCTTCAATTACATATAGAATAAGTTTGAATATTCTTATCCTCACTTTCAAATGGATTTGTCGCATAAAAGTACCCACCAGTTTTCTGACCAAAGCCATGTGGGGTTTGAATACAGACCAAAATAGTCCCACTCTGAGGCCATGTGGTTTGGGGAAAGTTAATTAGGTTGCCTCAACTTTCATATAGTAGAAATTTGTATAAGAAGAGTGCCTGTTATAGAGGTGTTCCAATAATTATATGCCATGAGGTACCTGCCTCTGTGGGTTCAGATGCCAGCCTTCCCTTGTTTATTTTGGCCAGTCGTTGAGCATCTCTGTGCCTCAATTTTTCAAATGCAAAATTAAGATACTACCTATTTCACAGTAGTCCTATTAGAATTAAATGAGTTAAAAGGTTTTCAGACTCCTAGCGCACACAAAAATGTTCATGTATGCATTTCATAATACCCTTATGCTCTTAGCTCAATTCTCCCTTTTGAAAAAGAGTTTCTTCTGGACTCTTTCTTCGCTGGCAATTTTTTTTTAAACTGAGGACCTCCTTGAAACTCGGCCAGGAAATCCTTCGTTCTTCAAGGCTTCTCCCTGAAACCTCCTCTGGTCCCTTATTAAAGTCCTAACCTACTTACCACTCCTAATTCCTCTATTCTTTAGGACTTCAGCAACGTATCACTTTCTCACAGTATTGCTCTTCATTCACTGACCTATTTAAAAATTGTTGCTAATTAATTGAGACCTACTTTTTGCAGGTACTATACTTTACTATATAGGTAAATAATTTTTTTTAAATGTAGTTACAGTGGGATATCAGCAAGGTGGTACACTTGGAAGTGCCAGGCACTCAACCCCCAGAGGAAACATAAAAACAAACAAATAACAACAAAAATGCTGACGACTGCCTCAGATAACTTCACAGTGACTCTGAAATCGGTCACAGTTCACAGCCGTACAGATAGGGCACTTTGTGACATTGCTTCTCTCTTTAACCACAAGCTGTCTGTGATGTGACATGACACAGAACAAACCGCACAGTCCCTGGTTCCCTGCCTTGCAAAGGTACCACTGTTGCTGTGACCCCCTTCACGGTACATGTAGAAATAAAGATTGCAGAGCTGGAAGGTGAAACTGCAGCTGCCAGGCCCCTGAGGAAGGCGTGGGTTCTCATGCTCTGTGGCAGCAGAGCTGCAGTTAGCGAAGCTGAAGAAGCTCTGGAGACGGATGGTGGTGACGTTGCTCGATGCTGTGAGTGTTCTTAATGCCGCTGAACAGTACATTTAAAAACTGCAAACGGGGTACACGTAACATCATGACCCAAATGTGTGACTACTGTAAAAGAGTTTACATTCTATTGGGAGGCGCCGCCCACACGCCTTGGTCAGGGACGGGGTGATGGAAGGCAACGGGATAGTAAGGGTCACGTTATAGATGAGCAGTGGGTTCCTCGCCTACGAGCACTCACACTGAAGCCAGCAAACACGGGAGCGGTCAAACAAAATAAGTCAGTGGGCTTGATTTACCTCACAAGTCTTAAATCTAAGCCCCCGTGTTCAGGCTTACATTTTTTAAAAAGGCAGAAAGGAAAAGAGATGTGAAAAATGTGTTTGTGATTAGTAACAGAAGAAAAACCGTGACAAAAATGGAATGCATTCAGAGGAGGGAAGGGAGTCCCCTGCAGGCTGGGCGCCACCACCGGGTCCTGCTGGGCGGCCCGTCCAGCACTGAGCCCGACACACCGCACAGCAGTCTTCAGCTGGGGGACCAGCGGCAGGCACTGGGTCGTCATACCAGGTCCCATCTGTGCAGTCACTTCTTGGCATCCATGCCCGATTCAGTTCCTTGACAGGTCATCCTGCTTCTCAACAGCTAAACACCTAAGCTCTAAACTGACAATTCCCCAAATCATTCTGAAATCCTTTAATGTGAAAAAGCTCAACATAAACCCTGTTCTCTCTTGCAAGCATTCTGGACTCACATGGGCAGCTCTGTGAGGTTAATAATATAACATAAAGACACATTTTTTTCCCCGTGTTTAGAGTTTAAAGGGTCATTGTGTAAAAGTATAAAAATTAAACTCATAGGGATAAAGCTCAGGCATGAACGAAGTTGTACCATTGTTCATTCAGTCCTACCATCCTTTAAGCAAAGATTTTAGACGTACATTCTGCCTATTTCTTTGTCTGTTAATAAAGGAAATTAAAGAACTCCCTCTACAGCTGAAACTTCACAATAATGACCTGTGAAATGTGCTGATCAGGCCACTGTGGGAGAGACCTTAGCAGTCCTGCCTCCCATCTGGTCCCAGAAAAAGTCAAGGCCACTGATAGGGCTGTTGGCAGTGATCTCCATGAGGTATACACAACAGTTTTCTGTTTCTTGCTCTTATTTATTTTCAGTTTAGAAATAACTTTCAGAGAAGCAGCATGCCCCCTATCCTTCCCACCCCATTTTCCCCACCAGAATTAATATAAATGCATGTTTTATTAGCTCCACACCTGTCTGGGCTCTTTTGTGTAACTTGTTGCTGTAGAAAAAGTCCTTCTTCCTCAACTCTGTGCTTTACCCCCTTCCGTCTCACGTGCCGAAACTGGGACATAAGCAGATGGTGGTTTGAGCCTGTCCACACTGCTGTGTTTGCCCCGAGTCCCTGGGCAGTTTTACAGTATCATTTGTCATCCTTCCTGTACTCTCGAGATCTAATTTGCTGATTCATAGAAATATAGGTCTTGCCAATATGATCATATTTTAAGAAGAGAAAAGGTATAGGAAATACAATCACTGAGTGTTTATGATTAAAGGCAGCATAGATTTGAAGGGGCTGAAAAGCCTTAACAAAGAAATTCTTTCCCAAAATAGTCAACACGGCTTGAGTATTAGTTCTGGAGTCAGACTCTTCGGGATCAACTACCCGAGTCAACATTTCCAGTCGGGAAGTCATTTGCTTTCTCTCCCCCTTATTTTCTTCATCTATAAACGAGGTTCATAATAATAGTAATTAGACCAAATGAATCATTACAAGAGGCAAATGAGTAATTCACATAAAATACTTAAAAGGTGTTTGATGGAAAAGCACTAAGAAAATGTCTAAGAGCAGTAATTATACTTACTTTGGAATCAGGCAGACATGCTTCAAATCCCAAGTCCACCTCCTACCTTCCTCCTGATTTAAGCCCACAGAGCCTTCGTCTCCTCACCTGTGAAACACAGACAAAAGTTCACATAAGGAGCCATGAGACAGCGCCCATGAGCATCTTATTCCCATGGTGGGTGTCCATACTTGATAAACATGATGGTCATGTCTTTAAAATAACAGGTTGATACAGTCATTTTTGAATAAATGTTCATTTTCTGTCTCTAATATTCTAACCTGCAACTCTGCAAATACCTTCAGACGGTGTAAAAGACGTTTTAGAAAACAAAAGAAGGAAAAACAAATCACTTGACCCAAAACAGCTAAAATCTTGAACTTCCAGATCAGCCCATGGTGGTAATTAACAATAATACAGTCCCCATTTCCTGATCATCATCTAAGCGCTTCACACACCCACTTGGTGCTCCCTGGGGCACTTAAACTCCATATTCCATAATAACTGTCAGTCCTGTTGTCCTGAGGGATAAACTAAGGCTCAAACAATGAACCAACCTATGCGCAGACAGTATATAGCTACATACGTGGCAGAAATTGTCTTTGAAATACAAGTGTCCAAACTCTTTTTTGGACTCCTGCCTCAGAACAAAAGTAAATGGCCTCTGACATAGATTTAAGGTTTTATAAATTCAGTGTTTGTTTTCAGGCCCCACAGCCTCTTTCTATGAATTGTTCCCTTTATTAAAAATAAAAATAGAGGCCAATTCCCTCCTGAAATACAAGCAGAATATCTAGGGAGCAGATGAGCCAGTTTAATGAAATGGCGACAGAGAAAAGATCACATAAGCACCCCAGCTGATGATAGTGTCTGGAACAGCCAGCTTCCTTTAACCGAAAGACTGGCTGGAGATTATAAAACGATGGCCAGCTCGAAGAAAATCACACCTGTCGAACAGTTAAAAGAGACCCTTTGTCAGCTCCTGTGACCGTCTGAAATGTCTGAGGGACTGGAGGAAATAGCAGTGTGGATATAGCGTCCTTGTCTTTCAATACGGAGATCTGATGATGGAGTGAGTCGTGCACGAATTGCCGACAACCCCCGTCATACACTAAGGGCTAGGCTGTGAAATGTTTAAAGTCACAAAGGATACCTGGAAACAACTGTAATCTTTTATTAAAAGTAAA